>NC_083354.1:71554385-72764385 GCF_030254825.1 Meriones unguiculatus | reverse complement strand
GCGATTATCAAGTGTTTTCCTGATAAAATTTCAGAAGTGAAACTAGGAAGTCAGATTAATTTGAGGGAGAGAGACATAGTAATCGAAGATCATAATTCTGAGATAGCTTTATTTTTCAGAAAAAAATATGGTAAAAATTTTTAAAAGGTGTGTGCATATGTTTGTGTGTGAATATGTGTTTGTGCAGGTGTGTGTATGCTGATAGGTATGTGTGGTCAGAGGACAACCTTTGGAGTTGGTTCTCTCCTTCCACTGTGGTACCTGGGGATCTGACTCAAGTGGTCAGTTGTGTGGTTTGTGCTTTTGCCTGCTGAGCCATCTTACTGGCCTAGCTTCAAAAAGCCATCTCACTTTTTGAAAGTAGGAGCACAAATCCATTTTTATCTACTTTCTCTTAAGTTCTTGAGGAGACAGTATCAAAAAGATTCTGTGTCAGGTCACCTCAGTAGGAAGGCTTCCTTGGAATGTAGCATGAGTTGTTTCTATGGGCACAAGTCATCTTTCCTAGGTGAATCTGTTTTTGCTAACTTTGCTGTTGGGAGTTGCTGGTTGTCCGTTGCTTTGTACACATAGGCACGTCTCTCAACAAGGGAGAATCCACTTTCGCTTTGGGTATCGGTAGCTTCAACTGGAGGGAAAGATGTGTGCTCCGGACAGTGCTGGAGACCCTGCTTCCAGCCGGCAGAAGCTGCCCTGCCCTGGAGCCCTCCAAAGCAAGCCTTTCAGAGGCTGGCTCCAAAGCAAGCCTTTCAGAGGCTGGCTCCTGGAGGCCTTCTCAGACTCTTCTCAGACTGTCTCAGAAGATGGTATTAGGCTTTTTCAAATTAATAAAACAAGCAAAAACGGATGTTCTGTTATGACTGTGCAGTGGTCCCACACAGGAGCTGTCAATGACTAGAGGTTTCTGGATGTTTAGGGAAGGGTTTGCCATTGAGGCTCACTAAGACCACAGCTGAATGATCTTCTAACTGGGGAAGACCCGAGTTTGGCTCCCCAGAACCCACATAAAGCCAGACACACTAGTGTGAGTCTGAAATCATGGCATTCTTCCAGATGGATGGGAGGCAGAGAGAGAACCCTCAGACGAGGTAGACCAGCTGGCCTGGTGTAAGCAGGACCGAACAACAAAGACCTTGTCTCAAACAAGGCGGAAGACGCGAAACCTGAGGATACCTGCCCTCCACATATGTGACGTGGCACACACTCAAACACAAGTTATAATTTAATATATCTATAATGTTTGTCAAAATGCATACTTTATTTTTGCATTGTGACTTGCAGATTTTGGTCAGGGTGTGAGTTGTGTGAAACACAAAATGTAGAGCTAGTTAGCCTACAAATTTGCCTCTCATTATTTAGAGAATAGAAGGAGCCAAGATTGCTTTTTCTTCCCCCCCAGTTCCCAAGAAATATGTTTTCTAATTAGAATACGTCTAAATACAGCACACTAATCATAGCCTAAGGTTTGTGAGAATTCTCTCAAAATGTTACAAACGAAGCCCAAGTAATATATAATGATGACATGTGGGTTTGCACTGTGACAAAAGCCTTTTCCCACAAAATGCAGTTATCTCATTTTTAGTTAATGGATCTGGAATCAAGATAATGAGGACAGAGTTGTTCTTTCTAGCTTTCTCTTTTAGGTAAATGTGCCTCCCACATGCCAGCCGTGTGTCAAAGGTAAAGCTGTAGTGCGTCATCCCCTCCTGCAGACTTTTGAGAGTGACAGGCCCTTACAGCACTCTCACTGGGACCCAGACCTGACCGAGGGACTGTGGGGGTGTGGCCACTCTGTGGCTTGTCATCACGCATCAAGCACTCTGGCTTTGAACCAGCTTTTTCGTACTTCTCACAAGCCGAGCCGGTGTTCAGGAGACCTGCTTTGTAATTTCAAACATGGTTTCAGTAGACTAGGAATTAAAATGAGATGCATTCCCATTCTAGAGACAGGCCTGTGGAAGCGCTTACCACGGCCCATGGGGGACTGTAACTGTTAGGTTCCCAGACTTAGTGGCCCAGTTTCTGAGGTCTCTCGTTCACAGAGAGGAGCCAGAGCCAGAGATCACAGATTCATAGTAATTTTAAGGGAGAAGGGTCTCTGTGAGGGAGAACAGGAGGTGGAGGGGGTGATCTCAGAGGGAAGTTGCCTGAGAGAAAGTAATGCCCATCAACCTGTGAGAAGTCAGCTGGAGATGGAAGTCTCAGAGTGCAGTTAGGATGACCATTGGCGAAAAGGGAGAATGGAAGACAAGCGGCTAGCATTTTTGAGGCTGAGACCTAACCAGCAAGAGATAACTAGGAATAACCAGTTCGAGGGGCCAGAGACATGGTTGGTTAAGAACACTTGCTCTTCCAGAGGACCCAGTTGGCTAGCAGTCACCTGTGCTTCCAGCCCCGGAGCATCTGAGGCCCTCTTGTGGCATCTGAGGGCACCTGCATACACGTGGCACACAGCCAAACATGCACGAAACAAAAATAAATAAATAAATAACTTTTTTCTGAAGTTGCTTGTAATCTAAAATCTACCAATGTCAAAAACTCAGGAAGAAGGAGTAAATGAAGCAGGGGTATGTGTGTAGGGAGCCTCTATAATCCAACTTCCCAGAAATAATTGCTGCTATTAATATTTCTTGTATTCTATTCTTTCTGTAAGAATTTGTTTGGCAAAATATGATGTATTTCATCTTACTTTGTGATCTGTGCCATTTCTTGACGCATTGTAACTATACTGATATATTTACAAGTAATTAATTTCTGTTACAGCTTTGATGTAACACTAAATTGTATGGATGCCATTGGATGCATTCTCTTCCCCAGTGCTCGACATGAGGTATTTCTGATTTTGCACTACTGCGACACTACAAGAAACAGCTTTTTCGTCTCTTCACATACATGTGATTGTTTTCTATAATAAATTCCTAGAAGTGGATAGTTAAGTCAAGGTGCTCAGACTCATAAGGCACATTGCTCAGTTTTGCTCTATATGTGTATTTTCATTGTACAGGATGATGACAACCAGATACTTGCTCCCAATAGAATTAAAATTGTTTGGCGTGAGACTGTGTTTGCTTTTGCTGCTTAAGAGTTGAGTCTAAATGAGCATGTCATACCAGCAAGTTAAGACAACTCCACATGAGTTCAGGGCAGCCATGGTCAGGGGAAAGCACAGCTGAGAAACCTACTCTGGTCCCATTCTGCTACTGACAAGCCATGGGCAGCAGAAGAAGGTCGAAGAGGACCAGATGAGCTAGCCAAGAAATTCTTTCCTTCCCTCCTTTCTAGATGCTCAAGTCCCCAGCCCCTGTCACCCCTAGTCAGTGGTACTGGGCTGAGTGGGCTGAGTTGGGCACTGGGGGGAAAGGTCAAATAATATGTGTAAAGAGCTTTGGGAAGTACCTCTCTTTTGTTCTGTGCAGTTTTGGTGAATGTGCCCTGGCCTCCTGCTCCCATGTGTTGAGTTTCTGTCATGTGGACCATGTCTGCAGCTGGATTCACAGTAAAGACAAAGATGCAAGACTGGTCTGGAGTGGTTCCAGTGGCCCCAAGATTTGCTCTGGGCTTCCTAGCACTGCCCTGGCTACTAAGACGATGCAGGCCTAAGATGCCTTCTATTTTTTTCCAATGCTGTTCACATAATTCACCATCATCAGGTTTCAATTCTTGCAGCAACAAGCCATAAATGATAAAGTGTCTTGCAGGTCAAAGATCATAGTGAATTTCTGTTTTTAAAATTGATGAAAAATTGTCTGTCTTCATAACTGCCCCACCCCAAACCTGGCCTCAAACTCTTGATTGACCTGCCCTCCATTCCTAAACGTTGAGATTGTAGGATGTACCGCCCTGCCCAGATCCACTGGAACTAAGTTAAAGAAGAAGGAGAAGGAAGGAAAAGAAGGAAGGAGAAAAAAAGAAGAAGAAAGAAGAAAAGAGAAGACAAAGAAGAAAAAGAAGAAAAGGAAGAAGAAAGAGGAGAATGCAGACATAGTAGACTGTGGATGTTGCTCCTCAGTGCATGAAGCATTTAAAAAAGGAGGGCTGAACCATCACCAATGAGGGCAGGTAAAGGGCTCAGACTGTCACCAAGGAAATGCAGTTTGCTGTAATATCTGTCACTGAAGTACATCACTGGACAAGGATTTAGTTACCTTTAATTGGAAGTGAGGCTTTAAAAATTCCAAATGTCTTTCATTGGGGATCATTTAAAGACAGCTAAGAGACAAAGGGTAGAACCAAGCGAGTTCTTCGGTAGCCTTTAGTGATCTTTGAAGAGTTTGAAGGCCACAGGGAAGGTCCTATATGCAGGGTAAGAAGGTTACCCACAATTCTTTTAGAAATGGTGTTGCTTTCATTGTGTAGATATTGGGAAATACTTGGGAGACTTTTATTTTGTAGTACTGCTGTTTTAACTTTAATTTTTTTCTGTCTTGGTTTTAATGCAGCCTGCTTTCCATTCCTCCATTTCTGCCATAAACAACATGTAGAAAAGGTAACTGAAAACTGGGAACAGGCCACTGCAAATACAGAAACAATAAAGTCTTCCACAAGAATTGGGTTAAATTTACAGTGGAGCAGATGTGGCATCCCTGAGTAGACAATTAGAAGTGCTTGCTAGAGAAAGCACTTAATGTGGAGTCCACAGATTTGGGTTCTTTGCCAGGGCAGGGTAAATCATGGGAAACCCCCCATCTGCTTTAATTTTATGTATGTATGTATGTATGTATGTTACTCTGTGTGTTGGGGGAGCATGCCTGCCTGCTGTGAGTATATGTGGATGTGTGGCTGTTTCTCCTTTCACCTTGGGTAGATCTAACACGCAGGCTGCCCACTGCCCTCCTTATCTCTAAATGGAAAGGTGTGGCCTTTTTAGAGCCCTTCCATCTTGGTTTCTAATTAAAGTCAGCTATGCAGGTTTAACACCATGCTTGAATAAGAATCATTGTGGAGTGATGGGATTTTTTTTTTTTCTAACTCTCAGCTGCTTTAGAATAACGAATCTCAAACCTCAATGTACATCAGAATCACCTTGGGTTCGTTTCCTCGTTGTTTCCTTTTCTGTCACTGTTGTTATTTGTGTACGTACGTATTTATTTATTGAGTGGCTCACTGCATGGCCTACACTGGCTCAGACCTGTGCTAGTCGGGAACTGGGATAGCAGGCATGTGCAGCCACGCCCAGTAGGGAGGCGTCTTACTGCACAGGTTGCTAGGCGACACACCGGCGGTTCTCAGTGCTAGGTGTGCAGGGGGCCCTCGCGTGTTCCTCGTTCCCGGGCTTCCTGATCACACAGCTGCAGCTGGGCATCGGCGTCTGCAGATGACTCTAATTCCCTTTCTAGTCCTTAATTTTAGGACTCCAAGATGATTTTTGCCTTGGTACGCTCACTTATATATACTTCCTGTTACATAATTGTACATTTCTCTCAAGTTCTGGGACAGGGTAATTTTGTCTTAACATCACAGCAAATGTTAATTAAAATCAGACATTTGAGCCAGTGCTAGGGCTCAGCGAGTGAAGGTGTTTGCTGCACAAAACCTAACAACCCGAGTTTAGTTCCTAGAATGAATTTGTCCCCTGACCACAGAATGGGGCCGTGACAGCCCACCCCACCCCCGGCAGTGCGCTGTGCCGTCATATTCACACACAGTAATAAACAAACAAACAAGTAGACCAGTCATATCCTGAGCTATATGCAAGAATCACCGAAGAGCTTTCATTAAGAAAAACCTGTGGTGCTAGAGAGCTGTCAGGGAGCTCTTCCAAAGGACATACGTTCAACGCCCCAGCACAGCTGGAAACTGCTGTAACTCCAGCTTCCTGGCATACATTATAAATTTGACATTTTCTCCTACTGGGGCCCATAATTTTTAAAGGACACTAAGTGGCTAATATGCAGTCAACGCCAACACCGACAGCCAGTACCCAGAAGGCCAGCCGCATTCGGAGGCTTCAAGCTGCGGCAGATGTTGAAGACGCCGCCGCGAATTTACAATCGTACATTTCAGATCGCGCACAGGTTAGAAGCAGCTCGCAGCCCCCGGCGGGGGTCTGCCTTATCCCGACACCCTTCCCCACTTCCGGCGCTCTGCTAAGCGCTGGGAGTAAGGGCGAGGAGTTTTCTGTGAGATTTCTCCGCAAGTGATGGACAGAAATGAGACCAGAGCAAAAGCAAGTGTTTTAAAGCAAGGGCTGATGTAATGGGCCCCAACAGCAGCAGACACGTCACTGTTCCAGGATCGTCCTGAGTCATCGTTCTGCCCCCGTGTTCCTGCTTCTCCCCGGGTTTAACAAGGGTTTAGGTCTCCACGGATTCCACCAGCTCCTCATTTCCAGCTGACTGAGTAGACTGACTCTTTAATAGGGAAAGATTCATCACCCAGATAGTTGGTAGTTTGAGATTATTGCTCTTGAGAACCTTTACTCTGGAGAAATGTACCTAACACGATGTTCGCCATTGTGATAATCCCCAGCTCCTTGGCTTGCAAGGCCTTCATGTAGGGTGGCCATCTTGGTCATCTATCTCTAGACATTCCCCAGGGAAATTGAGTCAAAGTGTATCTCTAAAGCAGTAGTTTCTCCAGCCTCCAGCAGCCACCGCTCTCCTTGGTGGATGCCATTCCAGGCCACTGGAAGTGGGGCCGTATAGTATCCATCTCCCTGGGCCTTGCTCATTTCTTGAGCTGACAGTCAGCCAGGGATGGTGTTTACCGGGTGTCTGTGGTGATGTGAATTCAATCCTGCTCTTAGCGGCTGCATCCTCCGAAGTGCTCAGTCCAGAAATGTGGCTGTCTTTGTAACCCTTCCCCTGCCTTTCTCTGATGTGCAATTGACCAACAAATCTTACTGATCCTGCTTTCAAAAAGCTCCCTTAATCCCCCTTCTTTATCTCTGAACCGCCTCAACTTGGCCTTTGTGATTATTTCAGCCTCAGAGCTCCTAGCCTCTCCCTGACTATCTGCCACGACTCATCATTTCACTAACTCATTCACCAAATACTTAGCACGTGCATTTCTTGTCAGGGACTGAGCCGGCTTCTCACATGACAAAGCCATCCATGCAGCCGTTTGAGCCATTTATCTAAAAGAAAAAAAAATCTGATTTTATCCTAGTGTGTCACACTCCAGAGCCTTGCTTTTCCCTCTCAATAAAGGGCTGGCATGAAACTCAAAAGTCTGGGCAAGATAAATGAGGGTTCAAAACAAAGAGTATGAAAACAGAGTAATGAATACAGGAAAATAAAGAGCTGATGTATAGAATTGGGGGAAGGCTGGCTTTTGCAGTCACAGTTAATATGAGAAAACACAAATATCCAGGAAGTTATCACCATGCTTGAGAGTGTGTCAAGAGGCCTTCTAAGAGCTGTCTGCATTGAATTTCTGGGATTTTATGGCCTGAGTGGGGGCCATAAAAATCTCTGTTTTTTGGGATCGCCACTGCCTTCCAGTCTGTACCCTGGATTCTGTGAAGGATATTAACTAACTAACAAGGCAGCAATTCTAGGGCAGCTATCATAACTGGACCCTGACCGAACTTGGGAACATGCAAAGCGTACAGATTTCAAATTCGGCCAAGGTGGCTGTCTCCTGGGAAGCCAGGGCGATGCCTGACAAGACATGCTCGTGCTGGGTTTGGAGAGTGAATTTGGTGAGATAATGCATTTTCAGGTGAGTCTAATGCCTGTCTGTACATGTTAGGCTGTGGACCACTGATCTGCAAGAGGAAGATATCTTAGGGCAGCAGTCCTCAACCTTCCTGATGCTGTGACCCCAACCATAAAAATTGTTTTCACTGCCACTTCATAACTGTAATTTTGCTACTGTTGTGAATTGTAATGTAAATACCTGTATTTTCCAATGGTCTTAGGCTACCCCTGTAAAAGAGTCATTCAACCCCAAGGGGTCGTGACCCACGGGTTGAGCACCATTGTCTTAGAAATTGTCAGAGAAATAGTTCTTAGGATGGAGAGATGACTCAGCCTTTAGAGCGTTTGTTGCTCTTGCAGAAGATCCAAGTTCGGTTCCCAGCACGTATGCGTGGTGGTTCATAAGCACCCACAAATTCAGTTCCTGGGGTTCTGATGCCTCTTCTGACTTTCAGGGACACATGTGGTCAACATACATACATGCAAGCAAAAGCCAGAAAATAAAAGAAATCTTTAAAAAAGAGAAATAGTTCTTTAGTTCAGAGAAAGAGGACTAAAACCCCAAGACCCGAGAGGTTGCCATGTACACTTTGAGATGGCAGAAGGAGGGGAGTGTTAAGAGGGTTGTGACCCTCTCCTGACCCACCAATGTCATCTAGAGAGGCAGTCTCAGTTAACCATTTCTCTATTTTATTCTTTGCTGATTGCCATATCCATATATACACACACACACACACACACACATGCCTTTCAACTTTAGGAATTATCTATTTAATTATTATTATAATATACAAAATAGAATGTAGCTGTTAGTGCACAGACTCAGACCATCTCCACCCAGAGATTAATAATTTTTCTGCTATACTTAATTTTTTTAATTATCAAATTGGAGAGTGTGTGTGTGTGTGTGTTGTATGTGTTTAGTGCCAAAACCCATTTGGTGCCAAATTCAATCTGTATATGATGTCACACACGGTTGTTAAACACTATAAAATAAACAAATCTAAAGATATGAAAGCAAGTGTGCATGGCAAATATGTATTCACTACACTTGACCACTATGTCAGCAATGATGGCCACGAGGAACACAATTCTAAATGAATCCTTCTGCAAAACCTTGGAGCACTTACAGAAGAAAATGACAAGCTTAGATGTTTAAGTTCTCAGCTCTGGGTTCAGAGGATCAGGGAGCTTTTAACCTAGAGAGTGTTGAAAATAGGTTCTCATAGCCGTAGCGTCAGTCCTACCAAAGAAGTAACACAAAATTTAGCTGGCTTCGCAGCCCTCCACTACCTCTCATGGGAAACAAGATGTTGATTTGGGAGGAATGTGGTGTTAAGATGGAAATGGGGCTGGGGGGGCTGAGTCACTGGTGCACAGCACTCACTGCTCCTGCAGAGGACCCAGGTTTGATTCTCAGCACCCATGTGTTGGATCACAACTATCCATAACTCTGGGTCTGGGGGATCTGACTTCCTCTGCTGACTCTCGTGGGCACTAGGCAATCACAGAGTACACATTCATCCACGTAGGCAGAACACTCAAACACATAAAATTAAACAAGTCTAAAAATATTTTAAAATAAAAAGATGTTGGAAATCAATCTGGTGCTTTCTCAGACAATTACGAATAGTGCTACCTCAAGATGCAGCTATACCACTCCTAGGTATATATCCAAAAGATGCTCGAGTATACAACAAGGACATTTGCTCAACCATGTTCGTAGCAGCCTGATTCGTAATAGCCAGAACCTAGAAACAACCCAGATTGACATCAATGGAGGAATGGATGCAGAAATTGTGGTACATTTACACAATGGAACACTGCTGAGCAATTAAAAACAAGGAAATCATGAAATTTGCAGGCAAATGGTGGGAACTAGAAAAGACATCCTGAGTCACGTAACCCAGAAGCAGAAAGACACTATGGTATATACTCACATATAAGTGTATATTAGACACAGAATATAGGATAATCATACTAAAATCTGTACACCTAAAGAAACAAAGCAAGAAGGAGGACCCTGGGTAAGATGCTCAGTCCTCATTCAGAAAGGCAAATGGGACAGACATTGGGAGAAGGTGAAAACAAGGAACAAGACAGGAGCCTATCACAGAGGGCCTCTGAAAGACTCTAACCAGCAGGGAATTAAAGCAGATACTGAGACTCATAGCCAAACTTTGGGCAGAGTGCAGGGAATCTTATGAAAAAAGGGGGAGACAGAAAGACCAGGAAGGGTCTGGAGCTCCACAAGGAGAACAACAAACCCAAAAATATCTGGGCCCAGGGGTCTTTTCTGAGACTGATACTCCCACCAAGGACCATTCATGGATATAACCTAGAAGCCCTACACAGATGTAGCCTCTGGCAGCCCAGTGTCCAAGTGGGCTCCCTAGTAAGGGGAACAGGGGCTGTCTCTGACATGAACTCAGTGACTGTCTCTTTGATCACCTCCCCCTGAGTGGGGGCAGTCTTACCAGGCCACAGAGGAAGACTATGAAAGACAGTCCTGATGAGACCTGATAGGCTAGGGTCAGATGGAAGGGGAGGAGGACCTCCTCTATCATTGGACTGGGGAAGGGGCATGAGAGGAGATGAGGGAGGAAGGAAGGGCAGGATTGGGAGGGGACGAGGAAGGGGGCTACAGCTGGGATACAAAGTGAATACATTGTAATAAATAAAACAATTATATTTAAGAAAAGATGTGGAACAGGGTCACCTGACTCAGATGGAAGTTCAGAGTCATGGACCACTCAATCCATATGAGCTTCCCTTGGTGGAAGCAGCCTTCTCCTCTGTGTTCTAGCCTTTCTCAAATTTAAAGATTGTGGGCAGTTGCTTGATAAGAGGATGTAGAGCATCAAGACACATTCCAGCCTCTGCTTGTCCCCAGATCCACATAACTAAAGAGACCAACCGGAAGCCTGATGTGGAAGGAAAGAGCTGGTTCTGTGGAATGCTCAAGTACCACAGCCGAAGACGCAAGATGCTGCTGCTTACCACATCTTCATCCAACTCCCCTTCTACGAATCTGGGGAAATGAGCATGGGCATCTGTAAACTGCACTCCGATTCTACTCTTCCAGGTGGGGATGTGTGCTGGAGACAGCTGGTTTGCCTAGCGACATGAGAGAGATTTTTTTCACCTTTCCAGTCTGAGAACACCACTAGAAGCAACCTTCTTTTGCCAGTCAGAACCAACAGGGTATTTTCAGTCTTGCTGCAGACCTGTGCTAGCTGTCCTGCCTTGTCCTGACTCTGTCAGAAAAGCCTTTGGCATTTAGACAGTCCATTCATCATTACAGTAGAACGCTGGCTTCCGTGTGCTACATTGGACCTGATGAGCAGAAAGTGGCAGGTTTTTACCAATGACTTATTTTTCTCTTATGTATACAAGTGCTTTGCCTGCTTGTATTCACACCACATGCCTATGGAGGTCAGGTGAGGACATCGGGTCTCCTGAGTCTAGCGTTACAGACAGTTTTAAGCCCCATATGCATGCTGGGAATTGAACCTAGGTTCTCTGCAAGAACAGTAAGTGTGCTTAACTTCTGAGCTGTCCCTCGCGTCCAAGTTATTGACCAATATCTTAATAGTTGTCTCTGAGCTGAAGCGCAGGTGACGAATCCCATGACAGTGCAGGGGTCTGTCTCCTCAGTGAACCTTCTTTTTCAATGTTTTTACTGCCTTTTATTTGTTTGTGACGTGTGTATGCATGCAAACACATGCACGAGCGCATGCAGTCAGGCGTGAAGGCATGTTTCATCCTTTCACAACCAGCCTGTAGATGTCAGAGGACGATTTCTAGGAATGGGTTGCCTCCTTCTGGTATTGTCCCAGTGACAATACCAGAGTGAATTTACCTCCTCAGACTTAGCAACACTTCCCCCGAAACTTCTCACCAGCCCCCTCAGTGAGGTTTCTAGACTTAAGTCCTGACAGCTCCTAAAAAGGTAACCAAATGTTGCCTCTTTGGCTCTTGCGGGCAACGCCTTTGAATGTGTTACTCTGTTATTTTACTTTGCAACTTTTCAATTTGGGACAGCCTGGAAAGAGCAAAGGAGGGTCAGGTTTTGCCCCTACGCAGGGCTGTGGGATGGCACTGAACTGTGCACTGAATGTCTGTGTGTTCTTATCCTGTGTCTGCTTGCTGCTTCTCTCTCATTCTAGTCACTGAGAGTGAAGCCTAGTGGCAGAAGCCGCCATACTGGCTACCACATCACTGCAGCCTGCGGAAGGGCTGCCTCCTTCCTAAGATCACTAGCTCTTTGCTTCTTTGCTCGGAGGCCTTCTCCTGGCTTGAGGAAACCTTGTTCAGCACAAGGCCTTGGAAATTTCATGGCTCCAAGGAAGCCTTAGCCAGTGAGGATAGAGGTCTTTGGTCTTCCTGTGAGGCAGTTCAGAGATGGGTTCTGCATTTCCATACACTTGCTGTCCACAGCAACAGTAATCATCATAGTAATACTCTCTAGCATTTTTTTTTTTTTTGCTTGCTTTCTTCCATCTCTCTTTGTCCACATCTTGAGTATCCTCTTTTGGGATAACCTTCCAAATAAGCAACCTGAGCAACTCCAAGCTTAGAGGCTGGTCCAGAGCTCTCCTGTGGACATTGGTTCCTGTGGTAGTTTGAATGAGAATAGCCCCTATAGGCTCCTATGTTTGAATACTTGGACCCTGGTTTGTGGAACTGTTTGGGAAGGATTAGGAGGTGTGGCCTTGTTGGAGGAGGAGTGTCAGTGGATGCAGGCGTTGAGTTTTTAAAAGACTTGTACCATTTCTAGTGGGCCTCTTTGCTTTCTGTTTGTGGATCAAGATGTGAGCTCTCAGCTGCTGCTCCAGTACCATGCCTGCCTACTTGCTGCCTCCTGCCATGCTCGCTGACATGATGGTGATGGCCTCCTATCCTTCTGGAACTGTCAGCCCCAAATGAACTCTTCCTTCTGTAAGTTGTTGTGGTCATGGTGTTTTGTTTTGTTTCACAGCAATAAAAAAGTAAGGAATGCAGCTTCCTTCCTCTTCCATGACCCAGAGCTTTCTACCTGTATGAATTTTTTGGTGCATCATGAACAACCTCTCTCCTCATACTCATGTTTTATTGGTTCAATCCTTTTGTGCTCCTTTCTGTAATTTCATTGCTGTGTAGAAAGTAGGATTCAAAATTTGCCTCAAATGTTAGTTCTTCTGTTGAATCTCCCCTAATTTTCCTCCTCTCTTTTCAAGCTGTTAATAATTTTGTGTTCAGCATGTACTCCCTCTTCATCCTTACATGTCTTACAAAGACAAGGTCTCCTATTGGATAGGGGACAGAGAAGGACACTTTATATTCTGTATAATAAGAGCACAGTTTTTCTTCATTTGTAGAAGTAGCCTATACATGCTGCTAATGATTCATTTGTTCTGTGTTAACCTTTGATCTAGAGGTAACTCAGATGAATTTGGGAAGGATACAAACCTCAGTGACATTGGTGTCTGTGGAAAGCCCTCCATAAAGAGAGAGGAGACCGTAAGGAGAGAAGCGCTGTTGTCCATGATCTGGGTCTGGACCAGGTATTTCCAGATTCCTGGCACCTTACTGGAAAGACTTGTAGAAGCACATGCAAATAGCAAAGCATCGAGGGGTGTTATTCAGAGGTAGAATAGAAACACAGCAGATCCACTGCATGAGGTGGCAGGCGCTGAGCAAGTGTGCAGGGCGGGTTTCCTTTTATGGGTGTAGAAGGAGGAGTTGGTTGGTAGGGTGGTGTGTGTGTGTGTGTGTGTGTGTGTGTGGTTTTGATGGATAGGCTTGGGTCATGTGAGCCTCTATCCATTGTGCCTGTCCTTTTCCATAATGCACAAGATGATAAATAAGGATTGCTCTTATTTACCCAGAGGATGATCTGCCTCACTGCACATGCACCTAAAATTAGTTCACACTGGACTGGTGGGCCACCCCTGACTTTAGGCTATACTTTAGGGTGTGTTTTGTCACAAAAGGAGAGTTATCGAGGGTTGGTGGCTCGGAAACTCTAGGTCAGATGATTGATCGCTTTGTTTGGAGAGAGCAGGATTCAAAATTTGCATGCAGTTCAGTGCAGGTGGGAGTTTCAGGTTGCAAGAAATATTGTCAGGAAGGGACTGTGTGTGTGGCTCAGGCCAAGCGAAGTTCCAGATTTTGTCCCTTTGCCTGCCTGGCTCAATATCAGCGCAAAATCTCAGAGAGGAGACTGGCCGTTGACCAGATGGATAAGACCTAACTTCGGAGTGACTGACCTCCTTTGCTTCTCCTCCCTGTACACTCTGCAAGCTAAAGATGAGATGTAAAACACGTTTGAAAGATGTTAACTCACTGTCTTCTCACATTGAGACCCTCTGAAGAAACAGTTTTAAGATTTACTTGTTGTATCTGCTCATTGGCTTCTAAAACAGCAGGTAGAGACTGAATTCTGTCTTCACTTCTATCTGTTAATCACTGAGTTTCCATACATTGGTATATAATACACACTCAACAAACACTTGTCAATTTACAAATTAGATACACTCCCTGGGGATAAGAAATTTGATTTAGGTTGGCGTGTCAGCACCTGGAACAGATCTGGCACACAGGTTGGCCTCGGGAGTGACGGTGGAGGAGCCACCCATCTCCAACCACACTTTGGGAACTCGGCTTTTCCTGGAGGGCATCTGGCATAGTCCATGAGGGGCTGTGGTGACAGATGTGCTCACAGAAACATGGCAAATGTGGGTTTTCTTTCTTTGTTTTGTATTTTGCTATAGTTTTTGACTGTTTACATTATTATGATTTGGATGTGGAATATTTCCTAAAGTCTCATGGGTTAAGGGCTTGGTCCTCGAGGCAGAGAGGTTCAGAGGACCTTATTACGTCGTGAAGGCCCTGAACAAATCAGTGGGTTAATCCATTGATAGATTCTTGATTTGCTGGGCTATCAGAGGGATAGCGACTTAGACGGTGGAGCTCAGTTAAAGACAATGGGTCCTTAGGTTCTTGTGGGGTTTAACTGTGGGAGTTACTTCCTGCCCCTGTTCACTATGGCATGAGTAACAGCTTTGCTCCATCCCCAGCAGGCACAATGGAGCCTAGACAACATGACCTGAAACCTGTGAAAGCATGATCCCCCAAATACATCTTGTTTCTCCTTTGCCCAAGGCTGTATGGCATGAAGGTTAAGAGCTGGAGTCTTGGGTGTTAACTCTGAGCTCTGTCTCTTGCCAGTTTTGTCATTTTTAAGTTTCTTAAAGTCCCTTTACAGCCTCTTCACCTATTATAAAGACCAAGTGAACATATGTTATACATTGTTACATATTTTAGATATGAATTATATATGATCACTTTGAATCTGTGAAGGCCACATCTAAATCCTATGTGTCATTTATAGTCAGTATAACCAGCAAAAGCAGACCGATGTAAGATTTTTAGATGGTTAGGTAGCTCGCTCAAGGCCAATGAGACAATGTGCAGTAGGCCAGGAGTAATGGGCTACACTTTAGGAGATTCAAATCTGTTTTTAAAAGCCTCCCAGAGATACAGCTGCTGGCTACACCTCACTAAGCATGGCAGGGGATGGGGGATTCCTAATAGGCTCAGCTCAGTGATCAACACAATGGGATGGGTGATTCAGAAAGCCTGTTCGGTTTCCATCACTGAGACTTTGATGTATGCCATCAACAACTGTGGGTCCAAGTCACAGTGCCTTTTCTTTCTTTCTTTCTTTCTTTCTTTCTTTCTTTCTTTCTTTCTTTCATTTTTATTAATTACACCTTACTCACTTTGTATCCCCCCTGTAGCTCCCTCCCTCCTTCTCTCCCAACCCCTCCCTCCCTTCCCCTTCTCCACGAATGCCCCCCCTGAAGTCCACTGATAGAGGAAGTCTTCCTTTCCTTCCTTCTGATCCTAGTCTATTTCCTTCCTTCTGATCCTAGTCTATTAGATCTCATCAGGAGTGGCTGCATTGTCTTCTTCTGTGGCCTGGTAAGGCTGCTCCCCTCTCAGAGGCAGGTGACCAAAGAGCAGGCCAATCAGTTCATGTCAGAGACAGTCCCTGTTCCCATTACTATGGAACCCACTTGGATACTGAGTTGCCATGGGTGCAGGGGTTTTAGGTTATCTCCATGCATGGTCCTTGGTTGGAGTATCAGTCTCAGAAAAGAACCCTGGGCCCAGATTTTTTTATTCTGTTGCTCTCCTTGTGGAGCTCCTGTCCTCTCCAGGTCTTACTATTTCCCACTTCTTTCATAAGATTCCCTGCACTCTGCGCAAAGGTTGGCCATAAGTCTTAGCATCTGCTTTGATACCCTGCAGGGTAGAGCCTTTCAGAGGCCCTCTGTGGCAGGCTCCTGACTTGTTCCCTATTTTCTCCTTCTTCTGATGTCCATCCTCTTTGCCTTTCTGAATGGAGATTGAGCATTTTAGCCAGAGTCCTCCTTCCTGATTAGCTTCCTTAGGTGTACAGATTTTAGTAGGTTTATCCTATATTATATGTCTAATATCCACTTATGAGTGAGTATGTACTATGTGTGTCTTTCTGCTTCTGGGACACCTCACTCAGGATGATCTCTACCAGTTCCCACCATTTACCTGCAAATTTTATAATTTCCTTGTTTTTCTTTCTGTCTGTCTGCCCCTGTCTTCCTTCCTTTCTTCCTTTTTTACTCATTCATTCATTAGTTTATTTTATATATCTAAATATCTATCTATCTATCTATCTATCTATCATTTTTCTATCTATCTATTCTGTAGATGTATAGAAGCAAAAAGGAACTGAACCTCTGAAGGAAAAAAAAAAAGGCCAGCATGCATCCTTTGGTTTTTAACACATCACACTGCAATTAAAAAGTGATCTAAAAATATCTAGATCAAGAGGGAGGTGGTCAGCATCAGAGCTCAGGAGCTGTGGTGTTCTATCCAGGTCACACTGTAAGGAAGCTTGGAGCTAATACACTCCAGGTCGCTCTAGCCCACTCAGGATTACTTATGTCCAGTTCCTTTTAAGTGGGCTTGCAGCACCCACATCTTCAAAATGATGGGTGAGACCAAGGGCCTGGAGCAGACTCAAAGTGTCTGAAGATGTTTTTACATTCTGGAACTGCGGCGACAGGTGGGATGCTGGAGAACTCTGGTGCTCTTCAGTCCTTTGTGAAGACCTGAAGCCTGGAATAGCTCTCCTTTGGCCAGAAGAATTTGCATATATACATATTCATGCAAATATATATGTATACATACATATATATATATACGTATATATGTGTGTGTATATATACATATTTGTTCTGGTTCCATTGCTGAGCTGGCTAAAGTCCTTGTCTAGTATTACTTATTTATTTTGTTTCATGCTCATGTATATGTGCATTCCCTTGGAGGCCAGAAGATCCCCTGGAGCTAGAGTTACAAGCAGTTGTGAACTGCCTGATGTGGGTGCTGGGAACTGAACTCAGGTCCTCTATGACAGAAGCAAGTACTTTTAACCCCTAAGCCACCTCTCCAGTTCAAGAACTTGCTTTAATTTTTTTTTTTTTTTTTTGCTGTTAAAGTAATTTCTTAATTTTATTTCAGTTTATTTTCTTTACATCCCAAGGGTACCCCCTCTTCCTGTCCTCCCAGTCCCCCTCCCCCTTTTTCCTCCTTTCCCTCTTCCTTTCCCCCAGAAAAGGGGAGTCCCCTTCCCCCCATCAACCCTCTCCAGCACATCAAGTCACATCAGGACTGAGTGTATCCTCACCTACTAAGGCTAGGCAAGCCAGCCCTGCCCGAAGGAAGTGATGCAAAAGCAGGCAATAGAGTCCATGTTAGAAACAGCACCAAATCCCTCCCAGGCCATGATGACCAAGCCGCCCATTGGCCACATATGTGCAGGGGGCCTAGGTCCAGACCATGCATGCTCCTTAGTTGATGTCTCAGTCTCTGTAAGCCCCCATGGGACTGGGTTAGTTGTCTCTGTTGGTCTTCTTGTGAGGCTCCTGTCCTCTCTAGGTCCTTCCATTTTTCCCCCAACACTTACACAGGACCCAGAGCTCCACCCCATGCTTAGCTGCAAGTCCCAACATCTGTCTCGATTTGCTGCTGGGTGGGGCCTCCCAGCTGAGAGTCATGAGTCATGTTAGGCTCCTGTCTGCAAGCAGAGCAGACATCATTAATAGTGTCAGGGGCTGGCTCTCTACTGTGAGGTGAGTTTAATTTCTTTTGAACATTCATTTGTGTTTGTGTGTGCACGCACACAAGCATGAGGTCACGGTGCATTGCGGAGGTGAGAGGACAGCTTTTGGAAACTGGTTTTCTTCTACAGTGTGGTCTCAGGTTATCGGGCTTGCTGGCAGGTGTCCTTACCTGCTGAGCCATCTTTAGCCTCAGGAGAACTTGCTGCCACACTTCCTGGTAGTGTAAGTTGGCCGGCAACATGTTTTGTCACGTTCCCCTTTCTCCGAACACGTCTTTATCCCAGGTTATCATCTTCAAAAGGGCAGGAGCAGATATAAATATGTGCATCTATGGAAGAAAATAGATGGCAGGAGTTTAAGATAGCACAGGAGGAAATGTAAAGACGTTGGATATTGAGTGGCAAACTGTTGCTGATATTCCTCTAGAGAACTATGTGCATTGAACTGCAGCTTCTAGAACAGCGTGACTGGGGGCCTAAGCCATGGCAGGCCAAGGAAACATGTCTGTTTTACTTATCAGAATTTTCTGAAGCTCTTAAAATAAACCCGTCTAAATTTTTGTAAGAAAGTATAATTTGTTTTTCTTCTCCTTCTGATCTTTTCACACTACTGAACTATGCATAACTTCATTTGAAGAAAATAAGTGTCACCTCAGCCTGGAGTGGTGACACATGCCTCTCAGGAGGCAGAGGCAGGCAGATCTCTGTGACCTTGAGGCCAGCCCAGTCTAATGTAGTGAATTTCATCCTATCTAGAGCTCTGGAGTGAGACCCTATCTCAAGATAAATAAATTGGGGGCTAGGGAGATGGCTCTCAGTGGTTAAAAACACTTGCTTTTGCAGAAGAACGAAGTTCAGTTCCCAGCACCCACATGGTGGCTCACAAACAACCATCTAGAACTCCAGTTCCAGAGAACCCACACCCTCTTCTGATCCCCGTGGGAACCAGGCACATACATGGTACAGAGTCATACATGCAGGAAAAATACTCACCCACATAAAATAAACTAATCTAAAAGATTTTTAAAAGTCACATAAATTTTCTCCTAATGACACAACTGTTAGTTTATAGGATTAAAATTAAAGCACTTTCATGGATTCTGGGACTCTGGAAACAGGGATTAGAGGGAAAGTCAGCAAACTGTTTAAGAATCTCGGGAAACTGACATCATATACTGTACCCTGACTTCATATACTCACTGCCATGGCAGCAAGCACCTCCCAGCCGGCACTGTAAGGGCTTCAGTCTGTATACAGCCTAAGACATGATCCTCAGGGATGCCCAGCACAGTGTCCCCTCCAACAAGCGTGCCCATTGCTGCCCAAGAGCTATCTGGCGTCGTAGTCAGTACACACTGGACTCTTTACGCATCTAAGAGCTGTAAGACACTGTCCTGGCCTTCCAGGAAACCTGCAACTGGAGAAAGGGTACACTTCCTATTTTATATAATACATTTTCCAGCTCCCGTTCATTCATGGTACTAGGTTAATAGTTATTATTTTTAATAATTATTATTAGGGTCTCTGGTATCCCAGGCTGGCCTTGAGCTTGCTATGTAGATGAGAATGACCTTAAACTTCTTTTTTCTTTTAAGTTTTGTTTTTATTTTTATTTATGAGTATGTTTGTGAATGTGTGTGTGTGTGTGTGTGTGTGTGTGTGCCAGTACTCACTAAGGCCAGAAGAGGGCCTCAGACATGTGAGCCACCAAACATGGTGTTAGGAATTGACTTGTCCTCTGGAGCATCCATGGGAAGACTTTGTGACCTCTGAGCCATTCTCTAGCCCTAATCTCAAACTTTAGTGATCTCCTGCCTCTAGGTCCATAGTGTTGGAGTTACTCTGGTGTGTGTGTGTGTGTGTGTGTGTGTGTGTGCCTGTGTGGTCTTCTACCATACACAGCTTATTTACTGCTGAGGGTGGAGCCTGGAATTTTGTTCATGCTGGGGAAGCTGTCTATCAACAGCTACATCCAGAGCCCTGTTACCGGATTTATTCCCCCTAACCCTTGAGGGTGTCTTCATCCTCAGACAACCCTCCCCTGAAGCACACCACTGCCATTTCCCTTGGGTTGTTTCCTGTGGTGCTTGTAGCCCCAATCTGCCTTAGGTGTACACAGTTTTGTGGGGTATTTGTGGATTTTTCTTTTATTATTGTAGCTTTTTGTTTATAATGCATGGAGCTTGTTGAACTCTCTTAGAGCATTGATTGCTATTGTTCAATAAAACTCAGAAACCTTTTGACTACTATTGGGTTTACTTTCCTATGGTATTGGGTCTTAAGCTTGGGGTCTCATAGATTCTAACAAGAGTTATACTACAGAGATATATCTCCCTTTTAAATATGTTAAAATCATTTTAATGTGTTGTTAGTTATGTGTATGTGTGTGTGAGGGAGGGAGAGAGACAGAGAGCTGAGGGAGGGCACATGCCATGATGAAGGGTTAAGACTTAAAACAAGAACCCTCAGACAAGTTGAGAAGGCCCTAATTCGGCGTACTGATAAACATAAGTGTCACCTCAGCCTGGAGTGGTGACACATGCCTCTCAGGAGGCAGAGGCAGGCAGATCTCTGTGACCTTGAGGCCAGCCTAGTCTAATGTAGTGAATTTCATCTTATCTAGAGCTCTGGAGTGAGACCCTATCTCAAGATAAATAAATTGGGGGCTAGAGAGATGGCTCTCAGTGGTTAAAAACACTTGCTTATTATAAGAACACTTGCTTATTATAAAAACACTTGCTTATTATAATGTTCTTATTGTAAGAACATCTGCTAAACTCACCAGGCCCTGAGACTATAAAGAACGCATCCATTGATAAAACTTCCTTCCCCCCAAATCTCGTTCTCTGCCCTGGAAAGCCCAAAGCCTCCCTGACCCAGATGTGCAGTCCTCTCTCCCGGCAGACTGCTGCCCTGTATTGCTGTAATGAAGTAAGGATCAGTCTCTCCTGTCGAGGACCGTCTCCTCTCTTATTTTCACATCACCCTGATCAATACCGATCTAACACCTGGCACATGGTGGAAGTCAGAGGCCAAGGTTAGGGAATTCCTTCTCTCCTTCCACTTTCATGTGGGTTCTGGGGGTCAAACTCAGGCCGTCAGGCTTGAACAGAAAGCACCTTCATTCACGAAGTCATCTTGCTGGGTCTCTGTAAATACTTGTATCCTCCCTGCCTCCTTCCTGAGGTCCCCGATTGCCTGTGTGCTATTTCACCCCACGTGTCCTTCCTATAGTCCCTGAGGCCTCTCACATTTGCCTGACTCTTCAGGCATGCGTGTGCTCTTTGCTTCAGCTTGGACAGCTTAAATAGTTCAAACCACCCTATCTTTTAAGTTCATTGAGTTTTTGATGGTGTCATTTTTAATTAGGCTCAGCCAATTTTTCATTTCGGATACCCGTTTTTCGGCTGAGTTGGTTTTAAAGTAGTTTTTAAATTTCTTTTCTGTTGTTAGTATGTTCCTTTTAAGCATGTTTGTAATACCGCCTTAAACTTCTTGCCTGCTGCTGGATGGTGTGACTGCCCTGAACATACTCTCAGCGTTTTCAGACTGTGTAGTAACAGATGACTATTAGCTACCTGGTCGCCTCTGTGGGCACCCAAGGCAGCCCCAGATGAATGTGTAATGCATAGATAAAATCTCGAGGGGGTGTGGATTGTTGCCACCCGTAGCCACGTCTGATGCCTCAGACCCTGGACTGTAAGACCTGGGGTCTCACAGCTCAGTAGTTCAATCGTGCCCTTCCCAGAAACTCCCCCAGACCAAGACTCCTTGCAAAAGCAAGAGGTTTATTAACCATTGTACAACGGGGTCACCCCTGCCGGTCAGCAAAGAGTGGCACCGGGAGACAAAGGCCTTTAGGTTTTTAAAAGAAAAAAAACCGGGAGATTTGAAGTTGCAGTCTTGGCAATTTAGGATTGGATGAGGAAGCTATAAAGTAAGATATTTGGTTAGTCTTAGGTGCTCAAGCTTGGCCAGTCCTGCCAAGTGTGGATGCAGCTGCAATTTAAGGTGGGGGTGGTTAGCTCATCCTTGAAGATTAGGGGCTACAGACTTTTGGCTGGAGGTCAAAAGCTACTCAGAAGAAGTCTAGGTTCATTGCTAAGAAACGCTATCTCAAGGACAAGGGTCTGGTCCTTCTTTTGCTTAGTGAAGGTCATTGCTTGCTTGCCCTTTTTTTATATCTGTCCTCACTCTCTGGAAAGGTACTAAGAGGCTTTAGCTTAACCTGGACCTAAAGCTCAAAACTATAGGCTTTAGAAGACATATAGGTTACAAAGTTAGTCTAACCCTTTCAGGACAACTGGCAAAGCCTTCCTCCAAGTGAGGCCCAGAGGAATGGCAAACCCTTCCTCTGACCAAGGACACACTGAGGGTGTGTAGAACCGAGCAACTGATGCTTCCTCCTCCCAGAGGATTGCCAGCGGAATCCACCTCCCTACAGAGACCTCCCACTGACTCCAGCTGAGTCAGTTCTTCCTGTGTGGTTCCTAAGGAAGAGTCTGGGTTTCCGGTTTGTTACATAGTTGGTGTCGCTCCAGCAGAGCAAGCGCAGCCCACCTTATCTCAACTTTTCTGTATGTGTGTCTGTCCCTTTTATCATTCTCTGATTGTCCCAGTCGAGTTTCCAGAACCAAGCCTTGCTGGACATGGCAACCACAGTATACGGTTAGAATTCTTAGCTCAGGTGATGAAAGCCAAACTGGCTGCTTGGTCAATTCCCAGAATTGCAAAGATCCAGGAAAAACAATCCTGAAAGATGAAGGGGCATCCAAGGTCATCTGGGTGAAGGAGATCCTGGGTACCATCATTGTGTGGTTGCTGCTGTCACACACACACTGGATGGCATGGCTGCCGTCAGCAGAGTTGGCTATGAGTGGCCCTGCTTCTATAACTCTTGTCTATAGCACGGCCCCATTCGATCACTTGCTATGGCCCAAGTGCCAGGTATGTCAGGGGACAAGTGCTTGGCTTTATTGCTTCTATGGAAGGAACTGGAGTCCTGCCTTCCACCAAGACTTCTACAAGAGTAATTTCCCAAGCACAGGAAGAAGGGCTAGGTGTTAAAATGCTATTCCAAGGGCAAGGTAGTCACTGATGGGATGACTGATCAGTTTAAAGCTGAATTGTCTTTTAGATTTATAAGAAGAAGGAGGAGGAAGTCAGGTTCTTGCTGTGTTGTACAGACTGGCCCTCTAACTTCTCGGCTCAGTACTACTCCTGCCTCAGCCTCTGGAGTAGCGAGGACTACAGGCAGATTCCACTAACTTTTTGTTTCAAGTAGATAAGACATTAGAGAGAACAGTTAAGTCTCTTCAATTAACTCCCACCTCCTTCCCCCACCTCTTTCCCCAGTGAGCCTCTCAGGAGTTAGAAATAGCTGCCTCCAGTCCACTTAGAGATGCTCCAACACAAGTCATTTCCATATTAACAGTCAATACCTGGGATTATTATAATCTATGCATGCTTTTAAGGTTCACATATACACTATCTTACACAAAAGCCTGCACCCCACTGTTTCCAGAATCACTATATTTGTGGCTCATCTGTGTTGGTTAAGATCACTTCTGGGCTGACTTGTAGAGCTTGAATCCCAGCCATGGAGTCGCTCATCATTTCTGCTGTGTAACCTTGGGAAGAGTTCTTCTCTCCACCCTGATATCTTAACTTCTCCACCATGAAAGGTGGGTTCTATCATGTCTATGTTATTGTGTTGCTGGGAGGATTTATTGAGGCAAAGCACACATAGCATTTAGGAAAGTGCCCGACCCAGAAGCAGTTAGTAATTGCTGTGTGCTCTTGCTAAAGATGCCCCTGGCTGGTCATCTCTAAGGCAAAGGCTGCGTTGTTTACCTCCATCAGTGATGTATATTTCTAAGGGGTAGACTGG
Source organism: Meriones unguiculatus (assembly GCF_030254825.1). Lineage (NCBI taxonomy): Eukaryota > Metazoa > Chordata > Mammalia > Rodentia > Muridae > Meriones > Meriones unguiculatus. The sequence goes on along the minus strand of NC_083354.1, from coordinate 72,740,705 downwards.
GAATGCTAGCTTTAAAACAGGAGCATGTCCAGCTGCTCTGTTGTGGTACCCAGAGTTTGTTGCCAGAATGGAAGTCAGAATCTTTAACCCTTAGATAATATTGTCATAGCATACATTTCCATAGGGAGAGGAATTTAGGCTGTTTTCCATGTTTTTCCACTAAGAACAATTCTTTGTCCTTCATCCATATCCTTGACTCTTTGTTTTCCACGTGGAGAGTGGAATTGCTGGGCCAAGGCAAAGCACTGTGTCATTCTCCCACTTACATAGTCATATGTAGAGATAAACCATGAATCTCGAGGATGATGATGATCGGTGGCTAATGGAGAAATTCCCCAGATGGGCCTTGTCCCTAGGAGAGGGCAGTCATTCAGAGGGGGCTTTGGTGAGGGAGGCATTAATGCTCCCTGCACTGTAAATGAACCCACCCTGAGCATTCAGACCAATGTGATGACTGTGAAGACAGGAAAGGGAAAAAATATTTATAGGGATGTTGTCAACATGAAGTTCTTTTTATTAGAAAAGGGCTTTTAAAGTTTTTTTCAAATTTATTCAATGAAAGCTTAATCACAGACATTTGCAGCAGGCTTAGGGAGTGGTGATTTATAGGGGTAAGATGTATCGAGACAGTTATTTCTTGTTCAATCTGACATGGTAAGTCTTATTCGTGAGCCAAAAACAATTTAATTGTCTGCCTATCAAAGAGTGACAGGAGCTATGGGATGGTGGGGTGGGGTTTCAGACAAGTGTGTTTTAAGGTGTCAAGTGGCCCGAGAAGTGGACAGGAGAGGGGGCAGTCAGGGAAAGAAGAGGGAATATCTTTGGAGGTGAGGGTGGGGCGGGGCAGCAGGAGCAGTGCTAGCTGAGGGGAGACAGGCTCAGCACCCAGGAGCAAGGACATCAGTTCTTTCACGTAAAGTCTGTCTCCAGGCCTGGACGCCACCTTGCTCTCCCAGACCTTTCTCAGCTCTCTGCGGTTGGAAGAAAGGCACCTAGAAGGCAGGCTTAGTTCTGTTTCTTCTCCAGGCAGGGCTCTGGGGACCCCGAGGGCAGCACCCAAATCAGCTGAACTCTTGGATGCTTTTATTTCACCTCCTAAGGCTGAGGCTACAGTATGCATACAGCTCTTTTTGTCCTTGACTCTTCTTCCTGCCCGCCCCCATCCTCCCAGGGACTGCTGCTTGCAGTGTCCTTGGTGGTGGACCGTGGCACCGGTTTGCCTGGTTTGGAAGTCCCAGCCTGAGCTTTTCTGCCTTTGAGAAAAGATGCTTCCTGGTGTGAGGAAGTGCTCAGCAGTGAGGCGAGCTCTGATTCTACAGGAGGGAAGCGCATTTCCTTCAGATTGAAGAGGGAAGAGGAAAACAGCTTGATCAGCCCTTCACCCTAACCTTAACCTTAATCCCTAGTCTTTAAACTAGTTTGAGAGGCACATCGGCATTCCCAACAGTCTAGATGTCAGAGGGACCATACATTGCCGGGGAGCACCCCCTGGCAAGTACAGCATCCAGGAACAGGAGGACATTAGACCCCTAGTTTCCCGCTCCTGAGTTGTCAGACCCCGACCTCAGGCTGCTCAGACTTGCTCAGAACCGCCTGGATCTTCAGCCTTAGGCCTAGGCTCTTCCCTGTGTGTGCAGTGACATTTGGGAAGTTATCATTAGTGAGCCTAGGATTAGCCAGCCAGTCAGCTGAAGCAAAGGGGAAGGGTAAAGAAACTTGCCTCAAAGGCACAGTGAAAGGCAAATGAAAGCAAATTGTGTGTGTTTTTTTTTTAATTTTCATAAAGGATTTTGAAGATGCAGCGGATGGGCATTTTGTTTTGTGACCCGCTTATGATGAGGCCTAAGGATTTTCTTCTGCTTCCCGTGGTTTTCTTGCCCATTCTGTACCCAGAATCCTCTTGCAGTCCCCACTGTGGCTCAGATCCTTTCCACTACTAGCAACAGGCAGGGACTGGACTGCTGTGTTTGCAGCCATATTTCCTACAGAACCTCTACTTCAGTTGCTCTATATTTTAGTTTCAAATAACTCATTTGGGGGGAAAAAGGGGAGAAAGAAACAAGATGGTGACAAACTCATAGGAAATACCTTAAAATGGGAATTCCAAGCCACGGGTGAAAAACACAGCTCTCACCACAAGGAATAAAAGAGATGGTTTATTCTGGAACAATATTTGAGTGACCATGGTCTGGGAGCACAGGGTTAGCTCTGCCGGAATACCATGTTCCAGCTCCGTATTCTGTGCAATAAACTTTGTACAAAAACAGGATGAAGAAGGCCACAAAAGAACACATTCTTCAAATACGCCACTGTAATGTAAAGCAGCTCAGCCCTAGAACAGCTCAGACTCAACACTTCTGATTCGGTGTAACATGTGTGCAGCCCAGGGGAGCTGCACGCACACATAGACACACACACATAGACACACACACACACACACACACACTCACACATACACTCACACACTCACACACGCACACAAAGAGAGAGAGGATGACAATGATTGAACTGTGTGGTTTTCTCCCAGGCAGGTGGAAGCGATTGCCTATTAACTGAATGAACATCCCACAGATGCGCCGTGAACTCTTCCTATTGGCTTGGAGATGGCACACGACATACTGCCCTTGGGTACTCACAGGGGCCGGAAGCACCTTGGCCTTCCTTTAGTCTTCATAGGATTTCTAACCTGACGTTAACACTTATTTTGATCCCAGCATTGCAGAAGGCAGCTTCCATGAATCATTCATAATTCTGACTGTCAAAGGTCTGACTCTTGCCTAAACTGGCTAAATTCGTTTTGCTTTCTGACATTTTAATAATTGCTGTATCCTTGGCTTTCCTCTCTTGCGTTCAGCTCTGGGGTCATTGGGAATCTGGTGCAGCTGGTGAGCTGGCAGCAGGTAAAAGCGCCTGCCACACAAGTCTGGAGGCCTGAGTTCAAGGCCTAGAGCCCACACAAAGGAGGAAGAAGGAGGACTGACTCTGCGAAGTTATCCTCTGACTTCCATATGGAGCACGTTTGTCCTTCCATAGATGCAGCTGAAAAGAGGTCATGAACTTGGCCTCAGAAAGCAGATTGTTACCTGCAAACCTGTGACATGCGGCAATCTGAGTTTTCATCTGAACAAATAGATGAAAAATGCAATAAAAATTAATAAATGATATATTTATGATTGCATGCATAATTGCTAAGACACTGGTAACGACAGGTTGGAGAGGGGGCTCTTGTGAGCAAAGTGTGCGATACCTAAGTGTGAGGACACGAATTAGGGGCCCCAGAACCCGCATTAAAAAGTTGGGCTCCAGCCTCAGTAAGACACCCTGTCTCAAAAAATAAGATGGGGTTAGACACAGGTCACTAAGCTTCTAAAAGATAAGAATTTAGTTCTTGTCTGGACTGACCATCCCTGTCTCTCCAACTTCCTTTTCAGCCAGAAACGGTGGCACATGCCTTTAATGCCGTCACCCGGGAGGTAGGATCCCATGTATCCCTGGGACTTTGAGGTCAGCCTGATCTACATAGGGAGTTCCAGGCTCGTCATGGTTACATAGTGCGACTATGGCTCAGAACACATACATACATACATACATACATACATACATACATACATACATACGTACATACAGGTGTTCCTGTCAACATTTCATCAAGGGAAGGAGGAAAGGCTCATGAGGCCTACCCCTCCTTGAGTGACTTTTACCAGACAAGGGTGGCTAGGTGAAGGGATGGGTGTCACTTTTTTCAGTGGTGTAGCCACTGTTAATTTGCCCAGACAACACACTAAACTCACTGGTTGATGTACACACAAAAACATGGAAGTAGGACGAAGAATTAGTGGGAGGGAGGGATTCGGCAGGGGAGAGGCATGCACCCTCCCACGTGCGTACAAAAGCACACGCACACAGGAACATGCTGGAATTAACTGCCAAATTAGCAGCTCATCAAATGTTAATATACGTACGTAGTTTAGGTGTCTTTCGTCAGCTCGACAAAAACTAGAGTCATCTGCGAAGAGGAAACCCAAACTGAGGAGACGCCTCCACCGAATTAGCCGGTCGGTGAGTCTGTGAGAGCTTTTCCTTGAATGTGCACTGATGTGGGAGGGCCACCCCGGGGTGAGCAAACCCATCAGGCCATGGGGAACAAGCCAGCGAGCAGCACTCCTGTGTGGGCCCTGCCTCTGCTCCCTCTTGACATCCTTCCCCAGCTCCCCTTGAGGATGGATTGTAATCCAAATGTGTACGCCAAGGAAACCCTTTCCTCCCCAGGCTGTTTTTGGCTGTGGTGTTGACCACAGCAACAGAAACTCAGCTAGGACAATAAGTACATTACATTCCTGACACAGCTCTTTAAGAGGAGCGTCTGGGGACAGGGTCTGGCACCTGTTAGGTGTTCGGGAAATGATAGGCCTTTGCTGTTTTTGGTCTACCAGGAAGGAAGCCTGCGTTAGATTATAAAGTAAAGGTATTTATTAGACCCCACTCTGTCTATGGAGCTTTGAAAGGAAGCTTTGTGTGTGTGTGTGTGTGTGTGTGTGTGTGTGTGTGTGTGTGTGTACGAGCACGCACAGGCGCCATTCTTTGGGACTTGATAAACAGGGGATGACTAATGCTGAGCACTGTGAATGGGTCATAGCCACGTCATCAGGTGTCTTGCACGGTAGGAGGCACTGGCCGGGGGCATCCGGTGCCATGTGTGGAGGCACAGGAGCTGTCTGAAGATCTGGGCGTTCACCCTCCTGCTGTTGGCCCTGGCTGCTCTGGGCCTAACTTAGATGATTTTATGATGAGGCGACCCGGATGGTGTGGGCTGGCAGTTGATGGAAAAAGGCACGTTTCATGTCTTTTCCCCGGCTTACTGAGTCACCTGTCATAGGAAGAAATTGCAGAGCAAAAGACTCAGGCTGCGTGGTGTGATTGGGCAGCCTTTCAGGACCTTTGTGTCTTCATCCGAAAATGTGCCAACACTTCCTTTAATTGAGACATGCTTTAAGCTGGGCCTGGTGGTGCACTTAGGAGGCAGAGGCAGGAGGAAAGTAAATTTGAGGCCAACCTGGATGGCACCATGAGTTCAAGACCAGCCTGGAGCACATTGTGAAACTATCTCACAAAATAAACAAACAAAAAAGTAAGTAAAAAAGTAAGGTAGTAACGCACTGCTATCAGTGTACATGGCAGGGTTCTGCATACGTGTGTGTGTGTGTGTGTGTGTGTGTGTGTGTGTGTGTGTGTGTGACTATGTACGGGAGTATCTGTCTATGCGTGTGTGAGTGTGTTGTGTGTGTCTATGTGTGTGTGCGATTGTGAGGCTTTGTGTGTGAGTGTGTTGTTATTGTGTGCATGTGTGTGAGTGTGTGCTTATGTGTATGTTTGTATGTGTATGAGTGTGTGTCTGTATGTAGGAGTGTGTCTATGAGTGTATGTTGATGTGTGTCGGTGTATGTTTAAGTGTCTGTGTGTGTTTGTATGTTGTGACTGTGTGTCTATAGTGTGCGTGTGTGTATGTGCATGCATGCATGCGTGCGTGCTTGTGTGTGTGTGTGTGTGTGTGTGTGTGTGTGTGTTGCTCCCAGGGCTGCATGCATGCTGTGCTGAATCAGAAGCGTTGAGTCTGAGATGTTTTAGAAATGAGTTGCCGTGCTCCCACCTCTTCACTTTAAAATCGTAAAAGCTTTTTCCATTTCATTAATGCCTCATGTTTCAGAGCTGCAGTTTCCCAAGCAGGTGCCTCTCTGAAGAAATAACTGTGTGACAGCAACATCTGGCTGAGTGCAGGAAACTGCCCTTGAGAGGCAATCGTGGGTGTTCGGGCCGTGCAGCTCCACCTGATGATCCCCAGGAAAAGAGGTCTCGGCCATTTCCTCCTAGGGCATCAAACTGGAGCTTCCTCGGTCTTAGGACAAAGATCTAGCTGTGCTGTTTTCAAAGTCCAATGCTTATGACATCATCAGCTGTTCACACTCACTCACCAGCCCTGTCCATGGCTCTGCTTCCGCTCAGTGTCCGCTTGCCGTGGGCTTAGGCAGGTGTCCCGGGGCAAGGCCCAACATCAGCTCCCTTGGAGAACGATGTGGGAATGAGGAACAGGACACCAGAACTGTGTGTGCCACGGTGATCCCGGGACCTCATCTGGAACTCCAGCTGTGCACTTACAGGCAGGCAGGATGAGGAAGGGGGGTGGAGGGGAAGAGGCCAGTTCTTCCTCAGGCCACGTTCTTGGGCTTTCCTGGCTCCTGAGGAACCCTGAGATACTGCCGAATGGACCAGAGACTTATGGGACAGAGGTGATGGGTGCAGTCTAAGTGGAGGTCCCATAGCCCCGGTACCAGAGGTGGGGTCTGATTCTGCTCGGAAGGCTGAATTGCTTGTCTCAGGCTGTGTACACTCTGGCGCTAGCCTAGTCTGGCCAGATCCTTGCTTTCATTATGTTTACAGCCTAAGGAGGAATAGCAGCATATAAATTGAGTAAATGAATCAATTATAGAATAAAGATATGGCAAATAAAATATGGATATAGAAATAAAAATGTAGATAAAAATTAGTGAAGGGCTTAGAGCAGCTGGAGAGAGCTTCTTAGAGATGACATGAGGCCGAAAGCCCTAAAAAACGTCGGGGAAATAGCATGGAATAAAATGAGCAGAAGCCAACAGCCTGGGAGATGCTCAAGAAAGAAGAGAGGAGAGGGGAGGCCAGCAAGGGCCAGCTCAACCTGTTCGTGTAGGCTATAACGGAATGTACCCCAAGTGTAGAGGGGGACACTAAGGGGGGGTAGGAAAGACTGCACGCTCAGTGCACACTTCCTGAAGGTTCCCATGGCAGGGCGTGGTGTCACATGCTTGCTTGCAGCACACATTAGGCTAAGGCAGAGAGACTGACTGGGGGAGGGGCTAGCATGAGCTACAAATTGAGTTCCAGATTACTCCATACTACACAGCAAGACACCGCCACACACACACAGACATCCATATGGCACTGGAGTGGAAAACGGGATGTGGAGAGCCTAGAGTTTGGTGTATTCCATATTTTTCGATTCAAATTACCTTTATTACTCTTGTGTGCATGTTTGTGTGTCGGGGGCATTCAGATGTCATAACATGTGGAGGTTGGAGGACAATTGGAGAGAGTCAGTTCTCTCCTTTCACTCTGTGGGACTCCTGGATCAGGCTGAGATCATCAAGGTTTCCATCAGGGACCTTTCCCTTCTGAGCCCACTCACCAGCTCCTTTTAATGGTTCTGTTTATGGCACCTTTCACACTGTCCTGGTCCCATATATGACTCAGAAGTGTATCCATTACTTAAAGGCCAAGTGTTTGTACTTCTCTCTCAGCAGCCCTGAGATTCAAGGTCTTAATAACTAGTTGGTAGTAGAGAAATAATACAGAACTGTCAAGGAAAGGCTGTAGGGCCCGAGGCTTACAGTACAAGTCTGCCGTCCCCATAGCACCTGTTTCAAAGGAGATGCATTTGGACACAACGTTCTCTGTTTTAAAGTAAACAGCTGTGTTCACTGTACTCCGGGGCCAGAGGACGTGTTCAGTGAGGTCCAGTGGTCTTCCCACGGTGGGAAATGGGATCTCCAGGCAGGCAGTGAGTGCTAAAAGCATCATGGGACTTTGCATCAAGAGCTCGGGAGATGACTCAGCCGATAGACTGCTTGGTGCACAGACATGAGGACTGGAGTTTGGCTCCCCAGAAACCACATAAAGAGCTGGGCAGGTGTGGCAGCTTCCTGCAACGCCAACCCCCGGGAGGCCGAGAACAGGGCAGGTCTGACCCTGCCTCAATGTACACAGCGGAGAGCAGAGGAGGTAGACACCTGCCATTGCCTTGGGGCTTCCACAGCTGTGAGCTCCCATATACTTGTGAGTGTACACATACAGTACACACACACACACACACACACACACACGGAGAAGGAGATGGAGATACTCGAAAGACCCCTCAGACGGTAAGTGCTCTGAGAGACTCTAAGCCCATCACCAAGATGGCCTTTCTGTTCTTTGAAGCACACTCCACGTACTATCCTTATGTCTATCATTGCACAACGCTTGGCAAGAATTTTTATGCCCCTTTTATAGATGTGGAACCTGACACTCCAGATGGTTTACCCAGTGCCGTGAAGTGGATAAGGCCCTGGCTCCAACAACAGCTGTGCTCATCAGTGGACCCCACACTGTCTGATTTAACATGCGAGCTCACATGTCTGTGTGTGTGTGTGTGCATGTGTGTGTGTGTGCGCGTGTGTGTGTGTGCACCTGTGTATATGCAGGCAGAGGCCAGAGAAAGAAGTTGGGTGTCATGTCTTCCTTTATTGTTCCAAAGTCTTACTTCACTGAACAAGAATCTCCTTGTTTGGACAAGGCTGGTTGGTCAATGAGTTCCTGGGACCATCCTGTCTCCTCCCTGTGATGCTGAGGGTAGAGGCATGAGCAGCCAAACTCGGCTTCTTCATGTGTGTGCAGCAGCCTTGAGCTGAGGGCCTCATACTTGCCTAAGAAGCCCTTGCTCTTACCGGGCCAGCTCTAGTTTAGGATTTTAACACAATGGCCCAACAGGGATTATTTGGGGGGAATGCTCAATATCCCCCTTCATTTGCTTTTTTTTGGGGGGGAGGTGGGAGTGGTTCTTTAAGGTTCTGGGCCTAGTGGCCCTGGCCCCGCCCTAAGTAGATGAAGCTTCTGGAATGAAGTTGCCTATCTCGGTCTCGGGGATGTGACTCTCCCCTCCCTGCAACCGAAGTCTTGTGAAGGGTCAGCGAAGGATCCATGCAAGGGAGAGGTGTCTGCTGCCCTGGCCCTGGCGCTCTGGGGCTGGTGGAGAACAGTGTCTGACGGACACTGAGGCCAGCTCTGCAGATGGGCTCATTCTTTCCTCATTCTTCCCAGCTTTCCTTGGGCAGAGAGAGTCTCAGGTCACCTGGGGACACGGTGTTGGAAATGCTGCCAACCAAGGATGCCCTCTGCACCTTCAAAGAGTTTCAAGTCTCATATCTAAAACTGGGAACTTTCTCATGAAAATCTGAATTTTCCTCATCTTTTGAAGAGTCCAAGTTTTCGCTCTGTTGGATCTGGTCCTCCTCATCTTTGCTGTCTTTGCTGGTGCCTAGAGGCATCTGAGTTTGCAAGCCCCAGGCTAAAAGGAAGCTAAGTGACCCAAGCGCACAGCTAATGCTCCCTGGGTAGGCCCCAGAAGGGGCCTGCTCACAGAGAAAGCAAAAGCCAAACCAAAACAACCAACCCTTCCAACTTCCACCCAGGGAGCTTTTTACCTACCCTTTCCCGGGTACAACCCTGCGAAGTAGGTCAGGATGGGGCGCGCATCACTAGTTTTTGAAAACCTTCCGAGGCAGTCCTAACTTTGCAGCCAAATCAGGATCCCCGACTTCAGGATTTCCCCTAAATTGCGCTCCTGGCTTCAGACCTGTGTCAGGCAAAAAGGCTGCAGAAGCCTTTCATGAAACCGTTGCTGCTTTCTTCTCCTCCTAGCTCGAATGTAGTTTGAGCCTTTCTGCCTTTCCTGTCTGGGCCCATAGAGCTAAGAAGCATGTTTGCAGAGTTCTAGGTGGGGAGAGAGTCTCTAAGAAAGGGACAGATTTCCTTTGAAACGCTTTGAGTGTCAGGATTCTTCTGTGACAAACTGGAAGATTCTTTGGAAACACATGATGGTGTTTAGAAGCTAATTGTTGTTTTGCACAACCCTTCCTTCAGAAATAAAAACACATAAGATGAAATAAAGCAAACTTGACAGCTTCATTTGAAGTATTTTTCCCCCTTTTTCATTCCTAGAGAAGAATTTTCATCAGTAAGCGCTGGGAGAGATTGCCTTTTGTGGGTATCTAATGGCCGCCGTGGGCAAAGCCAGACTTCCGCACCGAGTGAAGGCCACGTCTACAAGCGATGCCTTCAATCAGGGCCACCCTGGCCGAGCATGCAGATGGCAGAAAATGATATTTGCATTTAGGCAGAAAGCGCTGTGATTGTCCACAGCTGTGCTTCCCGGCTGTCTCTCCTCAGTCAGCCGTGGTGAGGCATATGTCACACAGGCTGAGATCTTTGCTCTTCCACCAGCTGAGGCCCCTGAAAGGGCTCTCCTGCCTATCCAGGGAGCTGATCTCTGCTGGGAACCAGGCGGATCATAGTCCAAAATGGAAGAAATTCTGCTTAAAATGGCCAGACCTATTTAATGCTCAGAAATCTGACGTTCACACTTAGAAATGCGACCTGACAGACCCTGAAGGAGAAAAACTTACAATTCCAAGGATTAAAGAGGTTCTTGATCACCAGGTAGTATTTTTTATTTTTTTTTTAAGAGTGCTTGAAGGGACTGTAGCTGTCCTGAGCATGGTAAACACGGCCCGGGCAGCCTCGCCCTTCTCCTCCATCCCCCTACCTTGCTAAAAACCATTAGATTACATTCCTAAAGCTAGCCACTAAGATTTATTCCTTTATTTGGCCTATTCCTCCTCTTGAGACTGACTAACAAGGTCTAGCTATTGAAATATCGAGGTCCAGCAATCACTCCCCCCCAGCTCACCTAATTAACATGCACAATTAAAATTAAACACCTCATCCTAACATGGGGGTTCCCTTTGTATCTTTATAAACCACCATTTTCTTATGTACCAAGTCTGTCTCCTTTCTATCCAGAGACAGTCCTTTGTCCCCTCTCCCTTCCTCACTCCTTTTTCCTCTCCCTTTTTCCCTTCCCTTTCTCCCTTGTCCTCTATCTCCTGTCTTTGTCCCCTATCCCCTCCCTCTGTCCCTCTGAGGCAAAATAAATCTCATTGTGCTGAGAACTTGGTCTTGGAGGTCCTGGGCTGATTCTTTTCCTTTCAGTACTGGTTTAATAAAATTCAAGAATTATTATTTTTTTATCTTTTGCTCCTGCTGTTTCCAATTGTTCTATGGACGATTAAATAAAATATGAGTCTGTTGCAGATTTTAAAAACACTTAGTTTGGGGTAAAATGCTTCCTGTACAATGGTGAGGACCAGAGTTCTATCCCTAGCACCCACGTGAAAAATGGGGCATCATGACTTGCTTGTAACCCCAGAGCTGGGGAGATAAAGACCAGACAATCCCTGGGGCTCACTGGCCTACTGGCTTAGCCAAATGGTTGAACCCCTGGTCCTATAGTAAGAGATTTTTGAGGCTCAACACTCAAAGTTGACCTCTGACCCCCACTACAGTTGCATATATGGACACACATACCCACATGGGTGCATCTACTCACACCCAAAAAGGTACATACACCCACACAAGCAACACCCATGCCCCCTACACAATCAGAAAAAGACAACAATGTGGTTTTCGAAAGAGCTGGACCCAACCACTTCGTATTTGCCTCGCACCTGGACCTAGTTGCTTAGATGATCTGTTTTAGCATCTGCAGAATTAGTAGTTCAAGGTAAGTAGGGATAAGCCGTTCATCAGAATTTGCTGACTTGTTACGATTTGGGGCCTTGGTTTCACTGCATGACATTCACTCTTGGAAAAGCCATCAGGGCATGTTCATGACTATTTACTTAAATGTGGGGATGACGGAAGTCTCTGGAAAGCCAAGGGTGACTTGACCTTACCGTTTACACTGATCTTTTTTTGCCAAGTGAAGTATATTGGAATCCCAGAGAAACCTGGCCTTGGAGACCCTTGAAGGGTAACATGTGCTTCCTGGCTCTTTATTTGATACCCCTCATGGGAAGGCTGGGCCTTCCCCTCGAGCAGGGGTGCTTACTCAGGGATTTACAGTGGCCATCTTAAAGCAGAACCACTTGGGGGGGCAGCTTTTCAAACAGCGATTCTGGTGCCCCACATTTTGGGGTTCAGGGAACAAGCCTATTGTAGTCTCTTCCACAAAATTTCCCGCTGGCTGGTATTGATGCTTCTACTTCAAGGTAGGGGCCGATTTCTGAGGGTGAATGTAAGCGGCGTTTTTCCTGGCTTCACATTTGATTCCCAGTATGCTGGGAATCCATAGTCCAAGCTAATGTAGATCTAGACTGGAGACGAGTGTGGCTTCAGCATTATTTTTTGACACGGGATCAACATTATTCGGTCCTGAAGAAAGAAGCCTCATCTTGGCCTGTGTTCTGCCGATGACATCTCTCTTCTCTGCTCAAACAAAGAATCCCGCCCACCAAAGCCTGTCACATGACTCACTTTTTAAATAATGACTTACGTTTTTGATTGTACCAGCTTGAAGAGCTTGCCTCCTCTGCACGTTTAATTCACTCACTGTCTGGATGATTTATCTAATTCAGTTAATGATCGATGCCCTCACTTCTGTTGTAGATGAATGCAATTTGTCTTGTATTATTGTTTAATTTTTCACTTAGTTGTCTGGTGGAAATGGCAGAGCTCCAGGGTTTTATTTCTAACTGTGTACCCTAGGCAAGGCGTTTAGCCTTCTCAGGCTTCAAGGCTTCACTTAGAACATCCTGTATTTCCCCCTCTTGATTCTTGCTGGCTTATTGTAGTTTTCTTGAGACAGTCATTGGGGAAAGTAGTTTCCTACACAGGTCCCTGGGACACGAACTTCCTAGTATTCACAGTCGTGTGTATCATGGACCCAGTGGCTAGAACATGGAGAAAGTGATGAGATGTTCCTTCTGTGATTAGTGTAGAGGTCTGACTTCTACCGTGCTAGTATTCTTTCCAATCTCTTCCTACACATTTGTTCCAGGGCAGAAAGATACCACCAGTGGACTTGAGAACGGCCCTGGGTCAGGAGCCTCCAAGTGCCTGAGACTCAAGTCATCAACGTCTGATATCAAAAGGTGGATCTTGCCCCAGTTGAGCCATGACATAACCACAGACTCAATGCCTTGGGATCACAGTCTGTGCCCCTAGACTGGTGTCATGATAGTGGCCACACGACAGAGGCTACAGTAGAAGATCGGCTAAGCCATGGCAGGCTTTCTGATCCACAGAAATGCTAAGACACTAAACATGTGTTGTTTAAGCCACTAAGTTTGTAAAGCAACTAGTCATAACAACAGACAATATAATCTCTGAGATGGGTTAACAGATACGTGTCTCCCTGTTGGTCAGATGAAATTATTCTGCATCAGAAAATGATGCCCCATCTCAGCGGCTCCTAGCTCCAAAAGCTACTCCTTATTTGTACTATATGTTCATTGAGAGTTGGTTGTCGCTTAGTATTTCCCCACTGTTGTACTTCAGAAGTCACACTGACAAAGCTGCCCATACCCAGAACATTGCAGTGCATCCTGGAAAGAAGAAGAAAAATGCAATGTATTCCTTGACTTTGGGAGCATTTCCGTGGGAGGGAAGCTCACACGCATTCTGAGCATGTGTGGTGAATGATGTAATCCACAGCTGTCCTTTGGGTTTCGGATAAGTATATAAAAAGCAAAAGCTCAAAGAATGAGTAGTAAATAACAGAGATTTAAAACAGCAGATAGGGAGCAAAGCGTCATCATCAGCCCAGGTGCTCACACACCCAGTAGAAATGACTGGAGCAGCCTGGTTGAAAGAGCAAACAAAGGTAACACCGCCAAATCAGGCTGTCCCAGCATACAGCAGAAATCAACTGGGGAAGCTGAGGCAGCCATCTGGAGTTTCCAGCTAAGCTTTCTCTCCATGGGCAGAGATGATGGCTAACCTTCAGTTTCCGGATTCCCCTGCAGACTCGCATACCATGGCATAAACAGTAGTAGCTTCTGTTGGAAATGGTTCACCTTCTAGCTGTTCTCAAGGACACAGTGTTTTGTTGTTTTCTCCTGTCTATGTCACATAGTTAGGAGGACCAGCCCATCAGTCGACAAGGGACCTTAGAGGACATTTTGACACAAACATGCGTGGGTGTCAAATGGTGGGTGGGACTGACAACCCGGCTTCCAGAAACAGCTTCTCCGCAAGCTCAAACAATACATGACAAGTTACCCATATGATGAACATTACAGTAAGACTGTTTGCATTGTGGTGGCCAAAGCTAGTCAAAAAGAGTTCAGTGTTGCCACCAAAATCTAATCTCCTCCAGGGAAGCCACCAGACACCAAGCATGTTGTACCACATACTCATGGGTTGGGTCAGAGGTGTGGTGGTCGCTGACTACCATGATGTACAGAGAAGGAGCCAGCTCGCATTTCATGTGGATAGATGCAGAGATCCCAGAGCCTAAGAGAGGAGAGTATCACTGAAGAGCTAGCATTCCTACAGAAACGCCAGAAAGAGGGCCCGATGCAACAAGAGAAAGTGAGGTTTTTACCGTCACTGTAATTGTCACTGTCACCTTCCCTAGAGTGGAATGAAGATTACAGTCTCACATCAGTGGCGTCTTCAAGACACATGCCCTGGTACCTTTCCGATTGGTTGACTTACTTCCCCTAAGCTCTTTAAGCTTCTTCTATATGGAAAGAACAGTCCTGTTCATAAAATTAAACAGGGGTTTCCAGCTGTCTCAGCAATAAATGAGAAGACGAGAAGAAATGTTAAGGACCTCAGGCAAGCCTGCAGTTATCCCGGCTTCCATCTTCTCCAAATCCACTCTAATCTCACTTCCCTGAGGGATAAACATGGCCCCCCACAGCTTTCTGGACCTGTGGGAGGAGCTGAAGGAATAGTCCCTCGTGCATTCATCCCAGAGGTCTTGCCAGCCTGGCTTTAGAAGGGTATGTACATGATAAGTGCAGAGCCAGAAAAGCCAACACGGTTGCATGTGGAGCAGAAGTCAGGGTCCTTCTTAAGCAGGTAAGCCAAGCCAACAAGATGAGCCCCTTGCTAAAACCTGAGCCACACTGAGCCGCCAGTGCGCAGCAGACATGTGTCAAGGCTGGATCCCCTGAAAAACGAAGGAGACATTAGCTGATGATCCCTTTTCTCATAAAATATACTTTTGCCCTCAGGCCCTGTGCGATCTTTGCTTCATGCCTGATGGTATTCAGTTTCTCTTGAGGTTATAGTTTATGTCAAAAGCAATAGACTTTATTTAGATGAGCTCTGAGGGAAGCCCAGGACAGCCCCAGAACTGTGGTTTTTAACACTGACCTCAGATGTCTCTGAAGTCTAACCTCTGCCCAGCATAGGAATGGCTTCTCTGGGACCATCAAAATAGCCCAGGGTTTGCTGGTCAAGGATCATCATGTCCTGGCTTTTTTTCCCCTGTATTGTACCATGGAGAATGTGAGAGGGGTTGGAGCAGGGCACAGGTGTAGGCCCAGCATCTGTGAAGCCCCTACCCCACAGAAAAAGAGTGTGAGGGGAAAGAAATGGAATAGAAGCTTGGAATGGGGCCAGAGTTATTCCTTCTTAGTGACACAGCAATTTGTGCATTTGGAAAAATATTTCAATCTTAAAACTGAAATGCATTTAGTTACCACAGGAACCACTCAGCGAAGCTATCATCATCTGTGTCTCAGAAACTTTGCTTCGGAAATTGGCTGGCTGTTAAACAATTTTAGCCCTTCTGCCACACATTTCTTCTGATGTAAGGTCGGTAATGCTGTTTCTAAATAGTAACACGGCAGAGCTTCTGAGCCGCCTGCGCTGCTCACCTGTGATGGCCTGTGCCCTTCACCGAGCTGTCTCATTCCCATCTGGAGGCTATCTTCCATCTCCTAGCAGCCAGCGTCACCTGACACAGCTGCGTATCAGGCACTACCACCAATACTGATGGGAATACAGAACCAGATGGATGCCCTCTCTGCCTTGAAGGGTCTCCTGGGCTAGCGAGTGCCTTAGACATAAATTTGCATGGTGTAAGACAGGAACTGTGTTGATAAATGTACATTAAGACATCTCCATTACTGGCAAGGCAGACTCAGTAGCAGGATGGAGCACTAGATGGAGAAAAATTGAGTAATGATGTGTCTTGACATATTTTTTAGGTGATCAAAGTATAGCAGGTAGATGGGAGACCCAGGGAGGGGTTACAGAAAGCAGAGACATGTGGTGATCATACTTGTGTTGCACTATTTGCGTTCTGGGCATGTGTGAACACTAAATTTCTAAGCCCCCTTTACGTTGGTGACGCCAGATGAAAGGGAGGCAAAAGTGAATAACCAAGGCCAGTGAGATGATCCAGTAGGTAAGGGCACGACTCCTTCACTACCAAACCTGAGGGTCTGCATGGTGTAAGGAGAGGACCTTACCTTAGCTGTCCTCTGACCCCCAAATGCTCACTTTGGGACAGACAGACAGACAGACAAATAGACACACACACAATAGATAGATAGATAGATAGATAGATAGATAGATAGATAGATAGATAGATAGATAGATAGAGTGGTAAGTAGGCATTCAGGCTAGGTACGGATAATTTTAAAATGATGAGTCACTTCTGAACGCATCTTAAGCCCATTCAAGACTACTCAGAGTTTTCCTGAGACTCCCAAAACAAAACCTGCAATTTTAGAGATGGTGGCATTTCTGTCACCTGGGGTCCTCGAATGACCATGATGAAAAGAACAACCCACCTGTCCTTGGGGCACATGTCAGTCAGACAAGTGAAAATGTATTTGGCTTTCTTTTCCCAAGTCACTGAGATTTGAAATTTTCTTTTAATAGTTGTGGGTATTTTTTGAGCAATATGACATAATCTGTTTCTCAAATTCAGCGCAACATTGGTGGATGGTCCATTCTTGTGTCCAAAAGGAGCCACTTCCCTCAGGCTAAACTTACCATGTGAGAGCACCTGCTTTTAGTGTTGGTGGTGACATGTGGCTCACCTGTACTCCTGCCTCCTGTTCACTGGATCCAAGCTCAGACTTTTTGCTGCTCTGGACCTTCTGCTTGTGTTCTCCTCTTTCTTTACAGTCTTATTTTCCATTACATTTCCATGTACCCCACTGTGCCATTCTATGGCACAGTGCCCTAGATTGTGTCCTCAGATGCCCTGCTTCATGAAATCTGTTTTAGTTACTTTTCCATTGCGGGGTCAGACACTGTGATCAATGCGACTTACAGAAGGAAGAGGCTGTTGGGAGGTTTATGGTTCCACAGGGATAGGAGTCCATGACCATCATGGCAGGAAGCATGAAAGCGGGCAGGCAGGCACTGAAAAAGCAGTTGAGAGCTCATGTCCTGATCCATGTATAGAAAACAAAGAGCATGCTGGGAGTGGCACAAATGTTTTGAAACTTCAAGCCTATCCCCAGTCACATACCTTCTCCAAAAAGATCACCTCCCAATCCTTCCTAAACAGTTCCTCCAACTGGAGAGCAAGTATTTAAATATGTGAGCCTATGGGGGACATTCTTATTCAAACCACCACAGCCTCTCATTTTCTGCCTGTTACGCTCAGGGAACCAGAGTGGGAAGTTTGCTTTTGTTGAGGTTATTTTCACCTTTCAAGACCCAGCTGCTTGTCCACAGAAGGCTACATTTTCTTGAAAAATATCACACTAGAGAGAATTCATCTCCTTGAGCTTCTCTTTCCTAAATAGACCCCCCCACTATGATGATCTATTACAGGTTCTTATGTATACACACACTCAATGATCCTCAAGACTGTAAGTTGACCTGGAGAATCTTTTCGGCCTTCACAGTACAGAGCAGTCCTTTGTGCACATGGGATGCTCAGGTTCTTAACAAAAGTCTTTCAATTGAAACCTTTTGCATCAAAAGCTTAAAATTGTTTACATTCAAGTTCCAGCTTTCCCTGTGTTGCTGTTTCAAAGGGGTCTGTAAGACACACTTTTTTTCTTTCTCTCTCTCCATGCCTAACACCTACCAGGGCAGCACCAGCAACAAGCATCTTTTACTCAGAACTTCCGGTCAGTGCTTGGTATTTCTAGTTTCTTGGCCTCTTATGCAAAGGTTTGAAATAAAGTCTCATACAGATTTGTAAAAGCAGGAAGGTAACTTTATTCAAATTAAAGCAATTGAACAGGTCAGAAACACTGTCACAAGTGACAGCAGACCACATGGATGAGGCTTCTCGAGGGTTCTAGGTTATGGGGTTTCTTTTATGGGGTCTTAGAGGGTAGCTCGGTGCATCCCTATTTCGGTGGACATATAAGGGTATGTAACCGTTTCTCTGTGTTCACGCCTCACTCCATAATGCATCTGATTTCAATCATGTGGATATCCACCGTCCATTTATGCATAGATATAAGGTGTGGGGTAGGGGAATCTCTCTGAAAGTTCGCTTTGAAGACACAGTCTTGCCTGATTGCACACTCAACCCAAACCAGGCTGATTTATTATCTTCTATACTTGGGTACAACTAGAGTATGACTGAATAATATATGCCTAAGTTCCAAGGAGGAAAAAAGTGGTGCTTAACTTGGAGGAAGTGAAGCTGATTCAAGGAAAGACAAGACCTTAAAAACAGATATCTAAGAAGTTAGTGAGATGAAGTTTTGATGTTGAACATAGGATGGGTGGATGTGTGGAAAGAGGGTTAATAGATAACAAGGTAGTCTGACATTGGAACAGTATAGCAAAAATAGAAGACCATGCTATCCTGAGCTGTATGGGAAAAGAAATGTTAAAATTTTAAAGTAGAGAAATACAAGAGCTAGAGGAGTGAGGGAAGCCATCATTTTAATGTTTTGTTTCGCTATGACCTCCTTATTTCGTCATTCAACCTCTGGGGACTGTGGGGTCCTCATTTAGCAAGACCAGTAAGTCTATACATCTTCACCTTTTTTTTTGTTTGTCTGTTTTTTGAAACTGACACCAAGGTAGTCTCTGTTTTCTTGACAAGTTACAGATCAATCAATGGGTCATTACTTGTTTTTTTATTGAAAAAGGTTCAAAACCATAAGAGACAGTTGCAAGTAAGAAGTATCTCCTCAAGTTTGAAGTTTTCCTTTCAGAAAGCAGCATGTCCTAACGGGCTCTTGAGAGTGCTTATTTCCCTACTCTACTGGCAAGATTTTTATACTTGAGACTTCAGTGAACAGACCTACAGGCCTCCTCTATCTTAGGAGTAATTGAGGGAGTTTGGCCCCAGTAAATCTTCATGGACATAGGCTGCATATTGCTTCCCTTTAGTGAGGTGACCCACCTTCTTTTTCTCTAGTTGGGATGAGAAATAGTGATTAATTCCAATAATTACTTTAAAAATTCTTTCATAGGCAAAGAACTACAGAAAACTAAGGATGATAGTAGGAAGAATAGTCCTACCTATGGGTGAGCCCCTTAAAATTCATTGTCCAATACGAAGTGGTCAGCACTAAAATCATATACCTACAAGTAACACTATATGGGCTAAGCAGGTTGTATTTACATATTTAAGCATCTATAACTATAACAACTAAGGAAAAAGAGGGAGCTAAGTGGGGTGTATGAAGAGGGGTTGGAGGAGGAGAGTGGAAAATGATGTGAATATCTTTTAATTAAAAGTGAAGGAAATCTTTTTACCTCAGTCCACAAAGATTTCCTTCTAGAAATATTTTCAACTGAAAGTGTTTTTTTTCTAGGAGTGTTATAGTTTTAGTTCTTAAATTTAGGTCTACAGTCTATTTCCAGTTAGTTTTTAATGTGTGATGTGATGAATAAATGAGGTTAATTTATTTTATACACATTCTTACTTTGCTCTAGCACAAGTTAGACACTATCTTTTTCCTCTTTGGATCACTTTGGGCTGAGAAAGGAATTGGCTTATTATAGGAATAAAAAGGAAGTCAGTGTGGCCTGAATATAGTGAGGGAGGAAGGGAGTGTTGGGTGCTGAAGCTGAGGAAGTTAGGGGCCAAATCTTGAACATACCTATGAGCCTTGGTAAGAAAGTTGTATTTTATTCTAAGAAAATTTAATTGCTTCAAGGGTTTTAAGCAGGACATTGCATGGTTCAACTGATCTCTTTTAAATATAAGGATGAGTTTAATGTGTTTTAAAAAATCCAATAAACTCACCCTGATAATTAACATGCAATACTAGAAAAAAGAATTACTTATTATTATTGCATGTTTGCACATGTATGATGTGTATGGCATGTGTGCCATACTGCTCATGTAGAGGTCAGAGCAGAGTGTTGTGGAGTCATTTTTCTCCTCCCATCTTTAGGTAGGTTTCAGGGATTGAATTCACGCCACCAGGCTTTCTTGGTAAGTGCCTTTACTTGCTGAGACACTTAACTGTCCTCAGTTATTACTGTAATATATGGCTTCTGGATACCAAGAGTGGGCTTTACCCCTTTAATGACGTCATTAAAAAGTAGTCAGAATATGTAAGCTGACCTGATGGTATGACATAAAGGCCACAGAACATCTCATTTGTTTTTCCTTCTCTAGTCAATTCAACATAAATATTTTTGGGAAGAACATTGCCCAAGCTTTACCATACAGTGCTTCTTCAAGATACTCTAGGCCACTGGGTCTCAGCCTGTAGGTTGTGACCTCTTGCAAGGACAAATGGCGCTTTCAAAGGGGTTGACTAGGGCCATTAGAAAACACAGATGTTTACATTATGACTTATAACAGTATCATAATTACCGTTATGAAGTAGCAAGGAAAATAATTGTATGATTGGGGGTCACCACAACACCAGGGACCGCATTAAAGGCTGGCAGCATGGGGAGGGTTGAGGACCATTGCTGTAGAAGGCCATTCTGCTCAAGAAGTCAATGGCACTATGGTTTGGAGATGACCCAGATATGCCTAACTTGCCTAACAGGACAACTCGAAATTTCTTCTCTGACCATTCAACTCCACGTGGTGTTTTCTTCATGTGAACATCATCAGGACTTGAGTTTTTGAGTTGCTTTCTTAATATAAATGACACAAAGGGAAGCTATGACTTGTACATGGAGGCAAAATTTGAGAGATAGCTAAGCGGCTACTTGGAGGTATTTTTCTTCTGAGATGTAAACTCCTTTTAAAACCACAGGAGACTTTCGGCAGCAAGCGCTGTTGCGTCTGTGTAAAGCTTGAACAGTAAAATGAGCTGCTGTTGAAATTTCAGGCAGAATTAACAGGCATGCGTGAAAAACAGAGTTTGGGGTAGGTATGAGATATGGTTTCAGGTTGGACTTAACCCTAGAGGAAAATATCAGGTGCATGCTATTCAGAAGAGATCTTAATTCTTGAATTTCACTCAAATACATATTTGATCGATAATTAAAAACTTGATCACTGAAAGAACACAGATACATATTCTGTGTTAACTATTTCAGTTGATCCACATCGTGTTGATTGATAAGGTTGTAGGAGAATAAACTGAAAGATGCCTTAGACTGAGTAACCGTGGAAATTTACAAATTGAGATTTATGTCGCAAGAAACAGTGAGCTACTTAAAGAGGTAGGGAGACATTTTCAGGCTAGGTAAATACAAAGGCACCAAATAGGAAAAAGACTGGCTTGTAGAGGATCAAGAAGGCCAACAAAGGTGGAGCCTCAGGATTTGTGGCAAGGGGGTTGAGATGCAGATAATGCGATAGCTTGTAAAGCAGGGAGGGGGTGAAGATTCCTACTGAGACACTGTTAGTGTATTTTAGGATACAGCACTATGGCTGATGGTGAAGTATGGGTTAGAGGAAGGCAAGAGAAGGCATGGGGGTTAAGAAACAGACAGTGAGCATGCTGGGGCAGTTGACCAGGACTGTGGTGTGCTGAGGGGGAGGAGAGAAATGGATTCACTCAGGAGCAGGGGAGGGGAGGAGGGTGTAATGAAAGAAGCAGGTGGGATGGCTTCTAGGTCCAAGAGGGAAAGCGTCACATCCACAGGAGCCGTTATTTCAGGGTGTGCGGCCCTTCCTGGCTTAATGCTGGCTTCTGATCTCTTGAGATCTTTCCACAATCAGGGAGCTGCACTTCCACCCCCCACCCCATCTTTATTTTCTGGAATTCGTGGATACCAGGCACAGTGGGAAGGACAAGTTCTGTGGATGGTTAGGTTTGCCCTGCGTTAAAGTTGAGACAAGGCACACACAGTCCTTGGAAGGCCTCACAGTTTTAAGGGAAGGAATTTTGCACACAGAGCTGTCATTCCATCCGGTGACTATGAGATACATTCTTTCAACTTCAGTTTACAAAACAGAGGTAGAGATTCAGAGAGTTTCTTTAAAAATATGTTGTTATGATTATTTTAGTTTTAATTATTCCTGTATGTGTCGGTATGTGCAAATGAGTGTAGGTACTTGCTGTGCTGGGAACTGAACTCAGGCCTTGCTAAGGGCAGTATTTGCTCTTAATCACTGAGCCATTTGTCAGCCCCTCTGAGAGGTTAACTTTGTTCCAAGACACAGAGTTTGGAAGTGGTTGGACCAGGGCTGGAACCAGGTGCTGTTCTCTGGCTCCCACTTGGTTACTGCGCATTCCTTTCCAGGTTATTGATCTCACACACCTTCTACCGGGCCCTTCGTGCGGAGGACACAATCGCCCTTTTTCTAGTATGCTGATGGCCTTTCTCACCCCCGAACTTGCCTAGGACTGAGCTCAGCAAGTGAGCCTGCTGGCGTCAACACATCCTTCTTGCTACCACACCCCGGGCTTGGGGATGAGAGAGGCAATGTTTCAGCCTGTTAGCAGGGCTCTGGTGCATCGCCCATCGCTAAGCTAGGAGAAGCAACTCCTCACTGCCTGTTCATTGCCCCGAAGGCATCTTCCATTTCATGGGCCCTCCCGCTTCGTTTCCCTCACCTTTTGCCCCCCAGTTTCAGCACTGGCTCCTCCGGGAGCGTCCCTGGCCGCGGGGCTGACAGCGCTGGGGGCACGGGGTCTTGTTCTCCGCGCTCTAGCCCATCTGCGCGCAGAGCCTCGTTCCCGGGCTCCCGGAGCCCGGCGGGCATTGACGTCAAACGGCAGCAGAGCGCAGCCTACAGACGGCTGACCCGGGCCCTCCTCCACACCCCCGTCCCTTCCTCGCCCCCTCCCTCCTCCCGGCACCCGCTTCAGCAGGCTATAAGAAGCGGGAGAGTGCGGCGCCCAAGCAGCGACGAGGTCCAGCACCATGGAGAACTCCCGCCTGCGGCTGCTGCCCCTCCTGGGAGCCGCCCTGCTCCTGCTACCTTTGCTGGGCGCCAGTGCCCAGGAGGATACCGAGCTGCAGCCCCGAGCCCTGGACATCTACTCTGCCGTGGAGGATGCGTCCCACGAGAAGGAGCTGGTCAGTATTCCTCTCGTTTCGGGTTCCCTCTGGGCTGGCAACGGGTCCTTGCTTTGCATGCGTTCCTCCTCCACCCAGTCCCATCCCAGAGCCCCTGAAGCTGGGTTAAAAAAAAAAATAGCCTGGATACTGGATACCCTCTACCAGACAAAGATAACTGAGTTTGAGTTCAAGGTCTGCTGGCTGTCTGTCGAGCGAATCCTCAGTTGTGGCTATTCCGGGCTCTGTGCGCCTTGGAGGCTCTGGACCGGGAGGGTCAGGACCAGGGACTGCCCCCGTCTGGCTTCCTCTCCACCAGTCTCCCCTTGTCCCCCGAGTCCTGCCTCCCGTGCTGTGTCCCGGGCTCCTTGTAACTGGGCTGAAAGTGAGCACCTGCGCTGGGCTCGCAGCCAAGGCGGCAACTTCGGGCTCCCGGCGCTGTGTTGCAGATCGAAGCGCTGCAGGAAGTCCTCAAGAAGCTCAAGAGTAAGCGCATTCCGATCTACGAGAAGAAGTATGGCCAAGTCCCCATGGTAAGGCCCCGGCTCGCCCTTCCCTTACTTTTCCAGGAGAAAAGACTGGTCTTCACTCCAGCAGGTGGCCGAGTAGCTAGGTGATGCATTCTGCAGCGTCTCCTGTCTTCTGCCCTTACCCCTGCACCCTGCCTGGTCCCTAAGAGCGAGGGAATCCAGGCTGTTAGAACCAGAAAACAGTCCCAAGACGCGATGAGGAGTATTTTCTGAAACGTCTCAGTTGGACGAGCCTTGAATCTATTCACTTCCCCCTAATTCGAGATTTCTCTCTCTCTCTCTCTCTCTCTCTCTCTCTCTCTCTCTCTCTCTCCCCGTTGTTGTTTGGTTTCTTAAATTCCATGATAAAAAGTTTTCAGGACAGGTCACCTTCGTTGGACAGCTTTAGGTAAAATCTCTCTCTCTCTCTCTCTCACACACACACAGAGAGAAAGAGAGAGAGAGAGAGAGAGAGAGAGAGCTTCTGTTTCCTTTTTTTGGTATGAGGAAGTGGGAAAGTAGAAAACAAAGGTAGGGTTATGAGAAATATGTTGTGTATTTCTTAGATGCAAGGGTTTGGGTGATTTTTCCCTCTTTAGATACACAAGAAAAGGAAGCTGAAAATGTGGTCCCTCCCAAAGGCAGAAGAACGCAGGAGGGGTTCAATCATTTAAAAGTCTTCCTTTAAATATCCTCTTGCTGAAATGATGAGCCCTAGGCTCCCTGAGCTTCGGGCCTGACTGCTTAGACCAGAGGCGATGCTAGCAGCCTGGTCGCTTTGGGGAGCTCCCGTGGGACCCTAGTAACCACCGGCTGTGTTGTTGACAGTGTGATGCCGGAGAGCAGTGTGCAGTGCGGAAAGGGGCCAGGATCGGGAAGCTCTGCGACTGTCCCCGAGGAACTTCCTGCAACTCCTTCCTCCTGAAGTGCTTATGAAGGGGTGTCAGCCTCCACCCTACCGCATCCCCTCTTCCCCCAAAGGAGCACTCCCTTATCCCTGGAGTCTGGCTTTAGCAACAATAAAGTTTGCACTCCCCTCTGAGGGCGAATGGGCTCTTTCCTTGCTGTTTCAAAATAAACCATTTGCCATTTTTGTGTGAAGGATAATGCCTTGCATGGTGTTGGTATGTGTGCAAAGTATTCTTTTCTCGTTTTATTCATCTGACACATTCTTGTGAACCTTTCTGGGAAGAAGAGGAACTTTTCTTTAACACTGTGTTTTTTGTTGTTGTTGTTGTTGTTTTTTAATGTGTCATGTCAGAATGAAAGTTAGATCTAGTTAATTTTGGTAGATGACATCACAACCTGGAAAACAAATTACCCTAAGCGACACAAATTGAAGCATGTACAAGTTACACAAAATAAAGCATTTTTAACAACCGCTCACTGTGCATGGCCCTTCTATAGAAGTGATTTAAGCAGGAATAATGGGATTAATCAGGCTGTTGTTTTCAAAGAGATATATTTTAAAAATAGCTGCCTACTGGGAGAGCTGCACCTCAGCTCCAAGGAGTTTTGATCATTAATTAGGAGTGTGCCACACCAGCTTCTGTATACTCTAACTAGAGTGGGGTGATGGTCGTGGTGGTTGTGGTGGTCGTGGTGTGTGTGAGAGAAAGGGAGGGGGGTAGAGATTTGAGATGACATGCTTTTACTTCTTCAAACCGATAGCTAGACTGCTTACTTTCAGCCGTGTGCCTTGTCAGAGATACCTGTGTTTGTTGCTGCACTGTTCAGGATAGCCAGGAAGTGAAATCAAACTAGATGTACATCAACAAAAGAAATAAACAAAAATGTTGTGCTGCAGACGCTCCATGGACTTTTGTGCAGCCATAAAGATAAGCGAATTGATTTTCAGGAAAATCAATTTTCAGGAAAAAGGATGGAACTGGAAATCATTATGTTAAGCGAAAGAAGCCAGACTCAGAAAGACAGATGCCCCACGTATAGGGAACCTATATTTGAAAGTGCGTGTGTGTAAACCAATTAGCCCTCTCTCTATATACAAGAAACCTCTCTTAAAGCAAGCCAATGGTTTATTCTAAGACAAACCCAACTGAGTAACTTCTGGGAACATATGTTCGAGTCACCTTTGATGACACTCTCTGAAATGAGAGATGCTATATAAACTTTTATAACCACAGGCAGGCAAGCGAGGAACTCTACTGTATAGATTTTAGCTGCTACCGAGCAGCCTCAGCTTTAGGGTTGGTCAAGGCGAGAGACCTACCAAGCTGAAGACTAGAATGTTAAGCTGGAGGTAAATGTCATGTGTAAAAGTTTCTGTCAAATGACAGTAGTGTTACTTGTTTGTGGACTCCACACTGATTAGTGGCTTCTCCATAGTGCAGAGGGCATTTAATGAAGAGTTTTCAACCAGAAAAGAGGCTATTTTTCTTTTTTCCTCTAGATATATTTTTATTTTAATTTTTACTAATTACACTTTATTCACTTTGTATCCCCTCTGAAGCTCCCTCCCTCTTCCCCTCCCAATCCCACCCTCCCTTCCCCTTCTCCATACATGCCCCTCCCCAAGTCCACTGATAGGGGAGGTTTTAAACATAGCCCACAACAGTTTTGACCATGTGCATAATATTTAGTCTTTCACAATCATGATGATTTCTCTACTCAGCAATGATCTGGCAGCCTGGGTGTCTTTAGAGGTGTGGCTACTGAAAAGAAATTCAGCATTGCAGGCCAAAAAACAATTCTTTCAAACCTTAGCCACATTAAAAACTAGATGAAAACAATCTGAACTCTTGTTTGGGCAATTCTTTTCTTTTTGAGACAAGAGTGTCATGTAACTCAGTCTTCTTGCAAGCTAGTTATGTAGCTGAGACAAGTTCAAGGATGACCTGAACTTCTGAATCTCCTATCTCTGTCTGTCCTGGAGTTACAGGCATGTGCTACCACAGTGCACTTATATGGTGCTGGGATCAACCCAGGGCTCTGCATTCTAGGAGAGCTCAAACACTCTACCAGCTGACCTACATCCCAGCCCTGGAACTCCTTCCTCAGAAAATGTGCACCCTTGTAGGTTGCTCTTCCTAAGAAAAAGAGTTACTGCATCGGATGTCGAAGAGACCAATTCACTTTCACAGGCAGTGCACCTGTGGAGAAACTTCTTATCCAAGAAAAAGAAAAGCTGTTTAGATATTAGCTTTTAGGAGAACCAAGAGAAAATTAGTGGGGGTGATTTCAACTCAAGAAATAAAAAAAAAGCTAAATGCTACATGTCTTTGTGCTCCCCTGAGACTAAAGAACACACACACAGAAACAGAGAGACTTCGGTAGCCCAGGCTGACCCTTAACTTCCTAAGTAGCTTGAAGCAGCCCTTGAATTCTGGATGCTCCTGCCTCCCCCTCCTGAATGCGGAGATCAGCAGCAAGCATCACCACTGCCCATGCGAGTGGCTTTTAGGAAGCAAGGTTATGAGAGGGGCAGTTGCTAAGAGCTTCATAATCCAAACTCAAGAGGCACATGCAGAATGGCAGGATCAAAAGGAAAGCTTTGCAGACTCCCAGGGAGATGGACAGTGCAGGTGGAAGCATTCTCCTGTACCATGGCCATCTGCCACGTTCTCACTGTTTTCATTAGCATGCCTAATCTGATTAATCTTGCAAGTAGATAGTTACCAGTGTTCAGAACACAAAACAGAAGCCAAGGGAGATTACAGAATTTGATTGTACAATTCTAAATTGTGACTTTTTTTTTTTTTTTAGCTTTGATCTATTTGATTGCTCTTTATATTTTCCTTTCATGTCACTCTGGGTATCAACAGTGAACAGTTACTGTTTTCCCCAAAAGAACTTTGCTTAACAACTATTAGCTTAGTTAGAGGTCAATGTGTATTTCGGAGGACACATTTGCATTCAGTTCCCCCCCGTGGCCGCCCATTTGTGATTATAATTCGGTGTGTTTTAATCCTGAAGCACCACAAATGATTGTTCAATAGTGTCACAACCTGCTACTTTTCCAGATGATTTCAGTTAAGACCCTAACTTCCTCGACCCATTCATGTCAATCCTAAATCTGGAGAGGACATAGCTTTAGTCGCTGATTAGTGCTCAGGCACAACCACAGTAGACCTGTCCAGAACCTTTAACCCAAAACAAGAGATCCTGGAAGAATGTCACCCTTAAAAAAAGAATACAGCGTTCTTTAAACACTTTAACTGCTCCCCGCCCCTTCCCACCCCACTTCTAGCTCATGGCACAGCCTTCCTTCTTGTTTAGTAAGAATATGATGGCTAATCATGGTTGTCAGCTTTGGCACACAGGGAGTGTGGATTGGGGCATCTTCTACTAGATTGGCCTGGGGGCATTTCCTTTATTGCTGCCTGATGTGGGAGGACTCAGCCTTCTGTCACAGTCCACCACTGAAGGAAGTGTAAGCTGAAATAAAACGCTTTTCTTCCTGAGTTGCTTTGTTCAGGCAGCAGCGGGAAGCAGCTGTGACAAAGAGCAAAGAGTCTTGAAGACGTTATGAGCAGTTAGTGATGGGGATTTTGTAGGCTGGGCGTGAAAAGGCTTTTTTCCAAACATTTCATCTGGAGGCCTTGCTTTTGAGTTCACGGCATGAATGACATTCTACACTGATGATTAAAAAAAAACATTTAATTTAAAATTATTAGTTAAAAGTAACTTTATCTTTCTAGCTCCTCTTCAAATAGAATATTTCATTGTGTTTAATTATTGAAGGTCTCTGTGATACAGGAAAAGAAGACTGCAGATTAAGAAAGTTTTAATGAGAAAGGCCCAGGGACTGCGTGGGATTGGCTGGCAGGTATCGCTGTTGATGAGAAGCTGTGGAAGAGAGGGCAGCATTGTAAGGCTGGGGGGGGAGGTGCACCCAGCGCCTTGAAGCAGCCGAGGGGGAAGAGTCGCTGGAGAGCTTTTCCTTTTTGTGATTTCTCAGTAATTACAGTTATTGCCTATCTTACACCGTGGAGGGCTGTGTGGGTCACACCCTGAACCCATGGACCTCTGCCCTTTCCTATCGTGATAGGACGCATTGGAATCTGTAGTCAGGAAAGGAGTTTAGGATTCTGTAGTTTGTTTACTTAGAGACAGTATGAATACATAGCCCAGGCTGGCCTTGAACTCAAGATCCTTCTGCACCAGCATCCTGAATGCCAAGATTGCAAGCATGTACACAATGTCCAGCTAAAAATGTGTAGTTTAAATAAGGCCTTGGGATGGTTTGGCTAAGCTCCCTAGAGCCTCTGGAACACTGAGGAATTTGTATATAGTTCATTTCCTCACTCCTTCCTCTTCTCTATTTTGCATGTATGAGGTGTTGAGAACATAATGGAGAACATGACAGACAGTTCCTGTCCTCCCAGAGTTTATAACCCAGTGGTGAGAATAGACAGAACAATGATGATGAAAAACCCTGAAAGCTGTCATGGCAACTTTTACAAAGGATACAGCGGGAGCAAACGGGGGTTGTCTGCTCTCAGAGTAGAAAGAGGAGTAGATGTGGTTAAAACAAGTGGCTGGGAGAAGGAGAAGAAAGGCAGAGTCCTTCAGCCAGCGGGATGGATGCTCAGAATTCCAAAGGCAGCAGAGGTTTGACATGCACAAGCAGCTGGAAGGCGACAGGTGCAGTGGACTGAATGAAAGCATTCCCCGTAGATTCCTGTCTTTGAACACTTTGGTGCGTGGTTCACGGTGCTGTGTGGAGAGGTTAAGGAGGTGTGGCCCCATTGGATGAAATGTGTTGCTAGAGGCAGGCTCTGGGAGTTTGAAGACTGGCGACCTTTCCAGTTTGCTCTCTCTGCTTCCTGCTTGCAGTTGAGAAAATTTGAGTTCTCGCCTTCCTGTCTGTGCTACCATGCCCGCTGCCTGTTGAAATGCCCTACCCATCATTACCGGCTCATTAACCCACTGGAACCAGAGGCCGAAATAAACTCTTTCTTCTATACGTTGCTTTGGTCATAATTTTTTTTTGTCTTTGTCTTTGTTTTTGTTTTTATCTCAACAAAGAAAAATGAGCAATATAACTATGGACTCAGAAAGTGAAAGGTTCACACTCTTTTGTCTTGGTCATTTGGCCCCCTTCCTCAGGTGTTTGCTGTGGCCTTGATTAGATGTCAGCTGGAATGGAACAAGCCAGGAACATCTCAAAGAAAAGCAGGGCTCAAAGTGAAGCAGGGTGACTGTCCTTGGCTCAGCTTTCAGCTTTTGTTTTTTTGTCAAACTGATGTTTGAATATAATTCTCTCTTAGCTGATATCATTGTTATCTCTGATTGTCAGCTTGACAGGATCTGGGCTGCCCAAGCAGATGAGCCTCTGGGTACACCTATGAAGGATTATCTTGACTAGGGCAGTGCTGGGCATGCCCTGGGGATCATCTCTTAACGTAGATTAACTGAACCAAGAAGACCCACCTTGGATCTTATTTTTGTTGTTTATTAACAAATCGCCAGGTTGGACCTTTACCTCCTGACCAGTTTTCTATTAATTTTTTGCTTTTTTTTGTGTGGCTTCTTTTTTGTTAGTTTGTTTTACTTTTGTTTATTTAGACAAAGTCTCCTAGTGTGGCTCACAGCCAACTGTAACTCTAGTTCCAAGGGTTCTACTGCCTTCTTCTGGCCTCTGTGGGTGTGCATGAACACACACACACACTTATGTATGTAAATATATATAGATATTTATATAATCAATATTTAAAAATACTTCTGTCAATATTCCAGTTATTTTTCTTTTCCTTTGTTCCTTTGTGTTTTTACAATTAAAAATTACCATAGCAAATAACTAGAATTACAGACTTAACAAATATATACAAGATTATATTTACTGGTGAGAAGTGTTCCCTGAAAACAAAACAAAACGAAAAAGGATCCTAAGCAGGAAAACAAAATGCAGAAAGGAAAGAATTCCATATATTGTTGTGCAATTAATTTTTTTTTGTGAAGTTGTTACAAGCTAGAGTTATTTGGGAAAAGGACCCTTTGTTGAGAAAATCTCTCTCAGAATGGCCTACAGACAAGTCTGTGGAGCATTTTCTTGATTAATGATTTATGTGGGCAGGCCCAGTCTACTGTGGGAGGAGCCATCCCTGCACAGGAGGTCTTGGGCTGTATAAGAAAAAATAAATAAATAAGCAAGACACAGAGAGCAAACCAGTACACAGCACTTCTCCATGGCCTCTGCTTCTGTTCCTGCCTTCAGGTTCCTGACTTGAGTTCCCACTCTGAGTTCCCTCAAGGATGGAAATGTAAGTAAAGCAAGCTCTTTCCTCCCCATGTTGCTTTGGCTTTAGTGTTTACCACAGCAATAGAACACAGAAGACACAAGTACTCACAAGTCATCTAAAACAGAAAAAGGCTAAGTGGCTAAACAAAGTGAGAAACAGAGGCTGAGCTACATAGAACCCAAGACACACACATATACATTAAAATCACTCCAATCCTCAGAAACCCAGAAAAACTCATTAGACAGCCAAATTTCCTTTTACTTGTGGTCAAGTCTGTTGTGGAATACTCCAATGTATATTTTCTTTAAATGTATTCATTTTTTATTTCAATGTGTTGTTTCACTGTTGAATGGAATCCTTTTCTTCAGATCTTTTCTGATGGTCAATAAAACTTTAAAAATATTTGTTTTTATTTCTTTGTATTTTTGTGTGTGTGTTCCACGGATGGTACCTGTGGAGGCCAGAAGAGGAGGTGGTGGATTTCCTGGAGCTGGATTGACAGGCGGCTGTGAGCCACCCAATGAGAGTACGGGTAAAGGAACTTGGGTTCTCTGCAAGAGCAGCAAGCTCTTTTAACCACTGAGCCGTCTCTCCAGCCCCATCATCCAGTCTGGTCTAACGAGAGTAGAGCACAGTGAGACTAAAACTGTACTTGGTGAAGATGTAGCAGAAGACACATGTTTTATTTGAAGGGTGGGAATGCTTAGTATTTTGTGGGTGGCACACTGCCCTTGTTTGTGCCAGTTCTTAAGCAAAATTACCAAGTTGTTTTATTTTATTTTATTATTTTATTTTTTTGTGGCTTCAGAGTGACTCTGAGGTGAATTCAATCCATGTCATTGCTCAGTAGTAGAATAGCATGGCTCAGCTACCAGCTACAAATGAAGCCCCTCTGGGAACATTAGAACAGTGCCTCCTCCGGTAGACCAGCTCTCTCCCTCCCCATTTCCAGGGTTAATTACTTCAGTTATTCTGTCACGTTACTGTTACATATGAATTTTAGCATCAGCAAAAATTTGTTAAAAGGTTTTATATATATGTGTGTGTGTGTGTGTGTGTGTGTGTGTTAGTAAGGGTTCTCAAGAAGAACAGAGCCAATGGGATGTGAATGAATATTTATTAAGTCAGTTTATGCTACAATAGTAACAGACAGTTGCCTCATACATGAGAGACTGGGAACCTGATGGTTGCTCCATCCGCAAGGCTGACAGCTCAGTAGGCTGTCCCACGGTGGCCGTCTCTCACTGGGAAAGCCAGAAACCCTGTGGTTTCTCAGTCCACAGGTTGGGTATCTCGGCAGCCCAGTCAGGTTCAGAAAGCCTGGGAGGTCCTTGAGGGATGTTGACCCTTAGTCCATTATAAAAATGTGGAAACACTGGGTTCTGATATGAACACAGGAATTAGAAGCAGAAGGGGCAATAGGGAGGGTAAATCAACTCAGGGGGAAAAAGGAAAGCCAGTTGAGCAAAAGGTGAGCCATCTTCCTTCCACTAACACTGTGATTGAGCTGCTCCTGGAAAGTGCCACTCACAAGTGGGATGGGCCTTCCCACATCAATCACGCCGGCCAGGACAGGTTTTCAGTTGAGCCTCCCTATTCAGGAAATTCTACCTGGTGGCAAGTTAACACCAAAACCAACCATAACAGATAGTGAATGTAACTACATTGTGTTTGTAGTTAATTTGGAGAGCTTACATTTTCATTCATGAACCTGGTATAGTCTCTACCTAGAGCTCCTTCATGTCCTTCACTAATTTTTTTTAATATCTTCTCCATAAAAGTCTTGGATTTATTACATTCTGAGGGTAGTATACTGTGTTTAAGCTAAATACCACCACACTGGGGACCAAGTTCTCAAAGTAATGAACCTGCAGCATGCCCCCAAAACTACATTTAAACTATCGCCCCTTTGCCATATATTCTTAGGCTTTACTATCTAGTTTCTTGAAAAGCAACTCACTTACTTTTGATACTTGGAGTTTAGGAAATATCTCTAAAGTAATAAGTTTGCTTTAAACACCACTTTCTGTGTCTGTTAGCAGAAATAACACCAGCCACTGTGCCACTAACTCCAGTATCAAAGTGAAGTAATGTGTTTTGTTTTTTTTCCTGAATGTGTTTGTGCTTACAACAACTGAAAGATTTAGTCTTATTTCTTGGAATGCTCCATATTACAAGGCAGTCTCCATGAAAGGTTGGCATGAAAGGAGGAGAAAGATACACATCTATGATTGCGTGGGCAAGCAAGCACCCCCAGTAGTTAGGACCCTGTAGCACAGCTACGAGCCCAATTGTAATGGAGGCTGGAAAAGTGTTACAGTGGTAAAAATATGTCTACTTCTCTCTCAGACAACATAAGAACTTAGCACACCCTATGTTAAACAATTGTTTCCTATCTTGAAAAAGGGATTTCTAATCTTACCTCCCCCACATTCTCCAAGTGTGTCTATAAAACAAATATCATTATGTGTTTTCATACTCTGCATCTTGATTTCATTGTCTTCTTCGTATTACAT
Source organism: Meriones unguiculatus (assembly GCF_030254825.1). Classification (NCBI taxonomy): domain Eukaryota; kingdom Metazoa; phylum Chordata; class Mammalia; order Rodentia; family Muridae; genus Meriones; species Meriones unguiculatus. The sequence continues at coordinate 72,707,486 of NC_083354.1, read as the reverse complement.
GTCTTGGTGTGTTTTAGAATTCAGAGCTGACAAGTCACTTTGAATAAGACCATTCTTGCCTCTGCCCCATCCATCTATCAGTCTATCAGACTGCCCATCAGTTGCAGAACTGCTTTCACCCAGCACCTTGGGCTTCCAGTCCATGAAGAGGTCTAAACATTGGTGGTTTGGAGATGAAAGAATAATTAAGTGGTTGCTTTTCCTGCTTCCTTTGATCTCAAACGATGACTTAGCTGCTCAGCTACATCCCCAGCCCCTTTCAAGTTATTTTCATTGAGGTTGGTACTTGGGAATTATGTTTCTGAGTCCTTGAATATTTCGGTTATGCCTAGTTTGCTCTTAATAGGAGCCTGTTCTTCAGATAAATGTATAGAAGCCTCTTTCTATACCTCTAAATACTGTTAGCCCATTGTTTTCTGACATTGAGATAAGATTAACCTTTCACTTTGATTTATTTATAACTACTTCATATCTATCGGTCTCAAAGTCCCTTTTCCTCTCTATGTCTGAACTTCGGCAGTGACACTAAGGGTGTCATGATGTAGATCTGTCTCTATAATCGTGCTTCAATCTTGCTGATCCTTTTCAATGGGAAGATTTATTTGGTTAGGTGCAAGAGATTTTTCTCATGCCCTTGACTGTTTCTCTGCTGCATGCTCAGTTCTTTTCTGGGATTTATCTGCATAGATTCCATAGATCTGGTATTAATTTTATCATAGGTATTCCAATATTGGTGTTTATGGGAACTGAATCTTTTCTTCTTTCTCATATTTATCTTTTTCTCCTGAATCTGGGGGAAAGCCTTGAGATTGCTCTCTTAGCCACATACTTGTTTAATTTGTCAGCCCGACAATTGTTTCCCATTCACTGCCTTATTTTTGTTATGGTGTGTTAGCAAATACTCCAAACCTAAGTAAGAATTTGGGCACACAGACCACTTGCTCACTCAGACCCAAGCTAGGGTATTGCGTTTTCCACAGCCTCCCTTTCCCTGCTCTATCATCTCTCCCTCTCTTCCCCCCTCCCTCCCTCTCTCCCTCCCTCCTTCCCTCCCTCCCTCCCTCCCTCCCTCCCTCCCTCCCTCCCTCCCTCCTGCCTGCAGAGTGCCTGCGTTACAGACATGCCCTAAGAACCCCAGCTCTACAGGCTTTAGAACACGGACTGTAAAGAATGAGAGCCCACAGGAAGACATCAGTACCAGCTTCATTTGCCTTGCATGTTTCCAGGCACAGGTCTGCCTGGAGATCCTGGCACATAATCCAAAAGGAAAAAGAAGTACCAAGAGCCTTGAGCTGGCATATGGGAATAACACTTACTCGGCTTTAAATTATGTGATTATCTTAAAAGCATTGCTTTTCAATTTCTTTCTCTTTGTTTTATTTTTTACTTTATAAGCCGAGAGAGGAGAAGGAATAAATAGAACAATGAAGAAAGAGAGATGGAGGATAGTATGTCTTGTGTTAGGGTAGGGCCAGAGGAGGAGGCATCTGGAAAGGGAATTTGAGAAAATAATATACTTAATAAGCATTTACTCAGTTATTTTCCATGTTGCAAGTGTACATTGGAAACTCTTCCTGCTTTCCAATGGATTGCTTTTTTAATTTTTTATTAATTTTAATTTTTTTATTAATTTATTCACTTTGTATCACCCCTGTAGCTCCCTCCCTCCTCACCTCCCAATCTCTCCCTTCCTCCCCCTTCTCCACACATGCCCCTCCCCAAGTCCACTGATAGGGGAGGTCTTCTTTTCTTTCCTTCTGATCCTAGTCTATTAGGTCTCATCAGGAGTGGCTTCATTGTCTTCCTCTGTGGCCTGATAAGGCTGCTCCCCCCTCAGGGGGAGGTGATCAAAGAGCAGGCCAATCAGTTCATGTCAGAGACAGTCCCTGTTCCCATTACTATGGAACCCACTTGGACACTGAACTGCCATGGGCTACATCTGAACAGGGGTTCTAGGTTATCTCCATGCATGGTCCTTGGTTGGAGTATCAGTCTCAGGAAAGACCCCTGTGCCCAGATTTTTTGGTTCTGTTTTCTCCTTGTGGAGCTCCTGTCCTCTCCAGGTCTTACTATTTCCCACTTCTTACATAAAATTCCCTGCACTCTCCAATGGATTGTTTTGATGCAGAGTCTCACTGTGTGGCTCTGGCTGGCCCTGGAACTTGTTCTGTAGACCAGGCTGGCCTCAAGCTCACAGAGATCCACCTGCCTCTCAGAGCTGGAGTTAAACATTTGCCCACTCATACCATCCTCCAACAGATAAGTAACAACGGATGGGATTTTGTTTTTAAAAACCGCTAATAAATATTTATCTTATGTCAACGCCCAGCATGATAAACACCCATCTGTCCATCCGTTATTACATATTTTATAAGTCTTTGGTACTGACTCTGGGTCAGTACCGAGGAAGACTCCATGAACACAGTTGAGAAGAGATAAGATTTCATCTGCTAAAAAGTGGTCTTATGCAACAAGATGTTTCTGCTTAGTGGAAAGTGAAGATGGGCCCTGTGGGCAGAGACAGATCCTCTGATGCACTGGGCTCCTTTTCCTTGGGATTTGTCTCTGCCATTAAACACAGCACTGCTCACCCTCACCTTTCCACACTCCCAGCCACTTCTTTTGTCTGCCTATCTCAGCCCTAACATTTGTTTCCAAGCCTTAGGGTCTGAAAACAAGTAGGGGATGCACGTTCCAGGACAGACGCTTCAGCACTGGTGTCTTAATGTGCTCCTCCTCTACCCTCAGACTCCAGTCTCGACACTGAGGCCACCCCCTGGTTCCAATGTTCAGATCCCTGCAGCCGGCCTTGCCTCCCATGTGGTCCTAAGTAGGGAGAATCTGAAAGTTCCCTCTAGCTGCAAGAGGGACCTGTTCCGAAGTCTGCTCCATGAGAGCTTTTGCATGCAAACCTAAGTAAGAATTTGGGTTAAAACAAATGGCTGAACCTGTGTGCACAGACTGCAGAAACATGCACATACACACACATGTGCACGCACACATATATGTACATGCATGGGCATACAGATACAAGCACACATACAGCTCTGGTCTTCTGTCCGCTCTTCCTGTTTCCCCGGAACACTCTCACTCTGTCATCAAGGACAAGTCTACGCATGGTTGTCTGCTCTCTGGAGAACTGAAACCATTAATAACTTGCCCAATTCTAGCTATGCCTTTTATTATTATCGTGATGCTAATGATGTCCCTCAGGAAAATGAGAGCCAATGCAGGTTCTGTGGAGACAGACCACATTTCATAAATAAATCAGATGTGGTTTATTTTGCTTTGGATTCCTTTGAACTTTTCCTTTATAGAGTCAGAAGAGGCAGAAGTGGGCGTAATAGGATTAAAGGAAGCAGGAAGGGAGTTTTGCTAGAATATCAGCATCCAATATGCCACCAGTGTGACTATCATTTAGCCTGTCCAGGCTACTTACTCCTGCTGTCTCCTCCTCCTCTTCCTCCTTCTTCCTCTTCCTCTTTTTTCTCCTCCTTTTCCTTTTTCACCTTCTCCCTCCTTCCTCCCCCTTCTTCCTCTTCCTCCTTCTCTCTCTCTTTGTAGCTCTTACTGGCTTTAAATGTGTTATGCAGACCAGACTGGTTTTGAACCTGAGATCTGCCTCCCAAGTTGCCAATGCCTCCCAAGTGTTTGAATTAAAGGTGTGCACCACCACATCCATCTCTGAGATGTCTTCTCCACCAAGGCAGAGACTTTCTTAAAATATGGCACCACGAACATGACTGGCCTTGAAAGAAAGGATGTCTAGTAAGCTGTCAACACTCTGCACTTGTGCCCTGTAAGGCAGCTTTCTCCGTTTCTCCTGACTTTGTTCACCTCAGGACTAATTTAATATATAGAGAACTTGAACATTGTAAGTACTCAATAAGAATCAGTTATCTTGAAAACCAAAGGCATACTCCGCAGTATTTTTAAAAGATTTTTTTAACATTTGTATTCTCTGAGATGTCTCATGTGGACACTAGGAGAGATAACTAGGGGTTGCACTAATGCAGCCCGGCACATCTCATCACCCTGCTTTCTCTGCAAGGAGTAGATATGCAAATGCTACATCCTGGATCAACACAGGCTGGGGCTTGGGGCTAATTTCTCTGAAATTTTTACTTGTCCTGGGTCTGGCATGCAGTTATTATCAGATCCTGAATTTGTTTCAGAACTCTAACAGTTGTTTTGAAACTAGAAAGCCACATGAATTCAGCAAAAATTTTATGTCATAATTTACATCTTTCACATTGTATGAACTTTAAGAAATTATTGTCCTTATTATTTTTTCAAATCGTTTAATTTTCTTCCATTATACTAAAGACATGTAGTCCGTGCACAAGCATTGCAGAATTAGAGTATTTTGCATTTGATTGGGTATTTACCCTTACTAATAAATTTTGGTAATCTTAGGTATTTCTTTTGTTACAGATGTCCCTTTTATATTGAAGAATTCTTTTTAGTATTTCTTAAAAAGAGAGCTTTTCTTTTCCTGGGGGAAGTCAATCTCATTCTATCCTCCAGTTCTGAAAAATGGTTTTGCTGAGAGGACATTCTTGGTTGGCAGTGTTTTCCCTTCTCATTTTTCTGGCCTGTCTTATTTCTGCTAAGAAGTCTGTTAAAGTGTTTTAGAACTCCTTCTTAGCTGCTTGTTTCCTTGTGGCGAGTCAGTATCCATCTTCATCTTTGGTAGTTGGACTGTAATTCTTCCTGAAATAGCCATGATTGGATCTGATTTGAGACGCTGACTCTTCCTGTACGTCGAGAGTTAGACCTTTCATGAGACTTAAAAAAAGTTCCCTGCTACCATTTATTTAAATACACTTTCTGTCTCTTTGTCAGTGGGATCAAACTTTCTTTAGAAGATAATAATTTCATAATTTCTTTGCCCATCTCTTATCTTTTGATTAATTTTATTTACTAATTTTGTTAAATTGTTTCTTTTTACCTTCCTGAGGTTTTCTAGTGCTCCTTAGAACAGTTGTTTTTAAATTCTTTGTCAGGAAGCTCATATATTTCTACTTCTTTTGGGTCAGTGACTAGTAATTTATCTTGTCTGGGGACATCAGTTTTTCTTGATTGTTTTGGTTTCTTCTAGTTTGGTTTCATGTCTGTGTATGATGATGAAGTAGGTACTTGATCCAGGCCACTGTGGGTAGTGCCATCCCTAAGCAGATAGATGATCGAGGTTTGTGTGAGAAAGCTGGCTGAGCAAACTGTCTGGAGCAAGCCAGCAAACAGAGCTCCTTCATGGCCTCTGCTTCAGGCCTTAGGTCCTGATTTACTTCAGTTTTTGCTTTGATTTCCCTCAGTGATGGACTATGATCAGGACATGCACACCAAATAACCCCTTTCCTCCATGTGTTGCTTTTGGTTGTGGTATTTTATTACAGTAATAAAAACTTAATTAGGACACTTACATACCTGATAAGAGGCAGAAAATTGATTTGGTCCAAAATATTTTAATTGCAAAGCTTCTGCTTATAACCATTGAACTCTTTTCACATAGATTGTTTTTTAAGCTGTAGGCTTTGCTTGCTAACATGCCCCCTTAAGCCACTGTGAGAGCTGTAGGTGATGCCCAAGTTTAAGTTCTACACATTCTTCTGATGAAGTCTCTGCCTAGCCTAACCCTCTGTGGTGTTTTGAATGAAAATGGCCCCTGTAGGCTCATATGGAGTAGAACTATTAGGAGGTGTGGCCTTGCAGGAGTAGGTGTGGTGGCTTGGAAGTTTCAAATACTCCAGCTAGGCCACGTCTCCCTCCCTTCCTGCTGCCTGTGGATCCAGATGTAGAACTCTCAGCTTCTTCTCCAGAACCATGCTGTGTGTGCCACCAGTCTTCTTGCCACGATGACAATGGACTAAACCTCTGAATTATGAGCTAGGCCCAATTAAATGGTTTCCTTTATAAGAATTACCATGGCCATGGTGTCTCTTCATGACAATAGAACTTTGACTAAGACAGCTTCCAAAGCAAGGATGAGGAAGACATAAAGACAAAAAGAAGATAGAGGTGTGGAGGTCCCAAAGGACCTTGATTGCTAGCAGGCTCAGGTGATCTATTTGAGAGTTTTATTAGAATAAAATGAAATAACTCACTGGCCATGACTCAGGCTGCTTTTGTTTGAAAATCAAGGCCTGGGGAGCAATGAGGGCTCAGTCTTCCAGCATGAGGTCTTTCAGAAAATCAATAGCATCTATTTGCCATTGTATTTTGCCACCTACATGATTGATTATCTCAGCATCAGAGATGAAAGATCTACAGCATGGAAAGCGGAAGAAGCAATCTTTGCAGCTTTTCCTCAGCAGTCTACAACACAGCAAACAAAGTTTCCTGCCCTTTTCTCTGAGAGGTGAGCCAAACTAGAAATCCCTGGGGCCTCATGAAGCCAGCGGTCCTGTGGCTCCCATCACGCTGATGTCATTCAGGTTTCTGCTTTCTCTTGATTAGTCTGGGAATGGTCAAACACTGCTCATTGAGACAGATATTGATTTTTGTCAGGAAGTTCTGTCATCTGCAGTAATTACAATTGCTGTTTTAATTTATTAGATCAGGAAATCTAATAAATTTTCCATGAGTCCTATCCCCACTTTTTGCTTTTGTGTATTGTACTCTCACAATTAATTTCATGGAAAGTGGATGATAAAATGGTATTTAGCTGCGAAATGCACACTGCTGACTTTCTTGTTACTGTGGTTGGTTTTAAACTACCCCTTTAGCTGTGTGGCCTCGGGCAAGCAACTTAACCAGTCTTCTCAATAAGTTGTAAACTTTCTCTTCACATGTAAAGTAAGAAGAATTGCTATCATGGATTTGAGGTCTTTTTTTTTTAAGCCTTCGACATATTTCGATAAACACTTAGAACATAAGAACACATAGTAGGCTGTCAACAAACCTCAGCTATCATCACTATTACCATTAACAAGAACATAGAATGAGCGATACATTGCAGAGTACAAATGAGTTACCGTTAAGGTTTGTAATAAGGTGCAGCAGTGACTGGAGATAACAAGTTGAATTCCGTATTTAGCGAAGATAAAAATAAACAGGCTTGTCTAATCAGCCAAACATTGTCTGTACTGAGGGAAAAACAGAATTCCAGAGAAAGACAAAACACCCGAACCCTGTAACCCCTGCTTACACTGCTGATGTTTTTGGTTTGCCTCCAGGTCCCTTCTTTGTATTCATGTCTGCATGGGTTCTTAGCATGTTTGGCGCTGTGTGGTATGCAGTATCATGGTTCTTAAATTACAGGGATATGGTGAACACTTGTGTGCCTGCTCTGACTTTTATGCCTCTCCCTACCCTTTAATGTAAATGCTATCTAATTTTTTTGTGCTCTCCACTTTCCTTGCCTTTAAAAGCAAAACAATTTTATTGTTCCTGGTAAAATATTGTGAGGTTTTTTTTTTTTAATTTTTTTTAAGTTCATTTTTGTAGCCTTTTGTGAATTGCTTCACTAAAAGTATCTGTGCTTTTTCAAGTTTTATCATTGTTTTGACAGTAGTACACTAATTTCAGCTTTTATATCTTCTCTGTTTACATGATACTTTGTAAAATGCATTTTCTCCTCATAGTTATGAAAGCTGTGTCTAATTGTTGCTATCACAGTAACACACTCTGCATGTTTTAACAGAAAGGCTAATTCTAAGCCTTGTACCTGATCCATTAAAGTCAACAACTTTGGGTGGGTTGCCTAAAGCTACATTGTATTTATTTATTTTTATTGTTCTTGTGTTTAGACAGGGTCTTTGTAGCTCCAGCGAGCTGAGAACATGTGATTCTCCTGCCGTGGCCTCCAGGGACTGGGATCACGTGCCAGTGCTACCACACCCGGCTCCACGCCTGAGCCCTAGTCATCATCGCTTTAGGTATCTAGATGCAATTTGAGAGCCACTGCTCTAGGGAATCTGCTAGATACTAGTGGGTCAAAATACGCAAATGTATTCATGATGGTAGATACTAGTGGGTCAAAATACTCAAATGTATTCATGATGGTATGATTGTTTAATACTGTAGTCACAGGTAGCTGGTGACCCCTTGGAACACCACATCTGACATGAAGAATAATTCAAACACAAACTTAGCACAGTGGTTGATTTAAGTAGCTGGAGTTACAGGCTGTTGCCTGAGGTGGGTGCTGGGAGCCAAAACTCTGTCCCTTTGAGAGAGCATTCTGTGCCCTTAACCCCCGGAGCCATCTCTCCAGTGATCACTTTTAAAACTACTGATTTTAGAAAATAGAGAGATCAAGAACTTCAGGGCTTATTTACCTTCTAAATTGAAATTTGCTGTATGAGTAAGATACATCTACATTGTTGAAGCTTACTGTGAAAAACAGAACACACGCTATCTTAATAATTGTTGTATTAATTCCACATTGACATGATACAATGATATTTTAAAAATAGTAAATGCAATTGGTATGTTATCAGAATGAACTTCATGTGTTTCTTTTTTATGTGTGGCTACCAGGAAATTTAAGTATTTACTTACAAGACAATGCCAAAATGCTTTAAGAAAATTTGTTGCCTCTCAGAAAGACAGATACTGTATGTCTTTTCTGATATGTGGGGTCCAGCTTAACATTTTTAGATGTGTGTATTTAACTTAGAGCGCCCATGGGGGATAGGAAGCTAGGAAGAAGCCATAAGGAGTGATTTTTAAAAAGGGGGAGGCATTAGGGGAACATATGTGACATGAAAGTAGAGACAGAAATTATTGAAGGTAGAAAAGTTTATGTGGTGATGGGGGTGAGGGTATGGAAAAGAGAAGAGGGTGAGGAGGCAGTTTATCAAAACTAAGGATATCTGGATAAGCCACATCTAACCTACTGTTCTGCAAGCTAATTTAAAACACCATCAGCGCCATCAATTTCCACCCTGCTTGGGTGGAAATGCTAATCCCCAAAGCCATAGGTTATTAAATGAAAACCACCGTCAGGTTTAGGACACTTTCCTCCGACTTGTTGGTCAAGGGGGCCCTGAGGGCTCCCCAGACAGTACAGTCGACTGCTTTTACTCTTGGTTATCCTTCAGCACTAGATGGTAAGAACCTGATGCTGAAGACACCCCACATTTGGGCTGTGAGACTCAGGAAAATCACACTGGACGTGACCTGGGGGTTCCCTCTCTGTTGGCTAGCTTTCCCAGTGCTGTGTGGTGCTGTGCAGGCTGGGTACAACGATCTTACCCAGCTATGGATCAAAAATGCTGCAACACTGACAAGCTAAACAAAGTGTGTTCACCCGTGGAATAGCAGATCACTGTTACCGGGGTAACCAACAGCTTTAAGGCCTTTTCTACACGAGGAAATTCGAGCCTGGTACTTAAACCTGGTCAACACCCCATAAATAGGAGGTCTTGGGCTTTAAATAGAAACCTCTTACTGTTTTTTTTCTAAATGGGCTTGTCAAACCGTCTTCTAAATATTTACATTTATGTGTGTAGATTAATGCTTCTCTCAAGCTTGACCAGAGAAGCGCCTGTTGTCCTGGGCAAAGGTTAGTGCTGAGTGCTCAGAATGAGTGACTGTCAAGTCTCAAACGTGTGTTTCCCCTTCAGGGCTCTGGGAACATGGCAGAAAAGGCAGCAGAAGGAATGGAAGGGCCAGAAGACGGCTGAAAGTGCTGTGGAATGCTGATTTCTGGGCATAACATGCTCGTTTTACTCGTGAACACAAATTGGCTGTTCTTGTACGTGATGGGGTCTGTCAACATTTCAGTTTGCGTGGGGGAGGGAATCACGCAGTTCCATGCCTCCCCCAAGAGGTACCAGCAATTCTTGGTTGCTCGAGGGGAAGGAACACTTTTCTTCAGTGTTGTCAGTGATTGGTTTCTCATGTTCCAGTAAATAACCGGCTGCCAATCTCTTGAAATTAGGTCACTAAGTAAATAAATAAATAAATAAATAAATAAATAAATAAATAGGAAGTAAGAAGGAAATCCGAGAAGTTCAGTGGGAATGGGAGTAGATGAGAGCACAGGGACCAGCAAAAATCACCAAACTAGATTATACACTTGTATGAAATTGTCAAGGAATATAGCAATATATTTTTAATTGCTTCAATTTACCCTTCCTTCATTACTGTGTGAGCATGCTTATCTATTTGTTCGGCTTCCTCATTTTGTGACTTCCGTAGATGAAGATGCTCTCTCATTGTGTTTCGATGTGTATTTCTTGAGGGACGTATTGGTTTGAGCATATTTCTAGAACACGCAGATGCTGTTTGTAGTTTCTTTTTTGTAATGTTCCTGTTCATTCTACTCATCCATTATTTTATTGAATCTTTTGGTATCTTTATTCTTAAAGATAATTAAAAATATATACAGGATGCTAATCTTTGGTTAATAACACCTTAAATATCTTTTGATGAAAAGAAGCTCTTGATTTTAATGGAGTTATGTCTACCAACCATTATCTTGATTATTATTGCTCTTCATCTCTTATTTGGGATGTTTTCTTACGTCTCAGGATCAGAAAATATAGTTCTGTGTTTTCTTCTGATAGTTTTGAAGTTTGATCTTTCAGATCTGGGCCTTAATCTATGTGGGTCTGAGAGGTAAGAATCCCATTTGATTTTTTTTTTTTCAGGGGCAGGGCATGAGACAGGTTTCTCTGTGTAGTCCTGGCTGTCCCGCACTTACTTTGTAGACCAGGCTGGCCTCAAACTCACAGAACTCCCGAGTGCTGGGGTCAAAGGCGTGGGCCACCGTGCCCGGCCCATCTGATCTTTTAATTCAGTACTAATTAGTAGACTCCCTCCTACTGAACATTTCCTCCCTTCCCTGGGATCTGAAAGGTGTAACACACTGAACATTCTACATCTAAGTGAGCAGAGTCCGCGTTTTCTACGTCGTTTTACCAATTCATCTCTGTCTGCGGATACATCCCACGGTTTCCATAACTCAGTGCTAAGCTTTAAACATGAAGCCCACCCTTTGGACACTGGTTACCCTGCCTGAGGTGCTGTTTCGAAGGCTAAGATGGAACCTCGAGGGAGGATCATTGGGAGATAAGAATTTGAAAGTTCTCAGGTCTCAGTTCTCTTCTCACTCTTTACTTCCCATCTGGCGGGGGGAGGTAAACAGATTCCTCCTCCACATGGGGCAGCCATGATTTTTCTTTTACCTCATTGTGGGCCCAGAGCAATGGAACCAGGGACTATGAACTCATATTTCTAAAACTTAGAGACGGAGTAAAGTTTTCTTCTCAGGGGACACAAAAAATTTGTTGGTGTTCTGATCATTATGGAAAAATCTATGAATTAGTCTGGAGTATAGTTGCATTTTATGACATTAAGGTGTGTTTTTCATGAACATAGTATACTTTAATAATTATTTTAAATTTAACAACACATTCCAGTGAGGTTAAAACATCGTCTTTAATGTAGGTCTCAAATATCATTTTCATATTTGTTTCTGAGTATCTTTTTGTTACACTTGAGGATAGAATGCTTTTAAAAGTTATATATAATATTTTATGATCGCTAATGCATGCAAATATAATCCACTTTTTATGTTGATGCTTTTTCAGCAAATTTCTTGATGAATGAAATTTTCTCTAATTTTTTTCCTGTAAGATAATTGATTTTTTTATGTAGTTATGTTACCTTAAATAATTGCAAGTTTTGATTTTTCTTTCCAAAGGTGTGACTTTACTTTGTTTTTATTGTCTTATTATCAGGTTAGAATGTGCTGCACAGTGCCAAATGGTAATGAGAAGAGTGGGTAGTATTTCCTGACTCGTGTTTTTAAAAATAATGCTTCTTACGATGCTTGCAATGAGTCTTGGGGAGCTCTCTTCTAAGAGACTAAAAACAGTTGTTTTTTTAATTTCTAATTTGTTAGGATGACTCGTAATATATGTAGAACTTTGGCAAATGATTCTCCTGAGTCTGAAATTGTATTAGTTTCTAATTTAATCTATTAATGTGATTAACTATGAGATTGACTTTAGTTTCTAATTTAATCTCTTAACATGACTAACCATGGTATCATCTTAGCCCTTTTATGTTCCTGGAATAGGTCCAGTTTATTGTTACAGAATTATCCCTGTTAAATTATTGGCTTTTTTTTTCATTCTACTTACCATTTTTGGACTTGCACTTATAATTTTACCTTCTTGTATTATTCTTATATAGTTTCATATTATTATTAGATTTAAATAAAATTAATTTAAATTAAATTTTGATCACTTTTACTATTATCTGGAAAAGTTTATAAAACATTAAAATGGCTTATTTCTTGGAAGTCTGATACGATCTTCCTATAAACTTTTTGGATTTAATGATTTCTCTTGAGATTTTTTTCTTGGTGGGAATTCTTAATTCTTTTTTTGATGCTTAATTTTTTTAAATCAATTTATTCATCTTATGAGAGAGCACCAGATCTCATTATAGACGGTTGTGAGTCACCGTGGCATTGTTGGGAGTTGGACTTAGGACCCCTGGAAGAACAGACAGTGCTCTTAGCCACTGAGCCATCTCTCCAGCCTGAATTTTTAATTCCTAATTGCTTTAGTACTCATGGAAATATTCAGGAGTTATATTTCTAGTTTACTCAATATTAGTAAGTTTTATTTTTGTGAGTTATGTATTTAGCTAGATTTAAAAAATATTTTCATAGTGTTATCTTTTAAATATATGAAACATACATACACATATGATTTTTGTATTGCTAACATTGACTCTTAACTATTTTATTTTATTTTATTTTATTTTATTTTATTTTATTTTATTTTATTTTATTTTAGATTAACTTGCCCAGAACTTAGTTACAAATCCTTTCAAAATTTTATGTTGGCATTGTCTATATTTCTATTGTCTTTTTCTTTTCTTTTAAAATACCTATTTATTTTTATTTTATGTGTACAAATTTCTTTCCTCCATCTATGTATGTGTATTATGTGTGTGCAGTGCATATGGGTACCAGAAGAGGGCACCATATCTCCTGGAGCTGGAGCTATGACAGTTGTAAGCTGTTGTATGGGTCCTCCAGAAGGGCAAAAATGCTCTGAACCACCACGCTGTCTCTTCAGCCCCTGTGTCTGTCCTTCTTTCCTGATTCACTAAGTTCTGACAAATTCTTTATTTTCATATATTGTTGAATCTGATATGTACCTTTTTTTATTATGACATATCTGAAACAGGATATGGCTTCTATGTGTTCTTGACTGGACATAACTATGACATACCTGTCACTCAACTCACATTTTTGGTTAAATTGACAAATTCAGTGTCAATGGGGAGGGTAAAATATGCAAGATTTATCTGATGTCAATAGTTTTGTATAGAATAAGAATCTTTATAGAAAATAAACGAAGAACCAAAGAAGTGGCTACCCTGAGACTTTATAAGCTATTTCAACATAGGGCGGTGGACTGTACAATGGTGACAAGACAAAGGAAAAGAGGTTCAGTGTAGGGACTGGAGACCATGGAGGAAATTAATGGATATTTACATTCCATGGGCATCTGTGGGGGACGCTAGGGGGCTCATTAGGAGGCTTCTTGGGGCCGATTCGTCTTGGCTCAACTCATTTCCAGTGATAAGAATGTGTTTTTCTTCTTGGGTAAGGGAGGACAACGTTCTCATGGATAAATCTATGTCCTGCTTTTAGGTGGGAAGAAAACAGTCTATATTCATCCTGTATTTGAAGTTTCTCAGTGTTTTCAGCTCTGGACATGTGAGTCTCTACAGCGTCGAATCTCATCGAATAGAAAGAATTCTCCAAGAGAATGTGGCACGATCGCTTAAGAAACCTTAGTGCCGGAAGGGCAGACCAGTCAGTAAGGCGGTTGCACTGTAAGCAGGTCGACCAGAACTCCATCCCTAGAATGCATTGAAAACTCCAGGCCTGGTGGTGTCTGTGTGTATTCCCAGTGCTGGGGAGAGCAGGCATATCTCCAGGTGGAGTTTGCTGTCCAGTCTGGCTAGCCTACTTGATGATCCCAGTCCAGTAAGAGAGACCTTGTCTCCAAAAACAATATAGGTGGTGCCTGAGGAATGACACTGAAAGTTAACTTCTGACCTTAAACATTCATGAACACACATGTGTTGCAGCCTCGTTTTGTTTTAAAGATTTATTTTTAGTTTATATGTACGAGTGTTCAGTTTGTTTGTATGTATATGCACACCTGCATGCCTGATGCTATGGAGGCCAGGAAGGGCATCACCAGATCCCCTGGAACTAGAATTACAGACAGCCGTGAGTTACCACATGGATGCTGAAAATCTAACGTGGGTCCTCTAGAAAAGCAACGTGTGCTCTTAACCACTGAGACATCTCTCTAGCCCCAAATCCTTCATTTCTTGATGGCACAAGAAATGATATTATGTGGAAAACCACATATGCCACCATGTTCGAGTTGAAAAAGAATTGAATAATTATGTTAAAGACTGTATCCAAACAACCCAAAAAGTATACTTTCTTCCTAATTCGTATATAAAATAATGTTTAGAATTAACAGTATCACATAAATTGAAATATATTTTCTTCTACTTTGATTCATATTGTAACTCTTTAAAAATGTTTCATGTACAATGCTTAGTTCATAGTTTTAGCCTTATTTATTGTTGGTTTGTTTTTTTGAAACAAGGTCTCTTTATGTAGTCCTGGCTGTCCTATAACTCTGCTGTTTAGATCAAGCTGGCTTTGAACTCAGAGATCTGCCTGCCTTTGCCTCTAGAGTGCTGGGATTAAAGCATGCATCATCATGACAGGCTGCCTTTTTATTTTCAAACACAAACATTACCATTAAGTCAAAAATTGTCACCCACTCCCCCACACACATAGAGAAAGACCCTGGGTCAGAAGCAAATGCCACTGGCTAGCCATGACTTCACTGGCTAGTCATAACTCCAGCAGTAGCCACAGTGACGTCATCACACTGGTTTCCAAGCTTCAAACCATGGCATACAATGGTGAGTTTCACAGAGGAGAGCATTTCAGCAGAGTTCAAATTTAAGAAAGTTTAAAATGTTTTATCATCTTTTCTTTTATTGAAATTATTTTCTTTTCTCATACAGTATTTCCTGATTATAGTTCCTCCTACTCCTCCCAATTCCTTCCCACCCCTCCCCTCCAGATCTACTCCTTCTGTGTCTCTCATTAGAAAAAAACAAACAAACAAAAAAAAAAACAGGTTTCTAAGAGATAACTACAAAACAGGACAAAATAAAACATAATAAGGTGAAGCAAAGCATAACAATATTGAAGTTGGGCACAACAACCCATGAGGAAGAATAAAGTCCCAGGAGCAGGCATAAGAGTTAGAGACCATCTCGCTCTCATAGTCAGGAGTTCCATAAAAATATCAAGCTAACAGCTATAACATATACGCAGAGGACCTGGTGTGGACCCATGCAGGCCATGTTATTTCAGTCTCTGTGAACTCCTATGGGTCTTGTTGACTTGATTCAAAAGACCTTGTTGGTGGTGGTGAAGTTGGGAATAGGGAGTTAAATCTCAGTTACAAGCTTTGGGCTTCATGGCAATGCTGGTCTGTTTTGAAGGAGTCACTTGCGTGGTAAGGTGCTGACAGGAAGTGTTGGCGTTCTTCCCCTGCACTGAGGTTCCCACGTCAGTTCAGTTTGCAAAGCTCGTGAAGCACTGTTTGGATGTGTCCTGCAGATGTACAGTCAGTCTGGATCTGAGCAGTGGTCTACTTTATACAGCGGGTCTTGTAGATTTTAATACATGCTTTTCGTGACTTTACCCCAGAGTTTGAGACAGGAATCTCTTCTCCTTCCCTCCCTCCCTTCCTCCCCCCTCCCTCTCCCTCTCTCTCTCTCTCTCTCTCTCTCTCTCTCTCTCTCTCTCTCTCTCTGATGTTGAGAAATTTTCCAGAGTCAAATTGACACTACTTGAAAGTAGTTCTCTCTGGGTCTGTTTAAAAATCTCTTGCCTTTCTGATTCTGCTTCATAACAATGTATCTAGGTATGATTTTTTTTTTCTTTTGAAGACATATGTAGTTCATTAAATTTGTACCTTTCAGAGTCTGGAACAGGCCCAGCGATTATCTTTCAAATGATGCTGCTTCTGTTTCCTTTCCTGAGACTCCTCTTAGTCACATTGTGATTGTTTGCATTTCCTGATTTGATGATTTGTTGACTAGGCCTTCCTCGTCTTGGAGAAATTGCACCTCTGAGGGGAGCCAGTTCTGAGAGGCAGTGAGCAGCCGGGCTGGGAGCTATTTCTTATGTGCAGACTCACCCCTCGAGAGCCCACACTCTGTCATCTCCTGTCAGGCTCTTATATTCAGGGCTGATATCTCATTGTTCTAACCACTCCAGAACCAGGTACTAGGTAGTGAGAGAAAGTCCCAAGAGCACAAAAATCACTCATTCTACCAATCCCACTACCTACCTTACTTTATCTATTCTTTCCCATGGACGCTACAAGCAACAGCTGCAAGGGACAGCCAGCTAGCTGTCCCTCCCTCGCTCCCTCTGTTGCTTGGGTGGCTCCTTTGGTTCTATGGTGTGAGATACACAGACTTCTTCCTTTATGAAAGCCCCTCACGTGTCTTCATGTCTTATCATATCTGATTATGACAGCCCTCAGGAGCATTCAGGAGCATTGAGGGCTTCTCAGGCTCACCGTACCAGCTTCCCCAACCCTCTTATACTCCCCAGGTCCTTCCATCTCTGTGAGGCCGTCTAGATAGGTTAGCCACTCTCACCGTCCAGTTCAAGAGTTCACTTACATTTTTACAAGTTTGCTCAAATTATCTCCAAATGATTTCTCACAGCACCTTGGCTTTTGTTTCTGTTTGGAGCTTATTGTTTATTTTAAGCCTTTTCTATAATGCTCCTCTGTGGCTGGAACCTGATAGTGCTAATACCTGCATCTTGTGAAGGGCTGGGCCCATTGCTTGCTTAGATGGTACGTACACTTAGTGGCTTTACTTCTCAAGTTCTTGATTAACTTTGTTGGCTGGAGTTTGTGAGAACTCTGTCACGCATCGTTGTGTTGGGGCTTCTGTAGCCAATGCTAGCAAATTCTTTCATCACAGTTGTATCCTGAAATATTGGATTTATTAATGTTGTATTGCACCAGTCATGGTGGCATACGCCTTTGATCCCAGCACTTGGAAGGCAGAGGCAGGCAGATCTCTCTGAGTTCTAGGTCAGCCTGATGTACATAGTGAGACCTTCCTCAAAAAAAATAAATAAATAAATAAATAAAAGGTTTCGTGGTATAATTACTGAAGCTCAGTTTGGTGGTCGGTGTGCCTTAAATCATGCCTATTACACAGGAGAAACAACAAATGGTCAGTGGCCCCACGACAGCCACACAGATGTAAGGATGTGTGCTTAGGCTTAATGATAATTGCAACGATGTTGTCAGGTGTAAAAGACAGACAGATGTTCCATCTTTCTTCTACCCCTCTTTCTGACTCCTCTCTCAGAGGATAATGAGGGGCAGAAGACTGGCTCATCTGCTGATGGAGCATAGTCTTAGCTGTGGTGGCTGGGGCCAGGCGCCATTCTCACTTAGCTCTACCACAGCTCTTGTTTTCTTTGTCAGGCAGGATTGATTAAACTGGCGTCTTTCTCTTTCACGTTAAGTCTAAGGAACTGTGTGGTTGAACTCTGGGTGGCCACAGGATTCATCAGCCTCTTTAGCCTTCTCTATAAGTGCATGTGAGCTTGTTAGTCCCTCAAGGGTTTGGAGGAAAAAGTAAATCCTTTCAAGACTGCAGCAGAATCTGCTCGTTCTAAACCAGCATTTAAAAAATTAAATTATAATTTAATTTAAATTGTGTTTTTATGTGTCGTCTGTGCACATGAGCGCAGTAGCAGCAAAGGTCAGAAGAGGGCCACAGATCCTCTGGAGCTAGGGTAGCAGCCAGTTGCCAGCCTGGTGGTGTGAGTGCTGGGAACTGAACTTGGGTCTTCTGCAAAAGCACGGTGCTCTCTTAGACCCCGGCCACCGTTCCAGTCCCCTGACTCAGCATCTTAAGACAGGTTTTCTTTTTTTTAATGCCAGACATTACAAAGCCCTTAGTAAAAGTTTCCAGTTTTTGTTGTGCCATTGTATCCAGTTTTCTGGAAGCTTTCTCCGAGGGGCAGCTCTGGTGTGCCACTCTGGGTCTTTGGCCATCTGAGCAAGAACAGAGTGGCAGGCACCCGCTCACCCTTCTTTTATGGGTCACGGTCAAGCAAGGGCTCCTGCGGTTACACCTCCTAGCATGAATGGCCATGGCGGCTGCAGCAGGAGGAGGCCAGAGACAGTGGGCTGCTGGAGTGAGGACACAGGGTTTGGAATGTGGCCCTCTCCTGAGCTCCTTGTGCAGTTTCCACAGGTCACGTTCAAGAATGTTTGGATGTGATTCAAAGATGGTCTAACTGTACCTGAGAAATCAGCTTACCTTAAATGACCTGAAGCCAGATGACAAGTGGACATGCACAAGTTAAAAAATGGACCAGAGCCTGAATGTCCCCCACCTTTTCAGGAGACGGAGGCCTTTGCCATCCATTTGCTCCATTCTTTGGCCATGGGTCTCTCTGTAGATAGATGCCTGACTCACAAATGCCACAAAACACTGCAACAACGTTAATGGCGGGGGAGGGGAACAACACTGTGCTCAGTAATCTGCCCACAAGAGTATAATGCCTGGATTTGATTAACTGTCTGAAGCAGATTACTTATCGCTGGAACAAAGAGAGCCAGCGTTGTTTGGTGATGAGCAGTGACGACACCTCCACGTGCA
This sequence comes from Meriones unguiculatus, assembly GCF_030254825.1. Lineage (NCBI taxonomy): Eukaryota > Metazoa > Chordata > Mammalia > Rodentia > Muridae > Meriones > Meriones unguiculatus. Next base: position 72,688,763 of record NC_083354.1, on the reverse strand, counting down.
GAGCGCAGAGCTGACAGGTCTGTGAGTGTCTGTATTCTCTAAGCTGCTTGCTGCAGCACGCTGCTGCTGATTCTGAGGGGAGGAAACCACATGGGCTAATGAGGACGGGATGTTCCATGCAGGACAGCAATAAAGTACTGCCAGGTCCCCTCAGGTTGCCTCAGCCTGGCCTTCTCTGGGAGGAAGCCAGTGCTCTCACCTACAAAAGAAAAAGGTAAAACAGAAAAAGAATGAAGCCCCGGAGTGACCCAGGGACGGAATCAGGACTGGGACTCAGTGTTCGCAAGACCTTCTAGTGCTCTGATGTTTGGCAGGTGTTACCTGTGGGTAGTGGGGGGGGGGGGGAGAAGGGGTTGTTCTCTGCATCACTTGATTTGCTTTCCCCACTAATGAGTCTCTTGGTCCAAGCAACTCAGAGAAGTAGTTGCCACTTCTTTGGCCCGGATGCTTGTTGGCAATGCTTGGAGTGGGTGTTTGTTGTATACTCTTGTATGATTTTCAAGGCAGAATTGCTAGACCATGTTGCCCATATCTCTGTGTATTTTACTCACTTAGGGATTGTGAAGGGACAAAAAGCAGGTATAGTAGTAGCGGATCAGATCAGTACTCAGTCTCTGAAGCAGCAGATAGGCTCTGACTATTGGAAGTGCTCGCCAACATCCGGCTGTGAAGGAAGAAGTTCGAGTATCGTTGCTTAGTGACACGAGTTTTTGAACTGATGGTCTGACCAGTGCTGAGTATTCTCCTGGAACAGAACGGCCAAGGGCAGTGGGGAGAAGCTGAGGTATGAGTGAGGGTGTCTGTCTATGTGGAATAGCATCAGGAGAAACATGCATGGCATTTTCTCTAAGCTGTACCCATCATTAACCCCAGTGGAGAGATGGAGGAGGTCCAGCAGCTTTGCTGAAGCTGAAGGTGATACTCTTTCTGTAGAGCCAATTATTAGCCTTGTGGTTAGGGAGGGCGGTGACAGAGGGCTCTGGGCTCGTCTGTCTTGTCTTGAAGCTGGTTGCCATCGTGGCTGGGCAAACACATACTGTCCTGCATCCACTAGGCTTGATCCAATACCCATCGGCTCCAGGGAGTTGTCCACCAGCTTAAATATAGAGTACTGTTTCCTTTTTTTCTGAGTTTATCAAGAGTCTACACACTGGATTCTGGTGTTGTCCTGTGGGATTTTTAGAAAGACTCCTTCTGGAAACTATTTCTTTCTAAAAGCTGACACCAAGAAGCTGTTCCCTGGGTAATGGATGACACATAGCCTTTTCTAAGAGCCCTGATCATTCATTAGAAACGAGGCCACAGGCAGCGTGGGTTTAACTTAGCTCCGGAAACTTGCTTTAGGCTTATTGTTTATTCATTATTGGGATCATTAAGGTCTTAGGAGTGACAGACGATGGGCTTCATGGTGAGGATGTGGTAGGAGGGAGAGAGGAGGACATTTGTTAGATCTGAGTTCCAGCAAGCCCACTCATGCAGCCTAGAGACAGCTGTCATATTTACTCTATTATGGGTCTGAATTTTCTCTATTGACTTATAATTGAGACAGATGAGTTGATATGTCTGTTTGCATCATTTAAAAAGTGATGAAATGACACCATTTTGGTAGAGGTCTCAAGGGTGTAGAAAGGCTGATTACCTAGGGGCAAAGTTTGAGTCCTGAGTTATCATTGCTATGGCTTCAAGCCTCTGCCATGCTTTGAACTCCCAAAGCATAGGGGAAAGGGAGCACAGAACAGACTAAATGACCTGGGGGGAGCATGGGGACAGAGGAGTGATAGCAATCATGGACAATGGCCTGGAATCATTAAACCCCCAAGACAAGAGGACATTCAGACACATCTGGTATTGCTTTGTTCAAGGTCTCCCGCATCAGGGCTATGGCTGCAGTTAAGTGTCTGAGGTACAAATCAGAGATTTGCTTAAACCAATGTATGGAAAGACAAACCTGAAGAGGACATAAGCAGGAGAGAGCTGAGAGAGACCAGGCCTCAGAACATTAGGATGTGGCAGGGGCTGGGTTCCAGATGCACTAAGGTTACATCTGGGAACTGGGGACTTGAGTGACAGTTTGCTGTTTCTGTGGGCTCCAACACAGGCTGCAGACCTTTCTCAGAGACCAGCTGGGGAACTCTTATCTCCTTTCCTACTCACAGCCTCTGTGACTGAGCTATCAGGAACCGGCAAGAAGCCCCACAAAGTGAAGAAGCAGAAGAAAGAATTCCTTCTCCCCAGAATCTACTTCTTTCCGCTGATGTCTTCCTCATGGCAGGCCTTCTCTCCTAAGTTCAATGTCTCCTGACTGTAAGGGTTGCTCAGGAGGGAAAGGCCTCCCCAGTGGAAGTGTTACAGCTCTGAAGGGAAAGGCAGCCTGGCAGTCGGGAGCCCAGGAAGACACAGTCACACCACACAACAAACTTCATGCAAGAGATGTAATGGGAGAGCGGCTGCCTCTGCTCGGGTGGGAAGCAGTAGAGTGCCAATCAGGAGACAGATGTTTATAGGTTCCTTGGAGGCAGAGTTTTCTAGGATGGGGATTGGTGGGATTTCAAGCCCTCAGTTTGTGGCAAGCCCAGGGATTGGTGGGCTTTCAAGCTTGGGAGTTGGTGGGTTTTCAAACCTGGAAGTGAACTCAGACCTTTTTACTCTACACCAACATCAGCCCTACCTTCCTTAAGGTCCGTTCCCTTGGCACATCTAGTACCTTTGGGGTGGTTCACAGGCTTGAAGTCAAAGGGCTAGCATGGTCAATTTCTGGTTGTGGTCTCCTTTCTGGCTTGTACAAGTTCATTTTATCATTTTATCCTTATGTCCTCACATCTCAGGGGAATGGGAGATAGGTAGAAGAGACAAGGCAAGCCCTCTGGTGTCTCCTGTCGAGGACAAATCCCATAATTTGGCCCTCAAACCTAACGCTTATGGTCTCATCTCAACCCAATTATGTCCTAAAGGCTCCACTTCGAAGTATGAATACATTTTGGGGTAAAGCATATGTGGTCCCGGGAGGGAACCTCTTCTCTACCTTTGGTGAGCTGGTCTGGTCCTACTTCCTCAGAAGTGTTATCTGGAAATTGATGACTCACAGTCATTCTCCACACACAAGGATGCTTCTGTCTATGCTCCTGTGTTAATCTTGGCTGTTGACTTCATGTGGAATTAACTAAAACCCAAGTGGCTGGGCACACCTGTGAGGGGTTCTTCTTAATGAAATCATCTGAAGTGGGGAGACCCACCTTTCATATGAACTCGGAAGGAGGAAGCTGTCTCTTTGTCTGATTGCTCTCATTGGCAATTCTATTCCTTCACTGGCATTAGAGCCTACTTCTTTGGGATTCTGGTGTACTGAAGAGCAGCTGAGGCACCCAGTCTCATGGATTAAACAACTAACTACTACATTCTTGGACTCTCTATCGGCAGACAGCCATGGTGAGCCAGCTGTACCACAGCCAGTAAGCCAGTCTAATAAAGCCCTTTTACATAAATAGACAGATCCATTCTATCAGTTCTGTCCCTCTACAAAGCCCTGACTAATATGACTCCAAATTGATTTAGGTTGTTACTAATTCCTGATGATAAAGCCAGCAGCTACTTTTAATGATCAATTTCCTTTCTTCTTTGAACAGCTTATTTAGAGGAAGAACGAGGAGGCATGTGGCTCTTGCTGGACAAGATAACTAATTTATCATCAGGCAATCATCTGTGCTTTATTGGCACTGTACAGCACAGATGTGAGGCAAGATGCTAACCCGAGGACTGGCTTGGACAAGAGTTTAATTTAGATTGGGGCATCAGGCTGTGTTTGCATTCTGGAAACTGGCTGCACTTTAGACCCTTAAACAAGAATAAATCTCAAAATTCAATAATAAGACAAGCAACTTGGCAGAAAAAAATGGTAAAGGTATAAATAAGCAATTCACAGGGTATGAAATAAAAATGCTGGGTAAACATGGAAAGATTCTTGCCATCTCTAGAAATCTAGAAATTAGAAATGTCAGGATACTAAAATATGTTTGTTTTCATAGACCAGGGATATTAACAGGTGGAGTAAGAAATGTAAAATGGCCAGTAAAAAGAAAAAGATGCTCATTGTCTGGAAACAATACATAAACACAACCTAAATATTCATCAGTAGAGGAATCTTAAGTAAGTTCTTCACTGGATTGATGATAATTGACATGTTGGTAATGGGGGAAATGAACATACACACATACACACATACATACATCTCTCCATCCATATGTATGCATATTGTTGGTATTAGAAAATTTTGCTATATTTTATAGAACAATTTATCAGTGTTTATTAAGATTTTCACTATATATTCAGAACTTTTATCCTTTTTTGGGGGGATTTTCACAAGTGAGTATTATAGTTACATCATTTTCACCTTTTTCTTTCCCTCCAGTTTCTTCTGTGTCCCCCAGCACTTATGACCCCATCTTCTTCAATTATTTTTGCCACACACACACACACACACACACACACGCACGCACACACCCACGCACCTACGCATGCATGCACGCACACACACCATATCCATTTCACTTAGTGTTGCTCATGTGTACCTGGGTTTAGGCTGACCACTTGGCATTTGATAACCTAACAGAGGGCTCGTCCATTGAGAAAACTGCCACTCCCTGTCTCGGTAGCCGTTGACTGCTTCTTCCAGGAGTGGGTCCCTGTGAAGTTTCTTCCATCCATGTTGGCACGTCAACTGGAAGAGTCATTAGGCAAGTGCTGTGTGACAAGACTTTTCCTGGGGTGGCACACACTTCTACTCACCCCAGATAGGGGGCGAAAGGAAAAGTATCAGCTCAGGCCCCATGGCACCAAGTTCTCAGCACAAAGGAGACTTGTTTGCCCCAGAGGCACAGTGGGTGAGGGAATAAGAGACAAAGGCAGGAGATGGAGGATGAGGTGAAGTGGAAGGGAACCAGGGAGAGGGGCAGGGGCATCTGTCCTGGGGAGGGGGAGACACAGGACTGCCTCGGGATAGAGAGGAGACAGACACGGCACACAGGCAAATGGCAGTATATAGAGACACAAGGGGAAACCTGTGTTAGGATGGGGTGTTTAATTTTAACTGGGCATGTTAATTGAGTGAACCAAATGGGCTTTTGATCGCTGGACTTCAATACTTTGATAGCTGGACTTTGGTGGTCAGCCTCAGGAGGAAGAAGTAGCCAAATAAGGGGATGGCCTCCAGGGGGTAGCTTTAGGAAGGTAATCTAATGGTTTTTAGCAAGGCAGGAGGGATGGGGGAGAAGGGCAAGGCCTGCCAGAGCCATGCTGGCCATGTTTGGGCTGGCTAGAGTGCCTTCAGGTAGCCCACAACAAACCAAAGTACAGACACCACCAAACCTCAACTTGCTGAACCATGAGTTTTATTAGGGTTCCTAGCTGAAATATGGGTGAGAGGTTACTTACAGGAGCATAAATGACTCAAAGGCAGCTGCATCACCAAAACGCTGGAAAATCGGAGAAAACCGCTCAGCCTGCAGGTAGTAGCTCAACAGGCTGGAGAGTGTCCCTTCCAAGTGACTCGGCTGTTCTAACCCTCTTCTAGGCAGCTGGTCTACTCTCAGGGTCTTCTTTGCAGCTAATCTCATCAGACAGTCATTTTCTTTTCAGGGTCGCTACTCTGAGAGGGAGGAGCTTACTGAATCTGGTCAGTTTTAGGGACTTCCTTAAGCTATTTAGAGCTATTTTCTTTCCTGCTGACGGAGCTTTCCTGCAGAATGGAATGTTTCTGTCTCTGAAGAAATTGTTACACAAAAGCGGCTCTTGTTTATAAAACCATATTTTTCGTATTTAAAAAATTAATTTAGGAGTGTATTTGGAAGGCTAGAGAGATGGCTCAGCAATTACCAACATATAGAGTTCTTGTAAAGAAACTGATCTTGGTTTCCAACATCCATGACAGCGGCCTACCTGTAACTCCACCTCCAGGATCTGATGCCCTCTTCTGGCCTCTGTAGGCATATACACTCATGTTCACATAACAACACACAGGCATATATACACGTAATTAAAAATAAAATAAATCCGTTTTTATGAGTTTGTTCTGATTAGAACTATTTTGAAGCTGCATGCTCTTGTGAGCATTTTCTCTGTGAAATTTGGAGCAACCTGGGTCATGACACTGGTAAGTTGTTCAATTCTGAATATTATCTCTTGCTAACTCTTTTCCAGATATTTTTCCATTCAGTTTTGGTTTGAACCAAAACTACAAATTTTATTTTAACCATATTTAAAAAGTAAATCTGCTGCAACATTCTGGTTTTCAACTTTACATTCAGAGCCCACATAATATTGTATTCATAGAATAGTCATGAATTAATGTTCTTCAATGGAGTTTAATGCACTTTTTCTGGAAAAAAAATAGTACAGAGTAAATATGTTGTCTTTGAGGGCCATAGCTCTACTCAAAACATGCCAGTTGATGAGTGAATGAAATGTTATTCCAATAAAATTTCACATCTGAATACTAGAAATTTAATTTTGTACCATTTTCCATGTTATAATAATAATAATAATCGTTCCTGTTTTGCTTCCCCTTGCCCCCTGACATTAAAAACTACACAAACCATTCTTTGCTCAGTCCTATGAAAAGAAGCGGTAGGCTTTAGGTGGTCAGGGACCAACACCAAACACCATAAAGTTGAAACTTTGTCTTTGATCAGCACGGGTATGTAATATCCATGCATAGACTATGGTTGGATAGGAGTATATGAATATCAACACGTAGAACATGTCTGGAAGGATTCAAGCTGAACTGCTAAGTGTAGTCGCCTCTAGTGAGGGCCTCTGATTTGGGGTTCTGAGAGAGGGACAGGCATTTGTAACATGTAGTATTTTTACTATGGGTGCATATATGTGCTCATATGCGAGGCTTTGCTCCTTGGATGCGTGTTGTTCAGTCCATGGCTTTCTAAGAGCCAAACAACTGTCCTAGCTTCCGAATCAGTTCCTGGCTGGAATAGGAGGTGGTGGCAATTATTAACCTTGATTAGCACACTTTCGAAGGACTCAGTGGTGTTGAAGCTTGGTGTGCGTGGAAAGGAAAGGAGGAATCACTCAATGTGAATTGTGCCACAGGTTTAACAGTTTCCCGCTCAGGAGGGTCTGCAGACCTCTGCCACTGTGTGTATTTACCCTTATACACACAGCAGGCCTGGGTTATCTTGACTTCAGTGCCTTTTGCTTCCCAAGTCTGACATACATAGGAAGATCAGGAAACAGGCCTGGTCTTTGGGAGCGAGAAGTCTTTGACCTAAAGATGAACTTGAAGGCCTGGCGGGGTTTGAGAGATTTTCAAGCGCTGAAGCTAGGCCGGTCCTCCACTGCCCTCTACTGCTGGAAGATGACACTGCAAGTTGGGAGTGAGGCTTATCCCTAAAGAATGAGCAAGCCAATGCCTTATCCATTAGGCCACTGCCCCTACCAAAGAGCATGCATGGGGGGGAGGGGAGAGGACCTACACCCCCTACACATATGTAGCAGATGTGCAGCTTGGTCAACATGTGGGTCCCCTAACAACTGCAGCAGGGGCTCTGACTGTTGCCTGCCTTCGGATCCCTTTCCCCTAGCTGGGCTGCCTTGTCAGGCCATAGTGGGAGAGGAATGCTTGGTCCTGCTGTGACTTGAGGTGCCAGGGTGCGTTGGTACCCCTTGGGGGCCTCCCCTTCTCTGAAAAGAAGGAAAAGGGGGCCTGGGGGGAGGGGCGTGAGGGTGGGACTGTAAGGAAAGGAGGGAGAGGCCTTACTGGTTTAGTTCCCGTAACTGCTTTTTAGGCACCTGTTTTCTATAAGGGCTGCGCTGGTTTACATTTCTACTAACAGTGTCCGAGGGGTCCCCTTTCTCTGTGTTTACGTCCATCTGCTTGTTAACAGCCACTCTAATGGGTTTGCGTTTCTGTGACGAGTCAAGCTGGGGACTTCCCCACATCCCTGTTGGCCTTCCGGGAGCTTTATTTTGAAGGTAAGAAATATCTATTCAAGTCCTTTGCCTATTTTTTTTCTTTCTGGAGTTGTTTTCTTTCCTACCGAGTTTTGTCTGGTGGTTTTGCTTTTAGCACTGCATTTAGTTGTAAGGCTCCAGTTTCTTTCAACGCACAGCCATGCTTGTATTTACTGAATGTTCAAGGTCTCTGCGTTCCCTTCCGCTATCTCCTTGTTGCTATCCTAACACTGACGTGATGGTGCGCTGATCTTAAGCGGTGGGTTTTGGGAAATCATTTGGTCATGGAGTGACTTCTCAAGAGAGAGTGGTGATGTATCAGAGGCTGGAGGTCTCTCACGCTCTTTCCACAGAGTGAAGAGACAGGAGCTCAGCGACACCTTCTCTAGAACCTGACCATGTTGGCCGCGGATGTACTGTAGGCTGTGCTGCTTCTGAGCCAGGCAGTCTCAGTGCCATGTTGAGCAGCCTGAACTAAGGCCAACCATTTCATTAAAGATTCTTTAGGAATAAACATCCTCTCAGATCTGTCGGTACTGTCTGCCATCTTCATTGTTGGCTCTCTGCAATTAGGAAAACATTTCCCAAAGCCCTGCCTTCCCTGGAGCCCCGCCTTCCTTCCTTGGAGCCCCGCCTTCCATGGAGCCCGCCTTCCCCGGAGCCCCGCCTTCCCCGGAGCCCCGCCTTCCCTGGAGCCCCGCCTTCCCCGGAGCCCCGCCTTCCCCGGAGCCCCGCCTTCCCCGGAGCCCCGCCTTCCCCGGAGCCCCGCCTTCCCCGGAGCCCCGCCCGATCTTCCTGATGGCTGTAACAGGTATAGCGGTGTAAGTGGCGGGAAGGCCTTAGAACTCTCCGGATCCACAGACAGGTTGTGTACCGTAGAATGTTCGCTTACATCATGGCCAATGAGCTCCTCCTATGGTTGGCAGTGGGGCTAAGACAGGTGCTCTGTAATAGTCAACAGCAGATTTTCTTACGTGTTTCCCACTTGCAATCCTTTCTTACCCAAGAAAAATTACATGACCCCAAGTATATAAATAATAAAATGAGTGTAAGTGTAAAGCACTCACTGATAATAAATCATGAATATATTATTTTGAACTATTTATTGGCACATATAACTTTACAATTTGAGACTAAAGCTGATTTTTTAATTTGACTTTATGACCATTAATACCAAGAATTCAGCTTTTGTTTTACAAAATATCAGAAGTATTGTCAGTGCCCTAGAGGCAGAGGGTCCTGGGAGAATGGATTCAGTAAATGAGTCTGACTAAGGTCTCATGCAGTAGCCAACTTTATTCAGAGCGCCGGACAATTTATACTCTGGGGATTAAGAAAGGTCACAGGAGTAAAGTTCTCATGAGTTCAAGCTGTAGGCAATCACGAGGACGAGGCGCATCAGGCAGAAACATGTTTTTCTATAGAAACATGTACAGGATAGTTTACATATTTAATTGAATAAAATCAACAAGCAATAATGAGTAATCTGAAGTAAACTCACACCTGTGTGCTACACCTGGGAGAAACACGAAAACACATCCCAAGAACAATTCAGCATTTTGAAGAAACTGAGGTCACAGGACTTGTCTTTTTTCTTGGAGTGTTCTCACAAGCGCTCAGAATTCTCTTCACACGACTCCGTTCCTGGACCAGGATCCAACAAAGTGTGCTCAGAGATATTTCAGAAATTACTTGAAATTCTGTCTTAATTCCAATCTAAAATTCACTCATTATTTTTGAAAATAAAACTCAAATCATTAACTCAAACGGAATTAAAAAAAATAAAATAAAATATTTTAACACAACACAGACCAAAAAAAATGTACTAATTTATGCTTACATGCCGAGGAATGGCAGTCGGGGAAATATTGAAAGTCTTTGTTTCCTGCAGTTAAACCTTTAAGTTTCTGTGGGAGCGGAAAACTGTGTATGCTCAGTAAAAGCACTGACGTTTCTAATGTACAGCAGTGTTGGCTCTGAGCAGAGATGTTCTGGGCGGTGTCATTGGCAAGACCATAGGCCTAGTGCAGAGTTTACATGCTGCATGTGCAAAGGCGTGATGGTGAAGTCCCTTGACACAGTATGGGGGAAACACGAGCTGCGTCTGTCACGAGCTGGTTTTTAAATTCGTTTTGGTTGTTGAACTTCCTGAAACCTCTAGTGCTGCCAGCTCTTTCGAGATTCCCTCAGCCAGCTGTGCGAGCCCATCGGCTGTCATGAGCCATAGCTTGAAGAGCCGGAACGTAGAGCCCACCCATGCCACCTTGACCCTTTTTCCTTCCACTGAATCTTGCCCATCGGAAGCAGCTTGGCAAACACGTGTGTGGTTGCCCCGGTGGCCTGCCCGAAGCTTCGCGTTTGCTGTCTGGGAGTGTAAGTGCCGGGGGGATGGCTAACCCCAGGACAGGCAGGCCATTGGGTGAAACCGAGACGGCTTTGGAAGCTGTATTGAGGTGGTGTAGAGAGGGAATTCCAGGGCTGTAGTCTTCTAGAATATGATCTAGAAGAGGCCTGGGTGGGCACTTTCTCTTGGTGGTCTTGCAGATTCCTCTCTTGGTAGTGAGGGGCGTGACCAAAAGAAATGGAATGGCAAAAAAAAAAAAAAGAAATGGAATGGCAGTCTCTAAATCCCAGGGCCCAGGAACTGGGTGGTGCTATGGAATAGTGTGATTTTTATAGCACAGTGAGGCCCATAAGAGAACTGAACCACGGAGCAGGGACAGATGCCGTCCCACCAACAGGTTGTTGCTTGGAATGATCATCTAGGAAATCGGAATGAACTAAGCAGAGTGGTTGCTGTGGTTTGGATAAGGCAGCCTCACAGAAGGCTCCCGAGTTCAAGTGATGCTGCTGACAGGTGATTGGACCACGGCCTTCACTGCCTTTATCAGCAGATTGATTCCTTGATGAATTCATAATACCATGGTGGATGAGGGGCAGCTGGGGGTGTGTCCTGGGAGGACATACCTTGTTCTTGACATCTTGCTGTCCATCTTTGCTTCCTGCCATGAGGTGAGCAGCCGCTCCTACTGCTGTGATGTTCTGCTTCATCTAGGCCCAAGGCAATGAATACAGCTGAGCATGGGCTAAAAGCTCTGTAACCCCGAGTCAAAACATATCCTCTGCTCACTCAAATGTTTGTCACAGACCCGCCTGCTGGTGAGCTGTCACTGAGTCTGGGTAGATTTTGCCATACCTGATCATGAACCAACAAGCAAATAAGATGCTAAGCATGCTCTCAATTGTAAAGACTACAGAAAAAGGGATAAGCAATAATAGCTTTGACTCTAGAAAGGCCTATCTCACTAGAGTAATATTTAAGAGGAAAGAGTAGGAAGTCATCTAGAATCTGCGATAAAGGAATTCTCCGAGACACTGAGTTGTGAAGTAGGAACAGAACTCTATGAAGACAGAACAGGGGAGATGTGGCATGGTACCACGCTTGGTGCACAACTGTTTGTATGGGAACAAAAATCAGCCAGGACAAGAACACATCTGTGAAGCTTTTCTGTCTAAGATACAGGAGGAAAAAAAAAAGTCCAACAGAGGAGATTAAAAAAAAAAAAAAGTAAGGTCTAGCACGTGATTAGCTGTGCGGGCTGGGCAGGACCCAGAGAGCCCCTCAGCTGGAAATACTAACAGAAACGTTCTGAATGATGTGACTGAGAAGAGCTTACAAAGCCATCTAGAGAAGTCAGTGCGATGCTTAGTTTTCACTGCCTATTTGACACAACCAAGAATCATCTCGGAGACAGTCCTAAGGAGGAATTGTTGCCCTGTGTCTGCGGTGGCTTGTCTTGGTGGCTGGCTGATTCAGGGAGACCCACCCCATTGTGGATAGAACCGTTTCCCAAGCTGGACCCTGAACTGTGCAGAAGGCTAGCTAAGAGGCAGGCAGGCAAGAATCCATGTATTTGTTCTCTCTGCTCTTGACTATAGCATTGTTTCTCAAAAAAGAAAAAGGGGGGGGGAGTGGAGGTGTTAAAGGATAGCAACAGAAATGAACCCAGAGCAGGAAGCTCCTGTGCAAACTGGGGTGCTTACAGAATGTGCTCTCCTTCATTCTCCCCCGTCCTCTCTTATTCCTTCCCCTCCTTCTCTTCTTCCTTCCCTTCCTCCTTCCTTCCCTCCCTCCTTTCCTCTCTCTCTCCCTCTCTGCCTTTCTCCTCCTTTCTCTCTTTTTAAATTTTTTGCTAAGAACATGCTGACACTATGAGGGGGTGGGCAACTGCCGCTTCCTTACCTGAATCTTCATAATGGAAATGTCAGCAAGATATTTTGTCGCTTCCTGTTAGGATCGGAAACGTGACCTGAGGTTAACAGGACAGTGTCATCCTGGAATTAGAAGCTTCCTGGAATAACAAAAGGACAGGTCACAGCTGCTTCTGCTCCTTTACCTGGTTACAATGTGAAGATGCCCACGGTTTCATTTCCTGAAGATTTTAAGAGTGGTATCTCTCGGCTTTTTCATCTTTAACCTTTTGTAGTCTGAGATCCCTTGTGTTTTTCCATAGATCCCTAACTGGCAAGAGACTCCCAGAGAAAGGAAGATTTTAGGGCTGAGCAGAAAACTGGCAAGAACGAGGGAGACCAATTCAGCCCCCTTTCATACGGCAGGACAGGATCCCAATGGCACAAAATATTATTTTGTTCCTTCCAGGTGTGCCAGAATGGGCTGGTCTGAAAAGCTGAATAGGGGGATGGAAAATGATGATACTAAGTTAAAAGTTTGTCGTTCAGCACTGTGGAATAATGAGCAGAATTTCTTCCAATAGACAGAGATCACAAGAGAGTAATCTAATCTGTAAGTCAACAGGGCAGGCTAGTTTGCTGTGGCCTGCTATGGTGAAGGGTCTCCCTACCCAGCTTTTCATTTTGATGAGCCAGGAACACATCAGATCCGATACTTTAGCTGATGGCTATGTTGGTGCTAGAGCACATTTGTACTTTTCTGTTTTGTGTCCACATGCTCTTGTGCAAACACAATTAAACAACACACCTGTCTACATCACCCAGCACAGGAAATTCTTAGGCTCACAAATAAAACCAGGAGAAGAACAGGGCTGGTTGTTTTCAGACTGTGTATATGCTGCAATTACCTAGACAGCATTTAAAACTGAGGCAGCTATAGGAGTTGAAGAGGGAGGGGGAGAGAGAGAGAGAGAGAGAGAGAGAGAGAGAGAGAGAGAGAGAGAGAATGCATTAAAAATAAACCGACTCCTTCTTTTGATATTAGAATAATAGAAACTTCTTAGCCAATGGAAAAGCTCAGAGATCACTCCATTCAAGCCCCACACGAGAAGCAGAAATATGCTTAAAAACCAATCACAGCAAACAGGTGTGTAATAGAACGGAACATAGCAAAACTACTGGAATGTGCTGTGAGGCCAAACATTCTATAGAGAAAATGTGGCGCTAACAGATGAATGAGATAGAGGGAGGAGACAGGAAAAGCGGAGAAAAGGAAAACGAAAGGTTAAATAGACTAAAAGAGAAAAAAATAAGGGAAGTGGTATGAGTGGAGGGTGGGAAGAGCAAGAATAAGAGAATAAAAAGGAAACAAAAAATAAAATATTCCCCAAGCTGGAGAGAGGGTTAAACAGTGAAGAGTACTTGCTCTCTTCCAGAAGACTAGAGTTAGGTTCCCAGCACCCGTATTATGTGATCATAACCAATTATAACTCTAGCTCCAAGGGAGCTGATGCCCTCGTTTGGCCTGCGTGGGCACTGCACCCTTGTTGCATGCACTCACACAGACACACAGACACATATGCATAAAATAAAATAAACCTAAAAATGTTTCCCGGTAATGAAATAGTTTTAAAACATTAGATAAGTAGAAGAGGAATAACAGACAAAACATAAAAGTATTAAAAATGATGAATGAATGAATTGTTCTGTTCAGTAGTTCCAGCTGGTCTATGGTACTGTGGTTTTTTTTTTTTCTGTTATCTTCACAGTCTCAGTTATGTGTAAAATGTTCAACAAAGCACAGCAATTAGAAATCCATTAGACAAAGCAAGGTGCTGGTAAATGTAGAAGGAGGAAAAGGAGGCAGGAAAGAAAACACAACCCAAGGAAAAAAAGAAAGATTTCCCAAGAGAGGAAAAATATCTAAACAACATTAGACTAACATAGAAAAGGGAATAATAAGCAAAAAACATTAAAAAAGCTTTAAAACCAAAGCACACAAAAATTCTGCTAAAATAAGGGTGTGGGTGTGAGAGATCGCACAGAAAATAAAGGAGAGAGAGAGAGAGAGAGAGAGAGAGAGAGAGAGAGAGCATGTGAGTAAGAAATAGTCAATATTTCAACATGAAGTTTTGCAGCAGTGTTTTCCTCCATTGCTTTCTGAAGTGGAAGTTTCTGGTTTTATAGGAAATTCAGTTGTGTCGTATGAACATGTTTTGGTTCCAAGTGTGGGATGTGGGTATGTTTTCTTCCCCTTGGAAAACAGCCCCATGAAAAGGCATGTCATGCTTGTCAGCTGGTAACTACCTTGTTGAAGGGGCGTGGTTTTTGTGAGCTGGAAAACATCCTCATGTGGACTCTGAGAAGATATAAATAGAAGCTCACGGACAGTGAGACAATGCCTTTGCATGGCTATGCTTTGCAGCGGTTCGAATCCTTTACAGAGAGAAACACTCCAGAGAACCTCTTGGGCTGCTTTGGCAGAGTTGCCACTTTGGTGGGCTTGTGCTGTTTGGGTGAAGTCTGGCCACGTCTGCTGATTCACTCTGCTGCTGCTGCTTTGCTGTTTGACTAGACTATTGGTATCCTGACGACTAGGTTTGGTATATCTCCAAAGGACTCATTGGCCTTTATAAGCAGGAAGTAGCTAAAACAGGTCTACGGCCCCTTTCTCAGGGCATGGGAAGGGAGGTGTTTGAAAAATCTAAAGCCTACAGCTTTCTACAGTACATTTGACAGAGTCTCTCACTGAGACTGAAATGGCTGCTGACTGGAGACTTGCTGCTAGCAAGACCCTGGCATCCTCCTGTTGCAAGGGTTTCAGACCTGTGTTGTCATGGTGCTGATCCATGAGGTTTGCACAGCAAAAACTTCACCCATTGAGCCATCTCCCTAGCTCTTTCATATTAAAATTTTAAATTAATTTTGTTTATTTATATCAGTGTGTACGTATGTGTTTTACGTGCTACAGCACAAGCGTAGAGGTCAAATGACCACTTACCACAGTCCTTTCTTTCCTCACACCACAGTGGCCCCAGGGAGTAAACTCAGGCTTGAATATACGTTTCTCGTCTCACCAATCTCTTTATGTAGTTTCTGTTCTGGAGAATTCCATGCGAATTTGATATTGCACAGTTGCTATTTTTGAGTAATTATTCTGTTCAGTAGTTCTAGCTGGTCTAGGGTACTGTGTATTTTTCAGGCTGTTATCTCACAAGGTCTCAGTTGTATATAAAAGTGTTCAACTAAGCATAATAAATATTTTAGAATTTATTTTATTTGGTGGGACCGTGGTTGGCTTTCTTTCCTTATTCTATTTCTCTGTTTTTGTACATGTTACCTAATTGAGAGACCAAAAGATAAGCAGCAATCAGTAAGACTGTGTAGAGTAGGCGCAGTATAGCAGTTAGTAAGTTCCCTGAGGGTAAGGACCGCCTAGCTGTGTCCTTTCCCCACCCACTAGAGATACAGTTGCTAGGAAACTGGACCCTCCCCCTAGGGAGGGACACCTGGTCATTAATAGTCTGGGAACCTTCCTATAGCCAATCGATTCAAAATGTAGCACCTTGACCAACAGATGGTTGCCAGGCAGGAATTGCTCCTGCCTTGGGCATGCTGGGATGGACCAGAATCTATAAATCACCCCACTAACCTGGGCGCGGGGCGTTCAGCTCCCACCGCATCGGCGGTGGGGCTGTGTAGCCCAAGCTGCAGCTTGTAATTTTCAATAAAAAGACCCTCATGTGTTTTGCAACGGAGTCGATTCCTGGAGATCTTTTGGGGGCTCGCGAACTGGGTATAACACTAATAATGAGAAAATAAACTTAAATTAAAAGGGAACCATTCAGAAGCTGGGGATGGTGGTGCATGTCTGTAATCCCAGCACTCAGGAGGCAGAGATAGGCAGATCTCCATGAGCTGGGGGGCCAACCTGGTCTGCCTAGAGAGTTCCAGGAGAGCCGTGGGAACACAGTGACATCTTGGCTCAACCACAGCCACAACAAAGATGTACAGGTCAGGATGGAAGAGTTAAGCTGGAGGGCTTCATGGAAGAGATGACAAAATTGTGGGAAGATGTACTCACACACACAAACACACATACACATACTCTCTCTCGCTCTCTCTCTCTCTCACACACACACACACACACCATGCAAACAATAGGTAATCAGCAGATGTTTACTGTGTTGAAAATGCCAATTTGGGGGAGGAGAGAGAGGCTTATGGGGGATACAAAGTGAATAAAGTATAATTAATAATAAAATAAAATAAAATTTAAAAAAATTATTAAAAAAATTGCTAATTTTATGAGGGTGATTTGAATTTCTATCTGTCCAAATATTCAGTTTTGTTAAATGTATTCTGCGGAACTTCTTACCTATTAGGTCCTTTTACGTTCCCACTCTGAAACAATCTAATTGCTTGTGATTAAATCACCACAAGGCAAAGGCGTTGCCTTGGAGCTGCATCGCCTGGAGAGATCTGGAATGAACCAAAGGATACTCTCCTCTTTACTTTCTGAAACTGCTTTAGTGACATTTACTGCCCTGATTTCTGGGAGCCCCTCTGGCTCCTGAACAGAGGATTTGCAGAATCGGCATTTCCTGTAACTGGGCTGGGTTGCAAATTGCACCGCCATCTAACCGACTAATGCTATGCAAGGCGATGCCAGCCCATGCCTTATAACTTGGGGTGATGCTCATCAGGGCCATGAGAGCCAAAGCAACGAGATTTCAGGCCTGTCTCTCCCCTGGCTGCAGTCTAGACTGCAAAAATCATTTTAGGCCAACCTTCAGCTTCCTTTTGCAGAGAGATAATCACCTAAGATACATTTCTTCCAAATCACATTTCCTTTTTGGTTTCTGAAGAAACATTCCCTCCAGGGGACTTCTAAGACACGGACACATTTGGGTAATTTATGGCAGTGGATTAAATTAAAATTCTCTCTATCAGCGTCTGCCGAGTTCCTCTTCCTGGCAGGTCTGCTGTCTGGGGTGACTGGAGCCTGTAACCTGTGTCTGTTGAAATAGAAAAAGAGCACAAAATGGGAATTTTCCTGTCTGCTAAAATGTGCAGTGATACTTCACATGATTAAAAATATCTACAAAGTATTGTGTTGCTTTATTTTCTTACTGCTCTTAAGATTTTTTTTTTTTAGTATTATCTTTTTCTTCGACCAGCCATTGAAGTGAGAATGAGAGTTTATAAATGTAGTTAATTTCCATGAAATGCTTTTTTTTTTTAAAGAAACCTAGGGAAAATAAAGTGAAATTATTTTTCCTTCCAATTTACCATAGAACATATTTTATTTGCACAAGTGAATTACATGTGTATGTGTATGTACATGTATGTGAAATTAGAAGGCAGTATTATTTAGCTGAAAATAATTGGCCTGCTATTTTTTTATTTTTAAACTTTTAGTATTTTTGTGTTTTGGGGCATGTTGCTTGCCTGTTTGTGTACCATTTGCAAGCCTGCTGCCATCAGAGGCCAGAAGAAGGCACCAGAGACCCTAAAGTTTTTGTGAGCTGTCTGTGTGTATGTCTGTGTGTAATTGAACCTGAGTCCTCTGGAAGAGTAGCCAGTGCTCTTAACCACTGAACCAGCTCTCCAGCCCCTGCACTATCTTATTTTTAATTTTTTTCTCCATGTACCATTAAAAAAAGTTTTAGTTGTGAACTGGAGAGATGGCTCAGAAGTTAAGAATGCTGTGTGCTCTTCCAGAGGTCCTGAGTTCAATTCCCAACAACCACATGGTGGCTCACAGCCGTCTATTATGAGATCTGGTGCACAGACACACTTGCAGGCAGACTGCTGTATAAATAAATAATTAATAAATAAATCTTTAAAAAAAAATTTCCAGTTGTTAATTTAGTTTCAGGACGCCTTCAGCACAGCGCTATACCAAAGGGCCAGGTGGGTTATCCCCATTCCGTTCTCAGGCTGAGTACTTCCGGGAAAGGGCTGGAAGAGACAGGAAGACATTCTGGGTGAGGATTGACCCGATTCACCTGCGTAGGAATCTTGTTGAAGTCTGGATTGGCTTTATCAATAGGGAGAACCGAGCATTTGTGTAGAGGAAGGTCCTGCGACCCCTTTGTTTAGATCTGGTCCCAGGCTAACAAACTGACACAGAAGTGTGGTTCGAACATGGTCTCAGCACCAGAAAAAATCACCCTGGGTCTCATGACTCAATGCTGAGGTGTTGGGAGGTAGGGCCCATGGGAGGCATTTAGGTTATGGAGCCTGAGTCCTTATGAAGGGATTAATGCTGGTTTTGCATTTTTCCCCAAAGGAGTTTGTTCTTGTTCTTTTTCTTTTTTTTTTTTTTTTTCTTATAAGAATCTGCTTGCTCTGCTATTCCGTGGTGCATAAAACAGCCTGAGCCTCACCTGCAGATGTCAAGACCAAATGCCTAGCTTTTTATGAGTTAAAATAAGCATATTTCCTTTATCAATTACCCAGCCTGTCATTCTGTTAGAATATAGGAGAATGGAGTAAGTTTTGCAAAGGCCTTGCCATTGGCTAAACCTTTGCTTTTTAATGGAAGACGAAAGAACAAGATGGAAAATGCTGTTGTAACCACCATGCAAAGGTAAAGAATGTTTAAAAGGCCATGGGAATGGACCAGTTGGCAAAGGGCTCTCAAGTGAGTGTGAAGGCCTGAGTCTAGGCCTCAGCATCCATGGATAAAGCCAGGATTAGTGGCGCTCCCTTCAATCCTAGTGCTCGGGATTTGGGGACGGGATGATCCCTGGAGCTTGCTCACCAGCTAGCCTTGCAGAATCAGTGAGCAACAGGGTCAAAGAGAGTCAGTCTGTCTCAAAAACATAGAGGAAGAATGACAGAGAAAGACACCTAATATTGGTCTCTGTTCTCCACATGCACACGAATATACACACATGAACATGTACACACATATGCCACACACATACATGTTCACTATTTGGTCATATTTGATCTATGTTTCTCACTCCCCCTCCTAAAATATTACACCCACAGGTAAAGAAAGGTCTCAAACGCCACCCCTGTTCTCCCCAGAGGCAGTGTTACCAGGATTTGGGCCTGAATCTAGTTCACGCATTTACACCTTCACAGATCTGTGGGTAGCATTCAGTGTAGTCTGTGTGTCTGAAGTTTTGCATGAACGGCTTACACTGTGCAGATGGGATCTTTCCATTAGGAACGCCTTAAATGGCTCATTAACTTTACTGTTGAGTGTTTCATCGGTTAGTCCCATCAGATTTTATTTATATAGTTTCTGGTGACTGTTAAAGCTTTCCTAATTTTTATTATTGCAAATTTTCTTGATATTGAATTTACTGGCCAAAGATTTTTTTTTTTTCAAATGCCCTTTGTGGATTAGTAAAATTTCCTTCTCTCTCTAGTTTACTGTTTTACGCTCTTCTTAAGTCAGACTGACCCTTTGACACGGCTGGCCTTTTCTTAACTCCAAAGGCTTATCATAAAGCTTCCTTAGGTTATGTCGAGCTTTCTAACTACAATAGAGAATCCACAAATTCAGATTTTCTTGTTTTAATTGTATTTTTTACTTAATACTTCAGTTCCACTGGTTGATTAGTTTCTCTCCAAAACTGGCCAACTAGTCCATTGCCGCATTTTCTTGTATCAGTTTGTGAAGAGCGCTGATGGATTATTTAACTGTCAGGTTAAAAACAAATTCATGGGGCTGGAGAGATAGCTTCATGGTTAAGAGCATGCATTGCTCTTGTAGAGGACTGGGGTTTGGTTCCCAGGACTCATATCAGATAGCTCACAGATACAGGTTAACTACAGTATCCAGGGTATCTGACTCTCTCTTTTGGCCTCTGAGAACACACACATGATTTTACACACACACACACACACACACACACACACACACACACACACACCAGAGAGACAGAGATGGGTTGGCAGATACATACACATAATTAAATCATAATAATAAAACTAAAACCCAAATTTGTGCTTAAACAAATAGCTCTATTTGATTAATAATAGCTATTAGTAGAGTTTGTGTGGAAGGGTTCTGCCGCAACTCAACACTTAGCTTAATTAAAAAAGAAGGTGTGTAGGGGAGATTCTGTAAGAACAAAAATCGTCACAGACTGAGACAGCTCTTTACACCCCAAAGCAACAGTATTTCCTTGGGATTTGGCATACGAATTTCCTAGTACAAAAATGTATATCTAAGTCTGTGGATGTGACCTAGCACTGTGCAGGCTCCCACCTCTAGGACTACAAAAATAAACAAACAATATAAGAAAAACAAATCCCACAAAAGCTAGCAATGCAGGAAATGAGGTGAGATGACAAATGAAATATTTACTGTTTCATCATCTTGTTAGCACACTTTATATTGCACAGTACAGCTGGAATAGTGGAAGGCTTCCTACACTTAATATCTGTTAGGCTGTTAATGAGGGTGAATTGAAAACAGGAATCCAGTAGCTATTTTCTGTTTCCTCCCTTTCTGGCAGCTACTGAATAGTCTTCTCTGGCTGCTGTTTCTACAGTCCCCACTGCAGGGCAGCAGCAGCCTGCTCATCCCTCAGCGACAATCACTCTGCACATGGCTCCCTTCTTTCCACTGGCAGCCAAGAAGCCTGTGACTGCACCAATTCTGAATTGGAAGGAAAGACAGTGAAGACCCTCACATATTTTAAATAAAGCATTATGTAGTTGTCACAGTGGTATTGACGCTGGCATCCTGGAAGCATGGAGCTCTCTCCATCCTCACCCAAACAAACACATTCTCTTATCTGTGTGGATAACTGTGTATACTCAACTAATTAAACCCACTGTGGTACAAGCCAGGATATTGTCAGACATTAAACAGACGATCAGGAACATGGCTGCTCACTGATGCTGGGAGTTATGTCTGGGGAACAGAAGTACCAATTTCCTGAGGATGCTCTTTTCTTCATTGTGACAACACCACCTCCTATGGGCATATGACACTGAGGGACTTTACCCAGACATGCTCAATGGCTTTGCATCTGCCATATTGTGCATGCTCCTCTCAGTCATGTCTGCTGATCCCTGAGATGGTTAAGAGGCAAAAGTTCTCCCAACTGTAGCAGCAAGAAATTCAGACTGACCATGGCTTGTGTTTTCACCCTCTGAGTAATATAAACCATCACTGCTAAGTTCTTACAGAGAGCAGGAATAGAAAGCAGCAGTGATATGAGTTTTATGACAAAACGCAAGTTTCCAGCAAAT
The DNA here is from genome assembly GCF_030254825.1 of Meriones unguiculatus. Lineage (NCBI taxonomy): Eukaryota > Metazoa > Chordata > Mammalia > Rodentia > Muridae > Meriones > Meriones unguiculatus. The sequence continues at coordinate 72,667,388 of NC_083354.1, read as the reverse complement.
CTCATCTCCCACCTCCGCCTGTTTGCTCTGTTCGGCCTCAGCACTCTTCTCGGAGTCTTTGGGTGGAGTGGCTCTCTGGCTTCAGGGTCTTTTTCTCAGTTGGCTCCTGTAATGCCTGAGACTCTCTTTGGCCTCTCAACTTCTCTCCTTAGCATAGTAATTGCCAACATGAAATTACTCCCCAACTGCAAAGAAGCCTGAGACATCTTCACTGAGGACTGAGCATTTATGTTCATCCATTCTGGATCCCATTCTGGACCATCTTCTGGGGTCCCAGCCCTACAGTGGGCACTAAGGTGACATACTCAGACATATTCTTAAGCCTTCAAGGCCTCCCCATCTGAACTCCTCACTGTTAATCTCATTGGGCAATAATAAGACCACTATCACAATTTTTTAGGCAAACCTGAAGCAAGCTTCAAGTACTTGCAGAACAATGGACACTGGCTAGAACAATGGACACTAGCCAGGTCCATGTCTGAGATTCCCAAAGAATGGCTGCATTAATCTGGGCTTATGAAGACAAACACCACAAGGCTACATACTTTCTACCTTCTTCCAAATGGGGGCAAACATACACCCTGCTGTACTTCCTGCCTATGTACCATCCACTTACCTGTGATCAAGCATATCTGTGCAACTGGGACAACCAACCTGTTTACAGGAGTGAAAATACATGGTTGGTATGATACATGGTCAACAGCCCCAGCATTCTAGGAAGTTGTCTGTCCTTGGGCAGGTGGGAATCTCAGGTTTATCTGTCCTTGGACAAATGGGGCTTACAGGTTGGAGAGAATTTTGTTTTACAGATATCGTAAGCGTAGTAATTTAAACTTAAAACACAACTTTAGTGCTCACAGTTACCCCTGCTACCAGGCCTTCATGCTCAGTTCCTGCCTGCCTTGCATTCCCCTCCAGTGCCCACACCCAGCCATTAAGCACACCAGCCTCCTGACCGCTCCTCTAAGGTCCTGAGTCTTTTCATCTCAGAGTCTTTGGCTGCTGTTCCGCATTCCAGGAACGTTCCGCCTTTAGGTCTTAGTTTGGGTGGCTTCACTTACTCCATACCCCCAGTTAAATATTGTCTGACCAATGTCACTCCTCAAGCTACCCTGGTTGTCCCAGCCCCATTTTCACACCATTTGCAGCCCCCTTTGCCTTGCCTAACTTTTCTTCCTGGATTGTGTCTTTACCTAAGGTGGATTTATTTATTTATTTACTTCTTGTCTGTTTCCCTTTCCTTTCCTGCCACACTATAGCATTGGCCAGACAAGGCCATTTTATGGTCCAACACTGTATCTTTGTGGCCTCAGTATTACCTGAGTAATAATCAGCACTCAAAAACTTGTGTTAAAAGAAATAGTTAAATGGTCAGCCCTGCAAACACATACACGTAAGCGCCATTATACAGACTGAGCATGGTGTGTGTGTGTGTGTATGTGTGTGTGTGTGACAAAAATAAAAAAAAATATGCCATTTACTTGAGAGAGAGCAAGGGGGAGATACATGGGAAGGTTGGAAGAGGAAAGGGATGGGGGGATAATGTAAATATATTAAAATCTAAAACAAACAAACAAACAGAAAACAAAGAATGGCTAGGTTATGGAATCCACCCAGATGTCCTGCAGCAGAGGGATGGATAAAGATGTGGCATGCATACGTACATAATGGAAACCTTCATCCATCAGGAATAAAATTACATCATTTGTAGGAAAACGGATGCAATAAGAGATAATGTTAAGTGAATTAAGTCAGGCTCAGAAAGACAAACACTGTGTTCCCCCTCATTTTGCATTCTAGATTTTATCTAGATACATAAATTGCAACTGTCTAAGGAGAACAAAGGGGACTAATGGGAAGGAAAGGGGAGGGAGAAAGAAGCTGTGTGTGTGTGTGTGTGTGTGTCTCGAAGTAGTCATGTACTTTCATGAAGTGTCTTCTGAAACCCAGTCCCATATACAATGAAAATATGGCAACTGAAATGTGTGTAATTTTTTTTAGAGGGAAAAGAAGGTTTTATTCTGTCATTTTACAGATCAGCTAAAAGGAAAAGCAGGCGCAGCAACAATGTAGCCATGGGCTTGCTTCTCCCCACATCATCGCTTTCCCTTCTGGGCATGAGGATCTGCCTTGTGCGCAGCCCTCCATCTCACGCTGACTGGCTGCTGGCTCTTTCTCTGGCTGCTTCATGTGTAAGCTGTGTCTTGTCACTAGATTTGTGAGTGCCCTGAGGAGGTTTGTCTGTATATATGTACAGCTTTGATGTACAGTGTCCCGTGCAGGAATCCAAAAGACGGTTTAAGAATGCTGATTAAATTTCTTTATTTTTTTCTAAAAAATAGGAAATTAATGTTACTTACAAAAAGAAAGAAATCTTTCTATTGAGCCAGCGTGGGTGGTTCTGGCATTAGGAACCCTGTGATTCTTAAAACGATGTCTTCTTTCCATCCAGTCAGACATCATCACTCTATAAATTTTGACCAAAAGACAAGGAGGTTGCCTCCCTTGTCATCTCGACATCAAAAGAAATGTTTGCTTTAGTGGGACCTGGCAAACCGAAGGTCCCCAAAGACCACAGAGCAGTTGCCAGTGCCGGCTTTTAGAATCGGCTGGCTGGTTTTATTGCCAGTTAATAGCATTTGTATTTGTGCTTTTGCAAATAGCCATGAGAAATCAATCGTCAGGCATGGGCACTGTGAGAAAACTACTAACAGGGTCCTAAAAAAAAAACCAGGCTTTGGGTAAGAGCTGTGGTTCAGGAGCTGCATCAAGTGAGAGAGGACTGGAAAGTGAGAGAGGACTGTTCAAGAAGGGACAACCAAAGCTTGATTGTTAATACAGCTCCCGACCCCTACTTCCCACATGCACACCTCCATACACACACAACTATTTCCATCTCATCCGTTCTGTGGCGACAAGGGGTGCCCTTGTTGACAGCATTGCCAGAGGAAACCCCAAGTCCCGGCTCTCTGAAGGAAACGCCATTATGAGTGATGGAAAGGAACTAGGAAGTACAAGTTTGAGTCCTGCCTGTTGTTGGAAGGTCTTGTTGGAAGATCTTGGACAAGTTACTTACACTCTCTCTGACCCTGTTTTTTCTCTTTTTGTCTGTGAAGTGAAAACACACAGGCACCGATTGCATGGGGCCTAAAGAGGACCAAGATAAAGAGGAACTGCTGGCAAAGTGCTGACCGGGTTGCCTGGCAAACAGAAAAGGCTCGGGCACCATACCCAACACGAGTTCACACACAACATGGAGCAGAGCCTGGAAGGAGCTAGCCAGACAGAGAGTCTCCTGTGTTCAAACAGACCTGTGCATTTCTTCTGAGGAATAAGCCAGGATTTCTTGGAATTTGGTCTATTCCTTGGTTAACAATTCTGAAGATTCATTTTTCTAGCTATTTTGGGATCTCTGCCTGGTGATGCCAAGTCATTTTCTTGTGTGTGAGGAGCTGAATGAGGGGTGGCGACGTGATCTAGACTACCAAGTCTCACAGAGGACTTAGAAAGTGAAAGGGGCCACAAGCCCAGGGGATCCATCTTTTCTTTCCCGAAAAAGGACAAGACACTAAATCTCTCCTTACCGTGGAATTCTGGGTCTGGGGTGGATGTGGCCTGGCAGCTTTACAGGGGCCAGAAGTCTGACTGTGAGCACAGATTCCAATACGATTTCTTTGTGTAAAGAATCTCCAGAAAGCAGAAGTGTTTGAGGAGGCTAATTTGGGCAGAGGAGGATCCTCAGGTAAGATGCCTATGTAGGTGGGAGAGGGGCTATCACAAGCTGCCTCTGGTGTCCGGTGGCTCCTCGGAGTGATAGAGATGAGCTCTTACAGAAACAAAGGAAGTGGTAGGACAGCAGGGGCCATCCCCGTGGGGACTGTAAATGGCTGAGACTCTTACCATCTGCTCTTCTCCACTTAGGTATTTATTTAACAGGAGGGTGAGAACACAGCCTTTCTTACGAAATTACCTGGTTTCCTCATGAACCTAATTTCGGTTAAGGCCAGGGAGGGTCTTTGCATGAAATGCTCATTTTCCAGTTTTCAGTGCCACCAGGAGATGGTGCTAGGGTTTGGGTCTTAACAAAGCCCTTTAGCAGCAAGCTAAAAAACCCTGCGACAGGGTGGAGGCCTTGCAGATCTCCCTCCATGCCCACCCTGACTCCTCCTCAGGCCTTTGCAGTGTCTCCACTTCTCAGGAGTAGGGCAGAAATCTCGCAGCGGCATTCCTTGGGTTAAATAGCATTCTCTTTTCATCTGGCCGAGAATTGAGTTTCTGGTCATGTACCCTACACTTTCAGTTATTGATTCTCCATCAGAAGGTCATGTTGCTGATATCTTCCTGCTTAGGCTGACATGAAACAGAATAGAGCGGAGAGGGACTTTGAATGAATAAGATTAGAAATTTCCAGTATGCTGCTGAAAAAAAAATAGTAGTAGAGATAATATTATTTGGGAAATGGTAGACCTTTTAGATCATGTCATTTTGATTGCCTTTCAGACCCTTTCCGGTAATCCATTGTTATCAGCCTAGAAAACAGCATAGCTGAGGCCAGCGGTTCTGGTACATTCTGCCAGGAAGTATTTAAACCCGAGGAATCAGTTTCTGGTGTGGTTAATAAAAATGCTCACTATTTCATGAGAATGGCCTTCGTGTAGGTGCTTTCTCCAGCCCAGGGCAGTGCTGTCACAGGGATGTAATCTGTGTACCTCTCCATATTCATTATTTGTTATGAGCGAGTGCCTTAAAAATGCACCTCAAGGAAGGATTTATGCCAACTTACCGTTCTAGAGGGAGAGCGGTCACCGTGGTGGAAAAATCACGGCTGTGTAGGAGCACAGTATGTCCACTTACATGGTATCCACAGTCAGTAAACAGACAGAGAAAGGCTTGAACTCAGCCCACTTTCCTTTTTATTCAGCCTAGAACTAAGGCCCATGGAATAGGGTTGACGGCATTGAGGGTGGGTCTATCTACCTCAATTAACCGAATCTAGAAGAATCCTCACCAAATGGCCCAGAGATTTGGTTCTCGAGGAGGCTCTAGGTCCCACCAGGTTGACACTCAGGATTAACCATCAGTCACAGTGGTCTGAGGCCTGCATCTTGTAACCCCACTCTTTAGGCCAGAAAGCTGAAGTCTCTTGACCTCCAAGGGGGGAAAGATGCCCGCGTGCGTGATTGGCCACCACAGGACAAAGAATGGTTATGGGACATTGCCATGCACCCTGGGAACAGAGCCCAGTGGCCCCGGATAGACTGGTGTGTTCAGAGACATTTAAGTCCGAAGGTGAAGGGCCCACATGGTGTTTACTGGGAATTAGCGCTGTGCCAAGTCTGGCGCCTTCTTGTCAAGAAATGTAGAAGAAAAACATCAGTTTTGCAAGATTCTCTGTTCCCCTTCCCCTCTGCTCCTTGGTTGTTGCTCTCCAGGACTATTTTTCTGGAACTTGCTGACTACATTTCTCCCTGAGGGCGTCTGCCCCTGTTGATCCTTGGCTGGAGTTGTGTAGCAGTTTGAATGCGAGGCTCAGGATTTGAACACTTCGCCCTCAGTCTGGTGGTACTGCTTGGGGAGTTATGCAATCTTTGAGAGGTAGAGCCTTGCTAAAGGAGGTATGTTCCTGGGTGTAGCCTTTGACGGTTTATACCTCTCGCCCAACTTCCTGTTTGGCCCCTCTGCTTCCTGTGTGTGGAAACAAAGTGTGACGAGCCAGCTTCTGGTTCCTCCCACCGCCTCAAGCCTTAGTCACTACAAGAGGCTCTAGTCCTCTGGACCTGTAGGCCGAAGAAGACTCTGCCTTTCTTGAGTTGTTTTTCGTCGTGGTGTTTTCATCGTCGTGACAGAAAAGAATTGAGCACAAATGCATTTCCCACAAATCCTCACTGTGCATTGGGTCTTCCCACTCCCAACTAAGCTCTGTCTCAGTGCAGAGCTTAAGCCCCGCCCTCTGCCCTGTGCCGGACCCGCCAGAGCTCACTAGTTTCCTTTGTCTCACTTAAGATGATGTATCAGTAGGTATGTTGGTTAATTCTCTTGGGCATCTTCCTGTTTCTTATCGTTAGAATGTAAGCTACATGAGGCAAGGGTTCTGTAAATCTCCGCAGGCCGCTTCAGATGCACAGCTGGTGCTTACCAAATAGTTTCCGAGTATGATGGCTGCGTGTGCTCACTCCTCTGCCCAGGGTTATGACACTCTCAAAGAGCCTGGGATACCAGAGCCTTGGTGCCTAGATCCTCAGGTACCTAGGGATATCAATGATCAGTTATGGCAGGGATTCTCAAAGTTCCTAACGCTGCGACCCTTTAATAGAGTTCCTTATGTTGCAGTGACCCCCCCAACCATAAAATTATTTTCATTGTTACTTTATAACTGTAACTTTGTTACTGTTATGAATTGTAATGTACACATCTGTGTTTTCTGACGGTCTTAGGCAACACCTATGAAAGTGTCATTAAAACCCAAAGGGATGGTGATCCACAGGTTGAGAATTGTTGGTCTATGGCAAAGCTAGGTAGTCTAGTGCTTAAAGGGACAGACCCTGTGGCTCTAAGTACTGACTCTGTCCCCCACTTTGTGAAATAAATCACGTGTTTTTTTTTTCTTTCACAGTAGACTTTCCTCATTAGCAGTTGAAGACGCTATGACAGTAGCCACTGTGAGGATGTTGCAGTAGCTTGCTGTGAGGAGGAAATGGATTGTTGTTGCAGTAGCTTGCTCTGAGGAGGAAATGGATTGGGCCGCATGCTCAGAATGGAGCCTGGCTCATGATGCTCCATGAATGTTTGCTAAGTGATCAAGCAGACCTCAGAAACAAAATTCAGAAGAATGAAAACGCTAGCAGGCAAAAGCTGCTTGTGGAAGGAGGGTGACAGGCAAGTCTGAGGGGGTCCTTGTCTGCGTCCTGGTCCCAAATTCCTATGTGAATATTTGCTCAAGAAATGTTTATTTGGTTTTACACCCAACAAATTGCTTATTGTGTCGATGCCTGTAATATAGCAATAGAATAAATTGTAAATAAAAACAAATTCTTTTCAATTACACACTTAAATTTTCTTTTTTGTTTTGTGAGGGGAATGTTCTGTTTTCTAATATAATATTTTATTTATTACAGGTTTTTTTTTTTACTTTGTAGCCCAGCTGTAGCCCCACCCTCATCCCTTCCAAAGTGGATGCTGACATTCAGCCAAACTTTGGGCAGAGCTCGGGAAATCCTATGAAAGAAGGGGGAGACAGAAAGACCTGGAAGGCTCTGGAGCTCTACAAGGAGAAAAACAAAACCAAAAAATCTGGGCGCAGGGGTCTTTTCTGAGATCAATGCTCCAACCAATGACCATGCAAGGAGATAACCTAGAACCCCTGCACAGAGGTAGCTCGTGGCAGCTTAGTCTCCAAATGAGCTCCCTAGTAAGGGGAACAGGGACTGTCTCTGACATGAACTCAATGGCTGGCTCTTTGATCACCTCCCCCTGAGAGGGGAGCAGCCTTACCAGGCCACAGAGGAGGACAATGCAGCCAGTCCTGATGAGACCTGATAGGCTAGGGTCAGATGGAAGGGGAGGAGGTCCTTCCCTATCAGTGGACTGGGGAAGGGGCATGTGAGGAGATGAGGGAGGGAGGGATTGTTCTTTTTTATCTATCGTTTTTTAATTTTTTTTTTAACTTTCTGAGACAAAGCCTTCACTATGTAGCCAGTGCTGGGATTGCCAGAGCGTGTGCCACCACTCACACCTCATCCCTTGTCTTCGTCAGTGTTCTACTGCTGTGGAGAGACACCACATTCTATGGGAACTCTTATAAAGGAAAGCGTTTAATTGGGGCTGGTTTGCAGTTTCAGGAGTTTAGTTCATTAGGCAGATGCAGTGCTAGAGAAGGAGCTGAGAATTCTACCTCTGGATCCATAGGCAGCAGAAAAGAGGGCCACTGGGCCTGCCTGGACTTTTAAAAGCTCAAAGCCCACCTCCAGTGACAGTCTTTCTCTAACAAGGCCGTCCCCACTTCACAAAGGGGGGGCAGCCTTCTAACTCTTTCAAATAGTGCTACTGGCTAAGCATTTAAAAGTATGAGCCTACGGGGCCATTCTTATTCAAACCATTCCAGTTTCCTGCTTCAAATGAGTCTCAGAAACATACACACAACACACACACACACACACACACACACAAGTAGAGGTAAGACTGTATGTCGGGGGAAAGAAACAATCTATGAAGGGAAAGGGAAGCACAGGAAGTCAAAGGCGGAAAGATAGATCATGATTTCTCTCTATGCAGACTCTAGATTTAACTGTGTGTGTGCACATGTATGTGTTGTGTGTATTTATTAAATTTAAGGCATAAAAACAGTAAAGGGACTGTTTTGGGGAGGAAGGAGGCCAGTAGGGACAAGAGGAATGGTCATGGGGGTGATATAGATGACAGTGTCATTATTCAATCTATTGATTTTGTATGCTAATGAACATAAATAAAAATTTTTTAAGGAAAAATATTTATTGAGTTTGAGCAAAGACTAGTTAATAAATGATCTTTTCCATCTTCATCTCCAAAGTATTCTCGAAATTTACTATATATAACAGATACTTGTATTTAAAACATTAGGGCTGGTTGAATTTGACATGCAGGATAGTGCTCTAAAAATAACCACAGTCTCTTCTTCCTCTGGCTGTGCTCTTTGATGCCACAGATGGGGTGCAGGCCCTGGGGTGGATTTCAGTTAGCTCGAGGGTATTTGTAAGAGATGCGCAAATTCCTCATACTCCTCAGTTGGAGTCAGCTACATGTCTGAACACTAACTCTACGTCAAGCAGATGCGCTGGATGGAATGGACAATAAAAATGGCATCCTTGGCAGCACATGCATCTGGAAGGAGTTTAGAATTAACAGAGCTACAGAGCAGGGAACCAAAACAAGGGACAGAGGGGAGAACCAGACAAAAACTGTGGTTCCAAGATAGAGCCTCACAAAACCTGCCTAAGGTCCCCAGGTGAGATGGCTTTGACCTGGTAGCAACAATGAGTGACAGCACGGGCCCTGAAATATAGCACAAAGCTCAGATTTATATCAGGGGAGGGTGAGATTTGGAGAAAGGCTTTGTGAATTTACAGCATGGTGGGAGATTAACAGGAAGACGCCTTTTCTTTGAAGTACACGGCATCAAAGCTTCTCTATCGATCTGGGGCAAATAATTACAGCTGCATGGTGAGAAGGGTTGATGGACTCCCAACTCGAGCTCCAGGTCTGATTTATGAAACCTCCCTGGCCTCCAGTACATGGCCTCAGGACACAACAGCAACTAACGACACTTAGTTAAAACACATAAAACAGAGCATCAATGGCAGCACGTGTCAAAATCAATAAAATGCAAATTCCTTTTTTTCTTCTTTTTTTAAAATTATTTTTATTTTTATTAATTACAGTTTATTCACTTTGTATCCCCCCCGTGCCTCCCTCCGTCCACCCTTCCCAATCCCACCCTACCTCTTCCCCACCTGTGTCCCTCTCCCAGTCCACTGAAATGGGAGGTCCTCCTCCCTTGCCTCGGACTCTAGTCTATTAGGTCTCATCAGGAGTGGCTGCATTGTCTTCTTCTGTGGCCTGGTAAGGCTGCTCCCCCCTCAGGAGGAGGTGATCAAAGAGCAGGTCAATCAGATTATGTCAGAGACAGTCCCTGTCCCCATTACTATAGTAGCCACTTGGACACTGAACTGCCATAGGCTACTTCTGTGCAAGGGTTCCAGGCCATCTCCATGAGTGGTCCTTGGCTGGAGTGTCAGTTTCAGAAAAGACCCCTGTGCCCAGACTTTTAGGGTCTGTTGCTCTCCTTGTGGAGCTCTTGTCCTCTCCATGTCTTACTATCTCCCACTTCTTTCATAAGATTCCCTGCACTCTGCCCAAAGTTTGGCTATGAGTCTCAACATCTGCCTCGATACCCTGCAGGTATAGGTAGAGGCAGGGTAGAGCCTTTCAGAGGCCCTCTGTGGTAGGCTCCTGTCCTGTTCCCTGTTTTCTCCCTCCTCCAAAGTCCATCCTCTTTGCCTTTCTGAATGGGGATTGAACATCTTAGCCAGAGTCCTCCTTCCTGATTAGGTTCCCTAGGTGTACAGATTTTAGTATGTTTATCCTATATTATATGTCTAGTATCCACTTATGAGTGAGTATATACCCTGTGTGTCTTTCTGCTTCTGAGATACTTCACTCAGGATGATCTTTTCCAGTTCTCACCATTTACCTGCAAATTTACCTGCAAATTTCATGATTTCCTTTTTTTTTTTTAATTGCTGAGTAATATTCCGTTGTGTAGATGTACCACAATTTCTGTATCCATTCCTCAGATGAGGGGCATCTGGGCTGTTTCCAGCTTCTGGCTATTACAAATAAAGTTGCTATGAACATTGTTGAGCAGAAGTCCTTGTTGTATACTTGAGCATCTTTTGGATATATGCCTAGGAATGGTATAGCTGGATCTTGAAAAAGTGCTATTCCTAATTATCTGAGAAAGCACCAGATTGATTTCCAAAGTGGTCGTATACGTTTTCATTCTCACCAGCAGTGGAGGAGGGTTCCCTTTCTCCATGTCCTCTCCAGCATATGTTGTCATTTGAGTTATTCATCTTAGCCATTCTGATGGGTGTAAGGTGAAATCTCAGGGTCATTTGATTTGCATTTCCCTGATGCCTAAGGACATTGAACATTTCTTTAAGTGTTTCTCTGCTATTCAATATTCCTCTATTGAGAATTCTCTGTTTAACTCTGTATCCCATTTTTTAATTGGATTACTTGGTTTGTTGCTGTTTAACTTCTTGAGTTCTTTGTATATACTGGATATTAACCCTCTGTCAGATATAGGGTTGTTAAAGATTTTTGCAATCTGTAGGCAGTCATTTTGTTTTCATGACAGTGTCCTTTGCTTTACAGAAGCTTTTCATTTTCATGAGGTCCCATGTATTGATTGTTGCTCTTAGAGCCTGTGCTGTTGGTGTTCTGTTCAGGAAGTTGTCTCCTGTGCCAATGAGTTCAAGGCTCTTCCCCACTCTAACCAATTTAATGTGTCTGGTTTTATGTTGAGGTCTTTGATCTGCTTGGACTTTAGTTTTGTGCAGGGTGATAAATATGGATCTATTTGCATTTTTCTACATGTAGACATCCAGTTAGACCAGCACCATTTGTTGAAGATGCTATCTTTTTTCCATTGTATGGTTTTGGCATCTTTGTCAAAAATCAGGTGTCCATAAGTGTGTGGGTTTATTTCTGGGTCTTCTATCCCACTGAAATCAGGGAACAAGGCAAAGCTGCCCACTCTCCCCATATCTCTTCAACATAGTTCTGGAAGTCCTTGTTAGAGCAATAAGACAATTGAAGGAGATCAAGGAGATACAAATCGGAAAGGAAGAAGTCAAAGTATCACCATTTGCAGATGATATGATAGTATACCTGGCTGACCCCAAAATTCTACCAGGGAACTCCTACAGCTGATAAACACCTTCAGCAAAGTGGCTGGATACAAAATTAACTCAAAAACATCAGTAGCCCTCCTGTATACAAAAGACAAAAGGGCTGAGAAAGAAATTAGGGAAACAACACCCTTCACAATAGCCACAAAAGACATAAAGCACCTTGGTGTGACCCTAACCAAGCAAGTCAAAGACTTGTATGAAAAAACTTTCCAGTCTCTGAAGAAAGAATTAGAAGAAGATATCAGAAGATGGAAAGATCTCCCTGGGTCATGGCTTGGCAGGATTAACATAATAAAAATGGCCATCTTACCAAAAGCAATTTCAGATTCAATGCAATTCCCATCAAATTACCAACACAACTCTTTACAGACCTGGAAAGAAAAATTCTCAAATTCAAATGGAATAACAAGAAACCCAGAATTGCTCAAATAATCCTTTACAATAAAAGATCTTCTGGAGGTATCTCCATCCCTGATATCAAGCTGTACTAGAGAGCAACAGTAATAAAAACTGCATGGTACTGGCATAGAAACAGGCTGGTGGATCAATGGAACAAAATAGAAGATCCTAAAATACAAATTTCTAAAGATTGTACTTATATGGAGTCCACGCGGTCAGTGGCAAGGAATCCCACAACAAAGAACCTTTGTGAAAGAACAACTTCTGCTTCCTGGATCTGACATCCTGACCTGGAAATGCCCCGGTTCAGCTCCCTCACTGTTTGGGAGATGCACAAAGCTACAGAGAACAGAATTCCATAAAATAATTTGGGTAATAATCTAAGTTTTAGATTGACATTCTTTCATTCCCCAGTGAGCTCCAGTATTTTGTTTTAATTAAATTATTATTATTATTATTATTTTGTGTGTTTATGGTACCACGGTGCATGTGGAGATCAGAGGACAACTTTGTGGTGTCAGTCCATCCTCTTCTTCATGGGTTCTGAGGATGAGACTCAGATCATCAGACTTCTGCAGCAACCTTACTGCCTACCTCCCGTCCAGAGCTGTCAGCAGGAATGTCTCAATTTCTAAGCCTGATCACCAGCTACACTGGTGTCTTTAAAATTTCTTGTAATAATTCTCTCTTCTGGGCCTGACTATCTCAAGAAATTGTTTTTAATTGACACGCTATAGTGTTATATTTCTAAGTAGAATCACTTCATCGTGCCTTCCAGTCCCCTCCCACAGTAATCCCAACCTCAAACTCAGAATTCACTTTCTCTTCCGAAGACAAATTCTCATGGGGCAAGAAGGACTCTTCATGGTCCAGATGAAATGCTGTCTCCCCAATCCATCACAATTCTCCTTTAATCCATGTGGAACATAATTTAATTCTTCAAGTACTGGAGTTTTTCTTTCTATCCAAACGAGATCACTTGAGTTAAGTGTTGGAAACCTGAGTAGATTGTGTGGAGTTAGAATTTCCTAAGGTTTCCACCAGTTTATAGCATTTAGTATGAATTTTGGTCACAGAGTTCTAGAAATTGGTCTTCTTCTTCTTCTTCTTCTTCTTCTTCTTCTTCTTCTTCTTCTTCTTCAAGTTGCTTGGTATTGGTTCCTTTAATTCATGGAAATGGGAGATGCTCCAAGTCTTAATTCCATCTGTATACTTCGATGGATTTTTATCAAATCACAATGGTGAGTCATGTTTAGATTGCAGCAGTGTGGGATAGAAATTATCATGGCTGTTTAGACCTGAAAACGACTGACTTCTAATTGGCACCAAACTGAATCTGAAAATACTAGGTTTTCCTTCTGCAAATGCTAGAAAACAGGCTCCCTTCAGGGCAGTATGAACTTGAGTTCCTACTTGTTTGGTTCTTTGCTGCCTGCCTGGTTTATATACCGGTAGATGGTATTCCTGGTGAGTCACTTTTACAACACACGTGAACAGCTACCATTGTTTTTAGAGGTTGTGAATCAATGGACATGGAAAGCCAAGGAATGCTTTACAGATCAGGTTTAAATCAGGAGCTCTTCCCCACTTTCTGGGTAGAAGGGAATTGGAGTGTCAATTTTGTTCAAAGGGGAGAGTCTAAGGGACTTATTCCGCAGCTAAGCTTGTACAATACACTTCTTAGAGATGTATCTTGCAGTAAGCATGAGCCATTTAATCCTCAGAAAACCCTGTTTAGTTAGCTATTCTGTGAATTTCACTGATCTGGGTTTCAGCGGAGACACTTTAACTTTCACTTGGGTCACGTTGAAATAAAGTTGGAACAAACATTGACTCATAATCTGTGTGCTTGACTACTGGATGTCCATGGCTCTCAGCTGAGAGCACACTGTCTGTGACTCAGATTTTCTGCCTCTCTAGGGGAGCTGGTAGAGATGTGGGCGCTAAAGTTACTTGTGCTGGCTCTTTTTTTTTTAATGTCAGCTTGACACAAGCTAGAGTCATTTTGAAAGAGGGAATCTCAATTAAGAAAATGCCCCCACCAGACTGCCAGTGGACAAGCATATGATACAGTTTCTTGGTTGACAATGGATGTAGGAGGCCCAACTCCCTGTGGGCGGTGCCATCCCTGGGCTTGTTGAGGTCCTGATGCTGTAAAAAAGCAGCCTGAGCAACCCATAATGAGCCAGCCAGTAAGGACCATTCCTCCATGGCCTCTGCATCAGCTCATACATCCAGTTTCCTTCCTTGAATTCCTGTCCTGGCATCCTTGGATGATGGATTACAAGGACTAAGCTGGAACAAACCTTTTCCTTCTTAAGTTGACTTTGTTGTGGTGTTTTATCACAGCAATAGAAACCATAAATAGGACACTCATACAAGGTTTTAGCTTCCAGTAATTACTGCAGGGAGTTTAGTGTATAGCTGGAGACAGAATGAATCCAAACAAATCTGCCAGGGCACCGAGAATCTGCTGGAGCTAAGCAGGGTGAGGAGCTGAGTGTCTATGCTCTGTTGTCCAGGGTTAGAACAGTAGAACAGGCCAGGTCTACCAAAAATGTAAGAGCTAGCTGCAAGAGAGCCTATGGTAGAGAGGTTGCTGAGAATGTATGTTGATGCTATGATGGTGACTCTTAGTGCATAATTAATTATGCATTTTCTCTTGTCACAATGTAAGATCTATAAAGAATTCAGAGGACCCAAGAGTTCTTTGCTTAGACATACTAGAAAGGCCAATTAAGACTATCCCTCTTTGTGTCTAACCATTTAAGTAGACTAAAGAGATTGTGTCCTGAAAATAAATCATCAATGGCTGACAAAAAAATCATCTGACAGGATTTCAGTGTCAGGAGAGCTGGTGGGCAGATCAACTTTGAGGGTGAATGCCAAGTTAGGAGTTACAGGGATTTAATCCTACTCAGGTTCAAGGAGAGAATTCTTGTTGGATTAACCAGGCTCTGAAAAGAGTTGATTAAAGAAAAAAATGCCCAATCATTTGATAAAAATGTTCCTAACTATTAAAATAATACATGTTAATTGTATAAAAAGAACTTTACAAAGAAATTCCTTCATTATTCCACAAATCCAGTTTAAGTCCTTACTGTGTGTCAGATATGGGTTAGGCAGTTCAACAAGAACAAGATAGACAATCAGCTCCCCTTCAGATGCTTAAGTCTTGGCAGCAAGGCAGGGGGTAACCTAATGACTGCATAAAGCATACAACTAGGATGTGATAACACAGTAAGTGCTATGGGGAAAAGTGGCACAAGGTGAGGAGGAAAGAGGGTTGAGGCAATGTGGAAGGGGCTGAGGTCTAACTGGAAACAGTGGTTAGAGTAGAGATCTTCAGAAAGATGGTACCTGAACAGAGAGGGGCTTTGGATATAGTTGGGTAGGATATGTCAGACAGAGTCTGGCCAGCACACCAGCTCCAGGGTGAGAAATTCTTCCATACCCAAGGATCAAGAGAGCCAGAGAGTCAGTACACAATGGTGAGATCAGAAAAGCAATGAGGGCATGAAGGAAACGAGGTCCTTGCTGGAGAACCCAAATTTACATTTTAAAGCCCTTATTCTAGCAACTGTAAATATTAGATTGTTGGGGGACAGAGGAAAAGTAGTGAGGCCAGAAAGGAGGCTCAAACAGTAAGCCAAGTGAGAGAAGACAGTGACTTCTGTCCCTTGGACCAGTTTGGAAGTAGCAGAGAGAGAAGGTGAGTGGTACTAGCATCTTGAAATATCTCAACCAGAGCTGGCAGTGCTGCTGGTGGACTTGCTGTGGGATATAAAGGAGAGAAAAAAAGATGATCCAAGTCTTCTAGATAGAGCAACCGAGAGAATGAGTTTACCATAACCCGGCAATGGGGGCGATAGAGTGGCACCAAGGGAGGCATCAGTGGTTCAGTTGTGGGCATGTTGGGATCAAGGCCTTGAAATGTAGGTGTTGAGCACATAGTTTGATGCACGGAGCTGGAGTGTGGGAGTGAGGCTGGGTTGAGTTGAAGCTCGTAGACAGGGACTTTGATGGCGTCATCAAAGAATAATAAATAGCAACAAATCCTACCACCTAAAGATAGCCAGCCAAAGCTAACATTCTAGAATTTCTGCTTCAGATTTCACTTATTAGTATATAATTAAGTAACAGACATCTTAGTTTCTAACACAGTAATGCTTCATGATAACCCTTCTAACATCCAGTGGCATAGAACACATATTTGCCTTTCTTTCTCATGGGTCTGTGACTTGGCCGAAGTGTGTTTTTTTAGGTTGTGGTCTGATTGGCTTGGTTGAAGGGCTCACTTGGTTTCGTTCCATTCCACTTGTCTTTACGTTCCTCTTGGGTCAGCAGCTTCCAAGGACATATTTTTCTTGTGGTGTTGGCAGGAATGCAAGTGTGTAAGCAGACCCACAAAATGCCTCTTAAGGGCTTGGTTTGGAACTGACAGATTGTCACTTTCGCCTATGCTGCCTTGGCCAAACAAGTCAGACGGCCAAACCCACAGTTAGTGGAGATGGAAAGGGTACTCTCCTATCCCAGTGTACTTCAAGGTCTCATGGGAAGGGGAGCGGAAAACTACAGTAGGATCCAACATAAACAATATATCATTATAAAATTCAAAACATAGATTTTTATCTAAAGTATAGATTTGGATAATGGCATGATACAATGTGCACTATTTATACATCAGTTCACTCAGACTATATTGTATATTTTCTGTGTGTAGAAGCACTCATGTTTTAATGTATGCAATAGATTCTATTATATTAACATACAGTAAATTATTTAATGAATCTCCTATTTATGGTCTTTTTTTTAAAACAATTTCAATAATTTATTTGTGTATTCAAGTTGCATTCATTGTTTTCTTTTAATGGACATTTGTTATTCATGCTATTTTGCATTACTACAAGTAATACTGAAATGAACATTTTATATTTATATATTTTTGAATGATTTTGTGAATTTTGGTTCAGGATCAATCTCTGAAAGTGTAGGGTCAAAGTATAAAAAGGCATAAACATTGAATGATTTTGAGATGCTATTCAGATGTTTGCAGGCTCCTGTGTCCACCACAGAGCACACGGTACCCATTTTCCACCACACTCTTGCAAATGGAGTGTTAGCATTTATTTTTCTCCCTGTCAGTCCATGAATAACTGATTAGGAAACATAGATCCTCCTTTACATGTCTATGGGCCAACTGACATTTCTTCTTTTGCAAATTGGTAGTGACTTCATGTGTTTCTGTGGTAGCTCTGCCAGGGCTATTAACATATTTCCATTTTGTTGACATAACTAGGATTGTTTTAGCACTACAGGATGCATTAGTTTCCTATTATTATTATTATAACCAGTGCTCACACACTTGGTGGCTTTAAGCAGCACAGATTCATTCGTTCCTTGTTCTGGGGACCTGGAGTCCAAAAGTCTATCTGCCGGGCTAATGAGAAGGTTTGCAGAGCTGGCTGTCCTGGAAGCTTGAGGTAAAAATCTCTCCCTCCTTTTCTGGCTTTTACAGGTTGCTTCTGTACTCTCTGGCTTGCATCCCTTCCTCATGAGGCATCAAACACCCATTCTCCCATCTCCTGCGCTCCTTCTTTGACCTGGTGGCCTCCTTGTTACATTCCCTTCTCACCCTTGCAATCAAGATGGCCTGGATAATATAACATGAGCTCCCCAACTCAGCACTCTTCAAAGACCAATGACATCTATTTTCTATAAAAAATTAATCTTCTATAAAAAATTAATCTTTGCTTGATTGGGCAATATATTTGGCAAGCAATTATTTAACTTTCTAAAACTACAATTTATTGTTTTAAATTGTGTGTGTGTGTGTGTGTGTGTGTGTGTGTGTGTGTGTGTGTCACATGCTGGTGCCTGAAGAGGCCAGAGGTGTCCCCTGGAACAGGAGATACAGGATGTTGCAAGCCACCCAGCATGGGTACTAGCAACTGAACTTGGAAGAGCAGCATCCAATCTTGATTGCTGAACCATCTTTCCAGCCTCCCCCAACAATTCTTTAAGTTTTTGATAGGATATTCAATTAGTTGTTCTCTTTGTTCCTTCCTTCCTTCCTTCCTTCCTTCCTTCCTTCCTTCCTTTCTTTTTTTTCTTTTTTGAGACAGTTTCTTTGTGTACCCCTGGTTGTCCTGTTTGCCTCAAAGGCTTTTCTCTTCCCTTTCTGCATCTAAACTTTATTCTAGGATGGCTATGGTCTCTCTCTCTTTTTTTTTTTAATGCAATAATGTGTTGTAGCTAAGACTGTGATTCAGCTAGAATTTACTGTGACATAAGAACGCGGCAGGGGTCCATCTATTTGTTTTCCAGCCTGTCTTCTTAACACATCATTGAGTAATCTGTATTTTCCTTAGTGATCTGAAATGCTATCTTTATTACATCCCGATTCTACTTTCGAGTTCTTCTTTGAGGGTTTTTTTTTTTAAATCTAGGTTTTTTGTTTTACTCTTCTCTTTTTTCTTATATGATTATCAAAACATTTTCACAAGTCATAAATCATATCTAGGAAGCCATGTGACCACTCACTGTTCCTTCTCTAGCTTCTCTGGCTCCTTTCACATTCTGAAAAGCTGTGAAATAGTGCCTGTACACACACATACACACACACACACACACACACACACACACACACACACACACAGTGAGGAGCTGCCTGCCCATGTTTCCCTAAGCCAACTTAGTGGATTCAGGATCACCAGCAGCTTTGAGGATCCCTCCCTCCCTGCAACCCCCACCTGAGGATACCACTTGGGTGAGTTATGAGTTAAGTACTCCTTTTATTTTCTGTGTAGTTCTAACACTTGTGCACCCACCTTAAGAGACATCCTTCAAAATGCAACCAAAACAAACCCAAACCAAAGTGTTCCCAACTGCCCCCGCCTCCATAGGATTTTCAAAGGAGCTACATTTTCTGGACTAATCTCGTCTAGCTGGCATCTTGGTAATGCTGAGCCTGTCTGAAAATACAGCTTTGGTCTTTCCACTAATTGGTTCATTTGTATGCTTATATTGACTTTTGTAGACACAGAACACATGGGTTATTAGAGGTCCCTTCTCACACCCCTACATCTGGTGAGATGCACTCACAGGGTCCTATTTCTGGACCAGAGTTGGAAACACTTATTTGGGCACTTCACCCCAAACACACTCCGTTCTCAGTACTTCTTCAGTGCCGTCCCCCTGCCCTCGTCCCTGCCAAGTCTCTGACTGTTCTGTGGAACCATTCAGTACTGTCTGTGAGTCAGTGTTGGTTTTTGCCTAAGAACATCTATTTCTGGGAAATGTAAACAGGAGAGACACTATTTAGGGTTTGGCACTAGGCACTTATTTATTTATTTTCGTTTTCTTTTATTTAGGAGAGTTTTAATTCTGGGTGGCCCAAATGTTGTCAATGCCTGTAACATTGCAGAAATGGTTGGTATAGAAGGCACAGCTGGCTGGTCTCGTGTCCAGCTTTGCTCACTAGTTTCCCTCTGATCAGTGTTGATGGCATTGTTCTGATGCAATTATCTTGACCCAGGGATGTTTCCATGTCCACTAAAAGCAGATGGTTCACCTTGTATCATAAACAAGGGCGCAGAGATTGCACTTCTGTGAACCCATCCTTCAGAAACACTTGCACAGATACAAAGAGATTTTGTACAAGCTCATTTGCTGCAGAACCATCTGTAATAAGAAGATTTGAGAGGCACAAGTGTTAATACAAAGATAGCTAAACAGTCTGTCCAAAATATTGTATGGCTATAAAAGATGATATCAGCAAGTTACATAGTAGTCTTCTATTTTTTTTCTTTAAAAATGACAGGGAGTCGTGTGTGTGTGTGTGTGTGTGTGTGTGTGTATAAGTGTGTAATACAGGTTTAAAATAGCAATAGCAGAAAATAACTATGAGAAAATAATAATAGCAGCTACCTGAGTGGCAAAAGCAGGAGAGGAAACTGGGGAGAGAAGGGTGCTCACTGTTCCATTGTTTTGATTCAAGAGAGATTGAAATAATGAGAATGTTAGGTTTTTGTTTCTGGAGGAAGGGTCTTGCTATAAAGTCCAGTTCAAGCTTGCTGTGTAGCTTAGGCTGGGTTCAAACTCATTAATCTTCAATCCTCTTTCTTCAGCTTCCTCAGCACTGGCATCTCTCAGGCTGGGTGTTCATTTGTTCTTTGTTCTTTTCTTTTTTTTTTCTTTTCTTCCTCCTCCTTTTTCTCTCTCCATTTTGTTCTCCTTCCTCCCTCCATCCCTTCCTCTCTTTTGTCTATATTCTATGCACAATAGCTATCTTCACCCCATCTCAGATTCAGTAACCAACATCACCCAAGCCCCACATAACTTGTCCTTGCCTTGTTGTGAAAGGACACCTGTTTTGTGTGCTATTTTGATGATTTAAAATTTTAAGCAGTTATTATGAATAGGTAGTTCAAAATGCCACCTCTTTTTTTTTCTTTTTTGTTTCTGGTACGAGCTCAACAGCTCACATTTCTATGAGAAATAAAACTAAGTCTCTGTTTCTACACTGAGAAAGCTCTGAGGGTTTGGTGCAAGAATGTTTACATTTACATGTATTCAACTGGCAAATACGTATTTGCTTTAATGTCCTAGCTCCTTTGCTGGCTTTGAGCACCGTGTATACAGACAGCTCGTGCTGCTGGTTAGTTATGGGGAAGGCTCTCAGCTTGGCATGGGATTTCTGGCCGTGGAATTAGCGTGGTTTCCGTAACGATCAGTGCGGATGTGGTTGTTGCTATGCAGTCATCTTTACGAAGGGAACAGAGGGCAGAAGGAACAACAGGCTTGCCAGCTGCCCTTCTGATGGAGATAAGAGGGTCTCTCTATTGTGTCTCCACGGGCAGGCAAGAGGAGATGTGTGTTAGCTGTTGTCTGGAACGGCCTTCACCTCCCAAGACACCACAAGGATGAGGACCCATGCTCGGCAAATGGCAGCGGTGTCTGGCTTTCTGGAAGGCGTAATGCTGCCGCTGACTGGCTGCGCATAGAATTACTGGCTGCCTTTGTTTTGCTGCCTTGTACCCTTTCAGCCCAGGACTCTATTAGGGTGATAAGAACGAAAAGTCCCACTTCCACATTGAATAGTGTGAGCTGATAAATGCCAGCGTCGGGGAGTGGGGTTACTGAGGACACAGACAGACTTTACTGTTCCTTAGTGTTTGGCTAGGACTTCATAGGGTATCCACAGCTATAAAAATACACTTGGGAATTGCAGAAGTAAAACAGTGATGCAATTCTAGCCTCTCGGGTCCTTGGCTGAGCAAGACTGAATTTTCCCTGGGAAATGAAGCTGTCCTATGAGTAGGAAGATGAGATCGTGTGTGTGTGTGTGTGTGTGTGTGTGTGTGTGTGTGTGTGTGGTATATGGTATAGATCCGTGTTATATTTGTAAGATTGTGTAGGAAGCCTAATGCTGATGTCAAGGGTCTTCCTCAGCCACTCTTCATCTTATACTTTTGAGTCAGAATTTCTCACTGAATCTGGAGCTTATAAATTGGCTAGGCTGCCTGGCCATTGAGACCTGGGGGTCTGCCTGTCCCCGCCTCCCCAATGCTGGAATTCCAGACACATACTGCTACACCAGGGTTTTTCATGGATGCAGAGATATGATTGTAAGTTTTCCTGCCTGTGTAGCAAACCCACTGAACCATCTCCGTAGCCCTTGTTCTAATTTTGGGACTTGCCACATCTCAGAGTGGATGCCTGATATCCCACCATTCATAAAATCACTCTTTGAGGATGATTCTGCTTTTGACTAAAATACCAGGGGCACTGATGGAGAGAGCATGCCTTACTTAGTGGCCATTGGTGGGAGCTAGATGAGAGGGAGAGGGAGACAGGCAGGGGAGTGAGAGGCTGTGCGTGGAGCCAGATTAATAAGCTAATCCAGAAAGACAGTTGCAGGGCTGGAGAGATAGCTCAACAGTTAGGAGCACTTCTTGCTTTTGAAGAGGACCCAGGTTCAACTCCCAGCTCCCACATAGCGCCTCACAGCTGTCTGTAACTCCAGTTTCAGGGAATCTGACACCCAAGGCACCAGGCACAAACACGATACACACACACATTCCTGCAGGTGAAATAGTAGCACACATAAAAATAATAAAATAAATAAATCTAAAGATTAAAAAAGAAAGAACACAGTTGCTGAAAAAAGGTGAAAGAGAATCTATGGCAAATTTCATGTGAAATTTCATTTTCATTTCATGTTCTTGTTTGCTTAGAATTTGTGTAGGGATTTGTGCATCGAGGGGGAACAGGAGAGTTTAATACATAAATTCGTATGCCTGCTTTCATTACAAATTCTTCACGGGCATGTCCTGCTGAGGCCTTGTTTACCTGGCTGACACACATTGTCAGTAGTGATCTTTGGCTTTTGTAGTTAAAATCTGCGCTGTAGGGGTATGCTTAATACCTGAAAGGCACCACCCAGGCTCAGAGATGCTCACTTCCTTGAGAAGCCACACCGTGGCACATCTTCGCTGTTCTGTCTCTAGAGATTGTGACTGTAGAGAGTGCTGAAGAGTTGGAAACTTAGCCAGTTAACGTCTATGATTTGATGTAACAGTGACACTCAGTGTGGATAACCACCACGTGTCCATGTTTGCATAAAAAGCGATCCTTTCCCTTTAACAAAAGCCTCTTTCGTGAAGGTGGTAACCAAGTGACAACCAATCAGTAGGTGTTGCTAAGGGAGGTGATCTTGGCTTTTATTCCTGAGATCATTAGTTTACGTCAATGTTAGACAACTGGGCCTAACTTTTTTGATAAGGATTATAGCAGTGTTAAATAGGGTGGTCCCCCATGCAAAACTGTCCATTATCCATTCACTCAACACATACTCATTGAACCTTTTAAGAGACAGCAGCACAGCATGTTGGGAATTTGGGATGCAGTGATGAGCAAGAACAGACACAGTTTCAGCCCTGCCCCAGCTGGCAGCCTGTGGGAGAGACAAATGTTAATCAAATACCACAACGTTAAACACATTGCTTTAAGCTTCAGCAAGTGCTATGAAAAGTCGTCATGAGCTAGGTTGTATGAAAGCACGTGAGAGATTAGAGGATGTTTAAACTGTGCTCATAGGGACACATAGGGCCAAGCAGGTGAGATGCTGTTTGAGGGGCTGGCAGAGGTAAAGAGGGATGATACACAGAGTGTTTCGAATACAAAACACTTGAAGAAATTGGGAAGACCCAAATCTTCCACAGAATTAATCTTTCTAATTTGAATTCAACTTTGGCCATGTCCTTGAACTCAAATGTACCTTCTTATCTGGGAGGGGGGGGAAGGACTTTTTGGTACTAGCTTCTTATCATGATAAATAGCAACTTTCCTAATTGCACTTTAGAACTTAAAACGAAAGGTAATGGTGTAAGCCTTGCCAAAAGCTACTTCTGAAAAGAAAGACTGAAAGAAAAAAAAATCCTTGCTCAGTCCTGAGCTGAACTCTATCATGTAATAAATGCCAAAGTTCCTCTAACCGTGTTTTGTTCTGTAATGGACTAGTATTTGGACCAGCTCTCAGCTTCTGTGAGGGAGAATTACGCACTTCATTAGCCGCCTCTGGTCGGCCTAGATCTGATGAGTCATCAAGCCTGCTGATGAGGTCTGAGCCCATGATATTTTAGGGTTCAGATTTTTCTCTTTAAAAGATAATTGCTCAGGAAACCAGAACAACTGTGTTTTGAAAGAATCCGCTTTCCTTTCAGGCTGAGGTTTACCCCTGAGATGTGTCTAGCCGTGGGCTAATTTGATTTTGCCAGGAATCCATTTGAGAAGTGGCTGCTCAGAGGTGGGTGGGTCTCTGTGACCTGAGCATTCTCCTACACTGGCTTTTGAATTCTTGCAGATTTTCCTATACAGTTTAAGGCCTGGTTCGTTTCGAACCAGCTGACTGTCATTGAAAAAAGTCCTGGCATTTTAAGGGCCACCTTTCACCAAGAGGCCTTCACAGTAGGAAGAGGCTCAGTTCAGGAATTAGGAAGCCCTTGTTTGCCATAGAGGCCCAAGGTAATGCTGAGACAGGGCAGTCAGCTCCCTCAGCAGGAAGCAGTGGCTTCTTAGGTGATTTTATTTGTCCTTGAGAAAGGGAACTCTGAGATGGCCTTTCCTGCCTACTGAAGGGACAGGTCCATCCATCACCATTGAGGGCTTGTCACTGCGGAAGAGATGTGGGCAACAGCTATCTCAGTCTTCAGCCTCTGAGCCTCCATCCAATTAGCTCTGGAAAGTGGAGGGGTAAGAAAACCGGAAGGGCAGGAAAACAGGCTAAAATTAGCTGCAGAGGGAGATGAAGCCGGAGCTTCTTTTCTGGTGGTATTTTGTTTCACGATTCCTATCAGATAATGGTTTGGCTGATTATAAGGATTTGGGGCTTTGGAGGTAATTGTCCTTGACTGCCGGGTTGGGAAATGAGAAGCCGCCCTTCTGAGGGTTAGCAGCTCAGGCTGACCTTTGGGTGGTCTGAGTATTAGAGCAGGCTTATGCCACAGGTGGAGCCCAGCGGCTGTTGTATCAACATAGCTCTTCTCTTGTCTGTGGGCATTTCCTCATGACCTACGGGACCAACAATAATCTCTTATGGAATTATGAGAACTGGTCCTTAGCTTGCTAGGAATAATATGTTGGGGAGGCCATCTTTCCTTCCAACCAGCCGAAGAGTGGCTAGGACAGTGAATTTCAGTCCTACAGGTGTGCCTTAAATCTTGCCTCCCCCTGATGAGATTCTTATGTGATCCTCAGTTTTTTTACCTTTAAAATAGGGGCAACCATACCAACCTTACTGTGGGAATGAAATTGTAGAATAAATGTATGTTTTCTTATAATAAACAATACAGGTTAGTATAGATAGTATTAGTCAATTAACATGTATCCAATGTCTGCCATCTATTATGTATTGTGAAAGATATCAAAAAAATACTAAATGCAGTTTGAGAGAAAATTAGGAACATGAAACATGAGTGCATATCACTCATGCCAATAGTCACAGGCAAAATATAATTAGAGCTCAAAGAGAGAGAGATGAGAAAGAGTTCAAAGGTCACTGAGACTCCGTTAGTCACAAAAGGCTCCCTGGAAGAGGTAAATATTAGATGTGGTGGGATGATAAGGAATTTAGGATTCTCCTCTTGCTATCATATCCCCAACCATAAACGCCTGGTTACAGAGGCTAGATGAGGGGGGCCCTGGAGGATATGTAGTCCAGGGGGATAATCTTCTTAGGACGTAATTCGTAGGTTACTTGTGCTATTGGCCCAGCTGCTCAGCTGTGCATAGGATGATTCATCTGCTACAGATGGTGCAGCCTTCCTTTGTGCAGCTTCGCGGAGAGACAGCTAATTCTTTCTTTGAGCTCTCATTCAGATGTGTCATTGATTATCTAATACACATCCTATTCACTAAGTGCTAGAGACAAACAGAGGAAAAAGTCCGAAAACCAATCTCCATCTTTCTTCCGGTACCTAAGTGCGGAGTCTTTGGATTGCAGATGGAGGTGACGGTGTGAGGCTCTGCAGGGCCAGACTTTCATTATCAAGTCTGTTGCGCTGATGGCAAAGGGAGGTGGGACATCGAGGAGCTGTGGTCTACAGCAATGAGCACTGGAACCCTGCTACAGTTTAAGTAACTCACTTCCACCCCTTCATGCTGACTTTTCCCCATTGAAGGGGATGCTTCACCCTTTCCCTTACAGAAGTGATGTATAGAATGTTTGGGGGATCGTCCTTCTTCCAGCTGGTCCTTCCTAGCTACCAATCTGACTGGTCAATGCCTGGAACTTTTCTCTGAGCTGTATTTATCTTTGGGCAGTCAATGTGCCCTAAGGCCTGGCTCCACCCGACACTGACTGGCTGCCATTTATGCTCAGTGCAGGACATCCCCTCCAGTAGAGCTTGGCCACTTTCCCAGTTCTTTCTCTTTAACCCTTATCCAAGTGAGTGAGTCAGGCCTGTCGTCACTGTCCATGCTGCTGCTTGGATTGGACTGTTCTGTCTCTCCCAAGATCTAGGATAAAGAAAGAAGGGTCAGGGAGTTGGAAGACCATTGGAGCTAAAGTTTTTGTTGTTGTTGTTTGTTTGTTTGTTTGTTTTTCCTTTTTCTCCAGATCTCAGAGTTTTGTGGCTTGTATTTTTGCTTGTCTTTGTGTAGGCCCCCCTATCTGCCACATTGCCAGCGATAGCAGGGCTGATTGTACTCCATTTCAGTAGAAGATGGAATGAGGAAGGGTTCCACTTGAGACTCAATTTTAGGGTCAGATAATTAGGAATGTTTTTTTGTTTCTTTATTTCTTCCCTGACCCAGCTGTCATTTAGTAACAAGTTGTTCAGTTTCCATGTGTGTGTAGGCTTTTTGCTATTTCTGTTATTGTTGAGGTCCAGCTTTATTCCATGGTGATCAGACAAGATACAAGGGATTATTTCAATCTTCTTGTATCTGTTGAGGCTTGCTTTGTGACCCACTATATGGTCTATTTTGGAGAAGGTTCCATGAGGTGCTGAGAAGAAGGTAAATTCTTTTGTGTTTGTGTGTAAAGTTCTGTAAATGTCTATTAGGTCCATTTGATTCGTGACCTCTGTCAGAGACATTGTTTCTTTGTTTAATTTCTGTTTTGTTGACCTGTCCTTTGTTGAGAGTGGGGTGTTGAAGCCTCCCACTATTAATGTGTGGGGATCTATATGTGCTTTAAATTTTATCAATGTTTCTTTCACAAATGTGGGTGCCCTTGTATTTGGGGCATAGATGTTCAGGATTGTGATGTCTTCCTGGTGGAATTTTCCCTTGATGAGTATGAAGTGTCCTTCCCCATCTCTTTTTATTAATTTTGGTTGAAAGTCTATTTTATCAGGTATTAGAATGGCTACTCCTTCTTGCTTCTTGGGTCTGTTTGCTTGGAAAGTCATCTTCCAACCCTTTACCCTCAGGTAATGTCTATCTTTGTGTCTTAGGTGTGTTTCTTGTATGCAACAGATTTCTGGGTTTAGTTTACGTATCCATTCTGTTAATCTGTGTCTTTTAATTGGAGAGTTGAGTCCATTGATGTTGAGAGAGATTAATGACCAGTGGCTGTTAGATCCCTTGATTTTGATATTGGCTGTGGTCATCAGGTTGTGTGCTTGGTTGCTTTTTGTTTTACTGAAGTGAGGTTATTTATTTCCTGTGTTTTCTTGAATGTAGCTAGTTTTCCTCGGTTGTATTTTCCCTTCTAGTGTCTTCTGTAATGCTGAATTTGTTTGTAGGTATTGTTGAAATTTGTTTTTGTCATTGAATATCTTGTTTTCTCCATCTATGAGGACTGAGAGTTTTGCGGGGTATAGTAGCCTGGGCTGACATCTGTGTTCTCTTAGGGTCTGCATGATATCCGTCCAGGCCCTTCTGGCTTTCATAGTCTCTGTTGAAAAGTCAGGTGTGATTCTAATGGGTTGGCCATTATATGTTACTTGGCCTTTTTCCCTTGCAGCTTTTAGTATTTTTTCTTTGTTCTGTATACTTACTGTTTTGATTATTATGTGGTGGGAGGATTTTCTTTTCTGGTCAAATTTGTTGGGTGTTCTGTAGGTCTCATGTATTCTAATTGGCCTCTCCTTTAACTTGGGGAAATTTTCTTCAATGATTTTGTTGAAAATATTTTCTGGGTCTTGGAGAAGGGAGTCTTCTTTTTCCTCTATACCTATTATTCTTAGATTTTGTCTTTTCATATTGTCTTGCATTTCTTGGACGGTCTGTGTCAGGAATTTTTCAGATTTAACATTTTCTTTGACAGATACATAGATTTCTTCCATTGTATCTTCTACACCTGAGATTCTTTCTTCCATCTCTTGTAGTCTGTTGGTTATGCTTACCTCTGTAGTTCCTGTTTTCTTCCCTAGATTCTTCCTTTCCATTATTTCTTCCATTTGTGTTTTCTTTAATTTTTCCAATTCTATCTTCAGGTCTTGAGTTGTTTTGTTTACTTCCTTCACCTGTCTGATTGTACTTTCCTGTTTTTCTTTTAGTTCCTTCAACTCTGTTTCTTTTATTTCATTCAGTGCTTTAAGCATTTCCTTTCTAAAGGCCATAAACTGTTTAGCTGCAGCTTCCTCTATTTCTTTACGGATGGCAATATTCTGTTTGAGTTTATCTTCCTCTATGTCTTTACGTATCTTATTTGTTTCCTCTGTTATCATCTTCATGAGCATAGTTGTTAGGTTATCTTCTTGGATTTCAGTTATGCTGGGGTGTCCAGGGCTACTTGCCCCTGGGTAACTGGGTTCTGGAGATGCCATATTGCTCTGTCTTTTGTTGCTTGAGCTTTTACACTGGCCTCTACCCATTGTGCTATCTTAGGTGTTTGGGGTTATTTTCTGGTGGTTCCTGGGGATCCTGTGGTGGAGAGAATCCCCTTTGCAGAAAGCTGGTTTTTCCTGAAGGATGTCTTCTCAGCTTTTTGGGTATAGTCCCTGGATGGCTGGCGTTTTTTCAGGAGTTGCTCACCTCAGGGATATAGACCTGAGTGGTAACTGTGGTCTTTGTTAGTCGAGAGGGTTTTCCTCTCACCCAGGGAAGTCCTGAGGGCAGCTGCCCTGTTTCTGGGTTTCTTGTTGTAAATGTAATGATCAGCTACTGTGACCCAGTTGGACATCAGGCGCGCAGCAACTGTTTGTGCCTGTGTCTGGAGCACAGCTGAGTGATCGCGCCTCAGCCCCACTGGTCTGCTAGACTTTTTCTAGGGAAGGATTGGGTGATTTAAGTCAGTACAGTTTCCTTCCTTCCCTGTGGATTCTCTGGAGACACGGACTCCCAGTGTCTTTTTTTTGCCCTGGTGCACACTGCTCAGTGTCTGCCAGCTGGCTGGCCGCAGAAACTGCCTGTGCCTGGAGCACAGCTCAGTCTCCGCCAGCTGTCTGGTGCGCAGACAGCAGCTCAGTCTGAGCGCAAATGGCGGCTCAGTCTCCGCCAGCTGTCTGGTGCGCAGAAACTACCTGTGTCTGCCTTTGTGGCCTTTGGGAGCCTGGGTGCCTCCCTAAGCTGGGTAATTTTCCGGGGACCTTTTCAGGCTGGGGGTGTCGGCTGAGTGCTCTGAGATCAGACCAGCTGTTTCCCTCCCTGTGTGTTTGCACCGGACAGTGAAACTCATTCGCTGGTGCCCTGGTGCCCACAGTTCTATCTCAGGCGGCAAATCAGGTGTGCAGGCAGGCCGAGCTCTGTGGTGCCGGAGCCTGGGTCCCCGGCTCTGGCTCCGGGCTGGCTCCTGGGGTGCCCGTGGAGCCCGAGTCTTTTCCAGGGGATGTCTGGGTGACCTAAGGCCGGTCCCAATCGTTTCCTGTACCCTGGGGTTATCTCTCGACTGAAAATTCCAGTCTCTGATAGTGTGGTGCCCAAGGTTCAGTCTGGGACCGTGACCAGAAACACTGGCCTGTGGCTCTGGGCTGGGGCTAGGGCTGGCGGCCGGCAGCCAAGCGTCTGGCAGAACTGGGATCTCTTCCGTGGTTTAGCCGGGTGAGTTAAAAGCTGATTGAATCCCCCACTGTGGGGTATCCTCTCACCTGGGAAACACAATGACTGTGTTTTATGGCCGCGAGTTCTGATTACTGGTCACTGTGCTGATCCTGCTGCTGCTGCTCAGAATGAGAGTCCTCCCGGCACCGCCATCTTGCCCCTCCCTCGGAATGTTTTTTTGTTTGTTTGTTTTGTTTTTTTTTTATCTGGTAGTGTTCACTGTTGGGTGACTATGGCAGAAAAAAAAAATGGTGATGTTTTCATCAAGTCTATTTCATGCAGCCTCCTCTGGGCTCATGGGAAACTATATCTTTCAACGCCAGTGACATCTGGTTGTCTGTGGCTAGTGCTGGTCAGGTGGACTGGAGCATCCCAACCCACCTGAGGGGATGAGGAAATCTATTCTGATTCACCTGTTTCTCTTTCTTTGTTTTGTGACCATGTAGACTTCTTCTAGATGATGGTAGTTGGTCTTGGAAGGGAACTTCATGAAGAGCTGATGAGCTACAGAGGACTCTGAGTAAGAATTAGACTGCAGCTGGTATTGTAATTTGAGTGGAACAGCTCCCATCTTGTGTTTGAACATTTGGTCCCTTACTGATGTCTCCCTGTTTTGGAATGCAGAACCTTGAGGAGTGGGAGCCTTGCTGGAGAAAATGGCTCAATGGGAGTAGGCCTTGAGGTTTTATACTATGGCCTCACTTCTTGTCTGCCTTCTGCTTCTGAGCTCTGGGTGCAGTATGGCCAGTTCACAATCCCTATGATATGTTTTCCCCACTATGATGGGCTTGTTAAACAGTGACCCTCCCCCCCACACACACACAAAAAAAAACCTTCCTTCTGGAAATTGCTTTTGTCAGTTATTTGGCCATAACAACACTGTGGCATGGGTATGGGTTTTTTCTTTCCTTCTACCATGTGGGTCTAGGGATAAACTCATGTCATCTGGCTAGCCAGAAAGGCTCTTTATCTGCTGATCCATCTTGCTGGCCCACAGCTAAGATTTCTACAGCTGCAAGTCAGGATGCTTCAGACTCTTTCCTCACTGCTTATTGCTGGTTCCTTCCATCCCTGGACTTTTAGAAACTAATGGATGGAAGTACATATTCTATTGCTGTGCTGGCTAGGTTTTTGCAAACTTGACAAAAGCCAGGGTCATCTGGGAAGAGGAAACTTTAATTTAGAAAAGGCCTTCATTGTATTGGCCTGTAGGCAAGTATGTGGGGCATTTTCTCCATTAATGATTGATGTGGGAGAACCTAGCCTATGGTGGGCATTGCCATCCTTGAAGAGATGGTCCTGTGTTGTATAAATTCAAAAGGCAAGTCATGGAGAGCAAGCCTGTAAGCAGCATTTCTCCATGGTCTCTGCTTCAGTTTCTGCCTGAATTCTTGCTCTGACTTTCCTTCATGATGACATGGGAGTTAGTTGTAAGAAAAATAAACCCTTTCCTCCCTGAGTTGCTTTGGTCATAGTTTTTATCTCAACAATAGAAAGGAAACTAAGACAACTGACAAGAACAACAAAAGTAAATAGAATATAAAAAGGAAACATTTGTTTCAGACATCTGTCTAGCTCTATGAAAATAGCTGAATTTTCTCAACTCAGGCTCAATACAACAATATCTGAAGTTCTCCACCAGAGGGAGGATTCAGCCTCTGTGGGTCATGGATAATCTCATGAGGGATTTCAATGACTGAAATCACCATGGCAATTAGTTGGTATCAGTACCTCATTCAGATGAAATTCTTAAATGCAGACCCCAAAACTGAGCGTGTGGCTCAGTTGATCATTTGCCCAGCATGTGAGAGACTCTGGGTTCAATCTTCAATACTGGTCATGTTGTATGCCTAAAATCCCAACATTCTGGAGGCAGAGGCAGGAGGACCAGAAATTCAAGGTCATCCTCTGTTACAAAGTGACTTTGGGCCCAGCCTAGGATATGTAAGAGCCCATTTCAAGAGTAAAGTAAAATCAGACCTAAGAAATCAGACTGAAATACTTTCATGAGCCCTTACACCCTTGAAGTCTTTAAAACATCTTGTCTACCATAATGGTTTTATCACTGTCACTTAATGACACCAAGCACCTGCCCATGCAAGCTCAAATAAATGATCAGAGAAGTGATTGACACTGGTCATCCGGGTCAAGACCTTTCCTTTTGACCCTAAAATGAACAGACTGGTTGACAACTGCTGTGTAAAAGTGCAAAGCTTCAAGTACTCTGAGTCTGGCTCCATCTTAAAACAGACAGTTGATCGTCCATACATTACAAGTCAATTATCAGTGATGGGTCTCCATGCAGGTGAGATTTTTTCAGCATTAGTGGAGGCTTATGTCCACATCTGTTGAGTTTTTTCTTGGCCATAAAATATTAGCTCAGGTACTACTGCTTACCTAGTGAAAAAAATCACTCAATTAAACCAGACAGTGGTGCCGTACACCTTTGATTCCGGCACTCAGGAGGCAAAGGCAGGCTGATCTCTGTAGCTTCGAGGCCAGCCTGGTCTATAGAGTGTTGCAGGACAGCCAGTACTACACAGTGAAACCCTGTGTGGCCAAACAAACAAACAAACAAACCCAAAAAACAAAACCAAACCAAAACAAACAAACAAACAAAAAAGAAAGGGAAGAAGAAAGAAAATTCTCAATTACAAGCACAGTGGTGCAAAGAAGTCTCCCGCTCTGGAGTAACACAGATGTCTCTGTGTTTCTCATGACTGTGATGTTCCCTTCCACATTTTAAAAAAATGAAAAACAAAAAGCCTTTATCATAAGGTTTTAAACTCAAAGGAAAAATTGATGTGAGAATGAGAACGCTCCTGCCTGCTTTCACTGTTCACGTTTGTCTTTGTAAATTCACATACAAACATTGCACAGAAACATTACACTTACAGCCGGCATAAAAACCTCCGGGTCAGGTTCCTGGAGTCTTGGGGTCCCGGGACGAGCCCCCAAAATGTTGTGCCCAGTTTACAATCCCCAAAAGACCAGGAATGTAAACCCAATGTGAAAATTATAAAGATTATATAAAGCATTTGAAATTATGTGAGTAGAATATGGGAATTAGGATGAGAGCTTTAAAATAGAAGCCACTTGGGAAAGTGGAAGCCTCTGATGTAACCAAGGTCCGGCCCATTTTTCCCAAAGCCAAGATGGCTGCACCCAGGCACCGGCCACGTGGAAGCCTCTGATCAAAGCCAAAATGGCTGCGCCCAGGGATTTTTGCGGGAATTTTAAAGTTTGTAAAACTCCCTACCAAGTTTTGAAAAGTTGATTACGACGCTGTGTGTCTCCGAGTCTCAGAGTGCTGTCGGCCGCTGGGACTGGCGCGACTCAGGCTGTTTACCTTGGCAAAGAGGAGGCAGGAGGAGTGAGGCGGCGGCGGGGTGGAACTTTATTCGCTAGGTCAAAGGCAGAACTCCTTAGATTTAGTTTAATGGTTAGAAGGAGTTTAGTAGGAGGACAGGAGGAACAGAGAGGAGTTTTAGAGCGAAGGAGAAAGAAAGCTGGGGGAACAGACTGTGGTGTATGGGCGTTTCCCATCGGGAAGAGAGAGAGAGAGAGAGAGAGAGAGAGAGAGAGATGAGGCCTTTTAATGGCGTCCCAGAAGAAGGCGAGTCTCCGAAGAGAGCGATCCGGTCTGGTCAATATCTTGTTAGATTTTTGGCCAGGGATCGAGGGCCTGGTGCCCCGTGGCACAGCCGAAAGGACACGTTTTTTTTTTTTTTTTTTCCTAGCCAGGACTTTGTGCAAGAGCAGGTAGAGAAAAAAAAAAAAAAAAAAACGCGTGTAGAAGGCTCCCAAGGGAAACTGAGGCCCTAAGTAGAGATGTGGTTTAGTAAAAGGGGTATGGTGACCAAAAGTGAACTCACCAATTTAGGTGATGGATGAATTTGTAGCGAAGTAGTAGAAGGAAAGTGGAGATCTCGGGCGGATTTGGAGAGAAAAAAAAAATTAGGTTTCCAGAAGCCCCTGTGCGCTCGGTGAACTTGCTGGAGGTAACCTAATCCGGCCCAATGCACCAATGTTAGGAAACGTGCACCTGTGGAGGTTACACTCGGGTCCACAAATCACACCACGAGATCGGTTCCACGTGGGAGGTTTATTAGGGGAAGGGGGTTACAGAGAGAGAGAGAGGGGGGAGAGTCAGAGAGCGGAAGAGGAAGAAGAGGAAGAAGAGGAAGAAGAGGAAGAAGAGAGAGAGAGAGAGAGAGAGAGGGAAGGGCTCCAGTTCTCTTAGAGGGTGATTCAGGGCATGCGCAGATAATTCCAGGTGGTCAGGGTATCTTCACAAATGCCTGATAACCAGTCTATTAGGTCCCTTGGGGGCTGGCCATAGAAGTGCCTGCTTACTGGTCCCAACACACACACAGAGTTAAATATAGTTCCATAGAATATTTTATTTTTTATTGTTGATTATGACATGTTTTCATTGCATTTGTTCGTGTGTTTGTGTGTACACCATGTGACAAATGTGGAGATCAGAGGGCAACTTTGCAGAAATTAAATCTCTCTATCAGTCATAGGACTGAGCTCAAGTCTTTAGGCTCAGAGGCAAGTGCCTTTACTGGTGGAGCCATGTTTTCAAGACACAGTCCCAGCTAACAAAAAGGGAAGACGCACTGTTAGTTATCAGGTTAACCCAAATGTTTTATTTTATATTCACATGTGTATACAAATTAATATAATATAATATGATATAATATAATCATGCATACATACAGTACATGATTTGCTAGTCAAGCTCTTTTATCTGCTCCCACAATCCCTTGCTGCTGAGCACATTTTGGGGTGTGTTGCTCTGAGTATGTGTTTGAACCCTTTAACCAGGGTCACTGCAGCCAGTGTTCAGACTCACACTGGAGGTTTGTTAGCGCTTTGCGTTCAGCTTGGCAGAGAAGCTCCTTGGGTTTTCCAAGGTTCTTTCCTTGTTTGCTTTGTTTGTTTTCTCAAGAGGACTGACTTCTCCTCATATCTCATTGTAGAAAGATTCTCCCCTGCAGCTGCAGGAGACAGCCAATTAAGGCTAGCGTGGCTTGGTGGCTCATTAACACCTTCTGGATTACTAACTGCAAAGGTCAGAGCAGGCTGTCACCATCTCCAGGTCATGGTGTGAATGGCAGCTGGTCAGGGAAGATAGATATGATAAGAGGGGGACAGCAATGGGGTTATTATTACAAGAAGCGTCACCCAGATCATAATGGAGTTTAACCCGTGAAAAATCACTTAAATCATGACCTACCTCAAAAGGAAGATCACCCCTAGCCTTCCTGGATTTACTGCTGCACAGTGATTGTTTGGCCATTAAAATGTCACTTGCAGAATAAAATAGTTTGTAATGCTGACTATAAAAGGAAATTGTTTTCAAATTTTTCTCAAAATATTCCAAACATTATTGAATGGCCAGTTTATTAGGTCTCTGGAGAAATAATTATGACTCAAGGCCTCTTTGAAATCTCTCTCTCTTCCTCCTCTTCCTTTCTAGCCTCTCTGCCCACTTTTCTTCCCTTTGTCTGTCCCTCCTCTTTCTTTCCCAGGCTCATTGGAGGGACTGTCCGGATGAGGCCTTCTTTCAGCAATGAAACTCATTACTGCTTGCCAGTCACCTCCACTGTGGTCCTACATGGAGAGATTGCCTTATCCCTGGAAGAGAATCCCTGAGAACCCCGGGAACCCTACTTTCCACTGCTTAAGATGGAATATTGCAGAGTTCAGATCAAAGTATCATATGGCTCTCAGCCTCCACCATGCAGCCTCATTCAGCTGCCATTAAAATAACTCTGATGACAGGAAAGACAAAGGCAGGGTTGATATGGAACTTTACGATGACACGTGAGAGGGAGACTAATGGACAGCAAACGTGAGAATCCTGGCAGAACCCCTGCTCAAATGACAAGAAGCTGATAGAATGATTGCTCTCTGGCACCTAGAAACCCAGCCTTTAGGTTACTTAAAAGTGGCATGAGAAAGAGGAGGGCTGGCAACACACTTTCTGCTCTTTGCTCTGTAGGCGGAAACCAGGGTTTGTACCCACAGAAGATACTATAGCATAGCTGCCTTCTTGAAGGTGTCCATTTCTAAATAATGAGGCCAAAGTAATTTCCACGAGTAACTTTCCCAGTTGCAAAACTCATTTCCCTGCCTGCACAGAAGGGAGCAAACCTGGGCAGTCATGGGGAGGAATTAGGAAGTGTTTTTGTTAAAGACCGATTGCCAATATTTGGGTAGCTAGTTTGGCTCCCTGTGGTTGAAGACAATGAGAGAAGGAAGCCAAACCAGTTGCTTTAGAAAGGGCCCCAGAAAGAGTGGTGGGAGATAATGACCAAAAGAAAAGGGCAGTGAGCAGAAGCTCCTAATTCTCAAGGGGGTGTCTGCTGTAGGTAACCAGAGTTCAGTCCCTCTGGGGACTCCATGTAACAGGCTAGAACAAAGGTCGCAGAGGAGGAGATGGGGAAGCTGGGATGTTTAAACATACCAGTTCTCATCTGTGGGGAGCCACAGACTGCTCCTGGTGATGTTCTCCTGGTACATGTAGCCTGCCGGGCACATTCAAGGTGTTCTGGGCCAGAAGATTCCTCTCCATGCCCATGCCTTTGTAAATGAATTAAATTCCTGGAAGGTAGAGGCTCCAAAGTTTTCAAGGGGGAAGTGATGTAAGGGGACACTGGCATTATTTGCTGCCTCCCATACCCCATGTCTCAGATTTACCTGGGTCACTGTTAAGTTTTCCCTATCTGAAATCTTGCCAGGCTCGGAGTCACACCCCTGTAATCCCAGCACTCAGGGAGGCAGAGGCAGGTGGATCTCTGTGAGTTCGAGGGCAGCCTGGTCTACAAAGCTAGTCCAGGACAGCCAAGGCTACTCAAAAAAACTCTATCTCAAAAAACCACAAACCAAAAAAGAAAAAAAAAATTGCATCTTTAAGGTCACAAATAAAAGGAGGAAACAACAATAACGAGAACTCGAAGTGTCTAGGCAAGGGCTCCTTGTCTGCTTTCCAGTCCACGCGTTAGCTTCTTCCTCTCTCACCATTTGCAGATGCCGTCCTCCTTGGCCAGTACTGCTGCTGGTTTGGGTTGCTGTGTAACACAGTCTATGGGAAGCCCATGTCTCAGGCTGTGGTGTTGTTGTTTTCCTGCTTAGCTGTCAAGAATATGACCTAGTCTTGAGAATACTCAACTCAAAAAAGGCTGATGAAAGTCACCTGGTGCCCCCTCCCAGGTCCTCAGTCACTCCGCCTGTCCAGGAGCACTGAGGAGCAGTTTTCAGAGAGGCCCAAGAGCTCCCTGCTGCAGGTGGTAGAGACTCACCCTAGACCACCTCTAGAGGTCTGCTTTAATTCTCCATGGAGGCTTACCCAAGAGCCTAGTCTAGATAGTCTGACTCCATGGAGTCTTTAGGGACATGGCGGTGATTTGAATCAGAATGGCCTCCATAAGCTCATATATTTGAATGCTTTACTAATTTTCTCCAATGAAGTGTCACTGGGCATATCAAATTATTCCCTGGTTATACCCCAGGGCAGGCCCCACGCCCAGGAGTATTTGGCCAACATAAAATAAAGTTTATGTTTTTTGTTTGTTTGCTTGTTTCGTTTGGGCTTTGCATGTGTGTGGCTGTGTGTGTGTGTGTGTGTGTGTGTGTGTGTGTGTGTGTTATTGATTGTATTAGTCAGGGTTAGGGGAACAGAACTGATATAATGAATCTATCTGTCTGTCTGTCTAGCTACACAGAAAGAGAATTTGTTCAAGTGGCTTACAGGCTGTGGTACAGCTAGTCCAACAATAGCTGTCTACCAATGGAAGGTCCAAGAATCCAGTAGCTGTTCAGTTCATGGGGCTGGATGCCTCAGCTGGTTTTCTGTATATACCAGAATCCTGAAGAAGTAGGCTGTAATGCCAGTGAAGAAATAGACTTGCCAGTAACAGCAAGCAGGCAAAGAGAGGGCTTCCTTCTTCCATGTTCTCCATATAGGCTGCCAGGAGAAGATGTGGCCCAGATTAAAGGTGGATCTTCCCACCTCAAAATATCTGGATTAAAAGTGGGTCTTCCCACTTTAAATGATTTAATAAAGAAAAAAAAATTCACCTGTGGCCCTTGCTTGTAATCCCAGCACTCCGAGAGGCAAAGACAGATCTTTGTGAGTGTGGTCTACAAAGTAAGCCCAGGACAGCCAAGGTTACACAGAGAAATTCTGTCTCAAAAAAAAAAGAAAAAAAAAAAAAAAGACAGAAAGAAAGAAAGAAAGAAAGAAAGAAAGAAAGAAAGAAAGAAAGAAAGAAAGAAAGAAAGAAAAGGGAAAAACATTCTTCCAGGTGTGCTAGCTATTAGGGTTTTAGTTAATTTCAGATACAGTCAAATTGACAACCATAAAGAATATCCACCATGTTGGTTTGTTTATCTGTTTGTTTTTGTGTTTTAGTTTGAGTTTGGAGAGAGGTGGGAGGTGGGTGGAAAGCTGGGTGGGAGGAGAGGATCTGGGAGGCACTGTGGGAGGTATAAAAACATCAAAATGCATTGCATAAAAAATGAAAACAAAAATGAAATGTGTCTTCCTTCCCAATTCAGGAGTAATCCTGTGCCTGTCTATTTGCATAAGACTATGGTAGTCAAGTATGGACAGCGCAATCTAACCAGCTTTCCTAGGAGACAGGCTAGTGACCCGCTACCAACATGCTAGAGTCCTCCTTAAGCTCATTTGGCTGCAACTTCTGCTTTTCTCCATAATTTCTGGTTTCCTTTTCATTTTACTGCCCCCTGGCTTTTTTTTTTCTTATCTTTTTTTTAAAAGCATGTATGTCAGGAGGCAAATGCCACACATGCTATTTAAAGAGAAAATGTAACACAAAGGATTGTTAGTTCTTAAGCTGGAAAATCCAGGAGAGAATGCTAAGGCTTCTCAGGGATGGAACCTGAAGACGACAGCCACTGGTGAGGCTGGAAGAGCAAGGAAGCAGCTGGAATTTCTGGTAGGTACAATCTTCGAATAGGAGCCAAATCATACATTCTGAAAGGGGTGACTCCTTTACTATTCTGGTGATTCTCAGCAGAGCAGGTGGTTGGTGGGGAATCTAGGAGGCCTGGTTATCGGTGCTGGTGTTTCCAGAGTTATTGTGAGGTGGGTCTTGCAGGAGCCATTGCTATGATTGCAATGGTTTTCAATTCCCTGGGTGAGAGTGAGGCTAAGGCAATGCTCACAAGACCACTGAGCAAAACGGAAGCATGAGTCTCTGTATCGCTCTAGCTTTCCTTGTTGTTAGACTGAAATGTGGAGTCATAATGCAAAGCAGAAGTGTGGTTGGCAGAATTCTAGTCTCACAGGGCAGAGAATTACTGTGGGCTGGGGTGGTGGAGGTGGTTGGGGTGAGGAGTTAGGGGAGAGGTGGGTGGGATCAGCGGAGAACAAATTGAAGTTGAGACACAACAGCTTAATGACCAGCACAGAGCTTATTCCAGAAGCCAGACAATTAGTATGGAATCCTATTAGCCTGTCTTTCTGATGATTATATTCTTAGGAGCTGGGCAAACGAGCACAGGGCGTGTCTGCAAACACATTCAATCTGTTATAAGGCAGGCTTGAGCCCAGGCTCCATTGTTCACAGGCCTTCCACTGTTCTCTTTATAATAGGAATGTCTGTGCTGACTCACATCCTGGATCTAATGGTCCTTAAAAATCCTTGGACAGTCTCTTCACTTCTGTGCAATTAGCTGTGCCACTTTGGGAAGGATTGGTGGGATTTCCAGTTGGGGACAGTTTGCTGTGGTCTGACAGACCCTATAATGGGACCCAGCCATTCCTTCACTTGATTGGTTCTAGATCTGAGAACTGGCTGAGGTAGAAGCTGGATGACTGTTCAGTGTGGCAGCTGATGCCAACTTTCTGCTCATTTACTTTTAATGCCTGTGATCATCTGTTCCAAGAAATACATTTATTAGATGTTCTTCTGTCTTGTTCTTGGGAATACAGTGCCAGCCCTGGTGTCCACGGTGACCTGGTTTCTCATTATGGCAGTTAGGCCTCTCTCCCTTGCCACTAATGGTATCTTCTGGAGAGTCACCATCTCTGTGGATACTGAACTTGTAGTGACTATTATCTGTCGGCTAACATCAACAGTATGAGACGCAGGTGATATTACTGAGGCCACTAACGCCCTTGAATCCACATTCTAGCTAAATCCAAAATCAGGATGAGTCATCAGGCCACTCGTATTGACTGGATTCAAATCTTGACTCTGCCAGTTACTTTTAGCCTGACCTTGGCAAAATTACTCAATGTCTTTGTGTCTTAAGAGATGATCATAGTGCCTACTTTAGAGAAGTACACAATTCAGAAGCTCTGTGCTGGTCAGCTTGGTGACAATGTAGATGTAAAGGGTTAAATTCTAATCTGCTGGGAATGGGAGCCTCACACATCACAGACCTTTAAGACTCCTTGCTGTTAGCATTTCTATTAAAATGGAAAGAGCTAGCAAGAAAGCTAACTACTGCTTTTCAACATCATTTCTAAAATGATAAAAAGTGACTAGATATGAAAAATAAATGTGGCCAATTATTGGGAAAGGGCAGACAAAATTATCATTATCTGTGGTTTATGTAATTGGTCACCTGAGGAGGGGATCTCAAAAAAAAATCAATAAAAAATCTCTTCAAAAGCAAAATGAAAATTAAGTCAAGTGCTCCCAACCAAGTTTTCTTAACATTTTACAATAGCCATTCAAAATATAAGATAATTGGGGGTGGAGGGAAGGTGAAAAGAGCCAAAATGCTTCTATGGGGAACTGGAAGGTGTTAAAAAAAAACAAAACAAAACAAAACAAAAAACCTACTACACAGGGAGAATGTGTCTCTTGGCCATAAATCTTGCTGTTGATGTGATAGTAATTCTGCCTATATTAATTTAAATTTCATTCCATAGTTTTAATCAAAACCCAAACATTATTTTTAATTTAAAATGACCCTCTGGTTTATCTGGGTGAATAAACACTGAGAATAGAGAGAAAAAAATGTTGAAATGATTAGAGTGTGCTGTCTGTCACCACCAGATGTCAAAACACATTTTAAAAGTCAACGGAGCTTGAATACTTCTACTGGTGGAAAGAGAGAAAAAAAAGTAGAAAAGCTTTAAGTGTTTAAAAACTGTTAAGTGTTCATAAATAAACCTTACAGATATATTTTAAAGTTACCATATAACAACATTTTCCTTACAAATTATAGTGGAAAAGAGCTAATCCCATCGGTCAGTTTGGGGTATAGAAATTAGCTGGGAAACGATGAATGAGCTTCTCTACTTCATGTGTTAATCTCAAAGATGAGTGGAGAAAGACCGTCACACCAGATCTTCATGGCCAAACTAATTAAAGCAAGCAATTAAATAAAGACAAGTTTTTTATTCATTTACATGGGCTACCTCCATCAAAGGTGGGGTCTGAGACATCAGCATTGGATGTGAGGAAGATAAGGCTTTTATAGCTCAGGGGTAGGGAGGTTTCCAAATGGGGGATTTGGGAAATAGGCTGAGTTCCAGAGCAGAACATAAGCATAACAAGTCCTAATGGTGTGAAACAAAGACACAGCTGTTAAGGTGGGCTTAACAAGGTAGTCATAACAACACATAGTTATACCAATGTGGTCAAATAAGCTTTTGAAACAAAGGTGGGGTTGCAAGATGGTTATAAACAACTTTTTGAAACAAAGACATGATTGTGATTCCTGGAATAGGCAGTACCATTTGTAGTTAAGGCTACAGGTGGGGCATAGCCCAGTCCTTGAGGAACAGAGGTTTAATCAGAAACAGGAATGAACATACCACATCTTTGCTATAAGATGACTTTTAAGCCTAAGATGGAGGCTGGCTGAGTCTTCATGTGAGTCACTCAAAAGTAAGTTCTGAGGAGGACAGTCATTAAGTGTAGGTGAAAGACTGCCAGGAGCCTATCTAGACGGGGAGACCCCGCTTCCCAAGGAACAGCGAGACCAGCCTTCGGATGCAAGCCGCAAGAGGTTTATTTTGATACACGGGTACCCGGGGCGACCAAGCCTATCGGAGGACTTGCGCGCCTCTCGGCTGGGGTGACGGGTTTTTATAGGGCTCGGGAGCAGGAGGCGCGGTTACAGAAGCGAGAAGCAGTTACAGGGTTCTGATTGGGTGGTTTGAACAAAGCCGTAGTTAAGTCACGTACCCAGAACAGGGAAGGCGGGAAGGCAGATTGTGAGCCAAGTCACGTACCCCCCGGAACCGGAAGGCGGGAAAGAATGCAGCGAGGTAGCTCTTGCTATACCACGCCTACTCTACATAGTGTTAACGATCGCTGCTTATCCTTTTGGTCTTTCATAGGCACACGAACCCACCAGCCAGCTTCCCATCTCTGAAGGGCCACCTGAAAAAAACCTTAACCTGGCTCTCAGGACACAGGGGCTACAGCCCACAGCCTTTTGGCTCTGTTGCTTTTGGCTTTGTGTCAAGGCAGAACATTTTGGTGGGCAGAATTGTGAGAGAAGAAATTGTCCCCCTCATGGTGTCCATAGAAGAGGGACAGTGGAAAAGAGGAAGGAAGACTGGATAGACAGGGTCCCAATATCCTCCTCTCCAAGGGCATGCTCCCGTAACCTCAGTTAAGTGTTTATAGGAACAAACATTTGTAGGTAGCAATTAGGACATTCAAACATTTACTCATAGCAGTTTCTGGCAAAAAGTTTTTTTTAATATGGCCCTTGACCTGAGGGCTGTCATAATTATTTGTTATGGTAGGTTTTTTGTTTTGTTTTGTTTTTGCTGGGGTTTGTCTTTCTAAAATAAAAGGAAGGTTTCTTTTTCCCCCAGCATACTTAAGTAGCACTTTAACTTAATCTTCTTCCACATACTCGTAGGCAAAAGTTCATAATAGGTTATGTCATAGCAACAGTAGTAATTCTATTTTGTTAGGTGCACATATAAGAGTACAGATCATATTTGTATCATCTCCTCTGCATCCCCCAAAGGACTTACTCCCATTTTTATCCCAGTAGCTCTCACTTTCTTCTTTTCCTTTGGTGATAGCCCACAGATGTGGTGGCAGCCTACACCATGTCGCCAGCTAATGCTTCTGAGCGGACGCTGAGTCCAGCCACTGGAGCTGACTCATCCACTACACAGGTCTCTGGGATCTAGCTTAAGTTGGCTGCAGTTACACTGAGACTGTTCACGATCAGCTAATGGTGGCCTTCGTGGCTAGATCTATCCTTCATTATGCCCTGCAATTAGGGAGGAAGAGACACTGTGATCTTGGAATCCCTATATGGTAGAAGAGAAATCTTAAAACAAGTCCTGCCAAAGTCCAGGGATTTTATGTTTTCCTACGATGGAAAGGCCCAGTCATTCTGCAAACAAAGGAGAACATACAGGACACTGACTAATTTATTTCAATCAGTGGAGAAAACCAGGGTGACTAACACTGTTTTAATCAATGCATCCTGTGAGACCTGAGGTATTGATATGTAAAAGCACTTAAACACACACTGTTATGGCTCAGGGCTGTCAAAGGCTGCTTTGAATTAGAAAGAGCTAGAAATATCCACATCGGAAGAGATCTGCCCAAGGCCCCACACTATAAATAGTTCAGAGCAAGCCTTCTAGTTGCTGGGTTGGCCCAGGGCCTGGGCTTTTCCTCCGGGAGGCAAGTCGGCAAGTCGGGAGAAAAGAAGCATAATGGAATCCGGGCATCTGCCTGTTTCTGCCCTCATCACTCAGTCTTCTCAGGGAAAGCTCATTTGCTGTGTGTGAATTTTTCATCTCTCCTTTTCTTTCCTCTTCCCTGTGAAACACAACACACTAATAAAATTCCCACTGCAGCAGTAAGTAAGGCAAATCTTTGCTGGTCTCTGTCTTGTGTTAGTTATGAGAGTAGAGAAAAGCTCCCGTTTCAGGGATCCACGTGAAGCCATGAGATAAAGCAGCCGTGTGTGGAAACAGCACGGCCCATGATTCTCTTGAATTTTATCAGGCTCTTACAGTATTCCTCAGATGCCTTTGTTACAGGCATGCAGCACTGTAGAGGACACCCCCTCCCCCAATTATAGTCATGTGACTCAGATGAGTCTTCCACTGTGCCAGAGATCTGTCAGTGATATGGATGGACAAAGCCCACAGTTTTCACCTCAAACGCAAGGAAAGATAGTTTATTCTGGAGGCAAACATGAAGGACAGAGGCCTGGGGACATAGATTCAGGTTAACCCAAATATCATATTCCCATGTGATAACTGTTTCATGAAGTTTTCGTTACAGAACAAAGAAGTCCAACTCTCTATAATCACTAAGTTCTAATCAGTTAGTTAATCAGCCTTGTAGAACCCATGGCTCTT
Organism: Meriones unguiculatus; assembly: GCF_030254825.1. Lineage (NCBI taxonomy): Eukaryota > Metazoa > Chordata > Mammalia > Rodentia > Muridae > Meriones > Meriones unguiculatus. Next base: position 72,623,708 of record NC_083354.1, on the reverse strand, counting down.
GTTTTCTAGAAACTTCAGTTCACACTAGACCTCCTTCCCATACTTTGTACTCACGAAAGTAGATTCCAAAATGTTTACAGAGAAATAGTCTCAGTTCCTTTAGATCACAACGGTTTTCAAACTTTTTCTTTCATTATGAGCCAGCTGCTTCCTATCCAGGGGGTGGCATGGCCATTGGTCATTGTGAGAATGTTGACTTTGAGGTCCAGGTCACTTATGCTGAAAGATGTTGGAATGTGCAACCCCAAATGTGCCACTTTAACATCAGAAGAATTTTGAGGTCTGACACAGGAAGAGTGCTCTTGCCTGCCTGGGCATGAATTTCCCGCTGGGAAGGTAACATCAATTCTCCTTTGTTGAGGTCAGGCTGGGCCTGATTTAAAGTCACTCTATGTTGTAGAAAACAAGCAGCTTTGACTCTGTTTTAAGGATGGAGGGTAGGCACATGAGTGGCACCATCTGTCTGAACACAGCTATGCAGCCCAAATCAATGACTTATTGCTGGGAGTAGATAGGATGTCACTCTATAAATTTAATTGAGACTGTAAAGGCACATGGTGTATTAAAATCTTATAAAATCCCTCATGTGGAGCCTATAAAGAGGCACGGTGAGGGTGAAGGCCTCCAACTGACCTGTCACCTGCCCACCTGACATGTGAATGAAAGAATCAGACTAACTTTGTAACCTATGTTTCTTTTAATTGCCTTATAACTTATATTTGCAAGTTTTAGGCCCATGTTAATTAAAGCCTCTTAGTGCTTCTCCAGAGAACCGAGGAATGTAAAAGTTCCTGACATTAGCCATCTGTGAGGGCAGAGATAAGGAAGAGAACAAGCAGAGATCTCTACTAAATGGAGAAAAAAATCACTGGCTGGCGCCTGTGAGATGGGCTTTGTTTGGAAACTGGGCCAAATGGCCCCAATCCTTCTCCTGACCTTTGATCCAAAGCCTGTAACCCCCACTCCTCAGAATAGACATGGGATGAGTTAATCACCCCCCCCCCCCCACATTTAACTGTGGATGGCAGGAAATTCCAAACTGACGTGAAGATCAGATATTTACGACAGGGCTGACCAGACCTAAGGATGCCCAGAACCAACCAATTATTTTAAAAGTTAGACACTTCATCCAATCCTAACTTGCCAAGAAGTCAACCCCAGGAGATTCCCGCCTTGTGTCTTTTAAAAACCTAAGCTCTTTGTCTCCCGGTGCCACTCCTGGCTGACCAGCAGGGGTGACCCCATTGTACAATGGTTAAAAAGAGTCTCTTGCGTTTTTGCATCGATGGATGATTAGTTTCCTGAGTTCTCTTCATACCTTCTTATATTTAGGCTCTTGCTGGGCCTAACAGCCTCAGACATGATTACCAAGGAAAGTGGAAGCATCTGGCAAGTTGAAAGTGCTGTACTGGGAATATATCACCATTTAATAAATTCTGACAAATATGATTGTCCATGTGTCACATGGATGTCTCCGACACAGAGTGCTTATGACCGGGCTGTAGAGGAAGTTTTGGTTGCGTTGTGTGGATTTGTTTTTGTTGTAGCCCCAAGTGTGGGATGCGGGAAGGCTTTGTCCTTAACTGATAGCAGCCTCATGAGAGGCACTTGATCTTTTCACCTGAGAAGCAGCCTTGTGAGAGGGAGTGGTCCTTGTCAGTCAGAAAGTGCCTCATGCAGTGGACATGGTTTTTGCTAGCTTGAAAAAACATCCTGGTGTGGACTCTGAGAAGGTTAAATAGGAGGGGCTGGGGGAAGGACACTTCACTCCTAGAGAAAAACATTCCTGGGAATTCTTTGGGCCACTTTTGCTGAATTGTGTCACTTCTGCTGAACGGTGCTGCTGCTGGTGGTGGTGGTATTTGTTGCTGCTTTTGCTATTGCTGGATTGCTGCTTTGCTGCTTTGCTGGACTGTTGACAAAGAGTAGAATTGCCCCCAAGGAACTACGTCTAAAGAAGTCTACATTCTCTGCCCCAACTAACCTTTCTCTTTTACCTAGGGTTGGGTGTTGGGAGGTAGAGGCTCGAGGAACCACAAATAAAGTAGATTTTTAAAAATCAAAGCCTGCACATGGCTCTTCTAAACTAGGTAAGGCTTTATCACAGCCTGCACTGAGACAACTGCGCAGTGGACAAACTTCACTGAACTAACACTCAGTGTCCATTCCCGCCTCATGTTTTCTCAGCGTGGCCACATAGCTGAGCCTTACTGGAGCACAAACCATCTCTCCATTGTTGAAACCTCTAGAAGACACACACACACACACACACACTATCATTAAATGTGTAGAAGTACATGGTTCTTTGAAACGTATGCTGTTTTCTGTAGCTCAGAGACTTATGAAGACTCATCTTCAAGGATCCAAGTGACCTAAATCAGCAAGCAAAAATGCACAGTAATACTAATATATCTGTATTTCCTTTCTTCTGTTAATCTTTTGACATTTAATTTTGGAGACTTCCATTTACTAAATCTGAGAGCTTCGAGAAGGGTTTTCCTCGTCAATAATTAAACAGTTTATACACACCTCTTCCCGCCTTTGGTCATAGTGAAGAGATGAAAGAAAGTGGGCATTGTGCTAAGCTTAAAATCCTTGTGCTTCCCAGATCCCTGCGCAGCAGCTATTTTATCCCCTTCGGAGAAATAAGGAAACCGAGCTTGGCTAAGAGTATATAATTGCCACATCTTCCAAAAGGCAGAGCCAGAATCCCGACCCAGGGGCTCCATAGCTTTTAACTGTGACTTAACCCTTCCTGAACACTTGGGTAGGCGTCATACCTGCCCTCCACCCCCACCCTCCACCCTCCACTGTGCACACACTGGAGCCTGCTCTAGGCTGAGTAGTTCTTAGAGTTGAGACCAGGGCCAGGGTTCAATTTCCCCGTCTCTGTTTCATGAGAAAATCTTGTTCATCGCCTGTCTCTCTTAGCCCAGGTTGCAATTTAGTTAGGAACTATAAAGTCTAGACTACCATTAGCCAAAGGTTTTCAAACCTAGTTGGTCATCATAATCACCGGAGGGGGGGAAATGCAGATTCTAAGGCCTGTAACTTCTAATGTCTTAGCAGTTGTCCAGGTACTTCTGAACATGGTGGCCGATACCAATGATGAGTACCAATTAGAGGGAGCAAAAAATCCTGAAAATATGTTGGGGATTGGTCTGATGCATGTATTTTGATGATAATTACTGGCCTTCAAGATCTGGTTACTGCCTGGACACACCTATCCTTGTTGTAGAAACATGCCTGAGATGTTCTTTCTGATTGGTTCATTGAAAGGCCTAAAATCAGGGCAGGGCAGACTGGAGTAGGTGTGGCTAATGTTTCTGAGCTTTGGGTTCAGGAGAATCACGAGAAACAGATGGACAGGAAGAAAGAGGAAGGAGGATGCCATAATGGGTTAGCATGGAGAAGAAACCTGTGGGCCAGAAGGAAAGACTCCGAGGATGGTGTGGAAAGGCCCACATAAAGAATAAAAGCAAGTAAAGATGGAAGGTAGCTCAGATAGGAATGGCTAAGGTGGGTGGCACTGGATGGGGGCTGGGAAGTGGATGGGCATGGTTATTGAGACTGCATAGGTGAAATATTTGCCCAGCTCAGGGTAAATAAGGCAATTATCAAATTTAACAGGTGTCTGTGTCTTATGAATCATGGTAGCAGGTAATAATACTGCCGCAGTAATCATAGCGTAAACAATAATAAACATTATATAGCCCAATACCACTTTTATTCACCACAACATAAACATGAGTCTGAATGGGTTTCTGAGGATGGAGGGCCACCTCCAGCATGAGTCTCTGGGTTGTAAAAAACAGAAGGTGTCCAAAAGGGCCAACTTTTGTGCCTTGGTGGGAAAAACATCCAGTGCCCTGCATCTGGGAGCTTGAAACAAACACATTCCTCTCTGGGAAGCCTTCTCTGATAGGTCAGTGTTTGGAAGGAAGAGGGAAACCAGTAATAGGACTTAGTGGATTGTCGCTGCTAATGATGTAGAACTGTTAGAAGTCACAAACACTCCATTAGCGAGTCCTCCAGGAACCCCTATCAAAATACGCAGTTAACCAAACAATTTAAACACTTTTAGGAGACAGAGCCATCTCGGAGTGAGCGTGTTCTGTATCACTGCACAGCGTGGTGGCTACAGTTAGTAATGATGTCCTGTGTATTTGGACATGGTTAAGAGTATAGACTCTAAATGTTCACACTACAGGAAATAATTGTGAGGGGTGAATGCTATATTAACTGGCTTGGTTTAACAAATTCACAATGTATCCGTACATCAAAACATCATATCGCACACTGTAAGCATGTACGATTTAACACATGTTAGTAAAAAAAAAAAATCCAGAATCTGGCGGTGGTAAGATGACTCAGTTGTAAAAGCACTTACTGCTAAGCCTGACAAGTAGAGTTTGATCCTTGGGATCTACAAGGTGGAAGGAAAGAACTGAGTCTTGCAAGTTGTCATCTGACTTTTACACGGCAAATGGCAGATGAGTGGCACGTGTGCGCATGTACACACACACATACACACTCACATTCATACACACACAAACACAGAAGCCCACACAAAAACAAACAAAACAAGACAAACAACGATCTACCCCTGCCCCATCCCTCAAAAGCCTCTGACTTTAAAGTAGGAGTTAAGGAATCAATACTTTATTTAGGAACAATCATTTGCCCTCAAACCAGATTTGTGGCTGCTTCTGACGAAGTTAATATAGGTAATTCCTGGAAGACGTTTTCAGAGACAAATGGTTCCGAGGTTTCATAAGTCTTCATTGCTCAAAGCTTGGATGTTATGTTAAAGTTCTCGACTTTGATCGGTCCAGGCTATGAATCACAGGTCACCAGGAGTAGAAAGTGTTTACTCATAATGCCAGAAGTGTCATTAGCAGTTTGTGGTGGTATAAATGTCATTTAAAGTCCCGGTTCTGCCTGTGGCCCTTCATGCCACCAGTGCAGCATGACTAAACAGAGAAGCTGATGGATGTCCCATGAACTGCTGACGCAGAGTAACTTCCTTTCCACGCTGGCAAACCTCTCGCTAGCTCCTCTGTTTCTGTCTTCCCAGACCCGAAATCACTCAAGGTCAATCAGTGATTTCCAACCATGTCAAAAAAAAAGAGTACTTGTTCATTTTTCCTGGGAGACCAAGTGAAAAAGAATCGGCAAACCCTGCAATGAGAGTCATCAAGATTAGACTTTTGAGGAACTTCGTCATGAGAGAGGGTGGGAAAACCAACGATACAGAGAGAATGTGTAGGATCTAATTGATTGAAAGAAATGGAAGGACGGGAGAGAGGGGGAGGGAGAGAGGGAAGAAGAGAGGAGAGAGAGTTGAGCATTCATTTATTCAGCAACCATGATATACTTTTAGAATTAATTATACAGTAAAAACCAGGTTTCTCAGTGTCTTCAAGCCTCTGGCAAGTTCCCACTCTTGGAGATTCAGGGACAACAAATCAGTGTTCCCAGGAACTCCCAGAGACCAGAATTCTTATTTTAAACAAACTTCTAAAAATCCTCACGCTCAATTATCTTTTGGATAGCTAAATTCTGCATTAACATTTAGAAAGGAGGGCAAGAAAGAAGAACAAAAAGATGATCTGCTTGTCAGCGAGACTGCACATGTAGCAGATTCACTGTAAGTTCTTAGAATGATCTTTTATAGTATAACACATTGTCAGTGCAAAATAAGTCCTCAATTGGGCAGTGTTCACTTGGGATTCCATGAGAGGCTATTTTGCTACTGGGAGATCTGGATTTTAAATTGTGTGTGTGTGTGTGTGTGTGTGTGTGTGTGTGTTATTATTTGAATATTCCTGTAGGCTGTGGTCTTTTGTAAGCAGCACTGTAGAGTATATGGTTTACAGGCACTCAAAATATTTGGTATGTCACAAGAAACATGGCATGGGTAGAGAACACAATCTGGATATGTTTCTTGGGTGTAGGGCTACATATCTGTAATCCTAGGACTCAGGAAAAGTGATGAGTTCAAGGCTAGCCTGGGTTCCACAGTAAGTTGGAGACCAGCCTGAGCTACATAGAAAGACTCGGCCTCAAGAAACAATGAATAAAAAATTAACACCCTAGCCCCACAATTCTTTTAGTCACTAAGGCCTCCAAGAACAGCAGTGCTTGGTTAAATGTCATTGTTGCCACTTATTTGGGTAAGTTTTTCTATTTCTTTGACCCTGATTATCCGGCTGTGAGTTGGGAGTAATTCATCCTTTCTGAGCAGTTATTCTGCCTCATACAGTGCTTCAGTACCACAGCACAGCTCCGTTCGTTATGTCTGTATAAACTACCACAGCTGTGGGGTGAGAGAAGATAATACTGCCATCCTAAATGGCTTGCGTTTGCTCACGTGTAGAGTCAAAACGAGCCTACTGGCAGCTTGCAATGCCTTTGTGCCTTCTGATTCCTTACAACCGTGAAGACTCTGTAACAATTACTCAGCTTCATGTAACGGTGAAGCCAGGCTGTCTCCTGGATTGTCTGGAAGAAGGCTGAGATAGGAGATGCTTGCAAACAGCTCCTAATCATATTAGATCACTTGACATCTTTGCATGAGCAATAAGTTGATAAATGAGAAAGGCTGGTCACTGTCGCCGTTATTAATGAGAAAAGCTACCATCTTTGTGGTAGTGAATTTTGATGAGGGAGAAGAAATCACCTCTGGCAGAACCCGCAAATGTGCAGTTGCTGCTTCGTTATTGCCTCTGCCTTATTCTGGGCTGGTGTCAGAGCGGAGACCCAGGGACAGAAATGCAAAGATGAGCCCTGAAGCTGTTCCATGTGAGAGGCTGGCTCAGGGCAGACCGTGTCAGTGACATTGAACTCACGGTTACTTGGCCAGGCCTCCAGAGACAGGTTGAAGTGGGTTTAAAAAAAAAAAAAAAAAAAGAAGTGCTTGGCCTTGCAAGATGTTAGTAGAGAAATCCAGCATCTAAAAGCCATACTTACCTCTGACAGTCTTTTGACATGAAGTTATATCATTGGAAGAGGCAGGGAAGTTTTCTGTGGTGACATGAATGCTTTTGACGGGGCGAGCCATGTGACTCGGAGAGAGTGCTGGCAAGTATGCAGACTTACTTGCCGCTAAAGGCGAAAAGGAAATGATTATTATGCGTCCTAGTCCTCATGAAATGAGCCTTGGGTCGGTAGTTCAACTTCCTCATCTCTAAGTAGGTTTGCCTTTGGGCGCTTGTAGTTTAACTTCTTGATGCCCTCTCTGATGGACAAATCAAAATGGCTCTAGTTTAGGCTCTGAGAACTGGGCTGGTAGCTGTTCTTACTGCACTTTGTGATTTCTGCAGTGCACTTTGTTGGAGAAATGCTTCTTAAAGAAATGAACAGACTGTGGTTTCTTGGTTCCAGGATAGGAGCATGAATTTGTTTAGCACCAGGGTTTTAAAACTCACAGTACTTTGGCTGGGGCACAGTTCGGGATGAGAAGTGACTCTGCAGGCACCAGACCACGAGTTCCGTTTTCAGCACTGCAGTAAAGCTCATTGTAGGAAAGCTCATTGTAGGTTTGTCATCACTTCACCTCTTAGGTCCTTCCATATGCCTGGACAAACACCATCTCTTTTTTGCACACTTTCCCTCTCCAAAGCCTTTCATTTGGATTTTAGGCACCCAGTCTAAGAAAGGGATGACCCCTGAAGCACATAAGAGGCCCAAATATTCTGGGTAGGAGCTGTCTGAGTGGCTGAAAATAGCTCAGACTCACAACTTGTGGAAAAGATGAGAACGAAGATGCAGGATCGTCCTTCCCCATCAAGGCCACTTTGATCCAAGAACACCATGAACTTGGTAATTGGATATGCTTTTAGAAGGCAGCCTTGCTATTTTAGAAATGGATTTTGTAGCTGCTATGTAAAATCAGCATAGCTATTCACCAAGCAAATCAATGAAAAACACTGTGTGCCAATTTGTGCTGAAGAGCCACAGCTCCTTAAGCAATTACCAAGGCTACCACATCTGGTGAATCCAGGTTTATTTTTAGATAGTCGTGTCTGGGCTGGGCAATGCCTGCGTTGGAAGAGTTTTTATCTTGCGCTGACCCATTTGAAGGAAGCCACCTTTCTCCTCCACGTAGAGACGCTGCCTTATCCCATAGTTATTCATTTCTTCATCTCCCTACTGCCCATCTATGCTCCCAAACACATTCTTATTTGCAACAGTGGCTTACCAGGGACTTAGGCTACAAAAAAAAAATGTGTGTGTGTGTGTGTGTGTGTGTGTGTGTGTGTGTGTGTGCGTGTGTGTGTGTGCGCGCGCGCGCCTGTGAGCATGCATGGGTTTGTGCACAAATGTGGTTGTTATAGCAGTTTCCCAAGGCTCTACAGTACACTGGTGGCTTAAGCCAACAGAAGGGAATTGTTTCATAGTTCTGGAGGCTGCGTATCTGAAATCAAGATGTCAGCAGGGCCAAGCTCCCACTGAAGGCTCTTAAAAAAGAATCCTTCCTTAATTTTCTCGTTTCCAGTGTTTGCTTCCAATCTTTAGCATCTGGGGCCTTGCAGATGAATCACCCAACCCTCACCTCTGTCAGAACTTAGCATTTTCTTCTGGGTCTATGTTTGGACTTCTCTGTTTCATATAACATGACCAATCATGTTGGCCCTGAGTCCACCCCAAATCATTATGACTTCATTTGAACTTGATTATATCTTCAAAATGCTTATTTCCAAATAAGATTGCATTCACAAGGCCTTAGGAGTTGAGCATGTCCTCTGGGAGGACATAATTCAACTTAAAATAGGAATTGTTGTCTTGGCAGCCATCTCCCCTCCAGTTCCATCTGGTTTTCTCTGCATTATAGCGCCTGGAAACCATGGAATTATGTTCTCCAGAATCCCTCGGCATCAGAGCTCTGCTTTATACTTTCCCAATAAAAGAAACGCATGCGACGAAGGAAGAAGAAAATAGACGGGCTTGCCCCCGTGGGAGCAGCACTGAGCATACAGCTTTGATCAGAGGCAGATGTGGGAGCGGTGCCGTGACTCCTATGTGCCCTCCTGCACATTGCCCCGTTTGCTGTTGAGGAAAGCTGAGATCATCAGTGGTCATTTTGCACTTCTAGACTTCTTGGAAGCATACGATATCTTTCCTTGGCCTTTGCTTCCTTGGTCCTCCTAACAATTTTAACAGCTTCCGGTATAAACCCCTCCTTTGAAAACCCCCGAGTGGTGCCTGCTTTTCCGAGTAGGGGTTACTGTGTCTTAGAGTGATGTCTGGGAACTTTTGAAGGCAGGCAGTTTAAAACGGGGAGACCTCTCTCAGATTACCGTGCAGTGTGGAAACGCTTGCCCCTCAGTGGCAGTTGAGGACTGCAAAATGACTTGTTGCTGCCCTAATATGTTCAACCAAGAGTCAAGAAGAGGTTTCTCTGGAAAGGTTCACGATCGTCAGGGGTCCGTACACACGAGGCTAAGTTATGGTACAATAGGCACACGATGTTGCTCTTAGGTTGTCATGGAAACTGCAAAGGCAAGAACATACATCAGTTCTTTGGTTCAAAACCTCCTCAGGATCCCTGTTGCCTGATAAATTTGGTACCAACACCTCAGCTAGTATTCAAGGCCCCTGTGGTAGACTCACTAGAGGTCCATGCTGACAAGGGCTTTCATTGCCCTGTCCTTGTTACTGGACCTGGCCTCTGGGGACCCTAAAATAAGGTTACTAACTTCTCCTAAAGAATATCTAAGAGCCCAACACAAGGAGAAAGGTCATCCAGAAGACACTAAATGATTCATGAAATCCAGAAAATGATTCATGAAGAGAATATTTATGAGAAAGCTTTAAAAATGTAAACTTTTCACAAGAAAGAAGTGAGAGAGGAAAGTGGTTACAAAGAGAACCAATATGTACAAAGGTGTAGCAAAAGCCAAGGATACATAGCTGGAATAGATAAGCAGCTAGCTTCACAGGAGTGCAGAGACAGACACTTATTCACTTGCTACCAAGTATTAAAACTTGCCAGAGGCCAGGTATTCTCCTCTCTTCCTGACATTCCCCTCCATCACCTCTGGGTCTATAATGTCAGGCAGCATATAAAGGAGAAACAGTGGGGACAGAAACCCAAAGGGTTATCTCTTCTACACAGGCATGGGGTAGCTTGTGGTCAAATCAAAATCTAAGTACAGATGACTGAGGGTGACAGTCCTTTCTTCTGTGCTCTTCTCTTCCCCTCACTTTTCACTCCCTTTTCTCCCCCTCCTCTTCTTTTCTGACATCAAAGACATATGAAGAATTGTTCAACATCACAGTTTTTGTTGCTGTTTTAGGGATTTATTTATTCATCTATGTGAATGCTCTATCTGCATATATTCTTGCATGACAGAAGAGGGTACCACATCCCATTAGAGATGGCTGTGAGCCACTATGTGGTGGTTAGGAATTGAACTCAGGACCCCTGGAAGGGCAGCCAATGATCTTAACCACTGAGCCACCTCTCCAGCCCAGTTTTTGTTTGTTTGTTTGTTTGTTTTGAAGAGATAGAATCTCCCTTTACCAGTCAGAACTTCCTCTCCTACATGTAATTCTCCTTGCTGTGTCCTTCCAGGAAACAGTGACCACAGGCAGTGACTAAAGCAAAATTTTATATCAGTTCACCCCATAGTGTCAAGAGGCTCCACAACAGAGAGAGACAGCGGGAAAAACTTACCCAGGCTCTTGCAAAAGGAACTGGCCATGAGGGGTCTTGGGATTCATCATGTGTTCTACTGGGAGAAGACTAAGAACCAGGTTAGAGCAGAAACCAGACCTGGCATAAGTAGAGGTCACACATGTGGCCAAGATGAGCCAGAACAGGGGTTAAGAGTGCTGCAGAGGCTTTCCCTGGCCCCGCACATGAGGGCAACAGGATCCTTTTGGGCCCAGGAACCTCCGTGGACATAGACTCTGCCTGTTTGAAATATGAGGGGGTACTAGGACCCAGTCTTGTCATTCCTGATGCTTTGCTTTTAAAGACAATTCTCTGGTTTTATTTATTTTTTGTGTTTATTTTATTGCAACAGAATCCTGACATGTTAAAAAACAACAAAAACAAAAAGCCCAATATTCAAAGCAAAGCTGCTCCTATTGTGATGGAAGTGGAAGCTGGCCCGCACCCCCCAGTCACTCTCCCACCCTCTAGTCCCCCTCCCACCTTTCAAGGTTTTCTCCAAACACCATCTTCTCAGAACGCTCCTCATACGGCACTGAGGTATGTTGCATCTCCTAGCCATACCTTGAACTTGTTACTATAAATAAAACAGGATGTTACCATGGCAGCCTGGCAGTCTGTTGAAATTGCCCCTCATGGACCAAATTAGCCTGGATCGATAGTGCTTCCTGAATGCAGAACTACGTTCCTTTTGTGAAAAAGGAAGTTTGAGAAAATTATAGAATAAAAGCACTAGGGAAAATGAGGTCTGAGTCGATGCAATAACAGTGCCAGCTGTAGCTCTCGGCAACGCCCATACCGGGTGCTCTTAGAGACACAAGTCACCAAGCTGGTGCTCTATTCCCTGCTCACTTCCACGGCCTCCTCCCCCGAAGGCAGGCCTTTCCCGCTGCTCTGCGTGTGTCATGAGAAAGGACACTTCTGTCTTCAACGTCCTGCGTCCCCAGGCTCAGCTGTCCAGCGAGGAGATGCTGTCTTCAGAGATGGACAGATTTTAAATGGCACTCCCCAAGAGGGCGGGCAGAGTGGACCTCGGAGCAGATGTGGGCCCAGGCCTCACTCCAGAGAGAATTCTTGCTAGGGAAGCCATTAGTGAGCTCTGGGTCCTGATATCTGCAATTGTTCCCACGAATTATTGCCGCAGGCAACAGCTAAGGAAGCTGGAGGTGGCAGGAAGCGGGGAGGGGAGGTGCCAGTAGTGCTGGGCTTGGTTGCATTTTGGGGGTGTATGTCTGAGGGTCTACATAAAGCCCCGAGTCCCAAACAGCCTTCCAATTGACCTGGTACCCGCACTTTTATGTCTTTTATTTAAAATGTAGAAGGGACACACTCCTGGGAAAGACATTAATTTAAACACATTCCCAAGAATTTCCCGAACTGGATTGTTGCTGAGCAGCATGGCTGTGTGGTGGTGGCACCTACAGCGTCCCCTGGCATTTTATAACATTCACATTACAGGGCTGCAAGGTTTTGCCTGTGTCGTCACGTTTTTTTTTCTTATGCTCTCAGGCTACTTCCCTCCACATCGCCCTCTGCCTTCCTCAGTGGTCCTGACCAGGCATTTTCAGCTCTCAAGGTCCTATTGTAGTCCCAGGTTGGGCTCCTAGTAGGTAGCCTTTTTTTGTTTGTTTGTTTGTTTGTTTTTAGGTTTATTTAAGCAAGTCAAGCATCTTTCTGAACTAACCTCATCACAAAATGGCCGTTTTATGGCATTTTGTGTGTGGTTTCCAGAGTTCAAGAATTTAATATAGTTAGGGACTCCAGTTCAAAGCAGCTCTGCCGACCAGAGTGGAGAATAAATGCATATGGGGAATTGGGGAGAAGCCAAACAAATAACGGACATGGCAGCTACTATTTGAATATAATGCTTGAATTTCTAATTGTGATAAAAAAGATCACATGACATAACTTTAGCATTGTGGATATTTTAAAGTGCACAGTTAGCTAGTGTTGCGTATGAAACAGGGATGGGGCAACCAGCAGAGGCTCTGTCTTGCAGCCACACCACGCGGGACCTGAGCACTCCTTGGCTGCCTGGAGAGAGGAGTGAGAATGGAGAGCCCCTTCTCATTTCCTTCAGTCAGACAAAGCACTGACTTCTTCAACTCACATTTCACTGAGCAGACTTGGTCTTAGGACCTGTGATTTCAAGGAAGTCAAGCGATGCCTTTTCCTGTACCACTAGGAACCAAGTATTGGAAATCACTGTCATGTTTATTCCCAGGGAGTGTGTGCTTTGTGAAAATAATTTTATAGTCATTTGATTAACAGTGCGTTTGACATTAGGATGCTTTCTGAGCTGTGTTATCTCTTTATATTAAGAATCTACTCAGCCGGGGGTGGTGGCACCCAGGGAGGCAGGGAATGGTGGATCATTGTGAGTTCAAGGCTAGCCTAGTCCACAAAGCAAGTCCAGGACAGCCAAGGCTGCATAGAGGAACCCTGCCTCAGAAAACAAAAAAAAAAAAAACAAAAAACCCAAACGAAACCAAAACAACAAACCGAACTAACCAACCAAACAAAAGAACCTAACTTTTCTTGGATACCAAAATCTCCACACTCAACTTCTTTGTCTAAACTGAAGCAGCATTTATAGACAGCCGATATAGGTCTTTCTGCACGTTTGGAATCATTGCTAAATCACTTCTAACGACCATGCCAATGTAAATGCTCTCTACCTAGTTTCTGAACTATATTGTTTAGCGAACAGTGCAAGGAAAAAGCCTGTGTATTTTCAGTACAGATATAAGCTTTCAAAGGGAGATTTCCAGTCCACACTTGAACACAGGACCCATGAGTACAGAGGACAGGTCTATGCTGGTTGTTGACCTATCATTCCAGAAAGCATGCCAAATCATCAGAGACAAAATGGCATTATAAGGATAATTTTGAATCCATTCCAGCTCAGCTTTTAAGGTGAACCATTCACAAGCCATAACAAAACCTTAGGAGTTATTTCTTTGAAACTACTTGCTTCTTAATTCACAATTGGTCAAGATAATGTATTGTATTACTAAACTAATTTTTTTTTAAATTGTTACTCTAAATCTTGGTTAAGAGGTAAAAGAATTCCCAGGAAATTTGAAACATTTTTTTTAAACATTTGAAAGTAATGTTTAAAAAAAAAGAACAGAATTTAGGATGCAGTTGGGAATTATACTGGTTTAGGCAAATGGCAGTAGTTGGTTTTCCCTCCAAGCCCATGATCTTACCAGCCACCCCTCCATGATTGTTACATTTACAGCACAACCCTGAACCTAAGGCTCAGGGAACACTGTTGAAGAGGGGTGAAAAGATCAGCACTTAGAGGACCAGGACATCTGCTGGGGGCTGAACCCCTAAAACCTCAACGATATGGCTGCTTAAACAAAACCTGTACCGTGAAAACACCAACTGATATACTAATGTAGTTGGGGAAATTTCCCAAGGCCCCACACCTAGATGAAGAACGACAGGTAATTAATTAATGGCTACTAAGAGAGGGAAAATCAGTATCTTCCAGGGATGAGGCTCCTGGTGGGTATGTAATCCCCAGACACACACATATAAGCAACACTAAATGGACTCAGCAGGTTATATTTATATTACATGTAATATTTATTTATATGTAATTTATGTTACATATATGTAAGTATATATTATAATTTTACATAATATAAATTACATATAAATACAGGTTGTATTATATACATACTATATATGAATATATATACATATACATAATTTTAAAAGAAGAGGTCATAAATTTTAAAGGACAGGAAATGACATACGCTAGAAGAACTGGAATAAAATAAGTATAGCATAAAACTCTACAAAAGAAACATTTTAAAAATTAAAAACGCCGTACCAATTAATTTTTTAGAAAAAGAAAAAAGAACTTCTTAACACCTGTTAAAAATAACAAAGAAGGTTTTGTTCAGGGTTATTGTGAAGGTTTTCTGACCATGAGGGTGAGGATGAGAGAGGAGGAAGAGGAGGTCACAGAGATGAAAAGCAAGTTAGTGGCTACCCTCCTGCTAATCTTACTTGCTTTGCTGTGAACACTCAGGTGAGGACTTCAGCTCCTAGCTTAGAGGTCGGATGGCATGTAGTTCATGGCTAGCCATGCTGCAAACAGTCACTGTTGAACTATCTCACAGCAAAAGACAGTTTCCTACCAGAAGACTGAACACCCGTGCCCGGGGTAAGGTTTGTTTCTTACTACTTAACTGAATTTATGATGTCACGAGTACAACAAAGAAAGGGGCCTGTTAGTTTCGGTATAAGGTTTCAGCAGGCAAAAAATGCTCTACACCAGCATGGCGACAGCTCAGAAGAGACACGTCATTGGAATCCATACCCTGGCCATGTTAAGGACCCCAGTGCCCTCAGGAACACCTGCAACAGAAGCAAGGTTACACACAACTTGAGGAGGAGGTGTCAGAAGTGAGTGGTTAGAATCCCAGATGAGGGCAGGAAGGCCCTTCCCCACATCTGGAGTAGAACGTCAGTGGAACTCCACATCTGGAGTAGGCCTGCTCGCTCTCATGCAAGTCCTGTGTGGGTAGTCACAGGTGCTCTGAGGGCAATGAGATGTCATGCCTACAAAAGACGTAGCGGAGAGATATGTTTAGAGGCAGGACATGAACAAAGCCCTAAGGTGATGGTTAGTTTAGTTTTATTTTATGGGTCTGGGTGTTTGGCCTCTGTGTATGTCTGCACTCCATACGTATGTCTGGTGCCTACAGCACTTGCTATGTAGCCAAGGATGGCCTTGAATTCCTGGTCTTCATTTCTCAGTGGTGGAATTCCAGGCATATGCGGCCATTCCCAGTTCTCCTAAGTGGTGCTTTCTATGGCTCAGCATACTTTGTTTGATGGAAAGATCTACTTCACTTCAAATTCAGTTAGAGAAAGACTCCAGAACGTTCCTCTCAGTGACCTGGAACCTCCTTTGGAAACATTAGCGTGGGGAGTCCTTTCACAAATAGTGTTTTATTGGGGTGTAGTAGAAGGGCTGTCAATCAGGAATCTCAAATCCAGGTACTTACATTCATGGCTTAATTCTACCCCCTGAGCTCAGCACATTGTAGAAGTTGATCAAAATCCTGTGCTCCAGGCTCTGTAGCCAAACCACTGGGCGCACGTACTCGATTGGACGAAGCACCTTCTGGGTTCTAACTTGCGGGAGGCAGACTGTAGTTCCTTTGCATTTGGGGGTTGCTGTTTTCCCGGTAGCACCTTGATTTCTAGGTCCTCAGTTCTTGATTTCAATCTGTCAAGATTTTGAAGCACAGCATCATAATTATAGACATTTCCTCCAGTGTTTCATGATAAGAACTGGATGGAAGCGGTGTGTTATTTTGGGACCATGGATTGTGTTACACAGAGAAGCAGATGACAAAGCTGTCATGAGAGGGAATCCACAGCAACGAGGAAGTAGCACCCACAGAGCGAGGAAGCGAGGCACGAAGGAGACGGTGGCTGTGTTGGAATGGATTCCTGCTTTGCTTCACGTGACAAGAGAGGAACCGCTAATAAGTTCCATCTTACTGCAGATGGAGCTGGTGGTAACAGAAAGACTACCACGTCTACGCAAAAGACAGGTGCATGCAGATACCAGATTGGCTACATGATGTGTGTGTGTGTGTGTGTGTGTGTGTGTGTGCACCCACGTGGTCAAACTTGCACTTCGTCCTTTGATAGTTCTTCATATGTTTCTATTTTGACGCTGTGACCTGGAGTTCACTGATTAGAGTAGGCTGGCTGCAAACCCCAGGGTCTACCTGTCTCTGCCTTCGAAGCCCTGGGCTAACTTGAGTGTATGATTCATGGCTTTCTAGACGACATCCAGATGCTTCAGTCAGATACTTGCAGCTTTAGTTTTTAATTAATTGCCCGCTTGATTGATTTTCTGAAACAGGCCTCATCATGTAACTCTGACTGGCCTTGAACTTGCTACGTGAGCCAGGCTGGCCTCCAGCTCACAGAGACTTGCCCGCCTCTGCCTCCTGAGTGCTGAGATTAAAGTGCACCATCATGCCCAGCTCACTTGTCTCCTTAAATCCCCTCCATTATTAGAGGCGGTGGCACAGAAAACCGTCTTAGGGGAGTGTGAGGTTCTCTTTTCTGTAACTTCTCATTTCCATAGCAGCAACTATCTTTACAATCCGTTCTTTGAATGTGTGGTTCCCCAAGAACTGTAGTGACAGCAATTGTTTTCTCGTTACCAAATACTTCATTTCTCCAGGCCAGCTACATAATGTAGGGGCCCAAGGCAGAAGAAAACATGGGACTCTTTGTTCAAAGAGCAGGAGAACCATATCTTCAAGAGTAGACACTAGAATCCTTTGTTCATCAGGGTTTTTTGTTTTGTTTTGTTTTGTTTTGTTTTGTTTTAATGCCATTTTAGGTAAAGAAAGACTTAAGACTTTCGGTTGTCGGCCTGAGCTGTGCAGTTGGTCTTTATGTGGTGCAATCCTAGTTATAAATGGAAATACAAGAACACTGGCTTTGCATGCAGAGGCACAAAAATCACACGCATTATGTATTTCACGCTTCATCTAAATGTACGTGTATTTTGTTCTCTCTGGAACAATGGAGCTAGGCTGCGAAACAAAACTCACCATTTTCTCTTCTTTGCATATGCACATCCTGCCTCCACACCTCTCCGGCTGAGCAAAGTCTGAGAGGAAATAAAATGATCATGGACTCATCTTTGGTTGCTCTCTCTCTCTTTCTTTCTTTCTCTCTCTCTTTCTCTCTCTCTCTCTCTTTCTTTCTTGACAAGGTTTGGCTACATAGCTCTGGCTGGCCTGGAACTCTTGACATAGAGAAGGCTAACCTTAACCTTTCAAAGATCCACCTACCTCTGCCTCTCAGTGCTGGGATTAATGATGTATGTACAGCTCAGATCATCTTATCTGTGGAAATTTCTCACATTTATTCATAGAGCAACAGATTGCCTGATACAAGGAAGTAACCCTGGGTAAATGTGGCCTAGGTAAAGGTGCGGCCCCCACAGACTCGTGTGTGTATGCTTAGCGCTACAGAGTGGTGCTGTTAGGACGGGTGGCCTTGTTGGAGTAGGTGTTAAGGTATTGTTGGAAGTGTGTCAGCATGAGGACAAGCTTCGAAGTCTCCTGTGCTCAAGCCAAGCCTACTGTGGCACACAGTCTCCTGGATCTGTGGCCCTCAGATCAAGATATAGAACTCTCAGCTCCTTCACCAGCTCCATGTCTACCTTCAGCAGGTTCCCACTTGAGACAAACGATGGCCCCGGGGGCGTAAGTGCCTTCCTGCATTGTGCCGCCCAGAAAGCACACTCGTCTTGAACTCGCCTTAAGCCTTGCTGAATGTACTGTACTATGGTTTCTGTGTTAAAAGGGTGTCAGCCATGACCTCTGTGACAGTAGAATACACAGATCTCAAGCCCAGGACACTGTCTAAAGTACAGTGACAACTGTGCCAACACTACATGTAATCTTTATTTACTAGGAGCCAGGAACTGTGACAATTACTTATATATTTGCTATCCTTTAATGTACCCACTGTTTGGTATCAGGAGGAAGTTGCCTGCCCCCCAGAGCAAGAATCCACCCCTTGGACCCCTTGGATTAAAACCCAGGCAGTCTTTCCAAACTATGGTCTATAGCCTGATGCTTAAAGAAGGGAATTAGAGAACATTACAAAAAAAAAAAAAATCCAGTTTTAATTATATTAGGGATTTGGTCAGGAAACCCTTCTTTTGCCTCCGTCTTCCCCACCCCTTCATTCATTTCCTCACCCTGTTCTGGTCTGTGTGCTATAAGTCTATGCAGTTTAAGTTATTGGGAATGGGAGAGGAGGTCATTGCTGGAGTTATCTATTATGGTCACACACCACCCCAAAGCTCAGTGGATTAAAGCAAGAGCATTGTGAATCTGTGCTGAGGGCAGGGAATGGCAGCTGTTTCGGGGTGTCTGTTGTCATGACAACGCATCATGACTAAAACCAACCTGGGGAGGAAAGGGTTTATTTTGTTTGCACTTACACGTGACAGTTCATCATCAAAGGAAGTCAGTCAAGGCGGGAACTCAGTGGCAGAAGCCTGGAGGCAGGAGCTGATACAGGGGCCACAAGGAGTGTTGCTTACTGGCTTGCCAGCTCAATTTGCTTTCTTACAGCCCAGGGGTGGCACCACCCACAGTGAGGTGGGCCCACCCACATCAATCACCAAGCAAGAAACTGCAGCACAGGTCTATCTAGCGGAGGCTCTTTTCTCAGTTGAGACTCCCTCTTCCCGAGTGACCGGCACACGGAGGATAACACGTTTGCTTGGTATATTTATACCACTCTCAACATCAGGCGCTCCACAAGCCAAGGACTGGTCCCATTCACTCTTGTGTGGCCCAGATGACAACGGCTGTTGGCTGGAACCTCAGTGAAACTAACCACCCCACCTACATTTGGTCTTCAAGAGTCACCTTTTGTGTCCAACAAGATACAGCGCAGACAGCCCAGTCCCTCCCTTTTTGGCTTGTAAGTGATTCCCAAATATGGTAACCTTTATTTTTTAAAAAGAAACAAAAAAAAAAAAACCAAAACACTCTCTGCCTGAGCCTTACCCTCCATGAAGGGCCGTTCAGCCCAAATTACTTCGATGATAAAAATAGAGCCTCTGGTTTTTCTTTTTCTTTTTGAACAAAGTATGTATATTAATGCTATCTTTTTACTTATATTTTGTTTTCATATGTACAATGGGTTTCTGTGTCTACTCCTTCTTTTCCCCTTTCCTTTCCTTTCTTTTCCCACCTACCTGCTTCCTTTACTTCCTTCTCCAACTAGCCAATCCCAACCTTTAATTAGGATATTCACATCATTTACATTTAATGAAGTTATTTATACAGCTGGGCTTAAAGCTTTCATTTCTTCATTATTTTCTTGTTTGTTTATTGAAATTTTTTATTTCTTCTTTTTCAATTTTCCCCTTTTGCCCTCCTTTACGACTCCTACCTTCTCTCTCTTTCTTTCCTCTTTTCCTCTCCCTTCCTTCCTCCTTTTCTCCCTCCTTTCCCCTCCTCCCTCTCATGTTTTTGATATAGGATGTCACTGTGTAAACTAGGTTCTATTTACACCTGTGATGCCCCTGTCTCTGCTTGCTAAGTATCAGGATTGTAAGTGTGCACCACCACTCTGGTCTTATTTTATTTACTTTTTATAGGTCTTTTCTTTTTCTGCTTCATTTTGATGCAGTTTTTTAAAATAGTTCTCTTCTACTTGCTTTGTTGGCTTATTATATAAAATTCTCCCTACCCTGCGTGTGTGTACACATGTGTAATTGTTTCAGTTTTTATGGTATACGTGGTTCCTCACCTGAGTACTACCTTCCAGCAACAGTGTGACCCTTTATCACACATGCCAGCCTCACTACAGCACTTCAGCTTCTCTCCCTCTGGCTTCCATGCTATTACAGGAATATTTTTGTAAACCTCACACATTTGCCTACTGTTTTATTGAGCAGACAAATTTATTCATCAGCCCAGATCATGCGCTGGATGACTCAGTGGGTAAAGGCGTTCGTCACCAAGTTCCACAGCCAGGGTTTGGTCTGTGGGGCCTCCACAGTGGAAGGGGAGAAGGAGCTCCTGCAGGCTGCCCTCCAACCCCCACACCTGCGCTGTGGCACATGTGCCCACACTATGAAATTCTACTCAGTTACAAAGGAAAAAGAGTTCAAGGTCACAGCAGGACACGATGAATCTCAGAAGCAGGCAGGGAAGCTAAAGGGGCCACTTACAAAGGATCGTATTGGAAAAAAGAGATTGTTTTGTGAAATTCTATTTATAAGAAATTTCCAGAATAGGAAAACTCCTCCTCCATCTGTCCCCACCTTTCTCTCTTTTTCAATCAGTAAATATAAAAAAATATAATAAATCATCTTTTGAAATGGTCCAGGTAATAAGTAAAAAGCCTTACAATGACCCAAATTGTTACATTTCTGGTGCTGTACATTCCATTCCATAGATGGAGAGTTACATTTTTTTCCTCAAGAGCTCCCTTTAGCAGTTATTATGTTGCTCTATTGCTGATCTTCTTGCAGCTTTGTTATAGCTGAAGCACTGTTATTTTTACCTGTATTACCACTTTGATGAATTGTATTTCACCTGCCATGTAACTCATTTTTCCTCTCTTCCTTTTGCCTTGCCTTGTAAAAATTCTGCATTTTTAGGATATTCACAGTATGTAATCATCCTTGCAACTGGATCTAAAACATTTTCATCATCCCCCAAAGAAACTCCATACCCATTAGCACCCCTCTCATTCTCTGAAAACTTTCCAAACCCCAAGAAGCCCCATATTTATACCCTGCCTGCACATCTTCTTCTTCCAGAAACTTCATGCAAACAGAATTGAACAATACAATCTCTTTTCAAATACAATCTTTTGTAACTGGCCTCTTTAACTTAGCTTTCTGTTTCTGAGATGCAGCCACATTGTCATGTTCATCAGCACTTCATTTCTTTCTGGGATTGAACAGTATTTCATGGTATGGATATATCAGATTTTATTTGTTACTCAATGTGGACATTTGGGGTGCTTCTATTTTGTCAATAGTAGTAATGCTCATATGAACACCTATGTCTAAAATTTTGAGTTGATGTGTGTGTGTGTTTGTTGTTGTTGTTGTTGTTCTCTTTGATACCCATCTAAGAAGAATCTAAGAAATTTCTGGATTATGTTATAATTAGTCTTATTCACCTTCCTTGGAAGAGTATTTTGCTGGGTATAAAATTTTAAGTTGATTTCTTGCCAAGAGCCATTGAGTTGGGGAACTTGGGTAGGCATGTGGGCTTGCTGGAATGTAGTCTGATATTTTGCAAGGTTTGTACCATGATGCACTCCCAGAATTGCTTCCAGCCTCTGACACCCCTTCTTTCTGTGCTGCTGTATTTCTAAAAAAAAATCTGGCATGGTGTGAACCCTTATTGAACAATTCTCCTACAGAATCTTTATGAAGATCTGCTGTTCAGATGAATTAATTCTTGAATATGAAATTCCTGATTTGACTCAAACAATTTTAGAAGTTAAAAAGTTAAACAGTTGATAGAAGTTTTACAGCTGCAATAAGTACTTTTGTGGACCTCCAGATGCCTCACTAGAAGACAGGCTTGAGACAGATTTGTGACTTCAGCTACACTTTTACTCTAGAGATGGCATCATGAATCCTGGCATTAACCATAAATTTAGGCAAGTTGGTTTGAATTTCCCATGAACCCAGAATATAATGGGGGCTACCATTATATTCTTAACTAAATACAAACATTAATGTCAAAAAATACACCATTTTGTTGTAATTTTGTATACTTTGTCAGCTTATGGCATAAAATACCGTCATTCTAAATTTACTTTTTATCTTGTAATGTAAAAGTAAAGAAATGTTTAGCTTAGTACCGAAACATGTAAAGCCTCCCATTGTAACAGTTTTGTCTGTCTCTGTAATAAATCTGTTCAACTATGAGGTAATTCTTTCTCTGATGTAGAGAGCTTTTGCTCAGGATATGAGAGGTGTAATCAGGACCATAAAGTTTGTTGGGGCCATTTATTTCATCTATTCTCTCTCTTGAATGTGTGTTGTGTCAGTGGTCAATTTTCTATCTCTGTCTTATTGCTTATGCTCCCATAGATTCACAAATAAATAACAGCCCCAGGGCTCCACCACCCCTCAGATGCTCTGCTTTAACCTACAGAGATCTCCACAGGAGGCCCTAGATCAAAGGCCCTAGATCACACCCCTGGATGGCTTTTGGCTAGAAACCACCTCTCACAACCCTGACTGTAAGGGAAAAAAAAGTGATCACTTTAAGTGTAAGTTTTCCCATCAGTGGCAGAACAGCCTGTCCTGAGCCACAGAGAGGAAATGCTGTCTCCCTCCCCTCTTCCCTGTCCTTTAATCAGCTATTGTTACTAGCTGCCTCTTGCAGTCTCTGAATTTAAAAGGTTTTTGAATTCAGGTATAGACATCAGCCACCGACTGACTCCAAAGGAGAGAAAAACATTAGTCATCAGTCTGACTGATCCTCAAATCACTGATGCTGCACCTGCCTGCCTCATTTTCTTCTCCTGGGGCCCATCAAAGCTGGACTTTGACAATTTTTTTTATTTGGTATTCAACTATGTTTCTGCTTTTTTGCTAGTTTTTTTTTTCTCTTGAATTGAACATGGCTGTCCTTGCCTCTCTTCTGCCATTTCTTCCCTAGACCTTCTTAAGACTTTTCTTCTTTTCTGTGGTTTAATTTATTTTCATGTATCTTTTGTTTCTTGTATTTGGAATTCATTGAACTTCTTGAGTGGGTTTGTAGTTTTCATTCGTTTTGAAAGACTTTTGTTATCATTTTTTTCTTGCTTATTTCTCCTTTTCAGGTTTACAGTGGATTGCTTAAAGTAGTTTCATTGATTTTTTTTTTAACTGACTGGATATTTTTTAGTCTTTTCTGGACACTGTCCACTAACCTTTTATTCTGTACCATCTGAAATTCTTTGACTTCCATTTTTACTTTCTTCTGAGCTCATTTGGAAACAGCTTGGTCTTTCAGGTCTTATATCTAAGAATATTTTTTTAAATGGGACTTGCATAATGGTTAGCTTGGGCTAATTTTGCTCTACGGTTGAAACAAATCCATTTTATGCCTTTATATTGTATAAACCGTGAAACTGTTCCAAGATTGATGATTGGAAACAGGATCTATTCCTAGTCTTGTGTGGACTCTCTTTCCTTCTAGAAACTCCTTTTCCTGTTTCAAGTGTTTTCCTCACACACAGGCTCTCATCAAAACACAGTTCAAAACTCCATTTTCCCCCCAGTTCTCTTTAATCTCATCACATATAAAACTATATGACTTGATAACTCCAGGCACTTTGGCCTATTTGGGCTCATGGCTTCAGTCCTCATCTTAGATGATTCCTGGTCTCTGAATGTGCTTTCTCTCTCTCTCTCTCTCTCTCTCTCTCTCTCTCTCTGTCCCCTATTTTCCAGCTCTCAGGCATCAGTTTGCTTCATTGTCTGATAACCAGGACCTTGTTTGCATACCTTGTCTCTGTTTTGTGCTGTAAGGTAGAATTCCAGCTGTTACCCCACCCTTTCAGATACAGAAGTACTAGTCACTTAAGAGAAAACTTCTCTATATGTCCAATGCACAGATTTGTGCATATTTATGTAAGAAACAAGTAGTGAGTGATTCTGGGAAGAAGGAATGGTGATTGGGAGAATAACTCTCACTCTTCACAGATTTTTTTTTCTGTTTAATTTCTTAAAATCTACGACATACAATGTTAGTGTATAATAAATTTTCTTATGCTTGAACTTAGCCTTAAAGGACTTACTGAACACTGGGTGATGTGGATTGTATTGGTTTCTTCTCCCTCAGTGCCTTGGCTGACAGATAGCCAGTTACAATCATCTTTCATCCTTTTCCTTAAGTCAAAGGTAATGCAGAGGCTAGGAAGTCTGGTGCTAGATGTTTGCTTTTTTTCTGAGTTTGACACGGGTCTTCACCAGCCTCTTGGGACAATATATAAAACATATGCCAGGATGACAAACCCTTCAACTTTTCTGGAGTCATTTTAGCAACTGACTCTGAAATTCATCTTCTATAAAAGGATCCTGAAGAATGGTAAGGAAAAGTATGCAAAGGTTTACAATCTAGAATGGTTATGGCACCCTTCTTCTTAACAGTGAGATGCTGAAAAGCCACATATATCTAACAAGGAATTGTCAAATTGTATTTGGGACATAATGAAAATGGAATGTCCTATGGCTACTGAATGTTGGAATACCAAGCGCTAACACACATTCAAATGTCATCACTGGTAAGCAGAAAACAACTGTCTGTTTAAGGTATATACAGTAGGATTTTAATTCAAGAAATACATAGAAAGGATATACATTAAAATAGAAATGTGTTATCTATTTTATTATTATCTACACATATATTATCCATGGTCTAAAGGATGTATATATTAAAATGATAGTCACATTTATTCCTCAGTGGCAAGATAATAAATAGTCATCATTCCAGCTCATATGTATAAAATATTTATAGGAATATTATTATTTGTATAATAAAAATTTTGGTTTACATCACAGAATATGATAGCTTGGCAGGAGAGCCATCTCTTGGTTTGTGACCCCCTTTTATTCTATTTTCTTTGGTTACTTGTAGAAAAAGAGCAGAGGACTCCCCAGACCTCTTTGGTTTTCCTTGCGATTGGTAGCACGCTGATCCAGGGTTGCTACCCTCCATTATAAATCTTTCTTTTTCAAAGGATATTTTCAGCCATCTCTTTCCATGTTTAGCCCTTATCCTCATTTTAATTGCAGGCTAATGTACCAGCTGCCATTTTCTTCACTCCGACCCCCCTTCTCTTTCTGTGCCACAACTAGATTGCTATTTTGCTAAAAGTCCAGCTCTGATTTTGCTAGACTAGTTGATGTTCTGAGCCTCTGAAATGTGTCCAGACTCCTGCTCCACCCAGTGCTCTGGATGTTACCGACTTCCTTTTAGTATTTTTTAAGTTTTAGATTTTTTGTTTGTAAGTTATGGTAGCTGAAGAGGATTATGTGTTGAAGATCTAATAAGGAGCTTTAAAGTTAGTGAGCTGGGTTGGGTCATTCCCAGTCTCTACTGCTTCGGTGTGTAGAATTGCGCACCCACACTCCACGCCGTGTGCCTCTGTGTTCCTCCCCACTGAGCAGGGCTAGTGTGTCCTCTGTCACACCGGAGCTATAATTCATGGCTTTGATCAAAGGTGGGTTAAGAGAGGTGACAGGAAGATCTTTGAATGTGCTTCACTGGAGGACTTGGCTTCTTGGGCTTCTGCAAACCATCCACGTAAAGAACTTCCCAGGAGTGCAGAGTGCTTGTAAGGATGGCCCGTGGCTTAGGGCTCAGCCAGCTGATGTCCATCCACGGCGTGGGGGCCCAAGGTTTGCCCTGGTGCCCCACTGAGATCTTGAAGTTGCTATTATTATACTCCTGAGCACGTGGCTGTCAGTTGAGAAATACATGCTGGCTGGTGCAGGCATGGGCGTTAGCATTGGGGGCGCCAGTGAGACACAAGGTTTCTCAATTAGATATAAACTATTTCATCAGCACCCTCATATTTTTTAATCTCTTAAAAGTGTCCTGAAAGACAAATCATAACTTTAAAAAAAATGATAAAAAATTAAAAAAAAAAAAACTGCGAACAAAACATGCAGCCCTTGGCACCGTGTCACAAATCTTAGGAGTCGAAAGTGTCTCTTGTCGTTTACTATGATTAGGGTGTGTGTTGTGATCAGGTTGCCTTGCCTCTCCCTGTCCTCTCACATTGCTTCCTAAAGCAAACAATGCTGTCGTCCTCTGTGCTCATAGATACTTAGGTGCCCCGACCCGCGGGACCTAGTAATTCGTGGGGTCCCGAGGAGGACCAAGCCTGAAAGAAAAACAGGCGAGAGACAAGGAACGAGACCAGGCAATGAGTTGTCGAGGTCTGTTTATTGCTCGCTGGAGCTATACTTTTATATTTTTGAAATAAGGAAGCGACTACCCTCCCAAGTGGAAAAAGCGGGCAAATTATCTCTTGCATAAGTGGCACATTCCGTGGCTCTTTCTGGGATCGAAAAAATAAGTCAGGGCGGGGGTGGTTTAGCAACTTCTCGGGAAGTCCCCTCCAGGTGGTTGAAGTCGATTGCAGACCCTGGCGCCAGCATCCGTCGTAACTACGCGCCTGGGATTCCTGGTCCCCGGCACTTAGGAGCACAGGAATGAGGCAAGCCTGGAGCCTCGTGTCTGCACCCACACAGCCCAGGTAACACCAGGCCAGCGCTGACATCCGCTGGGTGATGGGGCTCATCCAGCATGTGTTAGGAGTCTTGAGAAAAAGCGGGTCGGGACTTCAGCAAGCCTGTGTGCTCAGGGCTTAAAAGTGAGATTTGTTACATAAAAACCAAGACCTAGCTAAGTCCTTCAGTGGCCTTGGTGTTCTCGTGAATGAGATGAAGACACTGAGAGACTCTCTCAGAGGTTTGATGTTAGAGTCGGTTGAATTCACTCGTGTCAAGTGTTCACAGAGCTTGGGACATCATGGTGCTAAGTAGTCACTTGAAATATAGTGTTTTTTGTGAGGCAGGGGCTCAGTTGCTAAATTCCCTTGCTGAAGAATTTTACACATACATGTAATAAAGCTTGGAAGAAAGAGAGAGAAAGAAATTAATAGCATCGCAGATTGTGTTCTGCAAAATAGTGATTTTCAACAGATGGCACTGGAGATGAAAAATGGTTCCATTAAGGGACAGGCTTTTGCCTGTGCACAGTGCGGCTCCTCATTCCAGCCTCAGGAGTAAAACTCCATTGGAAGGCTGGGACCTGGGATCAGCATGGCCGGGTAGTAGTATCTCTGTAGGGCAGAGATGGACTCCGTGGATCCTGAAGAATACATTGAATCTAAAAGGTGTGCTTCCTGCAGGTAGGACTGGCTAGCAGGGCCCGGGTTTAGTTTCCTGGTTCCTTCTCTTGCTCATACCACTGCTTCTACTGGTGCTGGAGTCTTGGAGGTGGGTGACCTTCTCCTTCCCAAGCTGACTCTGAGGAGGGAGGTCCTTTCAACAAGGTTGTACTTTTTATGTTATTCCCCAGATGCTGGACTTGGTGCTGAGACAGAGTAGGCTCGAGGGATTAAAATCGGTGTGTGCCTTAGACCGACGCAGTGCTAAGTTACCAAGTGGATGGGTGAGCTGGGCAGGAGAAAGCCCCTAGAAAAACAGACTTCCTTTAGCTCTCAAATCCCTCCTACATCACTCTTTCCTCTGTGAAGTCCATGAACAAGTCGTCTGCTGAAGCCCAGGCAAGGGTTGCCATTCCCAAGCTTTTCATTGTTTAAGTTTAAAGTGGAGTGCGGGTCCCTGCTTGGTGCTCATCTCTTTGGAGAGTGAGTTCACTCGTTATCATAATTTTGCCAGATGGAAGAAAGGGTGCACTCTTTGGGGAGCCTAAAGGCTCTCTTGACTATAAACCATGTTTCCTCATGAAGGGTGGATCCTCTGTGGTTACCTCTGCTCCCCAAAGCTGTGTGTTTCCTTGGAGTGTGGGCTTGCTAGGTGTTGGAGGTGGGGTGGGAGGGTGGCTCTGGGCAAATGGGAGAGGACCTCAGAACTGGAAGACAATGACTTTGATGTGAACCCTTAAATCCAGTCTTCATTCTTTCTCCTGCTTATGAGGAATAAAAATTAATCGTATAATCTTACTACACAAAGTTGAAAGGAGATGGAGAGGGAGGGGCTTGCTTTCAGGATGTGCTTTGGGATGTGAAAGAGCGGTGAGACTGAAGAGAAAGGGGAAGAGGAGAGAGGAGGTGTCCTAAGCTCTGTACTTCTCCCCTGTGTGGAAGTGGGAGCTCACTGGAGCACTCCGCAGCAGTGCCCAGCGCTCTCCTGCACCACCTGGGCCTCCCAAGTGGCACTTGGCAGCCAGCTTGGCTCATTAGCATTTTCACAGCCAAGGGGCAGCTCACAGGGTGTTCTCTGCAGATATTTAAATGTCTGGATTAAAAATGCCCAGGCCGTGGATTAAAAATTGTCCCAAGGCATTTCTGGCTCCTATTCTTCCATATGGCTTGGCAGAAGTCTCACATTGCTTCATTCTGAAGAGGGTTTTATCGGGGTCAGATGCCTATGGGGTCATGGTAGCAATACCAGGCCCTACTGCCATCCCTTCTTCTCCCCTGCTTTTACCGCCTATTCTTCCTTTTCCTCTTTCCCTGCTGTCTTTGTCGGTCTCTTCCTTTTGTTGTGCTTTTCAAATATACTGATTTTTAGAAGAGAGGCAGAGCCCAGTGACCAGAAACAGTGCATGACCCTAGGCCAGGTTCTGCCATTCGGTGGCCAGATGCAAGATGAGCAGCTAGTGCTGATGGGATGTGGCTGTCAGGGACATCTGTGCATCCATTTTCTCATGCTGCTCTAGCAAATTAATCACCACAAATTTAGTGTTTTAAACCAGCTCCAAGTAATTTCCTCCCTATTCTGTTAGTCAGAAGTTTGGCCAAAGTGTTCCATAGTTGGGTCCTGTGTGGAGTCTCTCTGAGGCGGGCAGACAGCATTTTCTTTCTGGGAATCTCTGGAGTGGGTCTGTGTCTCAGAGAATCCAAGCTCTTGGCTGCATTTACTTTCTTGTGATTCTAAGACTCGGGTCCCTAGTTTCTTGGTTACTGTATACCAAGGCGTGGTATGTTTGGTGTTTGGTCTTACAGCTGCCCCTTTCCAGCTCCTGCTTTCCACGTGGTCCCTCCAGCTACAACAAGGCCCCTCACACTTCCAGCCTGATTGACCTTTTCTCTCGAGTATCCCAGGCCTCTAGCTAAAAAACGTTTTCTGCTTTGAAAAAACTCATCAGGGTTGTGAGCCACCATCTGTAATGGGATCTGATGTGCTCTTCTGGCATGCAGGTGTACACATAGTCAGAGCACTCGTATACATACATACATAAATAAATCTTAAAAAAACATTAAAAAAAAGAAAAGAGAAAAACTCATCAGGGGAGCTAGGGTAATCGTCCCATCTTAAGGTACTGATTGATAACTGCATTCTACCTTAAAGTCCCTCTTAGTGCAGTGTATTTGCGGTTTTGTGGATTCAGATTGGACATCTGGGAGGAGGAATTATTTTTCACTCAAGACCTTATAAATAATTCATCAACTGTCTTAAAGTCCAGAGCTGGGAGGTTGCTGCAGTCTTTGTCAGGGGAGCCTAACATTTCCAGTCATTGCTGGCAGGGCCAGTTAGAGCAGAAAGGAGTCTGAAGCCATAAGCAAGGGCGAGCCAGAGAAAACTTTGAGCCTCGGGGAAGCAATGTCCTTTTCTGAAGCTCAGACCCTCTGAATCTACCATTTCACTCAAGATGGCCATGGGGACCTGGAGAGATGACATGAGCTGGTCAGGAGGTGACTAGAGTGGGCACCAGGGTAAAACATTCAGAAGGTATCGGCCGTGAAGTCTGAGGAGGCTTTTCAGGAAGTGAAAACTATTGCCTTCGATTGCATTGAAGAGATAAATGACTGTTTTTTCTTGGCTCTGGAAATACTAGTCTGCAGCATTATGTGTTGAAGAGGATCATGGCCTTTCGATAGCCTGATATAAACTGCTCATGATGGCCAGCAAAAACGCTCCACCTTATTCTTGCAGGGTCTGGGTGTCCTCAGAGTCAGAGCTCTTTGTCTGTCCTTGGCCACAAGCCCTCAGATGTGGCACTCGTGGACCAACTGTTCTGGAGCTCCAAGGGAAGAAACCTGGCAAGGAATTCCACCCCTGGGCCTCTTCCCCTCCAAGCTAAGGCAGGCAATTCTCCATGGCTCTATTCAGATCTGCAGGCAGTGAGCCTGGTCCACAGGGAGACCGGCTCACTGTGCAGGGGCCTCCTTCTCTTGCCAACTCTTCTCCCTCTGGTCTCCTCTTTATCACAGTCTGGAGACACCTACCTCCCTGGGATTTACATAAGCTGGAGCAAAGTGCTCTCCAGCTAAGAATATCTCCACCCCCTATCCCTGGGCGATGTGCCTAGGAGGTGAGGAGACTGACTCACTGCACCTCTGACTCAATGAAAAGACAAATGTAAGAAACTACTGGATTAATGTTGGTTGCGGAGGGAGGTGAATAACTAGTATTTTTAGCACACGAAGGCAGAGGTGGCTGCTATGAAGTCGGTCCTAGAGGGTAGAAGCTTTTATTTAAGCTTCTTTTCTCAACTGCTTCAGACATCTTTAGCAGTGGAGGTTTTCAAGTAGTGAGTGAGGCTCAGAGAGGACGGGACACTGCCATAGGAAATGCCCAGCCTAATCTTAGCAGCAACAGTGCCGGCTGGCTGTGGGACTTGTCTGCACAGCCTAGGCTTGGCTGGTTTTCTCACAGGCCAGGAACTCCCCGATTCCCAGAGCATGCCTCTGCTGACAGTGAAATGCTAAGACTATACCCCAGCACCGTTTCTTCCTGGGCAGAGCACTAACACTTGGCCTACAACTCAGCCATGGTATGTGGCAGCCTGTGAGCAGCCTGGGCTCTTCCAGAGATCTAGATTTCTGTTGTAGCGTTGCCCCTGGAAGGAAGTGTGTGCATTTCTTGTCCCTCATGGCCGATAGGTACAGCCACTACCAGTTTAATATTTTCTAGGTGGAGCCTCTCTTGCCGTTGTATCCAGAAATATCTCAGGCATTGATCAAGTTTTTCTCATGCCTGAAAACCAAGACACAGGTCCAGAGAGGGCATGGGAAAGAGTGTACAAACAGCCAGGGCCCGTCACTAATAACATGTGTGCCAGCCCATAGCTGCAGTTTGGACCATTTACTCCTGAGGGAGACACTTCTGGTTACACATCCAACATCCAGCCTTACTGTCCTTAGCTTTCATATTGCCGTGATGAACACATCACCAAAAGCAACTTAGGAGAGGAAAGGGCTTATTTAGCTTATATTTCAGATCACAGGCCATTGTTGAAGGAAGAGGTCAGGACATGAAATCAAGTGGGAAGTAAAGTATAAGCCATGAAGAAACATTGCTGACTGGCTCACTCCCTCTGACTCTCGTCAGCTGGCTTTATCATACAACCCAGGACCACCTGCTCTTAGCTGGCTCAACTCAGAGTGATGAGTGGGCACTCTCCTTAACACCAATCAACAATGAACACAGTTGCCCACAGATCCCTCTGATCTTGGCAATCCTTCAGCTGAGACTTCCTCTTTCCAGGTGATCCTTGGGTGAGTCAAATAAACAATAAAAACAACCAGGACCCATCTTCCTTTCAGATGGGATCAACTTCCTGCCATAGACATTGAAGCTGGATTATAAACACATGCATGCTTCCTGGAATCACTGACTTTGCGAATCTCAGCTCCAGGTCTTAACTAGCTATGGCCTCTGGCAACTCATTTAGCCTCCCTGTTCCCCATTTCCTCACCTATGATTGGACATAACACTCCCTAATGGGAGGCCTTGAAGTGTGAGTTAAATAATGTACATGCAGTCCTTACGACTGTGCCTGGTCCGTGTTACTCATTAGGCATTGTTCTTGCTCTCCTGCTACCAGGAGCCACTCTCTGCTGTGGCTCAGGTACAGACACGTTACACATTGCTGATCCTTTGGACTGGGGAGAAGGTCTGTTGGGGGGTCTGGGTAATGCTGTCCATCTCTGCTGCTCACAGCCTGGTCCCTGTGTGAGACCTGAAATTGTAGAGGCACTGCCAGCCCAGAACTGTTTGATTCGGGGATGCTTTGTCTGCTGGGATAATGTTGCCCATACTGTTGAAGTCTCTTAGCACCCGTGGTCAAAACCATTCTAAATGGTGTATCTACCAATGACACAGAGAAACCGTGCATTTAAGCCACACACAGCTTTATATGTATTTGATGACAGTGTTATTGCATGACATTTTGCTTTAAATTTTTCTAAAAATTTGAATACTGTCACACTCACAAAATTAAAAAATATATATATTCTAAGTATGAAAAGGTGAAAAGAGGGGGCATTCACATTCCCAATTCCCAGGCCCCAGCAGCTAGCTAACCACTGTTCTCAGTCTTATTTGACTTACAAGAGATTTCTGAAGGTAAACACAAAATCAGTGTAAGCAAGATACAAAATATATTGCTTTCTCTTGTGGTAATATAAATATTTGAAAGCTATCCATCATTCTGTCCCGTGCTTTATTCATCTAATATATCCAGTTCCAGGGGATTCAATGCTCTCTTCTGGACTATTTGGGCACCAGTTCACATATGCGTATGTGTGTGCGCGCGCACGCGCGCGCGCACACACACACACACACACACACACACAAATAAATAATAAAATAAATCTTTAAAATAACTTTCTTTTTTTTACAATATTATTCCAAAATGCTGCACTGAATTAAACCAGCTCCTCTTGACGAGTGTCCAGGCTCCTTCCCATGTTGATTGCACTGCTGCAATTAATAAATGGTGTATTTACTGTTTTGTAGATATGCAAATACTCCTGTAGAGAGAATTCCCCAAAGTGGCATTACTGTATCTGAGAGAACATACATCTGTAGCTTTGCTAGCCGTTGCTAAATTGCCATCCATATGGGCCATGCAAATTTATACTCCCACCAGTAAGGTATGAGAGTGTCTGTTTCCCACAGCCTTGGCAACAGGACATGCTATCAAATTTGGGATGGTTGCCAATTTTATGTTGAAAAATGGCTCTTAGAGTAGTTTTAATTTTTATGCATCTCATTATGAATGTAAAAGAGCATTTTAGACATATTAAGGATAATTTATTTATTCTTTGCATTGTGTTTATAACATTTATCTGTTTTCTAGTGAGTTATTGGTCTTTTTCTTACCCACCTCTGGAGCTTTTTACATACTAATAAGGTTATTCTGTGTATAATGAATTATATTTTCTAGTTTATCATTTGCGATTTTTTTTCTTAATTTTATGATAATTTAATTTTGTCAAGTAGAGGTTTTAAGTTTTCATTTTCTATATAGTTGAATTTATCAGTTTTATTTTGTGAACTTCATGTTCTGTGAAATTCTGAAATATTTCCAGCCTACTCATCTATTATTTTTATTAATTTTTTATTAGAGATTTCATCCATTTGGAAATTACCTGGAGGTGTGGAACGATGTTAGAGTTTAAGAGTAAGATTTCTGAGATAGCTATGAGTTGACCTAACATTTTTCAAGCTTGTTGTTCCTACTAGGATACTATTTTTCTCCTTTCTTTCTCCTTCCCTTTCAATTTTCTTTATTGCTGCACTATTCCTGAGCCAGTATTGTGTACCTTGATTTACCCTTGAAGAATCTTGTTTGCTTATTAATCAGTGTGAACTTCAGAATTCCTTTAGCCTAAAGAAAGACAGAAAGAGAGGAAGAAAGAAAGACAAAAGAAATAATAAGAAAGAAAAAAGAAAGAAGAAAGGAGAGGAAAAGAACAGGTTAATTTAAAATTTGGAGAATGAGAACATTCTGTGTGTGTGTGTGTGTGTGTGTGTGTGTGTGTGTGTGTGTGTACATGTGCATGCAAGTATGTATACCACATGTATACTACTCCAGAGATTGTATTAGAAAGTGAATTTTAAAATGTCATTTTATTTACTGTAATATCAAGGTGTACCAAACACTGTGTAAACACTTAATAAAAGATAGCTAAGACTTCCACAATTAAAACTATAAATATTGTTGAGAGAAATTAATTAAAACCTAAGGGAAGGTGTTTATGGATGAAATAACTCAGTTTAGTGAAGATGTCAATTATCTGTAAATTTAATATGCTCTCACACAAAACCCCAGTAGCTGTCTAGTAGAAACTGACAAGCTGGCTATAAGATTTATATGGAATTATAATTGGTCATGAATAAATAATACAGTCTTGAACAAGAAAGTTAAAAGACTTGTTTTACTGTAGACCAAGTCTTAGTCTTGACAGTACAAAAAAAAATTAATAATAATAATGCAAGGATAACATAGTGGAGAGTGTGGAGAATAAGGCTCAGAATAGAATTTTCGTGTCTAGATATATGTAGACACTTGATTTACAGCCTAAGTGGGACTCCAGACCAAGAGGAACAGATGCTGAATCGAATAAATGGTGCTGAGCCAATCACACAGGCATTTAGAAACAAAACAAAACTTGACCTCTCCATTCCATAAGTGAATTCTGGGTGGAGGGTAGTCTGCATGTGAGGAGGGGAAGCCTCTTCTAGATGTTCTGCAAACATCTGTCTGTTTTGCTACGGCCCCGGGCGAGCAAAGATCAATGGAACATTGAGCAGCACACACCTTAGTAAAGATTGAGAAGTTGAATTTAGCATCTCCTGTTCATCCCGAGGAGCCAATAGGAACTGCACGGCACACAGAGTGGGAAGATGCTCTCAGCAAACACAAGAAAAGAAAAAAAAAAGTTCATCACTGCATTGAAGAAATGGATCAGAGCTGGAGAGACGCCAAGTAGCTTCAAAGAATATTGGGGTGAATTACGATACATGTACGTACTCAAATACGGGAGTTAAAAAATGAATCCATTCTGATTTGCTTCATCTCAGATCACACATGAACTGTATTGTTCCATACAAATACAGTTCAAAATGAGGCAACTCATGATTAGGTTAGGCTAAGCATCCTTCTGACTCTAAAACAGTGAGTTATGGGTTAGAACTTGGGGCCGTGCTTACGTAGGGGAGAAGGATAGGGCTCTAGGGAGGCTGCCGGGTTGCTGACAGTGTTGTTAGTCTGGGATGTCTTCACTTGAAGTAATTCATCAAGCTGATTGTCTTCCGCGAGCAGGCAACGCCATAGCCATTTATTAATCGTCCATCGTGCCTGTGTAAGATGTGATGTGCACTGCAGCCTCGCTTCTTTTCACCCCTTTGTGACTGTTGCCCAGGCTGGAGGGAACTCATTGTTACCAACTAGCTCAAGGGTCAGCACAGGCCATGAACGCTCCGATGCTTTGCAAATCCATCCCAAGTGCCTGTCCTTCATTCCAGTGTCTGACTCCCCCATCTGCAGGCAGCACTTGGCAGGGAGCTAGAGAAAAAAGCCTGCTGGGACCACAGCATGCTGAGCTGAGCGGGTGGGAGGCAAGTTCAAGTCTGAAGGAGTAGAGAACGGTGCTCTGGCTGCACACTAACTGCTTTACTAATTTAAAATGCTAAACCTGGAAAGTGGTGATACACCTGTTCGTGTTTGAGGAGGGTTCATTTGCATAATTAAATTATTAATGGCACCGCTGTGTGCCCAGCTCCAGGTGGAAGCTCCCACCATTATAAAGTTAAGAAAAACATTTTGGTTTGTAGAGGCAATAAAATTGTGACAAAATTCTCACTTTTAAAAAGCCATTATTATAATGTTTTTGTGTCTGTAATCAATAGTAACAATAAACATTAAAATAAAAACCTGGGGATAGAGATGGCTCAGCAGGTAAGAGCAGGTGTGGCTTTTGCAGAGGACTAAGGTTTGGTTTCCAGAACCCACATGGGGGCTCGCAACCATGGATAACTCCAGTTCCAGGGGACATGACATATATGTGTGTGTGTGTGTGTGTGTGTGTGTGTGTGTACATTCATATATATTCATGCAGGCAAAACACTCATACACTACAATTTTTTAAATCTTAAAAGCACTACAAGCCAGAGCTAACTCACTTGGTACAGCACTCTAGCATGCCTGAGGCCCTGAGCTCAATGCCAGCATTGAGGAAACTAGGTTCATTGCTGCACAGCTGTGATTTAGCCTGAGATATGAGATCCAGTTTCAGAAACAATCAGCAAACAACCAAAAGCTACTCCCCAGCCCCGTGAAGGTAATGTCTTTCATTGACTGCTACTCTGACAAAAGGCCAATAAAACCACTAAAGCAACGTTTTACGCAAATTACATGGAGGCAGTTTTTAAGTCACTTGAAAATTCACCCAAGGACTGTGGTCAAATCTGACTGTGACATTTGTGAATTTTTACGTGTCAGTAACAGAAAACAACCTTCCATTTGTAAATATGAAAGAGACTGGAGCTCAAGTTCATTGTCTTGTCAGCCTTGGATGTGAAAAGCCTACAGTTCTGGTGAAAATATTTCTTGGGATTTATTTAACACATGGCCTCCAGCTACTGAAGTTTTTGTTGTTACAAGAGTGGTTTCTGAGTTGACGGATGAGTGTTTTAATCAGTCTGCCCCACCTCTGGCATCTGTACACACTGAAATGCACGTGGTTTGTTTCCAGTCAAGAAAATATATTTAAATAGAAAAAGGTCAACATTTTTATTTATTTCCAACAAACTAATGTTTTCAAGCCTTACTGGGAACACTTCAACCCAGAAACTACATCTACTGACCTGGAATTAGAAACTCATTATTTAAAAAGTGCTAAACATAGCAGTAGATTTCAAAGAGAAATCTGTTGCTGTGTTGCTGTGCTGCTCTAAGTACCAGCTGGTTCACTGAGGAAGAGAGAACAGAGCCTGGGTAGAGGTGAGCAGAGTAAGGGAAGAAGAGATGGGAATGGGGAGAGGCGAAGGAGAAGATGGAGGAGGAGGAAGATGGGAAAAACAAGAGGTGGAAAAGAAAAGGAGAAATTGCACAAAGAGCCTAAGGAGGAAAAAGAAAATGTGTTTGTGTAATCAGAGACATTTCTCAGGCATCCCACTTTCCCTGCCCTGCCCCACCGCTATTTTCTGATGGCCCCAGCACAGCTTTTTTCCAGGCCCCCAATTACCCCTTGTTCACTGTAATGGAGTTATCAGATCCAGCAGGAGTTATTTCTAAATGAACATCTTTCTTTTGTTTCCAAAATGTCTTGGACTCATTGTTGACCTCAGATGCTGTTGAGAGCAAGCTACCCTTTGTGGGATTCGAATGGCTAACAGCGTTTCAGGGCAGGAGTCCGGCAGCCCGGAGAGTGTGCAGCAACCAGAGGCCAACCAGAGGCCAACCTGAGCTATCAGTCCTCGCCTTCCACCTAGTCCGAGACAGGGTGTCTGGGCCACTGCTGCGTAAACCAGGCTTCCTGGCATCCTCGGATTCTGCTGCCTCCGCCTCCCATCTCTTGAAGTTGGAGTGCTTGGATTACAGACACATACTCCCGAGGCTGCCTTTAGGTGGGTTCTGAACTCAGGTCCTCATACTTGTGTGCCAAATATTTTAACACTGAACCATCTCTCCAGCCCAAATGTTTGAATTTTTAAAGAAGAAGAGGCAACAGAACCTGAGATTCGTAGAACTGTGATAATTTTTAAATGGATTACTAGCACGTTCTTACCTTTAGGAATTGGAGGTTGAGGTTTCTAGTCAGGGAAGATCTCTGCAGAGGAGCTAATGAGACTGCTTAAGTTTCCTCAGTGTGTGGGTCCTGTAACCTGCCTGAATTATTTGGGTCCTTCCCCTTCTCCCTCCCCCTCTTCATCCCCACTTCTCCTCTCTCCCTCCCTCTCCCCATCACTTTCTCATCTCTCTCTCTCCCTCCTTCTCATGGACTCTCTAACAGAGAGTTTTGTGGTAGAAACAGGAACCTTTACATATTTATCTTCATACGTTGCCTGTCAATTAGTTTGCAATGACCTATGTGTGTAATTTGCAAATTAAAATGAGAATTCTAGTGACTTAAGGAGCAAAGCCATAGGTTTTTAGCACAAGGGCTATGTCCATACAGTTTTTATGGGTCAGGCCTGCACTGCCCAGCATGGCAGCCATTTGCCCATGTGGTTACCCTTCATTTGAAATGGAACAGATACGAATGAGAAACTTAACATTTAAATCCACTCAATCTTACTTAATTTAGATATAAAGACTGATCTGTAATTCCGTTGTTGAAAAACTTGTGACATACATTTGGAACCACTCAGGCATGTATCTTGCGAAAATCTACTTAAATAATTGTTTAATGAGATCCAAGTATAGAATAAGTATCTCCATGGTCTCTTTGGTATGTAAAGGCCAGACATCCTTTGCTCTAGTGGTAGCAATTGTACTGCAGGTAGGAAAAGTAAATGTACACTAGGAGTAAGAATCTATTCCAGCGAGAACAAAGCACCACGTCCACAGGATAGAAAGATTCTAAAGTACCAGGCCACATGGAGCTCAGCGGGCCCTTTCTAGGCATCACACTGGAATTTCAGGGCTGTGCTCAGGGAGGACAAAGTGGCAGCTTTTGTGAATGAAAGTGATCCCATATATCTGCCATTTGGGAATGCCTTTGTAGTACGGAGCCTTAGGTGAGCAGCTTCATGGAACACAAAGTCCCTCAAACTTCATTCCTTCTGAGAAGCTAAAGCCTATGATCACCTCCTCCTCCTCCTCCTCCTCCTCCTCCTCCTCCTCCTCCGTCTCTCTCTCTCTCTCCCTCTCTCTCTCTCCACACACACACACACACACACAATCACCACCACCACTGGTCTTCCAATCTTGCTATTTTGCTTTCTTAATCATGATGCAGTGAGCCTTCCTTCCTCAGGCTTCCTCTTACCATGATAATGTACATGGAGATGCCCTGATTAGACCTGTCTGTCTCAGTGTCCTTTGCATAGCTCTCCTCAGCCCTCAGAGCAGCCTATGTGTGTCCAGCACAGAACACCAAGTTCTGTTTGATTTGTCATCCTTCAGTTTTGACTATGGCTGAACCTTTTTCCCTCAGTCTCTGGGCCCCAGAGAAAGACTTCAACCATTTTTAGTTTCACATCCAGTCTCTATCTGTAAGAAGCATGATATCCTTTTATAGGTATGAATGTATATTCTTATAGACACAAATATACTTTTATATGGTCAGGGAAACACGTGAGAGTTCATCTGCTCCAGCCCTTCCCTGCCACGTCTTTTCTTCTAGGCTACTCAGAGCATTGCTAGCTGGATTCCACAACCTCCCAAACAGGCCAACATCTGAAACTCTAGATGTTTAAGGGGCCAGAGACCCTAAGCATTTATTACATGCTTTATTTTAAGATGGATGTGAGTGGGCAGAAGGTCATCAGGAAAAGCTCTTGGAATCAACATTTCGGGGAGGGAAAGGATGCAGGATTAGGATGAAAGAGAATAAGGACTGTGATGTGGAATCAGAGAGGGCTTCAGGGTCTTTCACAAAAAGCTTAACACTGAGGTGGACTTGCAAAGCCATCCTCAGTTTGCCATGTGAGTACTCCATGCTGTAAGGGGTTCTTACTGGCAGATAAGCAGGATCACTTTCATTCATTAAAGCTGCCACTTTGTCATCCCTACGTTGAGAGCACAGCCCTGGAACTCCAAGGTGATGTCTAGAAAGGGTCTGCTGGGCTCCTACCTACTGTGTGATTGCTACCCTCCTTAGTGGAGGAGGGGAAAAGTTCATATGGCCTGTGACCAGCTGCAGTGATAAGACAAATGCTTGCTCGATTTTTTTTTCTAGCTGTGGTGAATGAATATATACATGTGTGTGAGTGAGTATGTGTGTGTGTGTGTTAGGATTTTATTGCTGTGAAGAGATACCATGATCCCAACAACTCTTATGAAAGATAACATTTAATTGTGGCTTGCTTATAGTTCAGAGGTTTAGGCTACTAATATCATAGTGGGAAGCATAGCAGTAGGAGACATAGCAACGTGCAGGCAGTCATGATGCTGGAGAGTAGTTGAGAGTTCTACATCCAGATCTGTAGGCAGCAGGAAGAGCTTCTGAAACCTCAAAGCCGGCCTCCAGTGACACACTTCCTCCAGTGAGGCCACACCCACTCCAACAAGGCCACAACTCCTAATAGTGCCACCTCCAATGGGTCTATCAGGCCCTTTTCATTCAAACTACCACAGTGTGTGTGTGTGTGTGTGTGTGTGTGTGTGTGTGTGTGTGTGTATACATATATATATATATTTATATTTATATGTGTGTGTATGTGTAAGTATATAATTTTCCCTTCCTCTCTATCCCATTGTTGTGCACAGGGTATGTTAGCTTATAAGCTGCAAAACTCTATACGGTATTATACTAAAGCCAAAGTTTGTAAAAGTGGACATCACCTAGAAATTCTTGAGTTGTTGACACTGTTGAGAATTGGTGGGGGAGGGTGGAGGGTACACACCTTTAGTTCTAGCACCTGGAAGGCAGAGTCAAGTGGATCTCTGAGTTTGAGGCCAGTCTGGTCTACAGAGTGATTCCACAATGGCCAGGGCTACACAGAGAAACACTGTCTTGAAAAAAAAAAAAAAAAGAGTCTGGTTTTCTCAAGGGATAATTAGCATATGATAAATTTGAATGTATGTTTTGGAACAGCGAACATAAAGGTTGTGGAGATTCAGGGAGTGAGACATAGTGACCGTTTACTACTCTGTTATCTGAAGGCATTCAACAAATCACCTTGGCTAAGCGGTGGTGAGAGGAGGGGGTCCAGCTCCCTTGCAGAAGGCCGAATGGTTGGGGAGTGGTATGTGGCCAAGGTCAGTCCGTTGAATGCTTCATGTGGAACTGAATCTAGAATGTGTAGCTCAAGTTAACCTTCCCCCACCACATTTCTCCATAGAGTCCAGCTGTGACAGAGCAGTGGTCATGCTGGATGCGAGAGCCCCAGCCCAGGAACAGTGACAGATGTACTTGAGCCAAGCTGTCCCTTGTGACCTTGACTCCATCCTTGCTTGCTCACATCTCCTCTCTCTGCCTATTTCCCGGGCTTTATAGAAGGCATTTTCCCATCAGGATGTGGCTAGTCAGCATCTTCAGTTGACACTTTTCAGTTGCTCTTCAACTTATATATAGGGTCATATAAAAAAAAACAAAAAACAAACAACAACAAAAAAAAAACAAACAGAAACCATTATGAAAGGAAACTGTCACAAGTTAAATTGTGTTTAGTAACCCAACCTACTAAACATCACGGCCTACTTGAAGGGTGTGTGGAACACTTACATTAGCTACAGTTGGGCAAAATCATCTGACAACACCTATTTCATAATAAAGTGTTGGGTAGTGTACTGAAACTGAGGAAAATAGAACAGTTGTCTGGGTACAGATGGATATTTGAAGCACGATTTACACAGAGTGCCTCGGTTGACTCAGCATCCCGAAGTTAAGACATCATAGTAAATTAGAGACACTCTCCCCCAGATCACACTGTGTGCGTAGATACATCTGCACCTTTCTAGCCACAATCCACTTTTCTTTCCTCCGGTGCATTCAGGATTGTATTTTTGTTCTTGGTCTCCAGAAAAATGTCACAGTGCTTGCCGTGCTTAAGCAGAGGCTCTTATCGTGGAGTGCTCTGCCTCCCATGACATTTCTACCCGGATGGGCATCTGCTTCCACCCTGGGAGTTGATCTCACTTTCTCACTGTCGCCTGCCTGCTTTCCTGTCTGTCCTCAGCATCTTTCTGGAATTCTTCTAGGGAAATTTCTCCCATGTGCCTCTTCTCTTTTCCCTCACTTTCCCCTCTTAGTCTTAAGGATCTACATTCTGGCCTATTTTTAAGAATATAGACCTATCCTTTTTTTCTATTTTTTAAGATTATTCGTGAATTTCATATCATACACCCCAGTCCCACTCATCTCCCCGTCCCTTTTTACCCGCCCTCTACCCTTGCAACTTCACTCCCAAAAGCAAATAAAAATCTGTTGTGGAAGCTGTAGTGTGTCACAGTGTCTCACAGTATGTCTTTTTGTCCACACTTCTTTACTTGAGAATGTTCACTGCAGTACGTCTTTGGCCTAGTCTGAGGCCTCTGGCTACTGCCACACCATCAATACTGGATCCTTACAGGGAATCCCCTCAGAAATCCTGTTGTTGCTCTGTGTCATGGAGATCCTGCTGCTTTGAATCTGGAGGATCTGTGAAGAGCAAACTTCAGTCTTACTTTAAGACACTTCCTTTCTAAAACGCGGATGTAAACATCCGACCAAGTGTTTGTCAGGCTGGGAGGCTGGAGAGCAATATCAGGGAGAAGGCTTCACACACTGATTTTCAATTAATGACCCTGTCTCCGCCCTCATTCCCCACACTCGCCAAGTATTGTTTTTGTTGTTGTTGTTGTTTTTTACCTTCTCCGTTGTCTCCCCTGCTCAGCTTCTGCGTAATGCTCTCCCATCTGCTGAAGATTTTAAAATGTTAAGTATTTTGCCAGAATTCTCTGGAGAAGAGATAAAACTGGTTGTGGTGTCTGCCACCTTGCGTGGCTCGGTAATGTAGTCAGCGTGTAGGGAAAACCATGATATATGCCACTTCTCCAGAAGGTACAGTCCCCGCAGTGTCTAATGACCAAACTCTCTCGTTTAGTGTTTACTGCCCTGGGGACTCTGGGGAGGCCGGAGTGGAAGGAAGTGGAGGAATAATTTTGAAAGCGTCACTGAATAAATGGCCGTTGACCAGACTGAGAAGAACAGGTGTCTGCCATTCTCAGAATGCTAACGGAAGACATCGCAGGCTTAGTTTGGGGCTAGGAGGAGAAGCAGGTGAGCAGGGCTGGAAGCTGTTGCTACAAGTTTGACTTGGTTCGAAAGAGGGACACGAGAGACAAGCTAAATGGCCGTCAGCGTGGGGTTTAAGGCGTGTATAAGGTGATGTAAGCGTGCGATCTGCAAGAAATCTGAGCACGAGTCTTGCTGATGAGGGCGAGTTCAAATGCAGGCAACAACACTCTCAAAGGCATCAGTAGCACACACAGAGGGCAGGAATAATGACACCCACCCACGCTGGCATTTCTGGGCTAATGGAAGTGACAGCGGCGTCGCTGAACAAAAGCCACAGCTTGCGCATTAGTTTCAACTTTCTTCCCCAGAGATGTTCTTCTGGAACCTGCAAACTGTGCAGCTCACTGCCTCATCCTTCCCTTTCCAACATAGGATAAATAAAGCAACGATGCATGCCCTGGAAAGAGAGAAGAAAGAGATGCCCCTCCCCCTCCCCTAACCCCACACTCTCTGCCCCAAAGTGTGTAACTGGCCCTGGCTTGCCTGAAACAAAGACTAGGCTATTTTGAACAGTTCTGTTCCTGATCTAAAATCTGGGTGGAGGCAGGCATTGAGAGGACCTTGCCATCTCCCACGGCCTCAGCTCTGGCACAGGGGGACACACAGCGATAATAAACAGGGTGGTGATGGCCTGCAGAGCAGAACCCTATCCCATGGCCTCTAGGCTTGGCTGGTGAAGGCAGAGGTTGCTGTGCCCTGCTGCGCAGGGGC
Organism: Meriones unguiculatus; assembly: GCF_030254825.1. Lineage (NCBI taxonomy): Eukaryota > Metazoa > Chordata > Mammalia > Rodentia > Muridae > Meriones > Meriones unguiculatus. Next base: position 72,580,396 of record NC_083354.1, on the reverse strand, counting down.
GTGCTGGCTGCTCCACAGGTTTGGCACAGCTGTCTTTCCCTATCTCTCCAGATCCTCCTCCAAGAAGGCTGTTTTGAAAAGGTGTTGTGTTTCTCCTGCCTGACTCCTGGCAACAGCTGCCTCCCCTGCCCCCCCAAGTCCAGCACTAGGGCTCAGAAGGGCTGAGTTTTCTGCTCTGGCTCAGTCTTGGCCCACAGTCTGCCTCTTTCTCACTCTTTCTCCCTCTTCCTACCACAAGCTGTCTCTGAGATACAGCACCCCGTGCCTCCAAATGCAAAGAAATGGCAACACCAAGTTGGTATAAAGGCTAGTTGTTTGCATCTGATCATCACATGCATGTATCCAGCTTAATGCACTGTGCCCCACAACTGCGTGTAATTATTAGGTCTCAACAATTTTAAGATGTAGTTTTCCAAAAGCAAAATTAAGCTGGTGGAATCAATTCTAAGAATATGTTTATTTCGTATTCAACATGTATTTACCCTAAAACTAGCAGCTCCCAGCACATTTCTGTTCCGGGTAACAGCAAACGATGCCCAGCACCCTCCATCCCCCACCCCGTCCTAGCCCCACACAAACTAAAGCTTCCAGGATCTCTTGGTCCTCTGAGTGAAAACCCCCATCACTGCTCTCCTCTGACAGCTGTTTCTAGCAAGAGACCCCTAACCCAGCCAGCGTCCCTTCCTGTGCGGGACAAACCCCAGAGCAGGCAGACAATCATTCATTTATGGAAATGAGAGAGTCGTAGGGGACTCTGCTGGCCAGCACAGCCTCGGCAAATTCTGATCCTGCTCTAATTTAATTAAGCCTTGTTTATTTAATCAGCCCAGAGAAATGTGTCCTCAGGCAGGAATTTGCTGCAGCCTCCCAACTGTGTTTTTGTCCATGGGAGGAGAGCTGTTGAAGGGTTTGGGGTTAGTGGTCTGGTTGCAAGTAAGGCACTCACGCATGTATGTAGACATGAATGAGTGAGAACAGGAGTGTGTGCAGGTATGTGTGTTGCTCATGGCCAGGGTCTGGTTCTTGTTCTTAGGCAGAAATGTCCAAGAGGGCTGCACCTGCTATGAGTTTGCTTTCTTGGCCTCCTACTTTCTTTAAGAGAGAAGAGCTATCCCTATAGTTTAAAAAACAAAGCTATGATCCTGTTGCTGCATCGGATTTCAGTTTAATCTTTCAAGAGGAGATGTGCTAAACCCTCTGCTCACTCATTCGCAACAGTGTAGAGCTGAGCGCTGTCACCCTTGTGTGCTCCACCCAAACGCATCCCAGCTCTGAGGAGAAAATAAGCCCTCTTCTGTCTTTCAAAAAATAACCGTTCTTGATGGAGAGGAACAGCAAAGGACCAGTGCTACATCAAAAAAGCACACTTACCACGTTTTCTCTTGTGTTAGTTCTGTAATAGTCTCCAAACACTGTGAGGTTGCTGTAGTCTGCCCCATTTTGCAGAGGAGGAAACTGAAGTTCAGACTGTCATGGAGACTGGTCTGGGCCTTGAACATTGTACTGAATTGCATATGACTAAGCAGTGCTGAGTCACACCTTTTCTTTTATTAGACCTTTTCTTTTCTTTTTTTTTTATTATTCCTTTTTTTTTTTTTTTTTGTATGATAGCTACCGGCCACATAGCAATCACTTGAACATCAACACACGTAAGTATTTGAACTACACTTGTCTAGCAAACATTTAGAGCTTACCTCTGGTCAGTAAGTCTTTGAAGTGCAACCACTCTGGACTGCACTCTGGAAAGGCATTCTAGGTATCAAATACTTAGAATTGAAAAAGATGGAAGATTATTTTGTTATCTTCAAGGCGAGATGCCAAACAGAAAATAATTATACTATTACAATTAATCTTAACAGTTTCATTCTGATTTTAAAAAATTCCACGCATCCTGAAGTTTTTAACTGAGACATGATAATTATACATAATCACAGAGTATAGTGCAATAAGTTGACACATGCATAGCATGATCAAATGGGGACAATTTGCATTTATAGCTTAAACATTAATCATTTCTTTGCATTTGGAGCCTGTAAAATTCTCTTTTCTAGTCCTTTATAAAATATGTACGTTGTAACCATAGTAACCCCAAGTGCTACAGAACAGGGGAACTGAGTCTGCTTGTCTGACTGTATCTTATTACTCATTACTCAAAATCCCTCTTTATCTCCCCCAACCTTTTCCTGACCTCTAGTGTTCACCATTCAACTTTCTTCCTCCATCAGGTCAGGTTCTTCCCCTTTGTGTCCACAAATGAACAAGAAAATGAAATATTTATATTTTTTATGGCTGGCTTATTTCATTTAGCATAAAGCCTTCTAGTTCTATCTATTTGCTTTTTAAATGGGATGTGGCAGCCATAAAATGTAAAATTGTATCTGTGTTCCGGCATATATTTCTATCAGATGCCAACAAGTCTTAAACCAAGGCAGATGTGTTTTTAAACTCACGGCCATACGTCACCCTAAGTCAGCTTGCAGATTGCCTCAAGTCCCCTGGGAGGTGAGAGGAAAGCCTGAAAGATTGCACAGTTGATAACCTGACTTTTCATGTTTTGAGATTTTAGCATGAAAGGGAAGAAACTCAGTACCGTGGTGATGACCCAGAGAAGAACCAGAAGCAATCTGATATTCTCAAAGGACTCTGAACTGTGGCCTCATGTTAAAAGGCTTTTCCAAACTTATCTGAGTGTTCAAAGCATCAAGGAAAAGCCAGGGAAACTTTACTTTAAGATCAAGGGAGTGAGCACCTAGAGATTTGTTGATGGGGTCAGACTCCCAGGGAGAGAAGGCTGGGAGCAGGCAAAGTCCGGGCAGAAACCAGCCAATGAAAACAAACAATTCTCTTATGCTGTCATATCCAGTCATGCAGCAAATACTAATTGTCTGAGACATACTTATTGCCGGCTGTATTTGTGTTTACAAACCAAGGTTCCTACCCTCTTAGAACTTGTATTCGGGAGGTAATAGGAAACAATATACAATAAGCAAATAAATATGGTAATTTCCATTTCTATTAGGTTACAGGTTGATTGCTATAACAGAATCAGATGATCACAGCTTAAGCAAGATAGAACCTAATTTCTTTCTCATATAACAATCTGGAAGTGAAGAGTTTAGGGCTGGATTGGCAGCCCTCTGGCGTCAGGAATCCAGGGTCCTTCTACCTTGCTGTTCTTCTGTAGGTTTGTGGGTGTCAGCAAGATCAAAGGCGGGCTACCATGCTCTATTTTACATTCAGGCGAGCGTAAAATGGACAGGGGATGCGGAAAATGGACAGGGGTTCATTACTCAGTTCATATTCCACCAACTGGTGCTTAGTCACAGGACTATTCTGAAAGCAAGGGCATTGGAAATGTAGCCCTTTAATAGGAACTTAGAGTGGGTAAAGAGCAAGGGAGGGCTCAGACAAGTTCCTTAACTTCAATTACCACCCAGTTTTTGATCAGATTCATTTGTCCATTCACTCCTTCCCATCCATTCTTTCACTGAGCTTTTTTCTTTTGTTTCTTTTTTCTTTTTCTTTTTTCTTTTTCTTTTTCTTTTCTTTTCTTTTTTTTTTTTTTTTTTTGAGACAGAGTCTTATGTAGTCCAAGCTGCTGTCAAGGATGGCCCCTTCATACTCATGCTTACATCTCCCACAGTGCTGGGACCACAGGAGTGCACTGACAGACTGTGGACCATTAAGCATCTTCTATAGGTCACGTTTCACAGACACATGAGGCTCACTGCAAGTACAAAGATGACAAAAAAACCTGCATTTGGTCCCCTGAGGTCTGGCACATGTAGTATCATAGAGCAGGGCTCTGGGTACCAAAAGGATGAATGGTGTGGTAAGGATGGCTGCCCAGGGGACTCTCTGTACCCAGGACTGAGGCAGACGGAATTGTTCCTATAAGCTAATATATAGGAATTGAAGCCTGAAGCATAAAGGCATTAGGGAAGGCTTTCCAACGGGAGGGAACATTGAGTACAAAGCTGTTTTGGGGTAGAGAATTTGGCAGGCTATGGAAACTGCAATCTGCTTTAATAGCTTGAGAGCACAGAACACAGCAGGGGGCAGGGAGTGCAAAGGGGGCGCCAAAAGGAGGGCCTGGGTGTTTGAGAGTCCAGTCAGTCATGCCCATGAGTTTGGGTTCAGGGAGACCTACCTACTCAGGGAGTTTAAAGCAGAAGACAGGTGATCAGACACGAGGACTTTGAAAGCTTCTTCCAGGCCCAGGGGAGAAGCCAGACTGAGGGAGGCAGGATTCCATGAAGGAAGAGAGCAACTGGAGACAACAATGAAGCCATGAAATTAAGTGGTTATTTTGACTTAGAAGCAGACAAGTAAAAACACTACTGAGGAGTAGATGTGATGATGGCAGTTTGTGCTAGGTCAAATGTGAGGAAGCTGAGGTTGAAGGAGGCTTCCATGTCTGGGTGACCTGAGTGCCATTGGTTTTGTTTGTTACCCAGGGATGGTAATAGATTTGTTGGAGGGACCACTGACTTCTCACTAAGTGACAAGTCTAGGCAGAGGCAGGGTTTGGGGAAAATTGGGTGAGTGAGTGAGTTGCTTGGGAGAATGGAAAGAAGGAGATGAGAAGAAAGGCCACACCAGAACCCCAGGGAACCTGCACTCATTGAGGAAGGGCAGAGTGACTAAAAAGGAATCATGTTGTTAGGCATGGTGCAATCATGTTTGTAATCTCAACTCAGGAGGCAGAGTCAGGAAGACAGGGTGTTCAAGGCCAGCCTGGGCTACCGGGGAGAGCCTCTTTCAGAAATAAACAAACAAATGAAAGCAAAGGAAACATCCGGAGGAAAGCATAACAAAATAAAACCAAACCAAACCTGGAGTCCTGGCAGCCACAGGATTTTAAGGAGTTAGATGTTTTTTTTTTTTTGTTTTTTTTTTTAATATTTATTTATTATTTATATGGTATTCTGCCTGCACACCAGAAGAGGACACCAGATCTTGTTATAGATGGTTCTGAGCCACCATGTGGTTGCTGGGAATTGAACTCAGGACCTTTGGAAAAACAGCCAGTACTCTTAACCTCTGAGCCATCTCTCCAGCTCCCGGAGTTAGATGTTTGTAGAAGGATGTGAGCACACTGGACCGTAATGGAGAAGCTACTGCTCCTCAGAGGGTATTTCTGGAGGAGTAGGGAGTGTGTCAGGAAGCTGATGGCAGAGGCTGCAGGCGACAATTTCAGAATCTGGCTCTGACCAAGAGTGACAGGGGTGACTGGAGAGGAAGATGAGCAAGACAGGCGAATTGTCCACAGATGCTGTTCCAGGCTCTACACATAAAGACATTTAAGACCATTCTTCTGAGGAGGAGACAATTTGGCTAACAAAACTTCAAAAACACAGTCCATGTACCCTGTGTTTGCTAAGAAGTGATGCATAGAAGACAGGGTACAGATACTGAGGTTAAAATGGCTCTGGGTTCAGATCTTGGCTCTGTTCCTTTCTGGTTGTGTGACTTTGAGTGTGTTATTTCCTCTCCTTAAGCTCCAGCCTCCTTATCAACCACTGATGTTTGTTGAAGGTTTATTAACTCCCCCAGGGTGTGTGTGTGTGTGTCTACACTAGTGGTTCTTAGCCTGTGGTCACAGACCACATTATGATTCATAACTCTAGCAAAATTACAGTTATGAAGTATCAATGAAATAATGTTATGGTTGGGGGGGTCACCACAACATGAATATTAAAGGGTCACAGCGTTAGGAAGGTTGAGAACCTCTGCTCTATCCTATTAAATACTCCATCCCCAGCATGGCAAACACCTGGCCCACAGAGAAAGCCCCTCAGAATGAACCCATGATGGAAAAGATATGGAGAGCCTCACATAGAAGGCTTTAGAGGCTAGTAACTCTTTCTCAGTGCTCTGAGACCTGTCACTGAAGAGCCATCAGTGAATGCCTGTTTATGGGGTAAGAGATTATCAAACAAAATGGCCTTGTTGGCCATAAATTAGTGGGTGGATGTCCTGTCCTGACCGCGGGGACCTAAAGAGTGAGTGCTGAAGGGCAGCGAGCACCTGGCCAAGGCGGGCAGTGATTTTCCTGTGTGGGGTTGGGGAAGGGGAGGAAAGCTTACCGGTGGGATGGATAGGTGTCTCGGGTGAGAGAGGCGGGCCAGTTACTTCTAGCTCTGGCCTGTGAGTCCATGGTCTGGGACCACTAAATCTCATCTGTCCTCTGAAGCTGACCTTTCCCCGTCTGCACTTAGATTCCAAGGGCAGAAAAAAAAAAATCATAAAAACCAGACAAACCAACCAACCAACCAAATGGAGCCACTTCACTTCCTTGTTAACTCCTGCCTGGATAAACTTAAAAACAGTTTGTCTGTTGCGGGCGGGGAGGGCTTCAACACATTTTCTATTTGAAAAAAAAGAAACAGTTAAATTTTATTTTCTCTGCCTTCTGGCCCCGACCTCCATCCTAGAACAGCACAGAAAATAAATAAATAAGCCACCACGCAGAGATAGTTAATTTAAATCTTTCGGAGAGGTGTTTGGTCATAGGCTCCTCCCTTCCGCAGCCGTTTCCCCGTCTGGTTTTAAAACACACGCTGTCTAGTTTCTTTGTGGAGCTGAACTTGGATGACAGTCGGGCCTGCCTTTCCTGGAAGAACAGTGCTGCGTGGCCGGCAAGACCCCTGAGAGAGACACTGGAGCATTAGGAGAAGGCAGAGAGTCCTGAGCGCGTATTCACCACCTGACAGACCTCTCAGGAGGAAGGGCCGGAGCCTCATCTCCTGGAAGGTGGTCCCCAGGGCTGCCCAGCTCAGGATGTGCGCAATGAGCCCGGCAGCCTGGGAGTCTCTTCCTCACTGGCCTAGGTCCCCTGGGCGGGCTCATCTTTCTCGGCTCCTTGGAGAGTGAGGAATTCTGGGTAGGAAGGAATGATTTATTATCTCTCGTCTTTGTGCTCAGCGTGGATGCTCAAGGGAAAGGAGGCCGCAGGGCCAGGGTCACTCTGGCCCGAGCTGGTGAAGACCTGTGCGAGTCCCCTAGCTAACAAAGGGAGAAACTGAAGTGTCAGGAGAGGAAGAGGCTCACTGGAGCAAGAGGTTCTGGGAAGGCTTGAACACCGCCTGGCCTCCCCTCCCCCGCCCCCGCGTCACAGGGTTCCCCAGTGTAACTTCCCAGAGAAATCGCCTCTCTCACCTGGGAAACACAGATTGCCTGCCTCTTCTTGTTTCAAATAAAGAAAATTTCAACCCGGTGTATGAAAGGATATTGGTGGAGTCAGAAGTACTTGGCATGAATCCCAGTGTTACGGACCTTGCACAATTTACTTCAGCAATTTGACCCTCAATTTGCCCTTTGTAACATGAGAGTTATAACAAGTATTACAGAAGCCTCACAGTGGGTCAGACAACGTGCCAAACGCTAACGCCGGTTCATTAAGAACACTGCAAGGGAAGGCCGTGTTTTCCAGAGGAAAAGCGAACAAACTTGGGCTCAGTCGGTGAAGTGCTTCCACGCATGCGTGAGGTCTTAGTCCCGTTTCTAACTGCGCACCCTAAACAAACAAACAAACAAACCAAACAGAATAAAGACAGCATGTAAAAAGCGGGGTGCTGCAATGCTGGTTTGTAATCGCTGTTCTGGGGAAACAGAGAGATTCCTGGGGCGTGCTGATCCCTGCAGTACCCACGCGCACACACACTCACACTCACACACACGCTCTCTCTCTCTCTCTCTCTCACACACACACACACACACACACACTCACATACTCACACACTCACACACACAAACATGCACACACCTAAAAAACGACAGAGCGAAGATGAGGAAACAGGTTTGGTTTACTTAGCTTGCCCAAGGTTAAAGCTACGTGGTAAGATTTTTTCCTTCTAATGTGTTTGAAGTAAGAATTATAGGAACTATTGATGAATGTGGTTTCCAATTATGAATCACTTGCATAAACATATATACTACTCCTTAACTTTTAATACATAAATAGGGTTGTTCCAAAGTCTGTCATTTCTATTTGGCTTTATTTACTATATATTATTAAGTTACTGCTGAATTACTGCTAGAGAGGAACATGAGCCTTGCTTTGGTCGAGGTCAAGGCTGAACCAGGGCTAGAGACAACCTGGCATTTGTTAACAGGCATCCAAGGGATGGGAGCCTGGGGGTGGAGAAAAAGCTTAGTCTGTCTTCTGATGACCAACCCCGGAGACTCTGGTTTGTGGAGGGAAGGTTAGGGCTCAGGCAGTGCTGTCTCGGGCACCGGGGCTGAGGACCGCTGATGTAAACCTGGGAAGGCACCTCCCTGAGGAGCTAACAGCGAGCTGGGGCTGCTGCAGTTTGAAGATGGCGCCTTCTAACCACAGCTGACAGCCTTGCCTGGTGGATGTCTCTCTCTTCTGACAGGGAGGGCTGGAGCCCACCCTCCAAGAGAGGCCTCCAGGTGGGCTGCTCCTCTTGAGAGAAACTTGGCCAGGCTGCAAGCCTGCCCGCCCCACCTGAGAAAAGGCCTATTTCTTAGGGACTTGCCATGGAGCAGCAACCACGTGAGAAGCGGATTAGGGCTCCTCTAGCACTGTCCAGCTGCGGTGCGTAGCTGCTAGTCAATACACAGCCTTCAATACGCACCTGTCCAGCACACGTCCACTCTTCTGTGGCTACTTGTCCTTTGAGATGGGCACTACTCAAAGTCTAAACACACAAGCCCTCAAAAAATCACCTTCCTGTTGGACCCGTGGTCTTCCTACCTTGATTCTATTCCTGCGAGGCAGCTTTGTCTTTAATGTCGCCTCTAGGCCAATGCCACTCCCATCGGCTCACATTACAGCAATGCCACAATCTGCTTCTTGCTGCCCACGTTTGAGGGGGATGTTAGATTATCTTATTCAGGTGGTTTGTTATTCTTTATATCCCCCCCCCGCTCCCCTCGGCCAGAGTTTCTCTGTGTAGTCCTGGCTGTCCTGGAAGTCACTCTGAAGACCAGGCTGGTCTCAAACGCAGAGGCCCACCTGCCTTTTCCTCTGCCTCTGCTGGGATTAAAGGCCTGCACCACCACTGCCCGGCTTAATCTTTGTTTCTAAAACAGGGTTACACTTTATAGTCCTGGCTGGCCTTGACATAGAAATCTGACTGCCTTTGCCTCCCAAGTACTGGGACTAAAAGAATGTGCTGCCGTGACCAGCCTGACTCAGTGCTATGTTTGTTTATTTGTTTGTTTGGGTGTGTGAAACTATTTATTTGTTTATTCTATGTGTACGTAATGTTTGTGTGTGTGTAAGTGTGTGCGTGTGCGGTGTGTGTGCACGCATGTTTGTGTATAGAGGCAAGAGGTCAGTGTCAGGTGGTCCTCCTTAATCTCCTTTCACACTAGTGTTTGAGACAGCTTCATAGCGAACCTGGAGTTCAGAGACTTGGCTGGCCGGAAAACCCCAGCGACTCCCCTGTCTCTGCCTTCCTCCCCAGGACTTGTGTTACAGAGGCACTTGGCGTTTGTGTGGGCGCTGCTCACGGAGCCTCAGACCTCATGCTGGAGCGGGAGGTGTTTTACTCAGGGAGCCATCTCCCCAGCCCTGAAACCTTCAAACGCAACAGCGTCTAATGCAGAAACCCTCTGAGAGGAGGAAGGACTGCAGGCTGGGGCGTGCATGCTGTCCTGTCCTCTTGTCCTGCTTCCTCCTCGTATTCCAGTGCCCTCACAGGGCAGTCTGCTCTCCAGAGGAACAGGTGAGTTCTGAACAGTAAAGTTCCACAAGACAGTGAGCGGACTCAGAGCTCAAGTTCTAGGGTTGGGAAACATGTTGCTCCCCAAAAGTAAGGGGTGTGGCTTTTAGCTTCCGCTGGTTAAAACTCTGATACTCTTGGCATTAAGTGAATGAATAAGATGTGCTTCTTCAGTTGCTTTTTAATTACTCAAACCTTTGCTAAGCACATGATTTTGCCATTTGCTTTAAAATTTCATGATTTGAATGCAGACACCATGGAAATCTGTTACTAATGAGAAGCAGCATGTGCCTATCTAGACCAGAAGCCACACCAGGGGGTACACACCTCAGTGGCTGTGGCTTACAGACAAGCGCATGTCTCTCTCACTTAAGGCCTGGAGGCAGACAGTCCAGGGTTAGCTCCCTAGAGCTCTCTGTCACTCCCCGAGCGTGGTCCTCAACAGCCTGCAACGAGAAGATGGCTGGAAGCTTACCCATCCTCTCTACTGGGCTGCAGAATGCAACAGAGGATGAGAATAGGGTGGTGCTCAGAGCCAAGGCCACATACCTTTCACGGCTTCCCCCAAACATTACCAAAAGAAACTCCTGCTTTTATTCCAGTGCCTGAGCAAGGCTCACGCCACCCCTAGCTATAACGAAGGCTGGAACATACAGTCTATTCCAGACAGCTGTATGCCTGCCAAATGTCAGGGTTCTGTTGCTATAATATAAAAAGAGGAGAATGAGTTCTAGAGACTTCCACAGAGTATGTCCTTACTTAATTATTTTCTTATTCTTTCATTTTCCTAAGTAGCACGTAAGGAGACCTAAAGTTATTGAGCATGTGGGAGTCACAAAAATGAGGGAAATAAAAGAGGGAAGGGGCTGACAGTGGCAACTGTAGACAGATTTTGGGACAAATGATGTGTTGGTGATTGAAGAATAGATTAATCTATTTTATGTATTGAAAAAGAATCAACCAATAGCTTGATATATTTTAAGGGTTCACCGAATTTTGTCCACCTAAGTGTTCATATATATCATCCCCAGGAAGAGTTGTCTAGGAAAATGGCTTATTAATTGAAAAAGTATAATGATGATGAGTACAACTGAACACTGTCTGACCTTACATCCTGTTGCAGATGTAGAAGGAATTGTGGCAAACATATTAAGAAAACAGAACAGGAGAATTATGGGAATTTCTAGTCCTGAGTAGTCAGGATACATCAAAGACCAAGCAGACTTTGCACAAAAGTGTGAAAATGTGGGGGAGAAGAAAGCCAAGGTGAGGCTGGAGTATATAAAACACCCCTACTTTGGTTCTAACATGTGCAGCTGCGGACAGACCATTTTAAATAATGAATGATGATTATTGAAGTGTATTATCAATAATGGAAGCAGTTCTTTTCAATCTTACAAGCAGGTTGCAAAGCATCTTGGTCTTATCTCCATGCGCACTGCAGAGAACACAGTTTCACAGCTGCTGGATTACACAGCTCTGTGTCCAGATCGGGATCCTTTTAATGGACAGAATAGGTGCAGCTTACTTATGGGAAATTTCAATTTCTCCGTAAGCAATTTCTATGGGAGCCCCAGCTTGAGTCCATAGCTCCTATCTCCGTTGCTCTGGAGATGGCTTCTCTGTTGGAAAGGCAATTAGGACCTGCAGGAGAGCCTGTCTTACCATTAGTCTCCAGTTTTGAATGTTGACAGGTGGGGGCAGGGTGATTAAAAAGGCTTTGTCTTCCTCGTCTCTGCAAAGAGAAGGATTTATGTGTTACAATCTCCTGGTCTTCAAAGATCCTTGTATATATTTTTTTCTGAACGTTTTAAGTATTTGTTGGAAATTAGAATCTGAATCTTTAGTGCTTAGTTCTTTTGTTTTGCTGTATTTGTAGGGACAATGAAATGACCAAAGGGCTGCCACTTGATTTCCTATGCCGGGGATTAAAAGCCTAGGGCGAGAGTTGTCATTTCAGCCCCTGGATCTGGACGGCATTGACATCCTTCGCACAGCTCTTGCTATACCACACTCTTAGGGAGAAATAGGCTTGGATCCAACAGCGGTTGACGAACATTGGTGCCACAGAGAGTACTGGAGGTGATGTCCTTGAGTTGACATTCTCCTTACCTAACGTGGCACAATTTTATCTGCAAATTAGATCATTGCTCAGCTAAACAAATGTGAGTTTTTCCGAGTGAATTATTCTCTGTAAAGCCTGCCATAGCCCAGAGGCTTGTGTATTCAAATCAGAACTTGAAGCTGAAACCTGCCAGTGCTTTCTTCTAATTGACTTGGGCATGGGGACTCTCAATTCCTTCTCCTTTAATCATCACCTTATATTCAAGACTAAAAGGCTATAATTATTTGAAGTAGCTGAAATCTGAGTGACCTAGATAATTATCTCAGCAAGATGGGCTTAAAGTTTATTGACACAAATGCCAATTTCATTAAAGGTTTGGTGCAAAAGGCAAGTCCTCCAGACAGCTGGTTGACCGAGGTGAATTGACAATGAACAGCACCAAAGACGAAGGAATCACCAGGGACTTTGAACTAATTACCATCATTTCCATAATACAGTTAGCAGAGGATTATGGGAGGCCAGGAAAGCATTTAGAGTTACCATACTTCGCCCAAATGGAAGCAGATGAGAGCTCTTCTTCAAAAACCACTTCTCAGTGCGAACCCCACAGCAAGGTGGCTCAGACTACAGTCAGGCACATAGTCAGTCAAAGGAAAAAAAAAGTTAAAACAAATCAAAATTAGACGAGTCCCTAGGTTGGAGGTAGCCAAGGGGAACAATACTATGACAATAGTAAAAATTGCATTGGGAAACTGGGCACGGTATACACCTGTTTTTCCAGCTACTTAGAGTGGCTGAGGCAGGAGGATCGTAAGTTGGAGGCTAACCCAAGCGACTTTAGTGAGACCCTGGCTCAAAAAAAGAAAATAAGATATAACAACAACAACAACAACAACAATAATAATAATAATAATGGCAGGGGATGCGGTTTGGTGATAGCGTAATGATAGGGTGAGTTCAGTCTTCAGAATTATCAAAAACAAGCAAGCAAGCGAACAATAAAAAGGAAATGGCGTAGGCATTCGCTTTTAAATCTTTACGCATCTCTCTTATCTGTATGGCTGACTCATTAGTGTTGTATGCACAAAGATAAAAGCAAAACCTTAACAAGCATCCTTTGAATCCAAATACATGCAGTTGGGAAGCTTTTAGCGTCCATTAAGCATTATGAAATAGAAGGAATTCCACGTGTAGAGTGACCATCAAAAGCAGGTCTTGGCACCATTGGCCAGGAGCAACGCCCCACGGCTGGTGAACCTCGCTTCTCTAGCTCGGGTGTAAGCTGTGAGAGGCAGGCGCCCGCTGTGACACCGCCCTGTGCTCAGCGGTTTCCACAACGCGCAGCTGTGGCCTCGTGCCGTCTCTGCGGCAGGAATTCAGGTGTGACTTCCCTGCGGCTGTCTAAAGGTTTCCCACGAGGCTGTTCGCCGTGTGGCTTCGGCGCTGAAGTCACATCTGAACGTGAGGGTGTGTCTACTCTCCGTCTTCCTTGTCCCCCTACTGTGTCTGCCGCTACGTTGTGTGCATGTAGCAGGCCCTTGTCAAGAACGAACGGGGGTGGGGGATTTGGCTTCCATACACAGAAGTCCCAGGGTGCGTATCGGAGAATGAAGGAAGGCAGCGGCTGTCTTGGCTGGAGTGCCTGTCCATGGGAAAGGATGGAGACAGGGAACCCGGCGAACTGGAACTGAATTTATAAAACATGTGGACTGATCACGCCTTTGGATGAAATGGTGTGAATGACAACACATTGGCACCTATTTATTGAGCATATAATTAATTTATGCAGAGGATTAAAGAGGCTAAGCACCTTATGCGAGAGTCGTAAAGCTAGAAGCAGGCAAGCTGGGAAACCTTCCGCTGTTAGTGCCAACTTTCCTGTTTCCAGCCACCAGGTTTGAGTTTGGGGGACTGAGGAGGTAGTTTAATTGGTTAAATGCTGGCCTCACAACCGTGAGGATCCCAGTCTGATTCCCAGCACTTGGGTGAGCACTACCATGCATGGGGGCGCACATTTGTAACCCCAGTGCTGGCGAGGCAGGGGCAGGTGGATCCCTGCATTTGTCTGGCCAGCCAGCCTCACCTACTTGTCAAGATCCAGGCTGGGGAGAGAGCATTTCAAAACATAGAAATAAATAAATAAATAAATAAATAAATAAATAAATAAATAAATAAATAAATAGATAAAATGAATGGATGTGACTGATATCTGAGGAATAACACAGGAGGATGTCCTCTGGCCTCTCATGAAAATACACAGACATACACCCTCATACACGTATACACATGTGCACACATAGATGCACACACAACAAATAGCATTTTGGATAGGTTCCAAGCCGATTTGGTTCTGCTAGCTGCAAGGCTTACAACCTGAATATCAAGGTCTGTTGCACAAAAGAAAGGTTACCAAGAACTAAAAACCCACACAGCAAGACACTATTTAAACTGTTTCCCAGTTCAGTTCATACAGGACAATTTTACTGTTGTGATAAAAAAATGAAATAAAAAAAATCCCAAATCATTCGATTTTACCCATGAAGACTTAGGAGTCAGATGCTGAGGTGAAAACCTACCAGCTCAGAGAAGCAGAGAAAGCACCCAGCTGACCTTCCTACTCAGCATGTCCCAGAAAAGACCAAAAGCCAAAAACCCCAAGGCCAAAAGCTTGCTAGCTAAGCTAACAGCCAGGCAGAAAAGGCCTGCTAGCTCACCCAACTGCCCAGGAAGAAACAGCCAAAAAACCTCTTTCTTCTTCGTGCTGTTTTAAATACCCTTCAACTCAAAGTCCCTCCTTTCTGTTTAATCCCCGTGAGCTGGTTACTTGCTCCACCTCTTGACCTAGGGTTAACTTTATTAAACCCTGTGTACAGAAAGCTCTTGGATTAAAAGTGTGTGCAAGGCCTGGACCACACCATAATCACCTGTTTACAAAAAACAGAATGATCTTGGATTAAAGGTGTATGTTAGGGCTGAACTACACCAAACAAGAAACAGGTTTCTACAGTCCCAATCTCAGGGTTCACATTGGGATAAAATATATATTTTTATCCTGCAACATTTTACCAGTAAAACAATCAGTGAATCAGGGCCTGGCCCTAGGGGAAGCTATGGAGGAAGTGGGGCAGGGGCCATTTCCAGTCTTTGGCAGTGTCTGTGAAGCCTAGTGAGGTCTTCTGGGGCAAGAGGGCAGAAGGCAGGGTGCCAGTGAGCAGAGCAGGATGGGTTTCATACATATGCAAGAGCTGCTTCTTTGTCAGCTGTCTTTGGAGTCCACCTGAGGAAGATTTTCTACCTCAAGTCAGATCGTTATGCTCCTGTGGCCTCAGGGCTTTAAGGTCCCATCCTGCTAACAGACCTGGGCATATTTTTGTCCAGCATTTTCTCTGACTTAGTACAAGGACAAATCAGAAGTGCTTTTATCAGCCATTTCAAGCCAGCTTCCATTCAAAGTAACAAAAACAATAGTTGCTACTTCTGTATACTACACTCAGAGATGAATTCTTTTTTTAATTAAATTTTAATTTTTTATATTAATTACAGGTTATTTATTTACTTTGTCTCCCAGCTGTAGCCCCTCTCTCATTTGCTTCCAATTCCACCATCCCTCCCTTATCTCCTCCCATGCCCCTCTCCAAGTCCACTGATAGGGGAGGTCCTCCTCCCCTTCCATCTGACCCTAGCTTATCAGGTCTCATCAGGACTGTTTACATTGTCCTCCTCTGTGACCTAGCTAGGCTGCTCCCCCCTCGGGGGAAGGATGATCCAAGAGCCAGCCACTGAGTTCATGTCAGAGACAGAACCTCTTCCCCTTACTAGGGAGCCAACTTGGATACTGAGCTGCCATGGGCTACATCTGTGCAGGGTTCTAGGTTATCTCCATGCATGGTCCTTGGTTTGAGCATCAGTCTCAGAAAAGACCCCTGTGCCCAGATTTTTTGGTTCTGTTGCTCTCCTTGTGGAGCTCCTGTCCTCTCCAGGCCTAATTCTTTCCCCCTTCTTTCATAAGAATCCCTGAACAGAGACACATTCTTACGTCCTAACATATGTCCTTAAGTACAGTCACCCAAAACATAATAATCATTACACAGTGATTTATCCAGGGAAGGAGG
Source organism: Meriones unguiculatus (assembly GCF_030254825.1). NCBI lineage: Eukaryota > Metazoa > Chordata > Mammalia > Rodentia > Muridae > Meriones > Meriones unguiculatus. The sequence goes on along the minus strand of NC_083354.1, from coordinate 72,564,524 downwards.
AAGCCACAGCTTCCTCCAAACATTCTCAGATGCAGCTTTTCCTGGCTGTGGTGACTCAGCATTTGTGACCTGTCCTCTGATGGTGGCACTTACTCTTGCGTTTTGTACTCTGATGGTCTCGGTGCCTCATAATCTCTTTTAACACCTCACAAAATGCGAAGATGCATCACTCACGGGGCAAAATGCTATCTCTCACCCCAGATTTTTGGCACCTGCACCCCACCTCGGTGACACTGCTGTGTATGACCCTGGGGGCAGGGGTCACAGATGCCTACACACCCTTTTCTGAGGGTCATTATCTGTGACATTTACGGATGCCTGCGTCATCTGTGCTATCAGTCTGGGACAGAGCTGTAACAAGGAGCATACAGGAGAAAGGAGAAATTGTCACCTACCCAGTCAGGCCAAATTGCCAGGTGAAAACAAAGCGGTCTGTAGGAGAAGCCTGGAATAACCCAGATCTGATGGTTGAAACATGAAAGAGAAGATTTTGCATTGACTCTAAGGATGCTGTATCTTAGCATCCAAGACATTAAAAAAAAAAAAAATTAATACCAGGTTCCAACCCAGAGCACTTCAGGGTTGTGCATGGAACCTAGAACCCCTACTCAGATGTAGCCCATGGCAGCTCAGTATCCAAGTTGGCTCCCTAGTAAGGGGAACAGGGACTGTCTCTGACATGAACTTGTTATACCCAGTTCGAGAGCCCCCAAAAGATCTCCAGGAATCGACTCCGTTGCAAAACACATGAGGGTCTTTTTATTGAAAATTACAAGCCGCAGCTCGGGCCTACACAGCCCCACTGCCGAAGTCAGAGTCTTTCAGGGTAAAATAGAGGCAAGATTATTCTTTCCGGGTCTGGAGAGGTGGGTCAGTAGCTATCGACACTTGCTGCTCTTCCAGAAGCCAGGAGTTCGGTCCTCATCACCCATCCCAAGTGGCTCATAACTTCCGTAACTACAGCTTCAGGGAAATGGTTTCCCTTTTCTGGTCGATGTGGGTTCCTTTAGTCAAAGTTTGCGTCTTTAAAAATTCAGTTATGTCATGTAAACATGTTTTTGTTTTAATCCAAGGGTGGGGTATGGGGTTGCTTTAGATTGTCCACAGCAGCAGACTATTTGCCCCATGTAGGCTCTGAGAAGGGTATGATCTCTGCCAGCTGCAGACAGTTTAAGTCTGAGGACTCAGGAGAGAGAATAAACGCCAGATCCAGGAAGGGGTGAGGGGAGGTTCTGAGAAAGAAGGCTGGTGCTCTTCTCAGCTGCTACTGTTTGCTATAGAGGCAGTTTGAGGAGGATTTGGAGCTATCCTGACACGAAGATTGGGCTTGCCCCAAGGAACTCGATGACCCTAACAAGCAGGAAGTGGCTAACCTTCTTTCCCCACTAACCTTCTTTCTCTCCTACCTGATTTGATGTTGGAAGGTGTCAGGGTAGAGAGGGATTGGGAGGGAGGTAGAGACATAAGAAATATAAAAATCCCAATAAAATAAATTAGATTAAAGGGCACCTACAAGTGACACCAGACACAGGGCTTGAAATAATGGAAAATCTGGGTACTAATGCCGTAGAGGAGACAGCAGGACACAAAGGACTGAATGTACTGTTTCAGGATAAGAACAAAGGGTTTAGTATAGCTGCTGCTGCTGCTGGGCTTTCTCCCACTTTGCCACCAGAGGGGATTTTCTGGTGTTGTTTAGTCTTTTTCCTGTATTCCATTTCAAAAAAGTTTGGGAGAATGGTTGAACAATTGGGACAGTTGTAAGTAGACGTGGAGGAATCTGAGAAACAGAAAAATGGATGAAAAAAAAAATCAGAAGGGTCATTCAATTCTCTCACTTCTAAACGGATTGCAGAGTTGGCTGTGCAACTATAGAGTTTGGGGGAAGAGGTGGAAGTGCTCGTGAGACTAATAGCACTTCTGGGGAAGGGAGAAAAAGGGGGTTCAGACCTGGTAACTGAGAACCGGTGTTCCCTGAAATCCTCCTCTGCAAACTTTTGGTGTCAAATTCCTACAGCTCCTGCGTAGGCTGGGGGAACCAGAAGGAGCAGAAAACCATACCATACCAGTGAAAAGGTTAAGGAGAAATGGCCCATTTCAAGAGAAAGGGTTAATCTTGAGCAAACTAAACTGCCAGAGGAGCAGTCTCTGGTTAAGAGATTACCACCATTATCTTCCCCAATAGCCACCAAAAGCCTTAGATATAAAAATGATCTGTGTTTTAATTGCAGTAAATTTGGTCATTTGAAAAGAAATTGTGACCAAGCCGCTAAAAGCCTCTGAGCTTAAAATGGCTGGTGTGTTAACCCTGAGAAATACAGTACTTTTGCCAGAGAAGTGAATGAGCCCTTTCTGGCAGCCCTGGGTTCTTAGCAAGAATGCATAAGGTTCCTGGGGTTCGAAGGCACTGTTGTTAAAGGCTTCATTGGACTAGTGATGCAGGTCTAAGAGGCACATAGGAGGTAACCTCTTGCTGTTCAGAAACAGCTTGGGAGTCCTAGCTTGAAGCTCAGCACCAAAAAGTACAAACCATTCCAGGCAAGAGCAGCCGAGAATTACCAAGTTATAAAAGAAACTATTGATCCAAAAAGTGTTTAGTTCATTGATAACCTCCTTTTAAGAAATCATCAGCAAGTCTCATTACTATTAGAGAAAAGGCCTTTTTTATTTTTTTAAGAAAAAGAGGGTGATATTCGGTGAAAGTTCGGCATCTTTAAAAACTCACTTATATAATGCAAACATGTTTGTTTTAACCTGAGGTGTAAGATAAAGGGCTGCTTTAGATCATCCACAGCAGCAGACTATTTGCCCCTGAGAAGGGTGTGACCTTTGCCAGCTGCAGATAGTTTAATCCTGGGGACTATGGAGAAGGAATAAATGACAGAGCCAGGAGAGAGATGGGGCCTCCGAGAAAAAAAGAAGACTGTGGTGTTCCTCCTGCTGCTCCTGGTTGCTGGTGGTGTAGTGTGATATGAAGTTGGAGATATCCTGAAATGAAGATTAGACTTGCCCCAAGGAACCCGATGACTCTAACCTGCAGGAAGTAGCTAAAGAGAACTATGCCCCTTCTCTCCACTAACTTTTCTCTCTACCTGGTGTTGGAGTGTTGGAAAGGATTGGGGTGGAGTATGGAGAAGGAGAAAGAACTCCCCCCGCCAAATAAAATAAAGTAAATAAAAAAGATGCCTACAGATACCTACAGTCATGCATACACTGCTGTGTACACATAATTAAAAATAAAATAACTATATTTTTTAAAGAGCATTTCTTAAAATGCCTCATAGTTGATGACTTAACAGAAGAGTTTCGCCCATATGTACATATAAACACTGTAGCAATTATCTGTCACTGTAGAAAGTCTATGATTCTACAAAGCCAATGATTTAAAGAATGCAATCAATTGCCTTATAGCTTCTGAGGGTCAGGCACTGTATGTCCATATGTCAGCCAGAGGGGAGGTGTCATCTGAAAGTTTGAATGGAGAAAGAGCCAGCCCTTGAGCTCACTTCATTGTTGGCAGGATTCAGTATTTTGTGGCCTGTTGGACCAAGAGTCTTGCTTTCCCACTGACTACTGGATGGAGGCTGCCTTATGTTTCTTACCATGTGGGCCTCCCAGGATAGCCACTTGTTCATCAAAAATATGTAGGCAAAAAGAAGGCAGAAAAGCAGTTCAGTCACAAGATAAAAGCTACTAGAGAATGGAACTGCAAAATTGGCTCCTCATGTCCTACCAGAAGCAAGTTATGATGCCTGCCCATCCACAAAGGAAGGGGATAATATGAAATTATGATACTGTACAGGGATACTGTAGAATCTGCCCATCACAATATATCATGTACTCTCTACCATTCTGTAAAGAGTGTAAAATGTCTGGTAGTCAACGTATCTATAGCATACACAAAAAAGAAAATACACACACACAGGCACACGCACGCACACACAAAAAAAAACCCACAATCCCCCCCACAGTACATTGTCAGTAGATTAAGCAATTAAAGATGTCCAGAGATGATGCAGATGTTGGAAAAAATACTCAGGAACTTTAAAACAACCAATATTAATATGTCAAAGGATCAAAAAGGGAAACAAGAAAAATACACAAGAGAAGGAAACTGTATTGGAGAATCAAGTGGAAAATGCCGTAAATAAGTCAAAGCAGGATCGGAAATGAAAATTTCTTTCACAGGCTCAATAAGAGAATCGACAAGCTTGAAGACAGGACAATAGGAACTGTCCACACTGAAACACAAGGAAAAACAGCCAATTCACCCGATCAGAGAGCAGCATCAAATACAGCAAACATCAGGGAGCAACATCCAAGAAAGATAAACAACACAAGTGTGAAGCACACAGACACTGAACTGCCATACAACAGAGCTAAAGAGAAAAAGCCTGCAGAGTCCAGCTATTTCACACAGAGCAACAATAAGAAATAAGCTGTCATCATGGGCTATGTGACCTGGGAGACAGGGTGACTCCTTAGATGATTGGGAAGTAATTATCCTCGAGTGCTGTCATCAGATGAGATGCTTTCCATAAGTGAGCATAGAGTGAAACCTTTTCCAGAACAGCTAGAGTAATTTATCGGCAAGTGGCCTTGTGTTACAAAGAAAATCTGCAAGTACTTGGAACATGACATCACAGAAACTTTGAGTCACCAGACGCGAAGATCTTCAAAGTGATAAAATGAAGACATGTCTAAAATACATCTGTCTTATTTTCATTGTTATAAAAGATTATTACCTAGACCATGAGTTAAAACATTAGACGATGCAGCTCAGAACAGGGGTGAGTGGTAAGAACATTTTTTATACTACTGTAAAGAGGTGTAAATCCTAGAGAAAGCATGCAATATTTTAAAAATAAGAGCAAGATGTTAAGTGTTGGCATAAACAGAATTATATGAAGGAATAAAAAGGGAAATATATAAGCAAAGATTAGGTAGAGTTACTGGGAAAGATCTAGAAGAACAAATGATATAATGATGCAAACACAGTTCAAGGGCTGGGCATGTCGGCACACACCTTTAATCCCAGCACTCAGGAGGCAGAGGCAGCATGCCCCTATGTGAGGCCAAGGACAGCCTGATATACAGATTGAGATCCAGGACAGCCAGGAGCACATAGACAAACCCTGTTACAAAACAAACAAAACACAAAAAGAAAAAGAAACAAGAAAGAAAGAAAACACACTTCATCGGTGCTGTCCAGCCACAGCTGAAGAATCAATTTCCAGCTCTGAGTGCTCATTAGAGAAGAGAAAGATACGACCCCACCTTCAGGAACTGGAAAAAGCAAAATGAACCCAACTCAGGAAGGGCATAAATAACACAGATAACACAAAGCAGGCAAAGAAGAAAAAACCAACGAAATATAAAACTGGCTCTCTGAAAAGGCCTAGCTTCCACGGTGCTGGAACAATCCTATGCAAGCTGCCAAGGGAGGGAAGAAACTGATAGTCCCACCCAGCGGGGACACCTGTGAACAATAATGACCAGGTCGAGAGAGCCAGAAAGGTGCAGTAGGTGGCACTCACACAGTAGGTAGCTGTGGTAACCAACAGCTCTCTACTGGACTTAAGGCCCTTCCAATAAGAGAAACCATGCCTGGTACTGGAAAGCTAACCAATTGGATCTAGAGAGCTCACGGATCTTAGAAGAGGTTTTATTACTGGCTTTGCTAGACCAGCATAGTTCCTAATTACGTTCTAACTCTTACCCCTGTACCTATAGCTAAGTGTAGCTACAACCCCTTGGCAAAGAAGCTTACGGCAAATGGAGGCCGTCACAGAAAGCAACAACTAGACATAATGCAGAGATCAGGGGAGTGTGGGAAGCCACAATGGGTACGTCTCTACCGCAGCCCCTACATCTGGGGCTCAGGGGACACCACACAAGAGGGGCTGGGAAGACTGTAAGAGCCGTGTGCTGTAAGTGTGCTGCTGTGAAACAGTCTCCCCGAGAAATAGCTACATAAAAATGACCAGAATAGAATAAACAGGGCAGGGAGGGGATTCCATAGGGTTCTAGCCCTAGACAAACAACTCCAGGCAACTAGTTAATGACTGCCAAGAGAGCGAGGATTACCCTTTCTCTGCCTGGCTACCCAATACAGCCAATACACATACAAACAACAAAAAAATAAACTTAGCAGGTGTGTGTGTGTGTGTGTGTGTGTGTGTGTGTGTGCGCGCGTGTGTGTGTGTAACAATGAAAATCAAAGAAAAAAGTCTACCAATTAGGAGTCAGGGGCATGGAAGTTGTTGGAGGGAGGGGATTTAGATGAAATTAGAAAAAGGGAAGAGCAGCCGAGAGACTGATATATTTATATTTGTTAAAAGTGTGTATTTAAAAAAAAAGTGTGTATTTAAAAAAATCAACTCAAAACTAATCAAAGCCTTAAATTTAGTAACCCTGTAGTGGGAAACTTCTCGAAGACAAAGGAAAATATGCTGATGTGCACCTAGATTGGGCCCACATCTTGGCGATGGTGACTTAGCTACAGTGAACGTGGGGGGCAGACATTCCTTCAGCATACCCATTTCACTTCCGTCGGCTACATGTTGTGTCGTGGGGCAGCTGGATCAGGCCATAGTCCTGTTTCCAGTGTTTTCAGAACATCCATGTTCTCCACAGTGGCTGAACTAGTTTATATTCCTATCAACAGGGTGTAAGTTTCTCTCCCTCCTGCCAGCATTTCTTGCCTTTAATCTTTTTTGATAAAGGGCATTTTAACTGGAGTACAGAGACGCATCTTTGCAATTTCCATTTGTGTCTGTCTTCCTGAGGACGAGTGGTGCCTGCACCTTTTGCATATGTGTCGGTCCTTTGCTTATCTCTGACGAGTTGTATGTTTAGTCCTCTTTTCCCACATTAGAATTGTATTGCTATTGACTGGTATCATGCTCTCAAGTCGGTAGGAGTCCTCGCTGTCTTCTAGGTAGTAACCTCTGTTAGAGGTATAATTTGTTACTATTTTCTCTCATTCCACATGACCAGGGCTCTAACCCTGGAGCTGTAGGACCGCTCCCATTCCATAGGTCACGGCTTTACTCTATTGCATGCTTCCTCCACTCTGGGCAGAAGCCTTTTGGGTTGATATACCCTTGTCAATTTTTGTCTTTGTTGCCTGTGTTTTTACACTTACTGTTGTTTTAACCTAGATCAATGTCTTAAAGCATTGTACCTGTATTGTCCAGCACTTCCATAGTTTTCGGTAGCGCGTTTAAAGCTTTCATTCACTTTGAATCATTTTTATGAGTTATCTAACTTCATCTTTTGCCTATGTGTACCTAGTTTTTCTGATAGCATTTGTTGAAACGACAGCTTTTTCCCGAAGTAGTTCTTAATGATTTGCCTAGAGCCAGTGCTCTGCAAATATGTTTGTGTTTATGTAGTTTCACTAGACTATATGTTTATTGGTAACAGTACCATGCTGTTTTAGCTACAACAGCTTTTGGAGTTAGATATGCTGCCTCCAGCTTTGTTGATTTTATTCAGCATTGCTCTATTTGCAGTCACTTATCATTCTATATAAATTTCAGAATTGCCTTGTGGTGCCTATGAAGAGTGTCATGAACACTTCAACAGGGATTTCTTTAGGTAGTATAGACATTTTGACAATGGTAATTATTCTAATCCATAAGCAAAGTATCGAGAGGTGGGTCCCCTGGAGGCTGCATGGAACCTCTACCCGACCTCCTTCTTTATCCGGGGCATCTTGTGTTCTTGGGGTATATTCTTTGTAAGACGCAAAGTATTTCCCTGAGTTTTGAGTGTTGTTCTAACAAGCTTCTACTCAGATGCCCTGGAAGCCTGGGCTTGTGATTGGCATGTGTACTGAGGCATGGTATTGTGAGAGCTCTCAAGCTAACTCTGAGAGGTTAGCTTAAGAATTTCTCTGAATTGCTTGACAACGATTGGCATCTGGAGAGTTGAAGAACTGAGTGTTGGTGTGGAAAAAGCCTGCACATTTGATATCAGAAATGGTCTGTGGTTAGAAGTAGATCATAGAAACTATAAAAGCAACAAGGCAAAAAGAATCACCATCCATTCTTTGTCCCATTTTTTAAAAAGCACTAGAAAGAGCAACCAGTGAAATACACGGGCCAGGGAGACAGCTTGCTGACAAAGTGTTTACCAGGCTCGAGGATCTGAGCTCCTCCAGCACAGCAACAAAACATCCAAGAGAGGCGCTGTGCTTCTGCTGTTCGTGCACTGGTGTGAATTTGCAATCTCACCACAGGAGGGGGAAGATAGGCAGACTCCAGGTGCTTATTATTATCAGCCAGCCTGGTCCTGCATCCGGTGAGAAACCATATCTCAGAAAACACCATGACCGGTAGGTACCTCAGGACCTGAGGAACAGCACTCAGCATTGACCATTAGTCTCCACACACATGACCACACATGTATAACCCTGACACCTGGGTGCACCTGCATGTGCACCCATGAAAAAACTCTCTCTGTCTCTCTCCCTTACACACACACACACACACACTCACACACACACACACACACACCAAACAAACAAGCAAACAAAAAAAACCCCTAAATATATAAAAACATAATACTATTTTGGGTGTGGTGGCACACACCTTTAATCCCAGTACTTGGGAGGCAGAGGCAGAGGCAGGTGGATTTCTTTGAATTCGATGCCAGCCTGGTTTCAGAATAAGTTCCAGGACGGCCCCTGTCTTGGACAAACAAACAAACAAATAAAAACAACAACAAAACCAAATACTTTTAAAATCCTAGACTGAAGCATAGGATCAGTTCTTTGGAACTTGGGTCAGGGAAAGGTTGCTTGACAGAGACAAAAACGCATAAATCATAAAAGGCAAAGCTGATCAAATGAACTTTACCACAGGGTGAAGACATTCTTTGAGAAACATTGCAGCGATGGAGGCTGGAAAACACACCACTCAAGGAACTCCCACAACCCACCATTCAGAGAACAATGAATCCTGTTGTTAAAACGTCAAGTGGTGCTAACACACTTTAATGATGGAGAGATGAGGACGGCCACCAACGTTATCCTCAGTCACTAGAAAAGTGAAAGTGAAAGTCACAAGGAAATGCCAGTATTTACCTACAAGAATGGATGGCATTTTTTAAAAATCTGGAAATAAAAAGCAAGTATTGGCAAGGATACATAAAAACTGAAACTCTCATCTATTGCCATTTTGATGGTACGACAACTTTGGAAAACGTTTTGGCAACTTCTTACAAAGTTAAATATACATGGATGGTGTAGCTCAGCAGCTCGACTGCTAGGTATTTACTCAAAATAAATCCTGACATATGTCCACAAAAATCTTCTACATGAATATTTGCAGCAGGTTTGTTCATAGCTGGCCCAAACAGGAGACAACCCAAATGTCTGTAAACCAATAGATAAAACTGAATTATGTGACAACCTTAAAATGAAATTCCCTTCAGTAAACAAACAAACAAACAAACAATGGAGGCTGGGATGTTGGTGTATGATTGTAATCCCAGACTGGGGAGAGGTCACCTTTGGCTACATAGTAAGTTTGGTGCCAATCTGGGATATGTGAGACCTTACCCCAAAATAAAATCAAAACAAAAAGCAATAAAGCCGAGTTTGGTGCACACTTGTAATACCAGCACTTGAGATGCTGAGACAGGAGGATTGAGAGTTCTAGGCTAGTCTGGGCTACATAGAAAGATCCTGTCTCAAAACAACCAAACCAAAAAAAATCAACAAACTATAACTTTCATAAAACTTCAAAAGCCAGGTCAAGGATTGCCAGGATAGTGAGTAGAGAGAGAAATGTTTTTTGTTTGTTTGTTTTTGTTTTTGTTTTTTCTTCAGAGGGACCTGATGGGACTTTCAGGCCCACAGAACTGTTCTACAGCTGGGCTATGGTTGTAGCTGGACAAAGATCTGTATGTACAGATACATGCTGGGCAGCGGTGGCACACACCTTTAATCCCAGCAGAGGAGGCAGAGGCAGGCTCATCTCTAAGTTTGAGGTTAGCCTGGTCTATAGAGTGAGTTCCAGAACAGCCTGGGCTACTTAGAGAAACCCTGTCTGGGAAAAAAGAATCTGTATGTACATCTATGAAAGACAAATCTTGCTGTGTATAAATTAGTAAATTAGACCTCAATTGACTGGGTTTTCAAAGAGTCATGGTGATGACATGGTGGTTGGCTATAATTTCACTGCTTTCAGTCAGCTTCGTTCTAGAAAGAGGAAATAAACTTCAAGATGCCATTATTGGCATAAAGTATAATTTTCCAAGAAAGTAAGTCAAATATGGCCAAAAACATTATTATGGTTAATAAGAGGGTTTGACAAGATCAGAGTTGTAAAAATCTGAACATAAAAGTCAAGGCTAGGGTCTGGCGAGATGGCTCAGTGGATAAAAGCACTTGGCCTGAAAACACAATGACTCCAAGGCCTAAGGCTAAATTGCAGACACCCACATCCAAAGATGGATGTAGCTACATGAACCTGTAACCCCAGCACTGGGCGCCAGAGATGAGCGGAGCCCAAGTGCCCACTGTCCACCCTGCCTAGCTTCCACATCATGCAGAGATCCTGTTTTAAGACAATGTGAGGAATGATAGAGGAAGACACCTGATATCTAGGTCCACATATGTGTCAATGGACACACATTCACCATACATGCACATCACACACACACACACACACACACACACACACCCTAGGGCAGTATAAGGAAGGTAGAAACATAAAGGAAAATAACTCTGGGCAGGAGTCCAGTAGCTGGAGGTCATTAGGTCTCTGTGTCCATCAAGAAAATGCCATTCTTGCTTTCCCTCTGGGTAGCCGCATAGCCCAGGACCCACTGAGTAGTAAAGCCTGATTATGGAGGTCATTCTTGCAATCCCACCCAGCTTTCTTAGCAGCTTGCCACCCGTCAGTCATGGTTTTGCTCTCTTCTCTTTGTCTTTAGGAAGAAACAGCACTGTGTTGTCCCAGTAGGCGACAGGTAAGTTTGTTATCACCTCTTTCTTTTCCATGTTATAACAGGAGGTAAAGATTCCCCTTACAGCTCCAGACCTATGGTGATGCATGTTAGCACGTGTTGTCTGAGAGGCCATGTGCAGAGGATTGAGAGGCAAAGGGGTGGGGGGTTCTTCCTCAACCATAGGTGAGCAAAGCACTCCAATAGGAAGAGAAATGACCTTAGAGTTGGACCACTAAACCACAACAAATGTGAACCTAAGAGCAGACTTGGCCCTATCCTCACAGGCGAGCAGAATGCAGGAGCTCAGTTCACTTGGGATATCAGGTGTGTCTCTCTACTCCCAGATATTAGCCTCAGTGGCAAACAAGGCTTTGGAAGTCTGCGTGACTGCTGAACCCTGGATCAACACACAAAGATTATACAAGTGTTTACAGTTTGTCTCCCATGTCTATTGGAGTTTCAGATACCACTTAGAAGGAGTGCTAGGGAACTCAGAGGGACTTCAGGTCCCAGACTCACACAGGTCAGAACACATGAGGTTTCTGAGGGGTTCCCACCTTGCAGGAAGGACAGCCCCAACAAAACCCAGTGTGCTTGGGTATGTGCACCTTCTTACTGCCTAAATGGTAGACTCTTTTCTTGTGCATTTTTGCTCCATATTTTAGCTATCTTTATTTCTCAGTTGTTTTTTTTTTTTTTTTAATGGACTTAGATCTAAGAACTGCATATGGATGTTCAAACCTCTCCACAGACCCAGGAAACGGTGACTGTTCATATCTAAAAATAAACCAGAAAGGCCCTGGCTCAGTTTTAATGGCAGAATCCAAGGAGTTTGAAGGCTTTCTAAAGCTGGTCAAAGGCTTTCCTGCCTTTCTATTTTGAGTTCAGTCGCTTGAGGATTTTCAAGATTTCAGGATCATTTCTTTCTTTTCCTGGTATTGAGGCGAGGAGAGGCCTGGCCTGCCTTGGCAGCACACTGCTATCGTCTTGCCTGTTTTCCTGTGCTATGCTGACAGTTGCATAAGGGTGAAGAATGTTGACGGAGGAATCAGTCAGCCTCTGCTCAGGTCCCAGCTCTCACCCAGAAGCCAGGAGCAGGTGAGGCAAGCATTTTCAGTCTCTGCTTCCTTCTACAAAATCAGGGTTGATATAAGGATTAAATAAGACACTGTGTTTAATAGAGGTGTGAGGGCAGAGTGATAGCTCTTTTTCTTTTCTTTTTTTTTAAGATTTATTTATTAATTATATATACAGCATTCTGCCTGCTTGTATGCCTACAATTCAGAAGAGGGCACCAGATCTCATTATAGATGGTTGTGAGCCACCATGTGGTTGCTGGGAATTGGACTCAGGGCCTTTGGAAAAGCACCCAGTGCTCTTAACCTCTGAATCATGTGGCCCAAGTGATGGCTCTTGACTCTCTTTTATCATAAACACAATTGTATTAGTTACTTTATTGCCATGAAAAACTAACAAACAAAAAGTACAACAAAACAAAACCTGACAGAGGCAACTTGAGAAGGAAGATCTCTTTGCTTATTGTTCCAGCCATCCATCCTGGCAGGAAAGATGGAGGCAAGGGGGGAGATGCTGGACACATGAGGAGATGAGGGCTGGTGCTCAGTTCACTTTCTCACTGTTGTTCAGGGCAAAACCCTCAGAGACTTGTCCACAGACATTTTTTCACTGTGATTCTAAATCCTATGATGTTGACACAATTAAATACCACCGTAGTGATCTCTTGATGATTGTAATAGCCAGCAAATGAAATATCAGTGCCCGTGTGTGTGGGGAGTGGGGTGGGGGGTGGGTGCTGGGTTGGAATCACCTACAAGACACACTTCTTGTTGGCTGTGAGGACGTTTGCAGAGAGGTTTAACTGAGGGGGGAGGGAAGATTCACTCTCGTTGTGGGTAGAGCTGTTCCACGGACCACTGCACAGCTGGCTGATTCTCCAGCTCTCCACTCCCCTTTACTTCCTGAATGCAGATTTCAAGTGACTGGCACCCTGCACTCCATTAACCACGCCTCCCAGCACTGAGGTCTGTATTCCTTCCTAAAGCCTGAGCCAAAATAAATTCTTTTTTTTTTTTAGTCCTAAGTTGCTTCTATCAGGTATTTTAATATAACAAAAAAGAAAGTAACTAAGAATGACTGAAATTATTAGTGGCAATTGGGTACAATTTGCAACATACAGGCAAGTTTCAAAAACTATGAAGTCTACACAGTGAGTTCTGACATCCCTCCCCACAGGAGCCCTTAACTAGCAAGACGGGGCAGTTCTGTGTTCCAAGGTGATCTGGTGGCTGTTGTTCCCAGAACACTTGGTGCCAGAATCTTTCTTTGTAGATCAAATTTTACTAATTATCGTTTCTAGACAGACTGACCTTTTCCCATGAGCCTAGCCAAATGTCCTTCTTTTTATCTGTTAATAAAAATGACTGGTTGGTAATGAAAACGACTTCTTTGCCAAAGCCCTCTGGCTGCCCTTTCTCTGCACAGTGAACTTTTAAGCTTCTAGATTCAGAGAAAAATGTTACTTCTTACTTAAGGTCTGGAAAAAAAAAAGTCCCACCTTGGACAGTGTCTTGACTCACATCTCTGTGTGAGCTGCCCTATTAACCAACCATTCCTGCAGCAGCAAAGGCTAGAATAATCCCACTCCAGGCTTGTTCCTCATACATGAGGGATTGGCAAGTTATCATCTGTGGGCTTACGAACTAAAGAGTCTGCCATGGGCTAGATGTGTTGTGATGGGGTTAGTCCCCTCTCAAAATGAGCACACTGAAAATCAAATTCTAAACAAGATATTCGCAAGTGGCAAATACCTTGTGGAGGTAAATTAGCTACAAGGATTGGGTCTCCATGACCAGGGAATGTCAGGTAACTAGCCATCTCTCACTCCTTTATGTGAGGGCATAACCAGAAGCTGGAAATGAACTAACTCCAAATCATGAATTACTCCCCACCAGGGCACCAAATCTTCCATCAGTGGATGGCAACCTCCCGATGCTGACTCCATCCTTCCCTGCCTCCCGACTGGCTACAATGTGGACAGTTGGGTCCCGTTCCTACCACCGTGTCTTCCCTTCCTCACGGACTGTGCCTTTAAACTCCGAACAAAAATAAGTGCTTACCTCCTTAAGTGGCTCCTGCTGGGCTTTTTTTGTCATATAGAGAACAAGAAAATAGGCCATGATGGTAAATAAATTGTATACATGTAAGACGTTACTATAAACAAACCCGTATCTGAGTCCCCTAAAGCTCGTTATGAGAGCTGAGAATATTCCTGGAAACCCAAAGTGTTAGAATGATATTTAGGGGCTGACAGAGCTTTGGGATAATCACCCGAATTGATTCTTACTAGATATTACATAGGTCATACATAGGCAGAGGCACAGACGAAGAGTTCTTGTTAGAATTGTTAAGTAAAAACACAGTCTTCCAGGATACTCCACTATAACCCATATTGTAGCTACAAAAATTAAAGAACTTTGTATGAGTAAAAAATCCTCCAGACCAATAAATCCATAGCCTTTATAATAAAAAAAAAAAAAAAAAGACATTTCCAATTTTCAAGTTCCAATCAGCAAAACTCATTCCAAAATCACGACAAAGCACGAGTCAATTTGGATTTGGACAGGTGATGATAATTAATGGATATCTGGTCTGACATCAGCACTCCACTGCAAACAGGTGCCCTTCGTGTCCTGGGAGGCCTGGCTGTGTCCTCTAGTTCTGTGTTGCCCTAAACTGAATGGGAGGCTTTTAAGATCTCCATGGAGGGAGCAGAGGAGACAGATCAGGTGGTGAGTGTTTCCTGCACAAACGTTCATCCTCAGAGCCCACCTAAACAGTGGGGTGTGGCCATGAGCACTGGTAACCAGAGGTGCTGGTGAGCTGGAGGCAGGGGAATTGCTGGCCAGACAGTCTAGCCCAATCGATGAGAGATGAGAGATCCCGGGTCAAAACAAGGTAGCCAGCATCTGAAGAATGACACGGGAGGCTGACCTCTGTCCTCCGAGTGCGTGCCCACACATGCGCAGCCTCACACACATGCGCGCACACAGAGAATCTCCGTGGAATGTTGGCAACAGCGGTTAGTTTCTTCCAGCGTTGTAATCTCTTCTCACACTGCCTGCCGGCAGACTGGCCTCTGGAGGCCAAAATGCTCTCAAGCAGGCTGGTCCTCTGTGCCCAGCCATGGAGGTTCAACCAGCACAAGAGCCATAGACACTTCCAGCCTTCTAGCTCTTTGGCCTGGCAGAGGACAAATATATGGCTCCTTGACCCAGTGACCTCCACCACTCTTGCCCTGCCCAGAGTAACATTACAGGTCTGCTTTGGCCTCACAATGGGGTCCCACAGACATGTTTACCAACTTCTGTCTTTGGAGACTTGAGATGCCTTCCCAGTTCCCTTCATATGCAGGAGACCAGGCCTTACGCCTAAGTCGTAGAGCTGCTATTGTCAGGCCTAGACACAATATGCCTTGTTGCCAGACTCAAAAAAACAGGCCAAAATGTAACCTTTTACCATCCCTTTATTTACCTAAAGGACAATAAATGTTCATAGCAGTCTCAACTATGTCTCATGGTAAATAACTATATACAAAGGCCTAAAAATATTTTGAGGGTCCGAGAAAGTGTCTTAAGGTTGGTAAAGACAAGTTATATATATTTGAGAGTCTTAAAAAAGTGTTTTAAGGTTGGTAAACACAACTTATACATGTTTGAGAGTCTAAAAATGTGTCTTAAGGTTGGTAAATGCAAGTTATAAATGTTGCAAGGTCTAAGGTGATTTAAGATATGCTAAATAGGTAAAACTGCATAATATTTCCTCCTGTTGCCATGCTACTGCTGTATTGACTGTCCAGAGCTTTGTCCCTTATCAATAGAGCTCTAGTTTATTAATCTGACTCTAATACAAAAACTTTCCACTACACCACGTACTATTATGGTTCTAAGCTCAAGATTGTAGGTCTCTATAATATGTACTTACATTAATGGTTAAGATCAGGTGAGCTTTTGTCCCTTCTACATGAAAGGCTTGTGCCTTTTCAGAGCTCACCTTAAAGAATGCTTGTGCTGTTAACACAAATGTACATGTCCACTGCCTTTTCTGCAATGTATATACCAGTACAGATTACAATTGTGATGCTAAGATGTCTAAAGTTTTAGCCCCTTTGTAAAACTTAAGAGTAATTCTTGTAAGCTGCAGGAAATTCACCTAAATCCACCTCTCAGATCAATTGTGCTCCAGATAAGTACAGCACTTACTGCCTATCTCAGAAGTTGGGACTCCTCCCCTTTCCCTGGTTTTGGGACTTCCTTTACTGGCTACCAGACTGCTATTTACTGCATGTAACCACTGGCTGGATTGGTGAGGTATCCTCATTGACCAGCCATTACATTGGTGAGTTCACCTCATTTATCAGCATAAAATGCCTCTCTTGGTAGGGAAAGCTTGACTGCTGAGCTCCAGCAACTTTGTACTGTTTTTTGAGATGGAGGGACCCTCCCCGCAGCCATAGTCTTAACTGGCTACAGTTGCCCTTCTCTGCTGACCTCTATTTTAGGGCCCCACTTTCCCTTGGGGGAGCCTCCCACTTGCACACAGTCTGTTCTCCCCCTCTCTCGCTTGTGGGAAGTCCCAGCGCTAGGCAGACCGTAGTGCTCTCGGGCCGTGTCCCCGGGCATCCGCACCCTGGTCTCTAGCCAAAAGATGACTATTGGACCAGGTAGGACCTCTCGTTTGGGTCACACCTTGCGTTTGGGATGTCTTTGGAAAGTCACTGACCTCTCTGCCTCCCAATGGGGATTGCCCAGACGTCTGTTCTTCCAGATTCTCCTCTGGGACATCTGGAGAATTTCAGGTTTCTACACCTAGTGCCTGCTAGCACTAAGGCCTCTAGGTTTACACACTTCTGTAATCAAACCTCGCCTCAATGACAGATCCAAAACAAAGCCTTTTTAATTACTGCCAGTGATTGGGTAAATAAAGGTTCCCTCAGGTAAATGGAGGTTCCCATGTTCAAGTCTCATTGATCCAAACCTTCCACCTCTGTTTGCTCTCCCAAAAGTTTTCAATGTATACCTAAAGGATTTTCTCCATAACCTACTCAACTTTATCTTTTGCCTGTATATATAAGTTTCAGTGTCCTGCTAGACACAGATGTTTCCCATAGCCACAACAGCGCCAAAGCAGCTACAAGTGTTCAACTCTGACCTCACAGACTTCCAACAAGCTGGACCTGCACCTTCCCTCCCAGCCAAGGATGTTCTTGCAGACCCTGGACAGCATCAAAGCAGCCAGTTCTTCCTGGAATTGGCCAGCATTTCAGCCTTTTGACTTCCCTACAGTGCCTCAATGTCAGCAGGAAGTAGCCAGAAGAGAATCTACGTCCCTTATTCATTTATTATTAACAAAAGGCTGAAATGGTGTGCTTCAGGACCAGGACAGGCAGCTCCAGGTTCTCCCAGCGTTCCTCAGACTCTACCTGCTGCCTTGCATGGCTGGCAACTCTACTGACACCCTCTACCCTAAATTTTCCAGGGCAGAGGCTTCTCTTTCTCCTCTTTACCATGTAATCTGACCATTTTGTTGCTATAATTTTTCTCTCTCTCAACCCCTTGCATGACAACCAAGAGCCACTTCCAATGAGCCTAAATTTATATACTTTAACTTACCTTACATACAAAGCAGCCCAAGTTCCTAATTTTTTAATTATAGAAAAAGGGAGAATGTTAGGATTTTGGAACAAAACCTGCTTCTGGGTTGCCTAGCAACTTATGATGTGTCGCCAGACAGGTGGCCACACCTGGAAGGCGTGGTTATCTTGCCCCTTAAAAGGACAACCCGACTCGTGGTTTCTCTCTTGTTCTCTTGGTCCTTCCTCTCTATTGCAGCACCCCCTCTCTCTTTTCCTTCCTCTCTTTCCCCCTCTCTTTTTCTTTCTCCCATCATGTCCTGCTCTCCCTTCTCTCTCTCTCCATATCCACCTAATAAACCTCTTTTATATATAAGATCTGTCGTATGCCTAATCGTCTTTATTTAATTAGTTTGTCCCATAACCTTACACCAGCCATCTCAGGAACAAGTTCCATCTTTCTGGCAGGGTCAAAACTGGTATTTCATATTTCCAGGCCCTGGGACCCAGCTCTTTGTCCGGGATCCTTCTTCTTTGTTTTCATGTGAGTCTGTTAAGCAGCGAAGGATGTATGTAAAGAGGGAAAATGCCATTAACTGATATCTAAGCCGAGGCTCACAAGTTGTAAACGTGTTGCCTGTTTTGACTTAAAGCCTTCCCGCTCCTTCATCCCCTTATCTTCTAAATTCCATACCAAAGTCTAAAAGAGGAAGTGACTGCAGGTGACCTGGAAAGACCCAGTCACCCCTTGCTCATCCCCTTGTGTCAAAATATGATTGGTCAATTCAGCAGCCCACCCCACTCCCCCTTGCCTTGTGTTCCCATCCTTTAAAAAATGTACAGTCTCCCTTCCCGCCACGGTTCAGATCCCGAACTGGCTGCCTCCCCAGGCACCCAGAAAATAAAGCTTGCGTTTTAAGCTTCTGTCTCTGAAACAAGTTTTCTCAGCTTCCTCCCCAAACCCAACACTTCTAGCCAGGTATGGAGGGCTTACACCCCTGGGCTACATAGTAGGACTCATATATTACTCCTTGGTGACAGGCACATACATACACTTACACCACTCATATGTGCATGCGTGTGTGCACATAAGCACACATGCATGTACACAAAAATAGTAGATTTTTAAATACTTTGACTTTTATCTTAGA
The DNA here is from genome assembly GCF_030254825.1 of Meriones unguiculatus. Classification (NCBI taxonomy): domain Eukaryota; kingdom Metazoa; phylum Chordata; class Mammalia; order Rodentia; family Muridae; genus Meriones; species Meriones unguiculatus. The sequence goes on along the minus strand of NC_083354.1, from coordinate 72,545,762 downwards.
GATTTGAAAAACCTGGAATGAGGGTGAGACCTATCATTTTCAGTACACATCCGAGGTGATGAAGGAAATCTGAGTTTGTAAGTCCCTTTATTTTCCTCATCAACCCCAGTTTTGTTGTTGTTTGGCTTGTGTCTGTTCATTAGTTTGTTGTTTTAGCTTCAGGCCTGTTAGGTTAGGGTTGCATTTTTAAGGCATATTCTTCGGTTCTCACTCCTCTGGAACTGCACCAAGAGTGTGTGATCTGGGCTGCTGAAGGCTCAGGACAAAAGCCAGGAAAAAAAAAAAAAAAAAAAAAAACGGATGTGATCTCACTGCCTGAGGCTCTACCAGGGAAGATGCCTTAATCAGGAGCTCTCAGAGATGCTGAGATAAAATATGAGTGTTGTGACATTGTCCCTTCAGAGAAAGAGAGAAAGAGAGGAGTGAAGGGTGGGGGCATTTATTCAAAGACAAGCACAAAGGAATGACACAGCCTGAGGAATCACGCTGGGGAGGAGACATCCTAGGACCGAAAGAGGCTCCTGGAAAATGCTAATGACAAAAACAAGAGCCTTTAAGAAGCCAGGCAGGATCAAAGCAATAAAGACAAAAAGGCCAGGCGCAGGTGATGTAATGTCTGAGGATGATGGGGTGGCAGCCCCACACATTTCCTGTTTTTCTCCATCAGGGACGTCCAAGGCTCTCTGTGCTGAAACTTTGCAGAATAAGCATGCTTAGAGAAGAGTGCCATCCAAGGATTGGAGAGGAGTGTGGGAAAGAATAAAGCCTCTGGAGGGGGGGGTGCAGAGCTTAAAATCAGTAATTACATGGCAGAACAGCTGACTTGACACTGGAGCTGTTGGTTGTCTTCAGAGCCTAAAGACAAAAAGGCACCAAGTGGCCAGAGGCAAGCAAGCCTGTTTTTCGTTTGTTTGTTTGTTTGTTTTTATCCTTGTGTCTAGCAGCCACATTAACTTCATCATCTGTAAAATCTCATGAGAGAGCAAATTAGCTAATTGGGCAGAAAAGAAAAGAGAATAACAATGGCTAGGAGTCAGCAGGGGATCACGGAAATATCGTGCCAGAGCCCGGCTGTTCTGTAGGTGGACTGAGGGAAATTGTGGACGTGGAGTCCAGCAATGTCAGATCCTGAAGCAGGCTGTGTCCTGCAAGCCACATCAGGAAGCAGACTTGGTCTTCAGGAGCCCAACCTTGTAGCTACTGCCTGGTTAGACTCACTGTGGTGGCCTCTCTCATTTCCTGTCCCTCTTTTGCAGCCGCTCAGATCCACACCATGCTCATATTCTACAGAACAAGTTACGACGGTGACGAGTTTCTAACTGACTTCAGACTGACTGGTGCAGGCTGCTGTCTTGTCTTCTTGGTTTACAGAAAGCCAGTTTGTTCTGTGTCTCAGACACTTTTCTCAGGTTAGTTTTTACCTAATCCTCAAGCCATGACCCAGTGAATGAGCTCTCAGCAGAGGTCCTCACGCTATCCTGTATTTAATATGTAAATCACACTAAACAATAGACTGCTGAGATTCACGGCCTGGGAGTTGAGACCCCTTGTGCGTGGTCAAATGACCCTTTCACAGGGGTGGTCTAAGACCATCAGAAAACAGAGATATTTACATTATGATTCATAACAGTAGCAAAATTGCAGTTTGAAGTAGCAATAAACATAATCTTATGGTTGAGGGTCACTGCAACATGAAGAACCGCACTAAAGGGTCATAGCATTAGGAAGGTTGAGAATCACTGGTTTAGATGAACATATAATTGCTTAGGCCTCCAGGCTCAAGACTGCAGTTTATGGACAGACCTCCCCAGGAGACTATTCAAAAACCCAACACTGTCCTGGTCAATAATTAATACATATATATATATATAATGTAAATATATATGTTTCTGTAATGTTACTATTAAAAAAGCATGAAGCTGGTCAACCGATATTCTCTGCAAGAGGTTTATTAGTGTTAGGCCCAGCAAGAGCCTAAATATAAGAAGGTATGAAGAGAACTCAGGAAACTAATCATCCATCGATGCAAAAACGCAAGAGACTCTTTTTAACCATTGTACAATGGGGTCACCCCTGCTGGTCAGCTAGGAGTGGCACCGGGAGACAAAGAGCTTAGGTTTTTAAAAGACACAAGGCGGGAATCTCCTGGGGTTGACTTCTTGGCAAGTTAGGATTGGATGAAGTGTCTAACTTTTAAAATTATTGGTTGGTTCTGGGCACCCTTAGGTCTGGTCAGCCCTGTCGTAAATATCTGATCTTCAAGTCAGTTTGGAATTTCCTGCCATCCACAGTTAAATGTGTGTGTGTGTGGGGGGGGTGATTAACTCATCCCATGTCTATTCTGAGGAGTGGGGGTTACAGGCTTTGGATCAAAGGTCAGGAGAAGGATTGGGGCCATTTGGCCCAGTTTCCAAACAAAGCCCATCTCACCGGCGCCAGCCAGTGATTTTTTTCTCCATTTAGTAGAGATCTCTGCTTGTTCTCTTCCTTATCTCTGCCCTCACAGATGGCTAATGTCAGGAACTTTTACATTCCTCGGTTCTCTGGAGAAGCACTAAGAGGCTTTAATTAACATGGGCCTAAAACTTGCAAATATAAGTTATAAGACAATTAAAAGAAACATAGGTTACAAAGTTAGTCTGATTCTTTCATTAGGACATGAAGAGAGAGAGAGAGAAAAGGGGTGCCCAGAGAGAGAGAGAGAGAGAGAGAAAGTAAGAGAGGAGAGTGAGAGAGAGAGAGAAAGATAGAGTAAGAGTGTAAGATTAAGAGACCACGTGTCGGGGTCATCCCTTTAAGGGGCAAGGTAACCACGCCTTCCAGGTGTGGCCACCTGGCTGGCAACACATGATGACAATCGTAAGTTTCTGGGTAACCCAGGAGCAGGTTGTGTTCCAAAATATTAACAGTTACATTTATTTTATTATGTATGTGTGTGCTTGTGTGTTTACATGTGTGTGGGACGTATCATGCCATAGTGCATGTGTGGAAGTGAGAGGACAACTTGGAGGAATCAGTTCTCTCTTTCTACTATGTGGATTCCATGTGGCTGCAGGTGCCTTTGCCTGATGAACCATCTTGCTGGCCTGGTCAAAACTTATAGGCAATTTAGTCATGACGTAGATGGCAGTATGTTCAAGTGGCTGGATCTTAAAGCATTTGAATGAGAATAAATATGTTGAAAGACAAAACTGGGATGCAAAAAATGGAGGTAGCTAAGAGGAACACTGAGGAAAAAAAAAAAAAGGAAAGCCTAGTTATTAGGAAAAAAAAAATCAGCTGCATGTCCATAGCACTGGTGGCCACAGAGCGCATCAACAAGAGTTAATGTGGAAAAGATCTTAATGGTGAATTACTGTGCCGGCACTGTGCTGGTTTTTTACTATAATCTGAGGTGTAATTTGAGGTGGGGTAATGTAAGCCCCCAACACAGCCCTTTCTGTTTAGAATCACTTTCGGGTGATTTGTATTTCAGATGGATGTGAAGGATATTTTTTTTCTAGCTCTGTAAAGAATGTTACTGGAATTTTGATGGAGAGTGCATTAACTCTACAGAAAGCTTTCGGTATACAGACATTTTCACAATATTAATGACTGAAACTCTGGAATAAGCTAATGGCAAGACAAAATTATATTATATAAACGCAGATTTATTGGAAGCGGCTCTTAGCCATCATGCAGGGAGACAGAGAGGGAGAGCTACACAGATAAAGAAGAGGAGAGAGGGCATGTAGAAAGAAGGTGAGAGTGAGAGCAAGCAAGAGCAGAGAAAGAGGGGGGGAACCAAAATGTTTGGATTGTATAGTGAAGGGCCCCTGGAGAGGAAAAGCCCTGCCCCTGGGGGAGGGGATTCAGGGTAGAGGGCAGAGTACACCAGCCACACCCCGCAGCAGTCTGGTGGCAGGTATGACCCAGGGATGCCTGAATCCAGACAAATAGTTCTTCCAGTCCATGAGCTTGGGAGGTCTTTCTTCTAGACGCTTCCTTGGTCATTTAAAGATTCATTACAGAGGTCTTTCACTTCCGTAAGGTTATTTTTGGGTATTTTATTATTTTTGAAAGTATTATGAATAGTATCATTTCCCCGGATTGTTTTTTTTCTCAGCAAATTACTTTTTGCGTATACGGAAGTTACCAATTTTTGTAAGTTAATTTTGTATTTTACTACTTTGCTGAAAATGTTTATCAGGCCTAGCAGCTTTCTGTAGTCTTTAAGGTCTCCCAAGTGTAAGACTATGACATTTTCTAGTGGGAATAATTTCACTGCTTTCTTTCCTATTTGTATCCCTTTCATTTGTTCCTCTTAGCTCTAGCTAAGGTTTATACTGAACATGAATGGAAAGGTTAGAAATATATAAGTCATAAAATGCTTTCGGTTTTTCCTCTTATTTAGTAAAATACTGGCTATTCACACATAGAAGAACGAAACTAGACTTTATAGCTCATTCAAAACAGATTCAAAATTTGTCAAAGACTTCAGTATAAGACCTGAAACTCTGAAACTGTTACAGGAGAACATAGAAAAATGCTTAAATTATGGGCAGCAGTAAAGTTCTGAAACAGACAGCAAGAGCTCAGGGAATAGCTTAAGAACTGCAAGTGGAAATACTTGAAAATCTGTGTTTATTGCCGTACTATTCACAGTACATAAGGTATGGGACCAGACTGGATAGCCGCCAAGAGAAACATAAAGAAAGTCATATATTTTAATTACTTGTAAAGACAAAGGAGATGAATATCACTTGCAGGAAAATGTATGGAACTGAAGAGCATCTTTTTCAAGCAAAATAGGCTAACTCAGCTTAACCCAGAAAGACAAATATCATGTTTCCTGTCATAAGCAGAATCTAAATATGAAGTATAAGGGAGACTGTGAAAGAGAAAAAAGTATAAAGGAAGGAAATGGTGAAGGAGAAAGAGCAACAAGGGAGAAAGACAAATATTTTCTTTCACATACACAATCTTCACTTATGTATATTTATAATACGTATGTATATACACATATATTGCAACATGAAAACAGAAGGGGCTATTAGGGAGTAAAAGGAGTGGGAAGGTAGTGGGACACACACGCACACACACATATATGTTCATAATAAAACCCACGATTTATTCTGTATGGTAACTCCAAAAGTTAATTTAAAATATTCACTACAAGCTTGCTGTTTATCATGAGTGTAACATAATTACTAGGACGCTAATATGCCCAGCTGTGTTAGTGAAAATGTAGCTTTTAAAGGATCCATTAGGATATTAAGGGGGTCAGTGGTCCCCTCCCCTGGATGTGAGGAGGATGTGAGGAGAATGTAACACAAACTGAAGGGAAGACAGGCTTGTCACTCTTTCTGTGAGTGTATCCTAGGTGTAAGGGGTCCACTATACAGGTTCCTGGCATTGGTTGCAGCAGGGACTGTAGTATGATGGCTAGTGTGTGGATTTAATTCTGGATACAGTTGGCCCTCTGTGTGTGTGGGTTCGTACACACTGCAGATCGAAATATTCAGATCACAAAATTGTCCCAACTAAGCATGCAGTTACTTCACTTACATGATCACCTGGTGATACAACATAACAATTTATGTTTCTATTAAGTTAGGCATTAGAGGTCATCTGGAGATCAAGCACAGAATATAGATGATGAACTGAAGAGGTAGTTCAGTGGTAGAGCACTTCCTGTGCAGCAACGAATGTGGTTCCATTCTTAGCACACAGAGGAAAAAATGTATACGAATAAAGTATGCGTATGCAAGAACTATGGCATTTCACATAAGGTGTGGGTCAGGGGGCATGTGGAACCAAACTCCTGCAGGTACTGATGGACAACTCTGTCTGCGGAGACAGCCACTAGAGGGGGAAGACTCAAATCCCACCTCGAGACTGACATTTCAGAGGAAGTGGGATATTCAACCTGCACATAGGAGGACTGAGTGTTGTAGGAGTTATTGATATTTACTATTGTTTTATCTTCTTGTAACGCTGCTGTTAATCCTCAGCAGCTGTATAACCAAATCACCACACAGAGACTGGGTTTTTAGTTAACCTAGAACACAATGCTGGGCAATATTTACTCCCTCCTAAACCTCCAAGCCCTCAGTTTCCTAACATTTAGATTTCCCACATTATACTTGCTTTTTGTGAAATCTTAGTTCTGGTTCATGCTCCAAGTCCTCCAAGATCTCTCCTCCAGCTCTGCTCTCCTCGTGCTCTCCTCCTTGAGCTCCTCCTCCTTCTCGCTCCTCCCTGTTCTCTAGCTCCTCCCCTCTTTCCTGTCCTCTGGCTCCTCCCATTGCACAACATTGTATCTAGTTGCTTTATTTGTGTCCTGTTTACACAAGAGTTGAGACAGGATGCTTATAGTGAGTATCACAAGGCAATATCCAGACTGAAACCAGAGTTGGGGGTGGGGAAATCAGCATTTGAATATACAAGGGTAAGGCGTATACATTTTAAAAGAACATTATACCAACAACTGAGATACCAGGTTTTAACAACTCCTTAAGCATAAGAGTGGGTTCCATTTGTACAGAGAGACTTGGTGCCCAGGATCACAGGCTCTCCCAACTTCAACTCTCCGTGGAAATGGTCATATTCTGGATGCCCCACAAAGCAACCCTGGGCAACGGGTGCATCTCTCCTACAGTTATTCCAACTTCGGTGCTCAGTGCTCTGGTGGGACAAGGTTCTGAGGACACCACGTGGGCGGGGACAGTCTTGGTGGTCTGCCCACCGTGTGTTCTCTGAAATCCCCGGTTGTTGGCATTGGGTGAGTTTCTTCCTGTGACCAGGGCTGAGGCAGAGACAATCGGTGTCTCCTTGGTTCCTCTCCGGGCTCAGGTACTGGAAGGCAATATGTGGAATAATACATTCTTAGCTTTGATGCTTGGTACTGGGCTGCCTGGAGACTGGCTCACGTCAGGCTTTGCTCAAAGGTAGGGCCTGCTAAGAAGCAGGGTGCCCAATGATGAAAACCACTTCTTGATAACAGTTTCCTTGGCAGTGAGAGAGCAGGGTAGAGAGGAAAGACTAAGAGAGGGACAGAAAAGTTAGTTAGAAGTGGAGCAGAGAGTGGGGAAGAGGGCCTGCCGGTCTTGGTCTGGCATTAGCCTATTTACTGGCATTTGATTCTCGCCAGTTTCTGAGCCGCTAAAGAATCCAGTGCAGAGGGAAAGCTGATCAAGAGGAAGGATGGGTATGTTGCACCATACAGACCCTTCCCTCTTCTCCCAGCCCTACAGTGTCACCAGTAAGAAGACAGGGGCTTTAGAAGGGGACAGAATTGTTGAGAGGCATGTAGGCTCGTGGTTGTGAGAGCTGGCATTTAGCCCACGTGGGCCTGGATTCCTAGCCTTTCTCTGCCATTTTTCAAGTTGATAAAGCAGTTAATCTTCCTCTATGCTTCAGTCCTTATCTGTAGGATGGGTAATGCGATACTTTATCAGCCTGTGGCAAGACTTAAAAGGAGAACCCTTCCAAGACTTCAGCCAGTCTAGAAGGTAGGAAGGCTCCATTTTAGTTATAGCTAATGGTCTTGGCAGGTCGTATTTGCCCCCCAAATGGCCCCAACAGGGTCTCCTACCTAATACGTGTTTCTTAGAACGTGACTATAACTCTTATTAAGAGGTGGTATCCCTCATAAAGTCCCTCATAACCTCCAGGTTTGCCAAGATGGAAAACACTTTGAGAATGACTCCCCTGCCACACACACAGACACACACACACACACACACACACACACACACACCTGATTCTTTCCTATAACTCTGACCTCTTGACTATTGGCCTTCGAGATACGTGTGGTATGGACCTTATTCTGCCAACAGACCTATGAAAAGGTGGGAAGTGATGCTTTGAAAATTCTGGGGCTAGGTCATAAAAAGTGCCACAGCATCTGATTGCTTGTCTTGGGGACGTTCACAATTGAACCTAGCCTTCCCGCTGTTGTGAGGATCTCCAAGCTAGCTCAACCTAGCTCTAGCTAGGCCCATTTGAAGAGGGACTCACAGATAACCCTAACTTGCCAGCCGTGTGGATGAGTCACGGTAGAAGTGGAAATCTATTCCTGCCTGTGTAAGCGAATGCTGCGTGGAGAGACCAGGGGCCACTCTGAACCTTGATAACATTGCAGATTCAGAGACAAAACAAAGAATCGTTTTCCTAGCTGCAGCAGTGGTAACTACAACTCTCTTCCTTTTATTCCTCTCAAAAACCTGTTTCCTTTTTGCCCGTATCACCTCTATTCTTTATAATTAACATCAAGAAAGAAAATGTTGCATGGTAGGATCAGTCTCCCCTTCTGCTCTCTGGTTAGTGTGTGTGTGTGTGTGTGTGTGTGTGTGTGTCTGCATGTGTGTGAAATGCCACACATGTTGAGTTTGTGACACACGGAGATTCGGGAAACTTGGGTCTTGTTTGGAGACAGTACTTAACCAATCTTCTTTGGACTTAGGACAAAATCATTCAGGCCTCTCCAAGCTTGTGAACAAGGCACCCTGACAGCACATTTTTCAGTGTGGGTTTTTTTTTCTCTTTCCTTGCTGCTCTGTTTCTGCTACACACATGACAGGCATGTGCAGGGGAGGTCTCCACCCTTCATGAGTCCTTAGCTGGGCTGCCTGTAACAACACAGGTTAACAAAAGAAAAGCAAAAACGTTGAATCAGCTATGTTCCCTTGTACACACGGAACGTAACTCAGAGAAGTAAACAGACCTTTAAACAAAGCCCAAGAGTTGTTTGAGTCTTGAGGTTTACATGCATCGCCTCTCCAAAACAGAAAGACAGATGTAGGGAAAGCCCCATGTCAGGGTTCACCTCAGGTATTGTTATACAGATGTGAATGGCTCATGCTCACTGATTGGTCTGGTGACTTGGTCCTTCTCTCACTTGTACAGAGAGGAAGACAGCCTTAAAAACAGGGCTTTTCTTGGTAGTAGATATGATTTTTCTTAGAAAAGAGAAACTTTTCAGAAACTAACTCTCAGGCAAAAGAAGACCTGTTTTAGGTGATGCCTCCTGAAGCCCAGTCCATGACTTTCTCTTTTCCGCTTGAATTTTGACAACTCTGCCCACCTCATCCATGGTTTCAAAGAATGAGAGATAAGAGAAGAGGTGAAATGGGGAATCAAAGACAAATTGAGGTACCAAGGAAGATTTTTGCCCGCTTAGGAAGGCAAACTAATTTATTAACCAATAATATTCATGTGTGTGCATGCATACAAGAGGAGGTGTTGGGGGAATTAAAGAGAGTTAGGGTAAAGAGAACACTATTAGATTAGGAGTTAGAGGATGCCTCCCTCTTCTTATGAACACACTGGTTGTTCAAAATCCCTTTTATTTAGCTCTAGGAAGAAGTGAGTTTTATGTCAACTTGACACAAGCTAGAGTCACTGGAAAAGAGGGAACCTCAACTGAGAAAATGTCCCCATAAGATCTGTCATAGGGGGCTGGAGAGATGGCTCAGTGGTTAAAAGTACTGTCTGCTCTTCCAAAGGTCATGAGTTCAATTCCCAGCAACCACATGGTGGCTCACAACCATCTATAATGTGAACTGATTTCTTCTTCTGGCAGGTGTAAATGCAGATAGAACACTCATATACATAAAATAAATAAATCTTAAAAAAAAAAGAAAAAGTTAAAAAAAATCTGTCATAGGGTATTTTCTTAATTAGTGGTTGATGTGGAAAGGCTCATCCTATTGTAGGTAAAACCATCCTTGGCCAGGTGGTCCTGGGTTCTATAAGGAGGCAGTCTGAGGCCAGACAGTGGTGGCACACATCTTTAATCCCAGAACCTGAGAGGCAGAGGCAGGCGGTCTCCTGATTTCTGAGTTTGAGGACAGATTGATCTACAGAGCAAGTTTCAGGACTATACAGAGAAACCCTGTCTCAAAAAACCAAAACAAACAACAACAGCATAAAAGCAGAAGACTGAGCAAGCCATAAACAGCCAGCCAGTAAGCAGCACCTCTCTCATGGCCTCTGCATCAGCTCCTGCCTCTAGGTCCCTGCCCTGTTTGAGTTCCTGTCCTGACTTCCTTCAGTGATGGCTATAAACGTGAGCCAAATAAACCCTTTATTCCCCAACTTGCTTTTAAGGATGGTGTTTCATCACAGCAAAAGAAACCCTAAATAGGACCCTGAGTATGGTCACTTAGAACCTCAGGACCGACAGGTCGGTGACTAGATGTTAATATCTTCTTAAAGAGTAGGAACCAAGTAAGAATTCTTCATTTTGTTCACCAAGACAAACCATCCCTTCTTCCCATCCAGAAGGGAGAAATGAGCTCCCCTCCTCCTCCCCACTGAGAACTCCATCTGATAGGCTGGTGAGGATGGCTCCATCTCTCTTGGAGCAGCCTCTAGACCCTTGGGAGAAGGACAGAGAGCCACTTTCTGTATTCTGGAAAGAAGACAGTCTGTAAGAAGCACAGTATGTCCTCCATGTATGTCCTCGCCCGAATCACTTCTTTATCCCTTGAAAGACCTGAGGACAGCCCTGGGGTCAACTCTGTGTGTGCTCAATAGGAACTAGTGAGGGCAAGACCTGATAACTATCCCAATAGAGCTGAAGGCTATTTTCAGCCTTAACAAAAAAGAGCTATGGTTTGATTGATATGTCCCCAGTGAGTATCTGGCATTTGAGTGCTTGGTCCCTGGGTGGCTATTTCAGATGGTTAGGAAGTGTCACCTTGCTGGAGGAAGCATGTCACTGGGGGCGGGCTTTGAGATATCAAAAACTGGTGGCCTTCCCAGTGCCTTCTGTTCAAGGGTGGCATTCTCTGCCTTCTGTTCAAGGGTCAATCTGTGATCTCTCAGCCATTCCAGCACCATGTCTTTACTCTTTCATCATGGACTCTAAGTTTTAGAACCGTAAGCCTAGTTGAGTGCTTCCGAGTTTACTATCATGTTTACTTTACCATCACAGTGACAGTGACATAACTAATACACAGCTACAGGATTCCTCAGTGTCAGAGAGTTAATGAGGGCAGATCCTGGGCCTTGGCTGCCCTAGAAAGCTAGGCTTGCTCATCCTTCCTCAGTAAGCTAATCTGACATGTAATAGTGAAAACTAAAGAAGGAGGATTATTTAATGTGACCGTATTGGGGAAAGAAACATAAATTGGTATGCTTATCTTCCCCAAGTCCATCTTCTGGGGTACACACTAGGGGTTTAGATTCAAATCAAAAAATATGTATATTTAAGTCTTCCCAGCCAAGGTGTGATATTTCCCATCATCACTTCCTCAGCTCCAGTCTCTCCTGAAAGGTGTCTGACAAGTTGTCAAAACTATATGAAATCACTTTTGGGGATACAAGCTCTGTCACTGGCCTCCTCTTTCTCCTGGCACGGGACTCTTGCAGAAATTCCAATTTCTTGGGGCTCACTGTTTCAGTAGTCTAGTAGCCAAAGGAATTGGCGTAGTGACTCTTTATACTGTGTTCATTCCTGCCATGACGGCTACATTGGTATCTTTCCAGGTCTAGCTGATATGAAAACAGACTGACACCTTTCCTCTCCAAGACATTATTTGAGCAGCTGTCATGAAGACCAAAGGAAGGTAGAAGCTGTTTCCTGTCCACCCCGCTTAGACCTTCAAAACAAAGCAATCACAAACATAACAAACAAACCAAAGCCAAATGGCATATTTCCTAATGATGTTTAGCCACTAAGGGATAATCCCTGTTACTATGCTGGCTGTCACATATAAGTTATAAAAGCCAAGAATCTAAATAGAATCCAAAAGGCTATTTACTACCAGTAAGACAATTCAATCTTTTTCAAAGATGGCTAATTGTCTCTTAACTGAGTAGGGCAGCATGATGTGAAGAAGAAACCTCTCTGTTCTATCACTGAGAGGGGAAAGATGGAGCCAACAAGATAGGCTACTATGGGGGGAACCAGACTATGAATCATGCCAGCGAGTGGGCTTGTGGCAGAGAAGTCACACAGCCCTGTACTCTGAGGACTTGATGGCTTATTTGGAAGAGGGAGAAGTGTCTGACCCTCTTTTCTAGGTCACAATGATCTCATTTGGGGGGCTTTTTATAGTTGCCTGTGAAAATAGCCTTTGACCTCCAATGAATCACAGCTAAATCAGACACAGAATATAGAGAGTAATATGATTAATGTGCCGCCCCTGGACTTTCCAGTAGTCTAAGGGGCGAATTTGTGACATTTTACCAGTAGAGACACTTTGCTTGCTGATACCCAGGTACAGCTGGTGGGCAAGACAACACTTCAGTACAAGATGCAAGACAGAAGAACTATTTCCCTACCAGCAAGGTTCTACTCTGTACTGGCAAGCAGGGAAGTGGCTTGCAGTGCTTGGATAAGACCCCTGCTTGGCCAGAGCCAACCATGCCTGGCTGCCACAGGGGCTGGACTTTCCCAGGGAGTGAGATTAGACCCAAGCATAACTGGAAGCTTCTTCTCTGGCTCTCGCCAGAATCTTGGGCCACAGCCAAGCTCCTCACACCATGTGAGTGACGGTGGCCATGACACAAGAAGGCAGCAGACCTGGCGGGAAGAAGGCATTGGCACTCTCAGCCATTGCTGAGAAGGCAGAGGAGGAAGATTGTCAGTCCTGAGAGAACTGGGGGGCGGGTCTCCAGGTGGCCTGTCAACAGTGCCATGACAAATGCCGCTCAAGCTTCTGGGAACAATACTTTGACTAGAAAGGTGGGCTTTCTCTCTAAACCAGTGGTTCTCAGCCTTCCTGATGCTGTGACCCTCTCATAAAGTTCTTCATGTTATGGTGACCCCCCAATCATAAATTCATTTTGTTGCTACTTCATAACTACAACTTTGCTACTGTTATGAATCATAATGTAAATATAGGATATTCAGGATATCTGATACAAGACCACTGTGAAAGCCCCAAAGGGGCTGAAACCCACAGATTGAGAACAACTGATCTAAACTGTGTCCCTAGAGGCATTGGAAAAAGTGAGAAAAAAATGTCCTGAAGTTTGCACAATAGAACACATGTCTCCCATCCCCATACCTGAAGAAAGAGATCTATTCTCATTCTCATCACCATCCAGCTTTATTTTCACTTTGCTATTGAGAAGGAGTTTCAAAGGCTGCCTTTGAACTTATGAATTCTCCTGTCTCTAGCCTCTCAAGAACTATGACTATAGGCATGTCCCGCTACTCCTGGTTTAAAAAGAAAAAACCTTTTCTCAGTCTCAGATGCCGAAGTGAGATGTACATTTGGTGACCATGTGAGTGTGGGGCAGGTTGGCCACTAAACATGTCTATGAAAATTTAAAAAAAAAAAAAAGGAGAAAAAAAAATACCACTTGCGTCCAACCAACACTCTCCAGCTGAATTAGTCCCTACCCTAATGCTCTTTCCAGAAAGACAGATTTTGGTAGGAGTGAACCCATGTTCAACAAACACCAGAGAAAGAGAACTTCTCCCTGAAGAATATAAAAAAAACTTGGTGATCATTTGTTAAAACTGCCACAATACTTATTAAACTTGGAGAGAAATATTTTCAAGCTGTTCCCCACTTAAAATGTCACCTACTAATTTGGTCACTAATCAATGCACCATTGCTCTCTGGTGTTTTGATGGTTTTTCAGTTTTGCTCACTCCCACATTTATTCTTTGGAATTCTATTAAAAAAAAAAAAAAAGATGTGTCCGTTCCCCTCCATATTCATTCAAGCATTTGTATCTAGAATTAGCTCATGGATAATGGATACCTATTCTTTAGTGTATAACCCAATATTAACATTATTTATTCTGCAGTTCAAATTCTGGCTTTGACTGTTATGAGCTTTTCAGGCTGGCTCTCAGATCCTTTTGTTTTGAGAGACTCTCACTGTTTCTGTGTCCCACCATCACCTATTTTCCAAGCAGTAAGCACTTCAGGTATTGGCTACAGGCTAATATTTAAAGTTATTTAAACAAACAAGCTGTGTCATTTGAAGGGTGATCCCACTCATGAAGAACAGCTTAGCCCTGACAATGCTAGGAGCGTGAAGCCTTTGGTTATTGTCAGAGGAACAGCTGCTGTTTGGAGAACTCCGATTGGCTGCTTGACAGGGGACAAGCTGTGCCTTTGTTTGATCTTCCCATATTTAGCTCTTCCACAGATGCCAGGGGAGGCTAGTGCTTTACCAACCCTCCCAAGCGCCCCCTCACCCCCACCCCCACCTCAGGTCCTGATGAAGCAGCCGCTCTCCCACTTTTGTGTTTTCACCAGAATGCTCTCTAGATCTGTTTCTTGAACCCAGCGACTCTGACTGTAATTGTCCGCCTGCCAGCTTGGCTTCATGTTTACAGACCTGTTCTTAGCTTCCGGTTCTCGAAAGGTCTTTCAAGTGGGCATCTACATGTCTTATTTATGGATTTGATATCTGTGTTGCCTTCTCTTGCACCCCCTCACCCTACATGCCCCCTCCTCACAAACCCAGATTTGTAAGCTAACTCTCAGTTCTCTGGGCTAAGTGTGCATGTGGAGCTCAGCTTGCTGAGGAGGTGTGTGACTAGGTCTACTTGGGGCCCACCTGGAAGCTTCCAGAAGGGTTTGCAGTGGCTTCCCCTGCTGGACTTAGATTCTACCTATTAAGAGGCAAAGCAGGATGGAGTATAAGCCCCTGGAGTGGCTTCAGAGGCTCCAAGTGTAGAGCCAGCTATTGTTAGATATACTTGAACTTGGTTCAACAGCCGACAGGGAATCAGGCCAGCAGAGTGGCTCCTTGTGTGTATTGCAAAATCCTGATATTTGTTCTGTTGTTTGCTACAGGGATGTCTGTGACAGTCAAAGCAGCCCTCAGTACTTCCACTTATGACAATAGACTCTAGGTTGGAATATGACTGGGGAGAATGGTTTTGTTTCGTTTCTGAGATGGAATGGGAAATCAGAGAAGGCTGGACCTGGGAAGGTAAGGGTCAGGAATGACAAGTAGAAGGAGCACAAGAACTTTTCCCAGAACACCCAGATCAGTGGGACCTGAGAGTCACAGCCAAAGAACTGCCGATGTGCGATGTATTTGTTACTCATGTTCAGACTCTTCCTCTCACTTCTCCTCACACCGGGGACTGTACAGCAGTGTGACAGAGAGTGGCACCCGCTTCCGAGTGTCACCAGTGGGAACAGGAAAAAGTAACCTGAAGGACACACAGTGGCAGAACTTGCAAGCCTGTGGAGCAGTTGGCTCTCCGAGCCCACCTCATTCCAGGGGTTGCTAAAAGTGACATCATGAGAGTGCTATAATTCACCGCCTTCTGTATGCTCCCAGTTGTTCCAAGAAGCTGGAAGGAGGCGAGTGCAGAGAATCCTTGGGAAGGGGTTTTAAGGCCTCAGGATGGTGATGATGCTTGCATTTGAGCGTTTTCAATCCACCATCTCACCTGGATTCCACGCCCAAGACCACAGAGGACATTTCCAATGTTTATTTCCATTGCCTAGTGTTCTCTGTGGGTCTGGCTCCCAGGCTAGTTTCCTAAGAATACACACAAATAGCCTCAAATGTCTTCCCAGAATTAGCAAACTTCTCAAGGCTGGTGGATGGGTATTTCTATTTTTAAGGCGAACTGATTTGACAAGAGACCAAGAAGCAGGATACCCTTAAGAACCAGAGGGAAATGCCTGGTTGCCTTGGTGGTAGCCAGGGTGACCCCAGATTCGGGGAGAAGAGAAGCAGCCGTACTTTAGGAAGCACCTCTGGGTGAAATTTATAGAAGAGAACCATGTATTCAGCTTTTAAAATGTTACTATTTGAGGTGAACTAATAGACACACATATTTATTTTCCTTAGGCACCTGCTATTGACCCAAATTTTTACATCTTTGGAGGTAGGCTATTATAGTTACCATCAATGCTGGGTTGTCCTTGGTGGCTTGGGGGATATACGGTGCTGCTCACCTCTCCCCAGCTGTTCGCAGAACACTAAGCCCCTAGAATTATCTTTCCCCCCTGTTTTACACTGTTAAATTCATGTCAGTCCTTAGGGATACCTAGATACCTTCATTGTGGCTTTCTCATGTTCGTAATTTGTAGCTCCTTGCCTATTGTAGATTGATGGGTTCAGTTTATTGTATTCGATGTAAGAATGACTAGATAAAAATCCTAACAAGCATATGACCATTAAAAGCATTAGAATGAATAAATTCAGCAGTGTCACAGGATCTAAAAATCTGTTGCAGAGCCCATGAGGTGGCCCATGGCACTTGCTGCAAAGCTTCAGTGCCCGAGTTTGATTCCTAGAACCTACAGGACTCCTGCCTGTTGTTAGAAAGTTAAGCATAGGTTTAATTCCTACCCAAGCACTTCTATGTGTCTACACAAAAGGCACACCCACGTAAATATTCTTAGCAGCATTATTCAGAATAGGCCAAAGCAGAGAGAGCCCAAACATCGATCATGGGTAATACATGTTGCATGTCAATGTAACTGAATATTTTAAGAATGACGTGATGACAACCGCTACAGCGTCTAGGCGCCTAGCAATTTCACCCTTTGTGACTCAGCCCAGATGTAAAAGACTATATACTATTTGTTTCCACTCATAGATACTCAGGAAACTCAAATATGGAGAAAGAAAGCAGAGAATCTGTTGGGTAGGGTTAGAGAGAGAGAGTTGACCATATATGGGCCTGAAGGATTCCCTTGGGATGATTAAAATATCCCCAAACTGTATTCTGGTGATGGCTGCGTTAATCTTGATAAATTTCCTAGAAAGTGCTGAATTATAAGATGGATGATTTTTAACAATATGTAAAAAAAATGCCTAGGACAAAGTGAAAGAAGGCATACTTGCGTGCTAAGTGAGGTATAAGGCACGCGTCCTTAAGTGGAATACTTGAACTTATTTGCATGTTAAGTTGTAAAGGGTTTCTTATGTTTGGTTTTGAGTTCTTGCAAAAAAGGAAGTCTGGGAGACAGGTTTCTTTTTTTACCATCACCTTATCTTTCTGACGTGGAACTTGTGTGCATCCTAACAGGAAAGGCTCCAAGGAGCCAGGAGCAGTATCTGCCTGGCCTTGCTCTTCTTTTCCCACTCCTGGGGTGCTGGGGAACTCTGTTGTCACAGCATGAGCTCTTTCGTGACACCTCCTAGGTAGCCTGTAGCTATGGCCATTGTTCTGCACAGTCAATATAAGGAGACCCGTTTATTGGGCTCTTGGTCCCACATGCTGTCATGGGCACCTAAATCTTGTCCTGTAACCATTGTGCCCCTCTAAAGGCCCAGCTCCTCACCTTTAAGGTATCCAGTTGCTGGCAAGCAGATCCTGAGAGATGAGGCTTTCAGTGACGCTTCCAACAGAGACTAAAGGGGCCTAAGGGCCCAGTGGCAGATGAAAACGTGAAGAGAGCCAGGTGTTTGCTGAGGTAGATTTTTGGTGCCAGACCCTGACATTCCCAGGCTATGCTACCAGACACAGCTGTCTCCTCCTTATTCTTCTGTTTGCTCACTCACTTTTTTTGCCGTTACTTAATTTTCCTCTATAGGCAACAAAACCACAAACTGGTGAATGTTTTCAGATCTATGGGGATGGCATGCTGCTCTCTGTAAAAAGAGGGGGTAAAAGACAGCACAGTTGCATTAAAACGGACACCTCCCCCCCAAAAAAAAAGCTCTGTTAGTGTTTGTTGCTTTTTGCAGCCACTTATGTTATGCTGGATACCTTCAATATTTACACGAAATTTACCTTAAAAATTAAAATACAAAACATAAAATAAACATTGTTACCTGTCTTTGGCCTGTGTGTGTGTGTGTTTAAGTTTATACCAAAGGGCCATCCCTGTGCATTTCGCAGATAAGATTGACGTCCAAAGGGAGAAACACAACAAAAGAAAATAAGCAAACAAAACCTCCGCAGATTAGCCTAGCTGGAGAGTGGCCCAGGAAAGATTGCAGGCCAGTTTTGCCTCTGTGAAGGTCAGCCAACTCCCCGCTCCCCGCCGCCAGCCCACACTATGTGGGATGCACAGGCAAGAAGCCAGAGGAATGATTTTATTTCTACATCTTGGTAAAAACAATTCCCCAATTTTGCAGACACCTAGAAGATCACAGGCTCAAGGGTAAAAATAAAGCTTGCCTTCTGACAGAACAGATCTCATCAGACAATCCAATTTCTCCTTGCCCGGGAGCTGAGTGGTTGGTTGGAGGAAGCAGCCTGCTGGATGAGGGTTCAACTGGGCCAGGCAGGGCTGCCCTGTGGGTGGACATTCCCCTTGTCAACTGTGGTCCAGGTGTCTGGGAAACTTACGGAGTCTCTGCCAACCCCAGGGTGGAAGCCATGCTGGGGGAAGTGGCAGAGCAAAATGAAAGGTGGAAGCTACAGCAGCTGAGTCCCACAAAAGATTTCACTTGTTCTCTTTGCTCTTTAATACCAGACATTTCCCAGAATGCCTCTGTCCTCTGCCTGGGCAGAGGATCCAGCCTCCCCACCACTCTCCAGTCTGTATCCCCTTGATGGTGGTGGAAATACACTATAGAGGAGTTTGTCACAATTTCTGGCAGCCCATTTCTGGGGGTGGTGATGTTCCAACCCTCTTCTTTTAGGCCCAATGCGGAAATGAAGAAAGAGCCTAGGAATGTCTGCTTCTGCCCATGCTTTATTTCGTTTTCATGCTCTCATCTTTCCTTTGAAAAGCAGGTAGACGTGCGTTGTGTTAAAGAGCAGGCTGCCATGATTTCTGTCTTGTTTTGCTTTGTTTTCTCCTCTGGATCAGGTTGGCCCCACTGTGTGGCTGAAGACTGAGCTTCTGCCTCTACTTACCAGAGTTCTGGAATTGCAGGCATCCACCACCACTTAGTTCTATGAGGTGCTTTGGGTTTAACCTGGGGCTCCGTGCCTGTTACACAAACCCCTTACCCACTAACACCCTCAGCTCAAACTACCAAGACTTTTAAGCAAAAGGATTAGCCAAAGCTTTTTGACCTGATAGACACATGGGCAGATTGGGTGAGAGCATCTCCTCTTCCATGAAGGACCCTCTGCCCACCTCCTGGATCTATTTTACTGAGTTTAGCCTTCATTTTCACCAGAAGGAAAAACTCCAGGCCCAAGGAATGTCACTTATGCCAACTTATGCCATGTGCTTTGTAAATGTTCTCCGCCCCACACCTAGCCAGTGCGAGAAGCTGAGGAGGAGAGGTGGGAGATGAGATGACCATTCCTTAGAAGGTCTCCTCCTGATGGGCACTGACGCTTCGAATGTTCCCTTCCCTTGGCGTCCCTCTGTCTCCTAAGTCTGCAGTCAGCAACACACACATTTGTCCTTCTCTTACCATCTGAGACACTGCTATTACCACGTGTCCTTGACCTCTTATCCAGGCTGCTCGGCTGTCCAGACTGTTGCTACTCAGCCCATTTTCTTAAATTCGGCTTCTGTCCCAACAGCCCCACAGCCATCACCAGCTGCAGGCTCTGCTTCTGGATTGCAGCGACTCCGGAGGTCTGGACCCCGTCCACAGTCGGGCGTCCACTGCTTCTGAGCCTGTGCCCTCTGTACATCCACATCTGCTATTCCCCTCAAAGCCTGGACTCCCGTGCAAGCTCTCCTAGATGTTTCTTCTTCAACCAGCAAAGCTGCCTCTGACCTTCAGACCCAGGTGCTCCCCACAGAAACGGCAATGGTGGCCACGGTGGTGGTGGTGGTTTTCATAGAAACGACGGGTGTGGTGGAATGATTAGATAACCGTCTCTAGCCAATCTTTCCAGGCTCCTGGCCTTTGCCAGGTTGCTTAACGTCCCCCTTTATAGCCAGAGAAGGCTAACCAAACTTCCTTTACAGAATTTGTTTCTGTAATAGGAACTGGCTTTTGCCTTACTAGATTGCAGTCAGGAGAAAGAAAGAAGAGGCCTGGACTCGGGTTGCCCGGGTTACCCTGTCACCTGCTTGCCTGGGTTAGATGCACTCTACCTGTGGGGCTGAACTTGTAGAGTTTATCATAGCCAGTGCATGGGGTGGGGAGGAAACCTGTAACACCAGTACCTTAGAGCTACAGCAGCAAGGCTGCCTGACAGGAAACTGTAGGCACGAGGTTACTGTGTAATTCAAATGCTGATTTCTGCACTCCCCTTATCTGCAGATCCGCCCCTCCTCCACCCCTCCTTTCCGGCTACATCCCCTACTTCCTCTCCTCTAACTCTTCCTCCCCTGGCTGGCAGGAAGTCCAGCCCTGTTCTCTTCCCTGCTCAGTGATTGGCTGTAAGCTGCTTTATTGACATAGCTGGGGACCTTTAGGGAGCAGAATTTATACAATATTAAGACAGGAGATTGTCAGAACAAGGTTTGCAACCACATATGGAGAATATGGAAATCAGCATTTGAATTATGCAATAACCTTATGCCTATAGAAAGCCAGGGCCATGGTCAGAGTCCCAGGTGAACATCTCTTCATTGGTGTCTTCAGAAGCGTCACTTAATGCTTGCCAGACGGCTTTGTGCCTCCTGACATCACAGCTTTTATTTTCCCTTGAGAATTCTCTCCTTTACCCGACTCTTCACTCAGGAGACTGATGTAAATGGAGCTTATCTCCAGACTCGGATTTGGACAGGCCCTTGAGGAGCCTCTGCAGGAGACAGGGAGGAAGGAGAATGGAGTGCAAACATCCATTTCCTTGTCTCTTCTCTCTGAGGTAGCCTGGGGCTGATGGCCATAACACTGGCACAAGTATCCATTCACATACAGCTCTCCTGGGTGACACTTCTTGTCACAAGCCTAGGAATGAGAACTGCTCTGGGTATTACAGCATTCATGGTTGCCTGACCCTACCTATACCTTTGCCCTTGAGTTTCTTTTTCTGTTTTAGGTGTCACAAGCTTCTTCCTTCCTCTCCAGACTTTCATGTTCACAGGCCACACCTGGTGTGAACACTTCCATCTACAAAATGATGGAAAACTAGGAGTGTCACCAATGTAATGAAAGCCAGGGAGAAGGGGGTGGGAATCGTTGAATTAGCCAGCCATGGTGTCTGCTATCCATAGCAAAGGGGAAAATGGGAGAAATAGATTTCCAAGCCTAAAACCAGCCTTGTACAATAGCTTCTGTAAGGCTCAGCATGGGCCTTTCACTATAGGAGATTTAGTTCTCTGGTCAGATGTCCAGCTAGAAGAAACCTTGACCGTTATCTGGTTAGAGCTGTCTTCCAAGGTGGGATGTGGGAATGCTTTGTCCATGGCTGATAGCAGCCTCACGAGAGGCAAGTGATCTTGGTCAGCTGATGGCAGGCTCATGAGAGGGTGAGTTATCCTTGTCAACAGGGAACTGTCCTGTCCATGGCGGGGCATGGTTTGGGCAGCTATAAAACATCCTTGTGTAGACTTTAAGAAGGTATAAATAGGAACCCACAGGAAGAGAGAGTTCACTTTGCATGCCAAACACACTTTGCATTGCTTCGCTCCTAGAGAGAAAAGCTCTGAAGAGCTCTGCATGCTTCTGCTGAACCATGCCATTTCGGCCGCACTGCTGCTCTTGCAGGACCCTGCTGCTGCTTTTGCTATTGCAGGATTGCTGTTCTGCTGTTTACTGGATTTCTAGTATCCTGACAACAGAGTGGAACTGCCCCAAGGAACTAAGAAGGTCTGGAAAGGTCCACATCCCCATCCCTATTAACCTTCTTTGTCTCCTACCTGGGGTTGGAGTGCTGGAAGGGATTGGGGTGGTGAAGGGAGAGAGACAGAGGAACCATACAGTATGTTTAAAAAACTCAAAGGCTACAGGGTCTATTTAATGGCATATTGTGGGACATACCTGCTGGGACCATCCAGATCCAGACAACCCCAGGAACTCGGAGCTAACTATTTCGAGAAGACCCCAGGACCCTACTCCCTCCGAGGCCCCAGAAGGACATTCTCTTCCCTTTCTCCCTCATGTGTGGCCATTCTTATACTAAGACATTCTTAGGCCTCTTTTCTCTACTTGGGGTACTCCACGTCTATACATTTCTGAATCCTTCAGGATTGATCTCTCTACAAAGAATCCCCAAAGCGGCTGTGTTTTTTTATTTTTCCATTTCAAAGACAAATTTGGCTGGTGGGGTAGTGCTTGCTGATCTCAGCACTTGGCCAACTTAGGAGGATCACTAAGCATTTAAGGCTTGTGGTTATAGAGCAAGACCCTATCCCTCAAACCAAACCCCTCTAAATATGTCAGCCTCCAAAACTATAATTCCAGAATTATTGCTGTCTCCATAGCCACATCTCCCAGGCTCCCCTGTACACTTTGAAATAGCAAGGGCATATGTATCCTCACCTTATCTCCCAGACACCTACCAAGAGCCCCAGGCCGGGGTGGTGTGCTCTGCAGTCTATTTCACACCACATCCTTTCACTCTCTCATCAAGGCCACCTGAAAGAGGGAGCAGACCCACAGAGGCTCAGCAGCCCCCACCAACAGCGTGCTCTCCAGAGTTATGGTGGGGAGGGGTGTTCCTGTTGTAGGGAATCCTCCAATGTGTTCAAGTGCATTAACAACCCCTCACAAGAGCCGAGCGATACAGACACACTGGAGGTCTAGGAACGATTTGAAGATGGAGTCTGAGAGTCCAGCTGGAAATAGGCCTCTCAGAAGCCCCTGCCCACAAGCGAGGACATTACGGAGGAAGCTGCGTTAGGAAAAGCCTGGACTGAGCTAAAGAGATGGGCAGACTTGCTGGCACCTGGGCAGAGGAGTATTAAAGAGGTCAAGGCAGGAGGAGCAGAGCAGTGTGGTAGCCCAGGAACTCCCTTGGAGGCAGGGCAGGTCACAGCAGGAGGAGTTACTTAGACTTCATCTCAGCCAAAGCCAGCATTGAAAATGACCTTGAAGAGCTTAAGTTCAACTGTTTTGATCTTTAGACAAAGTAATGGAAGCTCAGATAGGCCGGGTGGTGCTTAATGCCAAAGCACACAGCCAGAAAGTCAGAGACCTGGATGCAAGGTCAGGATTTCTAACTTTATATCTGATGGTCTGTCCTTGCCACCAGGCTGTGCCATCTCCCTTGTGACTTCTCCTCTCCTACCACGCTTTTCCCTTTTCTTCTCTCTCCCCTCCCCACTTTTGGCACTCTGTCTTTTGACAAGGACTCATGTAGCCCAGGCTGGCCTCAAAGTCACTGTGTAGCCGAGGATAACCTTCTACTCCCCATCCTCCTGCCTCCACCACGTGTGGAGGGGTTACAAGCATGTGCCAGCACACCTAGGTTTGTTCTTTCATCGCATCTTATTAAGGTGTTTTCAGCAGCCACTCACTGAACATGGAGTACATGGCGCTGGCTGCCGGGAACGAGAGGAAGCCTCCACCCGGGAAGGAAGGTGACCGCAAATCAGTTGTGACAAGCAATGCTGTGTAAACTGTGACAGGGGCCGCGCTGTGTGTGCCGTGAACAGAGGAGAGTCTGCGATTAGGCACAACTTCATGAAGGACAGCCAATAGTAAACAATTCATTTCCCTAATTATCAAGCTTTAATTAATCCTAGCTATGCTAGACGCTGGCAACAGCCCAGCCACAAGCCAAGAGTGAGATGGGAGAAAGGCGAGGGACTGAGGCAGGGAGTGGGTATGGGCATGGGCTTTCGGGCTCGGGATCTGGCCCTGAACGCTTTCTGCTGACCTGAGAGGGGGCAGGAGCACTTCCTCACGGGTGAGATGGGCCTGTTGCTGACCAGAATCATTTGGAGCACGAAATGAGAACGTCCCAGTGATGGCCATAGCAACAGCTGCCCACCGCCAACCCACCCCGCCCACACAGAGAGAGCCCCATCGCTGTAGGCTCTGTGTGATGCCTGACTGTGGGAACTCCAGATTCTGAGAGTCCAGCTATAGGAATGATGAGTCTGTCTCTGGCCTCCACCCGCCCCTCCCTGAAGTGGTCAGGGGCCTCTGCCTTCCCCGGACTGAGGCTTCCCTGTGAAACCATTACTGCTGGGAGAACAGCTGCTCCCCCAAATTCTGATGTTCTCTGCGCAGGGGCCCTGCCGTGTTAATTAGGAAGACCGCATGCGTAAACACCCGGCTTGTCTTTTTTCATCTCTTAAAAAAAAAAAAAAAAAAAAAGACTCTTGATCAGCGACATGAGTAAATGTGCAAGGTCTTGCAAAGATGTGTGAAGAATATGAAGGAGGTGTCGCCTTCTGACACCTGCCCCTGCACACCCCGAAGTGGGACTGCGGAGCGCCTTGTCCCAGATGGCCTGGATTCAGGGAGAGCTCTGGTAATAGCTCCTGCTTGAACCCAGGCCTCGTGAGCCTATAGCATTGGGAAAGACAAGCCTTACTGGCCCTCTCCACGCTGCCAAGCAGCAGCTGGGTAAGACCCACAGGTTCCCACGTGGGTTCACACGTGGGATAGGCTGCTCCCTCCCAGGCCTGGGCTGTGCCTCTGACAATGATCGCCTAGACTGGCTCCCTTTGGGATGGGAGGGAAGGGAATGAATGGGAACACAAGATGAGGAAAGTAGAAAGAGATGCAAGCTAGGGTCTCAAACTCCCATCTTCTTTTTAAATGCACACCAAGCGTGCCAAGCATATTTTTGGATTCACGAAAGAGACCAAACACGGATGCTGTGACCAGTTTCTCTTCACATATCCTCTCTCCTTTCACCCTGACCTCTGGCAATATTTAGCATTTCCTCGTATCCTTTTACATGCAAATTTAATCCATAAGGCATTAGTTAACATGCAGATGTCACTGGTGGTCCGTAGCTGGTCATGCACTGAACAAGTGCATGCAGAATTTATGAAAGAAAGATGCCATGAGCTGGCTTCTGTGCAGGGACAGAAACAGAGGAAAGAACTTCCCTCAGAGCCTGTTTCTGACTGTGCTGTTCTCATAGCTCCTCCCCTCTCCAGTGCTTTCCCATGATTCCTTTCATTCTCCTCTTTCTCTCTGAGAACTCGCCGGAGGAGCAGACCGCTGGGTTTCTCTCCGGCTAAAGGTGACTAGGTTCTCCTCTCTCAGCAGTAGCTCAGCAGTGGCCTGAGCTGCTTATGCTCTGTGAGAATCAGAAATAACCAGTGTTGGTCCTTGTCATCCACAGAATTAAGCGTGTGAGACTTCCACTGGTCGTGAGGGAGAGCCCTGCCTGTTACTCCCAAGGCCTTACTTGTATTTGCAGCTCTTCTCTGACTACTGGACTCTCTCTCCTTTAAGGACTGCTGTCATCTTTTCATACCTCACAGGCTCTCTATCTCCCAGACCCAAGCACCCTTAGTCATTCTTGCATTCAGTTTGTAATAGAAATTTCAGAAAGTGCTTTCAGCTCATAGAGGGAAATCACCTAAAGGGACTCTAATCCGATTCCCAAATGCACATAGAGCGACAATCTCTTCAATGGAATGGAACTAATCGCAGTAAATTGGTTTTTCTGGTACAAAACAGTCTCTCCAAATATGCTGCACAGTTTCTTTTTGGAGTAAAGCAGACTCTAGGGCTCGCGCCTCCATCCCCGGCACACCATCTGGACAGCTGTGTTCACTAGGGGCGACGGCGCTAGTCTGGCTGTGGGTAAGAACTAATGAGACCACAGCTCTGCAGGGACACACTTGGGCCTTCATCCCATTTTCATAACATGGGTGAAGGTGGTCTCAGGGGCCCAAATCCACAGACAAAATTCCCTTCAGAGCTCTGGTTGAGGCTGCCAACCCATTGCTAAGCTCTCCCAGAGCTGAGTGGAGAGGCTGGGCAGGGACATGAAGCAAGAGAGAAAGTGTATAGATGGCAATAATCAGACAGATGCCTTTGTTAGCTGAGAATGTCAGCATGGAGACCGTGACAGCCTTCCACCAAGAAAATGAGGGGTTTGAATCAGCCCATAAGAATTTAAGTAGAAGAGCCACATGCCTTTAATCCCAGAACTTGGGGGGGGGGGGGCAGAGGCAAGCAGATGTCTGTGAGTTCAAGGCCAGCCTGGTCTACAGCTAGGCTATGTGGAAATACCTGCTTAAAAAATCAAAACAAAACAAAGAATGTAAGGACAAGAAACAAAGGAAAGGGTTGGCCAAATTTTTCTAGTTGTTTTTTTCTTTCCTTTGGGCGAGATGGAGATATGGTTTTAATTGACATAAGAGAGCCAATGGTCATGGTCCATTCACTTCAATGGGTTTACTTGCATTTAAAAAAAAAATCTATCATTGATCTGTCAACCTTTTTATCTATCATCTTTTTATCTATGTATATACATATATACATCATGTTATATGAATAGCTATTAAATACATAATATAACAAAATTATTCTCCACTGTAGACAGGTATGTATAATTACAATAGCACGTTGCACCAAGGCTGTGCTTCTTGGCTTCTATCTCTTCCTGGCTTTCTATACATACCTGAGAGTACATTCATTGTTTAGATCATAGAACAATAATTAGAGAGCTGGCAGACAAAAAATCCAATCTAAAATTACTACAGCTTTGGGAAGACAGAAGTATTGATTTCAAGAATGCTTAGCTCATAATAGCTAAGCAGCCTATCCCCATAGCCCCTTGTGACTTCCTCAGTTCCTTTCCAAGCAAAAAGCTGACCTTTCTGTAGGGGCTGTGTGTTCACACCCAGGAAAATAACACACCAAGGGCTGGATGGCTGGGCTCTGGTACCACTCACCTCTCCACAGAACAGGCAAGCTCTCATGCCCAGCCTCATCACCTCAGGCCAGGAGCTGGCCTGTGCTGGCTGTGTGTAGGTTCAGGACTCTTGAGGGTCTTTGTTTGTGCCACTACAAAGCAGGACTGCTCTCTCCGTGTGACGCCCCTTCTCTCGGGCTGTATCTTCTCATGGGGTTAATTACACCAACCTGAGTCTGGGTGAGCATGAGTTAATTGCCAAGCACTTTACAATTATCAGGAGCCCATGAGGTACTTCACTGCCATGAAGTATTACGTCTAATTATTGTTCATAATGATAAAGTAAAGGTTTGGAACCAAAGTGCTCCCATGGCAACCTTAACACACACACACTCTCTCACTTTCTCTCTCTCAGATACACACACACACACACACACACACACTGTATTAAATACAACTCACAAGCCTGCCATGCTACTGGGAAAATATTTCTCTTTCTAAGTAGAGATGAGTAGGCAGCTGGGGGAGGATTTTTCTGGGTGCTTTAGACAGACCTGATGACACTCACCAGCCTGCTGAATCCCAGCCCAGCTCACTCTGCCGCAGCAAAATCCTTATCAGGCAGACAGCATGAGGATGTTACGTGTGACTTTTTAAAAACGGTGTTACAGCTTGTCAGTAAGAATAGTCCAAGGTGACTGAGAGTATTCTATTAATAAACTGAAGCAGCTCCCTAAATAAGCAGTATAGCGGACACTGAACTATCTGTCAGTGGGAAGGCTGTTTACAGACAGACGAAGGCCTGCAACTCAGAATGAAGGCTACGACACAAGTGTATCCATTTGGTTAAATGAAATCCCTAATAGTTCAGTATGACCCCTTTTGACCTTAGTCTCACAAAAGTACATGAACCCTCTGCATATCTGGCTGGAGGCATTTGTGACATGAAGTGTTGTGACTGGCTTAAATTGTTGGAAAACCCTGCGGCTACCAAGGAGAAACTCCACGCTCCTGCTTTGGTGGAAGGTTTACCAGTTGTTCCTTTCGTCATAAGTAGGCACTCGCAAACTTGCCTTCTTTTGCTCTACACGTGTGGAGCCTGGGCAGAAACTATCTTGCTGTGTGTTTGGTTTCAGCATGAAGAGGGGGATGTTAAGACATACAACTTGGCTCCACTGTGTGAAACTGTGCAGAAAAAAAAAAAAAAAAAAGAGCTTTTTCTCTAGAAAGACAGTGAAGGCAGACCCTGGGCCAAGGAAGGAAAACCAGCTCTGCAGAGGATAGAGCTGTGGTGCTCCATCGAAGGTGTGCCCTGAGCAGCTGGCCTTGTAGGCTGTGACACGTGCCCAGGCCAAGGGGATCCATCAGTCAGCTTGGGTTGGTATGCTCTCTACAGTTCTACTCTTCCTCCTCTTCTTCTTCCTCCTCCTCTTCCCAGCAGGCCTATCTTTTAGTAATTTACAAACTAGGTAAAATATCTAAATGAGAAAAGACCCCAGGACAAACTCCCAAGAAGTTGATAAATAATGGGCTGTCATGAGCATGGAGCCACAGGGCTAGCATTCGTGAAGACCAAGGTGTGGCTCAGAAAGCTCCCCACTAGGAACACAGGTGCAGCTTTAAGACTCAGGCAGGAGTCCTGGTTTAGCCACTTTGAGACTTTGGGGTAAATGACTTCACTTTGCCAGGCTGCCATTTCCTTCTGCAGAAGGAGGGACAATTGTGGTATGCCTTCAGAGGTAATTATGAGAACTGAGAAACCAACTGTCTTTTCATTACCTTTGGCAAAACCAAATGTTTACCCCATTGCCTGACACACAGCGATTATTCTATAAATCTTAATGATCATTAATGTTGATAGGTAAGGAGGCTTAGGGGGTGGGGGCGGGGCACATGTGAAACTTTCAGAACCGGGAGCCCTACGCTATGCTTATTATCTTAACTGCTGACATACGAGGTTTCACAGCTGAGACGCGAGCTAAGTAGCCACTTAAACATATGTCTGGCGGGCTCCTTACCTTTGTGCCTTGGTTTGCTGGTTTGTCAGTAGGGGTGATTACAGCAAAATCTACCACATGCCGTTGCCCTGAAAAAGAAGCAGAGCCTGACATACAGTGCTTGGCAATGCACTGTACGTCAGGCTTGGTAATGCTCTCATTTATTATTATTATCATCATGTTGTATGTTTATATACATATATATATAATATATATATATAATCAGTATATAAACAGTATTTATTGGTGTTAAAAAGAAACTGTATTAATTATTAATACCAATTATTTGAGCATGAAATGTTTAGCTGATAGAGTAACCAGTGAATATGTCTGGTACATGCTGTCATTAGCAACTTAATGTGCTTACACGTTACAAAGTCCTTGCTTTTAATTTTTTTATTATTAAAAATTCAACAAATCAAAGATTCCAAGCCCTGGGGAGAGTGACAGAGTTTGTACTTTCTGCAGAAGTGAAGACTAGAGTGACAGAGAACCTGTGTGGGCAGCTCCACAGACCCCGTTACTCCATTTGAGCACCGTGTAGAAGTTCTGGCCAGCTGGACGGGACGGTGGAGAAGGCAGTTGTTAGAAACACGCACGGGAGGCATTCATGGGAGACATGGTGATATGGGTGCCATCCCTCCTCTGTTAATTCATGCACGCCCTTATTCAGCAAATACTGACGCTGTGTGCCAAACGCTACACTGAGCTCTTAGGTGTGACAGTGAGCAGACAGACATGGCTCCTGGCTTACTGCTAGGCCCCTGTAGCACAGCAGATAGAACCACAAGCCATTTCTAAAGAGTGGAGGTTTTGAGTTACCCGAGTTGATAGTCAAAAAGTCAAACTCCACGGGGAAAAGGAGAAAAACCATCCAAAGTCTCACTTCTAGAATTTGAAGCAGTCCTTTAAAGCCAGAGCTAGCTGAGTGACACTAACTACAGCTAAAGCAACACCTCCATTTTACATTACAGGTTCCTGGGACTTGGGTGGGACAATGCTGAGGGACTGTAGAAACAGCCCTGGGAAAAGGCCTGAGCTGAACAAAGGCTGTAAAGCCTGTTCCCCTCTCCAGATCTCTGCAGGGACTATCCCTCTCTGCAGAGTGCTATAAAGATGGCTGGCATTTAAAAGCAGATTTCCATTTTATATTTCTGAAGAGCCTCAAAGACGCACTTGAAAGAGCCAGAAACATGTAATAAAATCCATGATAAATGGGTCTCCCCACTCCATCTATCACCTCATGCCACAATTCTTTGCCCAATTATCTTCCAAGGAACATGTGAAGTTTAAAGATGAAGTGGGCACTAGGACCATTAGTGATGGTTGGGGTGCCGGGCACACCAAGTCATTTATCTTTCCCAAATGTGGGGATCGGCTCAAAGTGTGGGAATCAGCTCAGAGTGTGAGAACATCTTCTTTTGCACCTTCTTCACAAACCCTGCCACCCCTGTGACATACTCGGGAAGATTTGGGGTGAGATATTTGGGCTTCAAGTATGCCAACAGCAACATTTTCTGTTGTGCAGAAAGAATTCTTCAAGGTCAGAAAGCGCATGGATGTGGCAGCTGAAAAAGGAAATGAAGAGACGGGATAGCACTGAAAGAAGACAGCACAGAGAAAACAGAGACTCATAACTCACACAGATGAAATTGCTCGTTAACCACTTGGTCTGAAGTGCCCGTGCTTTTGTTCCATATTTAAAGCCTCTCTTAAACAGGATTAATTTTTAGAATGACAGGTAATGCCACCCACAAGGGGAAAATAACTATTTATGCATCTTCCAAGATTACATATTAAAAGGCATTTTATTGCGATTTAATTTAGTAAGTCAGAATCTTCACCCGGAGATCAGTCACAACGATCGTGGTGTGCGTGCTCATTAGCTGAGGGGAATGACAGAGAGCAGTGAGGACAGGGAGGATGAGAGCGAGGAAAGCCCCAGGGCTTGGTACAGCCCCTTCAGCAAAGCCACTGTCGTATTGCCTGCAGGGCCAACAGCCTGTTGGAGGCAGCCCTTTTACAAGGCAGTCAAGCAAAAGTGTCAAAGTGTGCACACCACCCTTCATGAGTGTGGTTTTTAAGTTAAGCCACAAGTACCTTACCATTACAAAACAAGCATGTAGCTACTGAAGATAATTGCCTACTTTCTTAAAAGCACAACTCCCAACACCTCTGTATGCTTGCTCATCTTGTGAATAGAAGTTTTGTAGTGATGGTTTCCCTCAAAGTCATTGTCCATCCTATCATTCTGTGATCTCCCCTGGAGCACTTATCACAATCAGTGCTCACCCACTACTGATTTCTTAGTCCTGTCTTTACCACGAATAGGTTCTGTGGGGACAAGGTTGCTCCTATCTTAGTTAGCAACATGTCCTGCTGCTGGGAAAAGCTTTGTGAGGTAGAGGCTTGTCATGTGATGTTAAGGAGTGGAATGAGCACCCGT
Source organism: Meriones unguiculatus (assembly GCF_030254825.1). NCBI lineage: Eukaryota > Metazoa > Chordata > Mammalia > Rodentia > Muridae > Meriones > Meriones unguiculatus. The sequence continues at coordinate 72,514,814 of NC_083354.1, read as the reverse complement.
TCTCAGGCAGATGTGGGTCAGGTGGTCCTTAAGACAGAAAATAAGTGAACTGCCTGGCTCTCAATATTTGGCCAGTGGTAGAACCTGTACCAGAGCCTGGCATTTTCTGTTCTTGGAGGGAGAGGAAATGAAGATGAGGAAGGGCCAGGGATGAGTCTAAAGAAATGAGTAGTCATTCTCTTTTTCTGATGTGTTTATATCTATAACATTCTAAAAGAGGGACAATATTTGATGAGGAATGTAAAGGCCTCCAGTGGGAACATCTTGGTATGTGGAAAAGAGCAGAGAAGCCACTGCTTGAAGCAAGAGGGAGAAGTCTGGAAGAGGAGATCAGAGACAGAGTAGGTGCTTGCAGGCCACAGTGAAGAGTTGGAGTTTTATTGTGAGGCCGACACCATTGAATGAGACTCATTCGAAGAATGAATGAATGAATGATCTTTAGTTTCTTAAAAGAATCTGGCTTTCTGAAGAGGGCAGAGGTTAGCACAAGTGGAAACAGGAAGAAATTTCAGTAGTTCTGGCAAGATGATGGTGGTGGCAGTGGGTGGTGGCAACAGCAAGGATGAAGGACTAGCAGTTTAGTTGGGGCAAGATTCTGGTGGTACACCTTGATACCTAAGCCACACAAAGACCCAACAAAAAAAGAGAACATCAGACTTATCTCTCTTATGAACATTGATGCAAAAATACTCACTAAAATACTTGCAAACCAAATCCAAGAACACATCAAAGATATCATCCACCATGACCAAGTAGGCTTCATTCCAGGCATGCAGGAGTGGTTCAATATATGGAAATCCATCAATGTTATCCACCATATAAACAAACTGAAGGAGAAAAACCACATAATCATCTCGTTAGATGTCGGAAAAGCATTTGAAAAAAATCCAACACCCATTCATGTTTAAAGTCTTGGAGAGATCAGGGATACAGGGCACATACCTAAACATAGTAAAGGCAATATACAGCAAGCCTATAGCCAATATCAAACTCAATGGAGAGAAACTTAAATCAATTCTACCTGAAATCAGGGGCAAGGCAAGGCTGCCCATTGTCTCCATATCTCTTCAACATAGTACTTGAAGTCCTAGCTATAGCAATAAGACAACTAAAGGAGATCAAGGGGATACAAATCAGAAAGGAAGAGGTCAAAGTTTCACTATTTGCAGATGATATGATAGTATACATGATCGACCCCAAAAATTCAACCAGAGAACTCCTTCAGCTGATAAACACCTTCAACAAAGTGGCTGGATACAAAATCAACTAAAAAAAAAAAAAATTAGAAGCCTTCCTGTATACCAAAGACAAAAAGGCCGAGAAAGAAATCAGGGAAACAACACCTCTCACAATAGCCACTAATAACATAAAATACCTTGGGGTGACTCTAACCAAGCAAGTCAAAACCTGTTTGAAAAAAACTTCAAGTCTCTGAAGAAAGAAATTGAAGAAGATATCAGAAGATGGAAAGATCTCCCATGCTCATGGATTGCTAGGATTAACATAGTGAAAATGACCATTCTGCCAAAAGCAATCTATAGATTCAAAACAATTCCCATCAGAATACCAACACAATTCTTTACAGACCTTGAAAGAAAGATTCTCAGCTTCATATGGAGAAACAGAAAACCCAGAATTTCCAAAACATTCCTGTACAACAACAGATCGTCTGGAGGTATCTCCATAGTATAGCTTGACCTCAAGCTATACTACAGAGAAATAGTAATAAAAACCACATGGTATTGGCATAGAAACAGAAAGGAGGATCAATGGAACTGAATAGAAGACCCAGAAATGAACCCACACACCTATGGATACTTGATTTATGAGGAAGAAGCCAAAACCAATCAATGGAAAACAGAAAACATCTTCAACAAATGAAGCTGGTCCAACTGGATGTCTACATGCAGAAAAATGAAAATAGATCCATATTTATCAGCCTGCACAAAAGTAAAGTCCAAGTGAATCAAAGACTTCAACATAAAACCAGACACTCTAAATTGGTTAGAAGAAAAAGTGAGGAAAAGCCTAGAACTCATTGGCACAGGAGGCAACTTCCTGAACAGAACACCAACAGCACAGGCTCTAAGAGCAACAATCAATAAATGAGACCTCATGAAACTGAAAAGCTTCTGTAAAGCAAAAGACACTGTTGTCAGAACAAAATGACAGCCTATAAACTGGGAAAGGATCTTCACCAATCCTATAACTGACAGAGGGCTGATATCCAGAATATATAAAGAACTAAAGAAGTTAAAAAGCAACAAATCAAGCAATCCAATTAAAAATGGAGTACAGAGCTACACAGAGAAGTCTCTGTAGAGGAATATAGAATGGTAGAGAAACACTTAAAGAGATGCTCAATGTCCTTAGCCATCAGAGAGATGCAAATCAAAACGACCCTGAGATTTCACCTTACACCCATCAGAAGGGCTAAAATAAAAAATTCAAATGACAACACATGCTGGAGAGGTTGTGGAGAAAGGAGAACCCCTCTCCATTGCTGGTGGGAATGTAACTTGTACAACCACTTTGGAAATCAATCTGGCACTTTCTCAGACAATTAGGAATAGTGCTACTTCAAGATCTAGCTCTACCACTCCTAGGCATATATCCAAAAGATGCTCAAGTACACAACAAGGACATTTGTTCAACCATGTTTGTAGCAGCTTTATTTGTAATAGCCAGAACCTGGAAACAACCCAGATGTCCATCAACGGAGGAATGGATACAGAAATTGTGGAACTTTTACACAATGGAATACTACTCAGCAATTAAAAACAAGGAAATCATGAAATTTGCAGGCAAATGGTAGGATCTAGAAAAGATCACCCTGAGTGAGGATACTTACTTATATAGACCTATAAGATATGATAAACATACTAAAATCTGTACACCTAAAGAAGATAAACAAGAAAGAGGACCTTGGATAAGATGATCAATCCTCACTTAGAAAGACAAATGGGATGGACATTAGAAGTAGGAGAAAACAAGTAACAGGATAGGAGTTTACCACAGAGGACCTCTGAAAGACTCTACCTAGCAGTATATCAAAGCAGATGCTGGGACTCATAACTAAACCTTGGGCAGAGTGCAGGGAATCATATGAAAGAAGAGGGCGTTAATATGACCTGGAGAGAACAGGAGCTCCACAAGGACCAAATATATCTGGGTACAGGGTTTGTTGTTTTTTTTTTTTTTTTTTATGAGACTGTTTCTCCAACCAAGGATAGTGTATGGATATAACCTAGAACCTCTGCTTGGATGTAGCCCGTGGCAGCTCAGTATCCAAGTGGGTGCCCTAGTAAGGGGACCAGGGACTATTTCTGACACGAGCTCAGTGGTGGGCTCTTTGACTCCCCCCCGCCCCCCGCCAGGAAGGAGCAGCCCTGCTAGGCCACAGAGGAGGACTTTGCAGCCAGTCCTGAAGATACCTGATAAACCAGGGTCAGATGAAAGGGGAGGAGGTTCCCCTCCCCATCAGTGGACTTGGAAAGAGGCAGGGAGGAGATGAAGGAGGGAGGGTGGGATTGGGAGGGAATGAGGGAGCGGGCTACAGCTGGGATACAAATTTAATACACTGTAACTAATATTTAAAAAAATAAAAAATTAAAAAAAAGAGAGATTCTGGTGGTAGTGCAAGGAAATGCCTAAAGCGGTTAATCTTCATGGTCAACTTGCCTGGATTAAGAGTCACCCAGGAGATAAGATGTACTTCTGGATATGACCATGAAGTATTTCCAGAGAAATTTAACTGAAGAAAGAGGACCCACCCTAATTGTGGGCTGGACTCCTGAACAGGATAAAAAAGGAAAGAGGAGACAGTAAGGTGGGCACCAGTGTCCATCTCTGTTCCTTGACTGCTGATCCAGTGAGGCCAGGGACTCAAGCTCTGGCTGTCATGGGCTCCATCACCATGATGGCCCTTTCCCTCACACTGTGAACCAAACCCAGTTCTTCCTTTCTTGACTGCCTTTTGTTAAATATTTCGTTGTAGCGCAAAGAGAATACACACCTAAAAGATTGTTGATAAGCTGCATGGGAGATACAAGAGACGTGGCAGGAGATGAGGCCCCTGGTTTTGCCTGGGGTAACGGGAAGAAGAAACAGCGATTTATTTCAAAGTGGAAGATCAGAGAAAATTAACCTGGCTGTGTGTGAGTCACATTTGAGATATCACTTAGACCTCTAAGTGGAGAGGCCAGGGTGGAGGTGCAGCTGGGGAAGAGGTTAACTCTTGGCAACACAGAAGTGCTATTGGAGGATACTGAGTACAGGAGATCACGTGAGAAGACGCAGAGATGGAGTTGAGACCAGTCCTAAAGCCCCGACCACCAGCATGTAGAAGCTGGGGGTTAAGTGGAACTGGGGGAAAAGAACCTGGGCTGGAGGAAAGTGGAGTGGGATCCCAGAAGCCATGCACAAACGTTAGGATAAAAAGGCTGCAATCAGCTGTGAACCCAAACAGCAGGCAGACTGAGCGACAGTTGCAGAGAAGTGCCCGCTGGTTGGAGTGCTGGTGCCAGTACGTACAGCCTAGGCGAGAGAGCTGAGGTGGAAGATCGGAAATGATTCAGGTTTCCATCATCCTTGAAACCCTATCCCAGAGCACTGCTTGTCCAGGGAAGTTCTTGAGACACTACGTTGTCCCCTCGGCGAGCAAGAATCCTCTCCTCTGGAGCTGCTTACACACCTGCACCATATACACAGGAAATCCCTGCTTCTCCCAGGAGGGGCAGTAGCGGCAGCAGCAGGCGCCACTAACTTTATTTTGGAGATGTAATACAACAACTAGATTGAGAGAGAACAAACAAACAAACCTATATTAAAAATAAAACACTACCACGTGTGCAATTTACTTTTTGTGACAAAAACTGAGCTCAGACTGGCTGTGAACTTACTATGAAGTATGTGTCTGAGGCTGGCTTCAAACTGCATCTTCCTGCCCTGTCTCTCTTGTGCTGAGATTGCAAGAGTGCCATTAATGCTGGCTTCCGGGTGTGCTACTTTCTGTGCACACAGCCACAGACCCAAGCTCAATATTTTGCACTTAACGGCAGACACCTCAGAGAAGTGAGGACACAGCGTCCTGGAAGAAGAGAAATCCACAGAAGCATGGAGGGCAGAAAAGGACACAAGGCTTCAGAGAACTATCACCCTATGTAAAGTGAAGCCACTGACACTTTGCATTCAGGGAGAGTATTCTAATTTCATCAAGTGGTAAGAATGGATGGGGTTTTTAGCATGCCCCATTCTGAAAAAGGTACTTCATCATTCTTAAAAGCAAGATGAACCATTCATTTTCCCCCTCATACTCTTTGATCAATACAACAATAAGTTTGGCTCCTCTTGGACATTCTCATTCAACAAATGTCACATGAAGTCAGGGGACCCTGGGTCCATAGGTAACAGTGGAGGCCGGAATCACAACTTGAGGACATCAGCATTGGTCTCCCTTTTACTAGTCTGGCTGATGGGAGCAGCATTCCAGTCCCCTCCTGGGGCAGTGCTCCTAGCACCGAGGTGTGGACATTTAAAATCCAAGGGATGATCGCTCTGATGTGTCTTTATGAGAGACAAGGGTTCATGTATAATGCTTGAAACTTAAACTAGTTAAACGCCTCATCAAACACAACCAGAAAATGAAATGATGCAGAAAAGCAGAAGAAGGCTTGGCTGGAGAAATGGAAAGGGTTGTGGGGGAGGGGATGGTGGTGGAGGGGTGTGTGGCTTATTTGGTAAAGTGCTTGTCCTGCAAACAGGAGAACAGAATGTGAGTTCTGATTCCCAGCCTGTATGTAAAAAGCTGAGTGGGCAGCTGTACCTACAATCAAACAGTAAGGAGGTGGTGACAGGAAGGCCATTGGAGCGTTCTGGGCTACTGGTCTGGTCAAACTGGTAAGTTTCAGGTTCAGTGAACAACCCTGCCTCATAAAATAAGATGGAGAAGGAAAACATTGACAACCTCTCTCTGATGGACACACACACACACACACACACACACACAAACTTAGATGAACCTCAAGGGCATTATACTAGGTGATTAAAAAGAAAACACAGTCACAAATGGTCATATACTATAGGATTCCATTAATGAAACAAATCTTTAAGCGATTAAAATGGAAAACAGATGGTCCAGGGTCATAGATGGTGGGAAGTTGGTAAAGGAAGAATGTGATTGTAGCAGCATGGCACAAAGGAGACCGTGGCAACAATGAAATATCTCTGTTCTCTTATTTATTTATTTATTTTTATTGATTCACATATTTTACTTTGCTTCATTTTCTAACAGGCAGATAGCACTGCAGTTCTTTTTTTTTTTATTAAAATTATACTTTATTTACTTTGTATCCCCCCTCTAGTTCCCTCCCTCCTCCTTCTCCACACACTCCTCTCCCCAAGTCCACTGGTAGGAGAGGGTTTCTTTTTCTTCCTTCTGATCCTAGTATGTTAGGTCTCATCAGGAGTGGCTGCATTGTCTTCCTCTGTGGCCTGGTAAGGCTGCTCCCCACTCAGGGGAGGTGATCAAAGAGCAGGCCAATCAGTTCATGTCAGAAGCTGTCCCTCTTCCCATTACTATGGAACCCACTTGGACATTGAACTGCCATGAGCTACATCTGTGCAGGGGTTCTAGGTTATCTCCATGCATGGTACTTGGTTGGAATATGAGTCTCAGGAAAGACTCTTGTGCTCAAATATTTTGGTTCTGTTGCTCTCCTTGTGGACCTCTTGTCCTCTCCAGCTCTTACTATTATTTCCCACTTCTTTCATAAGATTCCCTGCATCCTGCACAAAGTTTGGCCATAAGTTTGGACATTTGCTTAACTATGTTTGTAGCAGCTTTATTTGTAATAGCCAGAAGCTGGAAACAACCCAGATGCCCCTCAACTGAAGAATGGAAACAGAAATTGCGGTATATTTACACAATGGAATATTACTCAGCAATGAAAAACAAGGAAATCATGAAATTTGCATGCAAATGGTAGGAACTGGAAAGGATCATCCTGAGTGAGCTACCCCAGAAGCAGAAACACACACACAGTATATACTCACTCATATTGACATATAATATAGGATAAACCTACTAAAATCTGTACACCTAAAGAAAGCTAATTAAGAGGGAGGACTCTGGCTAAAATGCTCAATCCCCATTCCAAAAGGCAAAGAGGATGGACACCAGAAGAAGAAGAAAACAGGAAACAAGTTAGGAGCCTCCCACAGAGGGCCTCTGAAAGGCTCTTCCCTGCAGACTATCAAAGCAGAAGTTAAGACTTATGTTCTCTTATTTTTGTAAATTACTTAAATCAACTTTTGTAACCCACTGAGCCCAATGAGGGCAGAAGGCCTATCTGTGGGAGCATGGGAAATCTATCAGGGACCACACCCTCAAAGGAAACAAACCCTCTCTCTGTGAAGAAGCTCTTAACTGCCAATGGCTCCTCAGTGAGGGCTGGAGCATCGGGAGCCCCCCCCACCTCTGTTGGAACAAGGACTGGCTTGACCTAGTGCGGCCTCTTGTACGTGCTGTCACGTGTTCTGTGAGTTCATGCGTGCAGCACCCTGTCATGTCCAGAACACACTTTTCATTTTTATTTTTTACAGCAGTCCCCCTGAACTCTGACCCTTCTATTCTTTCTGCTGCCATTTGCTAAATATTCCCTGAACCTTTGGGGGGAGGAGGGTGAAATACAGCTGCCTCATTTAGTGATGAACGCTCCAGAGTTGATAAGCACCTTACCAAAGTCTCTGTGATAGCTACTGCCTGCTGTAGAAGGATGCTCCTTTGAGGAGGGCTGAGAGTATAGTCTGTGGTATAAAGGTGTGTGTTAAAAGGCAGTTTGACACCATGTCCAGCTAGCAAAAATATCAGTAGTAAGATCTCCTCTGGGGTCCGTGACAAGTTCTGTTCTTGGTAGCAGTGATGGTTACAGAGATCTGCACCTGTATCAATGGCATGAAAGTATATGCTGACAGTGTCCCAATCTCAGTTTCCCTCCTGTGTTTGGTATTGTATTACAGTTACACAAGAGGAAGGGACCACTTCTGTGCTATATGTTCTGTGAATCTTCAATTATTTCAAGATAAAAAGTTTTAAAAGGCCAGCGCATACTGTAGTCCAGGGAATGACAAGATAAGCCACAAGGCCAGGAAAGCATTATGTATACATTTATCTAACAGAAGGCTCACATTCAAATATATAAAGAATTCTCACAAATCAATTTTAAAAAACACACAAATCAATCAAAATGGGCAAAGAGAGATGTGTAGGTTCCTAATGGGTACTGGATTCCTAATGCCCAGCCACACTGGTCATTAAGACAATGCAGATTCAGGGCAAAATTAGACCACTGTCTTACATAGCCGTGAGAATGGTTTAGATGAAAAAGGTCTGGTGAATATACAGAGCAATCAGAATTTCCCTCTGTTGCAGCCAGGAATGTAAACTGGACTGACTAGTCTTCAAAGCGCTAGCATTTGATTTCCCTGGGGAGTTACTAAAGATTATTGTTATTCAGAGAGTTTATTGGGGAGTATGTTCGAGACCATCGTAGAAAGAATAGAGTGGAGGAGGGGAAGGAAAAGGAAAAGGGGATTTAGTACCCGGAGCAGCTAGTTACATGGCAGTCTCAGGAAAGACATCAGCTGACTACATCAGGAAAGCCAAGCTGAAACTGATATCCAGAGCTGTACTGAGTTGAAGCAAGAGGGCTTCAGTGGTGAGCAGCCACCAGAGCAGTGGTTCTCAGCATTCCTAATGCTGCAACACTTTAAAACAGTTCCTCATGCTGTGGTGACCCCCAACCATAAAATTATTTCATTGCTACTTCATAACTGTAGTGTTGCTACTGTTATGAATCAAAATATAAATATCTGATGTGCAGGATATCTGATATGTGACCCCCCAAAAAGAGTTGTGACCCATGAGTTGAGAACAACTGCATAAGATGAAGGCTGTCCTGGGAAGAAGCTGTATCTGGGGTGAGGCGACCAATCAACCATTGATCAAGGCAATTCCTGAAGAGGGCTGACCCAGAGGTTGGCTTCCAGCCTCACTGTCCCTTAGCTGAGTAAATAGTAACTGCACATCTCTCCTCATCCTACCCTTGAGTCACGTGGATTCACTCTCCAGTTTGGGGAGTAGCTCCTCCAGCAGCATCCGAGGCCAGAGCAACATCTTTTATCTGACTCACTTCATCCTCTTCTGCATCCTCTTCTTCACGGTGTACATTTCCTCATCCTCCACACGGATCTTCTGGGCACAGTGGCTTATCTGCTGAAATGACCTGGACTCTCATTCTTAAGGAAAAAAAAAAAAAAAGATGATGTCACCAGTTACTATGCTCATCTCATCTGTGTGTGCCCTTGTGGAGGTCAGAGGTCAACTTCAGTTGTCATCAGTCACTGTGGTCATTCTCAGGCTAGGATGACTAGACTTGTCTGCGTAGAAGCCAGAGGCCAACCTCAGTTGTTGTTCAGGTGATGTCCACCTTGCTTGTTGAGACATAGCCCCTTGTTGGCCTGAAACTGACCATTTAGACTAAGGTCATGGAGCCCTGATGATCCCTCTCTGCTCTCCAGTGATGGGATTACAAGTGCAAACCACCATACCCAACTTTCTGACAGGGGTCTGTGAATCCACTGTTCTCATACTTGCATGGCAAGCTCTGTGTTGACTGACTCAGCAACCTCTGTGTCCCTCTGTTTGCCCTCTTGCCAACAAGTGGAAGCACAGGTGTATAAAGAGGGACCTGGTCACTCTCCCATGAAGCTGGTAAGTCAATACAATGCTTGCTTTGTTTGTTTTTCTGCTTGCTGGCTTCTTGGCAGAAAGAGCCTAAGATTCCCCCCCAGTGGCCATAACTCAGTGGTGTCTTGCTGAGCCCCCACATCTGTTAGAAAGGCCCCCTTTTGGGAGACAGGATCTATAACCCATAGAGGCCCAAATGCAAAGATGACAAGTTAGGTAAGGCTTTATTCCTTCCTCCTCTCAGATCCTGGGTCAGTGTATTCAGTTACTGAGTAAACAGCATGATATAAAGGTTGCTGGGTTAGCATGGCTACCCAGTCCTTGCAAGTCCTTGTAAACAGACACTTCAGCCACACCTTTGACAGGACATCCCATCTCTCCCTAGCTGGCTGGTTCTGGGTTACATGGTGTTCGACGGGATTAGTGGACCCTGAAGTCACATGCCTATCCTTTGCTTTAAAGAGGGGGCTTACTCCTTGGTTATGGAATTGAGTTAGATCATCTGGGCAGGAGAAACTAACCTATATCTAAATATTCACCCGTTCCTGTCAAAATAAAACAGGGCCCTCCCTTCCATTGCTGAGTGGGAAAGGTCCAGCCCAATCGACTTTCCAGCATGTGGCAGGCTGACCTGCTTGAGAGATGGTGCCAGATAAGGCACTTCTCAGTGGTCCCCGTGGCTGCCAGCTTGAACACCCTATAGCAACTTTAATAAGACCCTGGCCAATGGGTGTGGTTGGCTGTCTCCCACAGGTTTGGTCCTTATTGTCCATATGGCTTTTTAAGAGTTCTAACAATGGCGAGTGCTCCCTAATAGACGTTAGCCTGCACGCTAGGGCATTCACATTCTGTGCCTGCTCCCTCATGTTCATTCTTCTCCAAGGGACTTCATTATTCCTGGTCTTTCGGTTTTTCTCCTTCCAAATCAGTCCTTGCCCAACTGGATAAACCACTGGTCCCTGCCTATGGGCTTATTATTTTCTAACAGGGCTGTTTCTCTCATCACACAAAGTCACTGCCCATGCCCAAAGGTTTCTTGTTGAAGGAACTTCCCCTTATTGCTTTATTCCAGTGCACTCGTGTGAGCCACCATGCACACTAGGCTAACACCCTGTGTATGAACTGGGCACAAGCTTTCTCCTCCTTTGTCTGGGAGGAATATCCAGAAGGACATGTTATTATGTTCACACACTTAAAAAGTCCGTGTATGTGTGTATGTGTCTCTGTGTGTGTGTGTGTGTGCATGCATGTGTGTGGGGGTGCATGTGTGGGGGAGGTGTCAATGCATGTGAACATGAGTGGAGCTCAGAGGATAATCTTGGATGTCATTCCCTAGGCACCATCTTCCCTTAGGTGTGTGTGAGAGCCAGACAAAGTCTCAAGACTAGCAACTATATCTAGACATATACCCATCCTAGTAGCAAGAAATGAGTGGCTTTGTCCACAGACTTTGGTATTCATAATACATATATCATATAGCACAATAGCATCAAACTTGAAACAACACAATGTTCATAAACTGAAGAATGAATAAATACATAAATAGCCTTATCGTACAGTGGACTATGTAAGGAAACTGAAATATGAAAGAGAGAACTATTCCTATACTAAACAATGGCCAGCAAATCTTCCAGGTTGAGTTTAAAACTCCTGAGCCCAAATAACACATACAGTGTGATTCATTTTCATCAGTTATTGAGGGCAAGGAAAACTACATCGTGGCATTAGAAATAAGAATTTAAGAGGTGTGTCTGTGTGTGTGCATTTCACCGACTGAAATGCTTGGTGCCTATCCCTAAGGACTTGAGCTAAATCCCAACACCTATCTTAAAAGTCAGGCACAGTGATGTGAACTTGTAATCCCAGAACTGAGCAGGTAGAGAGAGGTCCACGCTTGGGGCTCAGTAGCCAGCCACACTAGCCTAATTGTGGAGTTCCAGGTCCCAGTTAAAGAGTCTGTCTCAGAAAACATGTAGACAGCCCTGAGGAACGACACTCAAAGCCATCCAGAGGACCTTTCAACGGAGAGAGAGAACAGCCTTTACTCCTAGGAGAATGGGTAGGCACCACCTGGGACCTTCTGAGATAGTGTAAATGTTTTGTACCTTGAGTTGAACATTGATTATGTTGAAGTATGTAAGCAAAATTCAAATTTTTTAGCTTATACACTTAAGATTTATGGGCTTTATATGTTAACTTTTTGGTTTTTTGTTTATTTGTTTGTTTGTTTTGAGATAGAGTTTCTCTGAGTAGCCTTGGCTGTCCTGGACTAGTTTTGTAGACCAGGCTGGCCTCGAACTCACAGAGATCACCTACCTCTGCCTCCGTGAGTGTTGGGATTATACCCTAACTGAAAAACAAGCTACGTGACATCTACACTGAAAGAAGGGACTAGAAAAGGAACTTTTTTTTTTTTTTTTTGAGACAGGGTCTCACTATGCCCATGGCTGTCAGGAAACTCACCACGTAGACAAGGATGGTCGCAAACTCACAGAGATCTCCCTGCTTCTCACTCCCAAGTACTGAGACTCACCACACTGTTTAGAATACAGTTTTAGAAACAATTTTTGAGACGGGTTTTTCAGTGTAGCTGTGGCTGTCCTGTAACTCATTCTTTAGACCAGGCTGGTCTTAAACTCAGAGATGTGCCTGCCTCTGCCTCCCAAATGCTGGAATAAAAGGTGTGAGCCACCACCTCCAGGCTAGAATACATTTTTTTCATTAATTTATGTGTTCATTTTACATCCCAATCACAACCCCACTCCCTCCTCTCCTCTCAGTCCCGTTCTCCTACTCACTTCCCTTATACCCTCTCCCGCCCCCCAGGCACCACCCTACCCTGGCACATCAAGCCTCATCAGAACTAGTGCCTTCTCTTACACTGAGGCAAAGGCCCTTCTAGGGAAACAGGATCTGGAGGGAGTCCAAGTCAGACACAGCCACCACTCCAATAGTTAGGGACCCATCTGAGGACCAACCAGCCCGTCAGCTTCATCTGCGTAGGGGCCTACAACCAGCCCATGTGTCTCTGGTTGGTGGTTTAGTCTCTATGAGCCCCCATGGGCCCAGGTTGGTTGACTTTGTAAGTCTTCTTGTGGAGTCCTTGACCCCTCCAGCTTCCCCAATCCTTCCCCTAACTCTTCTACAAGACTCCCTGGGTTCTGCCTAATGCTTGGCCGTGGGTCTCTGCATCTGTTCCCATCAGCTGCCGAGTGAAGCCTCTCAGAAGACAGTTTTGCTAGGTTCCTGTCAGCAAGGATAGCAGAGTATCATTCATGTCAGGGGTTGGTTCGCTCCCACGGGGCGGGGCTCAACTTGGGCCAGTCATCGATAGAATATGATTTTGTTTTGCTCTCCTCTCAGGCATTTTTAAGAAGCCATGCCTCAGGGCCACTTGCTATTGATAAATTACTTGAAGTCCCAGCGTTGTGTGCTTCTCTGACCAGATTTTTAAGAGGTGGCTGAGAGATTTCTGCTTTCTGCCTACAATAACCTCTCACTCCAATGTTCTGGAATAATCCCCATTTCTAGAGAGCACTGCCTCTTCAAAAACATGAACATGCTTGAGCCCCTTCGCCTCAGTGTCTAAGCCTCCGGGAACTGGTCCCTCGCCTTCTTTGTTGGAAGCATCTGATGCCACTATTCCTTAGCTATTTTTCAAATACCCTGACAACTTCCCTTTCCCCTTTCCCCAAGGCTTTCTGGGTATGAATGATTTAACACGACCTAGTAATCAGATATTTAAAGGGACAATCTTCTTCTAAAACAAAGATTTCCTAGTTTACACAAAATGAACCACTTCATCACCAGAAAATGAGTTATATACAGCCTTGTTTTCATGATGAATACGTTGGGCAACGGTCCTGTCAGTGATATGCAATGTGACCCCTTTATTCAAGTTCTCGAGTCATTTCTTCATCTTGAGCAGTAGCAGGAAGAGTAAGGTTGCTGTGGAGATTATGTCGGTAGACATGAAATCCTAAAACAGTTCTAGAACACACTGAGCTTGTGTGGCAGAAGGCCCAGTGAGGTGGGGTTCACTGCGCATGTGCAGAAGAATAGACCCCTGAAAACCAACCACTAAGTCTTCTGTGTAGACAACGCCTCTCCTTGTGGGAGGGGCAAATCCTAAATAGGAACTGAGCCCTTCTAGGAACAGGCAATGAGCCCCCATTGTCATCAGAGTAGACAGAATGACTTAAGTTATGAGGAGAGAATTTTTCTTTAAAAGATCGAGTTGAATGAATTATTAAAAGCGTGTTATGGGTAGGCAGGGTAATATCAGGAGCTCTCAATTATTTATGTTTTATTGCTCTCTGTCTGTGGGTGTCTGGGGTACCTCATCTTCTGCTGGTGGGAGTGGTTCTGCACTGTGTTCTTGGCCCAGAGTGTTTTCTGATAATTCATCTTCCCAACATCATCCTGAAACATCTTACTCAGTTAAAATAAGCAGAAACTTTTTAGTTATGTTTGTAGATGTCTTCGTTATATCACAGAATTTATCTTCTACTTTAAGATGTGTGAGAGTGAAATTTTTTTCCAAAAATATGTTCATTTCTGTATTCACTATCATCTCTCTGCTTTTCTGAAAAATCTGGGTGTCAGAGGTAAGAAATAACATTTGGAAGGCTTCATTGTCCCGGTACCTTACTGCTTCCTTTCCTGGTACCTTGGACTCCCAAACGGGCCAGAGCACCCATTTGCTAGATTGCGTTCATCAATGTTAAGCACATTGTGTATGCTGACTACACGTTTCCTGGGCTAGCTGTACGTAAATGGGAAGAGGACTGTCTTAGTTGGGGTTTCTATAGCTGTGAAGAGACAGCACGCCACAGCAACTCTAGAGAGGAAAGTATTTCATTGGAGCTGGCTCAGGGGTTTAGTCCATTATTGTTACAAAGGGAAGCATGGTGGCGTGTAGCCAGACATGGTGCTGGAGAAGGAGCTGAGAATTCTGTACCAGATCAGCAGGCGGTAGGAGGAGACGGTGAGCCACAGGCCTGGTTCTCTCACACCTCAGAGCCCGCCCTCTAGTTGTCACCTTCAATAGCACCACACCTACTCCAAAGAAGGCCACACCTCCTGGTAGAGGCACTCCCTATGGGCCTCTGGGGGCCACAGGGACCAAGACACCCACAGGGTTCCAAACTACACAAGTATGAGAAAGGGAGTGGGTATTTACAAACTACTGTGGAGACGATTTTGGTAAGATAGGAGAGCTCCCTGACCAGCCCAGAGCTTTTTCTCAACTTATCCTATACACCAAGGAGCAGAAGAATGAACTTGATGCTAAATTTGTTGGAGGGAGCATCTTCCAAGCACCCCAGACTCACTGTCTGCGACCCGCCTTGACTATGTCACACCTACAGAAGCAGGAATGACTGGGATCTTGACAAAGGGGGTAGATTCTGAAGGAATCCAATACACCTCCATGTCTCTGTATCAAAACATCTCCAAGACAGTAAAGCTTTGGTGGTGAGCAATCAGCCAATCCTACCATGAAGGATGGAGGGAGGGAGATGATGGTGGAGCGAGAACCTGAGGGTTCCACGGACTTTCTCTTGGATTGCTGTATCCTTTCGGTCTATTCTATGAAGCTCCGTGGTAAGATGTGTAACTTGGCTGATAGTCTTTGGATGAGGAACAAGCCTAGAAATTTGAGGGGCATGATTCAAAACTGAACTGTACACAGAACTTTACACTTTGTTTTCTCCTGGAGCCCTCCCCCGACCCACGACCCCCACGTGCCTTGTTTGTTAACCTCTAACTTCTTCCTGACATTTACCTTGACTACAATGGGGTCTTCAAATTACTACAAGACATGTGAGGAGAGACCAGAAGCTCCTGTTTCTAACCTTTACATCTGCCTGATGAGTCCCGTGGCTCTAAGCACCATCTTCTTCCCCTCCTCCTCTCAGGGGCAGGTGGTGGCCGTGAGTGGCTCTGTTTTGGGCAGGCCTTTAGGGACTCCTTCTAGGCTCCAGAAGGAGTGGAGACCAGAAGTTATTAGACAATGATTTGAGATGCTGTCTGAATTAGTTTTCCTGTCTTGATTCTAGTACTCATGTCTTAATTCAAGTGGGCAGCTAGACCCAAACACTCTCAACTAGTTAGTTTATAAATAACTGAAATGTATGGCTTTGGGGCCTGGAGGCTGGGAAGGCCACGACCAAACCGTCAGCAAGTCAGTGTCTGGTGGGGGCTTCCTTGCTGTGTTCTTGTGCTTTAGGGAGGGGCAAGGCAGCTCTCTGCGGTCTCTTTTAAAAGAACACTGTATCTCGGTCATGAAGGCTTCCATCCTTATAACCTAGCCAGTCATGCCACCTCCTGTATGAGGGGGGTAGAAGTGTTAAGGTTTCAACATGTGAAATTCAGAGACATAGAAAACACTCAAGCCTTGGCAATTTGATGTTAGTGTCCAGTCTCTCCGAGAATTTTTATTCAAATCAATTACTTTAGAAGAACATCTCCAAAATAATGAATGTGGGTTATTTTCCCGTCCCTCAACTCAGAGTAGCCATTCTCTTCCTGACGTCCCCCCTTGCACCTCTGTCTCCCGCTAAGACTCAGAGCTGTCACTTGTCTTCTTTTCTTCCTGTCCTCCCTTCATTTTTGGCCCACATCTCTGAATGCTTTCCGAGCCCTTCACATTTCTTCCCAAACCACCCCTGGCCGTTCTTTCTTGCGCATTCCCGACAACTCTTGGCTGGCTGCTATTGCTCCTTCTGGGAACAATGGATAGGCCCTGCCAGGACACAGGTCCTGAGGAGCTGCCAGCCAGCAAGCTGGATAGCCTTCGCTTACCTACAGGCTGGCTTATTTTTCAGCCTCAGTTTCCCCTCCCCTCAGAGAGCAGAAAGTCATTCTGTATCTTTCTCCTGTGTATTAGGTTTCTCAAAATGTTTCTGACCAGATTCCAACCTCTTCTTCCAACCTCATACCAGAAGTGCCCTCTTTTCCCTTCATAAACAGACCTCTTCACTGTTTGCATTCTCAACTCTTAGCACACATCCTTGAAACTGACTCAAAAGGGTAGGTAGGAGGGGAGTTGAGAACAAGCAGAATGGGGTATAGTCCTAGCCACAGCAGCTCTTGCTGAATTAGCCAGGGTTGGGCAGGTGTGTGCGTGGGGGTGGTACACAGTTGCATTCATTTTCTGTCCTCTAAAAGTTCACCCTACAGTCCACTGACACCCAGAAAAGGATGCTCTCCTCCAACATCAAGCAATAGGTCTCTCTGTTGTTCTGGCAACAGCAGAAGCAGGTATTCGTACCAGCCACTTGTGATGAATAATCCTGAGAGGAGAGACCCTTTATTTCTCTGAGAGATGGGACCTGTGCACTTCCCACTTTTTGCGTGAAGATGCCCAAGTTCAAGGAAGGTCAGAGCTCCACAGGAAACTCCATTCCAACCCTGCCCTGCAGCATTTGCCTCAGTTCCAGGCTGAACATGGCGGTTCCTCATCCGAGGCCGTTCTGCCAGGATCTTCAGTCAGATCGCGTGGGAAGTGGAGGAGACGCAGATTAGATCAACGCTGACAGATACTGTTACAGCGCAGTGCCATCTGCCCCAATCTCACTCATCCTTGCTGTCCATGTGAGGGCTCTGGGCTGCTGTCACTCTGGGCTGCCCTTGTGATCACTGCTAATGTTGTGTTCCTCTGCCCTGCAGAGTTCAGACCCCGGTGTGGTTGCATGCATGCCTGTGTGTGCAGGTATGCGTTTGGAGTGGCTTGTTTGAGTACACCTTTGAATGTTTTCCCACGCAGGACTGGATCCAGTTTCCTTGTCCACCTCTTTTTGGAAGGCCAGGCCTGCTCTTTAATGTGAATGATGGACAGCAAGCACATCGTGGCTGGCCTCTTCCTGTTCCCTATGGCTGTCCTCCTCTGTACCTCCAAAGCCCTTCAGACGTGATTTCCTCCTCTAGGTCTGCAGTGTGCCTTCTGTGACTCCTGCTAAGCCAGTGGGAGCAGGCTAGGACATGGTGGACAACCAACAGACACTTGTTGAATGAATGAATTTCTGAAAGAACTGAATCACTTTCCTTTGGGAAAGTGTTTCATTTTCAGGTTGAAAGATTGAGACAACTAGCACATACTCTCTCTGTCTCTGTCTCTTTCTCTCTGTGTCTCTGTCTCTTTCTCTTTCTCTCTCTCTCTCTCTCCTTCCAAGTTCTCTCCCTCCCTCCCAAGTTCTTGGGTTATAGCTGTATGCCACCAGGCTTGGTTTCCTAGGTTTTATAAGAGACAGAACTGAGGGCCTGGTACACGCTCTACAAACTGAGCTATAGCCCCAGCCCCTCTGACTTGCCTCTTGATAGTTTCTGGTTTACTTAGCTCACTTCTTGGTCCCTCTGAACAGAGGTCCCCACATGTCTCAGGGCATCCTAAGAGCTTCCCATCCCAACCCACTGTTTCTCTACAGAAGCTTGATAGAAAACTAACCATTGTCGTCTTGTTTCTCTAGTGGCCCTCTGGGTCTTTTAGAGTCAGAACACCACCCACTTAATTTGTGATATCCGAGTAGGTGGGACCCTCTCTGAGACGCTGGATTCATATTGAGATATAAACTTCAATTTCTAACTCCCCAGCTCTGGGGAGAAGATATGGCCTTATTAAGGCTGCCCAGAAGAAAGCATTCTTTATAAACCTACTGAGATCATCACCAAGCATGGCACTATGTCCACTGAGGAAATGTCTAAAGATTTCCCTTTCAGTATCTGTTGCATCATCTCAGTCTTCAGTGGGACTGGATAAGACAGCTCTAGCTGGCTGGGTACCAACTCTGTGTTCAGAATATCTCTTGGCTCTTTGTTCTTTTACCCTCCACACTGCCCACCCCTTAGCCTGACTCACCTTATCCGGAACCATCTCTGCCCTTCCCCAAATGACTGGGAGACATTCACTAAGTGGATTCTCCAGCCAGCTCCCAGGTGCTGGCAAGAGAGACCAATTTATAGGAATAAAATGTCTCCAAGTTGTAACTGGGTCATTCTCCAAAAATTTGCAAATATCTATAAGAATTAATAAACTTTTATTCACATTGAAATAATGATTTGGACTATCAGTCTCAGAAAAGGCATCTAGGCCCAGATTTTTTTGATTCTGTTGCTCTCCTTGTGGAACTTCAGACCCTTCCAGGTCTGTTGTAAATAGTTATTAATATTTACTATGGGTTTAACTTCTGGTATTGCTGTTGTTAATCCTCAGCAGCTGTAAAACCAAATCACCATACAGAGACTGGGTTTTTAGTTAACCTAGAACACAATGCTGGGCAATATTCACTCCCTCCTAAACCTCCATGCCCTCAGTTTCCTAACATTTAGATTTCCCACATTATACTTGCTTTTTGTGAAATCTTAGGTCTGGTTCATGCTCCAAGTCCTCCAAGCTCCCTCCGGCTCTGCTCTCCTCCTGCATCCCTCTCCTCGAGCTCCTCCTCCTTCTTGCCCCTCCCTGTTCTCTAGCTCCTCCCCTCTTTCCTGTCCTCTGGCTCCTCCCATTGCACAACATTGTATCTAGTTGCTTTATTTGTGTCCTGTTTACACAAGAGTTGAGACAGGATGCTTATAGTGAGTATCACAATGCAATATCCAAATTGAAATCAGAAAGTTGGAGGTGGGGAAATCAGCATTTGAATTAACAAGGGTAAGGCATATACATTTTAAAAGAACATTATACCAACACAGGTCTTTCTATCTCCCTCTTCTTTCATAAAATTCCCTGCACTCTGCCCAAAGTTTGGCTATGAGTCTCAGCATCTGATTACTACACTGCCGGGCAGAGTCTTTCAGAGGCCCTCTGTGGTAGGCCCCTGTCTTGTTCCTTGTTTTCATCTTCTTCCAATGTCTGTCCCATTTGCCTTTCTGAATGAAGATTGAGCATCTTACCCTGGGTCCTCCTTCTTGCTTAGCTTCTTTAGGAGTACAGATTTTAGTATGTTTATCCTATATTATATGTCTAATACCCACTTATAAGTGAATATAGACCATGTGTATCTTTCTGATTATGGGATACCTCACTCAGGATGATCTTTTCTAGTTCCCACCATTTGCCTGCAGATTTCATGATTTCCTTGTTTTTAATTGCTGAGTGTGTAAATGTACCACAATTTCTGTACCTGTTCCTCAGTTGAGGGACATCTGGGTTGTTTCCAGATTCTGGCTATTACAAATAAAGTTACTACAAACATGGTTAAACAAATGTCCTTGTTGTGTACTTGAGCATATTTTGGATATATGCCTAGGAGTGGCATAGCTGGATCTTGAGGTAGCACTATTCTTAATTGTCTGAAAAAGCACCAGATTGATTTCCAAAGTGGTTGCACAAGTTTACATTCCCAACAGCAATGAAGTAGGGTTCCCCTTTTACCACATCCCCTCCAACATGTATTATCACTTGAGATTTTGATCTTAGCCATTCTGATGGGTGTAAGGTGAAATCTCAGGGTTGTTTTGATTTGCATTTCCCTGATGACAAAGGATGTTGAGCATTTATTTAAGTGTTTCTTTGCCATTCTATATTCCTCTGTTGAGAATTCTCTGTTTAGCTCTGTACCCTATTTTAAAATTGGATTACTTGGTTTGTTGCTGTTTAACTTCTTGAGTTCTTTATATATTCTGGATATTAGCCCTCTGTCAGATATAGGGTTGGTGAAGATCCTTTCCCAATCCATAGGCTGTCATTTTGTTCTGATGGCACTGTCCTTTGCTTTACAGAAACTTTTCAGTTTCATGAGGTCCCATTAATTGATTATTGATCTTAGAGCCTGTGCTGTTGGTATTCTGTTCAAGAAGTTGTCTCCTGTGACAATGAGCTCAAGGCTCTTCCACACTTTTTCTTCTAACAGGTTTAGTGTGTCTAGTTTTATGTTGAGGTCTTTGATCCACTTGGACTTTAGTTTTGTGCAGGGTGATAAGTATGAATCTATTTGCATTTTTCTACATGTAGATACACAACCAAGGACTGTTCATGGAGATAACCTAGAACCCCTGCACAGATGTGCCCATGGCAACTCAGTGTCCAAGTGGGTTCCCTTGTAAGGGGTACAGGGCCTGTCTCTGACATGAACTCAATGGCTGACTCTTTGATCACCACCCCCCACTGAGGAGGGAGCAGCCTTTCCAGGCCACAGAGGAAGACAATGCAGCCAGTCCTGATGAGACCTGATAGGTTAGGGTCAGATGGAAGGGGAGGAGGACCTCCCTTATCAGTGGACTGGGGAAGGGGCATGGGAGGAGATGAGGGAGAGAGGGTGGGGTTGGGAGGGGAAGAGAGTGGGCTACAGCTGGGATACAAAGTGAATAAATTGTAATAAAAAATTATATTTTAAAAAGGAGATCAAATAAAAGAAATTATGATTTTGGGGGTGTCTTAGGACATACCCCAGAAGCCAACTAATTTATAATGCAGCTCACTTATCACTCAAGTAAGAGATCTGCATGCAGAACACAAGTGGGTATAGAAGAGGACACTGTAATGGTGCAGGATGGAGGGCAGGATGGGACCTGGCAGAATGAGAGAGTTCATCAATGTATTCCTAGTCCTGGGCCAGAGTTGATAATAAGTGGTCTTGAGTATGCATCCCCTCATGGCCTTAGAGACAGCAATGAGTAAGGTTTTGAGCTTGGTGCAAGTTAAGCCAACTCTTACCAGCTTGATGTATCAGCTGTAACAGCAGTTACTCAGCAGTGTTGCTGAGTTGAGCACATTAGCTGACAGTTGAGATGACAAGGGAAGCTGGAGCTATCAGTAAACTCTGTGATGAGCATCCTTTAGATGAGCGTTTCTGTGTGTGTGTGAGAGAGAGAGAAGGAAGATGGAGACAAAAGACTCTTTTAAGGCCTGCCTCTAGGAATACAGAGAAATAAAGTGTCGCCAAGTTGTAACTGGGTCATTCTCCAAAAATTTGCAAAGCAGCTACTGGAATTAACAAGCTTTTTATTCTCATAGAAATAATGATGTGGAGGGTCTTAAGATATACCCAAGAAGCTAGCTAATAGGTAATGTAGCTGACTTATCACTCAAGTGGTCTATTGTTTCCAAATAGGTTCTGCCTCCTCAACGTTCTCCCACTGCCCAGCAATGGGGAGGTCCATATCTGCATGACCCAGTCACTCCCAACCTCTGGCCGAAGTTGCACTGTGGCTCAAGCCTTCAACTCTGAGCTTTGGGAAAGGAGGCATTCTAGACCCCAGCCCAAAAGAAGCAGCACGCGCAGGGCAGTGTTAGGCCCTCATCTTCCCTCCTCTGGCCACACTGCACTCCACTCACCTCTTTCCTCTCCCTTCTGCAGGCTTCCTGGCCGCAGTCTGCCACGTTCTTGCTGGAACTGTGATGTCACAGGCTGAATAACCCCTATCTGAAATGCTTCAGAAGAGAGTGTTTTGAGCTTTGGATTTTTGCATATTTTGGAACATTTGCACATATTTAGTGAGATAGCTTGTAGAAAGAACTAGAGTTCAACCCCAAGTCTCATCTGTGTGCCATAAGCAACGGCCTGGATGTAATTTTACCCAACATTCCTAGTACCTTTGTGTGAAGTTTATTAGTGTGGAATCTCCTACAGTGGCATCATGCTGGCACTCAACACATTTCAACACTCAACACATTTCAGATTTTAGAGCACTTTGGATTGGGGGTTTGGGGATTACAGATATTCAACCTGGATCTTTGATTAGACCACACCCCAAATTAGCAGACCTTGAATCCATTCTGATTCTCCAAAGTTGTGATTTTGCTGCATTTTAATCCGATATATGTGGATTTAACAGAAAAAGAAGAATATTGGTGTTCTTATACATTACTTCAAGGCTGTGTTTCCAACCCCCACACTAACACCGGCTGCCTCAAAGCCTGTACATGAAGGGTTGTGTTAACTTACTCACTTCAGTCCTTAATGACACAGTTTCCTTCAGAGGAAATAATCTCAAGCCAGACACTGAGAAGATGGAGACATTCACTCCCATTAAAACCTCTGCTAGCCTGGGAATCTTGTTTCTTAAAGAAGGCATACATAAATACAGATATGTTCCGGCCAGAACATCTGGCCAGTAAGCAAGGTTCAGACCTTGAGGATTGTGGGAGCATTGAGGTTCAGGTTGGTTTTTCTCTGTGGACTCCAGCGTCTCTCAGTGACTGTGATGTCTCTTTTTGTCTATGTAAATCAGCTTCCAGTGAGGCCCCAGAGCTGATCACCTGACTCCTCATAGCAGTGTGTCTGAGTGGGAGGAGGAGGAGACAAAGAGTGAAAGGAGTGGACACTATATGAACCCAGGAGCTGCCCCTCTGCAATGCAATTTTGAACTCTAAAATAATAATAATAATTTCTGATGTTCAAGTTTCTTATGTCTTTGCATATGTCTGTTTTGTTTTTTCTTGTTTCTTCTCTCCTCCCCTTTCCTCTCCCATCCTTCCTATTCCAACTTCCTGCTTCTAAATAACATTTTCTTTGAGACAAGTTATCATTCCTAGGTTGCCTTCAAACTCACAATTGCCAAATATAACCTTGAACTTCTTTTCCCCCCCTCACAGTTTTTGAGAATTTTGTGTATGAATGCTGTACCTGCATAATATCTATCCCTATAATTTCTCCAGTGGCCACGCATACCACACACACACACACACACACACACACACGCACACACACACACACACAGAGAGAGAGAGAGAGAGAGAGAGAGAGAGAGAGAGAGAGAGAGAGAGCAGCCCTGATGAATCCATTTGGTGTTGTTTAAAATCTTTTAAGGCCAACCAGCTGGGATTGAATACCTTATCTTCCTTAGAGAAGTCTGGCTCTCCCTCTCTTAGAAGCCATTAATCGTCCATAGTCCTTTACACAGAGGGAAGGCTCTGTGAGATCTCCCATCCACGTTGGTATGTCGTGTCACTATTGTGTAGGTCTTCTTTAGGTGACTGTATTGTTGAGATTTCATGGCTACAGCTTCCCTGTTGTACATAAGAGACACCTGGAGCAGATGTCTGTCTTGGTCCTCTGCTCTTAGGACCCACCATCCCACCCAGGTCAAGCCCTGAATGTAGAGACTGTGCTGTCAGTCGTTATCTGCATTTTGGCAGGTTGTGGATTTCCGTAATAGTCTGTATTGGCTGCAAAAACAGTTGTTGGTTTTTGTTTGTTTGTTTGTTTTGGTAGAGGGTGAGAGCCACATTCATCTGTTGACATAAGGTTAAGTACTTAGAATGTTGTTAGGATAGAATTCTCCTGATTTTTTATTTGTATCTACAGAGAATATTAGAAGCAACACTTCAGACTTAATTGAGGATTTTGAATGTCCAACCCTGCCTTCTGAGGGCTGCAATTATAGGTTTACTCGGTTTAGGTGTTGCTGGGCATTGAGCCTAGGGCTTCATGTGGTATGAGGCACAATCTCTACAGTCTGAGCTATAGTCCCAGCCCTAAATAACCTATTTTTAATTCAAGTTTTTGTCAAGGTAAAACATTAAATTTAAATTAGGTCTTAGTGCATCAGAATACTAAGTTCCATAATTGTATTCCAAGATGGAGTCATAAACAAAAAAAGCAGCCCGGTCTGCAGCTGCACAGAATGGATATCACAAACCCAATAAATCCATTTTACCTTGGCACGTGATGCTATGGCCATCAGCAGCTGGAAACGGGAAGGATGATCCTCCCCACCCCCGAGACACACAAGGGGTAGCCATGGACAGAAGTAGTGGTTTCATTCCTCAAATTAAATTAAAATGCTAACTTTGATGTGGGGTTCCTTAGACCCCACTAAATGAAATAAGATGGACACAGGTAGGCTTCATAAGGGAAGGCTATCACCTTCAGAGTCATCGCTATAGTGCAATAGAAGATTAGAATGTAAAATCAAACAGAGACCCATGAGGAAACATTTATTACATACATTTAATTACTGTGTGTGTGGCAAGGGGAGGTGCCTCGTTCCGTGTGCATCTGTGGAGGTCAGAGGGGCAGCTTCCAGAACTAGGTTATCTCCTGGAGATGTCAGGCTTGGTAGTAAGTGCCTTTACAGACTGAAACATCTTGCTAGCCACCAGACAGATTAAAAAAAAAAAAAAAACTAGTATCTATTTTTCCTTTCTTTCTCTTTTCCCCTTATTTCAGCATTGCTGATTTTTAAAAACAGCAAGCTTGCAATTTGGGCAGTGGAAGTATCTTCTCTTTGATTTCTCTGAAATCCGTTATACTCCATTTCGTCCCCTGCCTTTCTCTTACCTAGACCTCAGCTTCAGCATCCGGTTGTATCCATCTCTCCTTGTTTCCTAGCAACGAGGCTGACTGTTGGTTTTCCGGGATTGTCTTCTCCTCCTTCACGCTCATCTGAACTTCTCCCCCGGCTCAGGAAGAATTCATCTACTGATAAGACCAGCAGCAGGGTCATATGGGGGAGAAGCGGGGAAGAGGGCACCGGGTACTCTTTGTAAATTCCAGCTCCACATCTGGACAAAGAATAATGGTTCTTAGTTCTTGGTCAGAGTGAGCTTTGAAACTACACGAATACATGAGGCTACACGAATATGCAAAGCACTGAAGAAACCCGTAATATCGGTACCAATTGGCTGCAGTGTTTTCATGCTTGGATACTTTGAACCAATCAGCTGGAAGCAATGTTCAGCCATTATCTCTAGAAAGCCTGCAGCTGCTCTTGCAATAGACCAAGATATTGTGACGAAGGGAGGAAAGCCACACCTGCTCTCACGAAGTTGACAATGACCCCAACTGGGGAGAATCCCAGTACTCTTCCTGCAGTCAGAAGACAGAGTCTTCAAAGACTTGGTCCTGACCATCATAAATGCCTTTGCATTCCCATCTGATCTCTCTTCCTGACCCGTGAACTTCTTGAGCACGTGTTCACGTTCATGCCTCTCCCGAGAGCCATTTGCTGTGTGTCTCCAGCTGAAAGCTATTGACTACCACAGTCATCCCCAGACAAACCCAAAAGGAAGTGACCGTGACAGTCCGTGTTGAGCTTTGCTAGCCATCACCTCCATCATCACCTCCATCCTGCGCCATTTACTCTCATCCTTAACCCAGCCTTCCAGCCCCGGTCCTCTGGGTAGTGGGTGCCTCACTCAGACACGCTGGGCTTCGGGGCCTGCCTCTGCTCTCTGAACTAAGGGAGACCCCTGTCTTATTTTCAGAAAAGCTCTCCATCAGCTGGCCCCATGGCTGCTCAGTAGTTCCTCTTCAGAGAGGTGATCTGGAGCCACCAAACCAGCACCTCCCCCACTCCCTTCTCCGCTGCTTGCTTTCTCGGTAGCTCTAACCCTAGCGGGCTATCACCTGTCTATTGCTTCATTTTTAATCTGAATGTTGGCTGCGTTTCAGACCGATTGTGTCTGTCCTTTCCAGAGCTCTGTCCTCTACGCCTCCCCTGAGCTAGGCTGGAAGTGGGACCCACATGCACACACCCCTGTACCTGGTGTATGTCCTTCTGAAAAAAGAACACGGGCATTCGCACATGCTAGGCAAGCACTCTACCAACTGTGCTACATCCCCAGTCCTGAGACCACACGGCTAGCAACATGCACACACACACACACTCACACACACGGCGGGGGGGGGGGGATTTGAACCTAAAGTATCTGATTCCCAAGTTCGGGTTCTCTCTCTCTCTTCTCCCCCCACCCCCTGCACGGTGTGTGTCTGAGTATATATAAGTGGGGGGTGGGGGGGGTGGGTAAATGTGTATGTCTTTGTGTCTCTGTCTATGTGTGTATATCTGTCTCTTTCTGTGTGTGTGTGTGTGTGGTCTTTCCTTCCCCACTAAGCTCCCAGATTCTTCACAGCAAGAACTATATATTTTATATCTCCTAACACAAACGCTTAAAGTGCCTGACATGTGGACGGAATTCCATAAATGTCAGCTGCAACTAGACATTCAGCTAACGGCGGGAGCACGTTTCCTCCAAGTACCCTGTATAGACAGAGGCACAAAGGCACAAGAAACCCAGGGGGGAGGGCACAGTGAAAACGCCTTCCTAAGTCATTAGCTTAGCACCAGGGACAGCTTAGCCAGGGCGGAAAATAGTCTATAGAGCAGGTATAATTGCTGCTTATCCCTTTCAGCAGCTGGAGTCCCCAGGCCCACACCTGGCCTCACAGCACACATGCAAGTTTAAATGCCTAAAATGCCACGTTAAATCTTCCAGACACTTCTTTATGACGAGATGGAGCCGTGATAAAAATGTGTTAATCTTCAGAACAAGGACAGATGGCAAACTGATACCACTAGGAAGGGATCAGAGGACGTAGTGCTGGTTCAGAATGTCTCGCAGACAACAGATGCTATGCTCAAGTTTACACAGCAAATAGGAAGACTGATCCTGCTCGCTCCTTCACCGTAGGGCTCTGGACTTCCCCGGGGAGCCCTGGGGCAGAAAGACATGGCAGCACAAGCAACAGCTCCCTGTTGCTGTGCCCACTCCCTTCCTGAAGCTGGAAGAAAATGTAACCAGAGCCCTCCCTCAGGATTGGCCCATGTGACAGGGGCCAGGCAGAGCCCCTAACTGGCTCATGGCAGCAGTGTCCATGATAGCTCCTCAGCTTCAAGGTTGTGCACAGTAGCTCACATCAGCTTTTTCCACCGTGGACTTTTGGTTACTTTATAATACATTCCTTTTGTGGGTTAAAATAATTGCTATTCCTCTCTCCTACCTGATTCATCACCTCTTTTCTTTTCACTGAGCCTCAACCTCTCTTATCCCAAACACATTGTTGATTTTCAGTAGCTCAGCTCAGAATAAAGGAAAAATGTGCTGTGCGACCTGCTTACACCAGGGAATCTGCATTGCCGAGCTTGATTACTCGGCTTTATAAAGATGCTTTCTAAATTAAGCCAGCGTGTTTCCCGCCTCTGGAACATATCTTCTTTCTCTAGGAGGAGAGAGTGCACCTCCTTCACACAGGACTGCAGGCTAAAAGGCAGCCATCTTCCACTCACTGCCTCCAGACCTCCTGAGGACCTGGATTGTGCTATTCTGGAGTCTTTTGGCTAGGAAGAGGCAGGAAACTGTGGCTCATAGCAGAGCATGCTGGGACACTGATGGGCAAGGCAGCCCATGGAGAAACAGGCACCCCATCAACTCCATCTGTGCAGAAGAGTGTGTGCACCCAGCTTGGCCAGGCAGCCTCTGATGAAATGTGAGCACACGGATTTGGAAGCGTTCCTTTAATTAATGACAAATACCACCTCATCTTGGACAGGTGTAAAGGATCAGGTTAATAAAATGTACAGAGGGAAGAACCCTCACCAGACCGAC
This sequence comes from Meriones unguiculatus, assembly GCF_030254825.1. Lineage (NCBI taxonomy): Eukaryota > Metazoa > Chordata > Mammalia > Rodentia > Muridae > Meriones > Meriones unguiculatus. Next base: position 72,486,798 of record NC_083354.1, on the reverse strand, counting down.
GATGGCAACGTTTGCCTGCTGCTGGCAGGAAGAGCGCTGCAATCCATAGCTGCCGGAAATGTGAACGAAGCCGCTCTGCTTTCTTGTGAAAGCTGTTACATTGGAAAGGACATGCTTGCTCAGACATGTCCTAGGGAAGGCAGCACATTCCAAACATATCTACGTGTATCTCGTTTTACATATCTATGTGTATCTTATTTTAGTCTCTTCATAGTTTCTCGTGACATCTGAAATTATGTGTATAGAGTAATTTGGAGTGTGCTCCTTTTTTTTTTTTTTTTTTTTTTACGAGACATTACTGTTGTAGCTTCGCCATTGTGGTTTACATACACTAGCATTGACATATTAACTATCTTACCCTGGCATATGCTAGCATATTAGATATGCTAATGTACTCTTGTATAGTTCATGTGTACTGAATTGCATTGTCTTTAAGTTTGAAGTTTGATGAGTTTTAGAAAAGCATATGCCTTTTGCAGCCATCACCATAATTCAGTTTTGGAATACTTCTTCTATTGTCCGTGAAGACTGTAGACAATTCTCTACATCTCCCTCATAAGAGCCAGTCTATCAACTGCATCCTCTGACTACACAATGCTTTCATAGTTAGTACAATAGAAAATATGTTGGATTTAAATGAAACTTTTACTTTTTTTTTTAATTTGTCTCCTCTCTGTGCCTGCTTTACTTTATACTTCGTAAATATCTTTTATCACACCCTTTTTATTCTTCTTATGACTTTTAGCTATATAACTTCTGCATTATTTTTGGTGATTACTCTAGAAATTGAAATATGGATTTTGAATGATTTTTTTGTTTCATGAATGAGTTTCTGTGTGGTGTGTGTGCATACACATGTGCCTGTGGGGGCCAGAGGAAGCTGTCATGTATGCTCTTTACCACCCCTCACCTTATTCACTTGAGACAGGGTCTCTCGCTGAGCCTCAGGCTTTCGTATTTTCCACAGGTTGGTAGCCCGTAAAACATAGTGATCTTTCTATCTTTCTACCTCCCCCACCCTAAAATGTGTATCTCCATGTTATCATAGTCCAAGTCAATACATACGTGTGTTAAATGTGGTGACACAATATTCTTTAAAAAAAACTCTTACATTGTAAAAGGCTGGAACTTTCACTGGACCTCGTAGCCAGAGTTAACAACACTCCTCGGGGTCACTTGGGTTTAAGACTGCCATCCTCCCGTGTACTCAAATTGTTTAACCTGCCTTTAAGAAAACAATATAACAGCCAGCCTTACCTGCCTGGGTTTCCCATACAGTCAACTTTTACAAACTAGTGCCTAGCTGTAATCTTAAATTATATACTCTTCCATGCCCGTGACACAGAAACAATGCATGTGTATCATTTGCTGAGAGCAGCAAATCTAGAAAATGAAAGAAAATTCCTAAAAACAACCATTTATGGATATTGGCTGAGAAACAATGATAGCTGTTATCTGGGTCAGTAGGGGTCAGTTGGAGACACGGATTTAACCCCTCGCAAAACCCGGTTAAAGATTTCTGTATCCCATTCCTTCCCCACATGATGCCTTCTGTGCTGTTCAATAAATACAGAGCAAAACCCTTTGTTAGGGACAGACCCAGACAGACACACAGCCCGTGTAACACACAGACACAGAGACACATACGGATAGAAACAGACACACACACACACAGACATGTATATACACAGCTTCAAAGAGATCCACAAGAAAGCTTTCAGGCAGGCACAGATCAGACTCATCCAACAGACAGGCGGAGGAGTATGCAGAGAATTCAAATCTAGGCTCACTCTTGGTTAAATGCCTCCAAGGGGAAGTGCTTTTATTTCTTTCCTTAATGCAACATTGACGCATTATCGGTGACTCAGAGCTAATCGCTAATGTGTGTAATCTGTGCATTTGCTATGCCCCACTGCACCCTTTTGTGACATTATTGTCCTGTGTGTTATCCTTTCAGCCTGAATGACTTCCTTTGACATTCCTTGTAACTCGGGTCTGTCAGCATCGGCTTCATGATTTGCTGACTTCAAAATAATTTTTTTTAATTTTAATTTTGTTTTTGAAGAATAATTTCACTATCTACAAATTTCTTCGAGTTCTTTTGCGCTCTGAAAAATCTCTGTTCAGTGTTCTTTAGAATCTAGGCATGATTGTGTAGTTGTTGGTTCATATGTCCCTGTCATGATCTTCTGCTTTCAGGATTCACTCCTTTCCTTGGCTTTGAGCAGCTTGGATGAGCTGCATCTGACTGGGGTTGTCTTTGTGCCTTTACTACTGGGATGTGGTGACAATTTGGGACCAGAAAGTTAATGTTTTCTTTAAGGGTCTTTTTTTTCTTTTTTTTTTTTAGGGAGCAGGGTAGCTCTGTTATTATTTTTTTCCAATATATTTCTGCCTCTTTGTCTTTCCAGAACTCTAAAACAACAAAGATGAAATATTTCATATTTTATTACACATTTATGTCAATTTTGTCATATTTTCTTCTTTCTTTTTTCTCTGTGTTCTTTGAATTTATTTTCAATTTCACAGTTTTTTTTTTTTTCTTTTGCAGTCTTAAATTTACTGCCAAAGCCATGCATTACATTTTTCATTTTAGTCAGTGTGGAGGGTTTTTTTTTTTTCTTCTTTCAACCTAAGGCAAGCTAGAGTCATCTGAGAAGAAGGGGCCTCAACTGAGAAAATGTCTCCTTTAGGCAAGCCTGTGGGGCCTCTTCTCCATCAATGTTTGATATAGAAAGACTCAGCCCTCTGTGGGTGGTGCTACCCTTGGGAAAAGGTGCTAGGAATAAAGATATGCAGCGTTCCTCCATGGCCTCTGCTCCAGTTCCTGCTCCTAGAATCTTGCTTCTGTTCCTGCCTTGGCTCCCCTCAACTAGCTAGGACTTAGAAACTGTAACAGATTCTCTTTCCCAAGTTGTTTTGATCATGGTACTTTAAGCCTAACTAAGACACAGACATTGGTATCAGGAGTTGGGTATTGCTGTGACAGGCCTGAGCAAGGTGTTTTGGAAAGGACTGTGGAAAGAATTTGGAACTTCGAGCTGGAAAAAGTGATGAGTGCCTAAAGCTTAGTGGTCTTCTCAGTGGTAGCTTGGAAGACCCTGGTAGGAGCAATGCAGCTGAGAGAGGCCCGGCTTGCAAAGTTTCAGAGGGAAGTTAGGCATTAATTTAAGCCTCTTTTGCGGCCATTCATATAATATTCTGACTTAAGAATATGCGGTTCTGGTCAGTTGGGGCTGAGTAAGTGGTGATTAGTGAAACTCTGGCTTTATTGGGACAACTGGCTCTGGCCAGCTGGAGCTGGGAAATCACCTGCTACTAATAAGAAGGCAGCATAATTAACCTGGAATCTGGGGGTTTCCCCAGGGTCAGCGGTAGTCTCACTACTGCACAGAAGCAGCAGGCCAGAGGGGGCCCAGTCTGCATTCAGGCGGAATGCAGACTGAAAACAGTTTCTCAGCTAATGCCGGTTTGGGCAACTTGGAAGCCCGCAGAAATGAAGAGGTCAACTGTTGGCTGGCAACAGGAGAGGTCAGAAGAGACCACTGGTGAAGATGCAGCCTCAGTTACAGAAAAAAAATATGGTGGAAGAGGTTTTAGAGAGAAATTGGGGCAGGCGCCATGTGGCAAGGTCAGAGCCCCTGAAGAAAACCCAGGGGAGGCTGTTGGTGAAGGTGCCACCAACTTGCAATGAAGACTCCAGCTCAGCAGAGAGGCCGGAACTGTGGAATGGCCACCGCGGACAGTGGCAGTGGCCTGACGCTGTGAGACAAGTTGTGTGTACTACACATGGTAAGGGTGGAGAAACTGAATTGCTTGGGCCCTTTGACAGGCAGATTATTGCGAGTGAGCACTGAAACTTTAATGCTGTTGAATGTTGGTCTTGCTTTGCTTTGGTTCTAACTGTGCCCTGTTTCTTTCTTGGAATAAGAAGCATGTAACTTGTTTTTTTTTTTTTTTTACTTTACAGGAGCCCACAGTTGAGAGACTTGGGACTTTTAGAGACACTTTGAAGAGACTAGGCTTTTAAAGACTGGTGGGTCTTTTAAAGTAACCATGTTTTATATTGTGGTATTAATATTAGCATGAAATCATGTGAACAAACAAGAAAGCATAGTTTATGGCTTAATAGTGATATGTTTGTATGTCAAGTTTGTTAAAGTCCCTACTTGCTGCAGGGCATGGCTGCCATACTCTGCCCTCCACCTAGGGGCGGGGCTTCTCTCCCAGAGGCCCTTCATGATATAACCAGATATCTTGGTTCCGTAGCCCTTTTCCCATTCCTGCTTCCTGTTCTCTCTCTCTCTCTCTCTCTCTCTCTCTCTCTCTCTCTCTCTCTCTCTCTCCCCCTGCCCCTTACCCCAGAACATGCTCTCCTTCTCCCTTCCCCTCCCTCACTGCTCACAATAAACCTGCATTTATATAACATAGTTTCATCTCGCCATTAGCTCATTCTGTTTTATTTAATCAATTAATGTTCACAAAGGGTCAACTGTGTTGATCAAGTTTTTTGTCAAGTTGGCACAGCTAGAATCATCTGAGAAGAGGGAATCACAGTTGAAAAAAAATTACCTCCCTAAGATAGGCCTGTGGGGCATTTTCTTGGTTAATGCCTGATTTGGGAGGGCCCAGCCATTTGGGGATGGTGCTACCCCTGAGCAGGTAGTCCTGGGATATGTAAGAAAGCATGGTCCCTGCTCCATCCCTTTAGTGTCTTGCTTGTGTTCATGTCCTGGCTTCCTTCAGTGATGAACCACATTTGAACTTGTAAACTGAGATAAACTCTTTGGTCCCCAAGTTGCTTTTGTTCATTGTTATTTTTATCACAACAATAATAACCTACGTAAGACAGTAGATATACCTCTCAGCTTCCATTTGGTGACCAAGAAACAAATGAGAAAATCTTCCACACTTTATGACACCAGGGAAACGCAAACTAAAACTACATCGAGACTCTACCTTATTCCAGTAGGGATAACCAATATCGAAACAAACAACACCAAATACAGCCAAAGAGGAGGAGTTCTTACCTCTGCTGGTGGGACTGCAAAGCACTTCAGCACTATGAAAATGTATGAGTTCCTCAAGAACAGAACTACCTTATAGCCCTTATTATGTATGACAGTACACGGCTTTGCTACTCTTAGGTATATGCCTGAAGGAATCTAAGTCAAAATATGTGTAATAGAGATACGTGCACACCCGTATTCAATCACAACACAGGCAACAGCCGAGACATGGAGTCAGCAGGGGTGTCTACCAACAAATGCATATATACACAGTAGAGTTTTATTTCACCAGAAACAAAACAAAACAAACAAACAAACAACAACAACAACAACAACAGAAGTATGCCACTTGCAGAAAAACATATAGAACTGGGTAGCAGTGTGTTATAGCAAATAAGACAGGTCCTGAAAGACAGATACGACATCCTTTCTCTCATATGTGGGTTCAAGGTTAAAAGAAGTATTGAAAAATAGAAGGGTGACCATTCAGGGAAGAAGAGGCTCTTAAGAAGGGTGAAAAAAATAGAGGGTAATGGGGGTAAATGTGATCAAAACACATTATATATGTCTGAAAAGTCAAAACTTAGCCTATTATGTTGTACAATTAATACAGGCTAATTCAATGAATGAAAGACAAAAACTGAGGAAGAAAAGTTAATTTCCATTTGAGCATGGTACGTGGGGCACACTTGTGATCTCAACATTCAGGAGGGTGAGGCAGAGGGCTCATGAGGTCTAGACCAGCCTGGGCTACATGGCAAAACCCTGTCTCTATAAAAGAAAAAAATAATTAATAAATAATAATTTTATTGTTTCATTTTAAGGCATCATTTCTATATTAGAATATATAAGTGGTTCAGTAATTATTATTAGCATATTTTCCTGTGTTCATGAAAATACTCTTTTAAGTTTTTAGAATACATTTAAAGAAAAGGCTTTTGAGCTGGGCATGGTGGTATACACCTTTAATTCCAGCAGAGGCAGGAGGATCACTCAAGGGCAGCCTGGTCTACAGAGTGAGTTCTAGACAGCAGGGCTACCCAGAGAAACCCTATCTCAAAAAACCAAAAACAGAAACTGCTATTGTGAAATTGCTCAATTTAACATCTGTGTTAACTTGGATTGAGTTCTTATTGACTTCATTTTTTCTTAAATGTTGATCATACTTTCCCATTTCTTTGTTTATCGGTGATTTCAGATTAAATCTAGACAGTATTCTAATACATAGTAGCAACTGTGTATTTTGCTTAATTGGTGATTTTTGAGGGGTGGGGCTAGTTGTCTATACTAAAGCTGAAATAATCTGCCTACATTACGGTGTGAAACTGTATATATCTCTGTCCACTATCATTGTTCAAAACCACATGCCATGAATCATGTAATGGTCAGTCAATAACTAATGAGAAGAGTGTGTTCTGATATATCAGATATATTAATTCTGCATCTTTGCCTACCACTGACATCTCTAAAATCATAGGGCCTGCTAGACTGCATGCCTAAGTGGTAGGAAATATGGATAGAATGTTTGTGCTTCCCCCTGCTTGAATATTGAAATTCTAACCCCACTCTTGTGACACCAAGAGATGAAACCTTTAAAAGGTAATTGTGTCAAAAATCATGAGTAAGAGTTAAAATACCTTATACTTGTGCACATAGCAAAAAGAAGGCTTTGAGAGTTTGTCTAGCAACTCTAGGGTGGAGAAAACATTTCCTGGTGATAAATCCATGCAAGAACATCCATGAGAACCACACAGAAAGGTCATAACAGGAAAACATATCTAGTGTTGCGATCCTAGGGATGGGTAATTTTCTTCAGAGAGTACTGGATATACAGCCTTTTCATTTGGAGTTTTCCTGCCTTCCATGGCTCTGTAGGAATACCCAGCTTTGCCGGCAAGAAGTAACAGGTTTTGTTTTAAACTGGTTGGGAAAAAAAAATGTTTTCAATAGTTTTAAAAACCGAGGAAGAAGAAAATATGTGGTGGAGATTTTTGGAAGCAAGGAAACATAGAAGGGCCAAAATAAAGAACACCTTGCACACCCACTGCTAATACATGCTGTTTGTGTGAGAAAGCCTAGAGAGCTGGAGAGCTTTGTGGAAGTATGTTACGGAAAACCTCCTGCCTTCCTTACTGAAAGCCATCTTCTGGACGATCTAATGAAGTGGTGATCAGTGGTAAAAGTGAACTCTGCTTCCCTATGGGACAGCTACAGCCCAGGCCTCTGGGTTTCTGTCCCAAGGCCATGGCCATGGCCAAGAGTCCTGTTCCTTTTGAAAGGCAGGCTCATGCCTGAGCTTGGACACAATCTGGCAAAGAGTGATTTGTTTGGAAGTTTTGCTTATCTATCTGCCATTCATTTGTCCCGTGGCTTGTTTGAGAACTCAGCAACTCTCTGCAGCTACAAAGAGCCATTATGTCAAGCACAGAGATGGACAGGCCCAGGTGGAGTCTAAGATGGACATGGTGCAGACCTGTTCCTATGTGGGGCTAGAGCACACAGGCCATCCCTATCCTCCCATAGGGTGGCACCACACCCACCGTCCATACCTGGCCACAAGGAGCAGCTCATGGGAGAAGGCTACGTGGTGTGTAGCTGGGCTCATCAGTATAAAGGAATGAGCTGGAAACAGGGGTGGAGTAAATCAACCCACAGGGGTGACCTCAAAGCAGAAAAAACCTGCCTCGGCAGGTGGAGCTCTAAGGGGCAACCTTACATTTACTTTAAATGGAAAAGCCTAAGATCAGAATACAAAAATACATATTCTTACAGTGTACATATAGATAATCTTATGCTACTGTATGTTCCATAGGCTGTATATTATATAGTAATATATGAGATATAAAATCATCCACAAATATAAAGCCAGAGACAAGGCTGGGCAGGGGAGAGACTCATGGATGGATACATGGCAGTAGAAACAATGTGTGAAGAATTTGTATTGTGCTTTAACACCCGCCGGAAAGCATTCAACAGTACCAGTGTACATAAAATTATTATTCCATTAGCTGACATTAGCTATCACTATCATCCCCCAAATGGAAGCGTGGGTGCATCAACACAGTTGCCATGGTGACAGAGGTGGAAGCATATGGTCTTGGGACCCATGTCATAGCAAACAATTGGTGGAAACAGGCCGTTGGTCATGGCATCCACTGTCAATGTCCTATATCATGTTGGTAAGTGTACAGCACACAGTAGCTTTGTAGGATACAGGCTTGCCTGTCGGCGTCACTGCTGAAATCACAGCACAGACATCTACTGTCCAAGGCCAGCCTGAATACTACTGCTGCTTCCCAATGCATAAGCCAACATCAGCCGGCGATGATTATAAACCTTGACACGAGTATTAATAAAAGATCCCAACGAGTCACTTCATGGAAGGTTTAATAAGATTCTTCCATCTTGAAAGGGACAGTAAGTTTCCTCCTAAAATGTCTATTCTTTTATGGACTTACCTCTCCTGAATGCCTAGCTTCCTCAGCCCCATGATTCAGAGGAACGACTTCACGGTTGTGGAATGTTTGAAAGGATTTTAGTGACCCACACAGCACAGCTGTTAGAGAAACCCGCTTCCCAGTAGGAGATTCTATCATTGCAGCCTTGGGTGGCATAACACAGCCAGCCATACAGTGGTCCTCTCTCAGAGCATGGGAAAGACCTAACGACAGCAGACCTGGATTAGATTAGAGTCAAGGCTGTGCAAGGCTATACCCTGTGGATACTCTTCCTTCGACTGTGGTGTCTGCACTTAATGAGAGACCTATAGAGGACCATATGGAGGACTAACTGAGCCTGGAGACCAAAAGATGACAGGAAAGGTGGCTTTCCATTTGCTGCTTCACTCCAGGACCTGTGGATGAGTCTGTTGCCTTCCATCCCACAACAGTGCCACAGTGAGCATAGGGCTGTCTTGCGAGACACAGAGCAAGTGTCCTGTCTACTGTAAGTTGTGGCTGTTGCCAGTGCACATTGGTCACCTGGTGGCCAAAGAACAACAGGAAAAGGAGGAGTCATTATCTTGAAGGAGCAACTGATTAAAAAAAAAAAAAAGTCTGGTCTGTTCTCACGTAATCAAGCATAAGGAGAGTGTTCTCATGCAAGCCATCTGACCCACTTGGCACCTCCAGGAATTCAATTTTCACCATGAATGGGCATATGCAGTAAACTTAGCTTGAAAGCTCTCGAACTCCTCAGTGATGGCTTAACCACCTCAAGAGGCAAATCACCATCTCCTGTGAAAAGGTTAGCTGAGGATAAGGAAAACCTATGAGAGGATGGGTAGGATGTGTCTACCTCATGCAGTTTGTTAGCACCTACAGCACCCGGCTGTCATTTCTCCCATTAAGCTCTACCTTCTGTCTCCTCTGAGAGAAAGAAGCCCACAGCTGCTTCTGGAACATACACGGAAAACAGCCTCTGTACAGCCTAATGGGTGTTCCATGTCGGCCATGGAGGTGCACTCTTCAGCGCTCCTTGTAAAAGAGCCTGTTGTGGGGAGCAACTTCTATTCACTGTCCCCCTATGTTCCTCACAGTAATCCTATCTAGTTATAGCTCTCCCAACTGCTCAGCCATCAGCTGAGCATCATGGGAAGTGCCGTAAGAAGTCCGCTTTGACCGGATGTCAAACACATTCAGTGGGCAACCTTTGAACACTGACTCCTTCAGCTTAACCAAGTCTTCCCTAGACCTCTGCTGCGATCCGAGAAGCTATGGACCAGTTCTTCCAGCCTTTCTCCTGTTGCAACCTGAGGGCGTCTCCACTTTCTTCAGTTCTCCCAGCCTTTATCCTTCGTAGGTGCTCTCACGGTAGATTCCCTGCCTATCTTTTTCTTAAGTTTATTTGTTTATTTATTATGTGGGGGAGTGCTTCTGCCAAAGCACATAGCTAGAAGTCAGAGGACAGTAGTTGGAGTTGGTTGTCTCCTTCTACCATGCGGGCCTAAGGATCAAACTCAGGCTGTTGGGCAGGCTCCAGGGCAAGCGCCTCACCGGCTGTACGTGCACAGCTAATTCCTTTGTGCTCAGTTTTTTAGAGAACTCAAGCCAGCACTCTTATAGGTAGTTTCATTATAATAAGAAGTGAGAGAACATTAATTCAGGATAAACTGAGTTAACGATGTGATCCCTACAGTAACCACTAACAATGTGGAACAAGGACATTTAGGTTCTTTTTTTTTTTTTTTCATGTATGATGTGCTTATTCCCCTTTTATTCTTTTTTTTATTACTTTAATCTCTTTACAGCCTGATCTCAGCATCCCCTCCTTCCAGTCTTGCCCTCACGCCCCCTCCCTTTTTTTTCTTTAGAGAAAGGGAAGCCTCCGAGGGGTATCATCCCATCCAAGCACCTCAAGTCACATCAGGACCAAACATTCTCTCTCACTGAGGCCTGACAAGGCAACTCAGCTAGGGGAAAGGTATCCAGTGGCAGGCAACAGACTCAGGACAGTCCCTACACCCATTGTTGGGGTACCCACATGATAACCAAGCTCCTTATCTGCTGCATATGTGTAGGGGGTCTAGGTCCAGCCCCTGCACCCTTTGGTTGGTGGTTTAGTCTCTGTGAGACCTTTTGGGCCCAGGTTAGTTGACTCTGCAGGTCTTCTCGTGGTGTTCTTGACCCCTCCAGCTCCCTCTATCCTTCCTCCTACTCTTCCACAGAACTCTCCCAGCTCTGCCTATTGTTTGGCTGTAGGTCTCTACATCTGTTTCCATCAGCTGCTGGGGGACAAAAGCCTCTCATGAGACAGTTATGCTTGTCCCCTTTCTGAAATCATGGCAGGGTATCATTAAATAGAGTCAGGGCCTGGTTCTTTTTCATTGGGTGGACCTCAAGTTGGGACAGTCATTGGTTGGCCACTCCCTCAATCTCGGCTCCATCTTTACCCCTACACTTCTTGTAGGCAAGAGAAATTTTGAGGCTAAGATTTTATGGCCACATAAAATCTTTGGGTCCACATGGCTACAGGAGGTGGCCACCTCAGGTTCCTTAACCCCTGCTGCTAGGATTCTCAGCTAGGGGGTCACCCCCATAGACTCCCAGTTGGCTGATTGTTTGGTTGCTGCGTGTGCAAATGGGCACACACATGGAGATCAGAGGACAACTTTCAGGATCTGGCTCTTCTCTTCCACTGTGTGGAAACTGGGAGTTGAATCCACTCCCTCAGTTTGGGCAGCAAACTTTGCCCACTGAGCCATCTCACCAGCCTGTACATAGCTTTCTCTCTCTTTTTCCCCAAAGCCCAATTGGGAAGGTGTAAGAAAACATTTTTAAAATTATAAGTCAATCTAAGAGAAGTCAGGGAAAGAAAAATGAAAGAGCTAAGAAATAGAAAAGTAGCAAGATGGTAAAATTAATCCCAACTATATTGATAGAATATAAATGGATTAAATACTCCAATTATAATACAAAAACTGTCAGATTGAATAAAAGGAAAATAGGCAGCCATATGTTGTTTATGAGATGTATGCTTTAAATATAGTGGGGGCTGGGGCTGAAGCCAAAGACTAGAAGTACAATACCATATGAAGACTAGTTACGAGAAAGCTGGTGCAGCTTTATTAGTACTAGACAAAATAAATTTCAGGTCAAAAGCAAGGAGGAAATAATAAAGAATAAACAGCTAATTCATTAAGACAATAGAAGCAACCACTCCCCCCCCCCAAAAAAATGACATGACCAAATTAAAAGCTAGGCACCCCATAATCTTGGGTAGGAGTTTTAACACTTCCTCTCTCAGTAACTGAAATGACAAATAGATTGAAAGCCTGGAAGAGTATGCACCAAAGTTTGCACCCACTGGAGCCCTCCTGGCATCTGTGTGTTTGTGTTTGGACGCTGCTGGTCTTCACTGCAACAGGGAGCTAAGTCTGTTGCTACAGAGAGTGTTTGACCCATGGAGCCGAGAGTGATTGCTTTCTAGTGTGTTCTGGGGAAAGTTTGCTGCCCTCAGTTACAAAAGACCTGAATACCCCAGTCCACCAACTTGACCCAGTTTCTACAGAACAACCAACATACACAAAGTTCACCTTCTTCTCACATGTCCATGGAACAATGCACTACAAAACAGTCCACTATACCTCACTCCAAGTGGTTATATGCACATTGTCTCACTATAACACTGAAGTTAAAAATCAACAATAAGAACGTATCTACAGAAATCCTTAAATATTTAAAAATTTAGTAACATAGATCAAAAGACAGACAAAAAAAATCAAGAAAGATGTATCAAAAAGATGGACAACCTTTTCCATGGTCGAACCCCTCATCAAGAAAACTTATCTCTGCGATAGATGGAGATCACTACACAAAACCACAACCAATCAAAATGCAGAGTTGTGGAGCCCAGGTGACACACCTACATCACAACTCCTGCACCTAAGGTTCGGTGATCCCTGCGGAAGAGCAGGTGGAGAGATGGGAAGAACCAAAGGAACAGGAGTTTGCTGTGAGATATGTCTCCTAGAAACACCAGAAGCTATATCCATGAAGTCTCACAGCCATGACTACTTAGACATGACCTGGCTGAGGACATCAATAGACACGCTAATGCGGAAGGGGAAAAGTTTATATGAGGCCTCAACTATAGACAAAGAACTATTGGAACCTAAGGGATGCTGAGACTGAGAGAAATAGTCTTCCCCAGGGAAGAGCACACCAATTGGTTGTCTAATACCAAATGGTCATCTCTGAAAACATAGAAGTTACATTATACAGACTAAGCAGGTTCTATTTATCTATTTAAGTGTATATATGTGTGTGTGTGTGTACACATATGCACATACACATATGTATGTATATAACAATAAAAAAGTTTATGAATTTGAAAGATTGGGAAGGTTTGGAAAAAGGAAGGGAAGAAGGAAATAGTGTAAATATTTACAATTTCAGCAGACTGGTCCAGGGAGCCAATGTTGCTTTAATATTAGGAAATCTTCAATTCCTATAGACATCAAAGGATAATAAAAGTTATAAATAAATTCTAATGTCAATAAAATATCAGTAGGGGCTGGAGAGATGGCTCAGTGGTTAAGAGCACTGTCTGCTCTTCCTAACTAGACCCAGGTTCAATTCCCAGTTCCAAGGAATCTGACACATTCACACTGATGCACATAAAATAAAAATAAATAAATAAAATATCAGTAATCTGGATTAAAAAGACAAATTTATTTAAGTATATGGCAAAAGTAATGCAAGAAGTACAAAATATATCATCTACCTGTCTATTAAAGAGATTTAATTCATTATAATCTTCACATAAAGTAAACCCTAGTAGGCCTGGTTTCCTTAGTGACATCTATTCAATATTTAACCAAGAAATAATATCAACCTTACATTAACTGTCAGAATAGGGATAAGAAAGAAATATTTCATAATACCACACCAAAGCTGATGAGGACACTAAAGAAAAAAATTACAACTCATCGTCTTAAACACAGACATCTGTCTCAACACTGCAATAAGAGAATCAGTATAGAAAGAGGATGGTACGGCAAGATTGAGTGGACTAGTCCAGGGAGGCAAGGTTGATTTAATATTAAGAAATCAATAAAAGAAAGCGAGCACAGTGAGTATACACACACACACACACACACACACACACACACACTGATTAGCTCAACATATCAAAAATGTTTTTTTCACCAAACTTCAACATTTACTCATGATAAAAATAAAAGTCTATGACAACCAGGGCAGGGAAGGAAATTTTTTTTTCACCCTGATAAAGGTCATCTACAGGATGTCTACAGCTAACCTGATGTTGTAGTTTGAATAGGAATGGCTCCCAAAGAGACTCATCTGTTTGAAGGCATGGCCCACAGGGAGTGGCACTATTAGGAGGTGTGGCCTGGTTGAAAAAGGTGTGGCCTTGTTGGAGGAAGTGTGTCACTGTGGGGGGTGGGCTTTGAGGTCTCCCATGCTCAAGTTATGCCCAGTGTGGCACACGGGTCTCCTTCTGCTGCCTGAGGATCAAGACAGAACTCTCAGCTCCTCCAACACCATGTCTGACTGCACCCTGCCATGTTTCCTGCCCTGATGATAATGGACTAACCTCTGAACTGTAAGCCAACCCCATTGAAATGTTTTCCTTTATAAGAGTTGTCTTGGTCATGATGTCTCTTCACAGCAATGAAACCTTAACTAAGATACCTGGTAGCAATAATAGCAAGATATTGACTGCTTTCTGCCCAAGATCAGCAGGGTCAGAATGTCTTTTCAAGAATACTGCCTTATAGTCAACATTGTACTGGAGATCTGAGCCATTGCAAAAAAAAAAAAAAAAAAAAAAAAAAGAATAAAGAAATGAAAGATGGGAGGATTAGTAAAGAAATAATGTTTACTGTCAGGATGAAATAGCTGTATGCATTTCAAATCTAACTTTGAAGGTATCTATCCCAAACTATTAAAACTAAGAATGAATTTAACAAGACAGCATACAAAATCAGGATATTAAAAAAAATAAATGATGGGACTTATATTAGGAATAAATAGTGTAATATGAAAGTTTACATTTATAGTATGTTACAAAACATGAAATACTAGGGAATAACTTTTTAGGAAGTGTCAGGCCTCTGTTTTAGCTCTAACACTAAAACAAAGGAAGGGGATAGAGGCCTGGGAAGATGCATTTTACTCCTAGATGAAGAGGCCCCATACATTAAGCTACCATCTCCCCAAATGAAGGTCAATGTAATCTCTGTCAAAACCTAGTAGATTGAATTGTTAACACTAACCCTTAGACCAAATAAAAAGGTTATAAAGTAGAAACAATCTTGAAAAAAAAATAGCAAAGTTAAAACTATTCTGACAGTTGGTGTTTAATAAGGATAGATGGAGCAGCATGGAGGGAAGGGTCCAGATGTGGATCTGTATCTATACAGTCACTTTGTCTTCCGGAAAGGACCACAGCAATTCAACAGGAGTGGGGGGGAGGCTTACTCACAAATGATGCTGAAATAACCAATCAGCTGTCCAGCAAAAACACACACCTACCTCACACCGCTCACAAGAATTGACTTCACAGAGACCATAGACCGAAGCTTAAATCTGACATCACAAAATTAGAGAGACTCATCCGTGTAATAAAAGAGGTTTTTATTTTTTTCCAAAAGGTTGCATAAGCATTAACTATTAAAAATTATAAGTGGACATCAGCATCAAAAACTTCTATTAGACTCTCTCCACATTTGATGCACTGTATTTTGATGCTTTCTGAAAAGATATTTAAAGAGCCCATTAGTATCAAAAATTAAAATAGATACATTTGTCATATGACTCTACACCTGAGGCTCAGGGGAAATCATAGAAGATGGGGCAGAAATCTTGTAATATCCAGAAGATCAGGACCTCTCCTGGAAAATGGTGTCTTCCATAGATGACAAGGAAGGTGCTTCCATGAACTACGGCAATCCATAGGGTTGTCTGAACAACACCAGCACAATAACAATACAGTCGACATACTGACGTAGACAGGAGAGTTCCATGTGAATTCCACCCCTAAAGAGAGAGCTATAGGTCATCAGTGTTTGTAGAAGATTCAGTCTTCTACAAGTATGTATTTCCATAGAGGTTGTCCAACTCCAAGTGGTCAGCTCTGGACGAATGTACATATGAGCAGAGCTAAATGGACTCAGTAGGTTATATACACATGTATATGTGTAACACTGTGCATGTAACTATAATTTTTAGAAGAGGAGGGAAATGGAAAGAGTAGGAGAGGGTAGAGATGGTGTGGGAGCGATGTAGAGGTACTGATCATGTATGAAGTTCTCAAATTCTATTAAATAAAAAGGGAAAATAATTAAAATACAAACAATATAAAAATGGGCCAGAATTGAGCAGACACAAGACACATAAAATCTATGTATGCACATGATAGTTTCAATATTACTGATATCTCAGAAATACTAATTAAAACCATACTGGATATATTTGACACCTACCAGAGGGTTAAAATTATAAAGACTAACACCATCAAAAATTATTGATAATCACTGTCACTATGATAATTGCCATTTTAAAGATCACGTGTCTTTTTCTCATCAAATTAAATGTGCAGCTATCCTACACCATTCAGAAGAATCCTGCTTTGCACAGAAATGAAATATGGCCCTCCTGGGTTTTCTACCAGGGCTGTTTTTCAGTTCAGTTAGCACATCTGAGCCCACGGGGAATCCCAGCTATCAACACATCACTTCCTAAACAGGTGGGCTCTCCCTATTTTTACGCATTTCTTTCTTTACTCTTAGCCATGAAGTTCATCCTATAACCAGCAAATCCATCCCTGCCTCTTTACCCAGAGAAAGGAAAACACTTGCCCACAGAAGTGCTTATTCAAGAACGTTCCTGGCTGCTTTAATCAGGACCAACAAAGTCGCTAAATTAGTATCTACCAACAGAATGTAAAAGTTGCCATACACTTGCAAATGTAACCTACTCATCATGAAAAGAAATGAATCCTTGAAACCCACAGCAAAACAGATGAGGATCATAAACATCAAGTTGAACAAAAGTACAAATAAAAGTGTATATACCTATTGCATGACACAGTTTGTCTAAACTCCACACTAATCCACAGTGATAAAACCTTAGCTGCAGCTATGACTGAAAGACTAAGATCAGCCATGACCTTAGGAAGCATGGGAGATGGTGGAAATAATCTCATCTTGATTTGCATTTAGATTAGATGCATATATACATTTGGCCAAAATTCATCATGCATATGAAATCTGTGCATTTTAGTACATACAAATTTTTACTTAATTCTTAAAATTAAAAAAAAAACCTGAGTGTTTACTTTAGATCAGGCACTGTTCTAAGGACATAATTTGTACAAACAGAAAAATACCCTTGGCCTTGAAAAAGTTACTTCTAGACTCTACACCAGGTGTGTAAATAGAATTTCTGTGTGCTACATTAAAACATTGTCATCACAAGTTTCCCCTGGCTTAGAATGTGGCTCAGAATGTCATCCTTCCTCCCTGCTCCCTATGGATCATCTTGCCAACCTGGTAGAAATTCTTAGCTTGTGGAGACAGGCCAGCCCACCTGTTAAGGAAGTGATGTGTTGATATTTGGGATTCCCCGTGGGCCAAGATGTGCTAACTAAACTGAAAAACAGCCCTAGTAGAAAATCTCTGAGGGCCATATTTCATTTCTGTGCAAAGCAGGATTCATTTGATTACATGCCTTGCATAGGATTCTGGAGGCCTGGCTTGGTCTGGGAAAATGCTTGAGGGGAGACAGCAATGAGGCTGCCTCAGAACCCATGGTTTTAATATTCAAAGATTGGTTCCAATGCCAGCTATTAAGGTATCATTTAGAAAGTACATTTGGCAAGCTTTAAGAGATGCAGGAAGGCATAAACCACCTGTTAAAACAGAAGTTTAAACCTTAGCAAACTGCAGACATCCTATTGGCTGCCAGCCTTTGGTGAAGCTGCTAGGTTTCTTGTTTCCCCTTTGCAAAAGCAAGGTCATGAGACCTGAGAAGGTAAGAAATAGCTGTGTCTAATTCACTGACTTTGTGTACTTCCTTAGGACATGGGCAAGAACCTCAAAGTACAGAGGGAACTTCATGACTAAGACTAAAGAAAGTGATGGTTAGCAATGGAAAAAGGGACTCACCTGAGCTGCCTGCTGGTCACAGAGGAAGGAAAGAGAAAAGAGAAGACAAAGCTGTGGTCAAGGTTGTATGTGAGGCCAAAAGACGCAGCTGAAGAGCCCGCTGCAAAGAGAGCCCAGAAGAAACAGTACTCGTTAGGGCCATTGAGGAAGGACCACTATCGTGGCAGGAAGAGCTCAGAGCAGCAAGGGGGGAAATGGGTCTCTGCAGTCGTCAAGGCCAGTTGGCCACAGTGACCATGATGGCTGACAATGTCAGAGACAGGGCAGCCACAGATGCTTAAGCATAGAGAATTACAGCTATGGTCCACAGCTGGGGAGTGCAGGGAATGGTTTCACGCAATCAGAAGAAGGTAAGAATAGAGAAACGGGCTGAAGGAAGCCATTTGAACAGAAGGTCATGTTCATGTGAGCATAGTTTGTAATCTGAACTCCACAGATGGAAGAGATGACCAGTTCTCTACGAAAAGGGGACTGATCCTTCCTCGGGGACCTACGACCATTTACTTGAGTGACTTGTTATACTGGGACAAGCAATACTGAGGCATTTCATGAAGTATAGGCTCTGAGTTGACATTGTATTCAGTATTTGCCCAGGACACCCAATTAATGGGGATCTTACAGTTCTGGCTGACTATTCACTGATCCCAGGGACTCATGCTTGGCATTGGAGGGGTACTGTTGCCTGGCCTGTGAGTAAGAATTGTTATAATGAAAAAGGCCACACAGAAGCCTCTGAAGGTGACCTCCCAGAAAATATGATTATTAACAGTATTGCGTGTATAGTTGTTTTTTCAGGGTACGAGAGGTGGGAGAAATATGACTGGCAGAGACAGAAATCCATAAATAAGATCTAAAATATGCAAGAGTAGTAGCGCTCTCATGGTCTCCATCTGAGTCAGTAGTCTGCCCTCTGAAGACACACGATGGACTGAGGAGGATGTCTACAGACCAGTCCAAGCCAAAGGAGGCTGACACAGAATCTCACTCTAATGTTCAGTCAAGTTTGAGGGATACAGTATGTGACTACTGATTTGGCCTTTTCCATTCTAACTAAAAAGTAGTCTCTGAGACAGTTTGTGCTTACAGGGCCTAGGTAAAGCATTTATTTGGTTTTGTCTCAGGGCCATGTTTAACTATCCAACCCAGTGCTATAAAACAATCTGACTAGATTTGATCTATCCGGGAACTAAAGATTAAACGTAAAAATGACCCCTTTTATTATCATTTCCAATGACACCCGGAGCCTCTGTGCTTGACCTCACAGTTCGGAGCTTCGCAGGGTTAGAGGTTCTAGTCTCAAAGAGGTGACTCTTGTCGCATGTTTTATTAAACCACAGGTTAGAGTTGCCGCTGGGGAGCCTTGGACTTCTGTTTGTAAGAGATCAGCAGGTCAGAAGAGGTGGCTTCTTTTTGTCAGGGATAATTGTCCCTGGTTGTCAGGAAAGAAAGCTAATATATTCAGTGGTGGCAGAGAGAAATAGGAGCGAGACTGGGAGAAAGGTAACTAATCACACTTTATATTCTTTCCCCAGATGTGCTGGGCACACAGACCACTTAGGAATCAGAGTGTAGAGTCAAACCATTGGGCAGCCACCATGATTCGCTGAGGTGACACCGAGAAGGAGCAAATTCAGTGAAGACAATGACCAACTGTAGACATGTACCTGGGTTCACCACCTCACCTCTCAGCTTATTCCGGGAGGAGAAGCCCACAAGAACTGGACGGGTGCTGCTTGAAGAACACATGTGGGGAAAGGTATCTTTGCGGCCCTGGAAGTGGAAGAGGTGGACGTTGTCTTAGCCACTATTCTATCACTTTGAGGAGACTCCATGACTGTAGCAACTCTTACTACAAAGCATTTAATTGGGATCTTGCTTGAAGAGGCTTAGTCCATTATCAACATGTCAGCACTCAGGCAGGCATGATGCCTGAGTGGCAGCTGAGCACTTTACATTCTGATCCAGAGGAGGAGATGGGGAGTGGACAGTGCTGGGCCTTGCAAGAAGTTTTTGAAACTAAAATTCCATGCCCAATTACATACTTTCTCTAACAGCCCACATCTCCAAGTCCTCTCAAACAGTACCGTTCCCTGGTGACTCCACAGTCAAAGATATACGCCTGTGGGGGATATATCTTTGACCTACTTAAACTATCACAGCTATAGATGTGTTCCATTCAGACCTCTCAAGAGAGCCTGCTGTGAGGAGAACAGATCTGGCCCTCCAGCTGTGCACATCTGGATGGGATTTGGCATTCATGCTGAAGCTCCACACAGGAGGTGACTCTATAGGCTGACTCTACTTGGTGGCCAAGCAGGTTAAGGCACTAGAGCAGAGCCACACCTGCCCAGCACCCTCTGCTGGGAAATCTTTGTTCTGGGGCTCCCTGCTGGCTTGGCTGAGATTCAGTCTGGCCTGAGTCTAAGCTCCTCCCACTCAGGGCTCCTTTTCTGCTTTCCTGATGGAGCTGTCAGCCCCAAATTGGATCATCAGTTTGAAGTCACCTTCTGCACCACCCTCTGCCGTACGGAAACCCCTTTTACAAACATTCCCTTTACACTTATTTCATTCTGATTGCATTTTCGTTAATGATCCAGTGTGACAGAGGAGGATACAGAAAATAACTAACCTTATTCCCCCACTAAACAAAACTAGCACACAAATAAAATCCTCCACTGAAGTATGTGGAAGTGAATGGGTGGGGCTTCCGGGAACCAGTTTTCTGCACATTTTCAGAAACGCAAGAAAACATGAGTAGCAGCCATGGAGAAAGCCTCCTGTGCAAAGCTGTATTCAAGTGTCTCCACAATTCCAAGTTCTACCAACCTTGGTGAATGTTCTTACACTTGTCAGAAAGAGTCCTCGGCTCGGTCTTTGCTCTTCTTTGGAATGTTTCCCACTGAGGAGAGAATAATAATTGAACCTGTGCTCCTGAATCTTGATTGCAAAGAGATAGATCTGAATCTCATCTCTTGCCTGCCTGCCTGCCTGCCTGCCTGTCTGTCTGGAACCAGAGGGCAGCTCTCCCCTTGACCTCCACAGGAAGTCATGAAAAGGTGTTGATACAGAGCGTGTACATCTTACCTGAGAGATGGAAAGGCAGCTACTTACCTATCTGCTCATTCCCTGCTCTGCACCCAGCAGACAAAGCTGAGATTCCGAGAGAACGGCCCAGTCTCAGACACCACCGACAGAGTGAAGAATATAACCAAGGCAAGGGGTAATAACTCCTCTGTCACAGCCAGCCAGGGTTCTTGCAGCCACAGGGAAACACAAGCGTCTTTGGAGAACACTATTCATGCACTGACAGCGGTTGTCTGGAACCTCAGGTTAAATTCATTTTCCTGCTGTCTTTCCCTTTGCCTGCGGGAGTGGAGCTACCAAAATAATAGCAATGGCTTTGGCCTGACCTGGTCAACTTGTTCGTAGCTTAAAATGCATTTTAAATACATATTCCACAAAGTTTTCATCTTGCCTGAAATCTAGCAAAGGTTTTCTTTTGGATTCAGAAATCCTATCAAAAGGTCTTTTGGAATAGTTAGGAATTAGTGGGCAATTATTGTACAGAATGGAACTGATTATAATCTATTTGCTTTGTCTGTCTGTCTTTCTCACTGGTCACTGAGTTCCACACAGGTAAAAATTGTCTTTCTGTCTGTGTGCCCAGAGCATATTATGAAGCTGAATGTATGGAGCAATCAATAACTCTTTGGTGAATGGAAGAATGAATGGACTGTCCAGAGCCAGGATTCATGGTCAAGGATGAGTTTGTTGAGGAGAAAACAACATAGGGAGGGAAAAGTGGAGATTATAACTTACAAGAGGACCGAGGGCTGTTTCAGTTAGTGGGAGGTGGAGGAAGAGAGAAGGTTGCACATTTGGGGAAGGTCTGGCCTAAGAGCATTAGAGTCCATGCATTGAGGCTCAAGAGAGTGACCTGAGGAATTGGGCTACAAAGGCTGGCATGGCCAATGGCAGCAGGCAAGCACAGTTGGTGCAAACCCCACCCCTTACTACTGCTCTGCCGCCCCCTCCATCATCACCCTGAGCAGGCCGCTTAAAGTGAGTCAGGCCTCTGTTAAACCGTATGCTAGCCCTTGTTCCTAGCCAAGTGTAGTTGCACATAACCTTAGCAACGGTCTCCTTCAGCCAGTTTCCTTACTCTGAGTCCTTGGCCTGATACGTTATGTGCGATAGCCTACTCCAGTTACCTCCACAATGATGAAAAGCGAGTAATTTGAAATGCTTTTCCTGTAAAAAGGAGCGGCTGGGACCCATATGTGGGGAAGTTGCAAAATGCTTCATGCGCCCACTCATCAGAGCACAGTAACAGAAGCATGCGAGTCCCCGCCAGGTTGGGTCGTTTATGTAGGTCAGCTCCTCCCTCCAAACAGGACAACAGGGCCATTGTGCGGATGTGTACCCACGATGGGCACAAGCAGAGCCAGAGCGAGGGCTGGGGAGCACTGACTTCCACCACATGAAGGAGCCGCTATTTCCAGTTCCCGCTACTAGCATGGTATTCTGTAAGTGAGCAAAAACCTAACAAATGTTCACAGAATTAATTAGAGACTCCGAACAACTGAGAGTGGAAACAGAGCTTGAGGGAAACTGCAGATATGTGCTATTTGAAACCTGGTGATGGAAGGAAAGAAGACTGAGTGGGTGAACAAATAACAAATGCCCCCTCCCCAAAGGACGCCCCGAGTCCTTAGTACCTCTCTGCATGCTGTTCTGTGAGACCTGTGATGATTTCGATTACTAACCATTGTGGTCCGCCCAGGACTCTACGATGCTGCTGTAGATCGCAGGAAGTTTTCAGGAGTGTGGTGCTGAGCAGGGACTCGAAGCTCACCACAAAGGATCGGGCTGATTCCACACTGGGGTCTGTCCTGCAGCCTCCTCCACCCCAGACTCATAGTTCCTCCACTGTGGATTGTAGTGACTTAAGTTTGTCTTTGGGAAGTACCTTTATATTGTAACACAAATAGATAATTCTAATATTATAATAAGTTGGGTAGGGTGGGATCCAAGATGGTGGCGACCAGCGTGTACTGTATCTGAGGGACAAAGGATCTGAAACTCCGAAACTGGTGAGTGGAGGGGCTGCTGAACCCAGAACGATATCGAGGCTTCCAGGGAGAAAGGGGACTAACCTTGAACTGAGACCATTTAGATTTGGGTCACCCTCGGACTCCTCCGTGGACTTCTCCTGGGGGCTCCATCCCCAGGCACTTCCCCGTATCTACCTCCCTAATCCCTCCTTGGAGAAGGCAGCGGAGGCAGCCTGCAGATTCCACCACAGAGCAAAACGCCTGGGCCCCAGCGCTGGTGGCTCCTAGCAAAGAAACCCTGGCTCCAGACCTGGGACAGAGAATGCTCAATCTTTCTCGGCACTCCCCCAGACCGGCCACGTAATCCTTCCCAGGCGGAGATGAAGGTGGCAGCCTGCAGAGTCCACCAGAGAGCACAGCGCCCCGGGCCTCAGTGCTGGCAGCTCCCAGCACAACACACAGTGCCAGTGGACACCAAGACCTGCTGCTACAGCACCACGGAGCTGACTATTAGCCTAAACCTGCATTTGCCCCAGCAGGATCGAATCGGAATGTAGAGAACAAGAGGAACCCCTGTGCTTTCCGACTGGTCCTGCTAGAGACTGAGTGTGCTTTCAAGTGAGTGCTTTGCAGAGCCCCAGATCCAGAGCCCCTCTATGCAAGCAACCAGACAATAGATCCCTACCACCCACACCCCTATTGTGGGCAACAAAGGGATTCTTGGGACAGCATTCTCAACACTGAAGCCCCTGATCTGTGGTCTACCATTGAATTCCAGGCAAACAATTCCTGGAGCCCAGACAGATCTGCATACCAGTGGCCTATAGGCCACTAAGGTAGTCAGGGAGTCTGTGCCTGCGCACTGCGCCCTGCGCCCACTAACAACACCTGTGAATAGTGCCAGTGTCACATTCCCTCACTTAGGTACAGCTGAAACACCAACGCATACTCTCAAACCAGTGAACCTCTCTCATCTTCCTGAAAAACAGTCCAGAAACCAGATAAAGACAGACCCAGTCTAAAGTACAGACTCTAGGAACAAACACTGAGGGCTACAGATAAGCAGATGGCCAGAGGCTGGTGTAAGAACACACCCAACAAAAATCAAGACATTATGGCTTCACCAGAAACTCCCAAAATCAATGGACAAGAAACACACACACAAAAAAAAGGCTTTAAAACTATGTTTACCCCGTTATTAGAGGCTCATAAAGAGGAAATGAATAAATCTCTCAGAGAAATAGCCACACAAATAGAGGCACATAAAGAGGAAATGAACAACTTTCTCAAAGAAATAGACACACAAGTAGAGGCAAATAAACAGGAAATGAACAAAGCTCTCAAAGAAATAACCACACAACTGGAGGCAAGTAAAGAAGAAATGAACAAAGCTGTCAAAGAAATACAGGCAAATACAGCCAAACAAGTAGAGGTACAATTAGCGGCATAAAGAGAGGAAACAAACAAAAAAATAGAAGCCATCACAGAAAAGCAGGACTCCACATTCAAACAGATGAAGAAAATGGTGCAAGACATGAAAATAGAATTAGAATCAATAAAGAATACACAAATGGAGAAAACCCTGGAGCTGGAGAACTTAGAGAAAAGATCACGAACCAAAAGGTAAGCATCACCAACAGAATACAAGAGATGGAAGAGAGAATCTCATGTGCTGAAGATATACTTGCAGAAATTGATACATCTCTCAAAGAAAAAATAAAATCAGAAAAGTTCCAAACACAAAATATCCAAGAAATCAAGGACACCATGAAAAGACAAAATAACAAGAATAATAGGAGTAGATGAAAAAGAAGATACAAGGCTCCAAGGTCCAGAAAATATTTTCAAGAAAATCATAGAAGAAAATTTTCCCAACTTAAAGAAAGAGATGTCCATAAACATAGAAGAGGCCTACAGAACACCAAATAGACTAGACCAGAAAAGAAACTCTTCATGTCATATCATAGTCAAAACACTAAATCTACAGAACAAAGAAAAAATATTAAAAGCAGCAAGGGAAAAAGGCCAAATAACATATAAAGGTAAACCTATCAGAATCATACCAGATTTCTCAACAGAAACTATGAAAGCCAGAAGGGCCTGGGCAGATGTCATGCAGACTATAAGGGACCACAGATGCCAACCCAAACTACTCTACCCAGCAAAGCTTTCAAACAACATAGATGGAGAAATCAAAATATTCCATGACAAAACCAAATTTAAACAATATATACACAGCAACACAACCATACAGAAGACACTAGAAGGAAAATTCTGACCCAATGAAAACAACTACATCCAAGAAAACATAGAACAAAAAAATCAAAAGAATACAAGCAATGAAACACAGTAACACCACCAACCACACATCAAAAGAAATTAACATTCATTGGTCACTAGTATTAATCAACATCAATGATTCAAATCTCTAATAAAAAGACACAGACTAACAGAATGGTTGTGGAAACAGGATTCAGCATTCCGCTTCATCCAAGAAACATACCTCTGCAACAAAGATAAATACTACCTCAGAGTAAAGGGCTGGAAAAATGTTTTTCAAGCAAATGGACCCAGAAAACAAACTGGGGTAGCTATCCTAATATCTAATAAAATAGACTTTCAACCAAAATTAATTTAAAAAGATGAGGAGGGGCACTATATTCTCATCAAAGGAAAAATCCACTAAGAGGACATCACAATTCTGAACATCTACAAGAGCACCTACATTTGTAAATGAAACATTATTAAAGTTTAAATCACACATCAATCCCAACAGCTTAATAGTAGGAGACTTCAACACCCCACTCTCAGCAAGGGACAGATCATCTAGACAGAAGCCAAGTAGGGAAATAAAGACACTTACAGAGGTCCTAAATCAGATGGACCTAATAGTTGTCTACAGAACCTTTCACCCAAACTCAAAAGAGTATACCTTCTTTTCAGCACCTCATAGAAACTTCTCAAAAATAGACCATATAGTCAGGCATAAAGCAAGCCTCTACAGATACAAGAAGATTGAAATAATCCCCTATATTCTATCTGACCACCATGGACTAAAGCTGGACCTCAACAACAATAGAAATAGCAAAAAGCCTACACACACATGGAAACTGAACAACTCGCTACTCAATGACAGCTGATTTAAGGAAGAAATAAAGAAAGAAATTAAAGACTACCTAGAATTCAATGAAAATGAAGGTACAACATACCCAAACTTATGAGACACAATGAAGCAGTGCTCAGAGGAAACTTCATAGCACTAAGTACCTTCAAGAAGAAATTTGTAACATCTCATACAAGCAACTTAATAGCCCAACTGAAAGCCCTAGAAAAAAAAGAAGCAGATATACCCAAGAGGAGTAGACAGCTGGAAATAATCAAACTCAGGGCTCAAACCAATAAATTAGAAACAAACAAAACTATTCAAAGAATCAACAAAAGCTGGTTCATTGAGAAAATCAACAAGATAGACAAACCCTTAACCAAACTAACTAAAAGGCAGAGAGAAACTATCCAAATCAGCAAAATCAGAAACAAAAAGGGGGACATAACAATAGACACTGAGGAAATCCAAATCATTAGGTCTTACTACAAAGCCTATATGCCACAAAATTGAAAATCTAAATGAAATTGACAAATTTCTTGATAGATTCCACCTATCAAAATTAAGTCAATATCAGGTAGAAAGACTGAATAATCATATATCCCCCAA
Organism: Meriones unguiculatus; assembly: GCF_030254825.1. Taxonomy (NCBI): domain Eukaryota; kingdom Metazoa; phylum Chordata; class Mammalia; order Rodentia; family Muridae; genus Meriones; species Meriones unguiculatus. The sequence goes on along the minus strand of NC_083354.1, from coordinate 72,460,392 downwards.
GGATATTGAAGTAGTCATCAACAATTTACCTTCCAAAAAAAGACCTGAGCTAGATGGTTTCAGCACAGAATTCTACCAGACCTTCAAAGAAATGCTAACTTAAATTCTCTTCAAACTATTCTACAAAATAGAAACAGAAGGAACATTGCCAAACTCATTCTATGAAGCCCAGTCACCTTGATACCTAAACCACACAAAAACCCAACAAAAAAAGAGAACTTCAGACTTATCTCTCTTATGAACATTGATGCAAAAAAAAAAAAAAACTCAATAAAATACTTGCAAACAGAATCCAAGAACACATCAAAGATATCATCTACCATGACCGAGTAGGCTTCATCCCAGGCATGCAAGGGTGGTTCAATATATGGAAATCCATCAATATAATCCACCATATAAACAAACTGAATGAGAAAAACCACATGACCATCTCCTTAGATGCTGAAAAAGCATTTGACAAACTCCAACACCCATTCATGTTTAAAATCTTGGAGAGATCAGGGATACAAGGCATATACCTAAACATAGTAAAGGCAATATACAGCAAACCTATAGGCAACATCAGATTCAATGGAGAGAAACTTAAATCAACCCCACTGAAATCAGGGACAAGACAAGGCTGCCCATTGTCTCCATATCTCTTCAACATAGTACTTGAAGTCCTACCCAGAGCAATAAGACAACTAAAGGAGATCAAGGGGATACAAATCAGAAAGGATGAAGTCAAAGTTTCACTATTCGCAAATGATATGATGGTATACGAGAGACCCTAAAAATTTAACCAGAGAACTCCTTCAGCTGATAAACATCTTCAGCAAAGTGGCTGGATACAAAATTAACTCAAAAAAATCAGAAGCCCTCCTGTATACCAAAGACAAAAGGGCCAAGAAAGAAATTGGAGAAACAATTCCCTTCACAATAGCCACAAATGACATAAAGTACCTTGGTGTAACCCTAACCAAGCAAGTGAAAGACCTGTTTGAAAAAACTTCAAGTTTCTGAAGAAAGAAATTGAAGAAGATATCAGAAGATGGAAAGATCTCCTGTGCTCATGGATTGGTAGGATTAACATAGTGAAAATGGCCATCCTGCCAAAAGCAATCTACAAATTCAATGCAATTCCCATCAAAATACCAACACAGTTCTTTACAAATCTTGAAAGAAAAATTCTCAACTTCATATGGAAAAACAAAAAACCCAGAATTTCCAAAACTGTCCTATACAGCAACAGATCATCTGGAAGTATCTCCATCCCTGATCTCAAGCTGTACTACAGAGAAATAGTAATAAAAATCATATGGAATTGGCATAGAAACAGAATGGTAGATCAATGGAACCAAACATAAGATGCAGAAATAAACCCAAACACTTATGGATACTTGATTTTTTACAAAGAAGCCAAAAACATTCAATGGAAAAAAGAAAGCATCTTCAACAAATGGTGCTGGTCCAACTGGATGTCTACATGCAGAAAAATGCAAATAGATCCATATTTATCAGCCTGCACAAAACTAAAGTCCAAGTGGATCAAAGACCTCAACATGAAACTAGACACACTAAACCTGTTAGAAGAAAAAGTGGGAAGAGCATAGCACTCATTGGCATAGGGGACAACTTCCTGAAGAGAACACCAACAGCACAAGCTTTAAGATCAACAATCAATAAATGGGACCTCATGAAACTGAAAAGCTTCTGTAAAGCAAAGGACACTGTCATCAGAACAAAATGACAGCTTACAGACTGGGAAAGGATCTTCACAACCCTATATCTGATAGAGGGCTAATATCCAGAATATATATAGAACTAAAGAAGTTAAAAAGCAACAAATCAAGCAATCCAATTAAAAATGGGGCATAGAGTTAAACAGAATTATCTGTAGAGGAATATAGAATGGCAGAGAAACACTTAAAGAAATGCTCAACATCCTTAGCCATCAGGGAGATGCAAATCAAAACAACCCTGAGATTTCACCTTACACCCATCAGAATAGCTAAGATCAAAAACTCAAGTGACAAAACATGCTGGAGAAGATGTGGAGAAAGGGGAACCCTCCTCCATTGCTGGTGGGAATGTAAACTTGTACAACCACTTTGGAAATCAATCTGGCATTTTCTCAGACAATTAAGAATACTGCTTCCTCAAGATCTAGCTATACCACTCCTAGGAATATATCCAAAATATGCTCAAGTACACAACAAGGACATTTGCTCAACAATGTTCATAGCAGCTTTATTTGTAATAGCCAGAACCTGGAAACAATCCAGATGTCCCTCAACAGAGGAATAGATAAGAAATTGTGGTACATTTACACAATTGAATACTACTCCGCAATTAAAAACAAGGAAATCATGAAATTTGAAGGCAAATGGTGGGAACTAGAAAAGATCATCCTGAGTGAGGAATCCCAGAAGGAGAAAGACGCACACAGTATATACTCACTTATAAGTGGATACTAGACCTATAAGATCAGATAAACATACTAAAATCTGTACACCTAAAGAAGATAAACAAGAAAGAGGACCCAGGGTAAAATGATCAATCCTCATTTAGAAAGACAAATGGGATGGACATTGGAAGTAGGAGAAAACAAGTAACAGGACAGGAGCCTACCATAGAGGGCCTCTGAAAGACTCTACCTAGCAGTGTATCAAAGCAGATGCTGAGACTCATAACCAAACCTTGGGCAGAGTGCAGGGAATCATATGAAAGAAGAGGAGTTAGTATGACCTGGAGAGGACAGGAGCTCCACAAGGACTAAATTTATCTGGGCACAGGGGTCTTTTATGAGACTGTTTCTCCAACCAAGTACCATGCATGGATATAACATAGAACCCCTGCTCAGTATCCAAGTGGGTTCCCTCGTAAGGGGAACAGGGATCTAGTAAGGGGAACAGAGACTGTTTCTGACATGAACTCAATGGCTGGCTCTTTGACCTCCCCCCACCGGAGGGAGGAGCAACATTGTTAGACCACAGAAGAGGACATTGCAACCAGTCCTGAAGAGACCTGATAAGCTAAGGTCAGATGGTAGGGGAGGAGGACCTCCCCTATCAGTTGCCTTAGAGAAGGGCAGAGAGGAGATGAGGGAGGGAGGGTAGGATTGGGAGGGAATGAGGGAGGTCACTACAGCTGGGAGACAAAGTAAATAAACTGTAATTAATATTAAAATAAAAATTTAATTAAAAAATTAATAAGTTGGGTAAATAAGTCTTTTTGCTTTCTTTCACAATTGGAAACTGAATTATTAAATCCAGAGGGATCAGACCAAAAGAGTGACATCCTCACATTTGATTGGAAAGTGTTAAAGCATGCTACCACCTGCAGAATAATCCTGGAGATTGGAGGGGTCCATCTCAGAGTCTAAGGACAAAAAAGGGTAGAAGCCAATGCTCTGCCCAGAACTCTTTTCTTCCCTGCATCTTGAAGGCTGCTGGAATATCTAAGCTATGTTCATTTTTCTTCTCCCAAATCAGTAACTGAAAAAAGAAGTACGATTTCATTGAATCAAACTCTTTCTCAAAACTTAACTCATTCCATGAATGGAGGAAATGAGGCAGACGAATTAAGATGGTCTTTGTTGTGATAATAATGGCTGCAATTGCCAGAGATTGTTTAATATGCCAGAGGCTTTATCTAAGACATGTTCATCCCACAAGGACATGAAGGCAGGTATGGTTTCCTGTACTAGACAGAGCCAGGGGCTACCAAGCCTCAGAGATGTCAAGAAACTTGTTCAGCTCACCAGCTTGAGCAGGAGGGTCCAAGCAGGCCTGTGTACCTCCAAAGACTGTTTCCTCCAGTTCTCTTCTTCAGCTGAAAGCAGGAAGAAGGAGGATACAAGGAGAGTGTGGGAGATTTTTCCTAGAGTGATGGCAGATCCTTGTAGTGAAATGATACCAAAGCATGCACAATGAAGGTGATAATAGCCGGCAAGAATGGGATCCACACTGGTAATGGCAGCAATGCTATAAGCATTTAAAGAACAGCTGGTATGTCTTCTCAACAACTGTGTGCTTCATTTGAGGACATCATCTGGACCTTATTAGGACTCAATAGACATTTGAAGTCAAAAAATAAATGTGTAACCTTTTATCAAAATAAGATTGGCTCTTTGCCTGTACAATTGGTATTTCTGCCTGCTCTAAATCTCCCCTCTCAGACATAAGTGTCTTAACATCGATAGTCTTTTCCGTTTATGTAGCTCTCTATGGTCAATGAGCATCATTTTACTCGAAGTAATGCTATGAGGCTAAGACAGCAGGAATTACTTATTCCTATTTTTAGAACTCTAGGGCACAGAGAGGTTAAGTCATTCATCCACAATCATTGCTAGCTTCACATCTAGCCTCCTGCCAGTGTGCAGAGTCCTCTTGGGAGAAACGTCCCTTTCTGATTTACCGCTGACGTTTAATATAGTCAAACCTACACCTTGATCCCAACAATGTCTCATATTTATCTCTTGGGTGGATTTAATGAATGAATGAGTACATAAGGAAGGAATAAAACACTACATACGAAGGCCTAATGAGATTTGCCTTGAAGCAGTTTGACTTTGGATGGAAAGTATGCTAGATAATTCTTTTGCCTGTGCACATTTCATTTAAATAAGTGACCTCCCAAATGCTCAAAGGAGATCATTTTGCTGCACTTTCTAGTTGGAGAATGTTTGTTTTAGGTCATTTTGGAGTCATAAATCTTTCTAATCGGTGCCTAATGGTTCTGAGGATGACTCAAGTAAGTATCCCATTAATTGACAAAAGAATGTTGTCATCTGTCACAGAGATTTCTCCATTATGTTCTATCAAATTTAAAACAGAGCCTAGTTTGGAATTCTTTTATGGCACAGTGTAATTATACCACATCCTATGGTGTTTGGAATAGTACTCACATTTAGCATCCCTGTCTTGAGTAGGAAGTGATCCATGCTATACAGGAGAGGGACCAGATGGGCCTCACCAAGACCCTTCTGCCCCTCCCCCTTCAGCTTCATTAAATTAAGCTGTCCCTACTTGTCTGAAAAGGGCATAAATCAACCCCATACCTCTGTGTGTATTAAAGGAATGCATCACTTCTGTTAATTAAAAGTCAAACATTGTTGTTTGTATTGGTAGGGGCACAGCTGGCATTTATTCCAGAAGATTCAGAGAACCAGCTAGAGCCTGGAGATGCCACAGGCCCCAGGGATGCTGAGCAGTGTGCAGAACTCCGATGGCAATCACCCATCCTTGTCCTAGTCCTAAGAGACAAAGAGCAGCACCCCAGAAACCCCCAGGTCTCTGTTTCCTCACTACAAAGCAGCAGCTTGGGATAGAGCCAATAGCCCCCATAGTTGTACACAAGGCCCTGCCCTCAGGAGAGGGAGCCCTGTGCTTGTGAGTCCCCATTTAGCACATCTGCTTTATCTTGGGGGCTCTGATTTCCCCTGGACTCTGACAGGGTCTACCACCCCATCCTTCCCACTCCTACACTGTCTTCCTCATTCTGTTTCTCCTTCTTCATTGGCAGCTGCTCCTAAGTCACACGTCAATCACTTACACCTGAGAAGAAGCGTGGCCAATAGAACTCCCACATAAATTACACACTCAGCTTGTATATAGTGCACAGTAGAGAGTCCTCATGTACGGACACTATTAATCTCTGCACCTCATTGCAGGAGAAACGGTTTTGTTACTGATTAAGGAATTTTTCAGATATGCATCTTTCTTGTGTGTCAACGATCGTTTTTTCTGCCATAAAATAATTATAATAATGGAAGAGTGAGGGGAATTTACCTATAATACCCTCCTTCAAAATTAACTGCTACAGATATTTTGATATATTTTTTTATTTTTATCTTTTAGTTATATTAACATAATTGTTATAAAAAATGTAGGGAAGGATATACTAAGCTTTTGTGTTTATATATCCAGTTCAAGCAAAACAACACAAACAAACCAAACAGTGGTTAACCACTTACCTTGTAAGAACTAACAAGTTTCCTAACCGTGCAATGTTCTAGGTCTTCCTTTATCTTTTACTACAAATATATACATGTATGAATAAAAAACGGCCTGGCCTGCTTGCTTTACTTCAAATAAGCTTCTATTTTCCAACCTACTCTTATAATCATACAGCTTTTCGATTTACTCTCGTCATGTTTGAAGGCGTGACTGTGATACTGGCCTCTAGTTTCTGTCACTCGTTTTAACTTCCGCATGGTACGATGCTGCACAACCAGCTGTAACACCGCCTGTTGCCATTCTCCTAGGGATGGGCCTCCAGGTTACCGCCAAGTGTTTGCTCTTACATAAAAATGCCACTTTCCCCAACATATGTATGGAAGAGTCCTCCAGAGGAGAAGGCTTGGTCTTAGAAACCGCAGCCTGAAAGTTGGCAGTATGTGTCACAAAGAACAACTGTGGCTTCTAGGACTTACTCCTATGGAAGGATGATGCCTCAGTGCTCAAGAATGGAGAGACCTGCAATGATAAACTAAAACTTCCCTCTGGCGTTCAAACTATGCAGCCCAGGCAGCCGGCATGGTTTGAGCGTCTCCACAAAGGTTCGTATGGTAGGAGTGTGATCTTCAGGGCTCTGGTGCTGAAAAATAGTCCTTTTTATTTTATTAAAACAAAACAAAACCAAAAAACGTGTATAGATGTTTTGCCTGCACTTACCACATGTATACCTGGTGCCATCAGAGGCCAGAAGAGGGCGTCAGATCCCTTAGGACTGGACTTACAGGTGTGGTTGTCAGGCACCATGTGGGTGCTGGGAATCAAACCAGGGTCCCCTGGAAGAGCAGCCAGTGTTCTTAGTCACTGAGCACCTCTCCAGGCCCTGTGACAAGATCCTAAGAGATGGATCCCAGCACACGGTAGTCAGATCGTGGGACAGTATGCATTTAAGCCAGGCTTGCCTGACGCTCCCCTCACTTCACTGGAACTCCTCCTGTCGACCAGCAGAAGTCTGGTTCTGTCAGATAAATGAGCTTAAACAACAACATGCATTAGCTTCAGTCTGAGGAAGGAGGATATGTCCCCGTCTGGAAACTACCTCTTCTGTTACTTAGGCTTCACTCTGACACGCTTTGTGTATTTTCCCCGTCTACAGCAGATTTGTGATCATGATTATGAGACATAAATCCTGATTGTGAGGGGAAGGTGACAAGTTGGAAAGAACTGTGACTCCCCACTTCTGCCCTCCCACATGTGCTCTGAGCACTGTGGGAAACAAAGAACCGGACAGAAGAGTCGGTCCTTTACGGTCCTTTCGCTGCAGCAAATACCTCTTTGCGTACAGAGCTAAACGAAGCCACCGGAAGTGGCTTTGCACTCTTCAGAGAAGGGAGCAGTGCGGGGGACTGTTCACAACCACGTCATTGAAGTCAGGTATTTAAAAATCTTCGTGGGGGAACGTGTGTAACGTTTGCGGTTTCCAGTCTAGAAAACGCTGTCATCTGTTCGTCTCTGGGATGTGGCTGTGAGGCCAGCCACACATGGATGGGCTCAAGCATCCCGGCCAGGTTGGCCCAACCATGGCCCCTCAGGCTCTGCACCCTGCAGGGGCTGTAGCGCTGCTGCCTGTTTGCCCAGAAGCCTTCCCTGGAGACCTGGGCCAGGGTCCCAAGAGGTTCAAACAAACAATGCCGGTCAGGAATGGCGGCCTCTCTGTGTCACCACACAGAGAGCACATACTGAAGGACCAGCTGGCCTCGGTGGGCCTCCCGGCTTTTAGCTCTGCTAGGTGTCTGACCGGTTATATACGAGCAACATGGGGATGACCTGTATCTTAAAGTGATGGGATAATTAAACCAGTTCATTGACATAATGCTTATCAAAAAAAAAAAAAGAATATTAAACACATATTACAACCCTTCCCTAAACTGTAACAGAATAGATGTGAATAAAAATAAAAATTAAAAAAGAGAGAAGGTCTGGGCATGGCACGTGCTATGTCAGTTATCTAGCATCTGTAAAGCCTAGAGCACAGTCCCCAGGAGAACTGCCATGGGGGAGGGAGAGCAACTTGAACAGAATTCCACATCCTGCCCTTTATGCAGAGGCCTGCACGGACTACTTTAACGCTTGTCTTCTTTTATTAGGTAGGTTCTTCTGCTGAAACTGTTGACCTTATTTATTGACTTGGGTTTGTATCTCAGCCCCAGAAAACGGGTACAGCGTGTGTCTGCTTCTGATTCATGGTGTGGACCCGAGCCCTATGTTTATGAAACCTTGGGAACACTGCTAATGACACTTTTTCCTTTATTTTTATTTTTATTATTAGTTACATTTTATTAACTCTGTATCCCAGCTGTATCCTGCTCCCTCATTCCCTCCCACTGCCGCGCTCCCTCCCTCATCTTCACCCTGCCCCTTTCCAAGTCCACTGCTTGGTGAGGACCTCCTCCCCTCTCATCTGACCCTGTTTTATCAGGTATCTTTGGGACTGGCTGCAAAGTCCTCCTCTGTGGCCTAGTAGGAGCGCTCCTTCCTTAGGGTGTGGGGAGGTCAAAGAGCCTGCCATTGAGTCCCTATCAGAAATAGTCCCTGTTCCCCTTACCATGGGAAACCAATTGGCTACTGAGCTACCACAGGCTACATCTGAGCAGGGGTTCTAGGTAATATCCATACATGGTCCTTGGATGGAGAAACAGTCTCAGAAAAGACCCCTGTGCCCAGATATATTTGGTCCTTGTGGAGCTCCTATCCTTTCCATGTCATACTAACTCCCCCTTCTTTCATATGATTCCCTGCACTCTGCTGAAGGTTGCTAATGACATTTTAATAACAGAACATTTTAGCAAAACAAGCTTGAGGTGCACAGTGGAGCTACAGACATGCTCAGCCTTTACTGCCAAGTGGAATAAAGGTTTCTGCATTAGGGAAGTCAGGGTGTTGCTTTTTGAAGGATGAAAGAGCATAAACTGACTGGCTCCTTGCTGTCCTCACAAAAGCCACGGAACTGTCTGAGTTGGTTGGACTGGCAACGGGGAAACCATCAAAAGATCATGTTTAGTCTTCAGCATGTAAATGCTACGTAAAGAAAATCTTCCATCTTTCATACGTCTCATGAAGGTAGCATTTATTTTGGATGATGTGGGTCTGCTGTTCATGGGGAAGTCTGACAAACACCAGGGTTCACTGAGCCATCCTGCCTCCTGTAACCCTGACAAGGTGTCTGGAAGAGTTTGTGCTTCCATTTCCCCCTAGAGCAGCAGCTCTCAATGTATAGGTCACGAGCTCTTTGGCAAACCTTTATCTCCAAAAAATATTTGTATTACGAATGACTCACAACAGTAGCAAAAACACGATTACGAAGTATGAAGAAAATAATTTTATGGTTATGGGTCACTGCAACATGAGGTACTGTATTAAAGGGTCTCAGCACCAGAAGGTTGAGAGCCGCCACCCTACATGGTCATACTGACACAAAATCACACTGCACATGAGTCTCTCTAACAACAGTGAACTACAGCCCCTTAGTGTCTCATACATGAAACCAAGCTGAGCTTGCTCTCTTCACTGCTTGCTGGTCCTTAATGGCTCCTCAAAATGACTGAGCTTCTTTCTGGACATGCTCAGAGAACATAGCTGTAAGTTCTTGCTATCTCGAAGAATCTCTAACTCAGGAGTCAGACATTCACTAACCTAAAGTAGAATTTTTCCGTTAGAAAATAAAACACTTGATCACAGCATTTCACTTTGAAAATACATTGTAGCTCACAGATAGCATACAGCTGTTCAGACATAGAAAGATAATAGTTAGATAGGGCATGAAGGCACTCTTGTCCTCATTAAAGATGTGGGGGCGGAGTTCCGGATCCTAGCTGACAGATCTGTCTGTCTCTAGCTCTCTCTTTCTCATGTCCCCTCTCCAAGATGGCCTTTTGCTCCCCCAGCCCACCAACCTACAATAAGCCTCTTGGGTTAGATATGTTGAGTGACCTATGTACCTTGGCCCAGACCTGCCAAGGTACCTTTCACTGTCTAATCCAATCAATCCAGCCATGAATATTCTGAAATAATATTTCAAGAAAAGAATATGAAAGGGTTACCCAACACTAAAGTTTATTTGGACCAATTCACAAGCATGAAAGCATGATTAGGCTGTGATTCTTCCCCCTGAAAGAAAGAGCAGCCAGGGGACTTTGCCTTATGGAACCTGTGACTTATTAGAAACAGAAGCTCCTTCCATCTGTGGCTCTGGCACCCTCCCTCAGAGGCCTGAGGTGATCTGAAGTCTCTGAGCTCGTCCCCGGCCAGCCAGCACTGAATTTACAAGGAGACAAAAGTCTGACTGTGTACAAAGCACGGGAAGCCAGACCTAGGAGGGATGACTCAGCATTATGAGGACACCGTGTGACAACGGTTCAGCAGGCTTAAGGAGTGTGCCGGTGACCGAATCCTGAGACTGGCTGTGGAAGCTGCTGCCAGCCAGTGGCTGTCCCGCAGGGACATGGGCACAAACACCACACAGACAAGGGTCTCCTTGAACATTTCAGAGTCTTTTGACATAATTCCTTTCCTCACTTCTGAGCCCACACATTATCCAAAACCTCAGTTGCAGAGTGAGGCCTCTCAGGGGTCGGGAATAGAGCGCAGAAAGCCATTTTCTAGTGTTCTCTGTGAAAGCACATGCCTGCAAGGTCTGAGGGGAGCAATCAAAAGTTCCAGTGGTGCAGAGGATCCTGCCTGGTGTGATGGAACTGCCCAGATCCCCTTACTAAGGACTCCTGTCATGAATGCCTGATCAGAGGATGCCCTGCTGTTTATAAGTAGAGAATATTGTATTTTGGTAGAGGAGGAGGGGAAAAGCAGAGTAGGAGGAGGGAAGGAGAAGAAAGGAGGGGCAGGAGGAGAAAAGGAGGAAGAGGAGGAGAAGGAGAAGAGGAAGAGAAGGAGGAGGAAGAGGAAAAAGAGGAAAAGGAGGAGACCCTTCTTTTGTGTGTAACATTGCACTGACCTCTAAGACAGTAATAGAGTTTCCTGTGCCCCCAAACTCCTCAGCATGAAGCTCTCTTAGAGTGACCTGAAGAGTTTAGGATAAACTCACCTGAGCAAGCCTTGAGTCTTTAAAAACTGTGAAATTTAGGGAGTTCCAGCTAATGAGCCCCTTCTGGGCTCTCTGCCCGGGAACAGAGCATGGGAATATAGGTGTGGAGGGGTGCAGGTTGGGGGGTACAAGTGTGGGTGTCGGGGGGGAAGGGGTGACAAAACCTGACTTTTCCTCATGTAAGAAAGGAAGAAGAAGACAACACGGAGAAATCTTCTACATAGCTGGAACTGTTTCCTGTTTGCTGTGCAGGGGTCGGGGGAAGAAGAGGGAGAGAAAGAGAGAAGCAGAGGGGAAGAGAATCAAGAGAAGGTGAGGAGACATATGTAAAGCCACAAATGGCAAGGTCCTCTTGCTCCCTGATCCAAATGTCCAATGAAATGCCAATAGGAAGCTTGTTCTGCAAGAAGCCCTTGCTGTCCAGAACACTGTGACGCTGCAGTTTCTATAGAGATGAGCATCTCTCGTGGGAAAGCAGGGCACATAGAATGCTAGCAACCAGCTAACATTTGTTTGTTTGTTTTTTGTTTTTTTCCATTGTCTGTGCTTCAGTTCAAAAGGCTTCTCCCTGGGAAAGCTGCTTTACAGCAAGCAAGAGAGATCTGGCTACTCTACTCAAGGCCTGAGAATTTGGAAATAAGATTTGAAAGCTATTCATGGACTAGAATGGGGGGAGGCCAGCAGAAAGAGGTGCTAACTTAGGCACCAGATTGGCTAGCTCCCACCTGGCTCCCTTCTGTAGCCAGTCAGAAACCCACATCACCCCCGAATAGTTTGTAGACTGATACCTATAGAGACACAGTATTGACCCTGCCTCTGCAATCCTACCAGGGTCTTCCCTTTCACCTGGCAAAGCCCAGGCATTTTCAAGCTGGGGATGTCAAGGCCTGTGAATCTGAGAGGCAACACTGCCAACCTGCTCTATTAGCATAGAGTGGATGCTTTGTTCAGCTGACGGGTTAAATCCTGCCTCTTTCTGTCAGATACATTCAAAAGTCACTCCTCAAGACAACTTTTCTATCTTAGTACAGCAGTTCTCAACCTGTGGGTTGAGACCCGTTGTGTGTTTCTTGGGGGGGGGTCTCAAATGACCGTTTCTCAATTGCTCCTGCCCTGAGCATCATGGAGGCTGTATAGTTGAGCCAGTGGTTTCCATGGCAAAGCAGTGGCCGTGCTTCAAAAGCAAGATCAGAATGAGGAGAGGAGACATCTAGTGATCTAGTGACAACTGCTCAGCCGACCTGCCTCTTCCTGAGCACTTCTCCGGTTTCCAGCTTAACCCCAGCTCCCTGGTAACTGGCCCCAGGTGGTGCCATGCTAGAAAAGCTTTTCACCCTCAGCTCTTTGGGACAAAAATAGCACTAATCCGTAGACTTTGCTGCTTATCTGTGGTATAAGTAGCATCCACTGGCCCAACTCTGAGCCACCAGCACAATGTCCGACAGAGCTGGGAACAGAAAACAGGAACTTGTCATTTAGATTTCCATCACCTACACAGATGAAAAAAACAGACAAACAAACAAACAAACAAAAACAAACGAACCACAAAAATCACTTTCTGCAGCATAAACTGTGAAGACAGCCAGGAAGCGACGAATTCTAAATATGTTATCGTCTTTAATATGACTTACTTAATGGTAAGCCCATTTAAATTTTGCAAACAACTGACTTTGCAACCTTTCTGGAAATCGAACAGCTGGCTTTGGGTGGTCATTGTACACCAACACATCTCCCTGTTAGTTTTATTGTCACCATGACCACGTGTGGCTTACAGAAAGAATGAAGGATTTTCTTGACTTGTGGTTCGTTTGCTGCTCTATCGCCTGAGGCAGACCCTAGTAACAGTGGAGTTTGTAGAGGAAGAGGTGACTCAAAGACAGTGGCATGAAGGAGTTAAGACAGGCCATAGCCCCGAGGACACACCCCTAACACTCTCTGTCTAAAGCCACTTCACTTACCTTCCACTGTTCTACACTTCCCAACAGCCTATCCCAAGTTTTCGTCCACCGCTGGATTAAACCATTCATAAATCAAAGCCCTGATGATCTAAGGCTGTAGGAAAGCATCCTCAAAGACACACGCAGGAGCGCGCTGACCTTTCCTTTCAGGTGTTCCTCACTCGAATCCAGCTGGTGATCTGGCCATCTCCCCACTCTTCTGTGAGTCAGGGCTCTTCCTGGTTGTACTTCTCATCAGGTGCGATCACGGAGCTATCGGTGTGAACTGGTGATAAGGATTCGTTCCCCCCTCTGCCCCCACTTGATTCTCAGCTCTACTAAGGCAATGCTTGTACCTGGTGTTAGTCAAAATGTCTAGAACACAGCAGGTGTTTAGCAAGTATTTGGAACTTTGGAAAAATGTTTGGAATGGTCAATTTTGGATCAAGGCAGCACCTGTGTTCAGGTATTTATCCATAAGAAGTAAATAAGTAGATAAGTTCTGCTGCTTTTGACCTCTCAACCACAAAAGTTCACGCATCCTGGCCTGTGCCTCCAGTTTCCTTCTCCAGGACCAGGCAATACTTAGCATCATGCTTTTAAGCATGATCGTGCCTGGCCTATCTTGAGGTTAGGCTGTGTGGTAGTGGGCTGACTCCTTCTTGTTACATCTGCTACTGAAGTTGGTTGCCTGCACAGAAAGACAGCTCCAGGAGAGCCCGCCTCGGCTGTATGGCTGTCTCTTTTCACTGACACACAGACATTGCCAAGGAGATGAATGCAGTGACCCGTGGTGCTGAAGTTTGCCAGACTGGACTACTGGATGACTCAGGAAAAGCTCCCAGACAGTCTGTGGGAAGATACGTGCTCGCTGAGGACAGGAAGGCCAAGAATGCGATGGCTCTAGAGGACTGTTTCTCTGGGTGTTAGCAAACCAGGCGGCATGGAGAGAAGTTATCCAGAGTTAGTTATCCAGGCAGCATGGAGAGAAGTCTGTGACTTGATTTACTAAAAATACAGGCTCTTAGGATCTTAAGCCACTTCCAATGAGTGGGTGGTTCTAAGGAATTAGATGCCTAGCTCCAGGTGCCTGGCATGGAGCTAATGAAGCTCAAATTTCTTGCAAAGGTGGTGTCAGCCAAGCCGGGGGTCTCGGCATGCACAGGACCCTCTAAGCCAGTGTTTCTCAACCTTCCAAATGCTGCAACCCTTTAAGACAGTTGTGACGACTCCCAACCATCAAACAATTTTGTTTCTACTTTATAACTGTAATTTTGCTACTGTTATGAATTATAACGAAAATGATATGCAGATACTTGATATGTGACCGCCAAAGAGGTTGCAACCCTCATGTTGAGAACCGCTGTTCTAAGCAACTTTTGTAAGTGCTCAGCTACCAGTACTCACCCGTACCTGCCGCCAAAGCGGATTATTCTTGGTTTTTAGAGGTTAATATGCGCCTCTAGTGGCAGGAGCCTGAATTGCAAGCCTGGTGCTCAGAGGGTCCAATGGGCCAAAAGAATTCAAACCTTACCATGCTTACCATGGCCTTTGTGTTTGTGAGGTTAGGTTTGTATTCTTAAAATTTCTCTCTCTTTCTCTCTCTCTCTCTCTCTCTCTCTCTCTCTCTCTCTCTCTCTCTCTCTCTCTCTCTCTCTCTCTCTCCCTCCTTCTCCCTCTCCCTTTTCCTCTTCCCCCTCCTCTCTTTCCCTCCCTCCCTTCCTCTCCCTCTCTCTTCCTCCTTCTGTCTCTCTCCCTCTCTCCTTCCCTCTCTCTCTCTTCACAACTCCCCTGTGCAAAACAACTGGGGTTTACTTTTACAGATGAGAATATAAAGGATAGGCTGTTTCCTCCAGACTGTCTAGTTTATTAGCAGACTCCTGACTTTTTGGTTGTGAGTCCAGCCTTTAATGGCTGAGCCACTCTCCAGCCCAGGTCTCCTGAGTTTACATGTAGGCCTCTGTCCTCCACATCTTGTATTTCTCTTCTGCTGGTCATTAGAATTAACTCAAGCTGTGTTCCAGGTCTGCAAGGTGAAGAAATGACAGTCTCTTCTTCAGCCCCTCCCCCAGGAGCCTGTTCTGGAAACAGTGGTTTTCAAGGGAGATGGCTTAACCTTCACAGACAGATGGTGAATGCTGGATGGTGACTGTTGGATGGTTACTAAGATGGCACGTGGAAGAAATGGTTTCTGGCACAAGCAGGCATCCTTGGAAGCATGCATCCCTTATCTAAGCAAGATGGGGATTGAAATAAAATTCCAGTTCAAAAGCTGCCCTTGCACCTGAAGTTTCCCTCCCATCTGTGCCATGATGTGCCGTTCCTTTGTAAGGAGAAATGGCTTTAATTAGAAATCAAAGTTAAGCCTTACGATCCACACTTCCTGGGAAAGATAAAACACCAGCCTGAGTTCATACTAGATTAGAAATGATTGGCTTCTTAAGCACCATTTTTCTGATTTTCTGGACAGGAAGCAGACGTTCAGAACACCATGCAGAGGCTAAGGCTGGAGGCCAGCAGTGTAAAAGACAGTTTCCAAAGATGCTACCATTTTTCCCTGCGTGCAGAACGTTCTTCTGAACCTCAGAGAAGGACCTGCTTCTGTGTCTCGGGTGCTGGCGTTAAAGGCGTAGGCCACCATATCCAGCTCTCAACTGGATTTTAATAGAAACAAAAACACTGAACTAGAAATACTAGGAGTCTCTATTTGATATACAACAAAAAGGCGTTTCCTTTGTAGGAAACGTGTGTGCAAGTGTGAGCCTTGCCAGTGTCCGAGAATGAACGAAGAGTTGTTTTGATGCATTCCATCAATCTGAGAGGCCTTCTTCCAAAGGCACACAAACACAACTAACACACACTCAGCCCAGACACACTCTAATCCATGCACACGCACACGTCCATACCTCTGATAATGCTCCTCTAGCTAATTGGCCCCTTACATTTGTGCTACAGCTTTTATCTTTCTCATGACATGGAATGGACCAGAGAATGAAATGATCGAGGCTGGCCAGTCCTCCACAGAGTAACCTAGTGTTCTAGGGCTGCACTGCCAAGAGTCAACCACTCCTCCATGACAAGGGAGCCCCCAGCTAGATGGGTTTGTCCCCTGCAGCGAGCATAGACTCAGAGCAGTCAGCATTCAACTCTGCAGAGGCCAGAATGCAAGACCCAGCTTGGTGCTTTGCTATGTAAGCAGGAAGGGACCATGAAGACTTTCCATTTCATCAGATGCTTTTGCTGACTAACGCCTCAGATGCTGCCAGAGTGCTCTAATTCCTCTAGCAAATGCTAAATGGACCTGGTGCAGAAAACCAACAAAACACTTCGCAGAACTCAAAGGGAGTATAAAAGACATCATCCAGCCATGCAGCCCAGGCTGCCATTCGCTTGAAGAGCTTTAGGCCCTACTATCTGACAAGTGAACGGGGACAAGCCCGGGGCAGAAGCCGACAGACTGAGAGAACTCACGGCTGATGTTAAAAATAAAATTCTGCTTTGGGTTGAATACTTGTCTGCTGTGGATTACAAAAAGAAAGCAAACATCTAGTGCTGGCCCAGAGCAGCATCAGGATGGGCCTAAGGAGGAGAGGCAGCCAAACAGACCTGAGGTGAAGTGACCTTTACATCCTAAACAGCAACCCATGCCCGGGTGCCCAGCCTCAGTGGTAAGCCAACTCTACCCCCAGGAAGAGAGATGGTCTGTGAGCTGAGGACCCAGGCTGTAGGAGGCCCATAAGGGTTCTATTACCCAGGCATAAGTCCCATCACCTACTCTGAAGGCCCCAGCAGTCCAGGGTGTGAGTGCGCACATGCGTGTGTGTGTGTGTGTGTGTGTGTGTGTGTGTGTTCAGAAGCAAGATGCCGTGCAGTCCTCCTGTTTGAAGATGAGGAGGTCAGGGCCCTCACTTACTGAGGGAGCCTAGCTCAGAGCTACCTTGCAACCTCTCTATCAACTTACTATGGTAACTCCCAGGTGAACTGCAAGGCAACACATACACTCACTATCAGGTTTTTAATCAATTATATTGAGAGCACCTTCTAAGTACATATCAAGCTTTAGTTCACGGACTTCTCATACCCCTTATTCACACACGCACGTCACCTCTCCCTTACCAATGTCCTTCTCCGTAAGCACATGGCTGCCGGTGAGGGAATACGCTGGCACAAGTCACCACTCGCAGGCCATGGTTAACACCAGGGATCTTAATTACCATCCTAGCGCAATGAGGAGACACTATGACCAAGACAACTGTTCTGAAAGAAAGCATTTAACTGAAGGCTTGCTTACAGTTTCAGAAGGTTAGTCCATTATCATCACAGTAAGTAGACTGGCATAGTGTTGGAGCACTAGCTGAGAGCTTTACATCTTGATCTGCAGGCGGGGGGGGGGGAATGGGAGAAAAAGATGGAGGGGAGAGATCTGGTGTCGGCTTTTGAAACCTCAAAATCTACTCCCAGAGACACACATTTTCCAATGAGGCCACACCTCCTAGTCCTTCTCGAACAGTTCCACTATAGAGTAACAGAGCATTCAAACCTATGAGCCTATGGGGCCTTTCTCCCTCAACCCACCTGACTAGGATCTACCTCTGCTGTTGTAGAAATGTGTGTTTCTACAAATGTGTACCCACCACTAGAGGAATGTTTGAAGTAGTTTCACTGCCTTCAGTCTTTCCTCAGAGAGTTGTCAAAACAACCCCTGAAACAGAAGCTGTGTCAAGGCTTAGTTGCTGTTGGTCTTTGCATTCTTCTCTGGAACATGGCTAGATGGATGTTCACTGGCTTAATGAATCCCCTTGCCCTTCAGTCTTTGTTGCTGACACCAGAATTGTAGTGTCCCAGTGTGGAGGTACAGGGTGAGGATGTGGGTACCTCAGACTGACAGACAGAGTCAAGGCAGGTTGATATCATAGAATAATTTTGTCAGTGAAACTTCTATTTCTACCTCAAAACTGCTTCCACTTCCAAAGCTCACACTTCCTCTTTTCCTTTCTTCTAGCTCAGTAACAGCTCTAACTTGGCCAAAGTCCCCAAGTGCCCTTGTGCACTGTGTTCCTTTCTGAGTATAAAAAGGGATCTCGGGAGATGTCCACAGTCAGTGTTTTGGTCTTCATATCAGTTGAAGCTCTCGGGCTTCCCTTCACAGGGACATTTGCTCCATGGACCTCAGCCTTCCTTTGAGAATAAAATAATTTACCTTAGGCATCTTAGGTATCTCAAGTAGATGGAAAGAAGGTCCTTGCCTGGAATCTTGAAATCAATCCAGATAGTACCTTCTTCTGCCTTTTGTACCTCAGGCTATACTTTCTCTTCAATAGAAACTGTTAAAGAGCTGAGTCCAGATGTAAAGATCCAAAACTCAAATTACATTTTTTCCCAAAATATAAAGCAGCAAAAAGCTAGATGTCTGTCTGAATGCTAGGATCCCAGTATGCTGAAGGTAGAGGTAAGATTATATTATAGTCAGGTCTATGTATAAACAGGTGAATCAATTTCTCAGAGTCTTGATTTCTTCCTTTCCAAAATGTTCCAGCTCCAACATTTCATAGTTCAAGTGGAAAAATTAAAAGCAAACCAGATGAAGCCAGAGCACCAGGCTTTGTATATCTTTTGCTTTTGACAGTGGTGATTAAAAAGCAGCTTGGGAAATCTGTTTTTGTCAAACTTTGACTTGTACCTTGGTAAGGTGTTGGTGCCTAACAGATTACAGATGCCACTGTGATGAAGAATTCTGCTCCATTTTAAAAGGAAAGTGTATTGATTTTTGGAATAGCCATCTTCTAATGTCTATGACTTTGAGCCAAACAAAGAAAATTTATGAAGGTTCAGCTTAATCTTATAAATTTTTAAATCAATAATTACTGCCTGGAAGAGCCTTGCCATCACAGTGACTTAAAATAAAAAGCAGATACAAGGATATTTGTGCTGATACCAGATGTAGCAGTTAAATCTAGCCATATAACAGAGGTCATTGCTACATAACCTGGCTATGTTGTATCTAAACTAGAGGATGGCCTCTCAGACGCAGCTTCTGCCTATGATACTAATCACAGATAAGAATTATTAGTAAGCTGGGATCGAGATCTGTGTTGATATTATGGCCAGTGCATGGCAGTCAATAACTATTTTAACCAGTGCTTTGCAGTGTTGCTTATTGTTGAGCCATGGCTCTCCTTCCTCCATCCTTCCATTTGATTCTTTCTTCAGCCCACTTATCGCCATTTTGCTAAGTCACCATTACATTTGGCTAAACTATTGCAGTGAAGTAATACCTTCACTAGTTGGTCTTATATCCATCTAATTCATTCTCCAATCTTCTAATGGCTGGAAGTGCACACTACTGGTAAAGTACTATCTCAACATGTACAAAGCCCTGGGTTCTATCCCATCACCACACACACACACACACACACACACACACACACGCACGCACACACACACACACCAGTCTTGTCAATTCTTAGAACATACTCTTATTTCGTTTTAGTGTCTATAGGCTCTATAGTGATGTCTCTTTGCTCCATAGTCCAACACATGGTATTTGGTAAATGTTCTATATGCAGCTGTTAAGAATATGTTCTGCAACTTTTTTGGTGCATTGTGCAATTAGGGCAAGTTGTCAAATTATGCTGTTCAAACTTCTACTTCCTTGATGATTCCTTTCCCTACTTGTTCTATCAGTTATTGTGAAACAGATTTAAAATTTTTCAGCTATGAAGACATACAAAATTGATGGGTTCAAAGATTCAATATTATTTTTAGAATATTAATTTTTTACAAGTTAATATACAGATTAAATGCAATTCCAATAAAAACTCAAGAAGACTTCTTTGTAAAAAGAATATTAAAATTTACATAGAATATAAAGTTATATAAACAATTAAAAAAAAGAACAAATCAGTAGCTCTATGTTTCCTGAATTTAAGTTACTATAAAATCATGACAATAAGTTGCTTATGGTACTAGCATTAATACTCATGACTAGTAGGCTGAAAATAGAGCCACACATATATGACCTATTAAAACTTTGATTAAACTCCATGGTAATTTAACTATAAGCAAATTGTGAAGAAATAACAAAAAGCTACTGGGGTTGAGATGTGAATCTGAATATCTCTTGAAAACCATAATAAAATTTTTATTTACAGTAGATCATGTATCTAAATGCAAAAGAGAAAATATGAAGCTTCTAGGAGAAAATGAGTATTTCTGCATCTATATGTTAAAATATCATTTCTTAACAAGAAACAAAAATACTTATTAATGGGGAAGTTGATAAGATTTATCTCTACATTAAAACTCTGCCGTTTGCTTCTCAAAAGACTCTTAAGAAAACAATGAGGTTGGACAGTGGTTAAGAGAGCTTACTCTCTTCCAGAGGACTTGCATTTGGGTCCCAGAATCCAGGTCTGGTAGCTCATAACCACATGCAACTCCATCTCCCAAGGATACAAAAACTTCTGGCCTCCATGGCATATACACACATATATATGTAAAGATAAGCATAATTTTTTAAAAAAAAGAAAATTAAAAGGCACACTGCAAACTGAGAAAAAGTATTTGTAATATACATATATATATGCATATATATCTGATAAAGGACTGTGTCAAGAATCTATCAGTTACTCCTTAATAACCACAGAGAGAAAAGAGTCCAACTTTTAGCATGAGCAGAAAACACAGATTACACTCAGCAAACGATCTATGAACGGTCAACAAAGATTCTCAACATTAGTTCTTAGGAGAAGTTAAAGTTATCAATTTAATGCAAATTAAAGTTATCAAACGCTATTTCATACTCTGAAGAATGACAAAATAAAAAAGACAGAGGATACTGGGTGCTGCTGTGAATGTAGGGAAATAAGAACTCTTCTAAGTGTCTATGAGACCCTACAGCAAACCCCAGCACTGCAAACAACACAGAACAAAACCTTGCCGTTGCTGCTAGAAAGGTGAAATGGCACAGCGTGAAGGCAGAGAATAAATTGCGGAAATATATTAAGATGTAAATCTGAATGGAAAAGCTAAGCTTTACAGAGAAGATATTTTGTAATTTATGTTCACATAAAGTTCAAAAACGAAGCAATACTAATATCTATGGCAAGATGTTTTAAATTAGCATCTTACCCTTCCCACTATGGCGACAAATTACTCCCAGACCAACTTAAAAGGGAGAAAAGACATATTTAGCTTACCTTTCAGAGGGCTGAGTCCATACTCCTTAGAGCCACTGACTCTGGGTCTGTGGTGCGGTGTGGCAGACAAGCAAACGGACAGACCGGGACAACACAAGGACAAGCCTCCACTGATAGATCTTACCAGCTGGTCCCAAATCCTAATGCCCACAGAACCTCCCTAAACAGCACTGTCCTCTGGGAACCAACCCTTCAGCTCAAGAAATGAGCCTATTCGGGGAAACTCCAAACCACAACAAGTGGCTACTTTAGGAAAGCCATGTTGGCTGACAGATAAGAGGACACCTCCTGGGACTTCATCTAGTTGGTGACCATATTGTGGTATGTATTTAATAAAAGCGAGGGGTGTGTAAGATGACCAGCATGTCCCAGGTGATCTACAGTGGTCCTCACAGAGAAGCCTAAAGTATTGTCCTGGGCAGAGTAGGATAGTTGTCAGACTACACGAATTCTCATTGTTCTCCCCCACCCCACCCCCCGGGAAGAATGCCATTTACTGCATGCATTCCCTTCTCAAAGGCACATCACCACATCTTCCCAGGCCCTGCCCTTCAGCTGCACTCATCTCCTCATTCTTTCCTTTCCTTCCTTACCATCACTATGTGCAGTTCCACAATAGGGCACAATGTGTGCCCCAGGAAGAGCCTTCACTTCTATTTTCCCCTAACAATTTCTATTCACATTTTACAATTAAAGCTTCTTTCACGTCAGTCACTTCTGTGTGTCTCTAGGTAAGCCAGTGGAATCTCCATCTCTCTCTTGCACTCCTTCCTTTATCCTAATCTAACCTGGAGCCATCACACCTTTCCTCCTTGCTGGCTCATCTGGACCTTTTAACAGGTCAGAATTGTATGTACCTTTGTCTCTTCAATGTCTATCTTGCCTCTATTAAATGACTGGCTACTTCAGCTTTTATCACTGACTACGTTTCAGAGGCAAGATTCTGTCTATATATGTGAAAGCAAATTTGCATACTATTGTAAAAATGAGTGTGTGGCTATATAATATTATTATTATTAGTCCTATATTTATTGCAGCAGTATTATTTAACCCATTTTCACAAATAAAAAAACACAGACACCAGTTAAATTTTATAATTGCCTTATTTACCTTGGGCTGGGCACATAGGCCAACCTATGCTGGCTCAACAGCCTCACATCCATCTCACGGCCCCTATCCAATGCCATCACCTTAATCCTCCTGTTGTTGATTATTAATATTTAATATTGATTTATCTTTTAATTAAACAGCAGTTATTCCTAAACCAGCTGTATACCCAAACCACCACACATAGACTAGGATTTACTTAATTAACCTACAGCACAATGCTGGGCAATGATTACTCCATCCCAAACCTCCAAGCCCACATAGCTTCCTCCCATTCAGATTTCCCACATTATACTTGCTTTTTAGTCATATCTTAGGTCCGGTTCATCTCTCCTTGTGGTTCCCAGACCTGTCCTGCTGATCTCTGCTCTCCTCTTCTCCCACTTGCTTCCTTCTCTTCCCCTCCAGACCAGGATGTACCACTTTATTCTCTCCATTGCTCAGCACTGGATGTTTAATTGACAATATAGAGAACAAATGGTAGCATGTTTACACAAACTTGAGACAGGTGATGCTTAGAGTAAGTATCACAATGCAATGTCCAGATTGAAACCAGATGGTGGGGTAGAGAAATCAGCATTTGAATGAACAAGGGCACAAGAATATTGTACCAACATCCTCATCTGGTCTCCCTTCCATCCATAATTCCATGCTATTTGCTTGTATTCTTCAGCATACCAATGAGGTGGATTGCTTATTTATTTTCACATAAAGTGTTAGATCTTGGCTGAATTTTTGATACTTCAGTTCATAGAGCATCTCCAAATTTTTACAGAGTCAGTTAATGTCTTGATTTTATAACTGTCATTGCTGAAAAGTCTGCTTTACACGAATACTTATTATAAAATGGTGGTATGTTTAGCACCATTCAGAAACTGGAACTATTGTCCTAACCTTAAGTCATCATTTATTAAATGGTTTTTATTGACCTGTGAAATTCTCTCTGGGTTCCTCACCTACGGAGTCATTCACAAGCTTCCAAGCTCAGTGTTGTGGGTGCTGATTTTGATTCTAGAGAAGCCTTCTAACTTCCCCATGGCCACCTTCAGTGGTGCTTCAGGACCTGATCCCAAATTTGTCCGTGTGGCAGAGATTAAGGACAGGGAAACAAGGACCACATGCTTCCCAGCACTTGTTCTTGTTCCTCCATGACTCCCTGTTGCCCTCAGACCCAGGTGCTCCTTGTGGTGCATAAAGCTTTTGCAGTGTGGCCCCTGGGTGCTTCTTCAGTTTTACAGCCTGGGTTTCTCTCCTGCAGACACAGTGAGAGGTGACAGCTCCCCCAGATATACCACGCTGCCCTTGTGTGAGCTAGGCCCTCTGCCCAGAAACCCTTCCCCTATATAATCCCCTAGGCCAATTCATCCTTCAAAGAAGAATGCCATCAGCAGTAGGAAGCTTTTCCTGCATTTTATAACACAAATAAAAATGACCAGTTATTTGTTTGCTCTTTTATTCAATAAGACATCATGTTAAGCCTATAAAAAGGTATCAACCCATAGGACCTCAGGTCTCCTAAGGCTGATAGGAACATAGGAAGAGGTTGGCAATAAATAAATAAATAAACAAACAAACAAATAAATAAATAGGTATGAAGTATAGTCTAAGGGACCATCTGTTGTGTGACATAGTTCTTGGGAGATATGAACAATGTCTGTTCACCCCATATGGGGAATTGACAACTGACAAATATAACTGTATCATCAAAGTCCAACTTGGTGAGGCAATGAGTTTACTGGAGTTACTTACAGGCATATAGGTAAGGAGTTACTTAGAGAAATATGCATGATGCAAATGCATGCAGCAACAACAGCACTGAAAGCCTGTTTTACCATGGAAGACAACTCATAAAAGCTGTCACTCACTGTACAACTTACAGGCAACTAGACAAGTTGGAGAGTCTTCTCTCCTCAGAAGTCCTTACTGGTTATATAACCTTGGGGAAGAAGGGGTCCTGTGAAACTTCCTGGTAAGCTTCAGGGACTTCCTGAGCCTTCTAAGTTGTTTAATTCTTGAGTCTTAATGAGCCCCTCTTTAGAACTTCTTGAATCTTAAAGAACTCCCTGTGGTGTATGTTCTGTTTTGGTCTTGTTTTTAAAATGCAGTCTCACTATGTTGCTCTTCTGGTTTGTCCAGAACTTTCTATGCAGACCTGGCTGGACTTTAACTCAGCGCAGATCCTCTTGCCTCCGCCCCTTGAACACTAACAATGAATGGGAAGTTTTAGTTGGAAGGAAATTGTTACACATCACCATCACACCACCAGGTTGCAGGGAAAAGGAGGGCTTCTAATGGCTTTTACAGATGAAGAAATAGTGGATATAACTTCACTTAACCTTTCTCAACTCATCTGTATGTATCAAAAGAAGAGATCTTGGAACATGCTGAGAGGCAAAAGCAGGAGAAACAGGAGTTCAAGTCCATCCTTGGCTACACAGCAAGTTTGAGACTAACCATGGCTACAGATGACCCAGTCACAAAAAGAAGGAAGAGAAGGAAGCAGCAAAGGAATAAGAGGCAGCTAAAGAGAAGGAGGTAGAAGAACAAAGGAAGGAAGGAAGGAAGGAAGGAAAGAAGAAGTGTAAGGAGAAAGATAAAGAAAAAATTCTATTTTCATCAGGTCATCTCATTAAAAAAAGAAACTACATTTTTTCCAACTTTGTGATGTCATTCAGGACAGACAGTGATCTTCAGCAGCTGTTATATATGTATTGTGTAATTTTCAAAGCTTCTTGAATATTAGGCCAAAGGAATATAGTTAGGAGCTAATTCCAAGGCCAGACTACCCTGATGCCTATAGCCAATTGACCGCTCACGAGCTTTGTGACCTGAGCCATGCATGAAAACTTTCTGAGCTGCAGTTTCTCCATCAAAGAAAATTTTGAAAAGAAATGGTACCCACCCCACTGATTGCTATGAAGACTAAATGAATCAAGCTACATTAAAAAGTGTTGAGAGGAGGCTTACAGACACCATCAGCCCTTAATAAAGGTAGAATTTAGACAATATTGCAGACGCGTCTCTGCTCAGCCTTATTCCATGTCTCCCCACCTGCCCCAGGCCTGCATTACTCACAGCCTAATGGAGAGTGACTGGCAATAGCAAACATAATAGCAAAGAGCCTCGGGCATCCCTCTTGATTATTCTTCTATCTGTTATCCAAACTGAAAGCACCAAAATCGTATTTCTCAGGGCTGAAGAGATGGTTCAGCCTCTAAGAGCACTGGCTGCTCTTCCAGAGGACCAGAATTCAATTCCCAGCACCCACAAGGGTGTATATGCCTAGCCCTAGGGGACCTGAGGCCTTCTGGTCTCTGCAGGTGTCAAGCACCCACAGAGTACACAGACATACATCAGGCAAACATGCCCATAAACATAAATTTTATTAACTATTCTTAAAAGTCAGATTTCCTTACACCTTCTTTCATATCTATCATTTAGCAAGTCTGAAAAAATTCTCATAGTTGTTTTTTCTTTCTTTTTTTTTCAGTTTTTCTTCTTTCAGAAGCAGAATTTTAATTGATTGCATATTGGACCTCCTCTGTAGCCTCTAAATTTGCTGCCTCTTCACTGAGACCAGACTTCATGGAACAACCACTGATGCTCAGGGTTCCTTGGCCATCAGTCTGGCATCTACATTCATCCCAATCTGGCCCAATCCTGTCTTTCCAGGCCAATTGCTAACTTCTACGCAAAATCTCTCTGCCTGTTGTCTGCCATTATAGGTACACATTGACCAGGAAACTCAAGTGCAGCTCAGGCAGAAAACCAGCATTTTTCTTGTCCAAGCCTCGACTGGAAATTTAGCACCAGTCACGAACCTAAGAGTAATAGGTAGAGGACCCAGGTACAGTCAGTGACCAAAGAAAAAGGAGCAAGCTGGCTTCCTTAAGGTAAAACCATCTCTGCCTTGCACATCTGGCTATGCAGAGAGGAAAGGAAGAGAGTGCCATAACCAGCGCAGCGTCTTAAAAATTCTGATACTCCCGGCACACCGTCAGAGCATGGGGGCAGTATAGATCCCTGGTGCCTCCCATTGCCCAAAGCCCAGCCCTCACAGTGTTTCTGCATTTTTACTTTTGTCCATATTATTAACCATTTCCTGACTGTCCCTGACTGCTGCCTGATGAAATCCAACTCAATTATCAAGATCCAGACACCTTCCGCCTCCCAATGACTTCACCACAAATCTGCATGGTATGAGTTCTGACTGCACTGACGGCGCTTCTAATTGCGAGCTTGTCACCTCCCGCCTTGCATTATTAGCCATGGCTTCTTGAGTAAATATATTGACTCCAAGCCGAACTGACAATTCTTCATGCTACAGAACATGGCGACTTGCAAATGGGGAAAGTTAATTAAGATTCCCTGCTTCTATATTTGACTCTTAGATCAACAAGGCTTAATAATTTTGTGTTGATATGCCCAATGTTTTATGCATTAGGCCCTAGCCAAAGGTTTTAGAGTGAAGATCAAAGACAGCTTAAATACAAGGATATTCACTGTTGCTGCACTTGGAATGGAAAAATACAGAAGACAACCAAGTGTCTATTAGCCAAGATGGATGAGCGGAAACTCCTACACATACATGTTGAAACCCTAGACTGAATAAAAATGATGAGCTAGATGCAAATGCATCAACATGGAAAAATCTAGAAACAATTTCCAATGGGATAAAAAAAATCACCCTTCAGAACACAACTTAACGTGCATTTAAGTTTTAAAAACAGATGAAATAATATATTCTTCTCATGAATTCACAAATGAAAGTGGTTATAAAAATATAAATGAAAACTAGGTTGAAGATGTTAGAGAAATAGCTCGGTGGTAAAGAATACTTTCTGCTCTTCTAGAAGACCTGGGTTCAATTCCTAGCTCCCACTCACATGTATAGACAGCAGGCTCAAGGGAGAGAGGGAGCCTGAAGCTGTCCTGAGCTTGGCCATGGCCTGGAGATTGTGCTGATAGGCTTTACCAACTCTTTTTAGGGGAAAAAAAATCAGCTGATTTTATTTGTGATTCTTTTTTTTTTTCCTTTAAATTTAGTGGGGTTAGGAGTGAAGGGAAAGAGAAAAGCTATTTCCTGTTGCTTGGTTACAGTAACCTGGACGGAATCTCTGTGTTGACTAGGCCCGTATGCATAGTATATTCTCTATATAATGACAGTGGCCAACAATTTTCAAGAATATGGTTCTTGCTGGAGACCGCATGTAGTACTTTATACACAGATTTCATAGTGTGGGTTGTTTCGGCTGCAAATATCTTAAAACCTTGCCCAAATGGAGTTCAACAACAAAACACTGAATCTGGTCAGATGACTAATTAGATCCCTGGAGTCCAGACATGGTCTGACTCATACAGAGGGTCAAGGGCATCAGGTGAGTCCCAGGCTCCTCTCGTCTCTGCCATCTTCTCGGGTGATGTTAGAAGGCTTCCATGCTTGTGTCTAATTGTAGAGGACCATAGCTGTTGGCTCAGTCTATCCAAGCAACAAGCCACCATGAGGAGATAAAGTTATCATCCACTGTTTGGGGTTCTGAGCAAGTAGGCCAGAATGGATGCTGGAGAGAGGACACTGTGTTCACCATAGATATGTTCTCATTGATTCTCTCAGCAGTCCCGGGGTCAATGCACAATCTCTGTTCCTCATATGGAAAAAATGAGACTATGAAGGCTGAGGAGATGTACCAAGAGTGCTTGGCTTGTGAATGCCATCTTCCCCACAGCCAGGTCACTCTGTTTCCATGGCTAGATGGTGTGTGTTACACTACCAATCACTAGGCTTAGGAAAATGAGCATGTCAGCTCCACAAGTCACCTACACTCTGAGGCAGTGGTCATCCTTGTTCGCCTCCAGGCCTACATTTTGTCCTTGGGTTCTGTAATCACCCTTCACTTTCCACCTCAGTGACACTGCTTCTCCACCTCCTCAGACCCCCTTTCTATGTCATGTGAGTTGTGAATGACTTACCATTGTCCTCATGACCTGAGGCTTTAGAAAGCTGACACCTAAAGGAATTTTCCTGTTGCTAAGCTTTTGAGAAACTAAGAACAATTTGCACTTGGGAAATACACAGAAGGAACAGAATTTGCCAATTCTTAGTCAAGGAGATGGGCTTTCTCGTCATGAAGCTCTGAGGGCTTCCTGAAGCTCACGTCCCCCAATGTGGGGTGTATCTCAGGGCTCCTCCCCAAGCTCGTCTACTCTAAGAATATTCCCATAGTGCTCATCTGTCACTAGTCCTTCTACCTTGGAAAGTCTCCATCACAATGGAAGGCCAGTTATTTGGGCAGGTTCCCTGGTCCCCGGCAACAGTGACGTGCTCATATTCCGAGACACCAAGCCAAACACCAGGATCACAGTGCACCCACCAGCCAAGGTTCTTCATAGGTTATGTGAGCATGTCAGGATGCTTCCACAAAAATGTTTGCAGAAATCCTCTGCCGAATAGATTTGTAAAAAATACACATTCTAGGGCTGAGGAAGGAGTAGCAATGTAGAGTGATCAGCCTAACATACACAAAGCCCTGAGTTCAACCCTCAGTACAGCATAAAATTAATTCATCACACCTGCAATTCCTGCACTGGCTAAGTTGAGGCAGGAGGCTTAGAAATTCAAGGCTGATCACAGCCACACAGAAAGCTGGATGCCAGCCTTAGATCCCATCTAAAATAAAATAAAGTGTATGTGTATGCAATGAAACTCATTATTTTGTACCATTAATATATACTAATAAAAATTAGTGAGTCCTGCGAGGCAGCAGAGCTGAAGTGGGGCTCTGGGCTTTTCCTAAGTGAGGTTTTAACTGGTACTGAGCTGTTGCTGTGCAGGGCACACTGGTAATACAATAATGTAGCTGCTATTAATGGTAGGTCTGGGTCAGAAACCCCGCAGGGAATACCAGCGTACTTGAGGTTTAGAGTCAGGGAATAGGTACATCTTCCAGGGAGCCAGAGGGGAAAAGGCCATCCATTGTGGTCTGACGTGACGCTTGGTGGTCAGAGACTGCCGCTAATGAGAACACCCTCCCACCCGACAGGCCACCCTTCTCCTCAAAACTTAGAGACCTGCCCGAAAGGGTGGCAGCTAATAGATGACCGTGTCCCCTCATTTGCAAGTCCTTTCTAGCAGCCAGAGCTTGGTTGTTTCCAAGCAGAATGGAGAAGATGCAGGGGCATGAGGGATGCGGGTGGGGCCGGAAGCTTCCAAGGATTCCCCCAACCCTGAGAACCTGACTGTTCATTCAGAACGGGCAAGCTGCTCACCCACTAGCCCACTACGGTGATGAGTTGCAGCTTCTTGCCTTAATGGCTTCTCCCCTTAGGCCGCATTTTTCCAAGCCATTTGTCATTCCATCTCTGTTTGTTGTGCATTCCCTCTCCTCTCAGGGGTCACAGTGGGTTAACATCACCAATAACAGCAACAGAGAAGAGTAGTTTGAACGTGAGAAGAATATTGACAGGTTTGTACAAGAGACATAATTAACTCAATGCTCTGGTGATCCAACCTTCTGGTTTTTCTGCAATGTTGGGGGGAGGGGGAGGAAGTGTGCTTAATTCTTCAATGGTTTGGCTCTGAGAAAAATACTCTAATTGTATTTTTGTAAGTTGAAATTGATATCACTTTGTTGGTTTTGGTGCTAGAGCCTTTATGGAGCTAAGCGGGGCTCTACCACTGAGCTACAAGCCTAGCCCCTGGTCTCTTCTTTGAAAGAAGCAACACAGATGCTGTGGGGGAATAAAACCCTGCGCTGATGCCTGCCCTCATGCCACCCATCGTCTTGTCACAGTCCAGCTTTTTCAAGTGCTTTTGATCTGTGCAAAGGCCAACTATCAAAAGGCAGAGAGCTCAGAAATACAAATGAACACTATGTCCTCCTCAGCAACAGAGGCAGGAGGGGTCTCTGTGGGGAAGGAACCAAGCAAGGAAGAGGGCTGAGAATAGCAGGCTCCACATGAGGCCGTCCCCCCGAGATGCTCCGCCATCTCCTCTATACAGCTGTGACAGGAGTTTGCTACAGAGGGCTCTCAGCTCTCATCTCTGATCCTCCCTCTGAACGACTAAAATAGGGTGAGCACATTTGCATAACAGAAGAAAGGGACAGATTGCCACTCCAGAAGGACCCACAGGACACCTGTCAGAAATATTAAAAAGCAGGATAATCTTTCAAAGCAGGAAACACCTTATGTCCTGGTGTTGAGATAGCTGATGGAGAGGCCGTGTCCTGACTATAAGCCTGCATCTCCCTTCTTCCTCACCCACTTCTGATGCCTTGAGGCTGCTGGCTCTTTTCACATGGGATAAAGAATGTGGATTTCAGGGACCAAGGAGCAATTTTCTTGAACCCTCCCCCCTTTACCTGTGGCCCCTTCCCATACCCTCACCCACTGGCCTCCAGCGTGGGGTGCAGGAGAATGTTCCTGTATGAAAGTCACATTCAGGCCACATGATAAGCATCATTATTTAGTAGACAGAGCTGAAATCAAGCAGCTAGAGGACTTTAATTGAGGCCCAGTGTGTTAAGCTTTGATGACTGCCTGGGTGTCACACAGCTTCTTGGAACAGGCATGCCAGATAAGCAAACCAGTCTGGGTAATGTGGCTTTCACATCTCCCTAGACTTCAGTATCTAAGGCAAGCAGAGGGGGCTGGGAAGCAACTGGAGTGTGGGCGTGGCCAGTGGACATGCACCATCACATTTTCATGTGTTCCATCAGCTCTAATCCATGGCACTGGTGGCTGAGCTAGTGGACGGACGGTGGGTTTGGGGCTCAGCCTCCTATGCCTTGATGTAGAATGGGAAAAGTTTTGCTCTGCGTTAGCAGTGTTTGAGGCCACAGAGACAAGGACCTGGAAAAGAGCTGACAGCACTCAGAAGAGGGGTGACAATGTAGAAGGGGACAAGGAGTTTGAAAGAGAGGCTCTATGTGAACATAAAGGCCCTGTGGCCTCCAGCAGCTCCAGGCAGTCAGTAGAGGAGGAAGAGCCTGGAGAGTCCCAGCTTGGGAGGCGGGAGCAAGCCCAGAGCTGCCTGCTGGTGAATCAGGATGGAATTTTCCTCCCAGACAGGGAAAACAGGTGCTGAGGTTTCTGTTGTTAGAGCTATTCATAATGATCTTCTGTCCCTCTCTCTCTTTCTCATACACACACACACACACACACACACACACACACATGCCCATATAGCTTATTCCTTGTCTTAAAAAGCAAAAGCAAACTTGACTGACTTGCCTCTTAATTATAACCCTGTTATTCTTCCAGGCCGTTTATCTAACCTACGGGAAAGCTAGGTAAAAATGTGAATTCCTAGTCCTCTCCCCATGTTCTCACTGGGTCTCCAATCCTTTTTAATTAATCAAAGTATCCAGCATTACCCTGTGAAGAAGGCTGTTGCTATTGGCTGAAGGATCCATATGCAGTTCTGCTAAGCAACGAGATCAGGGGTGGAGATGTGCCTCAGTGGCTAAGAAGGCACACTATTCCTGCTAAGAACCCAGGTTTGGCTCTTAGCAACGACCGACAACCACCTGGAACTACAGCTCCAGGGGATCCTATGCCCTCTTCTGGCTTCTGCAGTTGCCTGAGCAATTTGAACACACACACACGCACACACACGCACATACACGCACACACACACACACACACACACACACACGTACTCACTTACATAATTAGAAAGAAAAAAAGTCTTTTAAAAATATCAGTCTTCAGAAGAAGTAAAACTACACCGTGCTGACGACATGCACCCACTTTCAGCAACGATGGGGAGCCTAGCCACAGGGGTCATGTGACACTGACGGTCATAACACTGGACCCAAGGAAACTATCGAGAGATCTCATTGTGGTGGCAGGAAACCAGGCACTGGCTGCCGGGCATAGCCTCCCTTCTTCAGTGTCTACAAGCCAGCTCAACCACCAGTTATTAAGGCTTATATGGGCCAAGCTCTGGGTTTCTGCACATGAGCAAAATGGCTCGTTTATTTCAGAAGAAGCATGAGGGGAGAGCCTAATAAACTAGTTTGTTGATATCTGACCCTTTGTCACTATTAAGTAGGAGTTTCAAGTCAACTTCCCCATTCTTGAAGGAGTGATCCGGATTTAAGGATGGTCGGTCGTCTCTCAGATCCATCCTAGACCTGCTCAGTCAGGCTCAGTTAGCTAATCACATGCCCTAATGCATGCTTTACGTGAAGCAAGGCCTCTTCACTGGTTTCCTTTAGGGCTTGTTTTTTTAACCACAAGCTCTCTTGTGATGTTGACTGCTAATGTTCGCTCTCAAAGAGATATGCACAGATCTCTGCCTCGAGTAAAGGCCCGGGGACCTCATATTAAGAATTCCTGCCCCAGTGCTTCACCCACATGCAGCTCTCATATCCCTCTTTGAAATCAAATCTTTCTGCTGCTCTAAAAATAGAAACCATATCCAGAAAGAAATTACAGAGCTGTATGCCAGAAGCCAACAGAAACGGGAAATAGTTCATCTTCCCACCTGCAGGCAGTATAGAAAACGCCACCGCGGGCAGGAGGGAGGCCAGAATTAGCAGGGTAAGGCTAGTTCATCTAAATCACTCTTGCTTTGAGAAAAACCTGCTTTCAAGCCTAATGGGTGGCAACCCTGTAATTCCAGCACAACGGGTGATGAAACCTGAGCATTATAAGATCAAGGCTAGCCTATGCTAATCGAAAGGATGAGGACATCCTGGGCTCCATAGTGAGACTCTGTCCCAAATTAACAAAACAACCTAAGACTGTTTTCTGTAGTCACCTTTCCTAGGAAAACAAGCCAAGCGATCACTCATCTTTAAAAGGATATTTGTAATGAATGAAAACACACACACACAGAGAGAGCGGGGTAAGGGGAAAGGAGAGAGAGAGAGAGAGAGAGAGAGAGAGAGATTTTTCTTTAGGCAAAACAAACAGTCTCCTGTGTCTGCTCAGAAAAGCTGGACCCCCTGACCTGAGCTAGCCCAGGGGCATGTCTCATGAGATTCCAGGGAGCAAAACCTTTAGGAGAAGGGGAGGCTGAGTCTCTCACAGACCTAAGTTTGATCCCTGGCATTCACGTGTAGAAAGGAGAGAAGCAACCCCGCCAAGTTGTCCTCTGATGTCCACATGCAAGGCCAGTGTGCCTCCCATCCTCACGAGCACACACACAGTAAATAAATTTAAAAAATTTAAGTGGAAATCTGTCACACCCTTCCCTAGAAGTGACTGCCAGATACCTGATGCTGTCCCACAGCCTGGATGTCATGAAAGCTTACTCTTAACTTTGGGGACAGCTGATCAGACAGTAATACTCAGCTAGACCTTTGTCTGGTGGGGCAAGAGAAAGGATACATTACCTCGTTCGGATTTTCAGCCTCACTGACTAAACCTTCACAGTGCCATTTCTGAAGCATGATTAAGTCAGAGTTCAGTAAGGCTCCCTAGATCAGAAGAAAAACTTTCCCAGAATTCTTAAAACCAAATCTACCCAGTGAGTAGTAAAAGGCCGGTGAGAATAAAACAGTTTACACACCTGTGTCTGACCACTCCATGGATAGTTTTTGTCGAGACTCTCGTTTATTTAACAAGGACCTTGGTAAATTGTGAAACTTCCTTAAGGAACCGAAATTGCAAAATCAATGAAATGGAAGGAAAATGCAGTAAATTCCCCCGGAAAGGTTGAAGAGAAAGCAGAATTGATGTATTGATTGTTCCTGCCTGAGCCTTGGCCACCTGAGCTACAGGAGGTTTGTGGAAGCATGGACAAACCTTTCATTCCTTTGCTAGTCCCCAGCTCCCGTTGGCATGCTTCCTGAGCTCACCAGCCCCCTCCAGCACAGCAAGTAGAGACTGCGTCAGACTCTGTCATTCCCTTAGTTAACAGCACACTCCCTGAGGGAAATTCACCAGCTCTGCCACTCCGAATCTTAGCTCCGGGTTCTCCAACAGAACACCATATAATGAAACAGCAGGCATTCATTTCTCACGGTTATGGACTCTTGGGAGCTCAGGCTCAGCATGTCAAAGACCTATTTGGTCAAGGCTCACATCCTGTTTTGAAGGTGGCCATACTCATCCCAACCTGGTTAGCCTTGCATCCCTAACTGACAGAGAGCAGAGAGAAGTAAGCACTCCAGTGTCTGATCTTCGTAAAGGCACGCATCCGCCCAGAGAGTTCCACTCTTCTGACATAGTTACCTCCCGAAGTCCCCATCTTCAAATGTCATCACCTCGGGACTTAGGTTCCCACGTGGGCTTTGATGGCACACCCACTTCATAGCAGACTGCTGTAGTTTGCTTGCGAAGTGTCCGCCAAAGGTTCATGTGTTTGAACACCTGTCCCCAGCCGGTGGTGATGTTTTGGAAAGTTGTGGAACCTTGAGACAATGGAGCTGGGGAACTGGGTCCCTGGTGGGTAGGCCTTGAAGTCTGAGGGCTTAGCCCCACTTCCTGACCATTTTCTTGATTGCAGATGCAATGTGCCCAGTTGACCTCCTGCTCTCACTGCATGCCTTCCAGTCATGATGGATCAGACCGTATCCCGTCACACTGTAAGGCAGAGTAAAAAAAAAAAAAGGCAGAATAGCTCAGTCAAGCAAAACATTGAAGTCTTTGGCCCATCTTCTCTTGTTACCTGACTTTAAGCTCTCATGACCAGAAGGCCAATGGAAGAAAAGAACTCAGTTCTGAAAGTTGTTCTCTGACCGCCACACAAGCGCTGTGGCATGCATGCTTACAGATATACATCATGCACACATCCACAATAATAAATAAATAAAAACCTCAACAATGTAAGTGAACATACATTTCAGCAAATACAATTTTTTAAAAAAGCTTGTTTGTTCTTATACAGTTCAGACTAATTCCTCTAGAATTACTCTGTTGCTCTAAGCAATGGTGTGATGAAGGGAAAATGAGGGAAAAATGTGAAAATTACAAAGGCTTCTTTTTATAAGAGAAGTCCTTCACTCCCACATCACAAGTAAAAATAATCTGTGTTCCTCTCAGCTACTCGACACATGGGCCCCTGAGACACAACTACAGAACAGCTGTGCACTCCGGCAGCTTCACAGTTGGGGCTGAATTGTGCCAGTCAACTCACACCGAGACAGAGCAACCCAAGCTTGTCTGTGACATAGAGTGAGTTTTAAACAACTCATCGCACAGGGAGCTGAGGAGGGATGCAGGTCAGAAGATGGGTGCAGTCATTGGAAGTATCACAGAGAGAGACAGAGAGAGAGAGAGAGAGAACTCTTTAAGAGACACATGACTTGGATTTTTTTTTTTTTGCATGATCATGATTTTCTTCAGTAACAGACACTCAGACTCCAGAACTACAAGATTCTACCACCTTCAGATTGCAATTGAGAGAGATTAAACTCTTTAGATATACCACTGTTTAATCGCAGATGAGGGGTAGAGAGCAGAGCTTTCTGGCCACAAAGGGTAGATAGGAAGGTGGGACTAGATCAGCATTTTTCAACCTGTGGGTCAAGACCCCTTGGGAGTCAAATGACCCTCTCACAGGGGTCGCCTAAGAACACACAATATTTGCATTATGGTGTGTAACAGTAGCAAAATTACAGTTATGAAGTGGCAAATAAAATAATTTTATAGTTGTGGAACTGTATTAACGGGCTACAGCGTTAGAAAGGTTGAGAACCACTGGAGCAGATGGAAAATTAGACTTCACTCTCTCCCTTGGCATACAATTCTGTACCGGCTAGAAATTCTGGAAAGGAGAAACTCACTCTGTTAATGACCAACCTCAGCCCTTGACGAGCTAATTAAAGATCTAAGAGGCTTGGGGACATCGCACCCTTTTAAATGGGAGGAACTGGGCTCTGGCAAGTTGCTAGGGGAAAAAATAATCATTTTCTGGAGCATGTCCACTGACTCTACAGGAAGTGGGACTCTACAGGGAGTGGGGATGACCCAGAGAAAATATCCCAGACCAGCTCCAGCCTGGAGCTCACATACAGGCTTTTCCTCAGCCTTCAGAGTTTTGTCTGTGTGTCCACCTCCTTGCTTTCTCGAATAGCTGTAGAACCTTCAAGATTTTTCCCTGAGACTACAGATGAAACTGACTGCTTGGTTTAGAGAACTTTAAGGGAATCTTCCAAAGAAAATTATTTGTAACTGTACTACTCATTTTGAGGAATTTTAATACTTTAGTGTTTCGTGTATACAGTTGTCAAAGCATGCACCAAAAGTCACCTTTTTCTTTAGCCATTGTGTCTAATCTCTTGAAGTGTCAACGTCATGATGTTTGCCAGCCAGAGATTACTTCCTAGGTCATTACTAGAATACACAGAAATTTTACCTTTCTCTGGAGGAAGTGTGAGATGGCAATGTATACTGTAGTGTGGGGTCTGAATAAAAGCAAAAGTGTCTGCATTATTCTACAGGAAGAACTGCCTAACTTTCAGTGCATTTCAGACTTAAATGAAACAGAATTGAAAGCCAGGCCCTGTGTTGCACATCTGAAGACCCCTCACGTGAGAAGCCGAGGTGGGAGGACCAAGGGAGCACAGCAGTTCAAGACCAGACTGAGCAACAGAGGATCCCATATCTTTTGTTTGTTTGTTTGTTTGTTTGTTTGTTTGTTTCGTTTTGTTTTGTTTTTCGAGACAGGATTTCTCTGTGTAGTTCTGGCTGTCCTGGACTTGCTTTGTAGACCAGGCTGGCCTTAAACTCAGAGATCTGCCTGCCTCTGCCTCCCAGGGTGCTGGAACTAAAGGTGTGTGCCACCACTACCACCCAGCTGAGATCCTGTCTCTCAAAGACAGCACAAAACAACACATACAGGCATATATAAAATAAAGTGAAATAGAACCTT
Organism: Meriones unguiculatus; assembly: GCF_030254825.1. NCBI lineage: Eukaryota > Metazoa > Chordata > Mammalia > Rodentia > Muridae > Meriones > Meriones unguiculatus. The sequence continues at coordinate 72,423,292 of NC_083354.1, read as the reverse complement.
CCAGAGCACAGCAGAGCAGCTTGGTGGTAGAGTGTTTGCCAAACATGTTTAAAGCTTCAATCTTCATCACTCTTAATAATAATAATTTAATCAACAAAACAAAACCTAAAACTGAATCTTCTACTCCAACCATCATTTCTGAGTAAGTCCAAGCTGCCTAGTTATCTACAAAACAGAGAAGATCTGGCTGTTTTTGTTTAATAGCTATCCCTATCTATATTCTGATTTTTACCCCTAAAAACCCACTAAGAATGAGGCCCTTATTTTGTGTGTCTGCTCCCTGGAGACAGATCTCTGCACTATGCCTCCTGGGAAGTGTAAGAGGGTCTTGCACTCTGACAGGCAGGAGGCATCTGAACTCTGCATGCGGACAGAGTAGACCTTGCAAGGCATTATGAAGAATGCACAGGGAGGTTGGAAGAGTAAGGAAACCACGGAACAAAGATACCGGGAAAGAAATAGGGTCAAACAGTGGGACCCAGTGGGAGAGTCAAGCTATTTATAAGAAAGCGTCAGACAGAAGTACTAAAGGTGTCAGAAGTGATGGGTGCAATTTCTGAAGAAGACTTCAGAGTAAAATCACTGTCCACGAGCGTTCACAGCAGCATTGTTCGCAATAAGCAAAATGTGGAGGAACCGGCACATCCATCATCCAAGGAACAGATTAGCAAGTGTGGAATATCCAAACTCCGGCATAAATACTATGTCCCACAACACAGAACGGAGTAGTGGCACGTCTGCAGCACAGATGAATCTTCGGCACCTGCTGCCTAGCCGAAGATGTCTCAGCTAGAGAATTACATCATATGATTCCATTAGAGGAAGTGCCTGGAATGCGCACAGTCGTGTGGACCGCAGGTGGGCTAGAATGTGCAGCTGAGAATGTGGTGAGACTATAAACGGACACGGTAGTTCTTGTAGGGATGGTGAAAATGAGGTATAATCAGATTGTGGTAATGGTTGTTTAACTGCATGGTCTTGCTAAGAATCACCAACGTGTATAACTGAGGTGTATGTGTGTGTGTGTGTGTGTGTGTGTGTGTGTGTGTGTGGTATGACTATGTGGTGGGTGGGCTTGAGCATGCAGTTGGCACATGCATTCATGTGTGGAGCTCAAATCAGGGCATGGGTATTGTTCTCTTCTGCTCTCTATTTTATCAGCTTGAGGCAGGCTCCCTCACTGAACTGAAATACTGCCATCTTGGTTAGGTTGCCTAGCACATGAGTTCAGGAGCTCCTCCTCTGTCTGCCCCACAGTGTCAGGGGTACAGACTCAGCCAGCCGTGCTGACTTTGGGGGATTGGGGCACTATGGATTCACATTCAGGTCCTTATGCTGAGCAAGGTCCTGAGCCATCTTCCCATGCCCAAATTCTGCGTTTGTAAAGGGTGATTCTATGGTATGAAAATTATACCTCGATAACACTTTTAATTTTAAAAAAATTACTATCTGGCTGTATTGTCATTGTTGTGTATTTTTTAAGGACCACCTCCTCTATATATAATATAATATTATATTATATATATTATATTATATATACATACATATTTCCCCTGGGTAGCCACAGTTGCATCACGTATTACATCACATATTACTAATTGCGTCAACAACTAGACTTCTCGGGCCCTGAGGGCACAAGAGTCAGAGCCGTTGCCTTCGCCCCCTCACCCACTCTTCCTGTAGGAGGCTGTTTCTCCTCTAGCTGTGAGCACCCCACCATTCCTGGCAGCATTACGTACGTTGGGGCTCCCAAGTTTCTCGAGTGAGGGGTGCCTAGCAGTACGGCAGAGGACAGGGTGACTTTTACTGGGGGAGTGCTGAGAAATACCAGCAATCACACAGGCCTGAGATCAGCAGCGAAGAGGGAGATAACTCCAGCCAGCACAAAAGTTTCACATTCCCTCAGCTGACTTTAGTTCTTCAAGGCAGATGGCTTTGAATCTCTGTGAATAGCCTCACATTTGCATAATGACTTTCCCCTTTTTTTTTTTTTTTTCTGGTTTGTTTTATTTCTATTACCTCCAGCTAATTGCTTTAGAATAACACTGCTATTTCCAGAAAACTCTCTCCTGTTAGGAAATGGTGCAACTGTAAATAACACTTACCCTGGTCACCAGTGGACCAAAGATGGCCAAGATAGCCGAACCCAAGCTAGGTGAGCAAAGTTGCCAGCCTCCCACCACGGCAGACGAAGCTGGAGAGGTGTAAGCTGTTGCTGAGGGACGGCATGGGGTTTGAGGTAGAAAGTCATGGAGCACATGATACTGTCTTGGGAAAGTCAGTGATTTTCAATACCATCAGCAAAAATTTTACCAGCATCAGAGATGGAATCAGCTTTGACGTGAACCAACAAATATTGGACTTGCTGCTACTGTCCCATTTTTGACCATGAAGAATGGGCTAAAGGTTTTATAAGCTTGCCTTAGGGTGGCGATTAATTGAGTTACAAAAAAATGATGCATAACAGGGGAACGCACTGGTTAGTTTCCACTTCCGGTAATCCAGATCTATTGTTTTGGCTAAACTTGTGAATGGTGTCCTAGCAAAGGGGCATGGAACAAACTCTGCTTCCAGAAAAAGAAAAATTCATGGAAAAAGAAAAGTTCTAAACCTTAGTTCCCGTTCTATTGCTGTGATGAAACATCATGACTAAGGCAACTTATAAAAGAAAGCATTTAATTGGGGGCTTGCTTAGGGTTTCAGGGGGTGAGTCTACAATCACCATGGGGGCAGCATGTCAGTAGGCCAGAAAGCATGGCACTGGGAGAGCAAGCTGTAGGCAGAGAGAGAGACAGAGACAGACAGTCAGACAGACGAGAATGAGTTTGGTGTAGGCTTTTGAAATCTTATATCCTACCCCGAGTAGAACACCTCCTCCAAACAGGCCATTCCTTCTAATCCTTTCCAAACAGTTCCACTAACTGGAAGCTAAGCATTCAAGTATGTGAACCTGTGTGAAGGCATTCTTATTCAAACTACCACACTGCCTCTATTTTATTTTTGATACAGGGTGGCAGTATGTGACCCAGGCTGACCTGGAACTCACTATGTAATTCAGGCCAGCCTAAGAACTTGCTTTGTAGCCCAGTTTGGCCTAGAATTCACCATCCTCCTGCCTCAGCCTCTAGAGTACTAGAATTACAACTTAACACTGCTACACCCAGCTTCTATGCCTGTCCTTAGAAGGATGTTATTTTCCAAGTTGCTTCAAATTGCATTTGCAGTACAGAATTTTCTACTGAAAAAGGTGCCCTCCTTGTGCCAGGAAGAGGAGGATATTCTTATCCCTGGGCATGGGGAGTCAACAGTCACATGAGTCTGTAAAACAAACCCACTGAGATAACCTTTGCTTTCCATGTATATTCTAGTTGCTTTCCCATAAGTCACTAGTCCGCTCCCGGCTCCTTCTCCCTTCATCTTGTGAACCTTCTAACTTCATCATTGTGTGCTAAAGTACAGATGCTCCATGTGCTTTCTCGGGTCTCCATTTCTTCCATGAAAAGACCTCCATGAGCATGCAAACATACTAACAAAACACACACAGTTTTTCTGCTGTTCATCTGCTTTGGTGGTTATAATTCTCAGGCCGCACACACAGAACCTAAGCGCATAGAGGAAAATCTTCTCCCTTGCAGCACAACTCCTAAATGTTCAAACCAACAATATATTAATCCTTTGAGTAATCCAAAGATTCTCCAGAGCCACACAGATAAAGCAAGCAGGAAAGGAAATCTCTTGTTGTCTTTCAACTTGTTCTTATTCCTCTTCAGACAGAAAACATCAAAGCTGTTTGTCTGAGTTAGGCTTTTATTGCTATGAAGAGACACCATTTCCATGGCAACTCTTATAAAGGAAAACATTTAATTGGGACTGGCTTACAGTTCAGAAGTTTAGGCCATTATCATCATGGCAGGAGGCATGGTAGCATGCAGGCAGACGTGGTCCTAGAGAAGTAGCTATGAGTTCTATAGATGAATCCGAAGACAGCAGGAAGAGAAAGAGAGCCACTAGCTCTGGCTCCGGCATCTGAAACCTCAAAGCCCAGTAACACGCTCAAGGCCACAGTCCTAATCCTTTCAAATAATTTCATTCAAATCACCACACTGTCTTTAGCATGATAGCATCAGGGAGATGGCTCATTGGAGACGGTGCGGTGTTTACTGTGCAAGCATGAGGACCTGAACTAAAATCCCCAGAACCCATGTTAAGGACAGACATGTAACAGCATCTGTAGTCCTACAAATAGGTGAGAGATCAACACAGCGGGATCCCTGGAAGCTACTGGGCCAGGTAGTCAGGCATAGTCAGCTGGGGAAACATAAAAAACACTGTCTCAAACAAGGTGGAGGTTAAGGACTGATGCCCAAGGCCAGCCTCTGATCTTCACACACAAATATGCACACGCACAGCAGACCCTCTTCGACTCAAAGATGCCAAAGATATGCTGTCCTGTAAGACTTTTCAGGGTTAAACACCATAGTATCCATCAGCCATTGCTCAAGGACATGGTTCTTCTCTGCAGGAAGAATCTTGTTCTCACTGCTGTACTTTAAAGTATAACCGGATTAGAGATGTATGCAGTTTTCCTGTCACCCCTGCTTCTGTTAGTGAGGCTGGCAGCCACTTGGGGGGATATACACAGTACTAAGAAACGATCCTGCACAGATAGAGAGGTAAACTCTGTGTGTGCGTGTACGTGTGCGTGCGTGCGTGCGTGCGTGCGTGCGTGCGTGCGTGCGTGTGTGTGTGTGTACCATGAGCAGACTCTGTTAGATGCTTCCTAACCTTCAGTCCTTGGAGCTCATTAAGTGGATGGAAAGGGAATGTCTGCTCACCTGCTGGGACCCACAATAGGGAGATTTATTGTTTTCTGTTTTTCAAGACAGCGTCTTGATAATTGAGTTCAGGCTGTTCTACACTTTCCTATATAGCCCAGGCTAACCTGGAAATCAACATTTTCCTGTTTCAGCCTCTCCAGCTGTGGGATAACAGGCATGAGACACCATGGCTGGCTTGGAGGAGCATTTTTATTACAATTGTCAGTTCCGTTCACCTCTCCTCCAGATAGCACCCAAAAGAGTTCTTGTACCTGAAAACTCACAACAGAAAATAAATGATTAAGTGAATGTTGCCGTCCCTGCACAAGGAGCTAGGAAGGGAAGGCATTTGTTCAAGTGCTTTCTGAGAGCACTCATATCTAAGGCAAGTACTGTGTCAGTTAGCCCCAGCATTAGCCACCAATCTGCCCTCCCTGGGGAATCACAGAAGGCCCTCCCAGGCGCAAATGAGGACACATGTGTCCTCACCCTTTCATCATCCTAGCTGCACCTCCCATACATTTCCCACCTGAGGCCTGCAGGAGCACCAACCAGAGGTGTCCCGGCAGCTTTAATTAAGCCAGCTGTTGAGCAATCTCAGCCATTGTGTCTGTAATTGCTTCAGGTTAACGCTTCAAGTGAAGCCTTCAGAACATGTTTGGGTTCCGTTCATGACCTCTGTGCAGTCTGCCAGCTCACCCGGGTCCTGAGCCATCACCACGGGGGCTGAAGCTTGTGACACACAGTGGAAAGAGAAGAACAAGTCTGGTCAGACTTTTCCAGCTCAGAAGACTCAAGATGTTTGCAGATGATCTTGCGCGGAAAACATAATGCTGGAGAGAGTTCTTTCTAAAAATGTTTTCATATTGTACAAGAAGTAGGAATATATTTTAGGAATAGCCTCTTCTACCCAGAAGAAAAGGAAGAAGAAGAGGAGGAGGAGGAGGAGGAGGAGGAGGAGGAGGAGGAGGAGGAGGAGGAGGAGGAGGAGGAGGAGGAAGAGGAGGATAACGATGACAACAACAACCCACTAATATAAGAATGTGTAACTTTTAGTTTTGGGGTTTTTTTTGTTTTGTTTTGTTTTTGTTTTGTTTTTTGAGTGGTGGGACCAGTCTCCAGTAGTCCAGCCTGGCTTTATAGCTGAGCATGACCTTGAATTTCTGATCCTCCTTTTTCCCCCTCCCAAGTGCTGGAGTATATGCCACCAGGTCCATTCATGCAGTGTTGGGGGCTTGCATTCTAGGCAAGCTTTCCTCTAACTGAGCCTAACTTTGGTAGTTGACGAGGACAACTGAATTGAAGTGTGTCGGTGGGGTAGCCTAGGCTAAACACTTAACAAGTATTTGTAATAGATAAGTGTTAGGGGAGCCTTTAATACCAAGAGATAGATGAAGAAAATGTGATTAATGGTGGCTTAAATAATTATATGTGTGATTTAATTTGCAGTGGCAGGTTTGGTTCAGCTGCCTAGGGACTGTACCAAGGGCTCTGCCTTCCTCATTTTCTGCTCAGGGGTTTTGTCATGCTGCCCTGTGTTGCAAACTCACATACAGAAGAAGCAAAGAGAAGGGAGAGAGGGCACACCCCCTCAAGAGGACCTCTGTGCCCCTTTATCTGAAAAGACCGTCTTTCCTGAACCAAAGTTAAATCCTGTGGTAGCTTTGGACTACAAACGAGATTGGGGAGTGGAGATTCAGCGAAAGGGATCTACAAAGTAACTGTTGACTTAATACAAGACTGAGAGCTGAGATGCACAAGGCAAGACAATGGTTTCAGGGCAAGCTATGTTGGGAGCAAGCAAACTCTATGTTCAGAGTTCCAGAATATCACCAAACATGCAGCAACTGATTTGCCTCATGTCTCTGCAAGGTGGCTCAGAAAACTCACACAAGTGCTCCTCTGCGTGCTTACCCTGGTACACATGCGCCTCACGCCACCCTCACTCTAAATAAATAACAGAGGTAAATAAGTAAAATAGAAAACACACACCAAGAGCAGACTGGATAATTCCCTGCTGGGAATATGGGACAGTGTTTCCTACATCACACCAATTGCTGATTAATAGACACTTTTCATTTTTAAAAGACTCATAAGTTCATGTTATTAATGCCATCATTTATAAGGTGAAAACTTTTACTTGCAAAGGCAAACCATTTCATGATAAAAAGGGTAAGTTGTAAAAGCAGGCAAACCTGTGTATTCAAACTTCTCACTTAAAAGCCTGGGTCAAGTCTCAAGTGTCTTTCCTGCAAAATGAAGCTAATGCTGACATCTATCTCCCACACTGCTGTGACTCATAAGAAAATGCTGCTCACTTATCCTAGGCCACTGCCAGGCACAGAATAAGGCTTCCGGGTCGCTCCTGCTGGTGCTTTTCTTTTGAGCTCATACTAATTGTCAATCCTAACCAATGTATTTTGCAAGCTCACCCACCGGTAGTGGTGGTTTTGTTTTAGTTTGCAGTGCTAGGAATTGCACCTTGGATCTGGGTAACGTGAGGCAAGCCCTCCACCACTGATCTACATCTCCAGGCCCAACACTGTTGTCCAATTTAATGCATTTATGCATTATGTCTTGTGACCTCTTTCTGCCAAAAGGCATAACTTAAAAGATATTCTGGGGTGTATTTTGCTAACCCATTAAACAGACTCAGACTTTACTATGGTAGTGAATTAGACAACATCCGGTGGCATCTCTGGCATTTTCTAGATGGTATTAGTCATGGCTCCTGGCTATAACAGCTTCAGCTGGTGACAGCCCTCCACAGCATGGACTATAAGCCCCAGACGCAGCCATTTGGAGCTATCTGTTGAACTCCTGAGTTATCTTGGTATATGTCTTAGCTAGAGTTTCTATTGCTGCAATAAAACACCATGACCAAAAAGCAAGTTGGGGAGGAAAGAGTTGGTTCAGCTTTCACTTCCCCATTGTTCTTCATAACCAAGGGAAGTCAGGACAGAAGCTCAGCTGGACAGGAACCTGGAGGCAGGAGCCAATGCAGAGGCCATGGAGGGGTGCTGCTTACTGGCTTGCTCTTCATGGATTGCTTGGTCAGCTTTCTTAGGGAACCCAGGACTACAGTCCAGGGTGGCACCAGCTACAGTGAGCTGGGACCTCCCACACTGATCACTACTTGAGGAAATACTGGATCTCATGGAGGCGTTTCCTCAGCTGAGGCTCCTTTCTCTCTGATGACTCTAGCTTGTGTCAAGTTGACCTAAACCAGCTTGTACAGTATTTATCCCCAGACTGTCCAAGCCTTCATGAAGAGCATCTCATGGCCTACATGTCCGCATTTCTACCCTTGGACTGTTCACCTTTTTAAAGTACGAATATAAAAGGAGAACAGTCACAGTAGTCAATTTAGCCTCCAAGGCTATCAGACAGATAGTGGGTGCGGTGGCTGATGCCTGCAATCCTAGTATTCATGAGGTGGGGGCAGGAGGATCACCCATGAGTTCAAAGCCAGCGACTACACAGTGAGATCCTATCTCGAAAAGAAATCAAAACTACCAGGCGGTCGTCGTGCATGCCTGTAATCCCAGCACTCAGGAGGCCAGCCTGATCTACAGAGCAAGTTCCAGGACAGCGTGGCTACACAGAGAAACCCTGCCTAAAAACAACAACAACAAATCAAAATTAACCCAGGGGAAAAGATGAGGCAGAAGACTGCGGCATTGCTTGTGCTGTGCTAAATGCATGTGCCGATCCTGGAGCCTCGCAAAGGCACTGAAGCGGGTGGCAGCCAGGACCGGTGGCCAGGGCTGCAGTATTAACTTACTCAGAAGGCCTACCAGGCTACAGAACAGTTCGATAGGAATGCTTGGTTGTCATGGTTCCCCTTCTTTAAGCAGTAAGAGCCAATAGAAAACGTACCTGTTTGGTCACAATATTAAGCACAAAATTATTTTGAGTCATTTGTAGGCAGTCTGATAAGGTAAATACAACTGATTTCAAATGATGGCTGTTTTGTAAATCTGAGCAATCCCGTGCCTTCCCTTTAGAACAGCAGTCATGACCCCTTCCTAGGTCAAATATCAGATATCCTGCATATCAGCTACTTACATTATGATTATAACAGTAGCAAAAATACAGTTATGAAGTAGCAACAAAATAAGTTTATGGTTTGGGGCCACCACAACATGAGGAACTGTATTAAAGTGTCTCAGCATTAGAAAGGTCACTTTTCCCTTATGAATATCATGCCTAAAACACCTAGACATTTGCAAAATGGCTAATCCCAGCCAGGATTATCAGAAGACACTATTCTTTCCTCAGGGTATCTAAACAAAGTTAAAACCAGATGCTGACTAAGTTTCCTTGAAGGTGATGGAAATGGCAGCCTCTGTGTGGTCCATGCAACTGTTTAATTGCAGACTGGAGAATCTTTGATGTGGTCAAAGTGGTATCCCCATAAATACTATTTTTGGTACCCATGGAGAGTGAAGTTAGAAGATGTTCTTTATGGAATATGAGACACAGGAAGGCAGAATCTGGAACCTGGTGCTATCGGACTAAATGCTACTCTCTGCTTTATGCAGCCAAGCACATAGCCTCTCGCTCGAAGTCCAGAGGTCTTTAAATCTGTGCCAGGAAAAGACCAGAGAGGTGTTAGACTGCATTGGGCATTTCTAGCCCATTCAAAATACAGGAAAATGGGGCTAGAATCAAAGACGAAGTGTTCTCTGAGGGGCGCATGGTGACACGCCCCTGTAATCTCAGCACTTAGGGAGCCAGAGGCGGGGTACTGAGAGTTTGAGACCAGCCAAGGCTCAGAGTAAGTTGGGGGTCAAAGCCAACAAAAACTAAACCAACCAAACAAGCACTGGTTCCTCCTTAAGAAGCAAGACTATGGACATAGTAAAACGACAAGTGTTTACCAGGGGACTGGAGAAGGATCAGGCTGAGGAGATGGCATTAAGGGCTTCCAGATCAGTCCCCCTCCTCTGCATGACTCTGTGATGTCAGGTACCTTAATCCAAGACCAGATAATCAGGACCCTGAGAAGGAACCCTTAATGGCCTATAGACTTCAGATGATGTTGCCATATCACAGTAGATTTACTGATTGTAACAAATGTACCACTCTGCTGGCATTATTGACTGAAGAAGAGGTTGTGTACCATCAGAGGTGCGGAGTGGATGGAACATTTTATATTTTACAGTCAAGTTTTCTGTGAGCCTAAAAGTGCTCCTTTAAAATCATCTGTTTTTAAAAGTTGTTCTTGGTATCTGAGGATGCAGAAGATGTCCACTATCTGAGGTGTGTCTTGTGTGATCTGGGTTACTGCTACCAGGTCAAATGGACACTATGTCTCTAAACCAACACACAGCCTAAGACAGAGCTTGCAGCCACGGGTTTGGAAACACAATAGGCAACTTGACAAAAGCTTGAGTCATCTTTGAGGAGGGAAACTCAGCTGAGGGATTATTACCTCTGTCAGATTGCCTGTAAGCAAGTCTGGAGGCACTTTCTTCACTGATGATTGCTGTGGGAAGCCCCAGCCCACTGCGGGTGATGCCACTCCCTAGCAGGTAGTTCTGGGGGGTGTAAGAAAAGGTAGCTGAACTGAACCTGAGGAGGAAGCCAATAAGCACCATTCCTCCATGAAGGAAGAATGAAGGCATGAAGCTCTTGCCTCCGGGTTTCTGTTTGAGTTCCTGCCCTGACTTCCCTCAATGATGGACCATGATGTGGAAGTGTAAGATGAAACAAACTCTTTCCTCCCCAAGTTGTTTTTGATCATGGTGCTTATCACAGCAATAGAAACTCAAGACAACTGTCCTCCAGATGTGATATCTAGAAGACCAGAGACGTCTGCAATTTTCTTGTTCTTTCTACTGTATTCCAGTTGCTTTGGGAGTGCCTGGCCCAGCGCAAGTGTGCTCAGTAGTTACTGAACGACTATAAATCTGAATGGATCATTCCCTTCTTTTTCTTTGGTTCTGAGTAAAATTCCTACCGGCCAATAGAAGCCGGGTTGGTGAAGGCAAGTTACAGAGTTAAGCATGCTCTTCTACCCTTGCATTTTCCATAACTGAGAAGCTAAGGCCCTATTTAAAGCTTGTTCCTGGGTTTGAGACTGCTGGGCTCAGAGTGAGTCTGCCTGGGGCTCTTCTGCCTTATCACATCCAGTGATGAAAAACCATCTTTTTGCAAACCTCAGATACTTTCCTTCAATTCTATTCTCCCTCCAATGCCACACAGACATGCATGCACACTGACCACAGAAGAACTGCAATGTAGTTATAAAGAGTTATGTAGGTATATCTACATTAAAAAAAAGCTTTATCATAGAAGTCAGGATCCATTTTGATTCTGAATAATTATTTTTAGCAGCTTTAATGAGAATGGAGTTTATAAAAGCCAACACACAAAATCCAGCCTCTGTATAGCAGCATTCTGTGGCTCAGGGTCTCAGGCTTCCAATTTGTTGCCCTGTAATACAATATGGCTTTGCCTAAGTTCACGCAACAGTGCAAGATAGATCACTCTAGCTATAGCCATTATGTTTGCATTCCAGAAAGAACAAGAAGGAAATAGTAGTGCATACCACCTTATTTTCCAAAAACCACCCCATCGCTTTTAGAGCCAAGCCATCACTTTTTGCTAATAACCCATTGGCCAGAGCTTTGCTGCCTGGCCTGAGCTTTGTCACATGGCCAAAGCTGGCTGCCAGGTAGACTGGGAAGTATTTGGTTTGTTTTCTGAGCAGTCACGTACCAAGTGAAAGCTTTATTGCCATAGATAAAAAGGACAAATTCTGGGATCACCAGCACTCTGAGCCGTGCACGGCTGCCTTGCAATACATGCTGTCTACTTAACCCATCCTCAGGGAGCCTCACTTCCTGGCAGGAGTCAAGGTGGGACTCCCTGAGAGTCCATGAGACTCCCTGTTTCCAGAAAACATGCATTTACACACACACTCTGAATATGTAGTGTTAGAGTAAAGATGAGAAATACTGTTGAAAAGGAGAAAATGATAAAACTAAGAACAGAGAATGGCCCATGGTAATTATTCAGTCCTACCAGGAGACCATGTTCTTCTTGGGGACTCTCAAGAGCATGAAATAACGCTGTAGTAGGCCAGGCATGTGATTTCTTTGAAAATACAATTCTCTCAGGCTTTTGACTTAGTCTCTTGAAGTAAATGCTATGCATTGGTTTTAATAGCTTGGAGACCTTGTGTCTTATGGGTTTTATGCCTGAGATCTTTTCTCACAGCCCTCTGTATTCCATGTATCTTTGACCCCATCTTAAAGGCGACTGCCCCAAAGCTGGGTGAAACAGCAAGCTGTTGATAACCTAATCTTGCACCCTAATTGAACCTTTGCTGCCAGGCTGGCTTTCTCGGCCTAGCTGACACACCTAACTGAAGTCAATAGGAAAAAGCTTGAAGCATGAGCCGGGTCCGTTACTATAGTTAACCCTCAAACCCACAATCTCTAGCTCCTTCATTCCAAGGTTCAGAGACAACTGATGTGGTCCCTGAAGTCCCTGAAGCACATAACGTTAACTGCAGGGAACAGGCAGTGCCTCTCCTGGTTGACATCATCATGGGCCTGTGTGTATTTTTCAGGAAGCTATGAGCACCCACTGCACAGCTGCCCAACTTAAGAGACCCACTGTTGCTCCATATCTTAGATAACAGCATACATCTTTTGCTGCGGGGTCCTTTGCCTAGCCACCATGCCTCTTAGGCATGTGTCAGGGAGAGAATGGCTAAGGACCAGACATGTTCTGCAATCCTGAGCCTGGACCAGCCTGATCATCTTGCTTCAGTTATCTTCTCCTTATCAGGTCGGTAAATCCCACCCTTAGCAAATGCACCATCCAGGGCCTGGGACACCGGCCACAGTGGAGTCTCCTTGTTTGCACTGACTTTATTGGGGGAATGAAAAGCCACTCTCCATGAAGACCGACCATACCGTAGAAGATCCCAAACACTCGTTCCTAATTCTCTCCCACTTCTTGGCTCATGGAGCCAGAATCTTGTGGTTGGTTGGATATGGGCAATTTCTGTTGCAGACCTCATTCTATGCACCCTATGCGCTCTGAAGAGGACATAGATTTATATGGTGTATGTTGAACCCTTTGACCTCCACTTTTGACCTCAATGAGTTATTCATACAAAACAAGGAACTGAACACAATGCCTTATATTTTTAAAAAACAGACTAAGTTTAAGAGATAAAATTGTAAACTCCTAGAAAAAAATTAGATGCAAATTTACATGAGTGTGAATCAGACAATAGTTCCCTATATTTAACACAAAAAACATATAAAACAGGTTAATTATATGCTGTGAAAATTCAAAATATTTGTATTTTAAAACAAGAAAGTAAAAAGATGATCCACAGAAAAAGATGCAGTCTTTGTAACTAATATAACATGTCTAGCATCCAGAACATGTAAAGAGCTCTTACAAGTAACCACATTTGAATGAGCAAAGTATGGGAATCCATATTTTTCCTCAGAAGAGGTGTTCTGGCTGGTAAGCTCAAGAAAGGATGCACAGTACTGTAAGGAATTAGGGGAGTCAGTGAGATGTTACTTCAAACTCATTAAAATGAACAAGTAGAGTGCTGGGAAGATGGCTCTGTGGGTAAAGTGTTTGTTGCCATGCAAGTGTAGAGACTAGCATTTAGATCTCTGTCACCCACAAAATGCTAGGCAGGTGTGGCAGCCTGGCTATAATCCCAGTCTTCCAGGAGCAGAGAAAGAGAATCTCCAAATATAGTCGTCTAGTTGGACTAGCTGAATCAGGGAGCTCGGATTCAGTGAGAGACCAGCCTCAAAACACAAGTGGAGAGTGATTGAGGAAGACACTTAGTGTCAACCTCTGGATTCCATACATGCACAGACAGAGACAGAAAGAGAAAGAGAGAGAGAACTATGCAATCACACACATGAATGTGTACATGCATGTACATACCTATGCCTAAAATTATCAAGAAATGCATTAATAAAAATTAGTCAAAGGCAATTGTTGACAAAAATAGGGAAACTGAAATTCTTCTGCCTTGCTAGTGATAATGTAAAATAGTGTATTACCAACTACCCAACAGCCCAGAACTTCAGCACAACTATTATGTACAGCACAAAGAGGGGGTGTTAGCTACTCTTGGTAGCAATCTCTGTGGGGAAACAGTCTCGGGTGCACTCATCCCAGAGAAGGAAGTTTTTGCATACTTTGGTCAGTTGTGGAAGAGGAAAACTTTGTCCTCACTTCTGAGCCTCACCCGGGGAGGCTTTGCCACTCCCATGAGTCTCAGGCATTGAGGTCCTTGACATGGCCGCCTTTATGTCAACAACACACATTCACTCAAAACTTCATCCACTCCTTACGCATTCACTTGGGGCTTTTTCCACTCACCACACATGTGACCCAGTAATTCCTAAGAATATGCTCAAGTAAATTGAAAATTTTCATCTGACCAAACACTTGTACACAAATACCCATAGGGGGCTCCATTCTCAGACACTCCTTCCCTGATACAGCCAGAGGGCCTGCAGACCCTCCCGATATACGTTAAGTCCCTAGTTTGTTGTTTGGTTGTTTTTTTTTTGAGACAGGGTTTCTCTGTGTAGCTCTGGCTGTCCTGGAACTAGCTCTGTAGGTTAGGCCACCTGCCTCTGCCTCCCAAGGGCTCGGATTAAATGTGTGCATGGCTATGCCTGGCTTTTTGTTTTGTTTTGAATAAATCCTGGAAAATCCTAAATTATCTTTGATGAACAGAAAATAACATTGAAGATCCAAAACAGAGTAAGCTCTTGTAACATTGCTGTGTTTTCTAATGCTTCTATTGTTACACATTATTGTAAAGGCTACCACAGTGTGGAAAAAAAAATCACTGTTCAAAGCCAACAGTTCCTTTCTTGCAATAAAAAGGAAAATAGGCATCCTATTTGAGCCTATCTTTTATTTGCACTAGTTTTTTGTACATACTCTAAATGACAAAGTAAAGTTACAATTATAATTTATTTTCAGTTTCTGTGTTTTAACTCCATTAGTCATACCTTTCAATAAAACACAACTTATGAAAACATATTCATTTGTTTGTAACACATATATAACATAAAGATGCCTTACAACTTTGATAACTAAACACCATTATTATTTGCCTATAAAAGACCCATTAAAAATGTGGAATTTTACTCTTACACACAGACACACACACACACACACACACACACCTGACTAATTTTTGTGAGAAAAAAAAAAAGTTTTATTACATCAGAATTAGTAGAACAATATAAAGATAATCCGGTTGAGTGCTCTTATCAGGGAGTTGTGACCATGTATGACATTAATAAGTTGGCTGTGTAACCCTTAAACTGTCTGTAAAATGTTGTGGTAATGTAAATTAGTGTGGTTTTCTCCTGGAGTGAGAACCTATAGTTCTCAGAAGATATGGAAACTGACAGCCTGTGATGGATGAAGACACTTGTACTGATAGAATTGAAGGTCATGTTAGATGGTCCTGGTCCCGTGTGCGAGGAGATGGCCACTGTTCAGTGGCCTTTAAAGACAAGAATTTATCTTGCAGAAAAACAGAGGAGTGATGGAGTTTCCAGTACTCTCAGTGTTTATAAGGATCCACATGTCCTCATGGGACATGGAGGTGGTAAATTGATGCAGCGCTCTTCTAGGGTGTAATCATCTATCAGCGTGGAGGACAGTGAGTCCTGGGAGCACGTGTGCAAGGGAAGGAAGAAAAAGTGGCCAAGGACAGAGAGAACTGTTGTGAACTGAGCAGAAGCAGAAAAATCAAATGTGGTGGTCTAGATGAGAAATGTCCCCGTGGGTTCATGTATTTGAACACCTGGTCCTCTGGTGGCAGTGCTCTATCAGGAGATGATGAAACCTGTAAGAGCTATAGCTCGGGGAAATACATAACATTATAGATTTTCCCCACCTCCAGTTTCTCTCCACCTTGAACATGTGGTTGAAGATGAGACCTCTCAGTTTCCTGCTCCAGCTAACTGCTGCTCTGCCCCATCCCTGCCCCACCATATGGACTCTCTTCTTGAAACCATAAGCTTAAGTATACTCTTTCTTCCTTACGTCGCTTTTGGTAGTGGCATTTTTTTACAGCAACAAGAAGTAACTAGTATAGAAAGGCATTGGTAGGTTGGGCTTTTAACATGGTCTTCAAGGAAAACACAGAGCAGACATGATTAACTGCTCTTAAAAAAATTGGAGTTGGAGGGATGACTCTACAGTTAAGGGCATGCACTGCTGATCTAGCTGAAGAACTGAGGTCGGTTCTCAGTACCCACATCAGGTGGCTTTGTAACTCTAGATCTAGGTGACATAAAAGCTTCTTCTGGATTCTATGGCCACCTGCATTTGTATGCATGCACACACATAATTTATAAACATAGGTAAACTTTGTTTTAAATGTCTTGGAAGAGGAAGTCAAGCTAGGTGTCACGATCATGCTTAGTTAGCTTTTTCATACAGCCCAAGACCACATGTCTAGGAACAGAACCGCTGGCAGTGGTTTGGACCCTACTCTGTCAGTTAATAGTTGAGGTTAATTTTAAAGTACCTGTATTTAAACTTGAGTGGACAGAGACATTAATAACTAGTACATTGCAACTGAGTCTTGTTTGCAGATAGAAAAAAAAAATATATATATATATATATATCACCTGTGAGGTAGATTCTGGGGAATTTCTTACCTGTCTTTTCAGGTTCTCACTGAAAACTCGGGGTACCTGATCTTGCTAAATTCCTCCAGCAAGGCTTTCTTGTTTTTGTTTTTTCATTTTTCTTTTCTTTTTTCTTTTCATTCTAGGCTGGGTCGAGTTGACGATTAACACTAAATAGGACACAGAGGGGATGAGAAGTGATATTATAAATATGAATACATTAGAATCATTATTTCTAAGCAGCTTCAGTTTAATAGAAGATAAGTCTTTCTAATCAAAATTTTATAATCTGCAAGATATTATCCAGCTACTTGTGCCCCAAAATAATTTGACCAAAAACTGATGGTTGCTCATCAAAGATTCTGTGGAAGAAGAGGTTCTACAGAGATGTTTGTCTTAGTTGGCAATATTCTATAGTGAGTGATGTATGAGCTTGACTGTACAATATTTCTGGTGTAACTTGATAGCTAAGTTAAGGCTAAATGTGAAAATAGAGTTGGGATCATGAATTGGGGCTTTTTGATTCATTGTACAAAATAATGGGTTTCCTCTTTATATGAATATCTTACATGTACATCACATACCTGATCATGTTGTCTTTTCCCACTGCTGCTAGTTCCTCCATCTTCCAAAATAGTCTTCTTGACACTTTCACACCTTAAAAAAAATCTAGATTCAGCTGGGCCTGGTGACACATGCCTGTAATCTCAGCACTCTGGAAGGCAGAGGCCAGAGGATCTCTGTAAGTTCCAGGACAGCCAAGGCTACAGAGAGAAACCCTGTCTCAGAAAAACAAAACAAAAAACAAACAAACAAAAAAAACCAAACAACCTATATTTCACATGTAAGGGAAAACATACAGTGTTTGTCTAAGTCTGGCTTATTTTTCTTGGCATCATGATCTCCAGTTCCATTCATTCTCCAGAAAATGACATGATTTCATTATTCTTCGTAGATAAGCAAATACATATATGTAAATATGTAAGTAAATGTATATACAAATATATATAAGTAAGTAAATATATATACTTGCATGTGCTCTCTCGAATACACACACACACACACACACACGTCACATTTCTTTTTCCTCATATCTGTTAATGAATATCTAGGTTGATTCCATAACTCAGCTATTGTGAGTAATGAAACAAATGTGCATGTGCAGATATTTCTGCTGTGGTTTGAATTAGGTTCCATCTGGAATATACACAGGAGTAATATAGCTGGCTTCATTTTAGACACCCTGGAAATGTTAATGCTTGGGAAATGAGGACGGTCGCTCTCCGTGGTACTGAAACATCAACAGGCTAATGGTCCCCTAACTTGCTGACTTTATTCTCTTAGGAGTCGAGGCTACCAGGTTTGAGCAATCACCTGAATAAAGGCAGGGTGAGTTGAGGAGCTTTAAAACCAAAGAATGAACCAACCAAAGAATGAACCAAGAAGATTTCTTAAAATTCAGGATGCTATGACTGGAAAGGATTTCAGGTGTATCGGAGTAACCCCTTAGTCCTGCCACTGAGGAAACAGATGCAGAGAGCAAACTCACTTGTCCCATGCAGCAGAGACTCGGGACCACTGGAAGAGATACTGTGAGAAGTGGCTAGTTCTGGAGGGTTACTCTTAACATTGCCAACAAATAGTTCTACCAGTTGAGTGTGACCCCAGCGTACCAGTGCAAGGGCATCCATATATCATATTCAGTCAGGACTTCACAGAGCCCCAGCAGAAGCCCAGTGCAACCTCCTAGGGTCTGCGGACGACTTCTGCTATTTTGAAACGTGACCATACATCTGACTGGCCTATGGTGATTTCCAAGGCTGGGGTCTGAGGCAGCTAGGCATGTAAGAAGTGTACCCTTCTCTTACATGGCTGATGTCACTCAGTGAGGTTGTGCATCTGTCATTTGGTGACAGCTAGTGAAATGAAGAACAGGAGAAAGAACAGATGGGTGAGGCACCCAGGAATCCATCCTATAGAGGTTCAGTGAAGCAAGGGTTCATTGACGAGTTAATCATCTGGTTAATTTTTCAAAGGGAAATAAAAATAAATAAATAAATAAATAAAACAGAATTTGCTGACACAGATAATCACACTGGTCAAAACTGGGGAGGGTTTTTGGTTTTTATGGTTTGGTTTGGTTTTGGGTTTGATTTTGATTTTTGGCCTGGTATCATTTAGATAAACAAAGACATGCCTAAGAGATAAGATTTACATACATGAGGAAGCTACTTTAAAACTTTCATTTTAATTTTTATATAATTCTAACTCTGTGTGTGTGTGTATTTTTAACACCAGGCACTTGGAGACATTAATAACTAGTGAATTGAAGCTGAGATAGGAGAAAGCTTCCTGTGAGACAGAAGCCAGGGAAGTTTCTGCTTGCCCTTGCAGAGGCTCACTGAAACCTCGTGCCTCAGATGGAGGCAACTCAGGTGCTGTAACAGCCTTGAGGCCCCAGAGCCAAGAGCAGGTGCAGACTGCTGGCCTGCTCTCCCGGGGGCCTGGAAGAGTTAGACTGAGACTCACACTGTGAACAAAAGCCAGGAAGCAGGACCCTCTGGGATGCTTCAGGAGCCTGTGTCAGAGATAGAGACTCAGCCTCGGGTACGTCAGTCCTGCTTCTTGTCTGTAACCATGAGTCTTCAGACCCGGAGATGCTGAGGGTGGGTGCCTCCAGTTCTGCCTTGGTGTCCTCTTTAAATCATTCGAGCATTGCTGAAGACTCTGCCATGGCTGCTCTATCCTTCTCCCACACTAAAGGAGCATTCATTTATCTGTCTGTGCTCTATCTATCTATCTATCTATCTATCCATCTATGTACTACCTATCATCAATCTATTTATTTCTCTATCATCAATCTATACATTTGTCATCTATCTATGCATTCTGAATTATCTTTTCCACTTAAGTTGATGTATCATTTCCTTATAGTCATAAGGACTCCCTCTTGCAGATTTTTTTACCCCACAAATGAAGTGTACTGGGGAAGACCAGGGCCCCATTCTCTCATTGTGCAGAGAGAATCTAGGAGTCCAAGTTTGCCCCAAGAAGGACTATGACTAAGAAAGTGCTAGGTCAAAATTCTGCCAAAATGACCTTCCACCCACAGAGCTCAGATTTCCTGAGCCCAGGGTACATCTGACACCAGGGATGTTTGAGGAGACTAAGTAAATGATTGGGGGTGGAGTAAGGAAGGTTCCTGAAGGGCTGAGCCCTATTCCGGAAAGGCTCTCTGGAGGCTACAGCACAGCACCGGATCCTGCATTGCAGGCTGAAGCCGGTTTAATTGCTGGTAATTAAGGCAGGATCTATAGTTTCTGGGCATGCCCAGTGGGGGAAGGGCTGCATTTCTGGCCTCCAGTGAGCTGCATGGAAGCAATCAGTGCTCCACAGAGCTTGCAACACCGCAGCTCTTAGCCAGGCCTGTTGCTGGGCAGTTTTTAGCACCAGGGGTCTTTATAAAGCTGCTTTTTCAGGACAGAAACTTGTCTTTTCAAAGGAAATCAAGATAGAGTAGAAATAGTTAATCCTTATGGAGCATTTACTAAAGGTCTTGCATTGTTTTAAGCATGCTTAATTTTCAAAAGATAGCAGTGGGTGAATTTTTAATTGATGATGATAAGATTAGATAATTCACTCAAGATCCACAGTTGGCACAGAATTAAAATCTAATTAATTGGATTCCAGAATTCCAGCTGTTAGGCACTGTGGTCTTCAGCATGTAGTGCAAACTGGGAGCCTTATTTATAAGCCTTCAAGGTATATGGCTCCCCCATTCTTTTCCTCCTTTCCTTTCCTTTCCTTTCCTTTCCTTTCCTTTCCTTTCCTTTCCTTTCCTTTTTTCTCCTCCTCCTCTTCCCCTTCCTCCTTCTCTTCCTCCTTCTTATCCTCTTGTTTGACTGCCCTAATTTTTTTTATTAGGTATTAATTTTTACAAGCATTGCTTACATCTTACATTAGCAGCAATGGTGGAGCCTGCTGCCCAGGTGAGAACCACCAACCATGTGATGAACCTGTGACCCCTTTCTTGCCCATGGTCCTTGCCAGTGTCAGAGCTTGTGGACTGGTATGGTGACTCACTGGGTATCATGGCATTCTTCTGAGAACTTTAAGGAGTAGCCCAATGAAGACAACCTCAAAGATTTTATATGTGGAATTTTCACTGACCAGTAAGAATTCAAGATTCCCAAAACCCCACAGTGAGGTCCGGCTGTCTCTTTAGTAACAGACTGAAGAATTCCAGCAAACTCGATGGTCAGCATCATGATGGATGGTTTGACGTAGTATGCATCTTTAGGAACTTAGTGTATGCAGCCACCATGGCAGACAAGAATCCTGTATATGACATAACCTTGCTTGGCCGCTGTATCCCAGCCTGAGTGCCTTCATTCAGCCCAGTGGAGTGGGGATCGCAGAGAGCTGGCTGTGTTGCCAGCAGCGGACCCTCAGAAGAAAGCGCATCTCTGTAGACTGCCTTGCTCCTGGATGTGCTTGTGTGCCTCCATCTCAACTCACCCAATGACTTCCCTAGACAGAAAGGAAGAAGCCTTTGCCCATAACCCCTTTAGTGGCTCTGCCCACATCACTTTAAAATATGGAAGTGTCTAATAAAATTTGAGATTTCTGATTTTCTTGAGGGGGGAAAAAACCCTGCTAACACAGGCATGGCAACAATGAATCAGGTCTGGGTAGCCACTGCTCCTTCAGTGAGGTAGCCTGTCATTTTCCCAGCTTGTACCACTCCCTCATCTAAATCCTGGCCTATTTCTGGCCCTCCTTGGCAGGCTGAGATTGTGACAGTTTCCCATTAAGTAAGTATAATAGAGCACGAGGAAGGATTAGCATAAAGAGGTGGGGTAGTGAGGCTCAGATCCACCACAGCAAGGGCGCTTGCACTCTTTCATTCAAAGAGGAAAAGCTCATTGCTGAGTCCAAAGTATCCCCAGTCTCATTTGTCAGCTCACAGATAAGCAGAGACGAGCTGGCTCAGGGTGGGGTGGGAGTCGCAAAAATCTCAAGACTGCAGCTCCAGACCGCGCGTCTCTTCTCATCTGCTTTTAAGAGATTACTTTTCATAAGGCTTGGCCATAAGCTCTGCTTTATCATTCCTGCAGGTGCTTCCAGCTGGACAAAATCCTCAAGCTAAAAGCTTGCATCTTAACAGAGAAGAAGGGCATTTGGCTGTCTGTGGCCGGCCAGCCTCACCAGCCTGCTTGCTTTGGCGTAACCAAATGGAAAATCTCATCTGTGTTTTGAGTTTCTTGAAATTTTTGTCTACTCCTGGCACTGGCAGGATTCAAGTTCAGGTTCATGTGTGCACACCCACAACCCTGCCTATTAAAAGGCTCTAGGGACTTGGTGGGGTGAAGAGGCAGTCAAAGGGAAGGACTAGCATGAAGTGAGGGATGTGCAGCTTGTGACATACATTAAGGAAGCAAGAAGGGCCCCATAAATGCTTCCTAAGAGGCACAAGATCAAGTCCACACCCCGCCCCCAAGTTCCTCCAGGCTCCAAAGGGCTTTGTCTTAGAATACTGCCTTCTAGAGCCAGGAAGGTGTGATAGTGCACACCTTTAATCCCAGTACTCCGGGAGGGCAGAGGCAGGCTGTGAGTTCAAGGCCAGCCTTGTCCACAGAGCAAATCACAGCCAAGGCTACCAGAGAAACCCTGTCTCAAAAAAACAAACAAAAATATATCCTTCTATACATTAGAGAGAGAATGAAGTCTGGGCTACTGACACTGTGGACGGTTAGGCTATCCCCCTGGTGTCCTGGAGGGCAGCTGGTATAGAGAGCTGTGGGACACAGCCAGCCTAAGGGACAGGTCCAGAAGCTCAATACTGAACCCACAGGGCGATACTGGAAGACACCAGGAAAGGTGTGCCTGCTTTTCGTTTCCAAGTCTGTAGTTTAGCTGGGCAGTCCGGATGCTCCAGGTAACCCGGAAGCCTCCGGCACCTGGATACAAACGGCCTCTTGCTAAAGCAACACACCTGCAGCCAAGCTTGAAGAGCTGAGCTGGATCACCAGGACGCACACTGTGGTGTGGAGAGCTGCTTGTTAAGCTGCTTTGTTATGCTTTCACCTGGGGAAGCAGTTTTTGAAAAAGGTTAAGCGTTTCCACACCTTTTTTCTCTTTGTGTTGATGTGACTTGTTTTTGCTTTGCCTGTAAATAATGAAGCCTGGAATAAACCCGCACTGCTTCAGTCAGACTGACAGCCCTCTCAAGCCGATCCCGTATGTAGTGTGATTTGTTCTCACTCCCCACGCAGGTACTGGTCAACTCTGCTGGCAGGCTCCGGCAAGCTGGAATGTTCATGCTTTGCTCAGCTGCAAGACTCTAGCCTGCTATGTGCATGCTTTCTTTTCCTGGATTAGCCCCTCAAGACTCTTCATAGACGAGCTCGAGTAAAGTTGCTTTTTCCTCAGCCTTCACCTCAGAGCATCCTGGAGAATGAGTACAGATAGTGCAGCAGGACTGTTGTGGTCTGAATATGAAACCTCTCCCACGTGGTGTTGACTGCTGGCTTCCCAGATAGTGACACTCTTTGGGGAAGGTTCTGGAAACTCTAGGAGATGGAACCTAGGTAAAAGAAATAGGTCAGCAGGAGCCTAGTGGGGGTGGCACTAGGCCTGGGGGGGGGTACCTTGTGCCTGGTTTCTTCCTTTCCCTCTCTGCTTCCTGTCCACCTAAGGTGAGCAGCTTCGCTCTGCCACACAATCCCACCACTGTGATTCTCTGCCTGACTGTGAGGGGCCAAGACAGCAGAGTGTGAGCCTTCTGAGGCCATGAGCCATTCCAGCCTGTGTAAGGAAAAAAGCCTGGCGGCTCTTGTTTGAATTTCCCTGAAAGCTAATGCTGAGCATCTTTTAGTGCACTGACTGGCCATTTATATCTTCTTTGGAGAATATCTATTCAAAATTTTCACCTATTTTAAAATCATGTTTTTTATCTTCTTGAATGAGGTATGAGAGATTCTTAATATATTCTATATATAAGTTTATTATCTGATAAGTGATTATAATTCAACACCGAAGACCAATTGTTTTATATGTATGTATGTATGTATGTATTTTTTATATATTTATATATAATATATTTTATATTTATATATTGTTATATATGAATATATATGGAAATTTCTGTCGATACTTATACATTCATATATATGACATATATTCATATATTACATATATTCATATATTGCATATATGAATGTGTAAGTAGTGACAGTTTTCAAGTTAGCTTCCTGGTTGGGAAGACAAGCATTATGATTTGAACATGAAATGCCCTTCCTACCCAGGCTTCTGTCTTGAATGCTTGGTCCAGCTGATAGGGCTATTTGAGGAGGTACTTAAAATTTTAGGAGGGGGGAAGTAGGTCTCTGGGGAGAGATCATTGAGACAATATTTGTCCTGGGTCATGTCCTGTCACTCCGCCTGCATCCTGTCTGTTATGAGGTCAGGGAGTTCCTTTGCTACATGTTCCTGGACAGAATGCTCTGAAACTGAGAGCTAAAGCAAGTCTGTCCTCTCCCTCCACCCCTGCTGTTATGTCACATCTTTTACTAGAGCAACAATATAGTTAAGACAACAGCAAGCATCAAATGGGCTCTGAGCAAACGCTCCACTAGGGAGAAAAGGCGCAGCCCTGAGAAGGCACAGGACCACCGGAGGTGAGAATTCTGGTCTGTCAGATAACCCATATCCAAATAGGGAAGTTATGCACTGTCATGCTTGGGGGAAACACTAGTACATTTCTAGCACTGACTGCCCTTTCATGTGTTTTGAACAAGTCTCTGTGGTTATATAAACTGTATAACTCTTTTTCCCTTTCCCTCTCCCCTTCCCACAGCTGCTATCATAGTTCCTGACACCAAGTCCATGGCTGAGATGAAGCTGGAGTCAGAATTCAGAGCTTTCTGGCAAGAGCCAACCTGTTTCTCTCTCCTGGCTGTCACCAACAGCTTCTTTTTAGCTAGTGCCTTTCCCATATTTTCAGTTGTTCCTATATAGACAGCTTCAGAGGGCAGAAGAGCCTGCTGATGTCACCAGCTGAGGAAGTAACTAGAGACTGGGAAGGAACAGGAGGCCTGCCTCAAGGTCGCCAAGGGGGCAAGCACCTGGCTGATTGGGGATTAGCATAGATGTTACCCTGCTAAGTCCACAGTGCCTGTTTACTTCAAAGGTGGGTTTATAGCCATTTTAAAGAGAAAAAAAATGGCCCAGACTAGTGTGTGTTGTGTTAAGGGGGGTACAGATCACATTTTTAAGAGAAGAGAACCACCAAGGAAACAATAAAGGTAGAGAAAACAAAGTGTCTGTGACCCCAGATTCCCTAAGACCCTCTAACATACACTCTCCAGAGACAGAGGCAATGACCTCAAGCCAGCATGGATCTTTCGTTGGCATTTCTGTTCTATTTGATTTATCATTTAATGTATTTGTTCATTTAGGCCATGACTCATTGCTTCTCAAAATCTGTTTTTAGCTATTGCTTCTCAGTGGGATTTTTCCATGTATCGGGTGATCAGCTATGTGCCTAAAGGACAGTGTCTGCCTTTGGGATGGAAGACTGACCATCCAGTTTTATTAAATTATGAAAGGCTGTTGTAACAAACATTGCCCCCTAAACTTGCCGAGATCATGACGTCACCCTAACACCTTTAATCCCAGCAACCAGGAGGCAGAGCCAGGTAGATCTCTGAGTTTGAGGACAGCCTGGTCTACAGAGTGAGTTCCAGGTCAGTCAGTGCTACACAGTGAGACCATATTTCCAAAAGAGGGGGCTGGGGAAGGGTTGGAATGAGATGCAAATTATTTTTAATATGTCCTGAGGAATGATTCTGAAGTGCCTAAAAGAAGATGAAATTATCTACTTGAGTGTGGGGTTTGCAGAGAGAGGAGACGGGATGCCAGCAGAGCTAGAAGTGAGGCTGATAGCAGCACAGTAAGTAGACTTTGGAGAAGGGCAGTCATTCTACAAGAATGCCTCGGACTCCAGGGAACATAGATGAGGAACATAAGCAGAGAGGGAAGGGTCTCAGAGGAGATCAAACTCAGATCAGCAACATGGCAGACTGCGTGGCTGCTGAGACATTTCCATTTGTTAGCCTTCATTTCCCCTAAGTTTATAAATGATATTTGCATATGGCCTAGGTAACTGCATTGGTAAGTTCTGGAATGATATGCCAGATTGGCAAAATCTGGAAAAGAGAAGGCAAACTTGAATTGGTAAAAAATGAAATGGCTACTTTCCATTGTAAATGCCTCAGTGCTGGTTGGTTGTTCTAAATAACCAAACAATGCACTAATTTAAAAAAATAAATAAATAAATACAGTGGCTAGAGAGATGGTTCAGAGCTTAAGAGCACTGGCTGCTCTTCCAGAGGATCCGGGTTCAATTCCCGGCAACCATAAGGCAGCTCAAAAATGTCTGTAAGTACTGCTCCAGGGCATCCGATATACGAGCAAAACACCAATGCACATGAAGCAAAAATCAATTAATTAAAAAGTATGTAATTATTTAAAAACCCTGTGCCGAGCCAGCTTTACACCACCAGCTATGAAATGAGGTGAAGTCGTATAACTTCAAGACTGCAGCCTGAGATTCCATGCATTTTGGAGGAGGGTAAAGAAAGCGAGTTGTCTGTTCCAGTATGAGCACAGGAAGAAGCGTGTTCTTAACCCACCCCAGCGTCAAGCACCCGTCAGTACAATGTGGGAATCCCGCAGCTCAGGATCTCTGCAGACTCTCAGTGAGATGAAAAGCAACAGCTCACAGGGGATAGACAGTAATCGACCAATAAGCTTCGGCTCTATTTTTAGGTGCACATCTTTTGACGTCGCCATGATGGCACAGAGACACTGTCCTGAAAGAAGGCAGCCTTTTATTTGAAGAGGAAAATGCATTACACTTCTGGGTTTGTTCACATTCCTTTTCATAAACAGGTGAATTTCTTGGCCATATTTGCATATGTGTTTTCCCCTGTATTCTGTTTCTCTCAAAAATTAAATAGCTGAAAATAGTTTTTGGTTTGTTTTCTAAGTTTGACAACACTGTAGTCCAACAAAGCAGATCACAAATGCAGGGACCGGAACTGTGGCTGTGGCTCTGGTCTGCCAAGAGAGAGCCTGGCTTTATACCATGCACAATACCATGCACAAAACAACTAGATACAGGCCCTTGAAAGAGACGACCAATGCCTCACCTCTGGAGAACTCTAAGGTAAATGGGAGAGAGTCTCCATCTTTGCCCTTCAGGCAGAAACTGGGCACATCAGTGCGGGCATGTGGCACAATCTCATTTCTTCATTCTGCGGAGCTCCTGTCAGTTCTGAATGAAGTCTTCCATCACCGGCTCAGATACCCATGGCAACAGCCCTGAGCACTTTCTGAATAGTAACCCTGGGTATTACATCATACAGAACACTTCCCAGCAAGATCTTATTTAAATTTACACTGTGTTAGTGTAAGTTTACAGACACGAAACTGCGACCCCACTTAGGAGGCTGAAGAGCAACGCTTGGCCCAGGGCGGTCTCTGATACTTTCTCAGGGAGAGGAAACAAAGGCAAGCAAACATCTTCTGCCTTTCTGTGGGGTCCCAGAGAACACGGGGGAGCCAGACATGGACAGAGGGCCTGCTCATCGAGTTCTGGTATTGTGAAGCCAAGGTAGGCTCTAACGATTTCAATACTCTCCCATGGAGAGGCTCACAGGGCAGTTTTAATAGCTGGTGTGAGGATCACGTAAGTCCTCTCTGTGGACAGGAGGGAACTGGCCTCTGTGGCTGGTCCCTTCCGTCCTGCACTCATTCGGCGTCTTCTCCCGGCAAGCAGGGAGCAGCTGGGCTCAGTGAGCTGGAGCCCAGGCAGACCAATAACATGAACATGCGAAGGCCTCATTAGCAGAGCACTGAGGCTCGCTGCGCACATCCAGGGCGCCAGGCACCGACCGAAGGCTAAGTAGAGTCAGCCTCAGGTCAGAGGATTCATTGTACTGGAACACGGGACGTTTTTCTGCCTCACTCACTTAATATGGCTTCAGTGAGAGGGAACTCCATATTGTTTTCGAGTATTGGCAATGATGTTTAGGTGCAATGTTGACTTAAGTAACAAAAATACTACCTGTCAGTCTGTATTACATATATCATATATATGCAGACAGTGTGTCTACTAGTTACAGTGTGTGCAAAACAAATTCAAACGTAGTTTTTGTTGCACTAGCACATAGTTTAAGGCAGCCAGATGCCAAGTTCTTTGACAAGTGACCGTGCCAAACAGTCACTCCCATGTTTTTGCAAAACCAAGTTTCAGCATGTTTGAGAGTATTTATTTTTTGTTGTATTTTTCTTAAGTGAAGGCACAACACTATAGCAATGAAAGTGACTTTTTGTTTGTTTGTTTGTTTTGATTGTTTTTTTGAGACAGGGTTTCTCTGTGTAGCCTTGGCTGTGCTGGACTCGCTTTGTAGACGAGGCTGGCCTCAAACTCACAGAGATCCACCTGCCTCTGCCTCCCAGAGTTGTGGGATTGCAGGCATGCCCCACCAGGCCGGGCATGAATGTTGGCTTTCTGGCTTTTAATAAGTGTGCTGAAAGTCCTTGCTGATGTTTTGCCCCCTGCTGGTGCAGGAACACTCCTCTGTAGGAGTGAGCAGAGGGGCAGACCTATGCCATGGTGTTGCCGCCTTCCCGACAGTCACTACCTATCTTTTCTACATTGTACTGGGAGGCAAGGTTCTTGACTCAAGCTAAAAAATAAATCAATAAATAAAAATCCCCTGTATCCCTTTAAGAACTGTGAGGGGGGGCATACAGGCTCAGTAAAATGGAGGAGGAAGACAGATACACTGGTTTTTCCTGGTTTAAAAAAAAATTCCAGGAATGCCTCTTTTCAAAATTAGATAGATCTCATAAAATTTGACTGAGGCCATGCATGCAAAACTGTTAGCTATATCAATGACTAAGAGGTTTGTGTCTCTCACAGGATCTCACATTTTCTCAAACACTTCTGCACAGATGCAGCACAGACAGAGACATTTCGTCAGATGTCTAGCCGCCCAGATAAAACTGCCCTGCTTGTCATTTTTCTCACCTACAGCCCTAATAGGAGAAAAAGGAACCACACGTTCCTGTTGCCCTAGGCATCCCTAGGCCCTCAAGGGTAACGCCACAAAGAAATGGAAATCCTTTCAAAGAAGACATGTAATGATTGATCTGCTGCTATTTGGAAAGATAGAACTACCAGACTAGCAAGGGACTAAACTCATTTTGTCTGAATCCTGATAAGCTAGAAGGCTGGAGTCAGGAAGATACTGGCCCTTAAAAGCAGCCCACAGATCTAAACGCCTTGCTTACGTATTCAAGGAAAAGTGCTGTGTAAGGCTAAATTGCTGAGGCATCTGTCGGCCCTGCTGCTTATGTAACTGGGTGGAGCAATTGCCATTACGGGCTATTTATTTATGCAATTGCTGTCTTTCTGGGACATGGTTGACCAAAGGTGGACTAGGATCTATTTGTCTTGTTGTATTGGCCTTCTGCTGGATTAACTGAAAACAGCTCTTTAAATAAATTATAAAGCCCTCCAGATACCTCTAAACTATGGCTGTGCATATAAATATTTGGGGGCAGTCATGGCATAATGTAATGGGCTTCTAAGTCTTTCACAAATACACATGAAAGTGCTTGGTACACAAAGGCAGACTTCTCCAAATCACTGCTGTTTATTAACCAAAAGAGCTGTCACCTACAGGAGACATAGGCTCAGAGATTGGGGCTTGGAAGGAATTGGAAAACGCTGACTAGTTACTGTGCAACAGAAAGACAAGGAAAGCCCTCTACTTGCGTGCTTCACACCCAAGCTGAGTTGTTGGAGCTAAATCAGACAAACTAGGCAACAGCTCAAACAGCTCAACAGCTCAACCTGTTGGAGCTGATGTACACACCTTCCAAGTCCAGGCAGCTCAGAACCCCAGTTTTTACCCCAGCAGTTGCTTTGTGTTCTGTGGACCTGGGCTTGGTGCTTTCTGAGGAGCATTAATCACTTCAGCCCTAGGAGAGGCATGGTGCAGAAACACAAGCCAGCAGTGGAAGAGCTAAGGCGACCTTAAATTACTGCTAGAGTGCCTCAGGGGGACCTTAAGAAGTCCAACAGAGCCTTCCCCTTTCGGATCCAGTGCTGTGTCTGCCCCTCAAAGAGGGTGCCCAGCCTTCAGGCCATCATTGCATTCATCTTTACCACCATAGGGAAAGGACACTGCTGGAAACCTTCCTTGGGGGGAAGACTCTTGAAACAACACAAAGCGGATTCCAGCAACTTCTTTTAAGAAACTGTTTGACCTGAGTGGGATGACCTAAGTGTCTAACCCCAGTGCTCTGGGAGGCCGAGGCAGGCAGAATGGGACCCTGTCTCAGAAACAAAACAAACAAACACATAAAGCAAACACACAAGGAACCAGTGACCTGGCCTAGCAGTTAAGAGCTCCCACTGCTGTTGGAGGAGACCCAAGCTCTGTTCCCAGCACACACAGCAGCAGCTCCTAACTGCCTGTGGTGCAGTCTCCAAGGTGCCTGCACATACCCGCCCTCACTTAGACAGAATTTAAAATAATGCAAGTAAAGTATCAAACAAGCAGTACAAATGCAGCCCGTGCGGCGGTGCCTGCCGGTGATCCCACACTTACATCAGAGGGAGGAGGACCTTTTTCCGCCCTTGTCCAGCCTCATCTGTAGACTGAATTCCAGGCTGGCGGGGGGGGGGGGAAGGTTACACACTGAGACCCCCTCTCAAAAGAACTAGCAAACTAAACACACACAAATATATTTAAAAAGAAATCCAACTGAAATCCATCCATAGTCTCATTAGACAGATACAGTTCTTTAAGTATTTTCTAGGGACAGTTCTCCATAGAATTGTTATAGACAATAGACAATAGACAACCCCAAGCCAGACTGGCTGAAAATCAAGGGGCTGAAAAGCTAGCAAGGCACAAAGGGCAAGGTGCAGGTCGTAAAATCCCATAAAATGTGAAGTGTTGTTTAGGTTTATGTGTTTTCCTGTAGTCATGTTTTTTTTTAATCAAGATGATTTATTCATATTATTTCATTGAAACTAATAGATTCTTTACCCATCTTTACCTTCCCGTGACCTTGGCTTTATGATATGATAACTGTGTCAATTACAGCCTCGTTGGATACAAATCAGCTCTGGGACAGCCTGCTTGACAGTATGGAAGGAGCCACAGATAAACAGGGACAGCTGAATTAGCAGATGCAGAGGGATCGAGGACTCAAAGAGGAATGGCGGCCTGCAGGGTGGGGGGTAATCTTCTCAAGCCCCAGCAGGAAGGGACCAGCCTGAGCTCAGGATGGAAGAAAAAAAGCAAGCTCTGAGCTGGCCTCCTCCCAAGGCCACTCCGCTTCCTTCCCAACCTCCCCACCGTCCTTGGCTAACGGCTCCTCCGTGTCACGCAGCACGCACCTCACAGGTGTTCACCATCTCACTTCGTCCTCCCAGGAGCCCCGTCAGGTGAGCTGTTTAGTCTCTGCCGTAGAAATGAGAAGTCTGAGAGGCAGAGATCGGATGGCTTGTAGGTGGCTAGGGCACAACTCAAGGTGTATTAGCGCAGTGCCAGGCAGAAGTTTGTCATCCTTCCTGGAGTTTTTCTTTCTTCCTCGATTGCTTTTTACCCCCCAAGCTTAAACTACCTTGGTCTTCTGGCCCACCGCCTTCAACTTTGGGGAGCTGGTGTTTGCGTTCTTACGGAAGAAATACTGACGAGGCACTTAGCTTGTGCTGTCATCTGGGGGGTCAGCCATCTTTGTCAGCAGTAACGTTGGGGGTGTCGGGAAGAGGGTATATGGCTCAAGAAATGCATCGTTTTTAGGTTCTGCTATGCTGCTGACCGTCACTGAAATGCAAGGACATTTAGAAGACACCAGGTCCTAGGGCCTCTTTGAAGCACAATGTCTGAGTTGTTTTCAGATATCAGCCAGAGAATCCATTTCCTCCCACAGCCTAGAACTTTGAGAACCTCTCCTGCAATGGCTCCTGAGTGCCTATTTATATCTCTGTCCAGTTATTGATGAGCTGAAGTCTTTTCTTTCCACTGACGAGCATCGTTTTGCTATTTATTTTAGGTACATTTGATATTGTAAGAAACAAAACTTCACCTCCACAATGCCCAAGAGGAGCAGGGAGAAAGCCCTGCTTCTTCCCCCAGAAGAAGAAATTCTCCTAAGAAATCAGGTAGCAGAAGCAAGGAGAAACCAACCATGTCTTTATAGATGTGATGCTGAGAGTCTCCCACAGGTCACAAGCTCCACACCCTGGAGGGCTCAGCACAGTCTAGGCATTATCACGCCTCTACCCAGACAAGAGGAAACCCGAGTCACTTTCTGAGCTCTGCCCTACCCCCACCATCATAAAATGGGGGTAGGGAGGGGGTGCCCATCACTACAAAAACTGACATGGAATCCAACCAGAATTCTCTTGCTGGAACCCTCCAGCCTTTCGCCTCTCATGTGAGAACTAAAGGAATGATCTGGGAAGCAAAAGTATGCTTTTCAAGGATCAAGACACTATACCCTGATGCTTTGCTTCCTGTTAACTGTGAGCCCAGAGGAACTGTTTTTCACGGGTGAAGTCGAGATGGAACACTGCCCACGGTTTATTTTTCTAAGGACAAGCACGTGAAGACATTTGACTTGTAGGCTAGAGTCAGATTCAAATTGTATTCAAGAAATGGTAACATTGCATTGGGTGGCAGTGAATTATACTTTGGGTTTTTATTTATGGTTAGAGTAGGTATTACAGTAACTTGAATCAAAATTCCATAAAGAGTCCGGCCTGGTGGGAGGCAGGGAGATCCCAGATTCAAAACCTGCTTATGAATGAGTTCAAGACCAGCATGAATGCCTTGGTGAGACCCTGCTACAAAGTAAAAAGAGGGCTGGGGTGTAGTTCAGTGTTAGAGCACTTGTCCAGCGTGCGTGAGGCCCTGGTTTAATATGAGGGCTAGGGCATGGGCAGTACGTACCGCCAAAAAGATACACGGTGAAGTTTCCCATCCTTCCCTAGTCACAGCTACTGTCCCTGTGTGTCCTTCACAAGATGTCTGCATTTCTGTCACTTTCTCCATAAGTAACAGCACTTCATGCCCAGCACTCTGCCTTTTACCATTTTACAGCATATCTTGGAAATATTTAGGTATAGATACCTGACATGCCTTCTCCCCTTGCAGTCATATAGTATTCCATTACGCAAACAGACCATTGTTATTTATATACTATCTTCTAACATTGAACAATAACTTTCTGTGTTTTGGATATTTAAATCTGTTTTGACCACTGAGATCAGTTAAGTTTTTGTTTGTTTGTTTGTTTGTTTATACTTGAGCTAGGTTTTCTGTGCATGGTAGTTTAATAGATACCTCAGTTTGAAAGAGAAATGTCCCCCATAGTCTGGGGCATTTATTGCTTGGTCCCAATTGATGGTTGTTTAGATTTAGGGCCTGTGGCCTCATTAAAAGAAGCATGTCACTAGAGGAGGGTGTGATGGCCAACCTTTGATTTTCAATCTGACTACATCTAGGATTAACTAAAACCCAAGCATCTGGGCATACTTGTGAGCCATTTTTCGTCATCAGTTATCTGAGGTTGAAAGACCCACTCCAAATCTCGCCCATGCCTTCTGGTGGCAGCAGCATTAAAGAATATGGAAGAAGGAAGCTTTTGCTTTTTGCCTGCTTGCCTTCACTCTCTTTCGTGCCCTGTTTCTGAGGCATGCCTTTACTGGTGTTAGAACCCGTTTCTTGGGGATTCCGATGAGGAGTGAGAACTGGCAGCCCAGGACATCCCTTGGACTCCCAAGCTTGACTGAGATTGCTGGGACATCTAGTCTCATGGACTGAACACTGGGCCCTTGGCCTTTCTGTGGGGGGAGGGCCATTGTTCTACTACTCAAACCATAGCCTGTCAAGCTACACTAATAACTTCTGTCAGTTCTGTTCCTTTAGAGAACTCTTACTAACACACTGGGCTTTGAGAATTTAAAGATTCCACCATTTTGAGTTAGCTTTCTCTTTTGAGACGTGTTTCTCAGCTCTCGGCTTTCAGCTCTGGCCACCATGTCTGCTGCCCTGCTGTCCCTACCAGCATAGAGCCTGACCTGGAACTGTAAGGCCGAATAAACCCCTTCTTCCATAACTGTCTTAGTCATTATGCTTGTTACCATTGCAACAGAAAAGTAACTAATACACTTGGAGCCAGGGTTCCAAAAGCGTTCTTTTTGAACCACCATACTGTCACCTGAGAACTGGGTCTCCAGAATCTTACACCCACACAAACCGCTGGGTGGTTGCTAAAAAAAATTCTATCCCTTTGACAGAATTAAAAATAAATAAATAAAA
Organism: Meriones unguiculatus; assembly: GCF_030254825.1. Classification (NCBI taxonomy): domain Eukaryota; kingdom Metazoa; phylum Chordata; class Mammalia; order Rodentia; family Muridae; genus Meriones; species Meriones unguiculatus. Next base: position 72,389,401 of record NC_083354.1, on the reverse strand, counting down.
CGTATAAACTTTAATAAATAGCATTTATTATAGCTTAAAATGTATCTGTGTGTGCTTAAATGGGATTATGCTGGCATTGTTTTTAACGCAGTGAGCAAACTCGTTAGAACAGAAAATACACTGCCGCTGTTCCGCTCTGCCACTGAATTTCACTGGGTACAGCTCCCTTGGCCCTATACACAACGCACTAGAAAATGATTAAATGCCTCTAACTCGGAGTGCTGGCGATTAACCTTAAAGAACATTCAAGCTATATTTAATTATAATCCTCAAATCTGTTCTCCCCATTTTTGGAACTACATTATTCATATCATTGTCATAATGACATCTATTTTTTGATAGTGCTCAGGACTGAGTTTCACCAGCCGTGCTGTTAGAAGAGAGGCTCTTGGAGCATGCGCTTTAGTGGGTAAAGAAGAGGTTTGAGTGCAGCAAGCAGTGGCAGGCACAGTGGCCTGTCCTTGGAGTCCAACTGGAGAGCTAGTGTTCCGGATGGAGCTTCCGGGCAGGCCCTCTGCTGAAGCAGACCGAACACTGTGCTCCGGGAATCCCTTCCACTCTATGAATTCACAGGCCATCAGGAGATGCCGGCTCCCGGGCCTCAGTTACTAATAGAGCCTGTGCCATGCAGTATGCCAGCCTTTGAAATGAGAAGTTTGCAAAACATAAAAGTTCTAGTTTAGTCAGGTGGCACTTGCCTACAGGAGGCAATAGTCCCAGACTCCCAAATCTGGCTTCTGGAGGCTAGCATTTGTAGGATTAAACCATGGTGGTCCCAAGTGTAGAAAACCATGGTCACTGAGCTAAAGTGAAGTAATCTACGACCTGCACGTGTGCAAACTCTGTAGGTGTTCAGAGGGCGCATGCTCAGAAAACAGAGGCGTCAGCGTGATCTGAGGATGGAAAGGGATGCTCAGCAGACTTCTGCCCGAAGGCCAAAACAGAAAAAGAAAAGGAAAGGGGGGAAGGGGGAAATGGTTTCAACTAGTTTCAACTGGTTTGAGATAGATCGATAGAGAAGACCTCCAGGTCTCTGAGAACGAGCCGTCGTTTCCATAGTGACCATACATCGGAGGTGTTCTGGGTAGCGGAACCAATGAGGCATGGAGATGAGCTGTGGCACCTTTGAAATCCCTAATGAAAGCAGCTGATAAAGGAAGGGAAGCTGGAGGCTTTCTCCGGGTTTCCACCCCGCCCATCTGCTGCATTCCTGTTTGGAGGAGGCGCTTGGCCTAGGGGCTTTAACCTCCTTAGTCGGTGCCAGGTACATGCTAGGTGCCCAATGTCTGTTTATTGTGTCTAATTTTCTCTGCTGTCGTCTTAGGGGAATTGTGAGGATAACGGAGCTTGTGGGTACTCTAAATGGATGTCTATTATGTATTAATGCTCAAATTGGAAAATAAACAAAGGCGTGAATACACAAACCAAACTGGGACAGGAAGAAAGGAATTTACTGAGTACAATAATGAGCCTTAAATTCCAGAACCCCCTGTTTGCAAAACCCTTCCACAGTGTGTTTGCATTTATGACTTAAAAATACTTTCTTAAAGGCTCCCAGTGCTCAAAGCTTTAGAGTCACAAAATTTATATCTATCCTGGCCTCAAATAGCCCTTACAGTATGTATGAATCCATCTTCAAAAGTAGAAAAAAACAGTATACATTCCACACACACAAGGCAGGGCAGATACGGCTTAAAATGTAAAACTGCTTTTCTCTGTGTGGCTGTTTCATTTGCTGATTTCAATGTTCTATTTTACAAAAAGGATACATTTGTATCATAACAAAACTTAGATTTTTTTTTCCCCTGTGCAGAGAAATGTTCATTGAAGTTGCTACTCTCTTCCCAGTTTTTACTCCCATATGATCATTGTCTTATATCTTCTCATCTGTCAATAGCTGTCTCCCTCCCTCCCCTGTAATTATAACTCTTAACTTTGGGAAGATGATGTGTGAGTGAAGCTGGTTCCATCTGAGTGACAGTCTCTGTCTTCCCTAGACGGTGTGTTTACATCCGTGACTCTGCAGGCAGGAGAGTGTCTGTTACCGGTGTGTTTACCTCAGTGACTCTGCAGGTTGATAACGCAGGCAGGAGAGTGTCTGTTACCTGTGGTCTTGCTGTCTGCCCCCTCACCATGAACTCTGCCTGTACTCCACGCTGTACTCTACCTGTAAGTCATGTACCTTAGCCAGCTGGCTCCTGCCTCTCACCACCCCTGCAAGCAGGATGGACTGAAAACTCAGATTAAAAAGACCATCAGTCTTTGGGGCTTTGTCCTTAAACTCCAGAGCTAGATATACTTGGACAATACCATGGCAGGCCTGGTGCCTCCTAAATTCCACTCTTCACTGTGCTCTTACGTGCTTGGAATCACCTCCACCAAGAAGGGAAGACAAGCAATAGGAAAGCACTTCTCTTTCTCATCTGCCATGGCCTCGGCTGGGAGCCAGGTCTTTTGTTACATCTACCTTTCTTGAAAGCACTCATCTATCCCATCTCTGCATGGAAGACTAACAACCAGCATGCTGAGGAAACCGTGGCATTTAGAGTCATTTCTTTTGCAGTGCCCTCTGTGACCTGCCATGAAAACCAATCACAGCAGAAAAGGCCACACCATGAATGGGAGACTATCATCTTGGTAGGTTTGACTACATGAGGGAAAAAAAAAAAAAAGACAGAGGCCAGCCTAGAGGGGTTGATGGGACGCAGCATTCCGCCACAAGCATTGCATTAATTCATGTATTCACTTAGTCACTGAATAAACTTACAGTATGTCCGTCTATGTGCCAGGAAATTGTTTCATATGTCCTGGATACAGCCAGCAGTGAACAAATATCGTTGCCTTTATGAATTCACAATATGCTGAAGTCATTTCCTAGTCATTGTTAGTATAGTTTTAATTTTCCTAATAATACACAGATACAGAAACATACACCCAAAATAGAAAATAGCAGGCTTAGAGCTTTGTAATAAAGTTCAGTTACAAGTAAGTGTGTGCCTCAAGAATACTAGCATGGGCCAAAAGCCCTCTGCTTGAAATCTTAGTTTCGTACTTGAGAGCCATGGTACCAGCCTCTCATGGAAGATGAGCAAAGATGAGCAAGGCACAGCATCACTTTAGACCTTGAAGTTCTAACAGGGACAGGCTCACAGCCAGCACTCTGTACGTCAGGCATCACCGCATGATCATCATCATCTTTATCATGACTTAAGGCAAAAGCAAGAGGCAACAGCACAGACATGACATACTTGAACCCCAAGAGGCTTGTGGGAGAAGAAGGCTTGAGACACTGATTTAGAGACAGTGGAGGGACAGAGGAGAGAGGCCTCTTGAGTCATGCTGCTATGGTTTGAATGTGAAACATGCCTTCTGGTATCATGTGTTTGAACACTGGCCCCTGTTGGCAGAGGTGTTTGGGGAAGTTGTAGAACCTTTTGAGAATGGGCCTGGTTGATAGACATAGGGCCAGCGGTGAGGCTTGAGTGTCATAGGCCAGCTGAGGTTCAGGTCCAGGCTCTCTGCTTTCTGCTCTTTCACCATATCAAGAGTGCCACTGGTGAGAAAAATAACCAACAGTGATGCTAATAAAGGTGGACTCTGTTAGCTCATCAGAGGAGTTGCTGACGAGCCGCCAATGTCTTCTACCAGCCTGAAGTTAAATCTTTAGTTGCATCCTTGTGTGATTACTGTTAAAATACTATTGGCCTCTCTGCTTTTCCTTTCTGTCCTCTGCCGTATCCCAATCAGAGTCCTCACTTAGAATATGCCTGCCATTCAAACAAGTTCTTACTTTGGTATCTTATCTGGCCAGTTTTCTCAGTGCAGCCTGCAAGCAGCATGGTGCTTTGTTCTTCAGCCGACCTGTCTGGGGCTCCCCCTTCCTCTCCTTCACAGGGCCCTGAGACCACTTGTTGGCAAGTTCTCACTCACATTCTGTGCCCTCACTGAGGTCCCCCGCACGCAGCCTTGTCAATCGCGCTTCTTCCAGAAGCCATTTTTAGACTCACAAGTAGACTGACCTCCTTGCTGTCTCTGGGCTTCCATCTTGCATTTCCTCCAAGCTGCTTTTGCCACCCTGGCAGTCAAGTCTGCTCCTTTGCACAGGATCACAGCCTCTGTGACAGAGGAGATACACTGTCCTGTCTTTCTACCTCTTATAGGAGCTGCGGCAGATCCGTGTGGTGGTGGTGCTCATACAACGATGACTTGCATTAAGTGGTGATAAGATATAGCTACTCAAAAGGCATTCCAAAAAAACTAGGACAGCTGGGATCCTCCCGCTCTTCAGCTCCACGGCAGAAGAAACATGTCCTCCCCATACTACACAGAAGGGCTCCCTGTGTTATCGAACATACTGGCAATATTCTCCACACTCTGGACATTAATGCCGGGAATCTTCCTTTTGTGTGGACCCTTTGGGGATGGGTGTCCCTTACAAAACGCCCCAAGAAAGACAAGGGGAAAGAGCAGGGACCAAGCCCCAAGGTGGGTTTTCCCTATTCCCACCTTCTCAGATTGGCTTTGCTTTGCAGTGGAGGGTCTTGAAGGAGAGAGAGGAAGAGCTGAATGCCCAGGGCAATTGTCAGTGACATCTGGCCCATCGCTGAGCCCAGGAAACAGGCAGCTGAGACGTTTCAATGTAATCAAATGATCCCTGGTACTGAAGCCATAGGCTGCCGATAAGAGGGGTGAGGCTGAAAGCAAATCAAATCATTCTCTTCCTGTCCTTGCTTCCCTTCCTCCTCCCCTCCTCCCTCCTCCCTCTTGTTACTTTCTTCTTTCTTTTCAGAAAACCGCCCCTGCCAGGTGGTTAAAAGCCCTTGGCCTTGTGCCTGCAGGCTCGCCAACATTCGCTCGCAGGTTTGTTGCATTCTCAAGCTTAATTACTGTTATCGACCCTCTAGATTTTCATAAATTCAACACACTGAGTAATGAGATTAATAAAGCCAGTGAACTCCTTGGCCATGTACACAGACTATTTCTATAAAAATGCCAAACCTGTGATTAGCTTAGATTTAATCATCTTTTCTACCATCTTATAAATGTTTCTAATGAACCGATTTGCTTTCCAATGGGGGCTCTGCTTGGCCTGTGTTAGGTTTTTATTCCTCAGGGTTTGATTAGAGAGTGTGTATTTATAGCTTCCAACATTTCTGCAGTGAATTATTTCTCCAGTGAGTATGTATCTGAAATTCAACAAATCAGATGGGCTAGAAGTCATGACAGGAGAAAGAATTAGCTCTGGCAAGCCCTGTGCTGGAAATCACCTCTGGGCAGCAACTTTACCTCATCTAAAAATGTTTCTTGTCTGCTTTTAGGTAGCAGGGTCTCCAGAGCCCCGAATGATGCAATATGCCTGAGTACAGGATTTTATTTTTTAGTTAGGTTTGGTTTTTGTTTTTTCAAGAGGTTTCTCTGTGTAGCCCTGGCTGTCTTGGAATGTACTCTGTAGAACAGGCTGGCCTTGAAGTCAGAGATCCGCCAGCCTGTGCCTCCCATTAGCATTAAAGGCACGTGCCACCACCACCTGGCTTTTTTTTTTTTAAGTAAAGTACTAGTCTAAAAATTCACATTTTCACTCAACAAACATCACCCCACCCAAACTGCACACAAACAGCAAGACATAAAACCAATCAGATAGATAGTGTCATTGAACCCACTGGCCTTCTTAAACTTATGCACTCACAGGACAGGCAGACATCAGAACTTTAATTTTTGTTTGTTTGAAACAAGGTCTTGATAGTTAGCCCAGGGTAACCTTGAATTCCTGATTCTGTCTGAGTCTCCTAAGTATTGGGTTCCAAGGCCAAATAACCTTTTGACTTGTTTTCAGTTACGTACAATAATTGGTAATCGGTAAGCTTATTTTTGACAGACAAAATAAATAGGCTCCATCAGATCACATGTTAAAATTTGGTTTTATTAAGAATACAAGTAGACCATGGGCATGGATGATACTTTTTGCTTTTAGGGATGGGAACAGTCCTGAAAACTACAAAATCCTTTGGACTGAATTTCTGTCCTATTGAAAAGCTTGAGCCCAAATCAAGAAAAACCACTGTTGAAAGAAAGAAAGAAAGAAAGAAAGAGAGAGAGAGAGAGAGAGAGAGAGAGAGAGAGAGAGAAAGGAAGGAAGGAAGGAAGGAAGGAAGGAAGGAAGGAAGGAAGGAAGGAAGAAAAGAAAGAATCAGGGTGAAGCAAAATTGAGCAGGATGAGTCAGGGATATTTCAAGGGTGATTACTGGGAGCAGTGCATTTAATGAAAGCACCACATATGGAAGCTGTAAAAAACCTAACGTGGTTTCGACTTGATTGAGCAGGTCAGGCTCCGATGAACTGAGCTGGCACTGAGGGAGGCTGGCTGCTAATGCTGCAGCTGCAAAGCTGGGGGTTGTGGGACGGTTCTTTGGATACTCTTCCTTAGCCTCAACTTACAGACAGCTTCTGAGTGTGGAAGAGTGCTGGGGAAACTCTGAGGAAGCCTAGCTGGACCTTCGGAGATTACCTCATTTAAAGTGATGCTGGAGACTGGTCACATTGGGCACTGGATCCATCCAAGGATAGCAGGAGGCAGCAACACAAGAAGATACTCCCCACGTCACCTGAGAGGGTAGTTAAACTCCCCAGACTCCCTGTTCTGTGCACCTTAGTTGTTATTGTTGTTTTGGTTTGGTTTTGGTTTGTTTGTCTTCCCTTCAATACTCATTTGAGTAAGTACTGCCTTCACTCCATTTTAAAGACCAAAAAAAAAAAATATATAGCACACACAAGTTCAACTCCAGCTGTTGACTCCAAGAACCAGTGTGCACCAGGAGCCTCTGTCTGTAACCTTGGCTGCAGGGATGACTGGTGCCTTCTGAAGATTACAGCTACCACCTGGGGCCAAGAGGAACTTCTTGTAGCACTCCCATTCCCCACTACGTGATTTCCTCTGTTTAGGCTGCCACAGCGTTTGAAAGACAAATTAAGAGAGGCTCAGTTCATTCCCCCTCTGAAAGAGTCAGCACTAGTCAGGCTGGGGGAAAGCTTTAATGGCAATCAAATAATACAAGGATTAAGAAACTCTCAGAAAACGAATATTCAGGAGCCAGTGAAGGTCCAAACAGAAGCAAGGCCCATTCCCAGGTCACTAGGATCAAGGAGCGGTTCAGTGGGAAGGTGACATGTGCCAGCTGCTGAACCCCAGAACTAGAAGGCACTGTTGAGAGAAATGCGTGCTTGGGGATCATAATGAGGAAAACAGAAGTGTAAGGAATGCCTGCAGGGGATGCCTCCCTCAATGCAGGTGGCACTAGGAGAAAGGACCCAGCATACCTAGTGCCCAAGAGAGATGGACGCTTCAGAACAAGACTAAGGCTGGGTTCCTCCACGTGCTGCTCTCTGACTGCTTTCTATGAGGCAGACACCTCTGTCCATTCCATCCCTTGCTCCCAGTAGAGTGGGGGCCTTACAACATGGGAGGAACTGAGATTTAGATAAAAGGGTGGAGTCTTAGTTTGGATTTCTATTGCTGCGAAGAGACACTATGATCACAGAAACTCTCATAAAAGAAAAAATAAAAGGAAAGAAAACATTTAATTGGGGTTGGATTACAGGTCAGAGGTTCAGTCCATTGTCATCATGGCAGGAATCATGGCAGCACGAAGACAGATGCTAGAGAGGAGCGGAGAGTTCTACATCTAACGGGCAGGCAGTATGAAGGGAGAGAGAGAAACACTGGGCCTGGCTTGAGAGTCTGAAACCTCAAAGCCCAACCCCCAGTGACATACTTCCTCCAACAGGGCTACATCTCCTAATAGTGCCACTCCCTGTGAGCCTATGAGGACCACTTTTATTCAAACCACCACCACAGACGACAGAAAAGCTATCTTCTATCAAGATTAATTTTTATAGCAGGTAATTTGTAAGTCAGAGTATGTACTTGGGAACACTGAGCACTTTATAATGGTAAAGGAAGAGAAATAGGAAGTGAGCAGAAACAGGAGTCCTAAATCCCAACTATGAGAAAAATTGCTTTGAACTCCCTTTTCCTCCACTGTGACCTATGTAGTGAAACTCTGTCTCAAAAAGGTGTGTGTGTGTGTGGGGGGGTGTGTTCCTTGGAAAACTCTAAGAATGTCATTGTGGGAGGTAGCAGTACAAAATTCATATTCTGAAGATAGACCTCTTGTTCTGAAGCCCATTGTCCTGTTTCTTGAGCAGTTTCATGTGGGGAGGCAGGGTAAGAGGGTATGAGAACTAATAAGTCTGTTGGCATGAACTGTTCAACTCAGTGTCTGAACCCTGGATGGAGAGACGAGGACTGTCAACCATATTTTTAGCTATCTTTTCAAAGTTCCAGATACCAGGTCAGCAGGGAAATCGTGACGGGGCCTATTTCAGGTCAGCCCAGGTTTCCGCAGCTTCTATCCGGGTGAGTCTGCTTGGGAATTACTGGCCTTGGTATTTCTGTGTTCTGGCCTCTCCATGGAGCAACTGAAAAGGTATGTAACATTTGCTTACCCATCCATATTCAGCCATCCACAGGCTATGTGCTGCCAGGATGAGGCAACCACACATGGTCAACAGCATGGTCCCTGAAGCCAATGGAATCCCAAGACAATGTGACTTTGTTGGTACCTACCTCCTCCTCCTCCTCCTTCTTCTGGAAGATGAGCTAGAAATAACATATGCCCCCTGATTTCATCCCTGTCTACCTACCTCTTTAACCTTACATCCCTCTGTTCTCTGCTGTCCATCTCCCAACACACCAACCCTGATTTCACCCCAGCCTCATCTAGAAGACTCTCTGCAGCATGGCTGGCTTCTACTCCTTGTGCGGGCCATCCCAATGTCCATTTTGAAAAGTTCTTCCTTGGCCAAACAACCTCAAGATCCTTTTCCCCCAGACACAAACAAGGCCTCCCCCTTTGTTCTATTATTTCACAGATTTACTCTCCTTTGAAATTATCTTATATGTCTGTAACTCAGAGTGAATAGAGCTCATAAACTTTTCTTAAGCTTTCCGCACACCTCCCTATTCCCTTTCCTGCCTTTTCTCCCCATCAGTTATTTATCATGCTTTATATTTCTTCAGTTGGTTGTCTCTCTTCTCCCCCACTACAATGTAGCTTGATGATGCAGGTATTTGTGTTTGTTTAGGTCACAGCCATGCTCCAGTGGCTGACACAACAATCAGCATATAGTAGACAATTCAAACTATGTTAGTTGAAAACTTCACGTGCTCATTGTTATGGTTTGAATCTGAAATTTTCCCCATGGTTTCTTATTTTGGATGCTTGGACCCAAGCTGGTAGTACTTATGTAGGAGACTATGAAACCTTCAGGATGTGGGGCTGAGCTGATAAAGTAGTTCTCTACTTTACCAAGGCTCTGAAGGATTTTAGCCCCTGGTTCTACTGTGTTTCCTGTGTCCTGTTCAGTCATGGTATGAACAGCCCTTGCCTCACATTTTCACAGCCGTGGACAGAACTACTATGATTTTCCTTTCTGTCTATGACTCATATCCCCTGAAACCATGAGCCAAAATAAAGCTTTTCTCCCAGAAGTAATTTCTGTTAGGTGTTGTGGTCACAGGAACATAAAAGTCACCTGCACATTCACTGAATGGCTCCCTACAATAGAAGCTAAGTGGGGATTCAGTTGTGCTAGGAGGAATTGTGTCTTAATTAGGGTTTCCATTGCTGTAACAAAACACCATGACCAAAAAGCAAGTTGGAGAGGAAAGGGTCTATGCAGCTTATACTTCCACAGCACTGTTCATCATTGAAGGCAGTCAGGGCAGGAACTCAAACAGGGCAGAATCCTGGAGGCAGAAGCTGATGCAGAAGTCATGGAGGGGTGCTGCTTACTGGCTTGCTTCTCATGGCTTGCTCAGCCTGCTTTCTTATAGAACCCAGGACCACCATCACAGAAATAGCACCACCCACAATGAGCAAGGGCTTCCCCCATCAAGCACAAATTAAGAAAATACCTTATATCAGGATCTTATGGAGACGTTCTCTCACTGTGTGTCAAGCTGACCTAAGCCAGCACAGATGGAATGCTGAAGGTAAAAGTTAGAGCATCTAGGGTACAAAGGAAAGACTACAGCTGAATCGTGAACACTGGTTATTTGCAAGGGAAAGTTTGTGGTGAATTAGGTTGTACTGATTGCATGAACATTTCAATGAAGTAGACATGTATGTATAACAAAGGGTTGAAAGCTGACACTGCTTTTAAGTATACATAATATTAATAAGAGGGAAAAGAGCTGGAAATGGTTTCTAGCTCACTTCCAGAAGGCTCTACAATGAACAATGCTCAGGCTCATTACCTGCCAAGTTAAGTCTACATAGGGGCTGCTTGACTAGTCTGTCTTCCACATCATCTGCTTGTGTCTTTAACAGCTCCTGAGAACTACAAAGGACAAATACAGTAGGTTCCTAGAATGTGACAACTATCGTATCTTATTTTAAGGCACTTGCAAAAATTGTAAATAAATAAGGCGGCAAATAAAGCTACCTTAAAACTAACGTCTGCTCTGGAGCTGTATCACCTGTATCTTTCAGTAGATGTTACAAAAGCAAAAAGACACCAGGTAGTTAAATATGCTGTGTCCTCAACAACTGCTTTCAGGCCTGACACCCCGAGGGTATACAGTCAATGTTTAATGCAAAAATATACCAATGAGTGATTGAACTGTAGGCACAGAGATGACATAATTTCTTTATTTTTCAGGTGAGGAAGCTGACACACAGGTTGCTGAAGGAGACTAGTTTGGGATGGGATTGGACTAGGAAATGAAAAGACTGCTTGACAGCTTCAGCCTGCACCTGATGAGCTATTGCATCATGCTGTAACATACACCAGGGACATCTCTGGTGATTGTTTGGATGTAGGTAAGGGGATATTTTTCAAAACACTGATTGAATGTTTGAACCTTATCTTGCAGGGTGGTAAAGAGTCAGATACATAAATATTGGACTAAGCTCATCACTGTCATTAATTCCTTACTGGAATGCCCTCTTTGGTGTTAGTGGGAAAGGAAAAATGGATGCTTGAGAAGAGAGCATATATGATCACATACACACAGGCACCACATGCATGACACACATAAACACACAGGTATGTGTGAAAGCTCCCTACACGGTAACTGTGTGGTGATGCTATGTTAAGTAACCTGATGGTGGTAATTGTTTTATCCTATGTGACACAAACCATCACGCCATGCACATTAATATCTACACTTGTCAGTTTGGCCTCAAAGTTGGGAGAGAGCAGAATGTTTAAAATGCCCATTTCTCCACTTTTCCTGTTTCTTCTGTCTACTTGATGAGCATTGGTCCAATCTGTCTTTTCTCATTGTCATCTCTCCCAGGACCCACACAGTATCTGGGGCATGGTAGATCCTTTTAAAGGCGTTGCTTTAAGAATGTGAGTGGCCAGACAAATGTCTCTTTTTTTCCTAATACCACAACCAGAAAAGTGTCTTTCATCTGGATATCTGAACATGCTTTTCAGATACACACCCCACACACCCATACACAGTCCCACTGGGAAGTAACCAATCCACAAGTAACCACAGAATCCTAAGCAGAACCAAATCTTATAGAATAGCAACATACCGTCTAATAGGAAACCAGATACTTAGTGACCATGGACTTGAACAATGAAACCCAGTTTTCAGTGGGTCAGTGTTCACAGAATTTTCAGGTGCTCTTGTCGAGCCTCAGAATGTGGATGGCCAGGTCCCTGACTGCTCAGACAAGGAGCTCGAGCATGAGAGGTGGCAAGCCAGGGTTCCTGCAGGAAGCTTGCTACTATCCATGACCCAGCCTGGAGGGTGGGCAGGGTTTAGCAGAGCTAGCCAGAATCCCAGACCATATGAGGACATTCCAGACACAATCATGCAAAGAACAGTCTCTCTGAGTGTCTCACTCATTGCACTGGTGTCCTGTTGCTGTGTAACAGATTACAGCAAACTCGGTGACTTAAAATACCTATTATTACACAGTTCTGGAGCTCTGAAGGCCTGTATCTGGGTGTCAGCAGGGTTTTGCTCCTTCTGGGTTCACTAGAGGGAGACTCCATTTTCCTAGCTTTCCCAGCATCCAAAGGCAACCTACATTCTTGGCTTCCAGCTTCAAATTTTTACCTCCTCTGCCCCCTTCCCTTTCCCCATCCTTCTGTCTCGCCTTCCATGGTCACATCTTCTGCTCTGACTCTGATACTGAATCTTCTTTACAAGAATCCTTGCAACCAGATCACCGCACCTCAGAACCCTTTCTTCAATCACATCTGCAAAAGGTCCTTGCCATTAAAATAGCAGTTCTCAACCAGTGGGTCGCTTCCCCTTTGACAAACCTCTCTCTCCAAAATTAGTTACATTATTATTCATAACAGTAGCAACAAAAATGCTTTCATGCTTGGGGGTCACCACCACATGAGGAACTATATTAATGGGTGTCAGCATTGACAAGGTTGAGAAGCTCCCTCATTAAGATGACAAGTGCAGGCACAGGGATTAAGGTGGGGCCATTATTCTGTCTCCATTGCCCCCCAGACTCCATCTGAATTGTTCTCAACAGCCTCTAAAGGTGACCTTCTGACCCTCAGCTCTGATGGCAACTGTGTCCCTCCTGAACTTTCTGATATAATGGCTTCCTCCTTCACACTCTTTTTCACAATCTGGATCTGGCTCCTTTTCTGGGCCTGACACTATGCTTCTGTATAGTCTGTTACTTTCTTGAGAAGGTCAGATCCAACTGTGTTCCCACCCTCCTATGGGGTGGAGACCTGAAACAGCACAGGAAGGGTAACAGGTGCTATTGCTCTGTGCTCTGCAGGCAACACTGGCACTTCTCCCTGGTCCAGTGCCACCTAGATGTTGCCCCTAGGGTCTCAAGGCACACCTCTTACCTCATGAAAAATGTCTCTGTTAGCCAGACATACCCATCATGACTGTGAGCTAGGTGGACCGTCCCCAGGGGCTGCTGGTACCCCAGGAAGGGAGCCTGCAAGTGTACCTGCAGCTTTGCTCTCCACTTGAGCTGCAAACTGGCTGGCTACAGCTCTGCTGTGGGCTGGGAGGTTGCTCTTCTGCACTGCCAGCTGAGAAAGCCATCATCAAGCAGGCTTGGCTATTCTCAACATAATTCTCTTTCCTTTGGCATATAGTCCTTTGGTGTGTCACAATGACTCACTTGGCATTTGTACTTGGTAAGAGCCAGAGTTTAATGAAAAGGCACTGGACAAGAACTTCCTAATCTCATTTCAGTCTCCCCTTTGAAGCTTCATGCCAACTCAGGTGGAATCTTAGCTCCCCCAGCAGTGGACAGCTGTAAGTCTGAGCTGCCCAGTCACTGACACCAGAAGAACTTTGGGCTACAGTTAAAGTAGGCAGACGACAAGGTGAGTGAGGGAATAATAGCATAAAACCAAAACACCCACTCTCATAGATCCCAAAATCAATTGGGGAGAAAGATGAGACACCAAATGATTACATCATGTTGTAAAATCTCATATCAGCAAAGTGCTAAGGAACTTAGGAACTAATAAGTGATAGATCTCAGTCTACATCTGGATAAATCCAAAATATTAAATATTTAAGTCTTCAAAGCACTGGACAAAACCCATGGAAATTCTTCTTGTATAATAATTGCAAAGCCATTTTAAGGCTGAAGTACAATAGAGAACCCAGAAACCAAAAATGAAACAGCTGAATTAAGATGTTCTCTATAGCAAGATCTGCAAAAGAGTCAAAACAGATGCCAACCTGAAAAAAAAAATATTTGCAAGTCATACCACAAAAGGTTAATTCCCCTAATATAGAAAGAGTATACACAAATCAATAATAATAATAAAAACACAAATCATCCATCAAAATGTAAGTGAAGGACAAAGCATACAGCTCACTGAAAAGAAAACACATAAAAACCACTCAGCCTCCCTGATAAGACAGTGCAGCTGGGCTGGGGAGATTGCTGTGGAAGACAGAGAACTGAGTTCGTGTCCCAAGAACACATGGAAGAAGCCTGGGCAGGAAGGGGGTTCACAGCAAATCCTTGAAGCTACAGCCAGTCTCGCCAAACAGATGGACTCGAGGTTCAGCAAAATGTCTGTCTCAAAAGGTAAAGTGGAAAGTGGTCCAAGAAAGCCACATGAAGTTAACCCTTCCCTTCTCTGCCCCCATGCACCTCCGTGCACGCTCGCACGTGTACACACACACACACACACACACACACAAAGACGATGCAACTAAAATCATGGAGATACTATTTATTATCTATAATACGAGAACAAATAAAGTTTAAAAATAGTTGCATGTTGAGAAGCAGCCCAGGAGGCAGTCACTGGTGGAGGATATACTGAGCCAAAATGTAAAAGAGGCAACTTTTCAACGTCTTTCAATATTATAAATGTGCTTCCCTTGACTCAGCAATTTCTGGAGCATTTTTTTTTCCTGTGGAGAGCTTCTGATTTAAGAGGAATGACATAGACTGCAGTGTTGTTTGTATCACCTGATTTGTTTTCAACTGCAGTACTGCTACTTTAAACTTGGAGTCATCAAGACAGCCATGATGCAGTAAGATGCACACACAGGAAGGAACTCTATGCATTGGTCGAAGGCAATAGGGATGCCCGCCGTTCAAGATGAAGATGAGGGTGTGTGGAGAAGCACCCTCAGCACGGTGCAGGACCGTTTGTTCAGCTCACCACCATTTCTTCCTATATATGTGAGGAAAGTACCAGCTGTTTTCAGGAGTGAGCTCAGAGTGTACCTGTTGGCTGGTTTTGCACATGCTGTCCCTTCATGGAGGTTTGTCCTTTCTCTATGCCTGATACAAATAGATAGTTTAAATATTTCTTCCTGATACTCTCTTAATTGAACGTGTCTGTAAAATTATTAGAATGCTAAAGTTTGGGGAAGATATATCCTAATAATGCGTAAATAAAGAAGAACTTTCTTCCTTATAGGTTGAAGGAAGTCAAGGTTGAAGTGGTTGAAGTGGGAAGGTCAAGGAGGTCAGAAATGGACGAAAACACAAAGGCAGACACAGAGAGGAAACATCTGTAACCCATGCTGAGGACAGAGCCTATTTATCCAGATGTATTGAGACCCCCACAATCAAACCAATAGTTCAGCCTCGCATGTGGTCACAAGCCAGCGATCTCAGCATGTGAAAGGCAAAGCCAGCAGAGCCAGGAGGTCAAGGTCATCTTCTGCTACACAGTGAATTCTAGGCCAGCCTGGGTTGTATCAAACCCTATCTCAAAAGCAAAAACAAAAGAATGGCTCAGCAGGTAGAGGCAAGCGCTGCCAATCCTGATGGCCTGAGTTCAATACCCAGGATCTGACTGATGGGATGAAGAACCCAACTCTCGAAAGCGTGCACCAGGGCACAAACCCTCACCCACCTCGTCGTCCTCACACAGACACACATGTAAAACTTAAGAAATTAACAAACACAACAAGGACAGACAGACAAAAAGATCGTATTTAAGAACACATGAGTGCAAATGAAAAACACACATAAAAGGGGAGAAATATGACTTTGAAGATTCTTGGGTGGGGGCAAATAAAGATTTTCAATTCTTTTATAAGTCTATTAATCTGTTACGAGGAAAACCCATCGAGACTTACACTGTGATTTGGGGGGAGAGGTGGTGGTGTGGTGGGAGATCAGCAGCTGACTTCCTTGGAGGGTCACTTGGCCCATGTTAAAAAGCGGTTGCGCGTTCACCCCGTCTATTCTGCTCCAGCCATCTGAGCCCAGAGAGCTGAACACACACAGGAGCATGGTCACTGCCACATGGCTTAGAAGAAAACAAAGAGCTGCTGAAGGACTGCCGCCAGAGGGAAGAGAGGATGAGTGGTGGACATTCAGACTGTGGGCTCCTGTGCACGGGTCCTGAAAATGAGGTCGGTCTTCGTATATCTGAAGAAAGCTTCAAGGAAAGGCTGATATTATATAAAGTATTATTGACTTGGGGGCAGGAACTGTGTCTATGTGTATATAAATGTGCATATTTGTGTGCACAGGTCTACATACGTGTGTGTATGTGTGCATACACATATATACATGTATATATATGTGCATACATGTAAAACACACTTATGCACACACACAAACAGTTGCTAAATAACAATGGGGGAACCTACCCTTTATGCTCCATCCAGTTGAGGGTTTTTGTTGTTCTCTCATTTTCTGTTGAAGAAGCATCATGGGAGGGACCAGCTCATGCAGCTAAGAGGGATTTTACCACAGTTGCCTCCTGAGGTGATACTCCCCCACCCCCAGCATTTTACCAAAAGAAGAGGCAATTACCAAGGCAAGCATAATCAGACATAACCTAGTGGAAAATACTTCTTTATAGCTAAGCTTATGAGCACTGAATTTACAGGAATGCTTGACAGAAATAATGTAAATGGCCCTGAAAGAACAGTGGCCCTGCCAATGACACAGTACACAATACTATTAAAACAGTCTCTAATAGCTCATACATTATAAATCATTTCCCTAATTTCTTTTTTCTTCCCAAGCTTTTCTGTTTTCTATAGCGAGCTTAGAATTTGGAAAGGCAAGGCAATTAATGCTGAGTGAACACTGGCTATGTCCTCACGTCTAAAAGTGGCCTCAAATTACATTCTAGAATCGTTTCAATTTTAAATAATGTTTTCATTTACTCTTTGAGAACTTCATACAGCATATTTTGATAATATTCTTTGCCTTCTTCCAACTTTCCCCAGATGCTCCCTCCCCTTTCTATCCACTGAACTTTGTATTCTGTATTCCTAAAAACAAAACAAAACCAAACAAACCACATTACCAAGTGCTAAGGATGTTGGTGGGAACTGACTCAAGCCATGCAATCAAAATGATTGCTTTGTACAGGGACACAACTCAGAGACGCCAGGCTTTTGTCATCAGAGAGGCTTTCAGGTACTAAATGTACACAGACCTTATGTGGGGCACTGGGGCACTAGAAACACTGACGTGAGCTGTAAAGTGCTTGTGTGAGCACACGTGTGCACATGTGCATGCGCACTCCAGGAGCACTCTGGGATTGAAGATCTGGCCTTCATCCTATAGAGCACAGGGTCTAATGGAGAAGACAAACGGGTTTTAGAAATCACTTATATAAGTGATAGTGATCAATACTGTGGAGAACTGAGGCCTGGAGATCCAAGTGGCATATAAAAAGCTTACTTTGTGAGGCCTCCCATGTACTGATAGCTGAGGTGCCATCTGTTGGATTAAGGTGTATTAATCCGGAGCAGTGAACTAATCAGTGACAGGAAAAAGGACAGAATGGTCTACATAGGGAGGAAGGAAAGACTGAACAGGGGCCAGGGTGGCTGAGGGTGAGCCACAAGAGCAGGCTGGATTAGGGGTGGCCCAGAGGAAATAAGTAGGGGCTAGACTTTTCCGGGTGGCCTTGTAGGCATCTTAAGAAGTTTGGTCTTGGGATGAGCATGGTGGCACAGGCCTTTAGTCCCAGCACTTGGGAAGTAGAGGCAGGTAGATCTCTAAGTTTGAGGTCAGCCTGGTCTACAAAGCCAATTCTAAGGCAGCCAGGGTTACATAATGAGACTTTTTCAAAAGAAATAAATAAACATTAAACAAACAAACCAGAACAAAGACAGAAGAAGAAGAGGAGGAAGAGAAGAAAGGAAAGAAGAAGGAGAAAGAGAAAAATAAGGAAAAGAAGAAGAAGAAGAAGAAGAAAAAGATAGTTTGATCCATTTTCTTAGGACAATATGAGACTTCAAGAGGAGTGGAGTAAAATGACCAATCAGGTAGGATCATTCTCCTTGTGCTATGAGGGTCAGAGCAAACGTGGGAGCCAGTCGGGTGACCCTGTTGTTACAGAGGGAGAAAACAACCTAATAACAGCTCTGATGACTAATTTTCACTGTTAGCATGACAGGATTTAGGATCTCTTTGAAGGCATCTTTAGCACGTCTATATGGGCATTTTCACCAAGGTTTCACTGAACAGAAAAGACCCATCTTGAGTGTGGACAGCACCATCTCACTGCTGGGGTCCCGGAATGAAGAAAAAAGGAAATGGAAGAAGCAATCCTGTCCTCACTGTGGACACACAAGGCCAGCGGTCTCGGGCTCTGGGCACCTCAGCTGGGGCTGCTCTTGTTGCCACACCTTCCCCTGCATGAGGGGCCCCACAGGACCATGAGCCAAGGTGAAGCCCTGCCTCCCTCAAGCTGCTTTTGCCACAGCAGGGAGAAAAGCAACTAATCCAAGTATTGTTTATAATATAAATCAAGTTAGAGAGAGCTCAAATAAATGTCCACCAACAAAGGATTCACCGATAAGTTATAAATAAACATAATGCGTTACTATGTAGCAACAGAAAAGAATGAGGAATATATATATCAATATATCGATATTATATATATATATATATAATATTACCATTGTTCGTCTTTTTTTCCTGTACAAACTGTATCTTAAGCTAACCAACTGACAAGGTAAGGATTCTTTTAATTAATGCCTTCTTGCAGTCAAATAAAAGCCCAAACTTCTTAAAATGGCCTACAAGGCTTCACAGAAAAGTCTAGCCCCTGCTTCACTCATGTATGATATATGTATATATGGATATAGATAGATAGATATCAATTATATATATATATATCTCATTTTGCCGGATATATTATTGCATAGTATTCATTTGCTAAGTTGTTGTTGCTGTTGCTATTTGGTGCTAGGGATTGAGCCCAGAGCCTGGTACAAGCTAAGTATGTGCTCTGCCAAGAAGTTACATCCTCAGCCCTGTATTCGAGTTTTTAAAAGAAAAGACTGAATAAGCCCAGGCAACCAGGGCGGAAGGTGGTGGTTAGGTGGGGTGGAGGCGTGAGTGGGGTGCTTCTAGGGAAAGTCAGGGAGCATGGTAAGAGGGAGTATAAGTAGGGACTGAAATCATCTGGATACAAATTGCCTTATAAATTTGACCTTGAAACCATACATTCATAATTATAAGGCAAAATTAAATTTAAAAATCAACTCAGAAATACTGGAAATGAAACCAATGAATCTATGTATTGAGTTAATGGCATCATCCTATAAAAAGGAATTAATTAATTAGACTACATAAAACTGTATGCCTTAGGGAGATAGCTATTGAGAAAAGAAATTGCAAAAAGAAATTGCAAGCTGCTTTCAGTAATCCTGTTGATACTGGTGCCTTGCTACTATCCCAACAGTGCTGTGTTCATAAGCTAGAAAGGACAAAGGAATGGTCATTCAGTGTCTGATGACTCAGTTTGGGTTCTCTAGTGTGATACATGCTAAGAACAAAAACAACTGCAAAATGTTGATCTTTTAGTAACCATACAGCTTGCAAAAGTGTTGCTTTTTGTTTGTTTGTTTCATCTACAGCTATTGTGAATATAGGGCAGAGAAAAGGAGGTACTCTGTTCCAATCCTGTCCTTGTTGTTGGGAACTAGAATTCCAGGTATAGGACAAAGATGAAGGATAAGCAAAGCCCTCGTGGTCTTCCTCCTGTTACTAGTGTTATTGTCAACTCATAGTGTCTTTCATCTTAAAACAAAACAAAGACCCCTCATCAGTGGTAGAGGTCTCTAGTCATGATTATGGTCTCTGAGTCCTATTCTTCATTAAGTAGCGTGGGTTCCTTAGAGAAATGGATAAATCCTGGTTCTGAGGGTAAATACAAGGTAAATGGGGAATATTCTGTATACTTCTGGCCAAGACGGGGGAAATGAAAATGTCAATAAGAACAACAGCTCTACAGTAGATATTAATGTTGGAAAAATATCAGTCACTTTGGGAGAATGGTATGGGATGAACAATGTTGAAAATGAGTAAATAGCCATGTATTTGTCCTTTTTTCCTGTACAAGCTGTACATTAGGCTACCAAACTGACAAGGTAAGGATCTTCTACTTAATGCCTTCTTGCAGACAAATAAATAATAAAATATTATACTAGAAGTTTTGTATTCTTTTTTATTTTGTTTTGTCCTGGAATTCACTCCAGGCTGGCCCTGAAGTCACAGAGATCTGCCTGCCTCTGTGTCCCAAGTGTTGGGATTATATGTGTGTAGAATTTTCAAATTCTTAATAAATAATGTATTAGGTAATGACCTAATGAAAATAACAAAATGAAACCACTCTCATCTATGAAGTATAGTTGCAGAAAACCCAAATCTGGCCAATCTTTTGCTTAACTGACTTAGACATAAGGTCTCGTATAGCTCTTGCTGGCCTCCAACTTGCAGCATAGCTAAAGATGACCTTGGACTTTTGTTTCTCTTCCTTCTACCTTCCAAGAGCTTGAATCAAATACAAGGCCTCATTCTTGACTACCCCCAGCTCTCTGATTAAGCTCTCAGATCTTCCTATTTAGAAACAAAACTTTCAGGAGACAGAGAATTATTCAGTAACAAAACATTCATACACCCAGCAAAATTCAGACTTTGTGACACTCTTGAAGACAAATGTTTCAACAAAAACAGTTTAAGGAAAGCAAGAAGAGCGGGAGAACACAGAGTAAAGATCAACAGTTGGAACATGGTGTGGTGGAGCAAGCTTTTGATCTCAGCACTGAGGAGGCAAGGCAGGCAGATCTGTCATGGCCATCCCTGGTCAGCATGGTGAGTTCCAGGACAGCCAGGGCAAGCAAGCAAGCAAGCAAACACAGCAGCTAACAATTGATTAATTTAAATATATAGTACTTATTTTGACCTTGACTTAAACAAGCGAACTATTAAAAACATCATTCCCTGAAATTATAATCTTACATTAACTTGTCTAAGCTGTATATGTTTTAAATTGTTTATACTGAATGGTAAGCAACAATAAAACATCAATGAACCAAAACCGAGTACTTACCACACACACGAAAGACACTTTCAAGTACTTGTTTAAATCTCGGATGGGGATGGAACCTAAACCATTGAGAGTGGCTGCCTACCAGGTGCACAGCTGTGGGGTTCATCCCAGCATGGCGACAAATAAACAAACCCATAATCAGAGCCCTGTCCAGAGGCTGGTACTCATGGCCACTATACACGAAAAGAGACCAGAACCTGGTACTTAAGCACCTTGCCTAAAGTCACATAGCTAATAAATTATGACCTCGGGGAGGAAGTGGCAGAGCAGGTCCCAGTTTTATCGCCAACATGTCTGGATGTGGGGGATTTTACTCCAGAACTTTTTTGTTTTTTTAAATCTATACATAGTACCTCTCATAATAGTGAGGACCAGGGTTGTGATAATGGAGAGAAGTGGATGGTTGAGGAGGCATCCAGAAGGTCAAAGTAAAACTGGCCAGACTCCATGCAGGGCTGGCTGTACAAGGTGGCTAAGGAAGGTTCAGGGAAGGGTCCCACGTGTCCCAGAGGGTTCCAGCTTGCAGTGTGGGATAGATGGCGCTACTAAAGAGCAGGAGAAGTGAGAGGTCAGGTCTAGAGGGTAAAGATGATTCAGGCCTGAAGCACAGCCAGCTCACAGTGCCGTTGGAACACTCAGCTGAAGTCACTGAATAGCTTCCTTATAGGTGAGTTCTTTTTCTCTGAAACTGCCTCCTTTTTCCTGGGGGCGGCGACATCTCTAACTTAGAAGAGCAGTTGACTATGCTGGGTTTTGGTTCTGGTTTTCTCCTAGAAGTGTTGGTGGAAGAGTCCCTGCACACTTCATAAAGCGACGTTTGCTCCTTTGTCTAAGGCAGTGGGGGCGGGGATGGCATGTAAGCAGCCATGCCTTGGTTGCTTGTTGTCCCGTCCACTGGATTAGGTGTTCCCGAAGTCTCTGTCATTCACCCTTCCCTCTCACAGACACAAACATATGATTCTTCCCACTTTTGCAACAAAGAGAGCGAACATATAAAAGAGCCTAACTACTTGCCTGGAGCCACAGAGGTAAAAGTAGCTCCCGTTGCTCACCTCCATGCTGCCATTCTAGCTCTGGCTTGTGCGGTGGGTGTGGGTGAAGACTGGGTGGCTCGTGGCCATGGCCTTGTTCTACAGAACATCACAGTGAAGATGCTCTTTCTTCTACTGCATTTTTCTCTTTTAATTGATTAACTAATGTGTGCAGAGGTCAGAGGACAATTTATGGCAGTCAGTTTGCTCCTTTCATTGTGTGGGTCCTGGGGGTTGAACTTAGTAGGTCCTCAGTCTTGGCAGCACGGACTTTAACCCACTGTCATCTCATTGGTCTCCTGTTGTACCTTTCATCCAACATTCTACTGCAACACATTATACAATTCAGTTAGGTGTTGGTATATTTCCACACAGCTCAGTTTCTTATATCAGATAGTATATACCTCAGCCTCACTGAGTATATTGTAACAGTATGTAGCAGAAATTCAATTGTTATCTCATTTTCAGAGCTACTTCCTATTTATTTGTGTTACAAGTATTTCTGCGTATACAGAAACACGGACTTTTTTTTCCAAAATAAATTTAAGTAAAATAAACGAGGTAAAAGAGCACTGACCCCAATTTGAAAATATTAACTTGATTGTGTTGAGAGACAGCTAGGTTATTCGTCAAGCACACCTCTCTGGGTATGATTGTTGGGCTGTTTCCGGAGAGGATTAATTAATGGAATAAGAACCACCGTGGATGTGAGCCATACCCCACAGGCCGGGCCCAAATGGAAGGAAGGAGGAGAAGTATCACTGCTCCCTGGCGTTGAGGAGGTGAGGAGCCCTTGCACTGCCCCCTCCCTCCACCATAATGTCTGCCCTACCTCAAGCCCAAAGAAACAGAGGAAACAGACCATGCTCTGAAACATATGTTATGGACAGAAATCCATCTTCCCAACCCAGCCTCTGGCAGGAACTGGTGACATAAAGCAACAGAAACCCTCTAACACACACAGGAGTGATGGCATCTCAGAGAAATGCAGGAAACTCGATGAAGCCACTGTGGCGGCTGACCTCCGGAAGGGGGTTCTTCATCTCCTTGCCCCCACCGTGGGCCATCCTGCTGCCCTTAACTGAGTGTCCCACTTAAGCAGCTTCTGTCACCTGTGACCAAATGTCTGCAGCAAGCTTGTTGCAGACCCCTAAGGTCATAGGTCAAACATCATTATCACCACGATGATCAGACAAGCATAGGCTTTGGTTGCCCACCAAATATCCTATCCAGGCTTCAAGCAAGAAATGGGGCAAAGGCATACGATGATCATGTAAGTCATGGCAGTCAACGCCTAAGACCCTGGGTTATTTTGAAAATCTTACATGGCTTTTTCTCTTTCTTTCTTTCTTTCTTTCTTTCTTTCTTTCTCTTTCTTTCTCTTTTTTCTTTTCTTAAGACAGGGTCTTATGTATCCCAGGCTAGTCTTGAACTCATTAGTAGCTGAGGATGACCTTGAACTTCTGAGCCTCCTTCCTACACCGCCTGAGTGCTGGGACTCAGTGTTTTTGTTGCTGGCATAGGCTTGCATTCTAACAGCTGAGCTACAGCCCCTTCAGATGGTATTTTAAAACTAGTAAATACTCCTATATTAAAGGTTTATTAGATGGAAATAAGAGTCTATTTTTCCTATTCCATCTAATTCCATCTAATTTTCTTCCCTAAAACTCTGATGCCCAGTTCTGATGATGATGCAGTTTGCCCTCCTCTCCTGATACAGAAATGTATTCATTAGATTTGTTAAAGATGAATGTATATGGTAGCCTTTAGAAACATTATTATGAGTTCTTCTAAATATAGACAAAGGCAATAAAAACCTCCAGAGCCACATGTATCTTAAAAGACATCATTGTCACACAAAATAATTTTGCCTGTGTATCCCCCAAGGAACTGAAAAGCACATTCTAGTCACTGAAATCCTGCTGGGCAGAGACAGTATCTTCTCTATTCTTTGTTACGCCTGATGCTATCTGTTCAGCATATTAAGAAAAGAAATCTGTATCTAACATAATAGGTCTGCCTCTTCTCATTCATTTCCCATGAGCACCAGAGGCCAGTTCTTTTTCAGCATTTGTCCTTCCAGACTAGACTCCACAGTCTGAACAAATCAGGCTTAGGTCTTGCAAAGTATCTGTTAAGTGAAGGTGAAAAATATTCTTGTTGTTGGGGGGGGGGAACTGACAAAAACGCTTTTCTAAATCTACAAGGTCAAAAAGACAGGTTCGTGCTTTTGGGTGGGGTACCCTCACCCAGTGCCCACTAGGACTGCCACGGCTACTCAAATCCCGACTTCACGTGGATGGGACTCTGGCAGAGGACAGATGATGTGCAGTCAGACTCAGGACGTACTCCCACTGTGAAACGGGAAGTCATTCCCACTCTCCGGCACAGCACAGTTGAGGGTTTGGGGCAAGAAAGCTGTGCGTACGTGAGGGTGGTGATGCCCACCCGCCTCGGGGCTACAGCACAGTTCTTCGGGTCCCCCAGAGCCTGGCTCCTGGCCCTGCCCAGACCATTGTCCACACACCTCGTCCCTCCAGCTTCCGGGCCGCCGGCGAAATGATTTGCTGCAGATGACATCAGCCCTGGGCCAAGGGCTGGAGGAGTGGAGGCAGCCACCACGAGGATGTGCCGGGTGGTCCTTTCCTCCTCCTCTTCCTCCCAGGCTCCTAGCCTAGTCTCCATATAAACGGCACCGCCTCCCGGCCTCTCACTCCCCGCTCCTCTCTTCCGCGCAGGGAGAGGGCGGAGGGGGAGGCGGCGCGCGCCGGGAGGAGGGGGGACGCAGGGGGCGGAGCGGAGACAGCACCTTCGGAGATAATCCTTTCTCCTGCCGCAGAGCAGAGGAGCGGCTTGAGAGGAACACTTCGCCCAGGCTTTAGCAGGGCCGGCAGGATGGCGACCGTGGTGGTGGAAGCCACCGAGCCAGAGCCATCCGGCAGCACCGCCAACCCGGCGGCATCCACCTCGCCCAGCCTGTCACACCGCTTCCTAGACAGCAAGTTCTACTTGCTGGTGGTGGTCGGCGAGACGGTGACCGAGGAGCACCTGAGGCGTGCCATCGGCAACATCGAGCTGGGTAAGCGGTCCCGAGGCCCCCGGGGACGTGCGTGGGGACACGCGCCAGCACGACCCCACCCAGGGCGCGATGGCCACCTTGTTCTCCCGCACGCCCCGCACCCACGCCTCTCCAGGCCACCTCCCACACTCCATCTGGACTCTTTTTTTTTTTTTCCCTGAGCTAATTTCCAAATTATTCTATTTGAGATCCAGAGAGAGAATCTTTCATAGCCCTGAGGGTGGGTCACCTGTCCGGGTCCGTGGCCACCGCCGACCTGGCCACCTCCTCTCGTGCTCAGTGAAATGCAGGTGTCAGGGGAGCGGAGGCCATAATAAAACCGCAACTGCAGGCGGAGAAAGGGTGGGGTGGACCTGGCGGAACGGCGCCTTCTCGGCTGCGATCTCGCCCCAGCCAAAGGCTGAGACCTCCTCCCTCTCCTCGAAAATCTGGGGTCGAAACACCATGTGCCAAGGCCCGCATGGGAATCATCCTTAATAGCCGCCTCATGCCCCCCGCCCCCGACACACACACACACACACACACACACACACACACACACACACACCACGCACGCATCTGAGAATGGAGAATGCCTTTTCTGACTTAAAACTTCCCGATCCGTCCGTTCTTTCCCGGGAATGACTAGGCTAGTCCTAGGGCCACGCCCGGCCCCCCACCCCCACCCCCAAGGAGACAGGCGTGGAACCCGTCCGCGCTCTGTTCCCAGACGAAGCCCGGCCTCGCTTCTGCCCCTGAGGTCCAGGCTGCAGCTTTCGGAAAGGACAATGGGGCCCCCAGGTTGCTGGTTGGGCTTCTCGGAAAAGTCTCAGCTTCGAGAGCTGTGGTTTGAATGGGAGGAGGGGGTGGCAGGGTAGGGCCCGCTCCTGGGCTGCTGCGCGCACCGGGGACGGGCTCTGCAGAGCCCGAATAGCGGTTCCCGGGGAACCCTGGGCGGGGCTGGGAGGGGTCCGGGAGGACACAGCCTCGGGCGGGCAGCGATCGACCCGCCCTTTCAGCCCCACCCGGCCTGCCGCAGTGCCCGCGCTGGGCAGCCGCACCTGCCCCCGCACTGCGGCGCCCCCGGCTGGCGCCGAGCTCGCTCTGCCCGCGCTCCGGCCGTGGGGGGGCCTCGCGCCCACCTTGGCTGTGCGCGGCTTTGTTGCGCCCCCCGCCCCGGTGGGCAGCTCTGGCCCCTGCCTTATTCCGGCGCCCTCGGCATCCCTCCCTTCCCTCCATCCCTGCCAGAGGGCCCGGGGTCTCCGCACAGCAGCACCAGCCCGAGCGCTCTATTCTCTCGGGGTGGTGCTGAAACGCCTCTGCCAGGAGACACCGGCTGGTGGGCGTGGTGCAGTCCGCACTGCGGTCTCTACGGCAGCCCGAGGCGGACAAAGGGCGTTCACGCAGCCCTCTTTTCCCTCTCTCTTTCACGCCAATAAAGATGGATGAAATGATTTTGGTTTAGATGAATAAATAAATAAACAAAAGCTTGTCACCTGCCTCTGCATTTGGAAATGGCCACTTGTCCCTAGAACAAAAGGCAGGGTGGGGACTGGAGTTGCAGACCGGTTCTTTTGTTTAACTTTAAAGCACGGATTTTCCCTTTCAGAAGAAAAAAAAAAAAGTGAACAGAAAGCCAGACGTGATTTTCATTCGGAAAAAAAAAAAAATCAAGAATAAGAGATTTCAGAAGTGCAACGCTTTTTCTGAACGACCCAGTAAACCTTCATTTTCACACTACGGGCCTTTGATCAAATGCTTCTCAACTTAGTTTATTTGCACATTTTTTTTTCCACCTTGGAAAAACTCACACGTGCAGACTTTGGGTGTGGCTATTGTGGGAATTAATGACTGGATGTTTTTGAAGCCTTTTTAGCGTATTATTTCCGGGAAATAATTAATACGTTAAGAAGTGCTTTTTCAGCTCCAGAATTTTCTGGATCACCCATTGTGGTGCCAGGAGAGGGATCATCACGCCCATTTTCAAAGGCTGGGGACTGAAGGAAGGCAGGAAGGGTGAGAGACAGACTCAAGGTCACGTTGCGAAGCGGTGACTGGAGAACCGGTGCCGCAGCGTCACCGCTTGCCTGACCGGGTCACGATGACAGAGCTTCAGAGCTTGTCTTTGTACAGTTGTCCACTTGTGGGCAGCTCGTGGTGCAGGGAGGCGGCTCAGCCGTCACCTTGCAACCACAATTATCTCCCTGCTTTGTTGCCACAGCGTTTGATCGCCGCTAAGGTGCTCTGCCCCAGGCTTTATTCAATCCTCTTTCTGTAAGGAGAAAATAGATGCAGCCGAGGAATTCGGTGGTGTTCGTCCAGTCTTTACTCCTCTTGACACTGGTAGCATTTTAGTGCTAAAATCCAGATTTGTCTTCCTAACACTAAAAATAAATTTTTATAAAGGATTCGATATAAGTATTTGAGAGAGAGAAAGAGAGGAAAAGGCACAAACACCATAGGCAAACGGTTCGCCGAATTTTCACAAAGTGAGCACACCTGTGTTGTAAAGCTAAGAAATAGCCATCACTATGATCCACGTCGCCCCACCCGCCCACCCAACGTTCACTTTGCAATCACCGTGCTTTTCTGACTTTTAATTTCCTAATTTGGTCAGGTTTCTTGCATGGATCTCTGAAATGGTTGTATCGATCTCGTTAAGAATCAACCAAGTGTGTGAGCCCAGCCGTTTCCTTCAGGGCAGTGACAGATGTTGCTGATCCTCCAGGGAGCGCTCTCCTGGGTCCAGGGATCTCGGATGCCGCGCACACTGCCCGGCTTTTCAAGGAGAGTGAAAATCCTGCTTCCCCAGCTTTTCAGACAGCCTGAGATGACTTAGCAACAGGGTGGGCAGGCTGCGTTTCCTTGGCTTGCCACACTGCTGCTTCAGCTGGCAGATCCCAGCTGGGCCTCCTCCAGAGGTCACTACCGTGCCCCGCTATTGTTGCTGGTGCCTGTGGGCTATGTCGTGTGAAGGAAGATGAAGCTGCTCCAGGAGGCTCAGCTCTGATGAGCTGCCTGCAGGCTGGGAAAACAGCTTCTCTCATTTGTTAGCCTTTCTTATTTCCTCTTCCTTTCCCATCCAAACTCGGGCACTGTGCATTTGGAGACCCTGGAGACCGGCATATTTGCCATCTGATTGATTACCCAGAGCACTCTAGAAAGGCAGAAAAAAAAAAAAAAAAAAGAACCCTGCAGAGTGATGGTAGATAATGCAGTAAATCAACAGGCCTGAAACACCCCAGTGTGGAGGCTAAGTGCTTCTTGAGGCTAAGGAAGAAAAATGGTCACTCTTACTTCCTCAGCTGTGTCATTTCTTCTCCAGAGCTTCAAACAATAGTGCCTCCTTGCACTGGTCCAGCTATCCTGATGTAGTTATATAGGACTTGATTCCAGACCATAGTGGCTGCCACAAACTGATTCATTTGTCCCTCCCTAATTAGCCCCAATGGGGAGTTAGCCTGATATTTTTATATTTAGCAAAGTGCTGGCAGTTAGGTATATTTTAGTATCTAGGCTCTATACAGCAATACCCATCAAACTGAATTTTAAAGCATGGTGCAGTGAGTTTTTGTGCCTTTTTTTTTTTAAGAAACCAAATGTTAAGTGTCAGTCTGATGCTTTCAATTATAGTTAGAAGGCAGCTGTCTGTCCAAGTCACATAGGAAATAAGCAAGGTATGCTAATGAGAAGGTAGATGCGTGTGAGTTGAGCTAGTTACATTGTCATAGTCTGATGAAGCTTTACTGAATACGCTCTGTCCAAAATTATAGGCAAGAAATGAAGAATCCAGAAAGGCTTTGGGATTCAATTTTCATTTTCTTCTAGCAAGGGGGGGGGGGGAGTGAAAACTATATATGGTAGGAGTTGAAGAGATGCTAGAATGTGTTACGTTTGTTGTATTTGTCTTTACACACTTCCGAAGTCAGAAGGCAGATGGATTCTGGCTTGTGCTGCCTACTAAGGGCTCTGTGATCCAAGCTGAAACCCCCAAATGGAGGGTCATTAAATCAATGCTTTATTGTAAATCTTCCCTTAGAGCTAGCTTTTCAAAGTCATTTCTAACTCTTAGATTAAGAAATAAATCCTTATAAATCACTATTTGCTTTTAATCTAAGATGTTATCTTAGGCCTTAGTTTTTTACTGTTAGTGCTTTGAAATGTTGTGTTGTCCGTGAATGATATTGTTTGCATTATACACGAATATGTGACAAAGACTCAGTTACCGGCTTTGTAAAGAGAAAAGCAAAGGTTAAGTCAAAGGAAAACTGGGAAACCTTTTCTCTAAAGACCTGCTTAGGGTTTTCTTTTTAGTTGCTTCTCTGGTTTATGCCTCTATCCTCAGTCCAGGTCACCTTTTAGTGTCATTTTCCAAATAGAATCACAGGATCTGACCATTCAGATATTTACAAGAAATATTCAAAAGCCTGTTTCTCAAAGGGAACAATTAAATTGGGCCCATTGAGGAAAATAACTTGCAAAGGGCCCAGGTAACTTTCACATGGACCCTCTGGGCATTGGCGGGCAGTGTGGTCCATTCAGCTTTTTTCTTTCTTTGGGCTGCCGCTTTCTTAGAAGTATGCAGTTTTCATCCGTTAAAGAAGTCCTTTTTGGTTTTCCTTTTTGGCTTTATTAAACCAAAAGTTCTTGCAAGATGAGAGTAAACTTTGTGTAATCCATCCTGCAGCCCTGTAGGGGAGCCAGGGTATAAGGCTCCTCTTCCTTCTGTACCCCAACCTGCTCTGAAATGCCCTTTCCCTTCTGTCAAAAACCATGTGCTTGCTGGCTCCTTTGTGCACCGCTACCACATGGGGTGAGAGAACTGAAAAGAAAATACATTCTGAAGCCTCCTCTTCACCTGGGATGGACACAGTGACAGTGCCTGCCTCCCGGGCTGAGCCAGAATCTTGGAGCAGCCTGGAGCATTTTGTGGTGCCAGATGCCCCTTGAACCAGTCCACCCAGGCACTTGAAACACAGAGGTTTCCTACCTCCAGCTGCTCCAGTTAGTCCCTGGGTAATCCAGTAAGGACAAAGCCCTTACTGGCTACAGAAGCAAAGCTTCAATCAAGAACTTGTCCTTCCGATATGGGGATCATCAGAAAGAAAGGGTCAGGAGCATGGCATGTTTCTCCTGCTTCAGAACCTCTCTCAGGACCTCTTTCAGAATTCTCTCTGGCTGTGGAGTCCAGAGGAAGACTGTGGGAAGGGCTGGCTCATCAGCATCGGGGATCCAGCATTGGCTCTCAGACATGAAGGGAAGATATGGAAACTTGCTAAAAATCGGTCACCAAGCATTACTAAAGTGTTTTCTTTCTAAAACTGATAATGCTGCAAAATGTTCATTCCCAACTACAGTAACCAGGAAGTCCATATAATCTTTATTTTATAAATTGCAGCCGTGTTTGCTCATCGTTAAGAAACGCTTAGGCTGAAAACTGCTAGCTTAGAAACAGAGAACCCTGAATTTTTACTTTCATTGGGAGTTTACACACAGGAAGTTATTTTTCTCAGCTGTCTACTGGCTTAATTTAAAAATTAACTCGATGGCTTTCTTAAAGCCTAGCATTTTTTCCTATGGTCAAATTATATATGTAAAAATACGTAAATGGACACACAAGGAGTGTTCCGCCACTTGCGTCGTGACAAGGGGAAATGAGAAACAACAGTGCAAGAGCAAGCGGGTACCTCGCCCCAGACGCAGTCACTCAAATCATGTGGCCATTTAGATGCTACTCCGAACAAAGATGGAGAAATAGTATGAATTTAATTTAAATACATATGTCTCATTATTAGCTTATTGACCCGGCCTGACAAGCCGAAGACAAAGTGGAGCTCCATCAATGGTTCCAATTAAGCCACTCAGACAGGAACTCAATGGCTTTCTGCACGAGGCTAGTATAGAGTGTATATGTTGAAGTAAAATATTCTAATGAATTCAGACCTCTCAACCTGTCAAGCTCTGCAGGGAACAAAAAGAAGCCATTTATCATTTCTCTACTAAAAAGACCCACAAACTCTCAACATGCCTTTCTTGTTAAAATTTAAATATTCCATTAGCACAAATGCAAACTGAGGCCATTTAATGTTTCCAGGGAGACTCATAAAATTTTCCCTTATAATTTAGCCTCTCCTTAGGAATGTTAACTCTTTCTTATCTGAATGCTTCCCTCTATTCCTATGAGAAATTCTTTCTCTGTCTAAGGGGCATACAGCTCTTTGAGAATGTTCCTCCAGTGGAAAAGGTCTTTGTCCAACAATCTAGAAGCTCAGGCATCAGAATTACAATTTCAAGGCCAGTATGTTGTAGGCTGGTTTGGCTATGTAGTAAGACCCTGTCTCAAAATAAATAAATAAACAGATAGATAAATAAATAAATAAATAGATAAATGAAATAAAAATGAGCATGAAAGAGAAAGAATGAATTTGAGGATATCTTTGCATGCACAGTGAACTCTACAATCTTTTTCTTTAAGATTTATTTATTTATTATTTATACAGCATTCTGCCTGCATATGTACCTGCACACCAGATTTCACTACAGAAGGTTGTGAGCCTCCACCTTCTGGGTTGCTGGGAATTGAACTCAGGACCTTTGGAAGAACAGCCAGTGTTCTTAACCTCTGAGCAATCTCTCCAGCCCTACAATCTTTTAAAAGATGTATTTAATATATCTTTAATCAAGATATTCATATAATTAAGAAATATGTTACACATCTTTACTGTATGTTCAATGCACACGATTATTCCTAAGATAAGAACATTGAATCAGTTGTAAATGGTGGTAAACAGGCATACATTAAGGATTTAGAGATGGGCTTCATGCACTGCCATTTAAACTCTGTAGGTTGATGGCACAAATACTAACCAGTCAGTCAGTTACTGACCTTTTGGTTAAAGATAGTTCACTTGCAGAGTTACACCTAAGGGCTCAAGTCCCTCGCTTAGGAGTTGGCTGAATCAGTATTCGTTGCTTCAGAAACTGGTCCTTGCCAGTGGAGGGTGCTTACATCAGTGTACACACTTGTGGCACCATGTACTGGCTTCATCACGAGCAATCTGATGGGGAAGGCCTAAGTGCACACATGAGCACGTGCACACACACACACACACACACACACACACACGCTGTCGGGGCCCTGCGGCTCACAGCTCTTCCTGGCTTCTAGCCAGGGTTCTCCTAACATGATGCTCTCTGTTTTCCCTCTGAGGCCTCTCCTTTGGGATGAGGAGGGGGAGGAAGGAGTAAAGAAGAACCTGGGAAGTATGCCCAGTATCAGAAACCACCAACCTCTTGGTTGTGGGTCATTCTGGCCCCTGATGGCTCCCTCCAGCCTAGTGCAAGGATGGTCATGCCCATTCTCAGATCCATCAGAGTTTTATCAACTATAAAAAGTTGCCTTTTTTTCTGCTTCTGGATAAAAAATATTCAGTACAATCCACAATTGAATAAAAACACTCCCTGATAAGTTGATTAGATAAAATAAATGACTGGTAGAACTACTAGGCCAAATCTTGAGTTCTTTCTACTTATCAAAGATCACACAAGTTTGGATTGAGAAACCAAAGTCAAAAATGAGTAAAAGAAAGAAACCACACAAGCACACAGCAAGAGCATCCTTCGAGAAACAGAGACCCTGGCTTGAATGGCAGATGTCCATCCCACCTGTTTCAGACCCTGGCAGCCTAGTGGTGGAGCCCGAGGACGCTGGTGCTAGCCTGGGGCCTCTTAGCTAACTCTGCCATCTCTGCCCTCCCTCTTCTTCCTTGATTCTGCTGTTCCCCTAAGAACTATTTCCCCACCCTCCAGGAGTGCTGCATTTATGTTTCATGAAGGGCAGAACTTCAGCCCCAGTGTTAGTTACCCCTCCTTGGGGTCCCAGTAGAAGGGCCTCCCTTTTTCCATTTGTGGGCATCCACTGCCAGCCAAGGAGCCCTCCAGAAAAAGGCCTGTAAAACATTTGTAGGGACACTTTCCAAACCTGTGTGAGATGACTCACTGGAAGCCTGCCAACTGTCTTCCTCTTCCTCCACAGGGATCCGATCATGGGACACAAACCTGATTGAATGCAACTTGGACCAAGAACTCAAACTTTTTGTATCTCGACATTCTGCAAGATTCTCTCCGGAAGTTCCAGGTGAGGCTTTTGTTCAGTGTTAGCCTAGAACCTGAAAGGATGAGGGCAGTGACCTTTCGCTGTCAGAGTATTGCCTGGAATGTAACCAACAACAAACTTCCTGTTGTTGCTAGAAAGCTCTTTGTATTTGTATCAATGACTTTAGCCACTGCCTGAGAAAGTGGGTTATTTATGGTGTGAATGCTTAGTGAGAGGTTTTAAAGTCCAGGTTATTTTCCCTTTTGGTTTCAGTGTACTCTGTCAGACCTCAAGGGATTACAGGCTACTTCAATATTACTTTTACTCAAAGCTATGAGTACAGATTGGGTGCTCCTACTTCCTCCAACTCCCTTCTCTAGAAAGAAAAAGGACACATGGTATTTCAGACACAAAAGATGTTTTTCAGTTCACAAGATTTTCCTTAGTGTGGGGAAGAGCCTGATGTCCCAGACTGCTGTGATAATAGCCTTTCTTTCAGAATAGAAAAGAACGCAACGGGAGAAGCAAAGGTAAGGACACAGACAGTGGTCATATGCGAAGTTGTTCCCTGACAGCGCGCTCTGTGAGAATGTGCCCCGCCCACATCTCTGAGTTTTGGTGCCGCTTATGCGGATTCGGATCTTCCTTTGTGAGCTGAGCATTTCTCCCATCTGGTCCCATTTGGCCATTACAGAACAGTTTCTGGCTTGTGAACTCCCTAAACCCAGGTGTGTCCCTCAAAAGGGTTGGCACTGAAACGATATTACATTATATTTCTTGACCATCATGTGAATCTTAGGTAAATCAAAAGTTTCCTGTCTATATGCTTCTGTTCTCTGAGTTCTTACTGGCATTAACAGACATCAGGGATGAAGGTTGGGCTGTCTTAGAGTGCTAGATCATATTCCATAATCCCATCTGTTTTGAGGTTTGAAACCATTTGTGAGGAATGGCTGTGCCTCCATGAGTCACTCTTAACCCGGTAATATGGCCGTGGGACCTTCCCCAGTTTTTCCTTTAGAATTTGGGACTAGAATATATATGGTTCAATGACCCTCAACTGTAGCTTTTAAGCACAGAACTGAATGTGTAGAGAAGATGGTGGGTGAGGTGAGTGGGCGTTGGAGGGAGGTTATCTGGAAGCCATCAGCTCCAATTTGCTAAAGACTAGCTACAGCTTAAGGTGTTTCCTCTGGTCATTGCTGTGTTTTACATTTAGGTCTTGCAATCTCTGTAACCATCTCCCAAAAGCTAAGTGCCCTTTGCCAACAAGCATGTTTGTTTCAACAAGTAAATGCCAAGCGCCTGTCACTTCTCTGTAGTTGTTTTGGCTTTCTGTTTTGAAAGACATTTTTCTTTTCTTTTGTAAACATGTGGCTTTCATTGTATACATTCATATTTGGATTGCCTTTCTATGATGACAAATGTGTATTGCAAAATGAAAGGTTGCAAACAAAAAAAAAAAATGGCTGAAGAGTTAATTCTTTCCAGACCAAAGGCTTAGCTTGAACTACTCTTGGAGACTAGAAAGAGAAAGCTCTTCAGTTTGCCGAGTTAGCCTGCCATACCCTGTCCCTCCTTCCTCTTGCTGTCTGTCACCTGCTAAGAATGGGTCACCTATCTAGGAGCATCAGTGCAGTGCTCGGTGATGGGTTTGGGGACTGGTTTCTGGGCACGCAGCATCATCCTTAGCATTCTGGCCAGCTTTAGGATGAGTTAATGTTAGGACTGTCCCTCTCCAGAGTGCAAAACTCAACTTCCCTCTGAGCAGAGCCTTGCAGTGGTTTCCCTGTGAAGGCATGAAATTTTCTAACCAAGACTGTGCTACAGGTTGTGTAGCCCTTATCTAAAATGTTCGAGACCAGAAAAGCCTTAGATTTTAGAGATTTGGAGTTTGGGACATTTACATGTTTAACTGCCAAATCTAAAATCTCTAATGCAAAATCTAAAATTCGTTGATGGCAAAGACCCCAAACTGTCCATGACAGAAGCACAATTGAGATTGCATCTCAGGGTTAAAAGACGCCAAAGGGGAAGAACGTGGATTGGGTTGGGCAAAGATCGCAAGATTTTAATTTAAGTCCAAGGAAACCTTTAGTGAACTTTCTTGAACAAGCTGGAGAAAGCTGGTCCCATTCTAAGTGCCTTCAAGCCTAGTGGTCCCTCCCCCACTCCTTGAAACTCACTAAAAGTCGAGTTGTATCTCTCCTTATAGTGGAATTAGAGTTCCAAGAATCTGTCTACTTAGAGACCAGGAATAAGAGAAGTGATGGAGTTCTTAAAAAAAAAAAAAAAAAGCCATTCAGTCACTTTAAAACTATTTAAATGGAACCTGGCACTGGCATGTGCCATATACTCTGAAAGGTGAGCAAGGTGAGTAACCCAAGAGTCATGACCTACGTCACACTTCTGTTCTTAGGTGAGGAGGAGGCATTTAGCAGTCAGTGACATGAAGTCCTGTGCCCTATGCATCAAACATGTTTTTCTTTTTTGTTTTTTGTTTTTTAATTGGTTGGTTGATTTGGTTTGGTGATTTTTTTTAGCTGGTAGCAGTACAGCGGGATATTTGTTATCATCCATGACTAGGTAGACGAGGGCTCAGTGGTGATCAGATCTACTCTACGCTCATGTTGATTGTTAATTCTTTCATTGGTTTTGGGAGTCAGAGGCCATGTATGAATGAGTGCTCGTCTTAAATTGCAAAGGGCAGACCGTGTGGATGGGGCTAGGATGTCACTCCCGGACCAGTTTGGAC
Organism: Meriones unguiculatus; assembly: GCF_030254825.1. Taxonomy (NCBI): domain Eukaryota; kingdom Metazoa; phylum Chordata; class Mammalia; order Rodentia; family Muridae; genus Meriones; species Meriones unguiculatus. The sequence goes on along the minus strand of NC_083354.1, from coordinate 72,353,606 downwards.
TTTGTAGTGTGGCTTTGGGGCTCAGTGGGAGACCACTCTGAACAGTCATGTGGGACCTGGGATGCTGGTGGCCTTCTGTACGGCGGGTGGGTTGGCACGGTGGGGATTCTTCCGAACATCAGTCCAGAGCTCTTCAAGTCCTGCAGAGTGCTGGCAAGCTCTAAAATGTTTGGATTGGACAGTCACTGACATCTATGCCGGCGTCTCGAATCAGCCGAGCATGGACTGGCTTCATGATCGCTTGGTACACACTCCTGCTGTGTACCAAGCCCATTCATTGCCTGTGGATTTCCCCTGACCAAGGCTTTCCGGCCCCATGAAAGCTGGACTGGTAGGCACAGTGGTCCCAAGAGAACAGTCTCATCTTTTACTCAGGAGAGGGCTCAGCAGCTGAGCTGTTGCCACGTAGAACAACCTGTTATTTCCCCTTCTGTCTCTGAATCCACATGCCATCGTAAAGCTTTTGTTTGTGTGTATGATTTTTATACCTTAATGATGTTGGACCTGAGTCACTGTTGCAGGTCTCCAGGAGTGAGAATGGACAAGACTTTCCGAGGAAGCTCAAGCTTGCCATGATGCATAGAATTAATTCACTTCCATTTCTATTGTTTCTTTCCTAGGTCTAACTGTATACCCTGCTTATAGTTATAAGGGAAGTTATCTTCTGAGAGCAAAGGAAGTCTATGATTGTCTGTAATGGGAAAACACCCTCTCATACAAAAAAAAAAAAAGTCATTTCCCAAAAGGCCAATCTTCTCTTTTCTCTCACTTTGTCATTTTTATCTATTCGTTAAAATAGTTAAAAATTTTGATAACCCCAGCTTCTTGCCATTAACACAAGGTAGCAGTTACATATTCTGGAGCCTGCTCCCCACCTTTGTTTTTAACCCTGTCATGGCTTTTTCTGAATGATCCTGAACACTTAAACATTTTCTGTCTCACATTCCATGTTTGCGAATCAGAATGCTGACTTCTATTTCACATAGTTTAGATGACAACCAATTGAATTAATACATGTAAATGCATTGAAACCAATTTTCTGGGGTAACTAAATATAAATGAATAGCCACCCCCCATCTTCACAGGGAAAATCTGTGTGACTTGTATGTGCGGTGATTATTTTTGTCTGTGAGAAGTACCGAGTTCAGATACATGGCTGGTTTCTTTCTTGTAATAATTTTTAATTTACATGAAAGAAGATCCTCAGAAGCAGCTGCCTAGGGCATTCCCAGAAGGCATGTAGCTACTCCTTTTGTGAAGAGGCAGTGAGATTCTTTGAGTTTAGTCATAGGTATATTTTCAGCACTGCTCTCAGTTCTGTGGGCACCAGAGCAAAATGAAGTCAGTAGGGCTAGAACACTGAAGAGTGGAGCCACAAGAGAGGTTAGACCGTTTGCATAGAGCCAGAGCAGAGGTTAGACCGTTTGCAACATGGCCTACCATGCTGAAAACAAGGATGGGGATGTGGGGGTGAGCCCTCGCTGTTTCCCTTGCTCTGATGACCCAATCCCTCCAAACCTCATCCTCTCCAGCCCACCAGCGCTTCCTCTTCTCTCTTCAGCCACCAGCGACTGGAGTCTCTGCCAATTTGAAGAAACTCACATTTCCTGTGGTTTATTTTCTTAGTCAGCTGAATAAATAGAACAGCTTTGGCATATTTACACTCCGTGACTGGTTTTATCACCACTAGCTACTAGACCACATTCACAGAAGCCCTCATACAGTTGGGATTGATTTTGAAATGTGTACATGGGCTGTTCTGTTTGAGAACTAGTGCCTTTCCTGTACAGGATGAAAGATAAATAAACCACAGGTGAGTATCTTTAGGTCTGTGCTGAGTGACTGCTAGAAATATCCTTTCCAGAGACTGGTATAGGTAGAGAATGAAAACCAGTCCTTTAAATTTCAGCCAGGAGGGTCTTTTCCTCACTTTCACGTTAGTGTGATGAGGTCTCGTAACTAATATTTGCCTGCAGAGTTGTAAGAAAAAATGTGACAATGCTCTTAGGATGCGTTTGCCATTTCTGGGTCTAGTCCTGTATAATTATGGCTTAGTCGTGTATGCTTAGAATACATCACTGCCTTAGAGTGGGGAGCCATGGATATATTTTCAGCCTTGCTCTCAGCCTTTAGGTAATAAAGCACACAAAATCATGCTGCTATTGTGTTCAAGGGACTGACCACTCAGGGAACTGTGCTCTCAGGAAAGCCAGGCTTTGTCCTGCTGCCTGTCCTAGGTTCATACACAGGGTAGGGTCCCTGTCTCCAAGCCCACAGTGGCTCCCTCATCCTTTTTCAAGATGACAGAAAGAACTCTGAGGTTAAAATGACAAGTCTTATTTTCATGAAATAACCAGACCTCTCTTTAATACTCTTTGAGGTAAATGGTGCCTGTGTGAGAAAGAGGTATTTTAATGCAAATCCTCAGCCTCCTCCCTACCCTCCTCCTCAAGCCTCTGTAGCCTGCTTGCAGGGAGGGCAGCTCTGCCTGCCTCTGTCCCATTGTTCCCCTTCAGACTGCAGCTTAGAGCCTGCCATTTTCACAACAGTCGGAAAGCTAAACCTTTCAGAGCCTCATGGTATGTGTAGCCCAGGTTTGGTTCCTCTGAGACCTGCATGCCTCTCGGCTTTGAAAGTTCGGGGGCTCTTTATATTCACATCCGAACACACTAGGCGATTTCCCTCTTCTGGTACAGGTGAGGCCAACATAAAGGAAAAAGCATCGTGTCACTGCTATGTACAGGCACCTTCATTCCTCAGGGAGTTAATGGTGGCTCATTCAGACCACCTAGAAATAGCTATTCTTCCTTTTTTTAACCTGGGGAGAAAGGATGTTTTAGTCTGCCGACAGTAATGGCTCTCAAACGGTTCCTAATGGGCACTGTGGATACTCCACACAGACCGACACAGGCAGGGAAGTGTCAGGAAGTGGGCTGCTGGGCTCAGGGGCCACATCAGGGAATGCCAATGACCTTCCACTGAGTCCAGCTAAGTGCAGCCCAGAGCAGCTGCCGTCACTCCTCAACAAGGGCGGCATCACAGGCGGGCTCCACGCTTTTTATCTCCCTTTTCAGGGACTAAAGTGCCCATGATTTTCGTCAGGTTTTAAAAACCCCCAACAGTGACGAACCACACAGAGATGAACCCAGTTCCGCCCTTGCTCGGTCCACCTTTGGGTCCTCGTGGGCCACACCCTGCGTTTGTGGTAATGTGCTAGAGAGAGTGGCAGATGAAGGGTGAAGCTTCTGGAGTCTCAGGATCATGGTACTGAGTACTTATCCGTAAACAAAGAGGTGTGAAGGGAAATGTGGGGGAGGGCATCCCCACTGTTCATAATTTAGGTGTGAAAAGACATCATTCATTCTTTTAAAACTCACAGTTATTTTACAGAGAAGAGGCTTCCTTAATTTACAGTGTGTGTGTGTGTGTGTGTGAGAGAGAGAGAGAGAGAGAGAGAAAGAGAGAGAGAGAGAGAGATTTTTACTCTTAATTCCTGAAGACGAGGAGTGAAGATGGCAAGCCTAACGAGTTCCATGTTTTGATTGTTCCGACCCCGGTTGGGTTGTGATGACAAAGGTTGCCCAGGTACCAGCACTCCTCCCCCAGCAGCAACCCAAGACTAATTGAATGCTACCTCGGCAACGATCAAGTTTCTCCAAACATCATGCTCTGGGGCTCACCGCTTTTGTGTTGTCACTGTGGTGTGAGGGTGAGCGCTATTGTGTGTGAAGTTGTGTTTCCTTGGTCCTGGGGACACGTGGGGAAGCAAGAAGTAACCTGGGGAATGGAGCCAAAGGCCCTGGGCAGCTAATGCGGATGAAACAGCAGCAACGTGACTTCAATAAACTCTCCCAGGGCCTAGTGCGCTGCCTGCTCTTAGGACGAGTGAGATGAATGTTCCCACGAAATAAAACCAGAGCGTCCATGTGGGCTTTGAGAGGAGAAGCAAGTGATTAGAAGCAAGCACCCAGAGCCCTGCGTGCACTACTGCTCAGCTTAAAAAACCCGAAGGAGTCTGCCTCTGACCGTTGCTGCATGTTCTGGAGGGACTGAGATAAAATCCAGCATCCTAAAGACTGCCTGGGAGGAAAGGCCCTGCATCTGCCCTGTGCTCTTCAGGCGCTTTCCTCGATAAAATGGGATTTCAGTAGTTACGAGAACAGTCACTATTGAGTGTCTGGCCCAGATTCATGGATTCCTGTGGGAGCCCCACCAGGCTAGTGGGGGATGGAGTAGCTTAGCTATGAGTGTTCAGCTCTCTGACCACTCACCGGGGCCAAACACCTGGCCCTGAGGCCCCACCTCACAGTGCTGCTTTTGGGTTTATGAAATTCAGAAGGAAAAAAAAAACACATTTGGCAAAAATAAAACAAAAACTAAGAGCAGATCAAACATGGAATATACCCTGCTGCCTGGGTGAAAAATACTCTCCTGGCAGACGGCTCTGTGGCCATCTTGTGAAGTCGGTACAGCACTTTCAAGCGTTCACCAGGAAAACTGTGCTTGCAAAACACCACTGCAAGCTGCTTGCTAACTGCAGCCGGTGTACTGAGAGGGCTGGAGGCAGCGGGCACACTGGATGCCCGCTTAGATAAGGAGTGACTGTTCGCTCACCTAGAATTCCAAGTGGTTTCTCAGTACAAAATTCAGAATTTGAGTGGTTCAGGTCAGTGGGAAAAGATTTTGTGCAGGTGTCTGAAGCCCCATGAGCCCACAAGGTGTTCAAGCACTTACGTGTTTAATGCATTGTGTGTGTGAGAGAGAGAGAAAGAGTTTTAGTCTTACCCACTGGAAAGGAGACAATCTCCTTACATTTCATGGTCTGTCCCCTGAGATGGTGCCATTGTCAGGCAGCCTGTCATTAAAAACATATGCAACAGACCCAGTTTGGTTTGGAACTCTGCAGGCATAAGATGACTCGCTGCTAAATCCTAGCCTGAGAGTTGGCTATAATTATTTTCATAAACAAGACAGCTAAGCTTACAGTGTGTGCAAATCAGGAACTTGTAAGAGAGCCCTGTAAATTCTTTTCATTGAAGATATGCTAAACAAACAAACAAACACAAAACAATGTACATAGAGTATGCTCCAAAATATATGATCTTTGCAATTTGGAACATGGATATTGAAATCTCTTTGTGGTCTGGGAAATTTTGGAGCCAAACTCAAGTATTCCCTAGTTTGAAATTTTGTCGTAGAGCTAACTTTCAGTTAACTTTTGGAAATAGCTCTTTTAAGGATCCACAACCTCTGAAATGACAAGAACAGAACTCTGGCTGGTTGTAGATGCTTAATTTCCAGCCGATCTTCATCTCTAAGTGCTGAAGAAGTGAAAGAATCGGGAGACACTAGGAGTGATCGTGAGAGAGTGTAGTTCTATGGAGGTAAATGTGAAATAACCAGTTCACTGCCCTCAGACTAGGTAGAATGGACGCTTTGGAAAAGGCCAGCTCCTTTGTCAGGCGAAGCAGGACAGGGCTGCTCCCTTCCTCAGAGGCTCTGAGAGCCTGACCTGTGCAGTGTCTCTGGCCACATAGAAGCCTCTTGTCAGCCCTGGAGCTTTCTGAAAAGTTGTGGAGTCCTTTCTTTTTCTGAAACAAGTAAAGAAATAAACTGCTTAAAGGCCGTGCAAATGTTCTGCCCAACACTCGCAAGTGGTCAAAAAATGGACAGGAATTCTGTGGTGAAACCTGTTGGGGCACTGTAGCATGCTTACCCATTGCCATAATCTACTCTGCACAAACTGCTTCAGTTTATTAGCTGATTATAAATTTTGACCAGTCGCTTCCCCTGTGGATCAGGCTTCTTCAGAAAACAGTTTGTAAAAGGGTGGAGGGGACTGCTGAGACCACTTCCGGGTTCTATAATCCAGGGCGCCATGAATGCTCCCACAGTGCCTCAGCACCGAAACACTACAGGCTTGTCCGCCATTAAGCTTAGTATGTTTTTGTTTGGTTGGTTGTTTTTTGTTGTTCTTAAACAGGGTTCTCTGTGTAGCCCTGGCTGTCCTGGAACTTGTGCTGTAGACCAGGCTGACCTCAAACTCACAGAAATCCACCTACCTCTGCCTCCTGAGTGCTGGGATGAAAGGCGTGTGCTACCACTCCTGGCCCATTTAACCCATTTTTAAAACCCAGTTTAAAAGTTCCATGAACAAAAATTCTTTCAGAAAATCTGCCTGTCCCATCTACTAGGACTGTCAGTCAGGAAAGACCTACCCCCTAAGGACGCTTAGACTCTGACCTCCCAGGATGGGGACTTTGGGCCCTTGCCTTTTCCCATCTCTGTGGAAAGTGCAAACCAGACAAATCTTAATTGTGTTTGCACAGTGGCGGACACCTGTGAGGAAAGTATTTCAAAATTCAAATTTGTGGGTGTTCTATCTACACGGTGCCCAATAGAAAGGAACTGCATTGTCTTTTCCCGTTTAAACAAGAGCTTGCATGTTGGTGCTGCCTTACTCCTCAGACTAGCTACAAGTGTTTGGAAGGGGACGGAAAGATTGCAGCCTATAAAGTCTGGGACTGACCCTGATTTGAGTGTGTTAAAAGTCCTAGGCTCATGGTTTGTGGTACATAGTTGAGAATGGCCTGCATTTTAATGAGCATGATCAGCTATGCATATCTTGTCATGTGAACCTTCAATTAGCACAGCATAATTTAACAAGTCAGTACACGCAGATATGAATACCCTTGGGGCGCTGTGATCAGATCAGATTATTACCAACAATGTGTGATCATCACCAGAAAGCCGTGGTTATCCAGATGGAAAAGTGATTTTTATGGTAATATGGCTTGTGATTGGCTATTGGCATCCAAGACCCTATTTATTTATTTATTTATTTATTTGCTTACTTACTTATTTTCGTTTTTCAAGACAGGATTTTCCTGTTTAGCCTTGGCTGTCCTGGAGACCACGCTTGCCTCAAACTCTGAGATTCGCCTGCCTCTGCCTTTGCATGTGTCACTGCTGCCTGGCTTGCCTATGAAACCTTTAAGGTCATGGCTCAATTTGTCCCATCTCTATTTTGATCAAGCTTTTTTATAAAAGCTTATTTTAGTTTACTTATTAAACTCTGTATGACATTATTGTGTGTTGACAGCAGACCATACAGAGCATGCTCAAACGTGAAGGAAAAGATTTGTGTATAGTAGCATTGTTGGTGATAATGCATGTAGATGACAGTGTGGTGGCTAGAACTCAAAGGTTCTGCTTCTAATTCCTTGTGGGGTTATTCTCCAAGTTTTAAAATCCGACGAGACAGTTGTTTTTAAAAGCAAACTTCTCAGAATTCACTTAGAATCACTTAGACTCAGTTTTAAACATCAACCTAAGATATATTTAGACCATTTCTAGTAAATATGGATTTGGAAACTTATTATTCCTTCTTTCTAGAGGGATGTGTTTAGAGATATGAGAGCGGAAAGAGAGACAGAGATGAGATTTCTTTATCTTTCTCTATTTAAGTTCACTCTTTAAGTAAATATTGTCATTCATCGGAAGCATGGGCCAAAAGGCCCTCTCACTCAAGAGGAAGCCCTGAGTCCCAGCCACGCCTTCCTTCTTCCTGGGCCTCATCTGTGGAAGTGTAATGTTTAAAGCACAGTTCTTTTTCTCCATCACACAATCCCGTAAAAAGCCACTCACCACAAAATCCAGCCAAGATTTAGAGTAGTGGTGCTCAGCCTTCCTAATGCTGCGACCTTTTCATACAATTACTCATGTTGTGGTGACCTTCACCCATAATATTATTTTTGTTGCTACTTCATAACTGTAACTTTGCTACTGTTATGGATCATAATATAAATATCTATATGAAGGATATCTGATAGTAAGGGTAGTTTGACCCCAAAGTGGTCGTTACCCACAGGCTGAGAACCACTGATCTGAAAGGAATGAAAAGTGAAATTATTTTAAAGATCCTATTGCCCAAAATATCCTTAAATCTTATAATTTTTAAGGCTACATTTTGCAGTCACTTACATGTCCATGGATCATAGTGTGTGTGTGTGTGTGTGTGTGTGTGTGCAAGCATGCGAGGGCATATTACTTTTTCTCTTTAAATTATGGTTGAGCCCCATATGAGCATGTTTCAGACAATGATCATCCACATATGCAACAGAGGGTCTATAAGCTCCTCATGGAGCTGGGCAGCTCCCACTCTTTGGGGATGCCTTGACAGCGTAGTGAAGCATCTCGAGCTTCCGGCCATGCTGGCGTAAACACCGGCGCACTGCTAGTGGCGTGAGACTGCAGCGCGTTCTACTGTGACAACACACAGGGCCAGTTGTGATCATCAGCTGTCACTAGCTGACGTGCTTGCTAAAATATACTTCTTACTGTGACTTAGAATACACTCCTACTTGTGAGAAAAAAATGTTTTTTTGCTGGAGTGTGCTATGTGCAAACAGTAACAGCCCCACCTATCTCCTGTCCATCCATTGTGCTTTCGTGCATGTCTTCATTCACACACACACATCCATATCATCTGTTTCTCTCTTGTTCTTCCTCTCTTCTTTTTATTTTTTTTAATACCATGTCTCTCTACTCTCTAATCATAGCCATGTTTTCAACAAATAATATTGGTGTGGGTTATTTTTAGACACCCAGCATGAGGTCAGTGTTTGTTTTTAAAATAAGCCTTACATCATGGTCAGTTGGATATGTCCTGTCTACTTTTCGTTTTATTGTTTCATACATAGAGCAGAGATTATTTAGAGCCTTCAGAATATCATTCCAATACATAAATACAAATGAAATAATGTGTCAAAATAACTCACTCCGTGAGGATCATCTTGAAATAGGATTCCATCCTTAGACGCTACCAGTGAGGCTAGCACACTGGCAAACTCTACCCAGAAAATGGATTTTCCATGCCTGGTATGCAGGCTCCTCACAAAAACTGAAACTAGTTAGCAAGAAAAAAAACAAGTAAAGTTCCAATTTACAATTTAAAAAAAAAAAGAAATAAACAAAAACATACTTTGAGTAAGTAAAAGAGAGACCACAGACCTTAAATTAATCATAGAGCAGATTTCAGATCAAAACCTTTCAGGGTTCTAACTTTTCAATGCGGTTCTTCTCCCAGTTTCAACAAACTTGTAAGAAGGAATGTGGCTATCTTTTAACCACAGATACAAAGAGGCTTTACGCTAAAGAGCCTTAGAGGGTGATGCCAGGAGCTAGGCCTACAAGGGCAAGATGATGAGTCATGAGGTGTCACCGGCTCAAAAAACTATAGAGTGGAAAATAAGCTATATCAGAAAAATGAAAACTTGCAGCCATTATTGACACTATAAGCAATTTCTTTGTTATGCATTTCCTTTAAACATTAAGGTGTAGGATATTTATTTATAAACTATCAACTTTCAGAAACTGAACAAAGACAAGTGACAAAGAGCCAGGTTCTGAAGGCAATGGGCAGAGCCCTTCACTGGTGGGCCTGAGTTGAAGCTTTAATCACCTCTGTGCTCTTGTGGATAAATTCATGAACTCCAATGTTTTCTAAACTTTATTGCTAAGATTCCTTTTATATTTACTCTTCTGTGATTTTTAAAATATCACCAACCCATAGTGAAAAAGCCATTCATATATTTGGTAAAATCCTTTATATGTAAAGGTAGCCGTAACCGTTAACTATGAACATAGCCAATGGGTCAAGCAAAGTTGTGTTTGTGTGGAGTTCTTTGGCATTCGGAATAAAACAGAAGAACCTGCCTGGATAAATGAGAAATGCAACTATGCCCACTCACCTGTTCATTCCCCCTGGTACATATTGCTTGCTTGGGGAGTGTATGGACTGTGTCAAACATGAGGTTTAATAACAATGTGACGAATAAATAAAGAGCTGGTCCCCATACAGATCTCCTGGGGAACTAATTCTCCATCAAGATGAGGAGGCACTTACCAGTCACACAGACATGTATCTCAAACTGCCGAGTTAGGAGGGGAGGGTGTGGTGCTGTCTAGAGTATGACAAAGAAGCAGATCTGCTCAGAAGCACAAGTGAAGGGATGTCCCGGGAAACTCACAAAAACAGGAAAAGTCTTTTTCTTTTATGTTTAAGATGGATGATGGATGCTGTTTCTATTTCTTTCTTAAATATAAAATTAGCAGTTTGAAATGCCTAGTGTTACAAGTTGAGGGGTACGCAGGGTTTTTTGTTTTGTTTTGTTTTGTTTTTCATAGACTGTGTGTGGATCACTGAGAGCTTGCAATCTTCTTTTGCTTAGGAAATAGGAATCATTCAATATCTCTCTACAGATGTGTTAATATTCTCGTAAGGCTTGCACTATTTCTGCTGAGATGTAAGAACAAAAGTTAGAGGACAGGAGCTGGAGAGATGGCTCAGAAGTTAAGAACACTAGTTTTTTTTCCCCAAAGGTTCTGAGTTCGATTCCCAGAAACCACATGGTGGCTCACAACCATCAATAGTGAGATCTGGTGTGCAAACACACATGCAGGCAGGATGCTGTATAAATAATAAATAAATCTTTTTGAAAAAGTTAGAGGCCAGTACGAGTCCTCAGTAACCACTTAGACCTGGGATTAGTTACAAGTGGTAGGAGGGCAGCAAAAATTCCAAGGACCAGAGAAAGAAAGCCATGCAAACATATGGGCATCAGAACTTGAAGGTTTGGGTTATAACTGTTCCCAAGTCTCTGTAACAGAACCACAGCATGCTGAGTGGTCCTCAGAAGGTCATCCTTCTCGGCGTCTTCTTGCCTGCCTTTGCCTACAGGATGCTTAGGAGGAGGTGATGATGCTCCAGTCTCCATCAGGCCAGTTATCACCACTGTGTGCTCTTCATAGATCAGTGTGGCATCACTTCCTTGCACAATGGTTCGCCCTCCTTTGGATGGCTCTCTATTTCAAAGAGAAGATATCTGCCATATTTTGGGAATACCAGTTATCTTCCAGAACTTCACCTTATTCCTTTTAGAAAGCCTTTTTCTCTTTCTTTTCCTTTCTATCTGTCTTTCTTTCTTTCTTTCTTTCTTTCTGTCTGTCTTTCTTTCTTTCTGTCTTTCTTTCTTTCTTTCTTTCTCTCTCTTTCTCTCTTTCTCTCTCTCTCTCTCCTTCCTTCCTTCCTTTTCTTTCTTTCTTATATAATTTTTCTCAGACCAGACTACTCATTTTTTTCTTGTACTCTTGGCCCTTTCTAAAAGTCCCACTTTGAATTCTGTTTGTTTTCTCCCTGGACACGGACATGTTTGTCTAGGCTCATCATCTGTCAGCAGATAAGGCTGCGCGGCCACCTTAAAAGGAAGAAGCCTCAAGACATGGGTATCCCTTTCCCCTGAAGTATGTCTTGCAGCCTAGCATTGTGTCCAGGTGTGAAGGACTGAGTTCAAGCCTTTCCATTCCTCTTGAGTCTGACAAAACAGTTAAGGGCACGTGCTTGGCGCCAGAGCACACAGGTTCAGATTTAAGCCCCGTGTCACACTTTAGTCCCTTGGGCCTCAGTTTTCTTACTGATAACCCTGACCTACATACAGAGGATTTATGAGTATTAAGAGGCTACAGGCCATGTGAAGGGTGGAAATATTGAGACCATAGTGAATGATCCATGAATTTTACCTGTTATTAACATGTTGCTTTTTTCCTTGGGTGAAACATGCTAAAATGTATACTTCAGTTCCTTTTTGTGCATTTCTTCTCTTGTCCTTTGCCATACCTTTGAGCATCATTTTACTTTATATCATGTGGGCATGTTTGTTGTTGCTGCTGCTGTTGTCAGTAGTGGTGGTGGTGCTATGTGTTTGCAAAGACTCATAAATTTGAAAAAGAGCGTATTCTTGTCTGTCTCCATGTCAACGCACTTCTATAACTCAGCCCAAGTTGAGGCAGCCATTGTATGCTAGAATCTCTGTTGGTGAAAATCTGCCACTCAAAGCTCTCACCATGTTACAAACAATTCAAAAGCTGTATTTTCAAGAGGGAGATAGGCACTTATTTCATTTTCATTCATTCCATTTATTTTCATTTATTGAAAAGTATTCCAGTGAGGCTGGCTGGCTCCCTGGTAATTAGCAGAGCATCCTCTGTTTGTTTGTTTTGTTCTGTGAGGCAAGTCTCAGCAGGCTGGCCTCTAACCTACGGTGATCCTCTCCCCTTTGCCTCTCCAGTGCTGGGGTCACTGGCATGTGACACTGCCCTGAACTCTGGTAGAATGCTCTTTTTCTAAGTCACATGCAGATATTTTGAACTGTGATCATCAGGCTGGTTAACGTCTGTTTTTCAGGTTTGCAGATTTTCCTTAAAAAGGAAAATCTCTGTCCTGAAATACAGTGCTTTTAACCCTTTGGGGAAATGCTGAGAAGCGTTAGGAAAGCGGCTTCGTCTCGGCTCTGTTTAAATTGCTCCCACCACTGGCCACTCCGTAGAGTGCTTTATCGCACACAGTCGCCTTGAACTTCCACTTTCCTGACAATACTAGCTCCAAGTTCCCTGGAGCCCAGTTTTGTTTTGTTGTTTGGTTGGTTGTTTTTTTTTTTCACTTTTCTTTGTCTAACCAGGGCTCTTCACATTTTGAAACTGATTTGAGATCCCTGTCTTCCTTATGGTATGGTTCAAAACACAATCCCTTCCGGGAGCCTCGCCACCTACCGAGAGAAGTGTAAGATTCATCCCTAGTGTCACTCTAAACGTTGCTATTCATGAATTGCTTGAAAAATGCCTAGATTTGAATAAGGCCTATTGGAGTGTTCCAGTCTGCCACCATTCAAGCCCACTGACTTCTTTAATCCCGTCTGACCAGAGGTAAAATAGAAACTTCATTTGTAGAAATATGTCATAGAATGTGCTAGCTACTGTCTTGTCATTTTTGATACACCTAAGGGACGTGTGTTTTTAAAAGGGACTTACGAATATTATTTTAACAAAGGAAAAAAGTGTCCGCTGGTAAGGTTAGTTGCCTTCATATAAATCAACACACCGTCCATACCCCAGGCCTTATTGTGGGTATTTTGTGCGGTGAGTGTACAGGGTAGCAATGCTTTTAAAAATGCGCTTTCCTGTTTGTGCTCATTTGTGAGATTTTTTTATATATATATACATTTGGGTTGTCTTTTGAGACACTGCAGTTCAACTGGCTCAATAGGGGGAAAGTGTAGTTCTACTTCACTAGTCTCTTGGAGATGTTTTCACATCAGAAAATGAAGGCTGGCCAGTGTAGTCCTTTGATTTCTGCTCCTTTTTCTATTGCCACAGCAAGACCCCACACTGCATTACTGTGTCCCATTGTATTCCTCAGGAAGCCCCGGTGAGAAGGGCTTGCCTGCAGCTCACACCACCTCCCTGATCCTGCATATTAAGCCCTGTAATTATAGCAGACATTACATCGTCTTCTGTCCACACCCACCCTCCCTGAAGGATGATGTCATTGCATGTCAAACAGGGGATTAACATGAAGAGAGACATTCTACTGGCTTCTTTCTTTCTTTCTTTCTTTCTTTCTTTCTTTCTTTCTTTCTTTCTCTCTCACCTCTACTAAAAAGAATTTGGTTCTGATAAATTTTGCTACCAATGATTGTTGCCTTGCTTCATAGGAGAAGTTTTTAAAAGGAGAGGAAAAAAAACATCAAGCAAAACTTGAACACATACAAACACACTGGCCTCAGGAACGGAGATGGGCACTACAGCTCCGTCTATTAATTAGTGAAAGCGCAGGCACACAAAGCGTGTCTGGGAAATCGCCTCCTTGCCTTACAAAAGCACAGTATCATTCTTCTCAAAGCCCACAATGGCCCTGGGCCCTGCAGCAGAGAAAGGCTCTGAGAAAGGAAGGCACAGCGCAGACACTGCTGGGTGGAAGGAGGATGCAGGCAGCTGGTCCCCTCCGTCTCTGAAGTGTTTGTTTTCCATGATGGCATTGATGAAGGGTGTCTTCAAGTCCTGTTTGTTAAATTTCAGGGTAGAGCGCTTCATTGCCTTCCCATTAAAAGCAAGTGCAAGTCAGGGCCCAAGGTGGAAGGAAGCCAGGTGCCACAGGGTTTCTGAGCCTAGATTGGAGTTTATCAACCGTTTCCATTTCTTCCAACAAATGTAAACATAGACTTGGAGAAAAATAAATAAAATCAGTAATTAAAAAAAAAATAAGAAGCTAGGCAGCAGTGGCACATGCCTTGAATCCCAGCACTCGGGAGGCAGAGGCAGGCAGGTGGATCTCAGTGAGTTTAAGGCCAGCCAGGTCTACAGAGCACGTTCCAGGACAGCCAGGGCTACACAGAGAAACCCTGTCTCCAATCAATCAAGCAAGCAATCGTTATTCGGGGGCTAGAGAGATGACTCAGCAGATGAAAAGAACTGGGTGCTCTTCCAGAGAAGCTGGGGTCAATTCCCAGCACCCACATGGTGGTTTACAGCTGTCTGTAACTCCAGTTCTAGGGGATCCTACACCCTCATATAGGCATACATGGAGGCAAAACATCAATGCATGTGAAAAAAATTTAAATATGAGAAGCAAATCCTTTTCTGATGTGTGTGGGGGAGTTGTTGTTTTGTTTGGCGCAATCTGATACCTCTCTGGGGAAAGTTAGGCTCAAGTACAGGCTGGTCTTGACTTGGCTGTGTTGCTCTGGGCAGCCCACCAAGCTGCTGGGAGCTTCAGCCTGTTCACCTGTGCAGCGGTGTTGGCTGGCCTCAATGGATACACCTCACAGGCTAAGTCTGGCAGCTCTCAGTTGCTCTACACTTCCTCAGATCAGTTCCTTTCAGATGCTAGCGTCCGAGAGTACAGTGTGAACGAAAGGGCGAAACCTCTCTTTCTTTCCCTCCCCCAGTTTTATAAGGCAGAATCAGGCAAGGAAATTAACTCCAACCTGCCTAGCCCCTCTCCTTGAGGAGAAGACACAGGGCTTGTGAGATCCAGGCCCACCTGCATTAAAGAGCCTTTGAAATTGCAGGGGGTTTTGTTGCTTGGTTTGGAAATTGAAGTTTTTAAACATTTCCCAAAGCACTGAAAGGAAAAGGTCCACAGGGACTAGCCTTGATGGTTTCACTCAGGTCTCTGTGCTTGTAAACCCAAACCCTCCTTAGCATTTAGTTTCTTTGAGTCCAGACCAGGTTTCCTTGTCAGGAATGACACTGTATACACATTACCCACTTTTCCATTCTTGTTCTGCCTGGGAGGGTGGCTGGTGAGCTGCTTTTCTTTCCGCACTTGGTTTTTAGTCTGCTTTTTTTGTTTGGTGGTTTTGGCTTTTTTGAGACAGAGTTTCTCTCTGCAGCCTTGGCTGTCCTGGATCTTGCTCTGTAGACCAGGCCGCCCTTGAACTCACAGACACCCACTGCCTGCCCTGGCCTCCCAAGTGCTGGGATTAAAGGCGAGTGTCCACTGTGCCTTTCATCTTGTTTGTTGTTCAGATCTTTCTCTAGCTGGGCCTTGGTTATATGAGTGATATTTTAGGGATAAGATTCTGAATGATGTTTAATTTGACCCAAAGTCTTCAGTTGCAGTTCTGTAAGGTCTGGGTTACCTATTTGGTTGGAAGGACCCTGGGATGCGTCTGAGGGTTCTGGAAAGACTGACCTGCTGAGATCCGCTGTCATGTTGCTCCTGTGTAGGTAGAGTAGGAAGAATGGCGATGCCACAGCATGTCTCGGCTCTGTAACTATTCCACGCAGAGTCAGGGGGTTCACCAAACTTGGCTTTGGGCATGGGCTGTCATCTCAGTTTCCCCCGAACTCTCTTCTCGATTTATGGGATGTTGCCTTCACTCCAATGCCAGTAGTCCTTGGGTCCCTTGGAATACAGCATAGCTCTCCTACCTTGTCATCATGGTAAGGCTGTTACAGACAGGTTGTTATTACTTGCTCTAGAGATCTGGAATTACTGTCTGGAGATGGCCACATCCTCCTCCCCCAGGTCACTGAAGGGACATTAGGGCTGTCTTCCCCATAACCCCACGTGTGGCCTGCCCAAGCTCTCAACATGGCCATCATCTGACTCATCCATGGTTTGGGTTTCTGGGATGAGGTTGAATCTGCCTCCTAGGACCTCCTTGCCTGGACGAAGGGAAGAGGGAAATAGTCTTGGTTGCTTTTCACAATCATTTCGGTCTTACCTCCTGCCAGATCCTGCCTGCTCTAAGGCAGCCTGGCCTGAAGTTTTGTTCCATTTCCTCAGTTGCTGGTCAGCTACTCTTCTGGATCAGAGAGGGGACCAGCTTTGTTTTCAACCTTTTTCTCGTTTTGTTTTTCCTTTGAGAGGAAGTCTTGCTGTTCCTCAGCCTGACCTCACGTTCCCTGTGTCTGCCTCCACCTCTAGAGTGCTGGGATCGTGGGTGGGTACCCCACATCAACTTCTTCACATCCCACAGACCCCCACTCACCTTTAAGAAATAAACTATGATCTTGAATTTTTTTTTTTTCTCATTTAGTCCCAACCTAACAAGCCAAATGGGGAAAATCTTGTCTGGAAGTTGCTATTTTTTTTTCTCCTCCACCAAACAAAATCAGTTGTTTTCAGTGTTGCGGGTTGAATTCAGGACTCTGTGCACACACTTGCCATTGGGCTACGCTCGCAAACACCTGCATTCATTTTATTGCTAAAAAAAAAAATCTATGTGCCTGGCTCAGGGTATTTGCATTTGAGCATCTCTACTTGTACAGAGGCTCAGATTTGTACAACTTCTGCTGTCCAGGGATGAAGCTCCCCTTCCTGGTCCTGAGGGCTGTGTTCACGGCACGGAGTCACAACGGCTTCTTGCGATAGTTTGGGCCTTGGTTTCTAACAGAACTCCCAGGGGCTGAGTAATAGTTGACAGTCCCCGGAGCTCAGCTCAGTGCGGCTTCCTATAAAGAGGGGGTCTACTCAGTTGCTGTCTGTCTAGGCAGGTCAGTGATGGCACCGGGATGAGGTTGAATCTGCCTCCTAGGACCTCCTTGCCTGGACGAAGGGAAGAGGGAAATAGTCTTGGTTGCTTTTCACAATCATTTCGGTCTTACCTCCTGCCAGATCCTGCCTGCTCTAAGGCAGCCTGGCCTGAAGTTTTGTTCAGTGTGGACCTGCGTGGATCGGAGCACGAGAGACCCACTGTACAGTTACTGTGTCCAGCTGATACTTCTGCAGCACCTTTGAACACACTGCTTCTCCTAGAACCGCACCCAAGGGACTGCGTGGCCAGTAAGCACGAGCCGCAGCTCCTGTTTTATGAGAGTCCCTGCCTGAAGCTGCACTTTCTCGTTGGATTCCTTGAAAGTCTTATGAGCTTTAGCTGATAAGACCCATCCTGAACCTGCCGCAGTATCTCCTTTACTCCCTACAAGCTTTGGCTTTAAAACAAACAAACAAACAAACAAAAAAACAACTCTTGCTTGGAGAGGTTTCTAATACAAGTAAATGCAAAAGGCACCTTTACAAATTTATCTCATCACAAAATTTGGAATTTGAATTACTAGGATTCCTTTAAATAGGTCTCACATATCTGTGTCCAAAAGTCACAGAATTCAGAAGTAGCTATGATAGGAATTAGAGCTCCCCTTTCCCAGGCATGTCTGACATGCTGAAGCCTCTTCCGTCTGCCCCCCAACCTCAGTAACCCTAATATTCGAATGTGACTGAAGGTCTGTAGTCATGGGATTCGTGTGTACTTCCAGAATGTCCTAAAAACCTCTGATCAGCTGTTCATCTTTGGTCTAATAGTAAAAGAACTGGTGTGGGGAAAGCACCAATGCACTTACTACCTTAGACGTATGAGTAGCTACCAACCATTCTGCTGTTTACCAGCAGATGGCATGGCTTAGATCTTATTGCCAAACAATTAAAAGTGATTCTGAAAGTATTTGCCCCTAATTTCATAGTCAAAGATTTAATATCCTTGTTTTATAAAGAGTTCTTACAAGTAACTAAATAAAACCTTTAAAATGGGCATATGGCATGAACATTCACTTACTATACACACAGGTGATTAGTAGAGAGAGAGAAACATACACACCAAATGGCCAGTACACGGCTGAAAACCACACAGCCTTTATAGACGAAGAAATACGAGTGAATACAAGAAGATAAAGTTTTACCTGCCAACCACATGGCTTTGAAAATAGTACTTGACAGTGTTGGCAAAGAGCACAAGCCAGGCTCCTCCTGTTCTGCCACTGGACACAAACAACCTTTCTGAAATGGGAATTTCAGCAAAAAAATTAGGTCGTAGAAGTGCACAAGCATTTTGACTTAATAGTTCCCTACCAGACATTTATTCTATTGAAATAAGCAGAAGTGTGCATAAAATTAGGTAAAAATGGCTTGCTGTCTCATTATTGATGTATGTGAACAGCTCACAAAAAGACTGAAATTCTTGACGGTAGTGAACGGTGTAGTTAATGATGGTTAACCGGGAAGATGCAGAGTTCAGCCCACATTGCAAGTCATGTGTCACTGGACACAAGGTGCTTGTGAGTAAAAGGGCAAAGTTCGTGAAGGTCATTTACAGTTTGATCTCAATTTAGTACCCAAACAATGTTTGTCTTTGCAAAACACACCCAGATTGGCTTGAGCTGTCATCGGGTGTTTGCACCTGTATCTTCTCTGTACCTTGCACGTTTTGTGCAGTAGTCACGTGGTACTTTACAATCAGGAAAAGGCATAATAAGCCTTGTTAAAAAACGACAAGCGTAGCATTTGAGGCATGAATCACACCCCCACTTTGTTTTTCTCATGAAAATGAGATTTGGTAGTAAGTTCTGCATCTAGGGGAGATCTAGCATGTTTGAGTCAGAGGTTGAAAAACTCTTCAGACCCTAACCTCAGAAACCTCAGACTCTTGTAATGACACAGCGTGAAAAAGCCGCGATGTCGGCCTGAGTTAAGGAGTCTGGAGCAGATACAGAAAGCAGCCAGGAGAGGAAAAAATGGACTCTGACACCTAGTTCCCCTGGGAGTGTGCAAGCACTTTACTGACTGTATCGAAGTGGAGTGCTGGCTCTGGCACCCAGGGGTCCAGATCCCCACTCGGGCTGCTTGCAGGTACAGTTTGTACTTGACTTAGGACGGGTCACCAAGTCTCCAGACTCTTGGGTTTTCTGCCAGTGTTGGATTATTATTCTTGTTTGGGATTTGGCATTCTGGTACCCTTAGAAACGGTACCAGCCCTACATAGTGAGGTGTGATTCTGAAGATGACTGGCCAGTGCTGACGCAGATGGAACCTCCTTCCCTGTCACACTCTTACATCCAATGTGTTTTAGGTCAGATGGTCCTCTCTGTCTCTTCTTTCTCTCTCTCTCTCCCTTTCTACCTCTCTCTCCCTCTTTCTCTCCTCCCCACTCCTTCTCTTTCTCTCTCTCATCTATATAGAACTTAGACTGGATATGTATACCAAGGGTGCTGCCTCCAGAGTGCTGGAGCAATCCCTCAGAAGCACTGAAACTGAAGGTGAGCACCACCACACCGAACGGCCCAGTCATTTCTGATCAATAAAACACCAGGACATAAGTCCTTGGGAAGGACTGCAGTTGACAGTAAGAAAGACAGTTTAGCTTTCTCTTGGGGAATCACAGGAAACACAAGCTTGTTGTGTTCCTTTGTAGACTGAGGCTAATTTGCCTCTCATCTCTGGTGGAGGTGTTTTTAAAATTGAGACTTCTTAGGTAGCAGATCTTCACCTCTGTTCAAGGGATCTTGTTTTTTGTTTTTTTAACCTTAGAGACAAGCATTCAGGGGCTGGACAGTGGTGGTGCACACCTTTAATCCCAGGACTCAGGAGGCAGAGGCAGGTGGATTTCTGAGTTTGAGGATAGTCAGGGCTACACAGAGAAACCCTGTTTCAAAACAGGCAAGCAAGTAAACAAACAAAACCAAAGGCAAACATTCAGAAATATATTATATAGGAATGTTGTACGAACTTCTCTTTACTTGATTCCAATATGCAAAACACATAATGACTCATACTTATATAAATTGAGGCGGACGTTTAACTCAACATTAGCAGTATCTATCTTTGCCATCTGTAATGCTTTGTGTTATTTGCATTTAATTTTATTTTAGCTTGTTAGAATTACTGTAATTTTGATCCACTGTTTCTGTTCAGGCTACGCTAAAGTCTTGTGGGACTCACTTTGAAAGACACTGGCGTCGAGCTTTTGGAAAAGATGTCCAGGATGGAGAGAGAGGAAAAAAAAAAGTCTATGTATTAGGACAACCTTTAAATAGTACTTACAGATTTCCTTGCAGATAATCAGAAAGGGAGTGAGGAGAAACAGCTCTGGGCAGATGAAAGAGTGAGACAAGAACATGAGGAGGCAGAACAGGCCATAGTAGGAATGATGTTTGGGGGGCTTGACCTTTCCTGCTACTGATCTGTTGCACCCTATGTGCTCTTGGAAGTCACAAACAGATATCAGACAGAGCAAGCCAGGTATTTTGAACATGGCTGGCAGGCAGGCTGCTGGGCATCTGCAGTCTCCCAGTGGCTTCTTTGAGAGCAGCCGCGCAGGTAGCTTTCTTCCTGGAGCTGACTTACTTAACGGTCACGCTTTGCCCACAGGGACTTTGCGTGGTGACTGGGATCGACCTGGAAAAGGAAAGTCCAAGGTGGCCCCTCAGAACAAAAGCTCGGCTTCTTAGGTCTTAGCTTTGACTCTTTTCCCACATGGCTGAAGATGATGGTGGCTTCCTTCCTCGGCAGCTGGGAGGGGGGTTGCATGATTGCTCCCGGAAGCATAATCTCGCCTTTCCTCAGAGGCATCAGCAGTATTTTTATTAGAAAATAGTGGGTCTGTCTTTCTTGGTGCTGGGCATTGAACCCAAAGCTGGAGAATGCTAGGCAAATGCTTTACCACCAGTCCCACCGCTGATCCCTCATATCTGCTCTCTATTATTTTATTATCATCTCTCTATTATTTTTTTGCTTTTCTTTCTGCTTTTGGTTGCTTGTAAAGATTTTTTTTAATGTATATATGCACACGTTGCCTTTTGTGACACAGCATTTTTATGTGTTTCAGTGGGGAAAAATGCAGTTTTATTTCAGTGGTTTCTTTTGCCTTTTTAATTGCCGTGACAGCTCGGCCACCTCTAAGCATGGCTGGTGGCACTGAGCAATGGTCACCAGGGCTCCAGAACTTAAGTGGCTGTTGGTCCTTGAGCAGGACTTGGCAGCTCTGTGCCTTTCATCTCTTCAGCAGTATTGTAACGGCCTCTGTTACTCAGTTAGAAATAAAGAAGCATGACTTTAGAGCCACCATTCAGGGTCCATTCCCACAGTCACACCAGCCCCTGGGCTCAGGAGTTCTCTGGAAATCATGAACATCACCCAGGGACAAGTAAGCAGAGAGTGACCTTTCCTGCTACTGATCTGTTGAGACTCTGAAAGACCAGACCCCGTCCTGCGTGAGCCACCAGGCCTGTCCCCATGTCACACTCAGAGAGTCTGACCAGGCCCCAGCATGACTTTCTCCACTGACCCCAAGAAGGGCTCAGATTCCTTCTATTTGGAAATGCCTTATATGGAGAGGTTCTGAGGCTATTTTTGCGTTTGGTTTGTAAGAAGATTACGTTTTTTAAAAAGAGAGAAAAGGAAGAAAAGCCTAAGGCAGTGGATATCGTGTTACTAAGAGGCTTACATAAAGAGAAAAACACTCTGTCCAGTCCTTCCCACCCTGATTCTGCAGTAAGGTGGCAGTTTTCCATCCATCTGCTGCTTTGGGCTGACCTTCCTCTGTGCTTCTTGTCTTTGGATCAAGAACTCTCAGTGAGAGAGCTGCCTGCCTGTGTCTCCCACACAGCCTGCAGAGAGCCTGCAAAGCTGAGGTGCCTTGCCACGTGCTTCTGTAATGGCTGCCTTTTGTTATTCCTGGAGCCCAGCCCTAGTTCTAAATCCTAAAATGCTGACAAGGCAAAGCTAAAGAGACCCTACCCAGCCACAGGCTGGTTGGTGGTCCTCCCTTTCTTGGCTCTGTGCCTGGGCCAAGTGTCTGGAGTGGCCATGTGGCAGCAGCAGTGAAGGGCTTAACAAATAGGGTGCTCTGCCTGTGTGACCTGTGACCCTTCTACCTCCTCTAAGAGGTAGAAAACCTCAAGTTTGATTTAAAAAAGGAAAAAAAAAAAGTAAAGTGAGGCCTTTGAGATGGCTTAGCAGGGAAAGGCAGCTGCTACTAAGTCCGATGATCTGAGTTCAATCCCAGACGTATACAGGGGAAATGAGAGACCCTATTTCTGTAAGTTATCCTACTCTGACCTCCATACATGTGCCCTGACATACTCCCTCCCAGCAAATGTGTGTGCCTGTGTGTGAGTGTATGTGTGTGTGTGTGTGTGTGTGTGTGTGTGTGTGTGTGATTTTAGGGGGCTGGAGTGAAGGCTCAGAGGTTAGGGGCACTGTCTCTTCTTCCAAAGGACCTTGACTCCTAGCATCTACATTGTGGCTCATAACTGTAACTCCAGTTCAAGGGGATATGATGCCCACTTCAGCCTCTATTGACACCAGGCATGCATGTGGGACATGGAGATACATGCAGAAAAAACACACAGATTTAAAAAAAAAAAATCAAAATTTTAAATGCAGTTTAAAAATAGTATGAATAAAGAGGTAAACTGAGCTTGGTACAGGCTGTGGAGGGAAAGAATCGAGGAGAAGTGAGGAACTTCTAATACAGAATACATCTTATAAAGAATACAGTTCATGATGAAACATTTTTTCTGCTGTGATTTTTTTTTAAGATTTATTTGTTATGTATATAATGTTCTGCCTGCATGTACACCTGAACGCCAGAAGAGGGCACAAGATATCGTTATAGATGGTTGTGAGCCACCATGTGGGTGCTGGGATTTGAACTTAGGACCTCAGCCAGTGCTTTTAACCTCTGAGCCATCTCCAAGCCCCGTGATTTTGTTTTATAGCCCAGGTTGTCTATAGACTCCTTTTATAGTCAGGCTGGCTTCAAGCTCATGGCAATTCTCTGGCCTCTGCCTCCTGAAGTGCTGGGATTACAAGTGTGCACCTTTGTAGCTAGCTGCTTATTTTCTTTCTAGATGGGTGGGTAGCTGAGGCATGGAGTTTGCAAGTGATTTGAAGACAGCTTATAATCATTCTAAGTCTGACTTATAGCTCACCCACCAGAAGTAAGGTTTCTTGAAGATGAAATCCACAGTGGCGTGTGGATTGCTGTGGTCTTGATAGATTCAAATTCCTGGTCATGTTCTCAGGGTGTGTAGAGTGGCTATAGGAAGACACCAATACTGATAAAATGTAGAAGAGTCTTTCATAGATAATCAGTATGACTTGATTGGGATACACACACACACACACCCACACACACACACACACACACAAAGTGAAAGTTAAGCCTCAAGAGTTTACTAACAGAGGACTACACTGCCCTGCTGAGATGCCCAGTATAGACTGCTGAGTGTAGTGGGAGAGGAAAACAAGCACACTTCCTTTTTAGGGAGTGAGGAGGAACCCCGGGGATGCCGTGCTGCAACACCCTGCACCAGAGTGGCCAACTCGAAGTCGTCTTCGTGAAGACTGTGGCCACTGGATGATGTCACCGTACCGCCAGAGGACTCTCTGGCTTGCCACCAGACCGAATGAGCTCAGCTCTGGTTCTTCAGTTCATTTGTCCTTTGAAAACATCTCCCTCTTGTCTCCACCGGGGAACGGTGCGGCAGAGGTTTCTTTCTGAGCTTCCTCCATGTGTCCTCAAGCTGCTGTAACAAAATGTCACCCACCAGGTGGCTTACAAGAACAGGGAGTCCTTGTGTAAGGCTCTGGAGGCTGAGAGTCCAAGAAGCAACCCGCGAGCTGGTTCCTTCTAACTCTGAGGGAGACTGCTCCCGCCCTCCTCTCTTGGGCAGTCGCACTGTCTCTTCGGTTGTCCTACAGTCAACCTTCCTAATGCTGAGGTCCTTTACGGCAGTTCCTCATGGTGTGGTGAGGAATGGTTTTCGTCGCTACTTCCTAAGTGTGATTTTTGCTACTGTTATGAGTCATAATGTCTATGTCTGTGTATTCCAATGGTCTTTGGGGGGTCATGGTCCACAGGTTGAGGAACACGGGTTCTAGTGTCTGCCTCCAATGTCATATGCCATCTTTTCCCTGTGTCTGCCTGCTCTCTCTCTCTCTCCCCCACATATGCCATCTTTTCCCTGTGTCTGCCTGCTCTCTCTCTCTTTCCCCCCAATATGCCAGCTTCTCCCTGTGTCTGCCTGCTCCATCCCCCCTCTCTCTGTCTCTGTCTCTGTCTCTCTCTCTGTCTCTGTCTCTGTCTCTCTCTCTCTCTCTCTCTCTCTCTCTCAGTTCCTCAAGACAGGGTTTCTCTGTGTAGTCTTGGCTATCTTAGACTTGCTTTGTGGACCAGGCTGGCCTCAAACTCACAGCAACCTGCTGCCTCTGCCTCCTTGAGTGCTGGGATTCAAGGAGTGTGCCACCACATCTGGCTTCTCTCTTATTTTTTTAAAGACATTTTTAATATATATTTGTATGTATGTGTCCGTGTGAGTGTATATTCGCAGGGAGAAGGGATGCCTGTGGATTCTGGAAGAGGATGTCAGACCTCCTGGAGCTATCTATAATTGGCAGGTGTAAGTGCCCTATGAGGTTCTGGGAAATGAACTCGGATCCTCTGCAAGAACAAGAGGCTCTATTAATCACGGAGCCATCTCTTAGGTCCCCTATTTTCCCCCCTCACGTAAGCACACCAGCCATTGGATTAAGACTCCACCTAGTCTTGTGTGTTCTAATTTGAGCAGAGGTCATATGTTGAGGGTCTAGGTAGATGAAACTTTGGGGAAAGACCAGTCAACTTAGTGTGCTTTTCTTTTAGGACCCTCTCTTGAGTCTGCTGTAGATCGCAGAACCCAGTAGCTGAGTCAGCTCCCTGGGACTCCCGACTAAAGAAACAGAAAAGGTAGCTTGACCAGGGCTCAGTATTGAGCCATGAGGGCGTCTCCCTGGCATGAGGTCCTTGGCCTGTGACATACTTTGGATGAACGGGTTCTACTCTGGCCTGTTCCAAGCCTTCACCCTGGCATCTCTCTCTACGACTCAATCCTAAACCTAGTTTCTCCATCTGAGGCAGCTAGATAAAGAGATTCTGGTACACTGAGTGCTAAGCTTGGTCCTTTCACATCGAAGGTTTGCGGGTGCTAGGGAGAGTTTGAGGCATGTGACTCTCAGGGAGGTGCCCTGGGCCTTAACTGGGCTGTGTGGGAGAGGTGCTAGAATGGATCCCTTCTTCTGGGTAGGACACAGATGCCTCTCTTCTCTTGCTATCGGGGCTGCTGGGGACTGTCGATGCTTGTGCATGGTGCTGAAGGGCCTGTCCCTGCCTATCTCTGGTGCTTCCTGTGAATTATTTTCTGTTTGGGTGAAAGTCATTCTCCATAAAGCTGTGAGGGGCAATGTTTGGCACAGACTCCCTTCTCAGTTCAATTTGTCAGTGTTTTTAGAATCACTTTTGTGCAGACTAAGTCCCTAGTCTGTTGCAGGGGGGACAGTGGCCTCTAAAGAAAGCCATAGACTACTTGAGCGTATTTTGAATATATGCCTAGGAGTGGTATAGCTGGGTCTTGAGGAAGCGCTATTCCTAATTGTCTGAGAAAGTGCCAGATTGATTTCCAAAGTGGTTGTACAAGTTTACATTCCCACCAGCAGTGGAGAAGGGTTCCCCTTTCTCCACATCCTCTCCAGCATGTGTTGTCACTTGAATTTTTGATCTTAGCCATTCTGACGGGTGTAAGGTGAAATCTTAGGGTCGTTTTGATTTGCATTTCGCTGATGACTAAGGATGTTGAGTATTTCTTTAAGTGTTTCTCTGCTATTCTATATTCCTCTATTGAGAATTCTCTGTTTAGCTTTGTACCCCATTTTAAAATTGGATTACTTGATTTGTTGCTGTTTAACTTCTTGAGTTCTTTATATATTCTGGATATTATCTCTCTGTCAGATATAGTGTTAGTGAAGATCTTTTCCCGATCTGTAGGCTATCTTTTGTTCTGGTGACATTGTCCTTTGCTTTACAGAAACTTTTCAGTTTCATGAGGTCCCATTTATTGATTGTTGTTCTTAGAGCCTGTGCTGTTGGTGTTCTATGCAGGAAGCTGTCTCCTGTGCCAATGAGTTCAAGGCTCTTCCCCACTTTTTCTTCTGATAGGTAGTGTGTCTGGTTTTATGTTGAGGTCTTTGATCCATTTGGACTTTAGTTTGTGCAGGGTAATAAGTATGGATCTATTTGCACTTTTTATATGTAGATATCCAGTTAGACCTGAGGAATGGATACAGAAATTGTGGTACATTTACAACAGAATACTACTCAGCAATTAAAAACAAGGAAATAATGAAATTTGCAGGCAAATGGTGGGAATTAGAAAAGATCATCCTGAGTGAGGTATCCCAAAAGCAAAAAGACACACATGGTATATACTCACTTATAAGTGGATTTTAGACGTATATTATTGGGTAATCATACTAAAATCTGTACACCTAAAGAAGCTAAGCAAGAAGGAGGACCCTGGGTAAGACGCTCAATCCTTATTCATAAAGGCAAACAGGATAGACATCAGAAGAGGGAGAAAACAGGGAACAGGACAGGAACCTACCACAGAAGGCCTCTGAAAGACTCTACCCAACACGGTAGTAAAGCAGATGCTGAGACTCATGGCCAAACTTTGGGCAGAGTGCAGTGAATCTTATGAAAGAGGAGGAGATGAAAGTCCAGGAGGGAACAGAAGCTCCATAAGGAGAGCAATGAAACCAAAAAATCTGGGCTCAGGGGTCTTTTCTGAGACCCATGCTCCAACTGGGGACCATTCATGGAGATAACTTAGAACCCCTGCACAGATGTAGCCCATGACAGCTCAGTGTCCAAGTGGGTACCCTAGTAAGGGGAACAGGGACTCTGACATGAACTCAGTGGCTGTTCTTTGATCACCTCCCCTTGAAGGGGGGAGCAGCCTTACCAGGCCACAGGGAAGATAATGCAGCCAATCCTGATGAGACCTGATAGGTTAGGGTCAGATGGAAGGGGAGGAGGACCTCCCCTATCAGTGGATTGGGGGAGGGCCAAAGGAGAAGAGGGAGGGAGGGCAGGATTAGGAGGGGACGAGGGAGGGGCTACAGCTAGGATACAAAGTGAATAAATTGTAATAAATAAAAAAAATTAAATATGTTGTATTTTGATGAAATAAAGTGTTATAATGTGAAAGAAAGAAAGAGAGAGAGAGAGAAAGAAAGAAAGAAAGAAAGAAAGAAAGAAAGAAAGAAAGAAAGAAAGAAAGAAAGAAAGCCATAGAAACCCCAGTGGGTGGGAAGTGTTTACCAACTCCATATGAAATTATAGAAAGGTCTTAGGGAGTTGGGCTGCATAACATCAACTTTGTATTTCTTTGCTGAAAGAAAATACTAAGTGTTGGAGGAGCACAAAGAGAATGATATTAAACACGGAACGATTTTAATCTCTGGCATCCGCCCACATACTTAAAAAAAAAAAGCCCCGTTTCCATTGTCATGCACCTGTCCTGACTCTGAATGAGGTCTTTTTCTCTCTTGATTGATGGTGGTCTTGAGATCTTGCTGCTTTTCATTAGCGATGTGGCAGTGCTAATGTGCTGTCATCCTGATGGAGCATAGTACAGGGATTGTTGTAATTATTGAATGTTTGCACCATCAGCAAGATTTTGAAGGGAAATGTTGCACAACTCAGAAGTGGCCTCATTTTACCTGACAGGATTCCATTCAGACTGCAGGCTTCTCCTCCCTGAGTGCCAGTGATGGCTGCAGGCAGTGATGGTGGGAAATCGAATGATCCTGAATCTTCCGCTAATGAGGGGATGCCTGGTGGTCCCTGCAGAGTCCTGTTCTAGATCTCGGATTGCATCCATCCCTTTTGTTTCAGAAATGCCATCGATTTATTACACATGAAGTGTACTGTTCCTTCTGGGTCCCGGGCTGACCCACAAACCATATCCATTAATCTATATTCAGGAGTCTAGGGAGACCTCAAAACGGGGGTGGAGAAGAGGAGTCCTCAGAACACCTAAAATCGGATAGAGATGTGCCAAACAGGGAACTCACTTGGGAAGAGCTACCTGCACTAAGTCTGTACTTTTCTTTCCCAGAGTCTTTGTTGCGAGAAAGCAGTTCATTCCTTTGAGCTACTGGAGCTTTGGGGTTCCACTTGTGAGGAGGGAGACTGAACGCCTCATTAGCTCATTAAATCAATGTTTTTCAGCGCAGCATGATAACCAAATCAGGAATCCATCTGAATAATGCCGCAGGGCTGGAGCGCACAGCCACCCCGCTCACCTAATTTGAAGTAGAATGTCTTTTTCATTAAATCTAAAAATAATTTGAGGCAGGCCATCTTTCTAGGGATTTCTGGGAGGGGATGACGTTCCGGGGAAGAGGCTCTGTCTTTTCTCAGATAATTCTGGTGCTATGCAATTTTGGTTGTCCCTTGGCTCCGGCAAGCCTCCACCCTTCATAAGGGCTTTGAGGATCTTCATCTTCTTTTTGACTTGTCTCCATATGTAGACCAGCATGGCCCACGGCTCCCAATTTCCCTCCCTGCCTTGGCCCTTCTAGTCCTGGGATTAGAAGTCATCTTCAGCTTTTTGAGCTTTGTTTTCTTTAGAGAGGCTCTCTTATGTACCCCAGGCTGGCCTGGAGCTCTACTGTGTGCCCAAGGATGACCTTGAACCCCCCAACACACACACCTCTCTATTTCTTGATTACTGACGTGGGCCACTACATCAGGTTGATTGGTGCTGGGTATCAGAGCCAGGCCGTGTTAATCAAGTGCTCTAACTGAACCGTGTCCTCTGCCTTGACTGCCGAGGAGCCAGAACAAAATTTACGTGCCTTTCACCAAGTGCTCACAGGTGTGGGCGTGTTTGACTGAGAGACCCTAAGGTATAGAGTGTTCAAGTAGCAGGTTCAAGGTCACGTGATCTAGAAGGAGCAGGGATGAGGTTTAGATTCTGGAGGTCTCAATTCCAAAACTTCTCAGATACTTCTGGGAAGATCTTTGAAAGGGAACTTCTTGCTCTGTGTGGTGATTCACATCTTTATCACGCCTGTAATCCCAGTCCCAACGTTGGAAGGCCAAGGCAGGAGGATTAAGGATTGCTACAAGTTCAAGGCCAGCCTGGGCAACGTACAGTTTGAGTTTCTGTCTCAGTACTCCCCACCCCCTAGATTATAACCAAGCTAGCAGTATTACTTTTGGTAAGAAAGCTGCATTGGAAGGCCTTGCTTTGTCAGTGGCCTAACATCTCAAAGCTCACCTGTGCCTCATTCTCTGTGCTCCAGCAACCAATCTTCCAGGAAGTGCAACCAAAGAGAGGAGAAAGGGAAATGGATGGCAATGACCAGCAAGCTCTTGGCAAGACCCTGAAGGCCAAAAGTCAAGGCTGGCAGGGTTCAGTGCCTGTCTGTCCCTGCCCAGTCTTTCCTCCTACCGCAGGTAGAAGACTAGTAGTGTGGTCTGGTGGCCAGGAGGGAAGGGACGGCTTAGAAGTCATGGCAGAGGAGAAAGCTCCATGGAAGGGAGCTGGTTCTGCTGCCTGGGAAGCCTGCTGACCACAGGATGGATGCACCAGAGGGGGAGCCCGCTTGCTGTCATCTTGGCAGAGTCACATGCTGGAGACAAAGCCTCTAGCCAGCTCAAGTGAAAGGTTAGGGTGAGACCCCTCTGGAGTCTGCAGAGTGGAGTTCAGTTTTGGTCTCCAGAACTCCCTTTCCTTACAAAGGAGACAGTCCCCCAAGCCTTGAGGCTGCTGGGAGAGCAGTAGGGTGTGCACAGGGAGGGAGGTCTTTGTTAATCATGCATGAAGTGTTAGCCCAATAGTTTTGAATTAAAACTAAAAAATCAACAACAGAACACCTAGGATAGCTCAAGCATGTGTCAGAACCATATGGCAGGGCAGAGGGGCTGTCAGCAATGTAAAGAGACAAGAGTTTCTGTGACAGTATGAGAGCCAGGAATCTGCGTTTGTAACAGATTATTCTCACCAGATTATTCTCAGCCAGACAGCTTGTCTGACTTAAGTCTTGGGCATCACTGCTGCTTCAAGCTACCTTGGATGCTAAGGATGCACCTGTGAGGTGCTGTGATGGGAATAAAAGCAAAGGCAGGCAAGAGGGTTTGTGGGATGGAGAAACAGGTTCTGTATAAAAGGCAGCATGCCCAGGCAGAGCCAGCAGGTAAAGGACTTCTGGTCCACCCATCTGTCTGTCTCCAAAGGGGAACATTTAGAGCTGGTACCTAACAGCGCAGAACTCTATCTTTAGGAGCCCACCTTCGCTGATACTTCTGTCAGGCATTCTCACAGGCTCCCACACACTGTGTGATTATCTGATGATTACGTCACCCCTCACTGGGATGGGAACTGTGTCTAGTTGGACACTAGCATTCACCACGAGCTTGGCACTTAGTAGATGCTCATTACATAATTTTTAACCAACTGACTTATGTAATATATATATATGTGTGTGTGTGTGTGTGTGTGTGTGTATACATAATATGTTTGTATACACACATATACACACACATACATATTAGTTAAGCCTGTTGACAGCTTGGTGGGGCAGTATAGGGAAAAAATCTCAGATTTTCCCTTTTCCTAAATAATGATTTATTTTGGTGGTATAGTCTCAGGCATCTGTTCAGAGAGCCCAGGAGTGGTTGGTGATTGGTTACCAAGATTGTTATCTTACTAGTGAGAGGCTGCTCCAGGGTCCTAAGATTAGAAAACTCGCTTTTCCACATAGTCTTCTGGTTCAGTGGGGCTGCATGGGTCCTCCTGAGAACTTTGTTTGGAACCGTGGAGACAGTGGGATGTTTGATTGGACTAGAAAGTGGGGTGGGCTACCATGGGCTACATCCGAGCAGAGGTTTTAGGTTATATCCATGCATGGTCCTTTGTTGTAGAAAGTCTCATAGAAGACCCCTGTGCTCCACAAGGAGCTCCTGTCCACTCTAGGTCATACTGACTCCCCCTTCTTTCATGATTCCCTGCACTTTGCCGAAGGTTTGGTTATTAGTCTCAGCATCTGCTTTGTAGCTCAGTATCCAAGTGGGTTCCCTAGTATGGGGTACAAGGATTATTTCTGACATGAACTCAGTGACTGGCTCATTCATCTCCCCTCCCCCCTGAGGGAGGAGCAGCCTTGCTGGCCACAGACAGGGACATTGCAGCCAGTCCTGAAGATACCGGATAGGCTAGAGTCAGATGGAAGGGGAGGAGGACCTCCCCTATCAGTGGACTTAGAAGAGGACAGGGAGGAAATAAGGGAGAGAGTGGGATTGGGAGGGAAAGAGAGAGGGGCTACAGCTGGGATCCAAGTGAATGACCTGTGATTAAAATAAAATAAAATAAAAAGAAAGTGGGGGGAGGGGCAAGAGATGGGCACAGCAGGGATGATTTTTCCCCCCATAGTTCCTTACACATTGCAGATCTAGCAGGAAGTGAGACGTGATGCAAGTACAAGCTGAAACTTATCCCTGGATGGTTACCTCTTTGAGTCTAACTTTTCTTCCTAAATATTAATGTAACCACTTAATCCTACTAAATATTAAGTTTATAAAGTTGGTTTCAGAATTTGGCTGTGTGTGTGTGTGTGTGTGTGTGTGTGTGTGTGTTGGTATCTTATTTTTCCTTTCCACAGTAAGAACGGGGTCCAGACCATTTGCATCTTGTACCTATCTAACTTTTCAACTATTCTCGTGAAATGCAGCTGAAATTTATTTCCACTTAGTTTTGAGCACAATGAATGCTGACTTGGTGTCAGTGTAAACAGACCGTCTTGTGTAGGGCGACATCATGGTTCCCTAGGACTCCATGCCTCTCTTTGTTGTTACTGTATACTGGTCACCACTGCAAGATTCAGTCAGTGTTTTCACACTGTTATTACTGCAAACAACTTTCAGTGTGTTCTCTTATGGTTTAACCTTTATCTTAAGTGGCACCAACTGTCTGTGAGCTGGCCACAAACCTTGTAGAATGGCATGTTCTCCCTGTTTACCAGTGAAAGGTAACTTAGGCCCAGAGAAAAGTAGACCCAGGGCGGCTTTATCCCCTCAGCTATCTCTGTGGTAATCATGTGAGACTTACCTGTGTGACAGCTGGCACTGGGGTAGGTCAAGTGTCGGATGGAGCTTGGTAAAGCAGATAGGCTACAGGGAAGTCATTTACCAGAGAAATTAAGTGAAGACAGGAGGCCCAGAAAATGTGGCTTTCCACTATGGGAAAACGCTTTTGTGGAGAAAGACGGGTAGCGACTGCTCCTGGGTAAGTGGCCACACTCCCCTCTAGCTGTTGCTTCACCTGGGATATCTTAGTTGTTCACAGTGGGCACACGCGAAGTTTAAAAGGGTTTATTGGGTTTAAAGGGAACTTCTTAGCTGTGAGGGTGAAATAATATAATCTCAACCCAGCAGTACTAAAATGGGTGAAACCCAGGATTCAACCTCTGTCCCTGTGGTTTTGAAAAGTTCCTCCCTGCTTTGTGCTAGTATTGTTATTATTACTGTGACTAGTGTTATTATTACATTTAGATAATAAGTAACTACCAGTATATGTGTGACTGCTCCCTTCTAACACCTCAGGTGGACTTTTTTTTTTTTAGTCTTGTTTTTGAGTAATTTTAAACTTACCAGAGAGTTGCAGTGGGAATGCAGATTTTGTGTCCTCAGCTATCTCCTTTCCCACTGTTGTAACTGGCCCTGCCACACTGCTTTTTGTTAAAACAAAGAAATCAACACTCATGGAATGTTATTAAAATACAGATTTCTCCAGCTTTGCCCATGAAATTTTCCTAGGCCATTGCAGGGTCCCACATGGCATTTAGATGATGGCTCTTAAAGGTACAAATCAAGACACCGTGTGTGTCCAATTACCCTATGCCCAACTGTTGTATCTGCATAAGGACTTTGTGGTTTTCCTCTGGGAGTGGGGCCACTGCTGAATGAGGCAATCCTCCTCTTGAATCTGAAAACAGTATTTCATCATCTATAAACCCAAGACTTCGACCCTGTTCCTTTCCTTTGTTACCATTGTTGGCCAACAGTGGGTCCGTGAGGGAGAAGTTTCTAACTTTAGTGTAGAAATTAACATTTTAATTGAGGAGAGCGTCCACTGTACATGATGCCTTTGGAGGGAGGGTAGGCCCCGTGCCCCTGTGCCTTACACTCACTCACTTGCTGATCTTGATGAAACAGGAAGCATGTTTCCATCAAGGGAGTCACGAGGAAACTAAGGCCGTCTAAAGTCTGAGAAGAAAGCTTGTCTTAGGCCCCAGGAATGAATGTAAGACAGCAAGACACGGTCAGGAAATTGCACTGTGGCTGTGTCTGGTGTCTGGGTCTGTGAATTCTGACCAGACTATAGCCAAAGATTTGCCTAGCTGCCTCGTATTTGCTCTCCATCTGTGTTTGCCCAGTCTTTTTTGCATAGATTTGTCTTTCTTTCCTTGCCATTTACAAACATGAGGCAACATGTTAGCTGTGCTCTGTAACCTAGCAACAGGCCGTGTTGCTTGCCTGACCAGAGTTCTCACAGGAGAGCCTGGGAGTGAGGGCATGGATTTGCCAAGCTCATGTCATCCTCCCTGCAGGAAACTTTCACACATATTCATGGGCCATACAAACTTGATTAGAATCTTTACTGACTCTGGTATAGGTGTGAGGGCTTCTTATGGGCTAAAGTTTACCGATAGTTTTTGGGTTTGTTTGTTTGTTTGTTTTTCCAGTATCCAATCTTTGTGATCATCTTACCCAAAGCCTGGAGTCATGAGGGATTATTTATGAGGACAGAATGAAAAAGAGGGCTGGTAGGACCACACACAGCTAAGTGTCCCGGGATGATGGCTTGAAGATAGAGGGATCTTATCCCTCTCTGTTCCCTGGATCACTTCTGTTAGCCTGTGGTCAAGGAGATAACGAAATCCCTTCCCCCTTGCTTGGGGACCTAGGGCTTTGAATAATGGAATGGAAGTGATGGAAACAGCTCCCCTCTGAGCTGGGGTCCTTGTGTCCAGCACGTTTCAGAAGGCTCTTCCAAACCCTCACACTATCAGTTTTTACCCAAAACAACAGGAAAAAACAAAAACAAAAACAAAAACAATCCCTTTCCCACATAAGCTAACAAGATGACCTTCAATACATGCTTTTTCTACAGTAATAAATAACCCAGCCTGGTCACTCACTTCTGCAATCTCACCCTGGACTCCAGAGTGAGAATCTGTCTCAAAAACTAACATACTCCCCTAAAATATCTCAATTAAAAAAAAATAAAAACTTGAGAAATGAAAACATCTCTAACCACAATCTGCAGGTTAGAACTTGTATATGGTTTATCAATATGCTCAAAAAAACAAAACAAAACAAAAAAAAACAAAAACACTAGTATATTGAACAGAGGCAAAACCAAATCCTGTTTGTGTAGAATTTTTGTTGCTTTTTCATTTTCCTTCTGACTCCAGGGGATTCACTTATTGCATTTCTGTCTCCTGTTCCCAGGCCCCTCTCACCCCTCTGTCACATTCAGGTGCAGGACACACCATCAAATTTCTGGAAATATGTATATGAAGTGTTTTCATGACTAGTGGAAGCACGATTTAGGTCCCGGGGACTGGGATGGTCCCAGGGCCCAAGCGCAACCCGTGCTCAGGGGCTTTCCTCCAATGGGATGTTAGCCTGACATATTTTTGGACCAATTGAGTGTTTTGGTTTTGGTCTTTTTCCAATGTGCCTTTAACAACTTCATCTATTTATAGACAGACACAGAGGTAGTGTCTCCACAGCAAGAAGGGGCATTTCACAAGTTGTAGTTAATTCGGTCAGTACAGATGGCCATGAGCAGGGGAGAGTAAAAGCGAAATGTTTCGTTTCCTTCGGCTGCATCCAGCACTCTGCCCCGCTGAGCTCATGAATTTTGTCAACGACGGCTTTCCTGGGTAAACAAGCAGGTCTGCAGCCAGATGGTGAGGAGCCGGTGGGATGAGACCTTTGGGCTTAGCGATCAGAGCCACCCTAAGAGATCAGGCTTAATGCGGGTCACCGGGGCCTTTCCTCCTCCTGCTCCAGTCTGCTAGCTCTGCGGTCTCCACTGCGCTGAGAATCTGAGGGACGTTCCCTGTGCTGTGAACTAGCCGGCTGCCGATTGGGCCAAGGACTGCGCTTCCAACAGATGTCTTTTCTTTGGGAAGCTTTGGTCTGAGAAATCCGTCCCCAGAGAGGCAGAACCAACGAGGGATACGTGAAGAGACGTGTTTGTATGCTTGTGGACATACTTGCGTGATATGAGAGGGGTTGGCTAGGGTTGCAGGCTGGTCGAGGATAAACAGTTCCACACAAAGCTGGAGAGACTGGGGTCATCAATGGTTAGTCCAGCTCTGAAGACTCAGAACTAGAAAATCTAACGATATAGCGCTCACTCCAAGGCAGAAAGTTTAAGACCCGAGGAGCCATCAGTTCTGTTCGAGTTCAAAAGGTCAGAAAAAAGTCTGGAGAAATGACTCAGTGGTTAAGACTTCTGGCTGCTATTCTAGAGGATCTGGGTTCGATTCCCAGCACCTATATGGCAGCTCACAACCCTTTCCAATATCAGTGCTAGGGGATCTGACACCCTCTACGGCAGAGGTTCTCAACTTTCCTAATGCTACAACCCTTTAATGCAGTTCCTCATGTTGTGGTGACCCCCAACCATAACATTATTTCATTGCTACTTCATAACTGTAATTCTGCTACTGTTATGAATTATAATGTAAGTTCTGTGCTTTCTGATGCCCTTAGGTGATTTCTGTGAAAGGGTTGTTTGACCCCCAAAGAGGTTGTGACCCACAGGTGGAGAAACATCTGCCTCTGTGAGCACCAAGAATATTCAGGCAAAACATGCATGTACATAAAATAAAACAGTTAAAAATATTTTTAAAAATAAAAAAAAGGGGGGGGACAGAAAAACCAGGGCAGGAGAAGAGGAATGTCCCGGAGCCAGGAGTCACAGGACAAGTTCACCGGTTCTCTGGCTTGTTCTGCTGAGGCCCCCAGCTAACAGCATGGCACCGCCCACCCTGGCATGCCTTCCCTACCCAGTCCGAGGACACACATGCCAGCCTCTTTAGGAAGCCCTCAGACCACCTGTTCCTCTAGTTAGTCCTGAATCCGGTCAAGTTCACACGTAGCCTCATTTTGGCCTCTCCATATCACTTTCCCAACAGCCGCGTTTGGAAGGACCATGATGTTCTGATGTATCCACGGTGGTTGCTTACAAAGATTTTCTAAAGCAGTTCATTTGCTGTTCCTACAGCCTTTGATAGCCTTCAGTAGCAACCTTGATGTGCGGTGTTCAAGAGGCTGTTGAAGCATTTTCATCTTAAACTCATATCTGGCCTCATGAGGTTTCTGCCCCAGAATCTTCATCCCTCCTCCATTTCTGAAATGCTGGTTTTTCTTCAGCCCTTGCACAGCGCTAAAGGCAGCAGGGGAGTCCCATGAAGCATGGCAGAGCTGGCCTGTGACGCACAGTGACCTGCTCTTCAGCCTCCACTCCTTAGATGCCAAAGTTCTCTTGAAAAAGAGAGGCATTAAAAAAAAAATAAAATAAAATAAAAAAAAAAAAGAGAGGCATTGCTTGTGGTCCAACAGTCTTAAGAAATGTCGAAGGAGGCAAGGCATTCCTTAATCTCAGCCTCCAGTAACATACCATAGAAATGATCCCTGAAAGTATAGTCTTAATCTCAGCATAATCTTCTTAGAAGGAGGAGGAGGAGGGGAGAAAATGAACAGTAACTTGTGAATGGAATGGAATGGCCCATGGTGAACCATTGGACACTAATTGGCACTAAAGGCATAAACCTGGGAACTGACGTGGTTAAGAGCACTAGATAGACGTTCTTACAAAAGACCTGGTTCAGTTCCCAGCAGCTCCGTGGTGGTTCGCAGCCATGACTCCATTTCAAACTCCATTTGAGACCTCTTCTGACTTCCAGGAGTACCAGGCACACATGGAGCGCACATACATACAGGCAGGAAAAGCATGTATGCACATAAGGTAAATAAATCTCCCCCCCCTTCAAACAAAGTGTCAATCTGGTAGAGACTTAGGGACAGCAGAAAGACAAGCTGTTGACTTCTGATCCTAAGGAGGCTGTTAAGTCTCAGGGTGTTAGTGATAACTCACATCTGTATGAAATAATGGGGTTTTTGTAGGTTATCTCACTTAAATCTCATCTGCATAGATAAGAAGGGACAGCATTCTCATTTGAATACAGAGAAACCAAGACCTGGTAGGATTTAGGGACTCTGGCATGGTTCTGAATTCCATTGTATGGTATGGGTGCAGCGCTTCCTCTGATATACACAGGGACTCGGAGCAAGACCAGAGGACCACAGAGCTCCAGTTGAGTGTCCAAGCGTGAAAGGGTCTCTCAAAGGAGCTGGTCTATTCTGTCCTATTCCTCACTCTTTTGTTCAGATGAGAGCACAAACCTATGGGACCTCATAAGTCACAAGGCAGAGGCAGCATGCTGGGGGTCAGACCACAGGCTTTTTCTACCATACCATTGCTGGTTTATTTGTTAAAGGAAATCGGTTTTAAATGGTTTTGGCTCCCCCAAACATAACCTAGTGGGTTGGGACCAACACTTATCCAGTACTTAGTAAATGTCAGTTAAACAGATGGATGAATGGTTGCCTGACTTCAGCTGGACCTGTATGCCGATCATCACATTTCCTTTTCTTTGTCTTGACCCACTTTTCTACCCAAAGGTGATGTTGTTTTCATTCAGTTTGGAAATCGCAGTTTAGACAGTCGCTGACAGGTTCTCCGAGTCTGTGAAGGGCCAGCAGTGGCGCATTGAGCTGCTTTCCTATCGTATTGTGGATTAATCAAAGGCCTTGTTGTTGCTGATAAACACAAATCTCCAATTTCTTATTGCGCCTGTTGTTTTTATACACTTATGTGGAATGCAAATAGCAGTGAGACACAGGGTCAGCAGCTGCAGTTGTGGTGCAGTGTGGGAGCCAAGAGACTAGATGGAAATGGAATGCTGAGGACGGCCATCTGAGGTCTGGGGAGGATGCCCTCCACTACAGGGGGAGGGGAGTGGCCCTCTCTTGTTGATCCTGTCCCCGAGAGTGGAGAAGGATGACTAGTCTTTCCCAATCATAGCCATGTCCTAACGAGTGCCGTAAAAGCAATTCCCATCTCTCCATAATTGCTTCTAGGTGGATGGGGATGAACGGAGGGCAAGGAAAGATAGTGCCCAGAGCCATTTAACTGCCGTGCACACTGGAAGCAGTTAGTAAATGCTGGTTCTTCCTTACTCCTTGGCCTGTGGCTGTTACAGTCCTAGCAGCTGGATGGACTAGCAATGGGTGGTGGGAATCTCCTGGTGATGCAAACGGAAGTCAGCTTCCTATCCTGTCCTCCCTTCACATCACTGTTCAGGCAGTTAAAACAGTTGATGAATGAGAGGAGTGTGTGAAAATTGTGACTGGAACCCCCTTACCAACAGCAAGCGGGAGATACACACTGGAGCTGTCACATAGCTAAAGGAGCAAGGTTTTCAGAGGTGTTGGACTTACATAATTTGGAGGGTGATGAGTTCAGAAAAGGACAACTAAGGTGTGGATTGGAAAAATAAGGGCAGTTTGGGATTTTGGTGATTGCCAGGTGAGGTGTAAAACTGATGCTCAGTGGAAATGAGCAACAGATACAACCCAGGCAAAAAGAAGCTGCTGCTGGTTTGGGTTCATTACTCTGGCTGGTGCAAGAGGTTAGTAAATGCTAGGAGGTTAAAGTTTAGAGTGTGCTAGTGATGGTGGTGCCCTGCTGAGGGGGGAGAAGGAACTGGGTCCAAGGAAGTTCTTCTTAAACATCTATCTATCTATCTATCTATCTATCTATCTATCCATCCATCTATTATATATCTACCTATCTATATCTATCTCCCTACCTATTATCTATCTATCTATCTATCTATCTATCTATCTATCTATCTATCTATTGTCTATCTCTATTTACCTACCTATTATCTACCTATCTATATCTATCTACCTAACTATATCTATCTATTTTTATTCTATCATTCATCTGTCTAGCTTTATTCTATCTATCTATCTATCTATCTATCTATCTATCTATCTATCTATCTATCTCTATCATCTATCATCCATCTATCTACCTATATCCATCTGTCTGTTTGTCTATCTATTCATTGCGAGTATTTGTATGGGCCTGAGCATGAACTTGTGCAAGATGCTAGAAGATGACTTTTGGGAGCCATTTCTCTCTTTCGACCATGTGGAAAGTCAAACTCAGGTCATCAGACTTGGTGGCAGGGGCCTTTACCCGCTGAACTCATCATTGCCAGTCAATGAAGTCATATAAAAAATGTATGGGACTTGAAGGGCTCATTTCTGCACAAAGTTAGAGAGTGGGGCACTGCACACAGGTCAGGTTACCACAGCCGTTGGAGCTAACCCTCTGTACTGAGCTCCGCATGGAGCAGATTTAGTCCCCTCAGCAGCCCTATAAAGTGACACTGTTACCGTTGACCAGTGAGGAGCCTGGGGCCTGAAAGATGAAATAACCTGCCCAAGGCCATAGCAAGCAAGTTGTAGTTCTGGGATCTGGGCTGAGAGTAGCCGGTTTCCAAAGATGATCTCACTCCTGTTAGGAACCTTCTACAACTGGAACTCAAAAGAGTAAATCAGTTCTTGATACCCCCAGCTCCCAGAGCTGAGCTTTCTTTCAAGAGTGTTTAGGAGTTAATCAGAATGTAATGTTAGCTGGTCAGTAACGCCTGCTTTCTTTTTAGGAATCCTTTAAGCCTCTTTGGACTCTTTAAAAAGAACAAAATTAGCCAGGTGCCGTGAGGCAGAAGCAGTTGGATCTCTGTGAGTTTGAGGCCAGCCTGGTCTGTAAAGTGAGTTCAGGATAGCCAAGTCTACATAGAGAAACCCTGTCTCAAAACACAAGAAAGAAAGAAAGAAAGAAAGAAAGAAAGAAAGAAAGAAAGAAAGAAAGAAAGAAAGAAAGAAAGAAAGAAAGAGAAAGAGAACAAACCAGGGTGTACCTGGCTCTGAGAAGGCAGATGCCCCCTACCTTGCCATTAGCCCTGACTTGTGTGGGCTGGGACATCATTAGCTCAGACAATCCTTTTCTGGGTTGTATGTCTACAATTATCTGTTAGCATTGACCATATGGTGTTATATTGCTGGTAAACACCATTACACCCGTGATTTAACTTGTGCCCTGGAGAAAAGTATCTTCTCGTTATCTTAATGGCCAGAAAAAGTTGGCATTGATGGATATTAGAGGGCGCTTCCAATATATCAGATGATGAAAATAAAGAAAGGCACCTTTGTAAAGATTCAACAGGAACTTCAGGGGCCCCAGGAATTAAAGAATTTCATATTGAATTCACACTGAAGTCTACAATAAGGGGAACACACTCCTGGGACTAAATAAAGTGAGATCTGTGACTTACGATTTAACTTGAGGTGTGGGAAGGAGTCAATGTTACCCAGAACCTCTGTCCACAAGCAACTGTCTTCAGCTGGGCGAGGGGGGCTCCAGCTGGCAAGTTAGCCATCACCTGTCTTTATCTAGTACCTTCTATAGCATGATAATGTGACTTTGGGGGTTGTCATGGGTGGTGGCAAATGTGTCTTTGAAGTGAAAAAGAGAATGCACTTTAGCCAGTTCTTCATTTCCGCTTCTCTGTGTCTCCATTTTCAGTTTCTGTAGAAATGGGAATCTGGAAACAGCTGGAAAGATTTTCTTTTTGTGGATTAGGGACAGAGCATAAAGGGAGGATCTCAGCATATGTTAGGAACTAAACAAAATGCTCCCTAACCCAAACACTTCCTGTTGCTACTTCCTGGCTATTTTTGAAAAGACATAAAAGTGAGTAACATCTTTAATCAAGAGCAATGGTAGCATTAGGTCTTTTATTACACGTTATATTTTTCTGTGAACCTATACTTATTTTCCCAGCTAGAAATAGCTGAAGTTATTTAAACAATCATGACTATTATCTAAGCAGTGAGTGTGGGCTGGGAACCGACTCAATGATTACACTGTTTAGAAATAAACCTTGGTTTTTTTTTTTTTTTTTTTTTTTTTTGCACTCCTTTGAGGTAGGAAGGGTTCATAAATGTCCCTTTGTATCGATGTAGTAGTGTAAACATTTTAATCTGTATCATTGTAAGCCTTTAGTAGAGTGAATAGGGCCAGTCCTATTCCTTAAGATAAAAATAGCGAGAGCATCAAAGATTCATGATGTTGGGTGTGGTGATGATGCTGTAATTCCAGCGCTCGGAAGGCTAAGGGAGGGTGACGGCTGTGAGTTCAAGGCATGCTTAGGCTACAAGGAAAGGCCCTGTGTCAGTACTCCTCATCCCCCAAATGACTGGTGAAATCTGTTAACCCTCTGAATGCAGAAAATAGAACAAACAGTAGGACCCATTCTACTACAAGATCAAGGGGTCTGGGTGTGGCTTGGGAGAGGCTTTGTCTCTGACCTTAAAGAGAAATCCAGACTGACCATAAAAATCAGTGATGGCTCACTTGGCCTGGACCTCACAGTGGTACCTAAATAGGGGAGTGGGCCTAGTCTTGGCCCAGAGAGAGATGGGAGACTTTTTTTGCAGGTCAGAAAAATGTGGAGCACAGTTCCCATTGGTTTAAGTACTGAACACCGTTTACATCACACAGATGTTGAAAGATGCCCTTGCACCTGGACAACACAATGGCTCTATCAGGGAGCCTGCAGTTTTCCCACATTTAAGAGCTCCAAGCCAGGGGACAAAGACGAGCCAACCCTGACTCAGCCAAAGCATTTGGCACTCTGTGTACGATGAGGAAAAGGCACACTTTGATGGCAGCTTTACCGTTCTCTCAGTTGCCCTGGACCTCGCTTTCTCCATCAGTCCAGTGAAGTGGATCGCACAGCTCCAGTAGACGGTTAGAACTGGTGTTATAATACACAGAGAACGCGCAAACAAACTGTCAGGAAATGAGAGCTGTCATGGCCCCTAGGAATCCTAACGGCTTCCTACAGACGGAACAAGGAAGGGAATATGGAAGAGGCATGTGATGCCTCACCTCCAAGCCTTTTCTTTTCTACCCCTCAGCTCACATGGGTCCTGTTAGTGATGTAAGAGAAGATGTGTGTGTGGGGGGGGCGTGGAGAATCAGCTTTGAGATGGAGTTCAGAGCCTCGAGACAAGCTGGTGCACTCAAGCAGAGGGCCGTGCACCAAGGCAGTGGTGCGCGCTCGCCATACCAATGAGGCGCCCAGTCTGCCACTGGAGAGGTAATAGCACACGTTCAGGAATGCTGGATGCCACCTGGCCAAGCGGTGTGGAGAAGAACCAAGTTAGTGGTGGCAATTGTTAATGTGACCTTTTAAAGACCCTCCCTGCTCAGAGCTACTTTCAAAGGACTAACTGAAAAAATCTTTGAAGTAAGGGCTCTGAGAGCTTTGGATGACCTTTTCCTTTTTCTCCCTGTTTTCTCTGACTCTTCAGAGGAGACAGGAAAATAAAGTGTGTTTAAGAGAAAGACATGCTGGAAGACAAAGTTAACCCCTAACTAAAAAAAGAAAAAAGAAAGAAAGCTCTTTATAAGTACCTCGTTGCTTGTTCCCTGCAGCTACACACATGACCACATCACTTCATGGTGCAATTTTGAAGTATTTCTAAGGAAATATTCTTTGTAGAATTTGACTTCATTGCATCTGCTCTATCACCTCTGCAAGCCTCGGGTACTAGCTTGTTTGCAGTCAGGGAGAATGATCCGACTTGGGCAAAAATATGAATTCATCACCATGAAAAATCCCTTCCCTTCCCACTTAGAGCCCTGTACGTTTTATGACATGGGTAGGATATTAATTAGCACAGCGGGTACTGCTGAGAGGAACCTATCACCCAGCTCAAAGCCCCCTTGTTTGTGTTGTGTGGGGCTCTTTCATCCATGGCATGCAGATTGCCACAAGCGGTCTCTGAAGACTAGAACCAAAGCATGGGGAGTCTGTCACACAAAGATACTGAAAGTTGCTTATTAAGATCTCCCTTTAAAGATTTATTTTTACTTTATATGTATAAAGCTAGCACTGTGCCTGCATCTATGTGTGTGCAGCGTGCACATGTAGGGGGCCAGGAGAAAGTGTTGGGTCCTCTGGAATTGGAGTTACAGATGCGTGTGAGCTGCCTAAAGTGGATGCTGGGAACTAAGCAGTGTTCCCCTGGAGGAGCAGCTAGCGCTCTTAGCTAACTTAGACCCTTGCAATAGTTTATAAATCAATTATGTTTCCTAGCTGTTCCTTTTCCAGAAGAAGGGCAGGATATGTGGCCAGCTCTAAGCCAACAGTTTTAGCCAAGTGGATGAGATTCCATGTTTTCGCCCTCAGCGACCCAAACCGGTAACCTAAGAGTTGAATTTGAACTTCTCCTGCAGCCCAGCTGTGGCTCCCAGGGAGGAATTTGAGAAATATCTAGATTAAGAATCAAAGGCATCTTTCATGTTGCTTGAGATGCCATCACTAGTTGACTACTCCCCCTCCCATGTGATCGAAGGCGGGGGTGGGAGGGGGTGTCCCATCACAGAAGGTAAGAGTTTTCAGGTCGTGTAGGAGTAAACCAGTCTTCTTCTGGCTGTGCTAGGCACCATGGGATACGCAGCCTGGCCTCAGTCTGTCATTATCCTCTAGCAGGCCACCGGACAGTCAGTCTTTCTGAACCTTACTGTCTTTCTGTCTTTGTCTGTAAAGCATAGGCTCTGCCCATTCAGACCCCCCTTGAGCAATAAGCTGCAGGAATCCTGTTTGAACTGCCCAACTCCGTTCCAGAGGCTGTTTCCCAGGACCTGTAGCTTTATGCCTCTTGCCCAGCTTTGCCCACTATCCTCTTCTATCCAATAGGCTCTAGCTAAATGCCGTCTTACTCAGAAAGCCTTTCCAAGTCCTCCTCCTGTCCTTAAGAGCTTCTTGTCCCCTCCAGCATGTGTGGAAGCTGGAAGGTGTGGGCCATTTTGTGTTTTCTGTTGGGGGACAGCTTTTTCAGTGTTTGGAGGGTTGAATTCACACCCAACAGAAAGACAGGGAGGCCTCCACACAGGCGTTCACTTCCCCTCACACTAACCGGGGGCCTTCCACTATGTTTTTATTATATATATATATATATATAATTTACAATATTATATAAATATATAATATTTATGTATGTATACATATTGTATGTATGAATGTATACTGTTTTACCTCTATTCTATTTGCACATTACATAAGAAGGCATTTACTCTGTACAGCGACAGGCAAGACAGGTACTGGCAGCCTTACCACTTTGTAGACGTGGAGATGGAGTTACTAAGAAGTCACTTTCTTGGAGTCAACAAAGCCATTACAACTAGAGCTGAGCTGTAATTGTGTGTGTGTGATGGAGGGGGGTGGGTGTATGGGTGGGTGTGATCATATGTGTGCGAAGTCAAGAAGAGGGACATCCTGTTCTATCACTCTCTGTTTTCTTCTTCTTTTCATTTTAATTTTAAAAAATTTATGTATATAGGTGTTTTTTCTGTATGTGTGTGCAGCACATGCCTGATGCCAGAGGAGGCCAA
This sequence comes from Meriones unguiculatus, assembly GCF_030254825.1. Taxonomy (NCBI): domain Eukaryota; kingdom Metazoa; phylum Chordata; class Mammalia; order Rodentia; family Muridae; genus Meriones; species Meriones unguiculatus. The sequence continues at coordinate 72,309,047 of NC_083354.1, read as the reverse complement.
AAGAGGACATCAGATGCCCTGGAGCTAGAGTTACAGACACTTGTGAGCCACCGTGTAGATGCTGGGAATTGAACTCCAGTCCTCTGGAAGAGCAGCCAGTTCTTTTAACCACTGAGCCATCTCCCCAGCCCCTTTGCCTTATTTTCTTTTTATTTAATTAATTTATTTATTCACTTTACATCCCAATCGTAGCCCCCCTCCCTCCTCTCCTCCTGTCCCCATCCTTCCTCCATCTTCCCCCTCTTCCCTCCTAACCTACTCCTTAGGTAAGGGAAGTTCCCTCAACCCGACCAACACATGAAGTTGAATCAGGAATCAGCACTTAGCGCATATTCTTCCTCTGTGGGCCTGAGGAGGCAGCCCCAATGGGGGAAGTGATAGAAAAGCAGGCAGGAGAGTCCATGTCAGAGATCCACATGATGGCCAAACACCCATCGGCTACGTATGAGTAAAATTTTCTTGACCCAAGGTCTGTCACTGAACTTGGAGTTTGACTGGTGGCCAGCGATCTGCAGCTGTCCTTCTGTGTCCACCATTCTGAGAGTTGGAGTTAGAGGCATGCACAACCACCCTGAGCTTTTTCCTTAGGTACCTAAGACTTGAACTCAGCTCTTCATGCTTGCACAGCCAGCACTTTTATTCACTGCATCATTTTCACAGGTCTCTAGGGCTTGAATTTGAGCTTGTGAGGTCTGGTTGAACTCATGACCGTTAGTCAATTCATATATTAGAAGCTCTTTTGGTGGAGTTTGTAGTCTGGTTTGCCTATATGGAGACAAGAAGATAGGTAGATGGCATTTCACAGTTCAGGTGAAAGGCAATGACAAGCAAAGGTAGGGCTGTGACAAGTGTGATGTCATCCGTTGTTCAAAATTCAGAGTGTGTAGGGGACACATTGTGATTTAGAGTCTTTGGGGCATCTTGAATGACACTAATTTTCCTGTTGTTTGGAACCTCTTCGCCAGCTGCGTGCATACACTATGGACCTTATGTACCGCTCTACTGTTGAGTTTTCAATATCATGAGCAAACCTTGGTAGCCTAAACTGAAGAATAGGAACCAATGAAGCCAGCTCTTTAGAACTAAAATGTTATTTGGTCAGGTAATGACTTTTTAACAATTTAATGACTTTTTGGTGTAATCTTGCCTTGCCTCCTGGATCAAAAGAAATGGTCATATGCCCTATTTTAATTTTTTGTCGGTCACTAACAGATATTTTTCTCTCACTGGTTTGATTGGTTTTTGCCTTTCTGAACCCACAGGAGCTTGAGTTTTTGTTTGTTTATTTGTGGGTTTTTTTGTTTGTTTGGTTTTGTTTTTTGTTTTTTGTTTTTTTTCAAGGCAGGCTTTCTCTGTGTAGTTGGCTGTTCTGGACTCATTTTATAAACCAGGCTGGCCTCAAACTCACTACCTGCCTCTACTTCCCTAAGTGCTGGGATTAAAGGCGTGTGTCACCACACCCAACTTCACAGTAACTTCAGTTTTTCTGGCCATTATCTCCTCTGGTCTTGGCTTGTAGAACTTCTTAGTATATACTTATTAAAAACATACTGTTCAGATTATAGACTCAAGCCAAGAATCTGTAATAAACCAGGATTTTCAAAGGGGTGCATCCGGTGACCGGAGAGAAAGCTCAATTGGTAAAGTGCTTGCCACTCAGGCAAAAGGACCTGAGTTGAGGTCATTAGCATCCACATTAAAAGGCTGGGATGGGCTGGAGAGATGGCTCAGTGGTTGAGAGCATGTACTGCTGTTGCAGAGGACCCGAGTTTGATCACTCACAGTAGCCTGTAACTCCAGCTCCAGGGTGATCCAATAACTCCATCTTCCAAGAACCCTTGCACTCACATGCATGATAACCACTGCCAAGAGAGCATGTGCCTGTTGGAAGATAAGGTGGTAAAGCATGCCAAGAGATACCAGAGAAGGAGTTTTTTTGTTTTGTTTCGTTTTGTTTTTTTAAGCTGGGTACCAGTGTGCAGGGAAAATAATGGTACTGAGAATCTTTTCCGTAGCTTTGATGCCGTTAACTGTTAGAAACAGGCATTATTATAGTCAGTATGTCATGTAGCTCAGAATCACTTGTTCCAAGGTCCAAGGCTCACACAGCTGGCACGGGAATTTAAACCTAGGCTTTCTGACTGCAGTTCCAGGCTCTGAAATTCTAGACTGTAACACCCTAACCGTGGCTAAGCAAATAGAAGAAAGCCTGCATCACGTAGAGATAAATCTTAGCATATTAAGCCTCGGTGAACTTTTCATGTTCTACAGAGTCTAGGGAGAGAAGAGAAACACTCGGACTTCTTTCCAGCATCTGATAGTTATGGGCAAAAATAACATTCCAGAATATTGGAATACATGTTTCTGTGAAAATGCATATGACTTTGACCCAAAGCATACTGCATGCACTGTACTTCTCTCTCTTCCAGTTGGACCGATATCCCAATACCCAGAGCTGTGTCACCCCTAGAGGTGGTTGCCTTCACACCTAGCATTGTCTCCTTTACGTCTTCCTTCCATGATCTAAAGCCAGCGAGACCTGGGAGTCCTCCCCCACAGGCTCCCTCCGCAGGAAGCCCACGATGACCCAGCTTGTCTTTACGACTGTTCTCAGATGATGCTTTTCCACCCCCAGACAGCCGCAGTGTCTGGCCCAGGTCCAGACCCAAAACTGAATTAAAACCTCATTAAGTACTTAGCAAGGAAGGCTGTGTAGTGGTTGGCTGGGAAACTGAAAGCCGAGGAAGGCAAGGGGTGGGCATCTCTAGTTGGCAAATGCCAGGCTGTGAGCTGGGAGGGGCAGGCTAGGAAACAAGACAAAACAGGGCCTCTTCTCTGCCATGCAGACGTGTTTGTGAACCTGTCAGATTGGTGCAGCCACATAATGTATGCTAATTACTAGATTTCCTTTTTTTTTTTTTTTGGTTTGTTTCCAGGGGAAATGCTCAGTATAAAAAGCTCCAAAACCAAAGAGGAAAGCAGAAATGCCAAAATGTAGAGTTTAGAGGACAGAGAGGAGGAACAAAGGGAAATAAGGGATCCGGGTTTACAAGATGGCTTCCATTGTTCTGCTCAGTGCCACAGCTTCATGCAAGCCTGGCTGGCTTTCGTCGAGCAGAGGAGGTGCGCCCCCCTGCTCGGTGGACAGTGGGGCCAGTGTTTGAGATTTATGAATTCCATTCTTTTAAAACTAAAAGCAAAAACACAAAAGCCTACAGTGAGCAAAGCTAGGGTGAGAAACTAGAGACATTTGATGTTAAATACTGGTTGGATTTAGTTGAACAAAGAGAGTTGGTGGATTTAGGTGAGGAAGTTGTTCGTTCTATTGGGTGATCTCTGTGTCTATTAACCTGTGAGTTTATTGCTGTGGTCAGTGTTTAGAGGGCTGCCCCAGGCCTTTAGTTCCAGCACTTGGGAGGCAGAGGCAGGCAGATCATAAATAAGAGAGGAATAGTAAGGAGGAAAACATGTGAGCAAGTGTGGGGTTTTCATGTTTATATGTGCGCTCAGCCCAGGACAAGATGGACCCCACAGATGCAGCAGAGACCTTGAATGTCTGTTCATGGGCTTGCATTTAAAGACGACACATTTAAAAATGGAAGAAGCACAGTTGGGATTCTCCCACACCCACCTGAGATAATCCAGGGAGGCAGCATTTTGGTTCCCCAGACAGAAAGTACAACACTGGTGTGTCACTGGTTATGGATGGTAGCACCTAGTACATCACTTCAGTTGGCAAAAGGTCTCCAGTCTTTTGAGTCTCACCTTTTTAAGTCAAGATCTTGAACCTAGAGGTCCCTTTCTGAAGGGCCACTAGGTTGGTTGCTACCACTGCAGGTCATTTTACCCACTTGGCCTTTACTAGCAGAAAAAAAAAAATCTGGCTCATGAGACTGGTGCTAAGGCTCAGGTGGTAGAGTGCTTGCCTGACATGCACAAAGCCCAGGATTCGACCCCTGGCATTGTATAAATCATAGGTGGTGGCATTCTCTAATCCTAGCACTCAGAAGGTAGAGGCAGGAGGATCAAGAGGTCAGGGTCATCCTCAGCTGCATAGTGACTTTGAGCTTAGCCTGACAAACATTAGATCCTGTCTTAAAACAAAACAAAAACAAGCAAGCCAAATCCAGTTCATGTTATTTCTCCATGGTCTAGACCCAAAGACTGGCCTACAATGGATAATTGTTTTAACTAATTCTAGGTTTAATGTGTGTTCTGTCTTCTATCTGTATTTTTCTTTTTCTATTTTCCTCTTCAATAGCCAAATCCTAAAGAGGACTAACACAGCTTTTGGGTTGAAGGTAGGATAGCTTTGAGGATGAGGAACAGCATGTTAGTTTGGTTCTGAAATGAGCAGAAGAGGATTTTAAAAGGTCAGCCTTTCTTTGGATTTAATCAATGGTTGGAGTTTTGGGTGGCAAATTAAATGTCAGATAAACGTGTTAATGGATTCTGAGAATCAATAGGTGGTAGGAAAAATAAGTTGAGCCTTTAGTGATCATATTTTATCCCAAGGGAGATAATTCTAGCATTATGTTCAGACATTCGGAGAGTAACACAGGAAGCCAGTGTAAAGGTGATTTTAATGAGGCTGTTATTGACCATCAGAGAGGCTATTGTCACACTGTCTTGTTTCTCAAAAAAGAAAACACAGAGCCGTCTAAATAACCTGGGAGACTGCAGAAGTACAGAGCCCCAGGCTCTACTGACCTCCCGAGTTGGAATGTCGAAGGGTGTTTCCATATGCAGGAGAATTTTATGAAGCCCGTTGGTGGCTGGCCCATTTTAGCAGGCCTGTAAATTACCATATCCTAGTGTCTATGGAGGTCAAACAAGGGGATCTGAGATTGAATTTGCACACCAGGTATGACTTCTCATTAAGCTATTTGGTACCTGGAGTAATCTGCCTCAGTTCTGTGGTTTGGGTCCAGCATTAGAACAGGCTGCAGTTACAGGCTACCTTGTGTGGGGTGAAAGTAAGTAGGAGAGTTAGGGAGTTCATCTCCCCTTTGTTTTCTCCAGCGCCTCCATCAGCCTTTTCCTGCCTTTGCCTGCCCTCTAATTACGGGCATTTCTCAAGACTATAATCAGAGAGAAGCAAGCAGCACTCTCCAATAGCATCGACTGAAAATACACCCTGATCTCGCTTAATCCATGACCCAAGCTTCAGATCCATGTTTCTGTCTGCTACTGGCCACAGCCACCTGGGCGGCCCACGAGGATGTCAAGTGCAGGACACCCCGTGAGAAACTCACTGGCGTCGGCCTCTCTTTACTATCTGCTCCCACCCCAACTCCGGCTCTCTCCTCATTCCTCCCCAATCTAACACTTCAATGATGCGCCTCACACTTAAACATGGTGGCTCTACCTGTCATCTCAAGCCCACAGGGACTAATAAGGTAGGAAGATTGGGAGTTCAAGGACGAACTGGGTTAAATAACAAGTTTGAGCCTAGCCTGGGCTATGAATAGTGAGAAGCAGTCTTGAAAAAACTTAAATGAAATAATAAAATAAAATGGTGCTCCAGTCACTAGCCTGGCTCCATAGACTAGCCACTGATTCTGGTCCTTATCCCATGGGACAATCACAGCCCTGGGCTTCAAGTTCCTCATTCTTACCTGCAAAATGGAGGCATGTCTTCCCAAGTGCACATTAATAGAAATGGACCTAAAGAATTTAGGTCAGTGTTGACCTAGGGCAGATATTCAAACTATCATAGCTATTATTATTATTTATCCCTTTATGTTGACTGGGCTCCTGCTGTGTATGAGACAGTGTTTCAGGTAGGTTTCCTGAGATGGAAGTGCTGGGAATGCCGAGTCTCCCCATTACACTGTATCCCTTCAGGGCAGAGACAGTGCCCGTTGGTATTTTTACCCAAGAGCTTCTTTTATGAAGATCCTGCTGATCTGTCTGAATTAAATTCCAGAAAAGGCTGTCCTCTTTCAACAATTCACATCGTCTTCACAAAGGCAGTAGGGGCCCTTAAGATTTTTTAAAACTCTGTTTGAAACTTTATTATCAAGAAAGTCCAGCTGGGTTTAGTGGCCCAGGCCTCAAATCCCAGCTGCTCAGGAGGTTGAGACAGGAGAGGATCACAAACTCAAGGTTCACCTGGTCAACTTAGGAAAACCTTTTCTCAAAATAAAAAATTTAACAAGAGCAGGGGTGTGGCTCAGTGGTAGAGCTCTTGCTTAGCATTGCTTGCTTAGCCCTAGTTCATTCAATACCCAGTACCACAAAACAAACAAACAATGCCCCCAAAGTCAGCAACCACCAAACCAAGGAGAGTTACATCTAATGGTGAAAGCCTAGGAAAATGTTGTTTTAACGTGATGAAAGTGCTGTTATTGTAAATCTTCTGGTTCTACCAAACTCTTGACAAAGACACATACCCAGTAGTTTTCAAAATAAAAATACCCCCCAGCATTATTTATTAAAAAATCAACATTATTTATCAACATTCTCCAATCTAAGAAAATATACCCCACATGAATCTGTCTTTAAATATACATAATATATGTTATATATGTGATTGATTGACTGATTTGTTTATCTATCTATCTATCTATCTATCTTTCTATCTTTTTTTTTTTGTTTGTTTTTTTGAGGCAGAGTTTCTCTGTGTAGCCCTGGCTGTCTTGGACCTCACTCTGTAGACCAGGCTGGCCTCAAACTGAGAGATCTGCCTGCCTCTACCTCCCCAGTGCTCAGATTAAAGGCATGCACCACATCCAGCTATAAATCTAAACTTTTTTAAAAATAAAGACTTGTATGTGTGCGTGGAGGGGTGTGGCTTAGTAGTAGAGCCGTGGGTTCACTCCTCAGCACCACCAGAAAAACATTAATTTTAAAATATTAAGACATTTTGCGGAACATGGGGTGGTGAAAGAAATGGGGATCAGGAACCAGATGGGCTGTATTGACACTTGGTTGAACAGCTCACCTACGTCAATTTTAATTTCTCTACCTGTAAAACAGGAGGGATTAAAATGATGCATTTTTTTTTTTTTTTGTGATATGTATGTAGAAAAGGCAACAGGGAATAAACATCAGAATGACCATCTTGTGGATCACAGATAAAAAGCAGTGCTGGTGTTTGGTACCCACACCCAGCATCCACAGGAAATCCTTTGGCAGCTACAAGCCAGGCTCTGTAGACCATGCAGGCCTAACCTGTCTCTGAAGCTTCCTCCTCTGTTAAATGAGGAGAGACAGGAAGACATTGTCACTGGGGCTCCTTCAGGTGTCCCATGTGAGAGGAACAAATTGAGATTCCTTCCAGAAGGAGAGTGACCAGCCCTCAGTAACCTCATGGGGAGGGCACCTTACGTCTTCAAGGCAGAGGAAAGGACTCCGTGCTGGTGCACAAGGAGACAGACGAGTTTCCTTAGTGTTAAGAGCTTTTTGTTTGCTCGTTTGTTTTTGGTTTTGCTTGCTCTGTTTTGTTTTAGTGAGTTCACAGACCCGACCTAATCTCAGCCCAGGGCAGGTGGTTCAGAGCCTTGGAACAGGGTATATGGTGAACACAGAGGAGAATACACTGCGGGGGCTGCAGTGCGATCTGTTTGAATAGCCTGGTGTGGTTCTCATGGACCAAACAGGGTAGATTTACATGTTCTAGATGTGCCTTAGATGTCTGTGGTATCCAGGCGATGTTGGTAACAGGGCCTCAGGCTGTCCAGCCACTCTCAACTAGTGCCCATAGTGACTGTTGCTTCCTGTAGATGACCTCCAGGGAGGCTGATTTTTTTTTTTTAAATCTACTTTGTTGATTTTTCTTTCTTTCTTCTGCCATTGTTCACTTCTAACACTTGATAGTTTGTGTTGAGGCTTTGAAAACCCAGTGAAGATGATCTGGGTGTGGTGGCAAACACCTTCAATCTTAAACTTTCAGGAGGCTGAGACAGGAGGATCATGAGGTGGAGACTAGCTTGAGCTACATAATGAAAGTCTGGCCCCCAAACCAGAGGTCTAGAGAGATGGCTCAGTGGGGAAGAGTGCTTGCTTTTTTTGCAGAAGACTAGAGTTTGGTTCCTAGCATTCAAGTCAGGCAGCTCACAACCACCTACGACTCTAGCTCCAGGAAAGCCAATGCCCTCTTCCAGCCTTCAAGGGCATGAACATGTGCAGACATGTGCATACACATAAACAAAAGAAAGAAAGAAAGAAAGAAAGAAAGAAAGAAAGAAAGAAAGAAAGAAAGAAAGAAAGAAAGAAAGAAAGAGAGAAAGAAAAAGGGATGGTGGGAGTAATCAATGACAAAGCAGAACAACAGCCTAAGGGAGAGGGCTGAGGTGGGAGAAAAACATGACAGAGGATTTAGGAAGCAAATGGGAACTCTGCAAGAAGAATGGAAGCCATGGCCTTGCATCCTCCCCCTGCATGTTCTGCCCCTGGTGCTCAGCTGAGGCACAAGGGAAGGTGGAATGTAAAACCAGGGTTCCCCTGCCAGCAAGGGCAAAGCCAGCCTGTTGTAGCCAGAAGGCTGGGTGGTTTCTACGTTCTTGGACCAGCTTGGGACAGAGAGAACCGTGGGAGTCTAGGGCTTCAGTTACTTGTTTCCAGGTTGGGAAAACATAAAGCCTAGAGGGCAGAGCACCCAAGGGAAGGATGGATTGAAGGCCCAGCAGCCATGGAAAACCAGAGCAAAGCCAAAGACAGTGAAAAACAACAACAACAAAACAAACAAACAAAAACAGTTAACAATAGGGAAAATGAGATGTAAACTCAAACCACTGAGCTTTTCTGCAACTCCAAACCAAGGTGATGGAAACAAGTTACGTCACTCACACTCATCTGCTTGCTGATGTTGAGCAGGGTTATTTAAAATGTGGCCCGAATTTGTGTATAATGGGATTCGATTTTTTTATTCTCCTGAAAAGCAAATGGCCAGAACTTGAAGAGCAATGTGGCTTTCAAGTCTATGCCTCATAGTGAAACATTAGAAAAACAAAAACTTATTTTCAACAGAAAAGAAATGTTATTTCTGGGAATATCAGGGGGACGGTGGGGGAGTACTGAGGAGGGTTGATTGTGGCATCCAGATGGCTGTCAGCTGGCCCATGCTGTATGTTAACCTCTTACAGAGGGAAGTCTTGGAGTTACAATCGGGCAAACTTTATTTTGGTAGAGTGGCTCAGGAGAATGAGCAAAAGGGATATTGTCACATCCTTGACCTTGGCCATGAGATGCTGGGCAAGTCATTAGACTCCAGGTTTGTGGTCCATGAAGAGGAGAGAATATTTGCACTCAGGATGTCTTAGGAGTGTCAAGAGACTTAAACAAACACCTGCAAGACCAAATGCTTAGCTGTCCTGAATCACTCTCCATGTTTAAGGTTCGATTGCTGTGTTCCTGGGATGGGCTTTCAGCCTCACAGTTAGTTTGTGATCACATGGAAGGTGCTCCTAGTCAACCATGCCTATAAAGTCAGCCGACCCACTGGATCAGTCTTGGGTAGCCGTTTACCTGTGACCCCATTGCCTCAGAAGCCAGGCTAGAAGAAGTTCCTTTCCCAAGCCTAAGGTTAAACAGGTAAGTCAGAACTGATGAACAAGCTGACTAGATGTGAGAGGGCCTCAGAGAAATGGAACTCCCTGGAGGGTGAGAGGCTTTGTCTCCCTGGAGGGAAGTGGTATCATTTCCCGGTAAACAGCTGGCTTTCTGTTTTCTGTGTTGATGCCGCCATTGGTCTTTGGGGATGCTGGCAATCAGGAGATACCAAGTCCCCCAGTACCTTTGTTTTCTCAAGTTTCTCAGAAGCAGTCATAAAGGCTTTAGCTTCTGCCCTGCCTTGTGGTCATGTCTCTCTAGGCTGAAGTGACTTCTTGCTCTCGGAACAAAACATGACGGAACAAAACATGATGGTGGCTTTGTTTGTTCTCAGGTTGCCTCAGCCTCTCTTCTAGATGCTTCTTCCCACCTCTGTCCCTGAGTGCAGGGGGGAAGGGATCTGCTAATTGTGGCCTCTTAGAAGCTGTTACCTGGTAACCTATGCTCACCCACTCTGGGTTTCCTGTTCGGAAATACAGGCAGGGTAGAGGGACTCAGGGGAGAGAGACCACCTAGGGGCCTTCACAGCTTCCTGTGCAGCTTCCCCGCGTGCTGGCATCACCTCTTCCCTGTGAGGGAAGTTCAGTGGCAGTTCCTGCTGAGCCAGGGCTTGCTCTCCACCCAGAGGTAATTCCTTCCATGCCAGCTCTGTTTCTCTTCCAATTGACCACACATTTGCCCTGAATATGATGTGGGTTCCTAGAGTTAGGAAGCCTGGTTATGGTTTTAAAGAAAAACCTGTCATTAAAAGCTGCCTGGAGACCTGTAGGTAATTACCGACCACAGGGCTATGATCTCCATGCCTGTGAAGCACATCTTTTGCTTATTGCTTTTATCCATTTAGCTCAACTTTACCAGCAAAGTGTTTTGAGTGCAAAAGTTTGAGGTGAGAGGTTTGCCCACCACAGCCCTACTGTGAGGAAGAGGTTGGGTTGAAGGTCTGTCAGCACTTTCTCCCTGCTTCCCTTCCTGCTTTAATATCCAGGGGTGTTCATAGCCATTGACTGACCAAACCTTATGTTTAACTAAACAGCCCCAGGCCATCTTTAGCCCAGGCATTTCTCAACCTAACCCTAGGATGCTCTTTAATCTTTACAATGGGGGTCTATCTAGTGTTGCTTCACAAGACCAGGTGCCTTTTTCAAAATGAGTCAGTCTAGTTTTTCAGCTGGCAGAGGCCTAGAGAGGTGATGACGAAGGCATGACAGTGGTGGGAACTGGCAGAAAAAGGGGTAGGGATGGGGCAGCAGGGCTTTTCTCCTTGCAGGAGCTCCTGGCCACCATCTTGGCTGTAGGTGATTCAGGTCCTTCTTCATCTTCTCCATGTCATGCAGTTTAATAAATTGAAGTTGTTCAAATAAAGCTCTGGCTTGTAGTCATTAAAAGGGAGTTCGAGACAGATCTTGCACTCATAAGAACTACTTAGAAGCTTTTATCAGTTCTGTGTTCATCAGAAGGTTTCTTGCTACTTTGATGTTTTGGTATGGACTGAGGAAGTTTCAGGGTTGCTTTGGCCCCAGCAAAGATGCTACAATCACCCAGTTACTCATTTTGGGCTCTGTGTGTAGTAGAGAAGATCTACCCATGTGTACAAGGAGAGTCCAGATTTCCTTCCTTCCTTCCTTCCTTCCTTCCTTCCTTCCTTCCTTCCTTCCTTCCTTCCTTCCTTCCCTCCCTCCCCCCTCCCTCCCCCTCCCTTCCTCCCTCCCCCTCCCTTCCTCCCTCCTTCCCTCCCTCCCTCCCTCCTTCCCTCCTTCCCTCCTTCCCTCCCTCCCCCCTCCCTCCCTCCCCTCCCCTCCCCTCCCCTCCCCTCCCTCCCTCCCTCCCTCCCTCCCTCCCTCCCTCCCTCCCTCCTTCCTTCCTTCCTTCCTTCCTTCCTTCCTTTCTGTTGAGACAGGGTCTTGTGTAGTCCAGACTGGCTTTGACTTTGACATGTGGTCAAGGATGATCTTGAGCTTCTCATCCTTAGCCTCCACCTCGGAAGTGGTAAGATTACAGGCATGCACACCATGACCAGTTTATGCAGTGCTTGAGGTCAAACCTAGGCCTTAAGTGTATGCCAGAGAAGTGTTCTACAAGCTGAGCCACATCCCACCCGAGGTTCTGTGTGGCTGACTTCCATAATGAGTGTGCCTGAATTTAGCCACAGTCAAGCACTGAAGCCCAGGAGAGGGACTATGTTTTGTGTCTTACACTCATACTGAGAGGAAAACCTTAAACTCCCCCAAAAGATCCATTAACTATCCTAAAAGCACGGAAATGTCTATTTTTACCTTAAAAGATTTCAAAAATCGCCTGGATGTAGTTAAACATAAACCAATAAAACAACCCAACTTCAAAAGACACATAGATCCAATTAAATCAGATTTTCAAAACGGAAAAAAAAAAATCCTAGCAATAACTGCAAAGTAAGGACTGTTTGAATTTCAAATACGGCTCTAGGAGACCACAGACAAAAGCCCATTGTCTGAAGGGTCCCGCTGCTTCAGGGGTCCTCATCATCTTTTGATTCTGAAGTGGAGCAGACCCTTTGTCACACAGGAGCCTTCTCTGTTGCCCCCACCTCACCAGGTCAAGCCCCACAGCCATGTGGAATTTTTTAAGGAAGACTTCAAAGACATTTTTTTCATATGGAAACTGAGTGACACAACTCCATCACTCCATGTCCAGCCTCCACAAAGCTGAGGAGGGTTAACTATTCGGAGTGCCCCTTGATTTCTTTATGAGGTATCTATGGGGACAGCAGACTACAGGGTGAGGGAGAAAGGCTGGGAACTTCTTTTCTGAAGCGACTGAATGGGACCTTTACAGGCAAGGGTGGTGGCTTCTCCCTCAGAATGCCTGGCCCTCTTCCCAGGGTGAAACATTCCCCAAATATGCAGCTTTGTGAGCGTCCCAGCTGCCTGAGCAGACAGCCGCCTACTGCCAGAGAGCAGGCACCCACGGGTGCTGGGTGTGGGGAACTGACAGGTCTCTCAGCCAGGTCCCTGGCCTTGCCAGATGCTGGGGAGGTTTAGCCTTTGGTTCTGAATCTTGCGGTTGAATGGGGATGACATTCCAGCAGAGACAGGAGCTCAAGTGCTCTGGCTGTCTTTAGATCCCTTTCTTTATTCAAATCACCTCTATGGAAAGCCATCTTGGTGCACACGCATTGTCAGTGTCTTCCCTCTGAGTCCTTACAAAGATGGACAAGACCTCATTAGCTGAATTCCTGGGCAGACTGTTTTGAAAAGCGACTTAGGAAGAGTGGAGGTGACCAGCAGCTGTTACTTGGCATTTGTTTTGTTTGCAACTGAGGAAGCCAAGGAGGAAGAGAATGTCTGGTGGACGGTAAGAAGCCCTCACAGGGAACAGCTGGAGACCTCTCTGGGGAGGGCTGAACTGTGTGGGCAGAGTGTGACCATGTTGACTGTTTTCGCTTTTGATGAATGCAGTCAACAGCATTGTGGGCAGTAGAAAAAGGGCTCAATTGGGTTGGGGACTCTTAGGGAGGGGGGGTGCTTCTACAAATCTTGCTTAAATTTGCTGCTGTGACTCCTACAGAGTACAGTTAATGACAACAATCATACCCAATCTCATGCTGTCTGGTGCTCTGGGTGCTCACATCAAAGATAAGAGGAAGAAATAGCCACACATTTCTTGGTTTTAAGCTTCTTGGTTCAAGTTCATTCCTTCAAAGATACTGAAGTCTTTGTTCCAAGGAAGCCACAGATGGAAGGACTTAGAGACCACTCCGTCGTGGATGGATTTGCGTGATTTTTCACTTTATCATCTACTTATTTGAATTTGTGTTTGCTTTAGCTTTAATTGTGCATGGTTGTCAAATGGGAAAACAACCAAAAAACCAAAAGGCAGTTTTTAAATTAATTACAAAATAAAGCATTCACGAGAAATGAACTGTTTTCCATGGTTTAGCATTTTTTTTGCTAAGCCTCGGGTCTTTGTCTGCTCAGGCAGTTAACACTGTTCTTATTTCGAGTTTCTTCTTCACTGGTTGTTTAGAGCAGGACAAAGCAAGCTTCCATTTAATTTTACTTCGCTCTGTGTAAGTTCTCTGCTCCACCTGACCACCCGGTATTCTCTGCTGACATCTTGCTCTTTAAGCACATCTTTGGTTTTGGTCTGTCGGTCTTTCTCCTGGCTCTTCTGCAATATCTGATGTCTGTTTTACCCAATCCAAGTCTTGGTAACCAGTGTCATAGAAGTGAAAAATTTGAGGGGTCCAGAGCTAGGCAACCTGGGCCAGATCCTGACTTGATCACCTACTTGTTATGGGGTCCTGAGCTACTCATTGTCTTCTGTCAACTCTTTGTCTTCCGTGGGAGTGGGTGATGGTCATGGGACCACGTATGAGAGTTCTTAAGGGGGACTGAATGAAACTGTATATGTCTCAGAACAGGGCTTGGCACCACTATCGTTTAGTTTAGGCTGCTTCTATGCCTCACTGGGGTTTACTGGTAAATACTACTGTTAGGGAGAGCAAGAATGATCGATAATGGTGACATGGTAAAAACGTTGCTATGGGGCTGTTTCTGTTTTGTTTGATCCTTGATAATACAAAGGGGAAAACTCTGGCCAAGGAACTGCCATATCATGTATATCCATAGCATTGTCACTCACATACATGAAGTGTTCTCTTCAGGGATTATTTGGCTGTCACATCAATTCTTTATTTTGTGATAAAATAAGTATAATAAAAATGTTGCCATTTTTAACTATTTTTTAAATGCACAACTCAGTCAGGAGTGATCATTACAAATCCATGAGGATGTAGCCCATGGCAGCTCAGTCTCCAAGTGGATTCTCTAGTAAGGGGAACAGGAACTGTTTCTGACATGAACTCAGTGGCTGGCTCTTTGATCATCTCCTCCTGATGGGGGAACAGTCTTACCAGGCCACAGAGGAAGACAATGCAGCCAGTCCTGATGAGACCTGAGAGGCTAGGGTCAGATGGAGGGGGAGGAGGACCTCCCCTATCAATGGACTTGGAGAGGGGCATGGGAGGAAATGAGGAAGGAAGGGGCTACAGTTGGGATACAAAGTAAATAAACTGTAAGTAATATAAAAAAATTTTAAAAACAAAACCAAAAATCTATGAGGTTGTATAAACCATCATTTTCTTTTTTAAAATGTTTTCATTACCTCTGGTAATTACTATTTTGAATTTACGTATCTGGGCATATCATAGACATGAAATCTTATTTTTCCATTTGTGTCCAGCTCTTTTCATTTAGTGTAGTGTGTTCTAGGTTCATCCTTGTAACATTAGCAGAGCTTCATTTTTTTCTGTGCCTGACTAGTATTCCATTGTGAGAGGACCACATCTTATCCAATGACCTATAGACATACCCTTGAGTTGTTTTACCTTTTGGCTACTAAAATAATACTGTGATTAACACTGGCATAAAAATATTAGTTCAAATTTCTGCTTTCACTTTGCACCCATAAATGGAATGGCAGGGTCATACGTGATTCTTTTTTAGCTTTTTGAAGATCTCTAATCTATTTTCCTTCTGTGTTTTTTCTCTGTTGATATTTCCCTCAGATTCTCTTCTGTTTTTCTGTCTTCCAAGCTTCATTGTACTTCCAAACAGAAGGCATGTCCTCCCTCCCGACCACGTGGCCTCCTACACATTTCCAACGGGACACCCCTCTCTGTCCCTTGTTTGCTGGTAGAGCATACATCAGTGACTCTGGCCACATTCATGGGAAGGCTTTCATCTCCTTGTCAAGGCAGGGTAGTATTTGTAGAAGGCCGTCTATAGGTCTCTGCTGACTTATGCCAGTGGCTGATTAGCCACAGGATGGTACTATAAGGAGTAGGTATCAAAGCCCTGCAGACATATAAGCAAGGTCCCTCATCCCAAACCACACCTTGCTTTTTTGTTCTCCGTCAATTTTGTCTTGGGGTGGGGCAATTTGTCCACCCTGCCCTGTGGGACGGTTGCCCTCCACTTCTCATTTGCCCACAGTTTCTTCACTTTTCTACAAGCAAGTGAATTAATTAGTGAACACCCCAACAGACCATGAGCCTGCCTCAGACAGCCATTCTGGCTGCTGGGTTAATTGTTAGCTGGGTTTCTGGCCGTCATTCATTTCACAATGAGGCTCCTAATTAATCTCCAAGCAGTTCTCACCAGAAGAAAGGCCGTTAGGGAGAAACATCCCCAATTACCATGAGAAAGGAAATGTCAAGAGCCCCGTTGAGTTTTCCTGGCATCCCTCCCTGGTCTTAGATGAAATTCCCCGCCATTGGGTCAGGAGGCTGCCTAACCAGCGACCATGAAAGACCCAGTGTGAGAGCCAGGCGGCCCCAGGCTACACTAACTCAGTTCTGGGTTCAGCCTGCTCTGTGTACCCACTCCTGCACAGGAGCACCCACTGTGTTTCCCAGTTTCCAGGGCCACATCTGAGTTGGAAATTCCTTTGCTGTCTGAGTAACAGGCGAGCAGCTTTCATCTGGAAAAGCTAAAGTTCTCTTCTTTGTGTTTTTTTTTTTTTTTTTTTTGTGCCTTCAGGACAAAAGATCCTACATCACCGAAGTGACATCTTAGAAACAGTAGTTCTGATCAACCCTTCGGATGAAGCGGTCAGCACCGAGGTGAGTGTTCAGCTCTGTGAGGTCTTAGAGCCTCACAGGATGGCCACCTGGCTGCTCGGAGCGGGTAGGTGGGTGGGAGTTGGAGCGGGATGAAAGAGGGAGGAGTCCCAGGTTCCCAGCCTTCCTCCATGCTCAGAGCCTAACTCTCTGCATCTAGTCTCACCCCAAAAAGCCTCTCCCAAGGAAGGACACAGTAGCCAGTGCCAGCTGGAAGCATATTTGTGGAGGGTTGTAGAACTGGAGGGATGCATCGGGTATGTTGTTGCCAGGGTGGGGAGCAGGAATGTGGTGGACTGAGCAGGACACAGACTACAAGCTCAGAACTTGTAGTCTGGAACTCAGAACATCCCAGTCGCATCCCTGTTTAGAGCCATCCAGGCTAGCCCTCAGCTATAGCTGGAAGGCAGCACAAGAACCAGAGACATGGTCTCTAGCTGGCTTCATCATCCAGGGTCCGCACCTACAAGCTGGTGGCCTCAGTCTGGTTATCTTACTGCTTCCGTGTGCACCTCTGTGCAAAGGAGATCATGGCAGCCCCTGCGCCGAATGTTCCTGTTTGATGCTCTCTGCAGGGCTCAGGGCTTAGAACAGAGTGTGGCACAAGGTGGCTCAGATGTACATGTTGGCCATTGTTACTGCTATCATAAGCATCACATGAAATTATTGCTAGAGAGAGTAATTGGGAATTTTAGGACCCACCTTGACATAAGAATTTGATGGAAGCCAAGAGAACCCCTGGCCCTTCAGGCCAAGCGCTGAGAGAGCTGTTTTTCCATCTCCTTGAAGATAGCATTGTTTCTTAAACATTAAAGTAGCCAAAGGCCCTGGCAGCATCACTGTCTATGGTGTCTTCTGCCCATGCTTTAGCAACTGTGACTATCTGGTTTTCAAATTGGGATATAATTCATAAACCATAGAATCCATCCACTGAAAGTATGTAATTTTGTGATTTTTTAAAAGTGTTTACAAAATTGAACAGATATCATCACAGTTTAACCCTGAAACATACCTGTCATTCCCTAAAACTTCCTAGGCCCATTAGCAGTCCCTTTGGCTTCTGGCAGCCCCTATTTTTTCTCTCCAGATTTTTCTGTTTTAGACATTGCATATCAATGGTGTCATACAACACGTGGTCCTTTGTTGTTCAGCTTCTGTTGCTCAGCTTCATTGCTTCAAGATCCAGTCTTGTAGCGTGTGTCCGTTCTGCACGCTTATAGATGGTTGAAGAGCACCCTTTTGCATATGTATACTACATCTGATTATTCATTTCTTGGTTGCTGGCACTTATGTTGCTTTCAGTTTGGGACTATCATCATCGGGCCTGTTTTGACCTACTTCTGCCTGCAAAAGAAAGAGAGAGAGAGAGAGAGAAAGAAAGAAAAAGAGGAAGGAAGGAAGGAAGGAAGGAAGGAAGGAAGGAAGGAAGGAAGGAAGGAAAAGAAAAAGCAAGCAAGCTTTTTTTTTTTTTTGAAGAATCCAAGCTAATGTGGATCAAATGAGTCTGAAACAACCGCTTAGGTATGCATGTCTTCCCTTGAGTGGCCAGCAGGGTCCTTGGGCAGGCGTCACAGCCTGTTTAATTTTGAATATTCCCTGTGCAGAACACGGTGTAGGGTACGAAGACCGTGCTCAACCAGCATGAACTGGGCTCGGAACCTGGCCCTGAGGGTGCTGCTCCTGCACAGGGCTGCTGGCTCCCTGCCGCTGAGAGTTCACCGAGAGTTCTTTAGCACAAGTTACTTTCAATTCAGTTTCCCAGATTGCCATTCAGGGGTCGCCTTTGCTTTTGTTCAGTGTTAAGCACCTTGCTGCTGGCGCTGGAGTCTGCTGCGTTTGGCATGGCGAGCTTGCCCTGTGGCTTGGAAAAAAGGAATCCTGGGTAGGAAGGGATGACATGAGGCCTACTCGGGGCTGTCCTTTCCTGAGGATAGCTGGGGGACCCGGGGTGGCATATCCTGACCTCAGATGCTGCAGGCTGCTAGCAGACACTTTCCAACAGCTGTGGAACAAATGCTTGCCAGCTGTGAAGACTGCTTTGAAAAGAGAAGGCAACTCAGGGGAGAAAGTCAACAACCACTGCTGTCTTTGGTTAAAGCAAAACTCTTAATGTGGTGTCCACGGGCCCACTAATATCCACAGTAATTAATTTTATGAATAACTCCCACAGACAGGGCCCCGTCCAACACTCCCTGCCTCCACGCTCAGCTGAAGAAAGTAGACTCTTGGAATGAATGTGTTCTGTTGGTAGAAAGCTTCAGGCACCACCGTGGTGTTGAAGCGCGGTACCCCAGCTCTACGCACCCTCACTTACGCCCTGCGCCTGCGCTGTGTTTCAGGTGCGCTTGATGATCACTGACGCCGCCCGCCATAAACTGCTGGTGCTCACCGGACAGTGCTTTGAGAACACAGGAGAGCTCATTCTCCAGTCTGGCTCTTTCTCCTTCCAGAACTTCATAGAGATCTTCACCGATCAAGAGGTGGGTTCCGCGCGGCGAGTCTGAGCTACTGCCTGGGGGTGTGGGGAAGGCAGGAGGGGCCCATCTGAAACAAGCAAATCTATGATCCAAAACGACTTAAGCCTGGGCTGGAGCACAGTTGCAGTCGATCGATTGATGGATGATTGGAAACACGCTTCCGCTGCCGGTGTGGCGGGCAGTGGAAGCGCAGGAATGATCAATCTTTACAGATGGCGGAAGTGCTAGGGACCCTGGAAAGTACAGAACTCCAGGAGAAACTCCGGCTTTCCTGTTTTCTGAGAGACTTCTCCACAGAGCTCTCAGGCTTCAACAGGATGTCCCCTGCCTTGATCTCTGTCAGGGGTGGTGCTGCTTTTCCTGGCCTGATTATTTTAATTTCTCTTACTTCTAGTGAGTGGACCCTGTGTTTAGAGGGAAGCAGTATGAGAAGCCGCGGGTGGCGTGGGGAGTGGAATGAGGGGTGTGTTTATAGGAATTACTGCAGCCATTTAGACTTGAGATGGCAGCCTTGGCGTCACAGAGAGATCGCTGTGTGCTTATCCTCTCAGCAAAATCGGTTTCAGCCAGAAGGAGGCCTCAGTAAAACCCTGGAGAGATAACACAACAGTTTCCCCCCTCCACGCATGGGAGGGGGAGACAGCGCAGAACTGTGGAAAGGAACATTTTTAAGCAGCATGTGGAGCCCGAGCTCTTTCAGACGGTGTGAGGTCATCTGTACCTGGAGGCACATAGCACCAGTTCACCAGAGTGAGAAAGATCCCTGCCTGGCAAGCGGATTCTTGCTCAGAGGCCTCTGGGCTCACTCACAGCTGGCCTGTGCTCTCACTTCAAGGTGGAAGCTTTGCCTGTGTCTTTCTCTGGAACTGCATTCCCTCTTCCCCAGGGCTGAGCCAAACACCCTGCTGTATCACGCAGGCATTGCTCAATTGCCCTGAAATGCCAGAGAAAGAGCATTTGGACTGCTCTGAAATTGGTGAATAGACACAGGTAGCAGCTCTTGTCTCAAGATCACGTTCTTAGGCCGTGTGTTATGAAGGGTTCTTGGGCCCTTGTCTGGCATTTCAGAGGTCAGCATCTTGTCCCGAGGAGGGGAGTGGGCTGTAGAGGAAGTGACCCAATGTCATGTTGGACTGTCAAGTGATGTACTGGTAAGATGAGCTCAGCCCTGAGCCCTGGGCTCATTTACATGCACAGGGTTCCTTCCTGCATTCCTGTTCGGTTCTGCAGTTCCTTTCAAGTGTTTGCTTCTGCCCACATCATGGTTGGTTTTTATTTTTTCCCCATGAAACCAAACAAGGGAAATGTGTAAGAAAAAGCATTTTATCATTGCCAGGATTTTACATAAGGAGGTATCATATGTCATCTGTCAGGGCCTCAAGTAAACCCCTCTTTGAAAATAAGGAATAGTTTCATACAGTTGTTATTGAAAGCACTTTTAAAAGTTCTGGATTTTTGTACAGTGGGCTATGCGTGTGCCCAATTTTACCATTAGCTATAAAGAAAAAGAAAGCCTTATCGAAGGAATTCAAGTTCTGTGAAGGGAAAACTCTAGGGTTTGTAATCATAAAGGTGGATTCTGTACCTTATTATACCCGGCAGCCATCATTGATGCCATGGGAGGTCATGTCCTCCTCTCCTACCCCACCTTCTCCAGAGAAAGTCATTCTCAGGGCACAGGAAAAGATCTCTTCTAGACCAGATCATTGGTATCAGGGTGCTGCTGGAAGCTGAGGCACAGGGGTATGTAGAATTCATGCCTACTGCCCTGCCAAACCAGAGGAACTCAGCCTGTGTTTCCCTTACGTAAACATTGAGGAAGGATGCTATAACTAAAGTGAGTTGAAAATTACTAGGGACTGGAGAGATGGCTCAGAGGTTGAGAGCACTGGCTGTTCTTCCAGAGGCAAAGGTTCAATTCCCAGCACCTACATGGCAGCTCACAACTTTCTGTGACTCTAGTGTCAGGGGACCCAATACCCTCTCACCTTCAAGTGCACTGCCTGCATGTACTACACAGACAGAGATACAGGCAAAATTAAAATCTATGTTTGTTTGGTTTTGGTTTTCAAGATAGGGTTTCTCTGTATTGGCCTGGTTGTCCTGAAACTTGCGCTAGACCAGGCTGGCCTTTCTCAGAGATCCTCTGAGTTTGAGATCCACCTGCCTCTGTCTCCCTGAGTGCTGAGATTAAAGGTGTGCGCCACCGCTGCCCATCTTCATAAAAAAGTTTTAAAAATCACTAGATAGACTAGGCCAGTGGATATTTATGTTTGGAACTATGATTATGTCTTGGAAGAAGACTTGCAGAACAACTTG
Source organism: Meriones unguiculatus (assembly GCF_030254825.1). NCBI lineage: Eukaryota > Metazoa > Chordata > Mammalia > Rodentia > Muridae > Meriones > Meriones unguiculatus. The sequence continues at coordinate 72,288,098 of NC_083354.1, read as the reverse complement.
CTTGAGGTCATTTTCTGTACAGTCTTGCTCCATTTATCCAATCCTTGGAACACATTAGTTAAATGAAAAAGAATCAGAAACATAACTTTAGAAAAACTTTTATAGGCACATTTTCAACCTTTCCATGAAGAGGCTTTTCTTTTTGTTTCATTATATCTTCAAGAAGGTTCACCTACAGTACCCTTCCACCCATCTCCTAGATTAATTATCTTTGTGTTTACTCTTAGTTATCTATAAAATGTAAAAGGTCCTGTCATAATGGATATGAGGGCAATCCATGCTTTCAGCCTGGTCATTCTTTGACACCTTGGAGTTATCAAACAGGTGGTATGGTTATTTAAAGCCCAGAAGACAGATGCTGTACTCTAGAGAGAGAAACATTAAGAACTCTAGAGGCAAACAGAAGGATTCAGCAGGAGGGCCTTATTTCAGGAAGTTTTGTTTGTTTAATTAGATTTCACAATTTGGGTAGAGGATCGTATAGTTCAATGGGAAGGTGCTTGCCTAGCATTCCCAAGACCATGGGTTTGACAAACAGCAGCAGCAACAACAACAACATACACACAGAGAGACAGAGAGAGAGGTCACAAACAAATAAACACAGCTTGTTACATATTCTGACCTAACCTAGACACCATATTCCAGAAGTCACCTGACCAGATTAGGGTCACCAGAGCCAGCAACTTGTACAGTTTTCAGTCTAGTTAAGTTTAAAAGCTTCCAGTTTTCTCCAAGCATGAGTAGATGTCAATGGAGAAGAAACGGAGGCCTTGAGGCATTCTGAAACTTAACATAATATGGAGAAAAGGAAAACCCGTTATTAATATACCTTTTAAGTACAGTACTTCAGTAGAGAACCTAGCTTGTGAAGGACCTTGAAGTTTAAGCTTCTTTAACTTCATGTAAACCCATTTGACTGTCAACTAAAATCCCCCAGGTTTTCCATGGATATTGTTGTTAAGCCAAATCTTCTTGTTAGGATGCCTCCCTGTTCACTGTTGCCTCGTCATCATAGCCTCAAGTCCAAAGCTTCCATAAACACCTCAGCTCTACCTACTCACATTCCATATGCCTCCCGTTTTGAAGCTATGCTCAAATTTGACAAGCATGTCTGCTCCATTTTCATCCTAGTCAGTACTCAACAGGACAGAAGTGAACTTAAAGCAGCCTGCCCCAGATTGTCCTCTGGGCTGACATGAAGGAGCGCTGCTTGTGTGGCTGCCTGTAAATCCACCTAATTCTGCTATCACATGATTCTAAGACCCCGTTAAATGTCTTGCCAAAGCCGGGAGATACACTGTCTACAGTGTTTCCTCTTCGGCTAAGCACGTCACTTAATCAAAAAAGAAAATGCAGTTAGAAGTCCATGGTTTAGAAATTAAAGTCTGGTTTTGTTAATATCTCCAGTAAAGCCATTTATTCCTTTATCTTCCTTCCTCCTTCAGTGTGCCTGCACTTCATCAGGAAAGGTAATTAACAAAGGAGACAGTTTTACCCCACAGCAGTATTACTCCTACTCATGTCTGTCGTCCATCTTGTAAGAGCCATGGTGACAGTCTCTGCTTGATAAGCATGGGCAGGTACTTGTTAGAGCTTCAGGGAGACAGCATGTGTTGAGCTGACCAGTCTCAGTGCAGTATAACCTGGTATACTTAGCCTGGTTAAATACTGGGGAAACAAAGGTAAGGATGCTTTCACTGTAGTTGGGTTTGCTGTGTGGTTGCTGTTACCGTTAACGTGGCTTCCCAGTTCACTAGGAAGCAGCCCCAGTTGCAAAAAACTAGTCATCGTTTCCTTACTACGGCCAGCATCATCAATTCCTTCTTACTGATGTTACCATTCACTGCGTGGACCGAGCATCACTGTGGACGGGAATCTTGAGGCACCTGTTGCCCTTGAATCCTGTCCTCGTCCTAATACTTGTCCTAGAACTGTGGACTCTGGGAAAACCCAGAGGCTTTAGGTCTGTTGGGTAGTCCCAAGGATGTTGTGATATCCTTATCTCCTTAACTGGCTTTCTCCAACCCTTGTCTTTGAGTTCTTGTTTCATTGGGTACAGCATGCTGATGTTTTTCCAGAGAAATTAGATTTTCCCTCTCCACGTAGTCTTGTACAGCAGTGCTGGGTTGCCTTTCTGATTGCCTTGAATCATAGTTTCCTATCCAGTGATGGCTCTTGGATGTCTTTCATGCTTCCTGACTTCCTCAGAATTCTTGGCAATCTTATATGTGTTTGAGTCATTTCCTGCATTTTCATAGGAACCCTCTGGGAAAAGGTAGAAAGATGGAAAGTAGGATAATATCCCTCAAGTCTTTTTACTTTCTCATTGAATGAGGTGACTATATATTTCATATTAAAAAGTTAATGATTGGGGGCTGAAGAGAGGGCTCAGCAGTTAGAACTGGCTGCTCTTCCAGAGGACTTGGGTTCTGTTCCTAGTGCCTATATCCATAACTTTAGCTCAGGGATTTGACTCCCTTTTCTTCCCATCATAAACACTAGGCATGCATATCGCACACATACATACACACAGGCAAAACAGTTATACACATTAAACAAAATAAATAAATCTAAAAAAAAAGTTAATGACTGAATAACTTCAGACACACACAGCTAGACTATGCCTTCAATATGCTTCAGATCAGCGAAACTGGATCTCAAAGATTAAAATGAAATGAACTTAGTTTTAAATTTTTGCTGTGAAAGACTTATCAGTTTGGATTATCTTTAATTTGTGCCCTAAAATGTAAAACATGAATAGTTCTCATGTACTCTGTATGAAAGTTAAGAATGAGAGAACCCTTACCATGTTGAAATTGTAGCAGTGACACACATCATAGATAAGAAACCGTATTTTTAAATAAATAAATAAAATGTAGTAAAAAAATTTTAAAGGACGATGAGATGGAGATGGCTCAATGAGTAAGGACTTAAGTTTCATCACCACCTCCTTCTGATCCACATGTTATAAGGAGACAACCAACTCCAGCAGGTTGTCCTCTGACCGTCACACACATACACCATGACACACATGTGCCCAACAAATAAATAAATAAATGCATGAGTAAATGCAATAACAATGAATCCTTATTCATGTTTACTTGGCTAGCAAGTAATCTGAAGAAAGATTCCCCCAAGGATGGCTGACGTTTATAAGAAATTATTTGATCAGGGATTCCCTTCACACTATGGGTACCTCCATTTGCTATTTTAGTTTTCTTAGATTCCAAAACAGGAGTTGAGTCTTAACTGTTTTATAGAACATTAGTAAGTCAAGTAAGAGGAAAAAAGCCCAGCGTTGTTACTTTGGTATTTTGTGACATCGACTGTTATGCTTTGGCATTGATAGTCTGACAAAACAAAAATGACTGTTCTCCTGCAATCTAACGTAGGAAAGTCTGGGCTCAACACATTGTCTTTGTGCACATACCCTCACAGTCATAGCTTTGGAATGATAGTACTCTGGAATTCATTGAAGTAAGAAGCAAAGGGTAAGAGTGCAGAGCCAATGGCTCAGGAATGGCCATTTGTTTGAGCCCTGAATCATTTGCATCAGGATACAGAGCCCTTGTCACTTGAATCTCTGAGCTGATGTGTGAGATTTGCTGAAAGAAGTTTGGAGTTTATGACATGATTTGCCTTTGCTGAGTCAAAACTGATAAAAAAAAACCAAACCAAAACAACAACAAAACATGGCCTTGATACTGAAAAAGAAAACCATTTCTGTAAACCATATTTGCTATTTTGGTGCTGATTCAGTTTTCCAAATTCCCTTCCTTAAGAAGTACTAAGTGGCATGTTGGAAAACACAGAGAAAAACAGTGTCTAAAGCAAATGAGATCTTATCACTCACAGCTAAAGTAAAAATCTATAATCCATGGTGAAATGATGGCTACAGCTAGCTTTCTCCTGTGATAGTCTAGTATTTGTTAAAGAACATCTTTGCATGACAAATACCCAAATGGCAGTATTCAAATTATTTTATAATTGCTGAGATATAAACACCAGTACCCAGATAGTTCCCTGTTTTAGAACTGGAGCAGGGTTCTGGGGCAAGGGCATAGAGGGAGAGGATTCTACAGTAGGAGCCACAAGATAGCAGAGGGTGCATATGGGGACTCAGACCAGAGGCTGTCCGCCTTCCAAAATTCAAGTGTATCAATAATTTAATCAGGACCATGGCCAAGTAATGGTCAAGTACTCACAGGCTTTCTCTGTATAACCCTGGCTGTGCTGGAACTTGCTCTGTAGACCAGGCTGGTCTTGAATTTAGAGAGCCACCGGCCTCTGCCTCCCAAGTGCTGGAAATAAAGATGTGTACTACACTGCTTGGCTAAGCCAAGTGCATTTGTTGTTGTTGTTGTTTTGTTCTTTGTGACAGAGTTTCTCTGTGCAACCCTGGCTGTTCTGGAAGTCTCTCTGTAGACTAGGCTGGCCTCGAGCCCACAGAGAACCATCAGCCTCTGCCTCTCAAGTGCTGGGGCCAAGTATATTTTTGATACTAGCCCTGTTCATTAGGGCTAGTATCCTATAATAACTAAGAGTAGATGGAGGTGATGAGCCAATGATGACATCACTTAATCCTTTTCTTCCTTTCTTTTTTTGAACCCAGATTGGGGAGCTCCTGAGCACCACCCACCCTGCCAACAAAGCTAGCCTCACCCTCTTCTGTCCCGAGGAGGGAGACTGGAAGAACTCCAACCTTGACAGACATAATCTTCAAGACTTCATCAACATTAAGCTCAATTCAGCTTCTATCTTGCCAGAAATGGAGGGACTTTCTGAGTTTACTGAGTATCTCTCGGAGTCTGTGGAGGTCCCTTCTCCCTTTGACATCCTGGAACCCCCGACCTCGGGCGGATTTCTCAAGCTCTCCAAGCCCTGCTGTTATATTTTCCCAGGGGGTCGGGGTGATTCTGCCCTGTTTGCAGTGAACGGATTCAATATGCTCATTAATGGAGGATCGGAAAGAAAATCTTGCTTCTGGAAGCTCATTCGGCACTTGGACCGAGTGGACTCCATCCTGCTCACCCATATTGGGGATGACAATTTGCCCGGGATCAATAGCATGCTGCAGCGGAAGATTGCAGAGCTGGAGGAGGAACGGTCCCAGGGTTCCACCAGCAACAGTGACTGGATGAAAAATCTCATCTCCCCTGATTTGGGGGTTGTGTTTCTCAACGTCCCTGAAAATTTGAAAAACCCAGAGCCCAACCTCAAGATGAAGAGAAGCGTAGAAGAAGCATGCTTCACCCTCCAGTATCTAAACAAATTGTCCATGAAACCGGAGCCTCTATTTAGAAACGTAGGCAATACCATTGAGCCTGTCATCCTATTCCAAAAAATGGGAGTCGGCAAACTTGAGATGTACGTGCTTAACCCAGTCAAGAGCAGCAAGGAGATGCAGTATTTTATGCAACAGTGGACTGGCACCAACAAAGACAAGGCAGAATTAATCCTGCCCAACGGTCAAGAAGTAGATATCCCAATTTCCTACTTAACTTCAGTCTCATCTTTGATTGTGTGGCATCCAGCCAACCCTGCTGAGAAAATCATTCGTGTTCTGTTTCCTGGAAACAGCACCCAATACAACATCCTAGAAGGGCTAGAAAAACTCAAACATCTAGACTTCCTAAAGCAACCACTAGCCACCCAAAAAGATCTCACTGGCCAGGTGCCCACCCCCACAACTAAACAAGTCAAGCTGAAACAGAGGGCTGACAGCCGAGAAAGTCTGAAGCCAGCTGCAAAACCACTTCCCAGTAAATCAGTGAGGAAGGAGTCCAAAGAAGAAGTTCCTGAAGTCACAAAAGCTAGTCAAGTGGAAAAAACACCCAAAGTTGAAAGCAAAGAGAAGGTAATAGTGAAAAAAGATAAGCTGGTAAAGACAGAAACCAAACCTTCAGTGACAGAAAAGGAGGCGCCCAGCCGAGAGGAACAGTCCCCAGTGAAAGCTGAGGTGGCTGAGAAGCAAGCCACTGAGAGCAAACCCAAGGTCACCAAAGAGAAAGTGGTGAAAAAAGAAATCAAGGCAAAACCCGAAGAGAAGAAAGAGGAGAAGCCCAAGAAAGAAGTGGCTAAAAAGGAAGACAAAACACCTATCAAGAAAGACGAGAAACCAAAAAAGGAAGAGGTTAAGAAGGAGGTCAAAAAGGAAATCAAAAAAGAAGAGAAAAAAGAGATCAAGAAAGAGGTTAAGAAAGAAACGCCCATGAAGGATGCCAAGAAGGAAGTGAAGAAAGAGGAAAAGAAAGAAGTTAAAAAGGAAGAAAAGGAACCCAAAAAAGAAATTAAGAAGATCTCCAAGGACATAAAGAAATCAACACCTCTGTCAGAAACAAAAAAACCAGCTGCACTGAAACCAAAAGTAGCAAAGAAAGAAGAATCCACCAAGAAGGAGCCTGTTGCTGCTGGGAAACTCAAGGACAAGGGGAAGGTTAAAGTCATTAAGAAGGAAGGCAAGACCACAGAAGCAGCCGCCACAGCTGTTGGCACTGCTGCCACCACAGCTGCTGCAGTGGCAGCAGCTGGAATAGCTGCCAGTGGTCCTGCCAAAGAACTTGAAGCTGAGAGGTCCCTTATGTCATCCCCTGAGGATCTAACCAAGGACTTTGAAGAGTTAAAGGCTGAGGAAATTGATGTGGCCAAGGACATCAAGCCTCAGCTGGAGCTCATTGACGATGAAGAGAAACTGAAAGAAACAGAGCCTGTAGAAGCCTACGTCATCCAGAAAGAGACGGAAGTCATCAAAGGTTCTGCTGAGTCACCCGATGAGGGGATCACTACCACTGAAGGGGAGGGTGAGTGTGAGCAAACTCCAGAGGAGCTAGAGCCAGTTGAGAAGCAGGGGGTGGATGACATTGAGAAATTTGAAGATGAAGGAGCTGGCTTTGAAGAATCCTCAGAGACTGGAGACTATGAAGAGAAGGCAGAAACCGAGGAGGCTGAAGAGCCAGAAGAGGATGGGGAAGACAATGTAAGTGGGAGTGCCTCCAAGCACAGCCCCACAGAAGACGATGAAAGTGCGAAGGCTGAGGCTGATGTGCACATCAAGGAGAAGAGGGAGTCTGTGGCCAGCGGTGATGACCGGGCAGAAGAAGACATGGATGAGATGCTGGAGAAAGGAGAAGCAGAACAATCTGAGGAAGGTGAAGAGGAGGACAAAGCAGAGGATGCCAGAGAGGAAGACTATGAGCCTGAAAAAATTGAGGCTGAAGATTATGTGATGGCTGTGGTTGACAAGGCTGCGGAAGCTGGCCTTGCTGAAGAGCAGTACGGATTCCTGAGCACATCAGCCAAGCAACCTGGAGCCCAGTCTCCTGGCCGAGAACCTGCATCTTCTATTCATGATGAGACCCTACCTGGAGGCTCCGAGAGTGAGGCCACCGCTTCTGATGAGGAGAATCGAGAAGACCAACCCGAGGAATTCACTGCCACCTCAGGATATACTCAGTCTACCATTGAGATATCTAGTGAGCCTACCCCAATGGATGAGATGTCTACTCCTCGTGATGTGATGAGCGATGAGACCAACAATGAGGAGACTGAGTCCCCCTCTCAGGAGTTTGTAAACATTACCAAATATGAGTCCTCACTGTATTCTCAGGAATACTCCAAACCTGTTGTTGCGTCATTCAATGGACTGTCAGAAGGGTCAAAAACAGATGCCACTGATGGCAAGGATTATAATGCTTCTGCCTCCACCATATCACCTCCTTCATCCATGGAAGAAGACAAATTCAGCAAGTCTGCTCTGCGTGATGCTTACTGCTCAGAAGAGAAAGATGTGAAAGCCAGTGCCGCGTTGGACATCAAAGATGTTTCAGAAGAGAGACTTAGCCCAGCCAAGAGTCCATCCCTGAGTCCTTCTCCACCATCACCCATAGAGAAGACTCCCCTGGGTGAACGTAGTGTGAATTTCTCTCTGACACCCAATGAGATTAAAGCCTCTGCAGAGGCAGAAGCAACGTCAGTGTCTCCTGGAGCGACCCCTGCAGTTGTTGAAGAGCATTGTGCCAGTCCTGAGGAGAAGACCCTGGAGGTAGTGTCACCATCTCAGTCTGTGACTGGCAGTGCTGGCCATACGCCTTACTACCAATCTCCCACAGAGGAGAAGTCCAGTCACCTACCTTCAGAAGCCACTGAAAAGTCCCAGGCGGCTCCAGTGAGTTTTGAGTTCAGTGAGGCCAAAGATGAGAATGAGAGATCTTCCATAAGTCCCATGGATGAGCCTGTGCCTGACTCAGAGTCTCCTATGGAGAAAGTTCTGTCTCCTTTACGCAGTCCTCCCCTCATTGGATCTGAGTCTGCATATGAAGACTTTCTAAGTGCTGATAGCAAGACTCTTGGCAGATGTACTGAAAGCCCCTTTGAAGGAAAGAGTGGAAAGCAAAGCCCAGACAAAGAAAGCCCAGTTTCTGACCTGACTTCCACTGGTCTTTACCAAGACAAACAGGAAGAGAAAAGCACAGGCTTCATACCCATAAAGGATGACTTTGGTCCAGAGAAGAAAACCGATGATGTTGAAATCACGAGTTCTCAATCAGCTCTGGCTTTGGATGAAAGGAAATTGGGAGGAGATGTATCTCCAACACAAATCGATGTCAGTCAGTTTGGCTCTTTCAAAGAAGACACCAAGATGTCCATTTCAGAAGGCACTGTATCAGACAAGTCAGCCACACCTGTGGATGAGGGCGTGGCAGAAGATACCTACTCTCACATGGAGGGCGTGGCCTCAGTCTCTACTGCCTCTGTGGCTACAAGCTCATTTCCAGAGCCAACCACAGATGATGTGTCTCCTTCTCTGCATGCTGAAGTGGGCTCCCCACATTCCACAGAGGTGGATGACTCCCTTTCAGTATCTGTTGTGCAAACACCTACCACTTTCCAGGAAACAGAAATGTCCCCATCTAAAGAAGAGTGCCCCAGACCAATGTCGATTTCTCCTCCAGACTTCTCCCCCAAGACAGCCAAATCCAGGACACCAGTTCAAGATCACCGATCTGAACAGTCTTCGATGTCTATTGAATTTGGCCAGGAATCTCCTGAGCACTCCCTTGCTATGGACTTTAGTCGCCAGTCTCCAGATCACCCTACTGTGGGTGCGAGTATGCTTCACATCACAGAAAATGGGCCGACTGAAGTGGACTATAGTCCCTCTGATATCCAGGACTCTAGTTTGTCACATAAGATCCCCCCAATGGAGGAGCCGTCCTACACCCAGGATAATGATCTGTCTGAGCTCATCTCTGTGTCCCAGGTAGAGGCTTCCCCATCCACCTCTTCTGCTCACACCCCCTCTCAGATAGCCTCTCCTCTTCAGGAAGACACTCTCTCTGACGTAGTTCCTCCCAGAGATATGTCCTTATATGCCTCACTCACATCTGAAAAAGTGCAAAGTCTGGAAGGGGAGAAGCTCTCTCCAAAATCCGATATTTCTCCACTCACCCCACGAGAGTCCTCGCCTTTATATTCACCTGGCTTTTCAGAGTCTACCTGTGCAGCTAAAGAGAACGCAGCAGCTCGCCAGACCTCCTCTTCCCCACCAGAAGATGCAGCATCAGCAGAGCCCTATGGCTTCCGTGCCTCAATGCTATTTGATACAATGCAACATCACCTGGCCTTGAATAGAGATTTGACCACATCTAGTGTGGAGAAGGACAGTGGAGGGAAGACACCTGGTGACTTTAACTATGGCTATCAAAAGCCTGAGAAAGCCACCAGGTCCCCCGATGAAGAAGATTATGACTATGGATCATATGAGAAAACCACCCGGACCCCCGATATGGGTGGATATTACTATGAGAAGACAGAGAGAACCATAAAGTCTCCATGTGACAGTGGGTACTCCTATGAGACCATTGAGAAGACCACCAAGACCCCAGAAGATGGTGGCTATGCCTGTGAAATTACTGAGAAGACTACACGGACCCCTGAAGAGGGTGGATATTCATATGAGATCATTGAGAAGACAACACGGACCCCTGAAGTGAGCGGCTACACCTATGAAAAGACTGAGAGGTCTAGAAGGCTTCTGGATGACATTAGCAATGGCTATGATGACTCCGAGGATGGCGGCCACACACTTGGGGACTGTAGCTACTCCTATGAAACCACTGAGAAAGTTACCAGCTTTCCTGAGTCTGAAAGCTATTCCTATGAGACATCTACAAAAACCACACGGAGCCCAGATGCCTCCACATACTGTTATGAGACCATGGAGAAGATCAGCAAGACCCCGCAGGCATCCACATACTCCTATGAGACCTCAGACCGATGCTACACTACAGAGAAGAAGTCCCCCTCAGAGGCCCGCCAGGATGTTGATTTATGTCTGGTGTCCTCCTGTGAGTACAAGCATCCCAAGACGGAGCTCTCACCTTCCTTCATTAATCCGAATCCTCTCGAGTGGTTTTCGGGGGAGGAGCCCACTGAAGAATCCGAGAAGCCCCTCACTCAGTCTGGAGGAGGGCCCCCACCCTCAGGAGGAAAGCAACAGGGCCGCCAATGCGATGAGACTCCACCCACCTCAGTCAGTGAGTCAGCCCCATCGCAGACTGACTCTGATGTCCCCCCAGAGACTGAAGAGTGCCCCTCCATCACAGCTGACGCCAACATCGACTCCGAAGATGAGTCGGAGACCATCCCCACAGACAAAACCGTCACGTACAAACACATGGACCCCCCACCAGCCCCCATGCAAGACCGGAGCCCTTCTCCTCGTCACCCTGACGTGTCCATGGTGGACCCCGAGGCCTTGGCCATTGAGCAGAACCTAGGAAAAGCTCTGAAGAAGGACCTGAAAGAGAAGACCAAGACCAAGAAGCCAGGCACAAAGACCAAGTCCTCTTCACCAGTGAAGAAAGCTGATGGGAAGTCCAAGCCTTTGGCAGCTTCCCCCAAGCCAGGAGCCTTGAAGGAATCCTCAGACAAGGTGTCCAGAGTGGCTTCTCCCAAGAAGAAAGAATCCATGGAAAAAGCTACGAAGACCGCCACCACTCCTGAGGTCAAGGCCACACGTGGGGAAGAGAAAGACAAGGACACCAAGAATGCCGCCAACGCCTCCGCATCCAAGTCAGCGAAAACCGCAACAGCAGGTAGGTGGGGGTGCTGGGGTCCACTTACACACCAAGTGCGTGTCTTCATGCACATGGCTCCTTCTCTGTTTGGCCTTTTGCTGGGAAGACCGGAGAGCATGGACTAATGCTTCACCTTCCCTCTGCCTTCCTCTTCTGCTTAAAGGTACACCTCTTGCCCCAGTGTGGCTCAGAGATAGTAAATTATGTGGCCCAGTGCCGCAGGGATCTGTGTGGTGGAACTGCTGGGTTGGTGTCATTCTGGGCAGCAGCTACAGGCCTGTTGCAAACCTTCAGAAATAAACCCTCAGGCTGTTCTGGGAGGCTTTAGGCCTCCCATTGACCTTAAAAAAATCACATTGGGAGCCAGGTGCGGTGGTTCATGTCTGTAATCCCAGCATTCAGGGAGGCAGAGGCAGAGGTGGGATCTCTGTGAGTTTGGGGCCAGCCTAGTCTGCAAAGTCCAGGATAGCCAAGGCTACACAGAGAAACCCTATCTTAAAAAAGAAAGAAAGGGAGAGTGAGAGAGAAAAATCAATCAATCAAGCAACCAATCGATCGATCAATCAATCATACTGGGGTGATAGACCAGGAGCTCCCAAAGGCCTGTGGCGTACCAGAGGTTTCCTGGCAGACCTGGAATCTTCAGTCTAGGCCCAATATTTATTCTGTAAAATTTAAAATATAAAATTCTTTTTCAAACTACACATTTTTTAAAAGCCATCCATTGAAGCATCTGCTGTATTTTCTTACCTGTTCACGGACAGTGTGATTCCAGTTGAACAATAAGTATCTAGTGGAAAAAGAGGAAAACATTTGAAGGCTGTTTCTTCTTCCTTCGTACCTGTGGCCTCACTAACCAGAATTCTTCTCAGCAGGAGCTAAGCAGCGATTTCCAATGGCTCCAATTTGCCACTGATACCCAGCCTTCTCCATTTCTGAGACTTCTCTTTCCTTTGGTGAGATAGGTTATTGGTTTGTAGCCCAGGCTGGTTTTCATCTTGTGTTCCTCTTGCCTCCACCCTTTGTTTTGGGTTAATAGGGTGCCCAGGCTTTTGATGGGGTGGCTCGTTGGCAGCACAATTTCCTCTTCTTGTTGTCATCATTTATATTAATACACTTTGTTTGCTTCACATACTCACCCAGAGATCTTCAAAACACAAAATAATAGACATTTATCCAAATGTGCAAAGCATAAAATTAATTTAAGCATTTCCTTGCTCTATGAGGGGAAATCTGAAGGATCAGCTTCTGGGGCTTTCAAATCCAGTGCTTTTTAGTACATTTTGGTTACAACCTCAGGCTTTTATTTTATGGTGGACATCAGATTTTGTCAGGCGTGGCCTTTACAAAATTTATGTAGAAAACAAACTGACTTTCTTCATGATCAGATTAAACATAAAACCACTAAATAGTTTCCTCCCTGGTCTGGGAGAGTTGACAGTTGACTTATACTTAGGAGAAAGCATGGAATTCATCTAATAGGTTAAGTAAAAAAAAAAAAAAAAAAAAAGTTGAATTTTGCCAAAACACTATCATTTTTTTTCTTTTGATGTTAGAGCTAAGGATAGGGGCTGGTAAGATGGCTTTATGGGCAAAAGCCCTTGTCGTGCAAGCCTGATGAGCCTTAGGTGCTGAGGACCATGGAGGCCATATGGGTTGAGGTCTGAGCTACTTCCTAGATCAAATGTTAGGGAATCCTGTTTAGCTGTGGGTGGGGGTCAAAATACTTTTAAGAGATCCTAAAAAGGATTATTAAGGTCACCAAACTATGGTTTGCCAAATATGAATGCTTCTTTTGGATTTTTAACATGTTTATTAATTAAGGGCTCCTTTCTCTCTTTTGTCCAAGAAATTTTTATACAACCCTGGGTATACAGACATATAAATAGATATATAAATCAAACATTTACTGATATGAACTTATATAGAAATTTACTTTAAATCAGTTCTTTGGTGTATATATAGTATTTATTAAAGATGAAAATCTGAATACTGATGAAGTGAATGTACTTTTCATTTATACATGAAGAATTAAATTCTAGCTGAATATTTGATACTGTGGGACAGAGAAAGCCATCAGCATTTTTCAAACTTGACCAATAATTTTGTTTTATAATAATCAATGCTGAGAACATTGCCTGCCATAAATATATATAAATAAATATGGCAGAAGTATATTTAGGGCCATTTCGGAAATTATTTCCCAGCTCCAACCCAAAATTTCTTGAACATTTTTTTTTTGAAGCTCAAGTCAGTAACAGTGTTTTGTTTTTAAATCAAACGTTTTAGCACAAGCCAATCCAAAGTTACACTAATTTGAAACTTACATGCTGAGGTGATGGTGGAAAACTATGAAAAGACTTTGTTTCCCTAACGAAACCATTATGTTTCCACAAGGGCTGCTTGTTTCAAATGCCATCCTTGCCCCTGCAGTTATGACAGCACACACAGATGCGGAGGGTGATCAGGAATGCCTTACTGTTGAAAGCTTATCGTGTCTAGTTGTTCAGTTCCATATGGCACCAGGATCTATAGCTTATGCCTCTCACAGAGCTCTTACAGAGCTTTTCAAGTTAAAATGCACGTTAGTAGGTCCTTCTATCTAATTCCTTCTTTTGAAAAGTCCTGGAAACTCTTCATACTTCTTCATGGGTTGTCTGCACAGGGAAGCCATCTCATTCTGTTTCTCCTATCGAGATGACAAACAACCATGGTATATTGTCTCAGATTCCCAGCGTTTGATATTCTGTCCAAGGTGCCAGGGAAATGGGAATACTACTAGCCTTTCCATGTCCCAGAGGACCTAGCCGGGCATATCTATGGATGCATCAGTGTCTTCACACTGCTATGACCCTTGCTTTGTCTTTGTTCCCAAAGGACCAGGAACCACTAAGACGGCCAAGCCATCCACCGTGCCTCCAGGCCTCCCTGTGTATTTGGACCTGTGCTATATTCCCAACCACAGCAACAGTAAGAATGTTGACGTGGAATTTTTCAAGAGAGTGAGGTCATCTTACTACGTGGTGAGTGGGAATGACCCCGCTGCCGAGGAGCCCAGCCGGGCTGTCCTGGATGCCTTGTTGGAAGGGAAGGCTCAGTGGGGAAGCAACATGCAGGTAAGACTGTGAGGCCTACCTCTCAGCTGCATTCAAGCTAGTTCTAGAAGCGAAGAGAAGGAACCGTGCTTGAATAGGCATCTTTGTGATTGTGGGTCCACATATGGGGCCCCTGAGTATTGCACGTGAAATATACTGCACAGAAGGTTAGTTTAGCATACAGAAGGTAACCCAGAGTAGAATTCGTGACAGGCCCACCATCAGTGGCAGTGGAGGAGAGCAGTGGATGGAATTCATGCATCTATAAAATTACCTGAAGTGAATTGCTGCCACCCCCCATCTCCACCCCACCATGCTGAGCACTGTGTGTGTGAATCAGAGTTGTCCTGTGGAATTGATGCTAAGGAATTGTTTTCACTCATTTGTGTTTCGCGAAGCAGACTAGAACTAGGAACGTGGTCGCTGGGCTAGGGGGATGTGGGTCAAGTCCTCAGGTAGAGTTCTAGAGTGGCACCACTGCTTCTCAGGGTATTATTATCCAGCTCCAGACCCTCAGGGCTCTTTCAGTCTCTGTGTTCCTACTAGGCTGAGATTACTGGTTATCTGATTTGTGTTTCAATCACTCAGCGACCGTGTTCGCATCTTCAATAAGATTGCTTTCTAATACTTCCATAGTAGTCACACGAGAAGTACCAATCAGTACCCCACTCCTATCTCCCGCAGCCTGCTTTCAGGCCAAAGGGTGGGTTTCTAACGGTTTTGAGCAATAACTAAAACATCTTGGATTAAGTATGAAGTATAGTCTGTACAATATTTCCCCTGTGTTAATGGAAATATGAGAAATTATACCTAATCCAAACACCCCTTAACACAGCAGCGTTAAGGAGCCAACAGTGAAATTTAGATGAATGGACTGGTAAGTTCCTAGCTGATTTAGATTCTCACCTCCAAATCCTTCTCTCACTGAAAAACAAACAAACAAACAACAACCTTTTTTAATTTGCGAGTTTGGTTATGGCTCCCGGAAAACATCAGTTGAAAGCTTCATTTGCATTTTTTGGGAGGGAAAGATATTTTTCTTTTGTTCCCTTCTTCTCAGGAGCCAACCAATACCTTGTTCTGTTTTAAATCCCGGCGTCCATCTCTGCTGCCATTTAAATATCACCTTTCTCCCCCTCTGCAGGTGACTCTGATCCCGACACATGACTCCGAAGTGATGAGGGAATGGTACCAGGAGACCCATGAGAAGCAGCAGGATCTCAGCATCATGGTCCTAGCCAGCAGCAGCACGGTAGTCATGCAAGATGAATCCTTCCCTGCATGCAAGATAGAGCTGTAGAAAGCAGCCCTGCGCTCCACGGGATTTGAACTTTGTTTCCAGAAATTCTTGAATTTGAAACTACCTTTTCTAAAACGTCCATTCATCTAATTAAGTCACTGAACACTTACCTGCCAAACGCTATACTGTGTCACAGTGATGCAAGTCACTGAGATTTCTCAATTTTTGCTGATTGCTAAGGGAAGTAACCATTTTCCCATAATAGAATTCAAGTTACTGCAAAATTACCTACCCTCGTTCATCTCTGCTGAATATTTGGAAGCCATGCACTTGCGCACCCAACTGACTTCTGCTAGGTATTGGCATTTGTCTTAGAGAGAGAAAGAGAGAGGGGAAGAGAGGCAGCTGGAGGGGAGGGAGATGGGGGCAGTGAGGGACCAAGAGAATGCAGGAGAGAGAGAGTGTGAGAGAGAGGAAGGATGAGGAAGAAAAAGAATGCAGGAGAAGGAGAGCTAAAGGTGGAGAGTTCTGCTAAGATGCCCGGGGAGAAAGCGGGCAGGATGGGGTAGAGAGAGACGTCAGCAAGTACATCTGCATTTCCTCAGACCGCCGTGGTGTGGTCTACACCAGTGCAGTTTTCCGTTTTCATCAGAGGCATCAAAGAGAGTCTTAACCTCCTACAGCATGTTTCTAAAGAACAAAAAGAGTGAGCCTGTTCCGAGGGCATGAGATTTTTCACGCCTTAATTAAATGCCTTTCCTCTAAAGGCTGCACACACCGTCACGTAGCAAGTGCAGACTGGACATGCACGCGGTTGGAGCCCCACTCAGAACTCTCAGATGTGTCAGACACAGGAGTAGGTTATCTAAGGCATGCTCCCAGCATTTGTCCACCCAAGTCCACTGAGTCAGCCTGCATGCGGCAACACCCAAGTCCACCCCAGTTAACTGAAGCAAATACCAAAGCAGTTGGGAGTACATATGGGAGATACTTTGCCTTAGGAAGTGACTTGAATGTACAAAGATACCTGATGCACTTATTTTTTAACGTGAGACAGCAAGTTTTTAAACCATCCGTGTAGGACTGTAGCTGCTCCAGGTAAAGGAGCGTGTGGGGAGGGAGGTGTTAGAAGCTCACCTGATTGGTCCGGTGGTTTAACGCTGAGTCGTGCTTGCTGAACGCCATCACTCCAGATGTACCCCTGGCCTCTCAGCCAAACGAGCTGCGCCTTTCATTGCGTCTCTAATACTTCAAGATCAAGATGGAAACGGCTTCAGGGATCAGAACTGGGAAAACAGTGAATCTTACGGTGGAAGAGATTCCCAGCAAGTGTACAGTATTTGCCTTCATTTGTCTTGCATTGGCTATTTTAATTCTCCATTAATTTCAACGCAATTATGGGAACACATGTACAAAAGATTTTTTTTTTTAAGATACGTGCGCACTTTTCTTAGATGAACTTTTTAACGAATGTTTTCATTTACAGGAAAATGCAAAAAAAAATCAAGTGATGATCTTTTTTATTTTAAGTGTTTTTGTAAGACAAAAATTGAAGGTTTTTGAGGTTCTGGCAAGATTTGAAGTCTGATATTGAAGTTGTAATATTTATTAAAAACCCATAACCATCAGAAATGGTGATACCTCCCACCCTTTGACTCTCATAACCTAACAGTCTGATACATGCTGTTTGAGAGTGGGTGGGCGGCAGGGTAGGCTACATTGGGGCCTTAGAGCATCACCTAGTACTGCCCCACCTCTCCTTCCAGGATTCTTCACCATGAGGTAAAAGAGCCCAGGTCAGAAGAACCCCAGCAGCAATTTGCTTGGGGGCTTTCTTTTCTGAAAAACATTACTTGAAAGAAATAACAGATTGAAAACAAATGAATTCCCAGTTCCTACGTTCACCAATGTAGAGTTCAGACATAGAGTCCAGCGTTGTCTCGCTGAACCACAAACCCTAAGGCCAGATCACGAGGACAAGTGATGTCAAGTTTCAAGTGGCAGGTCCGTGTGCCAGGGTTCAGGGGTGGCAGAGTTCTCAGTGACAGCCGTCCTGTGCTGTCACACTAGGTTTCCTGCAGACGATGGAGTAGTGGACAATGACCTCATTTTATTTTCTATGTTAGTTATTTATTTCAAAATTTACATTTTAGTTTATTTTCGTCTGTGAAGTATATGTTTCGCACTGCTATTTACTCTTGAGGGTTTAAACAATACTTTCTCCAGGGTCCCCTCACTGAGGACCTGTGCAGTCTACTTAATGCTGTGAATCACATTTTCCAAATGTTTAATTTTTTAAAGAAAATTAATATTCTATTTTTGTTAGGTGTCTCTAGGAATGCAATTTTTTATTTATTATCCTATTTCTTTCAAACCCACAAAAATAATGCATGAGAGGTACAAACGTCATATATGATAGAAAAGTCATCGTGATGAAGACAGACTCCATTGACTATAACCTCATTTGCTTCACACTTCATGAGACAAGTGATACACACAAGGTAGTTATTTAATGGCGCTGTTGGGCTGGTCCACATAATACACAGAGAGAAACAGTTTCTAGCCTTCTTGCCAAATCCAGACATCTGGGTGATTTTTCTTTCATAGACGATGGAGTTATTTCTCAGTTTACCAAATTAAGTTTATTTAGCCTGTATATTATTTTGTTTTAAAAGTATAAACATCTTAGAAGAGCCATAGCCAGCCTTCAGTTATAACCACTCTACCCAACACTCATTATCTTTCCTACAGGTTCTAATAGGAAAAATACTATTCAAAACTGTCACCGATCCACTGGCTCTGATTCCTACCCAATCTGGCAGCACCCTTTTGCACCCGCCGTTCTCAGTGGTGGCCATGGGGCTGAGGACACCAGGGTGAATTACATTTGCTTTACAGGTGGCTCCTAACTTCCCAGGCACCCCTCCTACCTGCGTGGCTAGTCTGATTTTGCTAGTTCCATACATACACAATTAGTTTAGAAGCAGCCATCACAATGGACCATGTACATTTGTGGTGAGGACTAAAAAACTGACACAGACATCTAGAAGATTTGTGCATACGATCCTTAATCCAATTGTATAGATTGAATATTTGAGTGGAAGGGATTTCCACCCTGTTGAAACGATGGAATTCTATTGAGCTAGCACTCCTGATCATGACCTTTTTGGTAGTGTTTGTAAACAAAATTCTACAGAGACTAAATCTTAGAGATAATCCTCCATTTTCAATTTTAACCAATCTGTCCTCTTTTTCCAACCCCAACCCCCATGCATGCTTTCTCAGTCTTGTGATGGGACTGGATACAGTGACCACCCCCCCACCCCAAACACCATTTTCCATGAAATTCAAAAGAAAAAAAAAAACTTTTTTCTTAATGTTACATATAGTGAATGTTTTCCCCAGTGTATATTGAATGTTTTAAGTGTTTCCAATAGCTTATGAAATTTAGAAGCTTTCTAATACTCGTTTTATAAATTTAATCATTTGCTAATGGGAATTTTACCACCTTCCATTTCTGTTACAAATCTCGGCTCCAGGGAGCGACGCTACAATGCTACAATTCTGGAGTTGCTTTTCTTGCCTGTCACAGGAGGTCCCTGCTCGGCAACGACCTTTGTGAGTTAGGATAATGACTTTTCTTCTTTTCTTTCTTTTTTTCCTTTTGTACTTCAGATGTAGGGAAAAAAAGGATTCTGTTTTCATGTGAAAGGAACTGTAAGCGTTTATCATTTAACCAGCTGAACAACACACCAAAAGCAGCCTAGAGATGGACACTGCTTTGGTAGCAATTAGGTCTTATTCACCTGGTATTTAAACTATTTACAATTTCAAACAAACAAACTGTGACTTTATGAATTCATTTCAAGGGCAGCATCCAGAACTGAAAAGGAAGAAAAACAACAGCTAATAATAACCACCACGGGCTTCTCCGCGTGGGTGGAGCTCCAGAAGCAGGGGCCCTGGAGAGGCTCTGCTCAGCTGCCCTGGCCCCAGCGATGGTTCTTGCTTTTTCGCACCTGCAGCTCGTGTGCAGCCCGAGCCCGGCTGTGGAGAAGCTCACTCCTCTCTCTTGTTCTGAATGGTGTTTGTGTCAGTCTGCAGCTGTGTATGGTATTATGTCTAATAATCCTGCATCACTTCCATCCTATCCAGTCATATCTAATGTAGAAAAATTAGTTTCCAGTGAAAGTAATATGTAGTGCTTTTATGATATTTGTGTGCAATATCCCCTCTTCCATTGAGGATATTTGATGTAAAGGAAAAAACAAAACAAAACAAAACAGAAACTCAGTTCCACAATAAAATGCAAAGTGGCAAAAGTTCACTCGTGTACTGAGACATCTTTGGCTTTTTCTTTTTCGTCATCTGTATTTTGTCACCGTGATCGGGCTTTTCGTGGTGGGCTCCCTGGCTGTGGATGATCAGCCAAGAGGGGCCTAAACTGAGTTTTGCAACTTATTTTTGGTGTCTTTTATAGTCAAGCAAATAGCTGCTCAGGGGAGGGGCTTTGTGTGCACAAGAAAGAGACTTCTGGGTGTGGCTTTTGCCATCAAGTGGACAGACAGTGATGTCTAGGAGGCTCCCTTCCCAGCAGGGGCCCAGCACACTGCAGGAATCTTTATACGGAAGAGGGCCTCCGAGGGTGTTTTAAAGATTAATATTTTGAACTCTGGAGATGAAGGGGGGGAGGACAAATGCTTTTATACCATTAGGTAATAAAAAAATTATTTATTTATTGGCTTTTCAAGACAGGGTTCCTCTATGTAGCCTTGGCTGTCCTGGAACTCATTCTGTAGACCAGGCTGGCCTCGAAGTCGGAGTTCTCCCTGCCTCTGCCTCCTGAGTACTGGGATTAATGGTGTACCACCATTGCCCAACTGACAATGTCTTTTCATAAATCTTACAGGTTCGACAAGAATAAGCTCCCTGTTTTCCTGACAACGTCAAGGACAGACAGGGAATCTGATATGCATACTCACTGTCAGTCGCACACGGCCTAAGTAATGACCTTGCTTTAAACACATATTTAAACATATATCGACATGGTCTGAGGGGCCTCTAATTTTTTTCTTTTTAACTTCCTCAGTATTGTACAGGCAATAACATGTCAGGGCTGTAAGCAAAGACCAAATTAGAGGGAAGAAAAGGTGTTTTGTTGTTGTTTGTTTGTTTGTTTTGTTTAAGCCCAGAAGATGCTAGACCAAGAGGCAAGCTTCCAGATGCTACCCTGTCGGAAAGCCCTTCTCATGGCCCTTGTTCATAAAGTGGGATTTTTACAATGCTTATCATCTTTGGTGCTGCAAAGTTCACATCTGCATCACATTTTCTGCTGTTATGACACACTAAAAGCCAAAACGTGGGCCTCTTTCAGATGAGGCCCCTTCTCATCCACACCTACTAAGGCTATTGGATGCCAGCAGAATCATAGTCCCCTGACTTCCATGATCATGTCACAGCATGTCCATTTGAGAATTCCAGACTTCTAACCCAGTTATACGCTGGGAGCAAGAAAAGTCATCATTTGTCCCTTTCCCTGAGGAACCATGTTCAGAAGGAGTAACAGTCTACCCTTCATTGTATATCTCATAGGCATATTTGATCAAGAAAGAACCCAAATTGCTCTCCCAGGATGTTTAATCTCTGTCACTCCAGAAATGCTCTTGAGTGCCCTATTCATAGGTCTTAGGCTGAGGGTTCTGAACTATCAGTTTGGACTGGGTTCATGGCAGGAGGCCCTCCTGTGCCCTCTGCGATGGTTAGCAGAATACCTGGCCTCTATTCGGGAGATCCCAATAGCAGCCCCTCAGCTGAGCATCAAAAATACCAACAAACATTGCAGAAAGTGCACTGGGAGAAAAGTACGTCGGTTGAGGAGCATGACCCCAGCTCCCCAGCTCCCCAGCTCCTGTAGATAGCTGCCAGGGTTTTGGCTCATTGTGGCAGTATGCTAGGAGAAGGTCAGCAGTGCAACCACCCAATGAAGAATTCACACACATGTACTTGACTGCCATGCTCCTTGGTAAAAGCTGCCGAGGTGTGCACTCGACTCTTGGAGGGTCACCGGCAGGAACGGGGCTGCCCCAAACTTGTGTATTCCCTATAGGGTTTTTCATCTTTCCCTGTCGAATTTTTTCCCCTTTCACCTGCCTCCTTGGGATTACTCCAATTGAGTCCTTCTAGCCTACTTTTGTGGTGTGTGTGTGTGCTTTCCAAGACAATCACCTGCCAAGTCTGATCTGGCTTGGCTCTGGCTTTCTGTCCCATTGAGGCCATGGCCTTGATGCTTCATCACTTTTCTAAGAGTGTGTTTTCTTGCATGTGTGAAGCACAGTTGCAACAAGACTCAACATGCTCTTCTGGATTAAATACAGAAAGGTGTGTAAATGGTTTACTTTGCCATTTGGCTATGAATGATCAATAAGCATTAGCTTTTGCTGGCCACAGTGGTGCTGGCTTCTAGCTGCTTCACCTCCTCGTTGTCTGCTCACAGGGCAAGCTGCCTAGTAGGATACATGTGAGACAGTGATAATTCTTATATGTCCTCTCTCCCCATAAAACATCGAGCTGTCAAACCACTTAGTCTGAACTACTCACAGAGGTTTCCCTGTGGTCAAACCCTCACCTTAGTATATGTGGCTTTTAGCAAGTCAATTGTTCTCTTGGGAGAATAATACAGCTCTGTCCTCAGACTTTCAACATGAGAGGAAATGTTACTCAGTAAATATAAGTGCTTTCCTCATGGTTATGACTGTTCCTGGACACAGTAATTCAGAAGGTAAGAACTCTTGTTTATTCATAGAGTCTGGTGCCACTGCTGAGTTCAGGGAATTCAGAATCCTTAAAATGGATAGGGGTTAACACTGTAAGGGGTATGGCAAACTTGCCCTAAGGATGGTTCACAAAAACCTATAGGGACAAGGGTAAAGCTCTCAGTTTAATCCCTTCAGCACCCTCACAGTGGGAAGTCAGGCAAGGAGGAAATCAAAATGAATAGTCTCTTCAGTATTCAGGAGACAAAGGATGGATGATATTGAGCATGAGGCTAGCCTGGGCTACATGGCAAGACTCCACTTTATCTACCGAAACAAAAGAGCCCAGAGACAGGGAAGAACCACCAGAGCAAAGCTGAAACATTTGACTCGCTCTGGTATGCCAGGAGCTACAGATTATGTCTCAGGAAAATGGGCCTGCTAGTGATGTATGTGTCACAGGAAGCCGGAAACTTCCCAGCAGAGGGTCATAGTCCATAGAAGCAAAGGAGGCACACCATTCAAGACCGCACTGGGGAAAGAGCCCTTAAGTGGTGGCTCAGGACTCCCAAGAGCTAGTCCCAAGCCCAGTTCGCTGGCATTGGTTATGAAAATGAAGAGCCCTGAGCATCTCCTGGCAACAGATGCAGGTGGTGATAGCCCTTGTGGGGTGCGTCTCCACACTACCTCATCCCTTGTTCCAGGCAGGAAACCTGCTTACACCTGAACCGCAGACTCTGTCCAAACCTCAGGGACCCAAATGACACAGGCTTCTAAAAATGTTCCTTCTGCCCAGTTCTAATTCCTTGTTCCACCTCAGCAGCCACTTATGTTTATTTATTTTCTGCACTAGTTAAAGATTCCTCAAAGGGCACTTGCAGCTGCAGTGAAGAACAAAAAAACAGCACACTGACTTCTCAGTATTGAAAGCAAAACTAGGAGGCTGCCAGAGCTGGAGCTTCTCAGTCAGGGTGAAAAGGAGCTAAAATCTGTTCTTTTTCAAGGCCACTGGCGATTCCTAGTAAACTCTCCAACCTTGGGCTGGCCTAACGGTGCAGTGGAGAGAGCGCCTGTGCAAGCATGAGAACTGAATTACAGCCTAAGTCACTTAATAAGACCTACATGTGCGAGGGAGGGAGAGAGAGAGAGAGAGAGTGCTCATTGGCCAGCCAGCAAAGCTGAATTGGTGACTAGTGAGAAAGAGCACGACTGAGGAAGATACCCAATATAAGCCGCTGGTTTCCGCAGGGACATGTGTGCACACCTACACGAACCAGCACATATGTCACACACCCACACTCAAAATCTACAGTCCTCCCACTGCCACACCAGATATCCATAGCCTTGTAATAGGTAGTAAAACACAATGCAAAGGTTGGTGCCAGCAAAGCCCCAAGAGATGCTGTTTTCTTCTTGACTCATTTTCCTTCATTAGTGCTTCTCTGTCTCCCAGGCTCTTCTGCAGCTCCCTGTTTCTTTACCTGTGTCTGAATCATTTCAGCTGGTTGTTGCTAGATGTGAGCAGGCGGCCTCCTCTGCCTCTGGAATCCCACTTTTAGAAGGTTGTTCATCTTTACATGTATGAGTGTTTGCCTGCATGTACGCATGTGTACCTCATGTGTCTGGTTCCCCAGAGGCCAGATGAGAGCACCTGATCCCCTAGAACTGTTGCTAGAGATGTTTGTGAACCACCATGAGGGTGCTGGGAACTGGACACTGATCATCTGGAAGAGCAGCCAGTGTTCTTAGCCACTAAGCCATCTCTGCAGCCCCTGGAACCTAAGTTATTTCAAAGTAGGGTCTGTATCCCTCATCTTGGCCTGTTCCATAGCTCTTAGCATGGTGCACCGCATGCAGAACATGCTGACTAACTGTGTGCAGAATGTATGATGCAGACCACAGTTCCTCAGGTGGTGGTTGGTAGGGCCAAGTGGAAGAACTCACAGAGGCAGGCAACTGGCTGTAGTTGAAGAACATGTTGTTCTATGGACTGATTCAAGGTGGAATCAATAAACCACTGGCTGGTCAGCACCCACATTTCAAGAAGTTTGCTGACAGAAGGAAGGGTAGGGATGAGCTTGACTAATGACAGGATGGAGGGGAATTCGAATCAGACTTCAGACCGAGATGGACGAGCTCAATAGGGCTGATAGCAGGTAAAAAGGGAATTCTCGACGGTCCCTGACATACCAGTAAGTACAGACTGAGGCTACAAACAAGTCTAATCTTGTCAGGAGGAAGAAGCTAGCAAGTTGTCACCTGAAAGGGGAGATGGTGGAGAGAAACGATACGGTTTCTCTGTGAAGGGAAGGAGACCAAGGCTATGTGATGCGGCCCCATTTTCCTGACGAAGTAGGAGGCATCTTCCCAGTTCTCAGGGTGGAGTGGCGAGGCTGCTAAGATCCAAATGAGTCTGTAGCTGTCCAAAGTGACAATGAGTTCAGAGGACAGAGGAATGTGAAGAGGAGTTTAATCAGCCTCAAATTATTACTTTGCACACTAACACCAGCTCAGAAGCAAACAGCAAGAATACACTTATGATGGACTGGTTATCCCCAAGGCTGCTGTTACAAAGAACCCAACATCAAGGTTGGCTGACAGAACGCTCTGGAAGCTCGAAGACTGAAGCCCAGTCATGGCAGGGCTGAGTTGTCTGAAGCCTCCAAGGGAAACTCTTTCCTTGCCCTTTCCGTCCTCTGAGCCTGGCGGGCACCTATAGCTTGTAACTGCCCCACTGGTCATGGTTACCCTATCTGTTTTAACACCGCCTTTCTTCTGTGCCGTGCTTTGGTCTTTATAATCCAACCCCCCTCCTCAACACTAGTCTTAGTGGATTAGTAATCTCATTTTAATTTGATTCCCTCCACAAAAGACCTTATTCCCAACTAAGGCCAGATTCTAAGGTACTGAGGAGTAGGGACCATTTTTAGTGAATAACTAAGGGTCTTCCAGCTGTAGGTCCATGGATGATGGGCCAGAATAATGTGAGAAGATGCTAATGTGGACATCAGGGTTCTCCTGGGCTAACCATGAAGTCTAGGTTATATGGAAGCAAGGAAGGGTGACAGGGCACAGATGAAGGGTTTGCGGCTGGGAGGAGCAGGGACAAGCTGGCTTAGCAAGGGTCATGGTATGAGAAAAGCAGAGAAAGGTACTTCAAATCTAAGACCTTAGATAGTCTGCTCCAGATTCTCACAGGCTGAGGTATCAGAGGAAGGGACAGAGGACAACTGTAGCCAGAAGCCTCAGTTGTCAAGTGAGAGAGGAGAACACTGGACTTTAGAAGACACGTACATGGGGAAGGGAAAAGAGTCTGGAAAGCCATGAGTTCCCAGGATGGGGACACAGTCACAGTGGAATCTGAGGAGGGGAAGTTTGTAGGCTCCTGCCAGGGCGGTGACTCAGGGACAGGAATGTCTCTGCGAGCAAGGACTGAAACAGCAATAGGGGCGTTAGGGGAAGAAGAATGAAGGCAAAACTAGGAGCCAAAGAATGAACAAGCTTCAACAGTAATAGTCACTTCTTGGTTGCCATTGGATTTATCCTGAATCTATGAAGGAATGGCAAAGAAAACCCTGCCTTTGATAAACCAGGGTGCCAGTCCTGACTTTTGCTGATAACCCTGTACCTGTCAGTACTGCACCCTGGCTGAGGCAAAGAGGACAGTGTGGGTTGGGCGGCAGCAACTGAGCTCGGGGGAGGTACTTGGTTCTATTGCCTTCCTTAGAGCACAGGGATAACAGCACTACCTCAAAGGCCCAAGATACTGGCACACCGCAAGCCTCATGACTGAGTAATGATTGTTATTACCACACTTGTCAGAGTCTGATGGAAGAGGGCTAAAAATGTGCTGCTCAAAATAGGAAAGGTAACAAGGGCAAGACCCTCTCCCTCCTTTCCCTGAAGGTAAGCGTTCTGCAATTACTTTGGTGTCACGATTGCTTCAAGTTTTGATAGAATACAATCTTTGAACAGAGATGCACTGCTGTACTTAGAGGCAACATGACATGGCTTTCCCGGAATATTATACTCATCTTTTGACAGTGTACACTGATTTCTATCACCTATGCAGTTGCTCCAAAACCAGAAACAAGAATAAACCTTGCAAAGTAATGGGAGACCAAACAGAGAAAATATACTTTGCAGGTTAGTGGCTGTTTGTAGTTAAGACAGTTAAGAGTAAATTACTATTTGTCCCATCTGCACCAGCTGTGCTTGACCACATGTGGGAGGGAGGTATGCAGGCAGGAAGTACGTCAGGATATATGCCTGTTCCTTACGGGGCCTGATGGGAAATATAGGGGCCTGACGGGTGTGCCTTTATAAGCTGCAGTAAAATGTGACTTGTTGCCATTTCCTGGGAATCCCAGAATGGTCCTCCCCAGAGCCCATCATCCTGACTAGTAATTAACTAAAGTCTGCTTCAAATTTGGCCCCAGAATTGTAGAACTTGTCTTTCTCTCGCAATTCTCAGGTTTAACATCATCCCCGCTCATTTTTTACTTTACTGGAAATGTTTGCTCTAAAGTTGTCTATGTGTGTGTGTAGGGGTGCTCTCGTGCACACCAAGGGCTCATTTACCCTATTTGACAATGTGTGGGAACTTATCTCAATATGCTGAAGGCCAGGCCGTAAGGGCTTCACCCCCAGGTCAAAGTTTCTCCTCAAAAGCACTTGCATCCTGTAAGTGTCTCTGTGTGTACCTGCAATAAGTCACCCACCTGGAGACCTTCTGTGCTGGACTTCTCCCAAAGGGGAATGAGGAGGGAAGGCTGTGGTGGGGAAGAGGCAATAGGAACACATGAGCACCAAGGGCCAGATCACCAGGATATTTATTTGCATTAGTGAAGGGACTATGGGGCATAAGGTCTCAGATATAACTGTTTTGTGGCTACTGGAGTGTCAAGGAATGCTACCATGCAACAGACGTCACAGGAAGGATTTATTGGGGAGGGGGTATACAAATGGCTGTCCAAGAGTGGGGATGGAAAGGGTGCAGGCTGGGAAAGCGAGGGCTTTAGAAAGGTTATGGCGCACACACACAGGGAGAATATGTGGCCCGTGAAGACAGTGGAAAGGTGTCACATCTGACAGCAGCTGCTGCTGTGGCCACTGGTGCTGAGTCCACTGAAGGTAGGCTGGAGGAGCACCTGGTTCACCAGCATCATTGCCCCATGTGCCTGCGCAGGGGCAGGAAATCACTCAAACACTGTGCTCACTCTTCAGCTGCAGCCTCTCTCCTCACCCTCACCAGATACTGGAGCTTTTCACACTCTGCTCAGGACTCCACTGTGGGCCTTGAAAGCCCCGTATACGAGATTTGGCTGGTGGCTTCAGCCCAACCATTTGCCACTCTCTTAGTTCCTTGGCTCTTGACATCTGGGTGTGCACACTTGACATGCAGCATTTCTAGCTTTCAGGATATACACAGCTTCCTGTAAGAAAAGAAGCTGGACAGCAGGGGCTGAGTCCCACCCTGCCTGTGACGAATGTCGGGGTGGCCCGAGGCCCTTCAGGCAGCAGTCTTTGCTGCCTGCAGCGCCTGGTATTCTTGCTTCGCTTTTTCCCGCTGTGCCTCTTCCCTCTGGATCAGCTGCACCCGCTCCAGGTGCCACTCACGCAGCTTCTGCTCATAGGCAGCCAGGTCCTTGGCCTCGCAGGCGGGAAGCTCTTCTTTTACAAGGTGGTTGGTCAGGGCCAGAAGACTTTCGGGCTCCACTCTGCCTAGCTCCTGCAGCTTAGAC
This sequence comes from Meriones unguiculatus, assembly GCF_030254825.1. Taxonomy (NCBI): domain Eukaryota; kingdom Metazoa; phylum Chordata; class Mammalia; order Rodentia; family Muridae; genus Meriones; species Meriones unguiculatus. Next base: position 72,260,189 of record NC_083354.1, on the reverse strand, counting down.
TGAGAGGCCTGTTGGAAACAAAGGGCAAATAAAGGTAAGGGAGCAGGTGGGAGAAAGAGAGGGCACGAGACACCACCAAGTCCCCAGCTGAAAGCCTGCATTGTCTGCTTGCAGGTTTTACAGGGCAGCGCAGCACAGGGATCAGCCCAGCTTGACACACAGAGGGCAGCTCCACAGCCCCGTTCCCCGAGTCAGTTCTTATTTAAGCCACAGGACAGCAGAATTGTAACACATATTTCCATTCCTGCCTGCTCCAAACTAAGCAGTGAGCTCCAAGTACCCAGATTCTAGGATGCAAACAAGATGGCAGGGATGTCTGAAGGCAGAGCCTTCCCTTTCTTTTCATTCAAGTGACTTCAGTGTCACTTCCCTGGGTTCCTTTCAACAGGTGGCAATGGCTAAGGCTTTCTCATCAATGTCAAACAGCTTTCTGGAGTGCTGGTGCACTGCAGACCTCCACCTGCTGTGCCCCCTGCAGGGCAGCCCTTACCTCCTGCCTGCCTGCAGCTCCATTTGAGCTGGCAGCCTGGTTGGTCAGTGCAGTATGCCCTGAGAAGTACCAAAGCACTAATCTACCTAAGTGCTTCAAGATGCACATCGCCAGGGAGCATCCTTTAGAGCAGCTGCGGCACAGCCACACAGGGCCGTGTTCTCAGATGACACAGTGCAACAGGGCAAGACCTGGCCAGGAAGACAGTGGGAGGAGGCAAGGCCATGAGCTCCAAGGAGCAGACAGAGGTCAAATTATAGAAAACAGCCCCAAACAGATTACCTCAGACTAATGAAAATCAGGCAACAGGAAGAAAAGAAAATGTAAACTGAAAATGATTTATTTTTGATGTAATTTTCCAGGTAGTCTGAGGCTAAAGAGATAGCCAGGGACACGAGAATAAAATCTCAACTGTGAGGCAGCAGACTTTTGTCCAAATCCAAACTTCAATTACAGACAGACTCAGGCCTCCTGTGAGGATAAAGGAAGTGCAGCAGGGCCTAACATAGCTAAGGTCACTGCTCTTAGCCTGAAAACACTTGTTTCTGTTCTTTCTTGAATGCTCATGAAGTGTATTGTGGAAGGGCTGAGAAGTCAGTGAAAGCGCGGTTTTCATCTTGAAATGAGGATGGAAAAATGAACCAAAAGAGACCCAGCAACCTTAACCAGCATGAGCACGATGAGTCAGAGTCTGTGGGGCGCAGGGAAGAACTCTGCATAAATTATTCACTCAGATTTGTTTTGGGGGAATGACAGGAACATTATTATTATTATTTTATTCTTAGTTTCAAATTACAGAAGAGAAGCTGAGCAATGGCTTCGCTTACAGTGGGGAGAAACAAGTGCCTAGAATGCAATGGCATCCTCACTAGAGTCCAGGGAAAGGTTGAGAAGCCCCACACTTAAGGGTAAAAACCAGCAACATTCCTCCCTACCTGTTGTGAAAAGGCACAGGCGGCCAGCTGATGAGAATGGGAAAATTTTCTGCTTCTATAATGACTTAGTAAGTGGAAAGGATTCTTTTCTTTTGTATTAAATAGACATGAAACAAAGCAGAAAGGAGGACCATGGATTTTCTTCCCTGAAGAGCACAGCATTTGGGACACAGAGTTCAAAGCCAGCCTGAGTGCTCAGCGCTGTTCGGGAGACCTGTTTCCATATGCCACACAGTCATCAGGTACTGTCTCTAATGGTCCTGCTAGCACAAAGCTGCCTGGCACGAGCCACAGAGGATGCCTGAATCTTATTTCTTCTGAAAGTGTGACTAGTGTCTCCCTGGGTTTCCATTCGAGCACATTTGGCGTCGTGTAGAGAAACGAGCAGTGACTTTCCACACTGAGTGGAGTCAGGCTATTGTTAGGAGGAGGGAAGGACTATCTACCCATCAGGCACAGAGGAGGGACCACTGAGGATGCCATGCTGCCATAGTGAACAGAACCGTGACTGATTAGCTTCAAGCACAAAATCATAAAAATTACACTGGTTTCTCGGAAGGCCAGGGCCTGCGGGAAGCAATACAAAAAGCAATTCTTGATGTGAGTTTTTAATGCCTTTGTGTGTGACGGATGCAGGAAAAGGCTCAGTTCTGCTATGAATCACCTTAAAGCGCTCCAGGTATTGGGGAAGCTTGGACTGCTCTGGTTCCTCAATGTCTAGCTGCTCCACCAGGTTTGCTGAGCCCAAGCCGCCTTCCTCTTCCTGGGGCTGTGTCTCTGAAGCCTGGCCAGCTGGAGACGTCACCACCTTCAGGACTCCATCCAGCACATTGAGCTGTGGGGCACAAGAGGGCCAGAATGACATCATTTGTTATGGACTTGACAAGTCCAAAGACAAAGAAGAAAACAGCCTCCCCCACAAGCCTGAGGATGACAGTGAGGGTAACATCGAGGGGTTCCTGGAATGGTGGTCCATGTATGTATGAGGTGCTGGGTTCAATAAAGAAAAAGAAGGAAACATAATTTTATTTTTATACATTAGCAACACCCTCTCAGACAGCTCAAGGAACTTGGTATAACAAAAGCTACAAACCTGAGCTAAGGAACACCTGTGTGAGTGAACAGCACAGTGGTAAGTGAACTTTATTTTTAATTAACCAGGTAGGAACTCAGGAATGAAGTTTGATGGGCATTAAGGACCTCCCTACGTTCATGTCTTTGTTTGGAGCCAGTCTGGACTTGGGACAAAGGGGAAGAAAGCCCTCCACAGACCACAAACAACAAAAGGCTTCTCTGAATGCACATTAAAGCTACTGGAGACAGGCAACGGCCTCCTGCAGAGAGTGGCTCCAGCACAGAGTGGGTATAAATCAGGGTCGGCTAATCTGGCCAAGGCAGAGATGCACACAGGAAATTCATTTTAATGAGGTGGCGATTTCTATGACTCAAATAGTAAGCAACTGAAAACATGGGGGTTCTTCTTGTTTGGCATTTACTTGTCTACCTCCAGTGTGTGCTGCTCCTTCCCATACCCTAACCCAGACAGAGCTCACGAGAGATGGGCTTGCACTAGCACCTGCTTGGACATGATCACCCCACCAGCATCACAGCAGAGCAAGATGCCTGCTTCTAACCTTTACACAGAGACTAGACAGACAGCACATTCTTGCTGACCTTCAAATCACATCCCCATAAATTAGAATACAGAGCATGTAAAGTTGGCTGAAATTAGAAGGAATGTATCCCTGCAAAGAATTCTGTATAAGTTTGTATTTTCAACTACCAGTACTGAATACAGCCAGCTTCAAACACACACACACACACACACTGTGTGTATTCCTTGGTTATAATGACCGGGAAAGAATGTTTATGGTGTCAGTAGGAGTCAGCATAAAGTGCCATGGTAGGCACTGGACCGAGTACCTCATGACTGAAATGAAAGCCAAGGGATGGGCCTCAGTGTTCAGGGTCAAGGCCACACAAAGAGCATCTCCAAGGCAACCTTTCATTTTGATGTGACAAGTGTCTGGGTAGCTCTAGGAGAACAGCAGGGATGGGAGGAAGCACTGTGATTCCAAGTCAGGTGGAAGGCCTCCTATGTCTCTTAGTCTGACTAAGCCCTTTGAACTCACAGTGTCAAGGGGTTGAGGTGACTAAGAAATGAACTTTGGTACAAGTGGAAGGACAATGTTTGAAACAAACACCTCAGAATGTTGCAGGACCACGTGACACAGATACCATCACATGCACTACAGGACAGTCCAATGGGAACAAAGTAAGATGGAGTCTTCTCCAGTACCCAGATTCTGTGTGGCAGGATGAAGACTGAGCCGGTGTTCGTGTGTGCCTGCATATGGACTTCAGAGACAATCTCAGGCGTCACTCTCAGGCCTTTTCTGCTTTTTTTGTTTGACACAGGAGCTGTTGGCTTGCAACTTCACCTAGCAGTCTAGGCTGACTGGTCAGCGAGCTTCTAGGGTTCCACATCTCTCTGCTTCCCATCCTGCCGTTACCTGGCCTGTAGCTGCACTCCTGTGCCTGGCTTTTTAAGTGGTTCCGGGATCTGAACTCAGATACTTAACCTGGTGAGCCAAATGCTTTACTGATAGCCAAGGATAATAAAGAAAATTGCTATCTAGTCTCTCCAGACTACACAGGGATAAATCCACCAAAATTATTTACTCTTTCTCTTATACCCTCATTAATTCCTTCTGGATGGGAGTGGTGGTAGAGAGGATGGTATTTATTGATCTGAGCTTGACTATCAAGGGAGGGGACAGTATTCCTCTTACATAATGAGGTATAAATCAACAATAACCTTATTTTCCATTGCCTTTTTGTCAGCAACATTGAAAATGTTTGTGGTTTCTTTTCATCCTTTTCAATTGAATAAATGCCAATTCTATACAAATTTAGAAAGCGGGGGGAGGGGAGGAGAGAATGGAAACAAATTCAAACCACTCAGCCAGACAGCGACGGCTCCATCTGCCTGAGCAGGGTGGAAGGGGCATACCGCTTCTCTACACAGCTTGAGGTCTTCAGAGGAGGAAGCCACCCTCTCCATCACTTGAAGGGCTCTGTCGAGGTAGCCTGGGGTCCACAGCAGAGGCATGTTGTGGTACACAGCCCGCAGCCCTCGCTGCAGTTCCACCTTCCCTGTGGCCAAGAGCAACAAACACTCCTCAGCATGGTTCCCCATTCCGAAAGGCTTGGAAGGTACCAGCAAACGGGAGCCTGACAAGGAGCCTCACCCTGCACGTTTTAAATGCAAGCTTTGAGAACTTGTTTTATGTGCTTCATCTGGCTGGAGATTCACCTGGGCCCATGAATTTCTGGGCTGAGTAATTCTGAGAGACTGACAGAGTTGATTCTACAGAAGGCCACCCTTAAAGACACAAGAAACCGATAATACTAATTTTTGTTTCAAGGCCAAAACCTTAGCCCAGAAAAAGAAATCTCACTTTGCTACTGTGAAAAGCCTGTGAATATCTGATGACCTTCCCCTGCCAGGAAATGTCTGACATGTTTTGAAAAGTGTTAAATATCCAATCTATTGTCTTTATGAAAAAGGAAACAACCCACTCTCTCGAGAATTATCAGTTCTTAAGTCAGAGTCCCAGCAACCTCCTGGCTCACAGGGCCTGAATTTCTCCTGGGTTCCTCTAATTATCATGCAAGCGGTGGTGGGGCGGAGGGTCCTGGGATGTTCAGGGGTTGCCTGCACCAGGGGGAAGAACCCTCTCAGCATCACTGAGCAAAGTCACCTTGGGCAGCTGGGTCTTAAGTTTGCCTCTATTCATCTTTCCTGGAAAGGAGGATTTGGGAAGCTGTAGGAGGATACCAACAGACAAAGCTTATCAGGAGATGGCTAATTTTAGATTTTTAAGGTGCTTGGGCTGTACAGGGATCATTCTGGGCTGCTGGCCAGAGATGAGTGAGGCTGCAGAGCAGGCTACAATGAGAGCAGGGGTGGGGGTGGGGAGTAGGGGGATGGGATGTATCTGATCGCATGGCTGCCCATCACAGGGCCTCTATACACAAAAAACAGTCAAGTACATTTTCTTAGCCTCGCCAACTTTCTAAATGATCCATGCAATACAGCAGTCCTGAACATTAATCTGAACACAAAAGGAAAAAAAAAATAGTGTCAGACTCCTGCAATCACAGCACCTAGGGAATGGAGATGGGAAGACTCAAGTGTGAGGCTAGCTTGGGCTGTAGCAAGAAAGGCCAAAAACTGAAGATATAGCACAGTTGGTAAAGGGCTTGCCTAGGATCTTGGGCTCAATTCAGAGCAGCACATAAACCAGGCATGCCTGTAATTCTAGCACTTAGAGGTAGAGGCTGGAGGATCAGCAGTTCAAAGTATTTCTCCATGGCTACACAGTGAACTCAAGGCCGTGGGCATGAAACTTTGTTCCAACCAACCAACCCCAAACCCCAAACTCCCAAAATAAAACAAAACAAGACCCTAAAAACTGAACAACAAAGAGTGAACACTCTTGTGTTAGTTTGCTAGCCAGTCTGACAGAGATAAACTGAGACAAACTAAGGTCTCCCAGTAATTTATACCAGAATCAACACCCAGGAAATCCAAACTATTTTGTTGGCAAAGATCAGCTTCAGTAACAAAGAGTTATAACTTGGAAAGACAGGCAGGAGCAGGGAACAAAGAAAAGGCATTTTCAGGGAAGCCTGGCTTCTGAGAGAATGGGGGAGCAATGAGGTATACATGTAATGGTCACTGTAAACGGGGACAAGGTTATGGCAGCCAGGCTGCAGGGTCTGCAGATCCACACAACCCAGGTGCTGAGGCTGTTCCTCTGCACCACCCCACTCCCCATCACAGTGGGCACCAGGACTGTGTAAGCTCACGGGACCAACACGTGACTCTCCCAAGAGTGTCCTCCCTCACCTGGAAACAAAGTTAAAGAAGCAATCTGCCCTTATCTCTTTCTTAGCTCCTGAACTGTAGTTGGTTAATACTGTGAAAGAGTATTGGCTAGTTCTCCTGATAGATCACCAGAACTTTCCTTATGCTGTCCCTTCTTCACAGTGACCAAAGGTGAGTTTTACCTATAGGTAACAAAACCAGTTCTGACCTTGTCAGTGGTGACAGGTGTGCTGACAGGCCTTAGCTGTCCATTACTGCACGGGCACGGAGGGTTATTTTGTTATGTATACATGTAGGTTATAACTGGAACTTTACTAGCAAATTGAAATGAAGTTTTACTGTTAGTAGAGAGACAAAAAGCTGTGCCCTGTCTTTCCACAAAGAACGTTAGCAAGGCTCACTCAGCTTACCGAGAAGTGCGTAGCCGTACAGCTGGGAGCTCAAGCCTACTAGGTTCCTTTGTTTCAGGCCCAGAAGCAACAGGGACGCACCAAAGTTCCTTTCTTCTTCCTCCTGCAACAGAATACAGCCGCTCACTGTCTAGGAAAGCCACAGATACTTCATGCAAAATATTTTTTAATGACACTGAATGCCTGTATTAAGCTTATGAAAATAACAGAAGTGTGTAAAAGTTATCCCAATACTATAAATAAAAGGTATTTATATTTAAAAAAATCAGAACAGAAATGCCCTATATACAACTAAGACGATTCCTGGGTGGTGAAATCATGAAGTCACTTTGGTTTTCTTCTTTGTGCTTTTCATTTTCCATACCTTTGGTAATGAACCAGTGCTTTTTACAGTAAGAAAAAAAGCCAAGAAAATAGAATAGAGCTTGGCCCCACGCTGACTTGAGAGGGTCGAAGAGGCCGCACAGGCTGTCAGCTTCATAGCTGCACTGCTGCAGAGAGGGGGAGCGCACTCACCAAGCAGCGATAAGACTTCTTCATGGTTAAAATAAGTACCACCATTAAGTTGCTTTTAGATAGATTTGTGCCTCTTAAAAACACACTAGGCAATCAGAAACACTTACTATGTCTTTCAACCCAGGGTGTAAAATTGTACTTCAATAAAATTGAAGCCTTTTGAGACAAGGAAAAAAAAAGGGCAAAGCTACAAGCCTCACCGGGGCTGCCACACATCAGTAACAACTGTGCCTAGGGCACTCAGAACACAGATCTCAGAGAAGGTCTGGCAACAACGACAATCAGAGCTGTATTTCTCTAATGCCCTCCACAAGGACAGAGCTGCAGCCCTTTCCCACAGCCATGTGCCAGGCTGCATGGTCTGTCTCTGCCCCAGAAGCTAGGGAAGAGGCAGAGAAGGCATGCCTACCAACTGCAATTGCTGCCACCAGCCGGGCTCTACCCATGGAGGGGGCTCTGTCCATGGAGGGAGGCTCTGCGGTATTAAAGGCACAGATCTGACCAAGCTCCATGCAGCACAAGCACCAGTTCTTGCGATTTCCCTACACCCTGGAAACCAGTGGACCCCTGGAGAGAAACTCCATAAAGGCTTCCATGGCGTAGATAAGAAAGAGTTGCTAATTAAGGACCTGGTCACTTTTCCAATGCAATGTGTGGGTAGGTGGGTGGCAGATGACAATGTATATGGATATTGTGTTGATATTTGGCTCCATCTCTTTTATCTTACTGTGCAAATATTCTCCAATTTAAAAAGAAGTCTCAACTCCAAAACCCTTTAGGTCCTTAGGACACTGTGCTGGCAGTGTGGAGTAGGTCAGATCCCACTTCACCAAGGTTTGCCCATTTTATATTCTTCCTTGCCAATCAACACAGAGCAAGCCTGCCTCTCCTGCCTCTCCCCCTTCCACTTCTCTTCAGAAGCAAGCAAAATGGTCAGCATTAAATACACTAGCTCAAAATTGACCACCCACCTGCTTCTTTAACACACCATGCCTGGCTCTCAGTAGTTATCAATGACTCATTTCTGGAATGTCTGAGGTCACTGGACTGGCTCAAGTTTCAAACTGTATCTAGGGCTGTAGCTCGATAGTAAGATGCATGCAAGAGGCCCCGGGTTAAACCCCCAATATCAAAGCAAAAATGACTTCTTCCAACCCCATAAACATGCATAAGGGCTTTTACATGGGAAGTATCCAGTACCACTGTTAGAAACGAGGAAAAACAAAACAAAACAAAACAAAAACACATTGAATGAATGTTCATTTCTTGCTGTACATGGCCAGAATTGCACATGGATATTTTTATTTTTCTCCAGGTTCTGAGCGCAAGGCTTCCTTGGCCCTCTTCTGCCTAGGCAGGTAATCACTGCGTGGTTTTCCTCAGGCTCGCAGTCCTGTGTTAGGGCAATCACTTACCGTGAGGTCTGTCTTCCCTGCGAGGCAATGGTATAAAACATGGAGGGAGAGGAACTGGGTGGACGGCATTTCAAAGGCTTCTTGCAACATGATCTCAAAAACCACAGCTAAAGCATCTGGCAAGAAGGTGAAGGTGAACACGAGAGGAAATTAACTGTAGGTAGCATCACCACATTTCCAAATATAAACACTCCTTCCAAGTGCAGCTAGCACAGTGGAAAATAAGCAGAACTGAGAAGTAGGAAACATGGGTCTCGTCCTAGGTTTTCCATGAAGCAGGTCCTTTTCAAGCCATTCATGCCTACTGGGCACACTGTGCGCGCAAATGAGTTAGGAGCCTGGGCATCAGTGATGCACACATGGAGCAAAGCCCTGAATATCTTGTGGCCCTCAGTAAGCAGCATCTTCATGAAGATCAAATACTGCCTGCTCTATTTACTTCAACAAGATAATGCATATGAAAATGCCTCACACAATGTCCATCAGCCAGAAGAGCTAAGGCACAGGGAAAAGAGGCACACCACTGTCAAGGCCACCCTGACAAGCAAGCAGGAGCAGGTTGCCTGCCTCTCTCTCCATTATGATGCTCTCTCACTGCTGAGGCAAAACAAGACAAAGGCTAGAGGAACTCCCAAACTCTGGGTATTATTTCAAAGAACAGTTTAAGAGAACTGAAGAAGGGAAAGGAAAATGTTCCTTCATAACTTATAAGCCCCTGAGCATAATATACAGCATATGTTATTTATGTCTACATGAATGCTGGCTGTAGAAGAATGGACCCTGATGATTCCTATTTTCCCTTGATATTCTACAACACAGACAAAAGCTTAAAAAAAAAAAAAAAAAAAAGCAAGTTCAAACAATTCCTTTCCCTCAATAATGCGTGGTCAAGGTAGAGAATGTTAGTGCTAACACTGGAACAGAATGCCTGTGCGTGCCACAAGTATAGCGAAGGTCCTCCGCTGTCCGCGTGTGCTGCTCTGCTCACTCTGCATGCACTCACAGCTACAGAAGCATTACCCCCAAGCAGCTGCTCCTAGCCAGCTCTGCACACACTGCAACGGGAGGCTGAAAGGCATCAGCTCTTACTCTCTTTGCAAATGGGGAAACTGAGACAGAGAGACCAGTAAAGCACCTAGCAAATCTAGCAAAGTAAGGACCCGGAAGAGATTTTCTTTCCTGTTTTTGAGACATGTTTTTGTTCTGTAGCATTGGTTAGTCTGAGACTCACTGTGTAGAAAGGCTGGACTTGAACCCTGCTTCTGCTTCCCAAGCACTGGGTTTAAACGTGTGCACAACCATGCCGGCTGAGGTTTTCTTTAAATAACTATGCTAATATTTTCAGAGAGCACAAGGACTAAAGCCTATTTTCTTGTTAAGTTTTGTTTTAAGATTATTTATTTATTATGTATAGTGTTCTGCCTGCAGGTAGGCCTGCACATCAGAAGAGGGCACCAGATCTCATTATACATGGTTGTGAGCCACCATGTGGGTATTGGGAATTGAACTCAGGATCTCTGGAAGAGCAGTCAGTGCTCTTAACCTCTGAGCCACCTCTCCAGCCCTCTTGTTAAGATTAAAAAAATTTAACTTTATAGGTATGGGTGTTTTGGCTATATGTATCTGTCAACACATGTGTAGTGCCTGAGGAGGCCATAAGGGGGCACCAGATCCCCTAGAAGCAGAGTTACAGAGGGTTGCTGGCTGCCATTGGGTGCAGGAACTGAGCCTTGTCCTGCATAAGAGCAACAAGTGCTCTCAGTTACCATGCCCTCTCTCCAGCTCTAAGTCTCTACTTTTTTCTTATTCTCCTGAAGCCATACTTTAATTAATTAATTTTATTGCATTATTACTTTATTTTTATTTACTTCATGTGCATGTGTGTGCACTCATGCCATGGGGCAAGTGTAGAGGTCTGAGGAAAACAACTTGTGGGTGTCCCTTCTCTCCTCCATGTGGACGCCAGAAATCAAACTCAGGTCCTTAGGCTTGGAAGCAGGCACCTGTACCCACTGAGCTACCTAACTGACCTTTTTTGTTTGTTTGTAAATTTAATGTCAACTGTTCACTATAGATTCTAAGGTTACACATGAAAACTAAATCAATTTCTACTTTATTCTTTATACGCTGCATTTCAATCAGCTTGAGAAGTAGAGTCAGATTGGCCCGTATAATTTACTTTTCCTCTATAGTCACTTACATTTGTTGACATTTTCTATCCCAGGAATAGCAAGGGTGATACTTAAAATTTTTGGCACAAATGATAATGATCTTCATGTAAACTTTTCTGACTAAAAGAGTAACATAAAGAGATGTAATTAAGAAACGAAGGAGGAGGAAGCTGTCTGCATTTGTACACTTCCATTTGGGGCTGAAAGGCCTGTATTAACTGAATTGTGATCTTTTTTCTTACCTTTGTAATTTTCTTTCTTTATGAAACAATCCATCAGTAAATTGAATGTAAAGTTATCTGGGAAAATTCCATACTGAATCTGTAGAGAGAAAGAAATCCTCTCTAATTCAGTCTGTAATATACACCTTTAAATTACTCAGGACAAACCTCTGTGCCATGGAGTTAAGGGACCTAACTGTCATTCTGCAGCACCTGTGACAGTGAGACGGAAGCTGTGACTCATGAGGTCAGGGGAGAATGTTGTCAGTGGGTGTCTGACAACTGATACGTGGAAATAGGGCTCAACTGTAACAGCTCATCATAGCTAAAAACCACAACAGAAAGACAAAGACCAATCCCCTCCTCCACACATAGCTGGTCCAATGATTCTTCCCACAGGTATGAATGAAAATGAGAAAACAGACCATAAGAAAGAAAGAAAGAAAGAAAAAAAAAAGCATGAATTATACAGAATATGGTCTGGGCTTGAGCTTCTAAATACCCAAGAAATATTCCAACGCTTTGCTATAAATCAAACTCCTAGGATTCTGTTTACTTGCACATTTAAGAAGTCAGAATTTAAAAGCAATCCTTTAGGAATAAATAAGGATGCTTTAGCACCTGCTTTAGGGGCTTGGTAGGGGCATTTTAACAATTCATACCTCAAAGTCTCAGCCCCACAGCATCAGAACTAGGTTGGAACCCTGAAGTTTTGTGGGCTTCTGTGATTTTCATATACACTTGAGCCTGATTACCTACTACCTAGACCACAGTTATAATATTATCCCCAATTCTTACTTCAACAGTTAACCTCTCTGTTCCATGGCATCACCAACTACCAGAAACCCCTGGGGAACCTTCCCTGCCTCGCTACACCCTGGGAGGTGTGCATCACTGAACGGACTCAGGACAGTAGCACAGGGTACCTCGGGTGGGCCGAAGTATTCCAGTGTCAGAGGCTGAGCCTGTGGGTTTCAGAGAACTCACCCACATCAGCTCCAATCCAAGGAAGGCTAAAGTCAAAATATTTCAGAACAATAATTCATTAGAGCTAAGAAAGACCTTTGAAATTAAGTGGTCCAAGCTGGGCATGGTGCCCATAATTCCTCAGAAGGATGAGGCAGGACTAAGGTGGGTTGTAGGGCAATTGGCGCTACACAGCAAGATCTAATCCGGGATTCAGGGTAAGGTTTGCAAAACAAACAAAAAGAAATAAGCCAGTACAGGACTCTCAACCTTGGCCATGGATCAAGTGAAGCCTGATGTAAAAGTCCCTGGGAAGGATGAGAAGGCAGATGAATATTTCTGCTAGATTCATGTCATTAAGCATTTCATCCACAGGATGCACAACATCAAGAATGAACTTTGATGTAAACTGTGGGTTCTGAGCGCTAATGTGCGTCCACCACAGATGTTCCATTCTAGGAGCAGGACGCTGGTCAGGGAAGGCTGTGTGTGTGCTGGGACAGGAGTGTTTGAAAATCTCTACTCTTCCACTAAGTGATGCTTTGAACTCCAAATGCCTAGACCCAGAAAGAGTGGTTAAATCAGAATAGTAGGGGTAAAGACAAATATTTGTAATGCTTAATAGTTTGTGTGTGTATGTGTATGTGTGTACATACAAGGACGGGCTGTCCTGCTCAACTTTGATATGGGTGCTGGGGATCCCCACCCAAAACCTGCTTGTTGTAAGCATACTGACTCAGCTATCTCCCCAGCCTCAAGCAGCTGTAAATTTAAAAACCCGTGGGGGACTCCAGTAGGCAAGTTCAGACTGTAAATCACTGATACAATTCACTCAAGTTGGAGCTGAGAAAAACAGGACACAAAGGAGAAAACCATTTGCCTGACATTGCGGGCACCTGACAGAGCCTAAGGGGTTACAGGCTAGGTTTTCTGATCCCTCATCTGGTGACTTCTCTTTTTAAAGGCCTGGAAGCAACAGAGAAGAGATCTTTGCTCTACTTTTCTAGATCCTTCTGGATCTGTGTCCACAGGGATCTTCATCTCTGAGTGTAATTTCTGGAATGAGGAGAATGAGATTTTATCTCTTTCTTCCCCTGGGGCCTTCCTTTCTTTCTTGAGACTGAAACCTTAAAACCTTGACTGTCCTTCTCTGACTCGGTCCCCTCGGAATATAACCATGTCTGTGGGCAAAAGGGCCACACATTCCACTCCATGAGCATCATTTGGAGATGGTTTAAATGCACTCATGTCCTCTACTTCTTTCCTTCCAGCTTCCTTTCCTTCTGTCATTTTAATTCCTCTTGTATGGCACTTAGAATTCTCTAATGTGAGGTTTACCAGTGAGAGCAGTATCTGCTTTATGTCCACTAGGTAGGAATGAGATACTGTTCATTTCTATCTTCATGTCCATAGTCAATCTATCATCCCACACAAATAATGGGTAGAAGATAATGTTGATTTGATTTGGGACTAAGTTACAAACAAAAATCATTCTTCACAGAGAAGAATCAAAGACAAAATCAGTATTCTGCCTGAACTCTAATCTTCAAGTTCTGGTGATACTATGAACATAATATATTTTTATGAAAATACTGTTACAATTGTTTTTTTAAATGTGTACAACATTCTGCCTACACGTCAGAAAAGGGTACCAGATCTCACTCTAGATGGTTGTGAGCCACCATGTAGTTGCTGGGAATTGAACTCAGGATCTCTGGAAGAACAGCCAGCGCCCTTAACCTCTGAGCCATCTCTCCAGCCCCATTGTTAAGATTCTTCAATGGCTCATGATGGTGTTTAAGTTGACTCTGGCAATAGTAACTTCTACAACCTGTGCTTATTCTGAATATACTTTTATGCCATGAAGTCAACGACAACCGAAGTGTTGGATGAAGTGCAACGTGAGAAAGACCTTAATCATGGGAGCTCTGAGGTTTGGTGGGGAGGAAGAGCTATGGAGTTTAGGAGAAAGGACGAACTATTATCCAGGAATAATGTCTTCTAAAAAGTGTTAAGATGCTCAGAATGAGCTGGAGCTCACACTCCACTGAAAAAGCTCACTATTCACCCAAAGCGTACAAAGGGAAGCAGACAAGGACTCCGAGGCTGAAGGATGAGAATGAAGTGAGCAGCAGTGCAGCAGTCCACTGCATCCACCCCCACATGTCCTTTCCTGAGCACTCTGTTTGCAAAAGAAGCAGTTACAGCATGAGAAGGAATCTGAGGGGACAACCTAATGTGTCTTCTGGTACCCCTCTTTATGGCACCATCATAAGTACAAACAGCAGATCACATATACACCCAGGAAGTATGCCAGGAAACCCTCACCTTATGAACAAGGGTATGCAAGGCTCTGGCAGGAAACCCTCACCTTATGAACAAGGGTATGCAAGGCTCTGGCAGGAAACCCTCACCTTATGAACAAGGGTATACAAGGCTCTGGCAGGAAATCCTCACCTTATGAATAAGGGTATGCAAGGCTTTGTCTTGTGCACCATACTTCAGACACTGTCTAATCCAGGTGTGGATAGTCCAGTCTCTCAGGTACCAGCAGTTGGGACTGTGTCGAAATCTAAATAAAACACAAGAAGGACAATACTGGTGTTATCTTCTCAATGTTAAAGTCCAACATCTTCCATCAGTGGGTCCTTCTCTTAAAATACTTACTGGGTGTAGTCAATATGATTAAAAGTCAGGAGAGTCGACAACTAATAAAAATTTGAAGTTGAAACTTTTAACTATAAGTCTGAGATGGAAAGGGAGAAGGCAAAAATCATAAAAAAAGAAAAATTTAAACCTACTAATTTGTTTTAAGGGCTTCTCTAAGTAGTCCTGGCTGGCTTAGAACACAAAGATTTGTCTGCCTCTACCTTCCAAGTGCTGTGACTAGAGGTGAGTCACCACACCTGGCTTTATCATGTAATTAATACCCTTTGCCTCAATACCTTGCTTTTAATACCTTGCTTCCATTTATATGGAAAAGATGACATTATTATTATTATCAATTGTGACACTATGCAAATACAGATCTCATCAGAAGGGATCTGTGAAGCTGCAGATGAAGAAAAGAAAACCAGACCAGCAAAGAATTCTGAATTCAGCTTCAAGTTACACTAGCATTGCTTGTTTACTCAGGAGCAACCAGGATAGTACTGAGTCAAGAAAATAAGCAAACAGAAGCTGAGCAAGATCTCACTTGCAGGATCTTTGGGAACCATGACCCACTCACTGCCTTCCTCAGAGCTCCACTGTAGGCTCTGAGTGCCTTCCCTCTTGTTGCCACAGCAACCCTCATGGTCCTGTGTCAGAGGCAGCCTGACATGAGTGAGTAGTCATTTGGAAAAATGGCTCCAGGCATGCTGCTCTGGCCTGAGTGCCCACACATGGCTATGGCCTGGGCTGGAAGGCTGCTCTCTCCTCTCTTTCCCAGGAAGCAGAGGGGAACTATCAGGAAGCAGAGGGGAACTATCAGGGGCATGTCTAAACACTTACCTGTTTTCATTAGGACAGACCTTCATACATCCTACAGCTCCACCCACTCCCCTTTTCTTTAACCACCCAGAAAGCAGCTTAGACTCTGGGTCCCACAAAGGTCAAACTCTTTTTGAGAAACTTGGAGGTAAAGACTTTTTGCCATTTTAAGAGCCCTGGGCACATGCTAATAGTGTTTTAGAGGTGATTCGTCAACATGTTACCAGTCAGTTCCAGTTATGAGCCTCTGGGATTGTTCCCTTTCTCTGGGTGACAAAGTGAAAGCTTCAAAGACAGGGGACAGGATAACGTTTAATTTAGGCTGTTTGTGCTTTGGGGAGAGATATGCCAAAAATAAAACCTGAAAATACTTTATAGACTTGGAGTCATATTAAAAAAATCAC
This sequence comes from Meriones unguiculatus, assembly GCF_030254825.1. Classification (NCBI taxonomy): domain Eukaryota; kingdom Metazoa; phylum Chordata; class Mammalia; order Rodentia; family Muridae; genus Meriones; species Meriones unguiculatus. The sequence goes on along the minus strand of NC_083354.1, from coordinate 72,244,296 downwards.
CCTTTTATGAAAGAGGAAGGGTCTTGCCACGTAGCACGGGCTGGCTTAAACTGTATATTCCTCTGCCTCTGCCTCATGAGCCACATTTACATACCCAGTTTATTCCATCCATCCATCCATCCATCCATCCATCCATCCATCCATCTTAGATTTGGCTACCTATGGATCTTAGATTTGGCATGGAAAAAAAAAACACACACAAAAATTAAGATTTAAAATGTGGTCAATAGTTACTTTTATTTTATTTAATTTTAGGTGTACTGAAGGTTGAACCCAGGATAGTATACACACGGGGTGAAGGCTCTGCTCCTGAGTTGTACCTTAGCCAAGTCTAACTAGAGGAAGAGGAGGAGGAAGCGGAAGAGGACCACCAAGTAGACCAGCAGGTGAATCATCTCAGTGATGACTACGTTCTTTGGTAGAAACTCATGGGGTACATGGGCACCCATTTATTCCACATGATTCCTCGGTGCCTGACACTTCGTGGCCCATGTAGGTTTTCAGGAAATAAAAGCAGAGCTTCTGTCAAACATTTATTAAATGGTACACAGTGGTGTGCTCCACTGTACTGTTTACACCTATGGTATGTATGAAGAATGGCAACTCCTTTGCTGGGGCATTTACAGCCTTGTTACACAGATCTTTAATAACAATGTAAGGAGGGCATGACCCAGGGGGATTGCTGGATGCAAGGTTTGTGGCTTTGGTGGTTTAGCCCATCTCTTGTTTCAAAACAGATTAAACATGTCAACTATCTATCTACTTTTTACCCGAGAGCACTTTAAACCTAATCTCCATTTTAATCTTCTATCTTAGAACATCTTGGATGGCCAGAGGCTACAGCTCTTTTGCTGTTGCTGACAGACTTTAATCTGCTCTGTGTGTGGTTATATTCATGACCACATCCATGCAAGCACTTTTTTTCTTATTCATGATCAGCAAGCAATTCTGAGCTTTGAAGGCTGACAATAGGACCTGTGATACAGACCTTCAGAGCTTAAATTAAAATTGAATTTCAAGCAGTTTGCTAACAGTCTAAGGGTAATGTCTGGAAGAAAAGGGAAGTCTTTCCTTCTTAAGTCTTTGTTTTTCACTCTACTTTTGAAAGCCTAAAGGAAGCATTAACACAATGACCTCTCATATATCTCATTTAGCCACAGCTGCCCAGCCCTTGGGAGGTCAGGTCAGTGGTCTCTGGTCTGTAAGGTTTCACAGTGCATAAGGTTTCACAAACGCCTAGGACACTAACTGCCACCATCACACCACCTCAGGAATGTATATATACATATGATTCCCAAGTGGAATCCCAGTCTTTCCCATATAGGCAGCAAGTAAACCCCTCTCTAGACTCGATGAGTGTTAAAACTAAGAAGAAAGAAAATGAACGCACAACTTCTAGAACACGAAAGTATCAACACAGTATGCCAAAAAGGGAGCCAAGTTTGAATGGTATGAGAGGAATTCCTCTACCAATTTCACAAGCAGTTTGTGTGGATCCTCTTTATAACTCCAGTGGTAACTCCAGTGACAGGCAGGTTAGGCTCTGAAATGGGTGTCACCTACAGGAGCCTACGGTCTGCTGGGCAGTACCTCAGGAAAGGTGAAGAGGACACAAGCCGATACACTATTTCTTGCGAACAGACTCTTTTGTTCTCCTCTGCTCTGACCGGCAGACTGGCAGATCACAGACAGCCACTGTAGGATGGCCCTCTACACCTGATGCTCAACAGCAGCTTCACAACAGCTGAAGCGGCCGGCTGCCAAGGCTGGCAAACTGTGAGGATAGACAGGATAAACAATTCAACTCAAATAATCCCAACAATGCTGTGCTTAAGAGGGCAGGAGACAGTGTACAGCTCAGTTCTATAGCTGTGCATTTCTAATTTGTTTGTCTGTTTACTTATTTATTTATGGTTTTTCAGGGTTTCTCTGTCTAGCCTTGACTCCTGGAACTCATTCTGTAGACCACGCTGGCTTCCAACTCACAGAGATCCTACCACGCCCAGCTTGGATGTGCAATTCTTAGAGGAAGGAGCATGCTGTCAAGTTTTCACTCTGGTTCTACCCATGGCCGAAGAAAACTCTGTCCCTAGTGCTAACTGGGGCTTCCAGAGCTTTCTATGCTTAAGCTAGTAAGTAGCAGGAACTGAGAAGCATCCTCTCTCCCTTAGCCAGGCCATGCCTGGGACTGCTCAGGACTGCTCAGGATGGCAGCTCACCTGCTTTTACTGCTCAGGAGGCAGGAGCAGGAAGTCAGTTAGTCAAACAGACACAGATCCAAAAGCCTTGGTCACCTTTGATTTCTTAGAAGGTAAGGGAAGTCATTTAAAAGAGATTGAGAGTAAAAAGGAAAAGACCAGAGAGTGACTTTATAGTTATTTGTGACCAATGTAATTATTTAATCAAAACAATAAAAGTGGATTATGGCTGTTCTTCCACGGGAGTCAAATGCATGTCTCATCGTCCTTGGATGACACAGCGGCCACACTCAGCGGTATTCGGATCACACCTCCAAATGTTGCAGGTTTCAGGCACGGCCTCAGGGCCCAGAGCCCCGCAGCAGCCCTACCGCTTAGCTACAACCCGGGCTTCTGCACATGAATGAGCAAGCTTTCCACATGGTTTCCCTGACTGTGTGAGCCACCGGCTAAACTTAGCCATGCACACCGCTTCCCCTCTTTCCCAGCCGATTCTGTATCCTGCGGCAACAGGCTTTCCAGAGGGGAACCTCGGCCACTGAGGGAGGCAGACGTGGAGGAGGGGCAGTAGAGAAGGCTGCCAAGAGGAAAGTGCAGCTGGTTCCACGGGCTGTAGTGTGGAGTGTGAATCAACCCATGAAGCCAAGTTTGCAATTATCCAAAGGGTCAAGCGCTTCCCCCACCGAAAAGCAAGAGTATGGTGGTACGAATTCAGGCTCTGATTCAATGGTTGCTGCCTATTTTCTCATCCTAAAAAGGTAATTGGAAAGATAATTACCTTCTTTTCCATCCTGCAGGAAATTCAGCTTTCAGAACTGTTAATTTCAGGACTCACAATCTTCAATCCTTCAGTTATCACACACAAAATGGAAATATCACTATTACAAATTAAAATTTCTTTGCTACTTGAGATCCCATATTTTTATGTTTAAAGGAGTTTCAGTTAATTTTAACTTTCAAGAAAAATATATTAAGCGTCTATTAAATACATATATCATGTTTTAAAAGATGTTTCCCTGTCCGTTACCAAAGGCTAATTAATACAAAGCCTGAGGTTGGACATCTGCAGTTTATTAGCTACCGTGGCATGAATGGGATGTCTTTGATTAAATACTGAGGTAGTTTTCTCAGTTGAGTTACAGAGCTGTGATAATCAAATCCTGAAATTCCAGTCTTTCAGCTTTACCTTTACACTTTACAGATGACAGCTGGACAACCATGGTTACAATGAAGACCCAAGGAGAATCCCATTGCCCTGGACATCCCCATGCTCCCTCTGCAGTCAACCTCAAAGGACTTTCTCATTATTCTAGGAGTTTTATATAAGCCCAGCGTGGTGGCGCATGCCTGTGCCCAGCACTGGAGAGACAGAGGCAGGAGGATCTCTGTGAGATCGAGGCCAGCCAGATCTACATAGTGAGTTCCATGACAGCCAGAGCTACATGGAAAGACCCTGTCTCAAACAAACAAACAAACAAACATGTACCACAATTTGTATCTGCTGGTTGGTTATGATTTGTATTCTGCCAATTTCCAAAAAGTGCTTTGAGAAACATTACAATGCAGCTGGAAAGCAGCTTTCTGTAGGCTCTACAGCCTCTAGCCCTCCTGGCACTCTGCTGGCCAGCCTGAAAGGAGAGTAAGCGAGGGACTTTTGGTGAAATAACAAAGGTATAGAATTTTACAACACGCAGTGTTACATTAGTGCAGCATAACAACACGCCACTGAGATGAAGAGCTGCGGCAGAAGGGCTCCTCTGCTAGCAAAGTCTGAACTCATCAGGTCCACAACTTCAGAATGAGGCCGCTGGCCTTCCACCGGGGACACACCACAAACTACTGCATGAGGACAGCGCCATGAACCAGAAACGACGACACGGGGGACATGTGCCTCCATATCCTATACGGTTTTGCTGGAACCAGCTGCTGTCTTGTCAGAATGACATTTCTCAACCCAGGAGACAGACACCACACACGGCCCTGTACGATGACCCGCTCCACCCCTGCCAGCCTAGCAACCCCTCTAACTCCAGTCTGGAAATGAAACCTCTTTATTTTCTGATGAAAAAAAAAATTAACTTTAGACAGAACATGTGCTGCTTTGGTTCCTTCTTTCATGGGACCTAAGGAAGCCAATCAGAGCAAAGCCTATTGTTCTTTGGTGCTGGGAACACTGGTTTAGCTGCTTCTAACAGGCAGTGTGCATGGCTAGATGGGGAGCATTATAAGGAGAGAAGGAAAGAAAAAATATTTACAGTGATCAGGGTGCTCTCCTGGTGAAGGTCCCCAAAGAAGAAATGGCTACTAACTGATGGGTAAAACTGCACCCAGAGGCCACCGTGGGGGCTGTTTGGCCACTGGAACGCTGCCCTTCCACAGGCTCACGCTAGCTTTAAGTAGCATGGAAGCAGGAGGGGATGCTAAAAGGAGAGGGCCTCTGGCTAGGAGAGGCAGGGAGCTGAGGAAAACTGGATCTTGGAACTAATCTTCTCTATAAAAACATACAAGTTGTGGGAACTGCCTTGGTTTGTGCAGAGATAAGGGAATGTTTTTCAGTTTTGAGTATGAAACCTACAGTCAAGAAACAAGTGGGTTTACAAAATACAAACATTTGCTGATGTCTTCTAAAGCTGAGGGCTGCAGACAAAACTACAAAGTCAAGAATGATGTAAACAAGGCAGGAAACCCACACACTGATTAGTCATGGCTACATTAGAATAACTCTGAGGAAGGAGAAGGGAGACCGAAGGAAAGAAAATCAACAGGATATTGGTCTGACTGAATAAGTCAGTGTTTCCAGAATGCTCTAGGTGTACTCAAGCAGGCAGGGCTCTGTCGGCCACAATATGAATGAGTGGGCCCAGGAGTGAAGCACTCTGGTGCAATGGCAGAGAGGAAGGAAGCCCTCACAAGCAGATCTGACATGGCTGCCCTGGGATTACAGATGTCTTCACCATTTCTGAGGGGAGAGAAGCTCAGTGCTAATCTGGATTTCTTAAGAATCGGATTTTTTTTCTCAAATAAAGAAGAAAATCGCCTCTCAGAGCTCTCGGCTTTCCGACACTCCTAGCGTGTGGCAAAGTCAAATCCCTGAGGATTTTCATTTACCATGAAAGACTGGACTCATTTTCAGCTGCACAACCCAACTTAAGCTTTTAGGCTCTCACAAGGCAGGGGACCTGTCACACCTCAGGTACTTGATGATGCGGCCCACTAGCACTTACCAATGCCAATCTATATGCTGACACTGGCGAGCATCATTTATATGGAAACAGCCATCCACTGCCAGTTTTGAGTATTATCCTGTCTATAAATAGAGCTGAAGCCAGGAGGAAATGCTGTCTTTTTCCTACAAAGCAGGAGGAGACCCATCTAATGGCAAAGGACAAAGACTAACAGGGAACCATCTATTCCTTATTTCCTCCCCCTACTGTTTCCTTTGTAGCCCACAGAAAGAAGGATGGCATGGATTCTGATGTAGGGAGCAGAGGTTCTGACAGGCTGGCAGAAGATGCTGTTCAGGGGTTCAAAGAATCCTCCTAACAAAGTTCTAATAAAAACCACCTTCAACACTGAACAACGCTTTAAAAGGGAAAGCTCTGGAACAAAAAGAAGAAAGCACTCCCAAGTAGATGGCAAAAAATAAATCAAATTCAGGGCTGAAATCAACAAAGCAGAAACAAGCAAAAATGCAAAGAATCAATGCAATAAGAATTTTTTTTTTTAGAAAATCAGCAAGATTGGCATCCCTAATTTGAATTAACTAAGAAGTGAAAATTTCCAAATTTCAAAAACTAGAAATGAAAAAGGGGATATAACGACACTGAGGAAATCCAGAGAATCATAAGGACATGCATTAAAAACCTGTACTCTACCAAATTGGTAAAAGAATTGGATCTTTTACTAAGATCAATTCTTTTAGATTTCAAATCTAAAAGAAATGGATAATTGTCTTGATATATATCACCTGTCAAAAATTAATTCAAGATCATATAAGCAATTTAAACAGACGTACAACCCCCAGTGAAACAGAAGCAGTCATTAAGCATAAAATTAAGTAAAAAAGCAGAGGATCAGAAAGTGTTAATGCAGAATTCTACCAGACTTTCAAGAGTTAATTCCAGTACTCCTCAAATTATTCTCCACAGAACAGAAGGACACTGCCAAACTCATTCTATGAGGCCACAGTCACCCTGATACTCAGATCCCACAAAGACTCAACAAAGAAAGAGAATTACAAACCAATTTCCCTTATGATCATAGATGCAAAATTCTCAAATATTCGCAAACTGAATTCAAGAACACATCAGAAAGATCATCTGTCATGATCAAGTAGGCTTCATTTCAGAGACTCAGGGATGATTCAACCTATGCAAACTGATATGTGTAACTAACTCACAACATAAACAAACTGAGACAAAACCACATGATCATCTCATTAGATGCAGAAAAGTCCTCTGACAAAAATCCAACACCCCTTCATAAAAAAAGTCCCAGAGAGACTAGAGACTCAGGGAAATACCTAACATAACGAAGGTAATTTAAAGCGACTCCATAGCCAACAACTTAACTAGAGAGAAACTCAAAGTAATTCCACTAAATGAAGAACAAGACAAGGTTGTTGACCTTGTGCATGTTAAGCAGATGCTTGGCCCTGGAGGAAAACCCTTAACTCACTGGCAGACATGATGGGGATATCAGAGCCTGCAAGCCAGCATCTAAATTTCAAAGTGAAATGATACAATCATGAAAGTTTGACACAAGGCCTCCAAGTACATTTTAATTAAAGCTCGAATTTTGTAGGAAGTAAAATGTTTCAATAATTGACTATTCTGTTTTCTACTCAACTGCCCATTTCACAACATTCAACTTAGATCTAAAGACTCAACCAAAGTAACTACTTTATGGAATAGAAATTACTGTTTTGTATATCATTAAGCATTAAAATTTTTTTCATAAATTTTGTTCTTTTCCAATTTCATATATACTGTATATTTACATAGCTCTTCTCCTTGTCCCCACTTATTTCCTATCCATCGTAGCTCCCCCATTCCCATATAAATTCCTTTGCCCTATTCACTAGTGTGAGTTTAAAGAGGGCCCTTTATGTGACCCTGAGTGTGGGCCTGACCATCAGAGCTCAGTGGGCCCGAGTGGGAAACAGCCTGCTACCTCCTTTCCCCTCCAGAGCTGACTGCCTGGAAGGCCTGAGTGCTGTGGAGTCAGTGCTGTACACACAGTGCTGTGAGTGTGTGGGCCCCATGGCCCTGTCCTGATTAGGAAATGGAATTTCACAACCCCTCTCCCTAGCCTGAGGCTCTTCTACTGTCTCTGCACCCTCTTCTGCAGTGTTCCCTGAGCCATCAAGGGGCTGTAAAATCTCCTGTTTAAGGTCTAGGCCTCAGCTGCCCATTATTCTTAGCATCTTGTGCAGCCATGGGCTTTTGCCTTTATCTCCATTCACTGCAAGGAGGGGCTTCTTTATGAGTGAGAATAGCCTTTGTCTGGTTAGAGCCAGGCTTCACTCTGTTACTGTTTTTATTCTGTAAGTATACTGCTGCTCAGCAATCATAAGCATCCACCATCACTTATTTTGGTGTGAAATTCCTACAGCAGAAATGCTGGAGCTCTTTTTTAAAAAAAGGATCTCAAGATGGTGTGGGCACAGAGATAATAAGAACTTAGTTGACAGCTGGCTTCTGGAACCATACAAATGATATAATCATTGTCTTCAGTTTAATAAAGAAGCAAGTTTGCATACTGAGATTTGCATTTGTCAGTCCAACTGGTTTCCAGAAAGTTTTAATTTGCCACTTAAAAAAAAAAAAGATTTCTAAGTTGTTTACATATAAAGGCAGGAAAAAAAGGTGACTATTTTAGCTTTTATTTTGATGTGTCAGCCTGGCATGGTGTCAGCCTGGCATGGTGGCGCATGCCTTTAATCCCAGCACTCAGGAAGCAGAGGCAGGGGGATCTCTGAGTTTGAGGCAATCCTGGTCTATCAAGCGAGTTCCAGGACAGCAGGGATACACAGAGAAACCCTGACTCGAAAAATCCATCTTCCTCTATATTCATGTGTCAGTTAAGTTTATACCACATGTATGCGTACAGGTGACCACAAAGGATCCCAAAGGGTGTCAGACCTCCAAGAGCTAGTTACAGGAAACTGTGAACTGTCTGACATGTATGCTTGGATCCGATTCAGGTCCCCAGGAAACACAGCAAATGCCCATAAGCACGGTGCCTTTTCTCCAGCCCTACTTTGGACCCTACGTTTCTCCCACAAACCCACTTTTTGGGGGTTGTGAGATCCTGACCAGCTCCTTGCTTTTTTTTTTTCTTCTTCCAAATCCCAGGCATGAGGTGAGTGGTTTTGCTCTGCCAACTTGCTATTATCCCTAGCAACCCTACATGCAATGGATCCATGCATCAAAGACTCAAACCTCTAAAACTATAAGCCCAAAGTAGCCCCTTTCTCTTTCTAAGTTTATCCCTTATGATGATGGAAAGCTCATTAACCTGTTTCTTTCTTGTACTGCCAAATGACCAGGATCTAGATGAAGGTATTTAATAGGCAATTTTTCTGTTTAACTCAAACCAGCTTCTGTATCAAAACCCGTAAACATTAAAAAAAAGTATCTAAAATATATAAACATAAAATGCTACGAACATTCGTAATGACTGAATGTAAACTTTACCTCATGGGAAGGGTAAAGGCCACATACAACCCCTTCTGGCACTAAGACAACCACCAGAAAAAAAAAAGACTAGAATTTTGAATATGGAAGAGTGGTTTATTTAGTGATAAACCAAACACAAAAGTCTGCGGCTAATCTTCCATAAAAACCCCATGCTTCAGCAAAATAAAAGCTCTTAGCTGGCCCAGAGAGAGGGAATGAACCATCTGAAAAACATCTTTTACTGTCTGAGAGCATTAAAACAGTGCCTGGAGGTGCCAGCAGAGCTGCTTTACTGTGACTCCAGGCAGCCTTCCAAGGCTCTGTTTGCTGCGATGAGTCATAGGGGAAGATGAGAACAGTCTAGCCTTCCTCCCTGCCTCTCTCCTTTTATCTTACTTTATTATTATTATTATTTTTAAGGCTTTGATGACTAATAGTTAAATAGATTCCAGAAAGGCTTAACCAGAGCACTAAGAGCAACTTGGGGACAAAACACTACCACATGAGGGTCTATTGCTTGGCACTGTGAGCTGCGGACCCTGGAGGTATCTTCTACATTCCAAAGATGCAGACTGTTGATCACGGCTACACTTGGTTGGTGAGGGCTGAGAAACAGGCCATGCAAATACCTTTGCTTCCTGAGTTTCCTAAAATCGTCAGCTCATATACCGGCCAATTCACTGAGCAGGAAGGGCTGGAACGTGTCCTTTAGGAATGGATGTGAAGTGGCATCTCCACCACAACAGGAAAGCTCTCCACACGAACGTGTCTGCAGCAATGAATGAAGCTCTCTGGGAACTGGTACCAAAAAGTAGGGTTTTTTGTTTGTTTGTTTGTTTGTTTGTTTTTGTTGTTGTGTGTTTTGAGTTGTCCTTTAAATTTTTTATTTTAATTAAAGAAAAACTTCATGTAAAGTAAGAGAGAATTCAGTTTCTGGACCTATTTAGAATTATTTAATACAGCTTACTAGAACATTTGATGAAGGCAAATCTTTACTCATGTGTACTCCCTCACTTACCAGACACAATACTTATACTGGAACTGCTTAATAATGATGAATAAACATATTCCTGGCCTGATTATCAAAAACAAGTTACATCTATGTATATTTGAACACACAGCTCTCAGTGGGAAAGTACTCCTCCTGATCTTTTTTATTTCTGTGAAGTATTAGCCATGTGGATAAGACAGGGTCCTTCTTCCTCATGTATATTTTTGCTCTTCACAACACCCAGAAAGTGTCTTCTGCTGAACACTCAAAGGTGCAGGCATGTTTACCTCTGTAGTTAAGGGTCTGTTAGACAGAGAAGTAAATTAGACCAGGGTAGGGGCAGGAAGAGAACCAACAGAATTTGCTCAGACATATGGGAGGATCAAGCTTTTCTCCTGTACAGTGGGAAAAAAAAAAAAGGCATTGTGGCCAGGAGCTTCCTGACAAGATGCTGCTCTGTGCTTGATGAGAACAGGCCCTGACTCACTGGCTGGCTTAAGTCATTTATCCTGAGAATTACTTTTGTCATTTATAAAGCAGAAGTGATAATGCTATAATCACTAAGTTACTACGGAAATCAAAAGAGAATTAGGCTCGTGTTTGACAGCTGGAACCAACAGAGTACAAATATGTACACATCCAAGCATAAGTCTAGGTGATTAGGCACTTGATGGCATTACGTCTGGTACTGATGATCAAAACCCTTAATGCTAAGCACACCAGTCAGCTAAGCTTCTGTCACTGCGGACAAGTGCCTGGCACAGCCTGCTTCTGAGGGAAGGCTTATTTTTGCTCCTGGCTCCAGAGGATCAAGTTCATATGGTGGTGCGAGCCTCTGATGAGGCAGCACATTATGGTGGGAATGTGTGCATGACGGTTAGTGTTCCCTGCCAACAGCATCTAAACTCACCTGGGAGGTGGGCATGCCTGTGATGATTATCTCCACTGTTACCCACTGTAGGTGGCACTTTCCCACGTCTGGGAGCCTGGACTACAAAAGTGGAAAAGGGAACTGAGCAACACACTCATCGCTGCCGCCCCTTCTTTGGTTGTAATCTTATTCCCATGTATGAGTACTTTGACTGCGTGTGTTGACTGTGCACTATGCATGCCTAGTGCCTGGGGAGGCCACAAGAAGGCACTGAATTCACTGGGAATGGAGCTATGGACAGTTGTAAGCTGTCATCTGTGGTCTGGGAACTGAATCTAGGGCCTCAGCAAGTGCGTTTAACTGCTGAGCAACCTCTCCGGCCCCTACTCTTGGCTTTTTTTTTTTTTATAATTTATTTAATTTTCATTTTATGTGCGTTAGTGTGAAGGTGTCAGATCCCTTGGAATTTGTGTTACAGACAGTTGTGAGCTGCCATGTGGGTGCTGGGAATTGAATCCAGGTCCTTTGGAAGAGCAGACAGTGCTCTTAACCACTGAGCTTGGCTTTTTGACTATGGAAACAATGTGCCTCGATGTGCTTTGAGTTCCTACTGTGATCAACTATAATCTGTGACTATGAGAATAACCTTCTGTCCTCTTGAGTGGCTTTAGAAGAGTACTTTTATCACAACAGAAAAGGAAACTAAATCAGCATGGTAGACACAATACTCACGTCCAAGTCAGGAAGGAAAGAGAGACGGCACACTGGCTAGGACATTTACACTCTTATAATACTGAAGATAAAACCCAGAACCCACTACATGCACCCTAACAATCTGGCTCCCAATTCCTTCTGATGGCACATCCCAATGGCCGGGACCTTTCACTAGACCCCACCTATTAAACGTACACAACATCTTCCAATAGCACTATCCTGACAACCAAGCGCTCTCACCTGAACGTGGCAAAATATTCATTCAAACCCAAGCACTAAGGACTGTGGTATCACTGCTCTTGGCAGTAGAGAAGTTAAGATACAAGACATGGATTAGATAGAGTTCTTACTAGTTCAGGAAACTGGCTCAGGATCTTAATCTATAAAATGAGGGTACAAGTTATACCTACTTGATATGGTAGAAGTACGGACTGATAATGAAGATTAAGGAGACAATCTATGTAAACTGAGCACAATGGCTGCTGCATGGCATTTTCACATGCCCCAGACACAGCACAGAATAGCAGCCACATGGAACAGGTCACTGAATAAAATGTGAACTCTTACGAGTATTTCCAGCCATATCCAACAAATACTCAGTGCACCTGTGCAACAAATGCCTGGCTGCCATTAGCCAGAGTGGATGGCATGGGGTAGGCAGGACAGGGTCAGCAAGAGGGTAATGAGTCCCTCTCCCCTCATTCCTCCAAAGACAGTCTTAAAGGAGGAGCTGGTGGGCGAAGCAGAGGAGACAGAAGCTTTTCAGTCACAAAAGCTTACACAGTCACATGTGTGTGCCACTTATGTCAATAACTGGTAGGGGCTTCTGATTTACTTACAACAGAGAACAGTCAAAGAGGAGAAAGCAGTAGAAGCGGGGTGAACCAATAGGGAGTCATTTACCCATTAGTGCCCCCCCCCCCGAACTCATTTCTACAAGCCTGGCAAATCAGTATAATACAAAACTTCTGTCTGGACTGTGGCAGATCAGCCCTCAGCAGCCTTTGCTTGGAGTAGACAACCAGGTGTAGTGAGAATTTGGCTTGCTTGTCTCCTGTTCTAGGAAGTGATTCTTGACGGCTGCAGATAGTTTAATTCTGGGGACCCTGGAGAGGGTATATAAATGGGAGAGCCCAGAGAGGACCTGTGGGCACTGCTGCTCCCCCAGCTGGACATTCTGATGATGGACACAGCCCTTGGTCAGCAGGAAGTAGTCTAAAGAGATCTCCCCCTTTCCCTTTAACATTCTTTCTCACCTACCTAGTGTTGGGGGGGGTTTAGAAGAGATTGGGGTGCAGAAGGGTAGTAGATGTAAGAACCCAATATAGTATGCCTACAACCAGGCTTAATAAATTCTCCTCCTCCCCTTTGTGTTTTGGAGATGAGGTTTTACTTTGTAGCCCAGGCTTATCTCAATACTACACTCCTGAACCCCCTAACTGAAAGATTATAGGCACAAGCTGCCACACCCACCTTAATTTTATATATACATAAAATTTTAGATATATAGGAAATATAGATATATAGGAAACTATGTAATATTGCAATCATTTATTCATTCATTTGCTTTTTAAAAGTCTTGCTATGTAACTCAGGTTGGCTTGATGCTTACTATGTAGCCTTGAACCTTAGAGATCATCATCCCAAGTACTGAGATTTTAGGTTTAAGTCAAAATCCTAGCATGATTTTTATTTAAAATGGTGAAACTTCAGAAATATTCATAGGACCTCTTCCCATAAAAACATATATATGTACACATTTAAATTAAATGTTTTATTATATTGGAAGGGCCAAGAACCTAGGAGAATGACTCCTACAAGATTTTAAAAAAAGAAAAAGAAAAGAAAGAAAAGCACAGTAGGAACATATACTTATAATGAGGCCCAGAACACGGAGAGCAAGTTCTTACAAAGGGCTGACCCAGAAACCAGGATGCCATAGCTTTACAGAGCAGATAGAAAATGTGTATGTGTATTTACAGGGGGAAGAGAAGGAAAAAGGACTAAGAGGGGAAGAAAAATAAAACTGTCTTTACTTAATAGTCTCAAGGCTGACAGAAAGCAAAATTCCTTTCCCGATCCTAGAATGACTGAGGAGATGCTGGGGAGAGGACGTGAGACTTTAGTGAATTCGGACATGTACAAGAGCAGGGAACAAGGTTCCCGTGAAGCTACGGTACATAATAGCACCTGCTTCCTCTGGGGATCTGTGCGAACGCCACATGGGATTGACATTGTACGCAAGCCATGCCATTAGATACTTTTCTTCTGTACCAATTCAAGGGACTAAAACACCTCCAAGGGCTGTGTTAAAAAAAATTCTTCTTCAGTGAATTTAGGTCATTCAAATTTTAATAAGGACTGCTATTAGAAATGTTTAATGGTCTTTTGCTTTCTGGCTACCGTCGTGCTTTTCTTTAGAGAAGTGCCTGCTACCAAGAAATATGAATGTCATTTTCCTTTACTGATTTAAAGCAAAATGCTCTATGAGTTCCTCTAAGCTGTCACTTCTAAAATGTGACACATTTTTGGCATACATTCAGTAATCACAGAAAGTCTGAGCGAACAGCAGGAATAGACAAAGGGCTAAGGGCATTACCAGGGGCTGCGGAGCACGCCTATGGTCCCCATTGCTGAGGAGGCTGACACAGGAAACTCATCCGAGCCAGGAGTCCAAGGCCACAAGCCTATTTTAAGTCAGTATTAACCTGCCCTCATGGGATACTCATCACACCTGATCACTGCTCCATGCCTGGTCTCACACCTGTTTTTCCACAGGCCTCCAAGCTGATAGCACACAGAAACTACATTCAGTAATATAACCAACATGTCACAATTTCTTAACTTGCACATCATTGAACTTACTACCTCTTAAAGAGTACTTATTTACTTAGCAAAACAATCAAGATAACTTTTTTTTAAATAAATAAGCATATTATGCTCATTTTACAGACAAGGAGCCTCAAAACTAAAACTTTCTCAAGGTCATATAGTCAATATGAGACATGGCAGAATTCAGATTTGGAGAGTTGGGTTCTGAAGCTCTCAACCATGAATTGTCTGGTACTAAGGTTTGGTGACTGGGTGGACAGAGATGATAAAAGTCTCTATCTGCTTTCTGCTAACACCTGGGGCTTCTTCATGCCTGAGTCCGATTATTAACAGTAAATCATGAGGTTCTATTTTAATTATAGAAGAGGGACCTTTGGCTAGAAGGTGTGATTTTTCATTTCAGATTTTGAAAACATCAAGTGGATTCAATCATAAAGAGTGAAGCCATCTTGTTTTACTCCTGGCCCTAGAATGCAATATTATCAATAGGCTCATGAGCAAGCTGCCTCGGCTCCAAAATTTCCATTATGATTCACTAATAACAATCAAGTACCATAATGAATCTCCATCCTGAGGATGCCACAGATGTGCTTACTGGTACATGCCTAAGGTATTGTGTGCATTATGGAAGCATATTGTGTTTTCTAACAGGTTTGTAGATAGGCATACAAAAGAAACTGCTATTATATGGAATAATAGCACCATATAATTAAGAATAGGTGGAGCTATTCCAAAATTTTAAATCCTTCCAGGCATTAATAAAAGGATAAATAAAATCTAAGGAAGAGAAGATAGGTCAAAGAATACAGGCTGACTCAACTGCAAAATACTCTGTTGACTGAATACAGGAGGCCCAGGAAATACTCTTCATACTGTCCACTAAGTGCTTTCGGGTTCTTTGTTTACAAACAACTGAACTCAAACTTGACCATGAGAACTCTGATAATTTTATGGTGTAAAATATATTAACCGAACACTGTTTTCACCCAGCTATCCAAAGTAGCTAGAACTGAAGAAATACACAGGCCAGACAGAGAAGCAGTAGGATGACTCATCAAATCCAGGGAATTACTGGATCTGATTTTGGCCTTTTGCCTAAGTGAGCCCTGAAACAATGGGCCGCTATTCTCTAATTTTATTGGAGCCTCCATACTGACTCATGTTATCAGATTTTCAGAATAAGATGACCAAACTACACGGCTCTTGCAGCCTAATGCAGTTATTTTTTGATCATCACCAATACCTGCACAGAATGACCAGCATGCCATTCTTTATAAGGCTGGGATTTAAAAAAGCTCCCCCAGGATGACTTCCTAAGTAAGTACAGTATAAGAGGAGCACACGAGGTCCCACTCCTAGCTGAGGAGCTACTGTCTGCTGGGGAGGGGTGTGGCACATCTAGTGAAAACCCCATACTCAAGTAATGCAAACAACTATTAAAGTTAGTGGGTTACAGAGAAAAAAGAAAAGACGTCAAAGAAGGAGGGTGCCTTGTGGGAATGAAGGGCTTGGAGGTAGGGCAGCACAGGTAAGAGAGAAATAGTGTGAATGAATATGATTAAAGTATATTATATACATGCATGAAATTGCCAAACGTCAATAGATGTAATGGCATGAACAAATAAAGAATGGCTTGTCTTGTTGGCTGTTCTGCACAGGATACAGCTGACGATCAAAGACTGTAAGAGCCATGTTGTGTGATCATTTTCTTCTGAAATAACAAAGAGTAAGTACACTACATGCACAGTCATGCGCCAGGAAAGAGAATCACACCTCAGCTGCCTCAGACACCTGAAACTTTGGCTTTGACCGCCCGCCCCCCTCCCCCCCCAACATACACACTGTTTTTGTTTTCAGCGCTGAGAATCAAACCTAGGGCCAGCACAGCAGGCAAATGCTCTACCTCAGAGAAATACCTCTAGCCTTTTGTATTGTTTTGATGTTTCTTAGTGGAATATTCATAGCTCTATATACATCAGTCTTATTACAGATAGATTTGTATCTTTAACAAAATATTTTATGTCTTCTTCATTATAGTTTGAGCTTTGTGAAATGAGGCTAAATCAGATGATCCTGAGGAGAAAAAGACTACACTAAAGCCCTGCCTTGTAAGGTCCACAAATACTTGGGTTATTATTCTCCCTACAATAAACTGACCACCCTGAATTCACAGTGGTAAGCTGCCTCTTTTCTAACTGAGTGATGCTAGTGAGAAAGTGGCCATTGTGGCTGCTCCAGTTGCCAACACTCCAGAATCAAGTGACCCTGGCCTGCAAGAGCTTCCCTGCTCCCTTGGGGATTCACGGACAAGAGTTTTATGGAAATTCTGTTTCAGAACAACAATTCACAGTTCTAAGCTGTGGTGGGAATAAAGAATAAAAGCTGGATTTGTATGCCTTTGTTTTCTTTGTTCAGGGTGGGCTGGCAAGGCAGAAATGAAGAAAACAAAGGTTATGTTAAGATGACTGCCTTGGTGGAGGTGGAATTTAGAAGGCACTACCTATCTATTCAAGGACTTGGTCTACAAGAGTGTTAAGAACTTAGAGTTAACTGAGCTTGCAGAATACCTGGCACCACAGTATCTTCATGAATCAGTCCAAGAAAAAGAGGGAGGGCCTCTGTCTAGAAAGGCTGACAGGTGAACCCAAAAACCTAAGAGAACAGATCAGCGTTCTGTCCCAGTACACTCCCATCTACTGTGAAAAAGACAGTGTTCAATTATGTTCTCTGTGTGTTGCTGTTTGTTTGTTTTAGAAATTTACCAAACAAAAGGCAATAGAAAACTGTGTGCTTTCATTGATTTGGGCAGAATAAATGAATCATTTTGTCATTTCAGTGGTCAAACACATTATGGAAATAGGTTTAAATGTTTTCTCACTTCTAAGTCTCAAACTGGAACTCAATTCCCTTCCTCCCTCCCTCCCTTCCTTCCCTTTTATTTCGACAGGGTTCTCTGTGGTTTCGCTGGTTGTTCTGGAACTCACTTTGTAGATCCAGCTGGCCTTGAACTCAGAGATCAGCCTTCCAAGTGCTGGGAGTATAAGCGGGCATTACCATGCCTGGCTGGAACTCAACTCTTACTAAACACAATACTGTTTCAGAAAGGCTGGTGGAGTGGGAGGCTGCAGTCGGAGAGCAGAGCCTCAGCACCCTGAGGACAGCGTGGAGTGGCTCCTTCTGCCCTTGCGCCCTGTGAGCAGCGGCACTCTGGGGGACAGAGCTTTGAGGCGCCACCTCAGGAGCAGGCGCGGGCCTTTAGCAACACACTTAGGCACCTTGCTCTCACACTTCCCAGGCTCTAGAACTGAAGAATACATTTGATATCTTCATTTCAGCCTCAGGAATTCTGTTGCCGGAGCACAATATGGAGGAACACAGCAGGCAGTAAGATAGGTTAGCTGCAGACAGTACTGAACCCACGTCTCCAGGCCAAGTGCCCCCCAGCAGCGGTGGACTGCATCGTGCTGCCACAGGGCCATCTCCATGTGCCTTCTCCCAGGTCTTCAAATACACCACAGCCCTGGCTGAGCCTCTTCACTCTCGCATGGACACGTGCCGCCTTCTGTATTCTTGAACCCACTGTAAGGACAGTTAAAACTAAACAAGCCAGAACACTCCATACTCTGACTCTTACAATCAGTCCTTCTGAACACCTTATCTAATAATCTGCTGTACTCTAAAAATCCAATTCTCCCAGTGGTTTCCTAGCAAGCTTCCATTTGAAAGTTTTCTTTTCTGGCATAAACCTAGTAATTTTATTCATTACAGAAAAAATATAGAAGCAAAAATAACTGGGGTCATCCAGAGCTAGTATTACAATCGTCATTTAACCAGTTACTTAGTGATTTAGGGTATTTCTCTTTTTTTATTATTGTAAACAAAACTACAGTTAATTTTCTTGAGTTATGCATCTATTTCTTCATAGGACAAATTCCTTTTAAAAATTACCAAGTAAAGTTTTTAGCTAGTGGGTGTATTTGGGGTGGGAGAATATTTGCTTCCGTGAGAACCAAACTATTAATTTTAAAACATTTACCATTATGTTACTTACTTACATACTTCCTGGCAAGGCTGAAGCCTACTACATATGTTTATTGGCAACTTGTCTTCCTTTAGAATTGCCTTTTCTCACTCCCCATTGCAATGTTTGTAATTCCTACGATTATTAGTTTAGAGCTATTAAGGTGATTAATGGAAAACTAATACAATAATTAACTAGTTTCTCATTTTTCCTATTATTTAACTTAGCTGTAAGCCATTTTGCTACATTTGATTTTATAATCTCTAAGACAAACCTAATTCTTACTAATGTGATCTTTGACATTCATACCATGTTCAAAAAAACCAAGCTTCAAGATTATAAAAAAATATTTTTTTTATTGCATTTGCATATACTTGGAATATTTCACTTGCTAAATGTGAATCTTTGGCCCATGTGTAACCTATCTGGAAGATAAAAGACTGCCTTCAAAGTCTTGTATCTTCCTGTATTTCAGACATCAGCCTTTGTTTTCCTTGCTGTTTTTACTTCTTCTATTTAAAGCCCCATAACTTCAAGATTATCACACTTACTTTTTAGCTACTGTGGTCTGGGTGAAATCACACAGGGAGAAAAACTTACCACTTATAACCAGAGGAGAGGGTCCATCACTGTACTAAAACTGACTAGAAATTTTATTTTACCTGTGCTAAACATTGGACAGAGGAAATGAGTGCTGGTTGAGAAAGAGAGTAAAAATCATTATTTAATAAAAAATGTAGCATGCAACACATTTGAACTAATGGTGAAGTAGTCACTCAGAATGTTCTAAATAATTAGGTCACTCAATATATGCATAAAATGCTGGGCTGTTTCCAGGACAACAAATTGCCAAGTTTCATGCTATGTTCTGCCATAATTAGCTAAATAATCTATATTTAAGTAACATCTTGCATATGTTTCTGAAAAACTACTTCACTGGTGTGATAATACTGCTGATCAGAAACTGACTGAAACAATGAAAAAAACCTGCTAGAGATTCATGAAAAAAACAAAACAAAACACCAACAACTGAGTATCAGGAAGCTGTGTGCTACATTATAGTGAGAACAGTATTTTTTAAAAATGTTTACTGAATGTATTTCTTTGTATGTGTGTGTAGCCATGTATGCAGACATACCATAACATGTGAGGAAGCCAGGGGCAGTTTTCTCCTTCTGCTATTGGTCCTGGGGATTGAACTCAGGTCCTTAGGTTTAGTGGCAAGCACTTTTACCGAATGAGCCATATGTATATATCAGTGATATGTACACATCATTGTGGTTTCAAGTTTCATTTTTCAGTAATAGATATAGCAACTAGGATAGCTACTATACTTCCCCAAAATAGAACAATGTTGGTGAGAATCGAAAAAATGGAACATTACATATCGTTGGTGTAATATGGTTCAGCTACTATGGAAAAAACTGGGGGTTATGAAGCACAGAACTGTCACAGAACACAGCAACTTATTCCCAGGTATATACTCACCCCAAATTGAAAACAGGTAATTAAACAAATACATGTACACGTGTCCACGGTAGGACTAGCCACAAAGTCAAAGATGGAAGCAACTGAAGTGTGTACCAGCAGATGAACTGAGTGGCAAATGGGTGAAATATTTTTGCAAAATGAAAGAAGCATATTTACTACAATGAAGATGAACTTCAAAACATGCTCAAGAAGCCAGACACAAGAGGGAACAGCTTATCAATATACATGATACATGTAATAATAGATAATAGTAGAATAGATAAATCCTCAGAAACAGAGGGTAGGCCTGAGGCTGCCAGGGGCTAAAGGAGAGGTGGTAAAAAACAATTGCTTCACTTGGTCTCTGCCAAATGGCAAAGAAGTGACTAGGATTAACAGCTTATTGGGCAAAGGCTTTCTCCTTTGGAATGACGAAAATATTTTAGGTCCAGGTAGTTACTGCACAAAATTGTGAATGTATTTTTTATTCTTTCTGAGACAGGGTTTCCCTGTATAGCCTTGGATGTCCTGGACTTGCTTTGTGGACCAGGCTGGCCTCGAACTCACAGAGATCCACTTGCCTCTGCCTCCCAGACAGGGATTACAGGCGTATATCCCGGTGCCCGGAGTGAATGTACTTTTAAAGTGGTGAGTTTTATGTTATGTGTTTTCATCAGGATTACAGGCCAAATACATCTCCTGAAAAGACATCTTGAAATTCTAACCTCCAGTACCCATGAACATGACTTTATTAGGAACTATGGTAATCAAGTTAGATGAAGTTACTGGGGGTGTCCTAATTTGACACAACTGGTGCCCTTCCAAGAGAATCATACACACACACACACACACACACACACACACACACACACACGAGAGTGTCAGACAGAATACCCATCTACAAGCCATGCAATGCCAAGGAAGCCAGAGGGGACACTACAGAACACTGTCCCCTGGAGACCGCAGAGTCCTGTACTATGGCATTCTGAGTTCACACTTTTGCTCCAAACTGTAAGAAAGCAAACTTCTTCGGTTTTCAAGCTACTCTGTGTCATGGCAGCTTTAAGGAGGCAACAAGGCTGGCAGAAGCACGTGGAACAACTGGCCCGATGGAAGCCCAGATATGGAACTCAAGAGCACTTCCATGAGAAGAGCTGGAGAAAATTATTCTAGCCTGAAGCTTACAGTGGCAGCCAGGCTTCACAAAAGAAGAGTGGTAGACTGTAGTGACAATTCTGGAATTTTAGTTTCTTAAAAAAAAAAAACAACAAAACACAACAAAAACAACAACAACACAAAAATATAAGAATGTTTCCTTTTTAATCCCAGTTATGAGGATATGG
Source organism: Meriones unguiculatus (assembly GCF_030254825.1). NCBI lineage: Eukaryota > Metazoa > Chordata > Mammalia > Rodentia > Muridae > Meriones > Meriones unguiculatus. Next base: position 72,223,176 of record NC_083354.1, on the reverse strand, counting down.
GACTGCTTCAAACTGACCACAGCACTATGATTTGCCTCATGCTCTAGCAGAGGCATGTTTTTGCCAGTTGCAGATAGTTTCTGCCATTGTGTGACACTTGGAAGTCTGGGAACTTTTCAGAGGGTATATCAATATCAGAGCCCCACAGGTGAGGTTGGTGGCTTTGTTAGTCAAGCTCAAAGAAGAAACAAACAAACAAAAAATTAGATTCAGGGAACTCTATCTCTTTCTCTCCCCCTCTATCTTCCTTTCTGTCATATCTAGTGATAGGGGCGAAACTGGAGGGTTGGGGAAGACAAAGGGTGGGAAAAAGAAGAACCCACAAAGCAGCAAAAATTGGCTACAGTAGACACTCACTGTCACTGAACACTTACTACTTCCTGCCAATACTATTGTTATTATTATTGTGGTTTTTTTTGTTTTTGAGACAGAGTTTTTCTGTGTAGTCTTGGCTGTTCTGCCAGTATTTGTAAACAGAAGACCCTATGGGAATTCTGAGGTTTTATTCAGTGAAGTTTTTTCAAACTACTGCTATTCTCATAGCTTACTAATGTCACAAAGCCAGGCCCATGATCAGTGTACCTGGGAGAGGTGAAAAAAGGGCAAGTGTGCAAGCCAGGAGGTTACCGCTGGCGGAGTGATGCGGAACGGCGCCATGGTCTGGCAGACTTTTAAAAGGAATGAATCCCCGTGGCCAGAGCACCACTCAGTTTTTATTGAAAGTGCAATTAATGCTTGTTGAGTAAGAATGGAGGAGCTGGGAGAGACGGTTTTCTAGGTGTAGGAACTGTTTTATCGTGATACCTGGCTGAAATGTTGGTTGGAACAGAGCCAGACAGTTTACCTTCTTCCTGAAAGACAGGACGGCTGTGGGGATCTGAGGTGGCTAATCACTTTACTGCTCTTTTAACTTCTGGGAATGGCAGAGGACCCACTGATGACTGAACATAGAGCATGTGCGTCACACTGGCTTGTCACCTCAACAGGCAAAGTTATAAAATAATTGGGCAGCGATATCCATCTGCCTGCCCACAACTGGGAATCGCAAATCCAGGACACCATTAGTATGATGTGTAATATCTGTATCCTAAGGGAGATGGGAGGGTGGTTCTGTGCAGGAAATCAAGATTTTTTCAAATCGATCTACTTATGGTTTAATGAGACAAGATCAAGATCTTACGATGCAGTACTGCAAACCATGCTCTCTGTAAAGCAGACTGTCCCTGAACGCGGGGATCCACTTGCCTCTGGCTGTGGAATACTGGGATTAAAGCTGCACACTACCACACCTGGCCCTGACACATTGGTTAATAGTTTTTCTTATTCTCATCTTTGAAGAAGAAACATTTGTGCTATAAAGAAAACAAATGGTAGACAAAAAAAAATCAGAAAACACTCTGGAGCTTGGCTTAAGATGATATGCCACCTTGGGCAGAGACAGAAAACAGGGAAAAGCAACAGGCCTTGATGAGCCAGACAGAAAGGCAGATATGCCCATTGCCTCTTTGTCCTTCCAAACACCCACACACTCCCTGTCTGAACAAGTCTAAGTCCAGTCAGGAAGAGGGCCCATAGAAGAACCCTATGGTTCTCAAGATAAGGTATACATACGGCTGCCCTGCCCCTAACTGAGCGAAGGAACCCAAGAGCACCATTCCTGGAACCAGGACTGAGTATAAAAGAAGATTCCCCAAAAAGTCCCGTATTTTCCCAATGCTCTATGAATCTACAGCTGGCTGAGTTCATAACTACAAGCAGAAAGGACAAGAAAAACGGTACTGAGCTGGGCAGGAAACACACACACAGAACCAGAAATGTGCTGCCACTGAGTTCATGGTCTTCTCGCACCTTAGCAAATATGCTGCTTTTATGGTGAGGAGTCTCCATGTCTCCTGCAATGGAGCTCAAAGCCCTGGAGATAGCCCCACAGAGAACACAGTTCCTCTGTACCTGTAGCAGGCTTTACCCTTTCCAGAGCATTTGCACATGCCATCGAAGAGCGGTCCACAGCTTCCTCTGTTTACTTTAAAGATGAAGAAGCTGAGATCAGCAAGGCTTAAGCAGCCTGCCAAGACTCAGACTGGGGTTATGCTGGTGGAACCACACAGATCTGGTTCCAGCCCAGTGCCCACTGCTAGTCACACCATCTCCCTAGAGTGATATTCTATACTTCATATGCATTTAAAAAATAAATGCCCCCCCATTATCCTTACTTGCTCATTAAGTGAGTTCAAAGGATGCAAGAACCGAGGAAAACAACATGTACACAATCAGAATTCTAAATGTTAACCGGCTTATAAATTTCATTCCATCATTCAGTCAACAAGTATTCACTGAAGAACAGCTGTCTTCTCAGCATGGCCAGGGGCTGAGTATACAAAGTCACTATGAGAGAATCAGCCTCAAAGAATGAACCTTAGCTGGCAGTTCTCCAGAAATACACTACATTCTGTCCAAGGCGGGAGGGGCCAGATTTATTGCTGCCAAAGATGAAGATATCAAGACAAACAATAAAAGAGACTCTGTACTATCTTACCATAATAAGATATCAAGATCCTAAGACATAAAGTGCTCCAATGTCACTTTCCAAATAAGTATCATGGGAACTCAGAACCACCAGAAAATACTTGGCTAGAAGGATCTGAGAGTGGAGCCCAAATGATGATTATCTACAAAGAAAGGTAATCCTCAAAATGAAAACCAAGAGAAGGTGGGTGGAGGGTGGGGGTGAGGACATGACATTTAGAACACCCTCAGTGATTGCCACCTCAATCCCATGCACATTATGATCAGCCCCACGATGCTGGCCTTGGCTTCAAATCCACACTCTGTGTGAGGTAAGCTAGCTTCACTTTGTGGTAGGAAAAGAGGCCCTCTCTGAAGTCTTTCAGTCACCGCTTTAAAATAAAATCTGGGAGTCATATATGTGACAAACTTACAGCACTACTATCAGAATACAGCCTTAACTTGAAAACCATCCTCTTTCCAAACATCTTCCAAAAGTCCAGAGACTTACAGGCCTCTACTGACATGCAAAAATAAATCCAGGCTCTTTCTGCCTTTCTTTAAAAAGACATTCTTCTCTTTGTAGCACGGGTGTTCCTGAATAGGAGGCAGTGTTTTGACACCGCTAGAGAAAGTGACACAAACACACCAGGAATGCCAGTGTGCTTTCAGGAGCAACACAGCACTGGGACGGGGTAAAGTTAACCTGACCCGACACTTGTGGAGCTGGCAAACAACGTTTTTATGAAACTGAGTGATAAGGAAACAAATGTTCCTTCAGGCTTAGAGGAAGAAACCAAAGAATCCAGCAGAAGGTCTTTGATCAGTCTCTAGCTGTATGGCTGTGGGAAGGTTTCTCTTGTTTATAACCTTCATCTACAGAAGAGGGGGACATATAATGCCTCCCTTTGGAATCCACAGGCTCTTCTATGAGAAGGACGAAAATGAGGAGAATGATATTTGGTTATGACTATTATTAGCAAAAGCCCTATAGGCTATCTGAAGTTTGTGGCCACATATCTAAGAATTTTAGCTACCATCTAAGTCTCTCCATTGGGAGAAGGAGGGAGGGTTTGAGAATTAATAAGGTTATTAAATACAGTTCAAAAGGATGAACAATAGAAGTCAAGCAAGGATGCAGGGAGAACTGTAGATAGAATGTTTCCTATATCAAGGTACATCACGGATCATGGATTGTTCAATAAATGGCATAAGTATGGCTGGGGCATATGTTTTCTACATATAAGGTCATGTATAAGCATGAATCTGTATCTCATAATTAACTCAAAGTAATTCCACATGAATTACATATATTTGCATGTTAAAAGGAAAAGCATACATAACTGGGAGAAATTTATTAAGATGAAAAATATCAGTCTTATATAAAAGTCATAAAGAAAAGTTTAAAACTTAAATTTCACAAAGAACCAACACAGCAAATATTACTATACATTAAAACAATAAAAAAACAAAGAAATGAGAAAAACGTTAATTCAAAGCTATTCTGTAAACATTACAAAAAGCCTAATAAATCACAACAACAACAACAACAACAACAACAACAAAAACTCCAGTAACCTAAGCAGGATGCTGAAAAGGGTATTAATGGTTCTTACTAAGGACAAGCCACTCTCAATAACACTGAACAAGACAAAATAAGATTGATAAGCCACATAGCTATTAAAATATACCAAATTGTAATTAAAAATATTTAAAATAAAAATCCAAGTCCAGATTACTTCACTGGTGAATGCTATCAACTACTGAAGGGATAATGTTTTATACAAACTTTGAGAAAACAAAGGAGGGAACATTTCTGCTATATTTTGTAAGATTACATAATCCTGAAACCAAGAGATACGAGCAGACTAAACAAAATCACAGACACTATTATTAAGCAGACACAACTCTATCTTCCCAAGTACAAGCCTAACTCTGGCAATACATCAGGATAATAAACACCTTGCCAGCATCACTGTGGAGCCTTCCATTCGGTCATTTATCTCTGTAATGCTCCAGTTTTCGTATATGTGCTGCCAAAGTGAACACGGTCATCTTATCCCAGTAAGCACAGGTGGACTGCACATCTTGCTTGCTTTTGGTGTATTAATCTCTTCTATAGAATGTTTATGTTTTCATACACTGGAGTTACCAACCTTTAGTCAGTTACATTTTTTTCCCATCATATTCACAACAAGCCTTCACTGCCACAGCTCTAGCATTCTCCTTTATTTCCAGACAGAAAGAAGCAGTTTGCTTTTATCATTTAGACTGCTGTTCTATCTTTAAAAAAAAGTGTACACGTGTGCACATTTCTTCATATAAGCCAGCACCCAAGCAGCAGGCGTGACTTAGCCCCTCTCCCTGACACAGGGAGCACCTCAGGTTTCCATGCGTGCAGCTTCGTTCTGCCCTGCTGCTCTGCGCCACCACACTGCGTGCAAGCGCACACTGCTCCTCCAGCACATCGCAATCAGCCTTGTTATCGACCGGCAGACTACTCCGTCAGTTTTCTAAGTTATTCTTGGCCCTCTATTCTTTCACTTGATTTTAGGATTATCTTCTTAGCTTATCAAATAATTCCGCAAAAAATATGCATTAACTTTATAAATGAAATCTGAATATTTCAATTTGCTTAAAACAGATAAATGAAGATTAAAACAAAAAGACTGCCAGAAAACATTAAAATGCAGTAGTTTTTTCTTTACAAGTTAAAAGAATTAATGACCTTTTTCATAATTTTTAAAATACTGAAATTTTTGTCTGTCTCATCCTAACCTTCAGGCCACAGTAGAGCACTCTTCCACGTAACAATGGGCTACACAAACAGATTACCAATTTCTCCATCAGGGAGAGGCTGACAATAGCCGACAGCTTCAGCCATGCTAAGCTGCTACGTGGGAAGATCATCAGAACAGACATACAGGTTTTTTATCAGCTGTCTGAATGCCTGTGTCCCAGAACTCCTACGTGGTCTCTATTCTGTGCTTTGATTACCGACTCAGTAACATCTGGCCAAGGCTGGGTTTGGGGCAGGCTTTCCTACCTGGGAATTACTTCATACACCCCTTTTCTGCAGACAGAGAGCAGATGACTCTCTGCTGCTCCCTTCTGGTCTGCTATGGCTGCTGTAAAACTTGTTGCTACCAATAGGGCGATTTCAAGTAGCTATCTTTTAGGGTCAGGACGCTTCTCCAAAATTTACCATCCTTTCCCTCTGGGTATTGAGCTAGGACTCTTCATAAGCACATACCTGTCTCTCCCCACTTTTGAGCCCTGATGAGGCCTGGGCTGTGATGCCCCTTAGTGAAAACTGGCAATCACTGGGGAATAATGGGCTTAAAAAAAAACAAAACAAAACAAAACAAATCTGAGCCAGGCATGGTATCACACGCCTGTAATCCCAGCACTCAGGGAGGCAGAGGCAGGTGGACCTCTGTGAGTTTGAGGTCAGCCTGGTCTACAAACTGACTCCAGGATAGCCAAGGCTAAACAGCAAAACCCTGTCTTGACAAACCAAAACCAAAACAAACAAACACAAATAAACAAAAACAAAACCTGAATTTAAAATACATTTTCCCTAGAAGAAAAGTGAAGGGAAAAAACAGTCCTTGGTCTTCAAGGACAAAGCACAGTGAAATCTGACCAAGCATTCACCTTCTCGGCTCTAAAACCCTTGCAGCAGCTGTTAAACAGTTCCTCCAAGCCTACCCTGAGACAGGACTACTATTTTAATATCGATTTTATTAGTGAGTGGAGACTGTAACTAAACCACACTGCTAGCATATGCCACAGCTGACACTCAAAGCCTGCCTGGCACACTAGTTCCTGACTCTGTGTTTGAGCCTAATCTTCAAAACTGCTTTTCAAGTAAAGAAAAACTGATTTTTTTATGAGTCACCAAATAGCTGAAACAAAATTTTAAGGGAGGATCAGAAATTAGATTAAAAGTCAGGGCAAGAACAGATGAGGCAAACAGGAGACAGGAAACAAACTCTTGGGACAGCAGCCACCGTGGCTGTGCTGTGACAGCACTGTGTGTCACACATGCTATCTTTCGTCACCTGCCATTAGCCCAGCAAGTGAAGAACGGGGATGATCTGTACCTAAGAGACCCCAGAGTCTCACCTTAGCATTTCCCAAGCCTTTTCTATCAGCTGTGCCACGGCTTGTAGCAATGAAGACCATGACCTCCTGGAACATCACCTCTGGGCAGCACACACCCCTGAGTATGCAGCAGGAAGCAGCGAGCTATTTCCCTCACAGGCTGCTTAGTCTAGTGCTGAAAGAACCTAGTTTTAAGTTCCAAGCTCAACTAAGACTGGCTAGGAAAGGGGGGTGTTGTCTTAAAATCAGCATTGCTACTTAAGGGAACAGAACAGGCCTCAAAAACCCCTGCCTGGTTAAAACAAACACAAGGGGAAATCTAATCATGAAAATGACAGTAGTGACAATCAGTGAAGAGAATTTGCCTCAAAGCTCATAAGTGTTCACTTCTCTAGACATAGAGCATCTGGAAATACTTAAGAATTTATTTGCTTTTGACCTCAAAATTCACGATGCAATCAACTACAACTTCTGCTGCCACAAACCTCCCTGCAGCCTCTGCTTATCTGCTCTGCTCTCCTTTAAACACCGGGCCAGGCCCTGAGAAGTAACTCACAATCGGCAGAAGGGTCTAGTTACATCTGAGTCCCATAGACTTGGTTCAGGGATCTTGACTGTGTTATGACCATGGACACAGCCAGTAGAAAGATCCCAGGACTACACAGAACCCAGAGAATATCTTTTTAAATAAATCTTAATTTTTTTAAATGGTTACTCTTCAAAGATTTTGGAAGCTAGCTATTAGAATAGATTTCTTTAGCCCTTTTCTTTCCTACTTACATGCAAGTCATCAAAAATGTGCTTTGTGAACCTTTCATAGATAGAAGATAGGAATATAAATATTACACAACAAATAGCTGTCTAGAAAGTAAGTGGGGATCACCACAGCTATTTACAACTAAGACCTACAACAGATCAGAAACCCCATTCTTTCTGTGATCTAGTTTTACATCTACTGGTTTCTTTTGATAATCATGACAGAACTGACTGAAATGTTTTTTGGTTTTTTTCTTTATTTATTACACTTTATTCACTTTGTATCCCCCTGTGGTTCCCTCCCCCATCTCGTCCCAATCCCCCACTTCCTCCACCCTCTACATGCATGCCCCTCCGAAAGTCCACTGATAGGGGAGGACCTCTTTTCCTTCCTTCTGATCATAGTCAATTAGGTCTCATCAGGAGTGACTTCGTTGTCTTCTGTGGCCTGGTAATGCTGCTTCCCCCTCAGGGGGAGGTAATTAAAGAGCAGGCCAATCAGTTCATTTGACTGAAATGTTAACAATAACATTTAAGTGATCAGTGTTTCTGAGAAGCTAAGCAGACCAGACCCTCATGCTCACGAAGTCTGAGGCTTCAATCTTAATGAGACAAGGCCAGGTGCTCCTCTGCGTAGCTGGTATGTCCAGTCAGCTGAATGGGCTTAACAGTTAACATCAAACTGGGGCTTAATCAAGCACTACTGTTCTGAGGATATCAAGGTTTGCAAGCACTTATCCTCCATATACACTGGTCTCTTTACATGCTATGCTTTCTTTAGGTCTGACTGTCACTCTGTCATACAGTATGTTAAGCACTCATTGTGTCTTTGTCCTGGTTCCTCCTGAGACTGTCTCTGGAAAAACCAGGCACAGGCCTACTTGATAACCTACACTGGCCTACTTGATAAGCCCCTGGGTTGAGTCCCCACTCCACCCACAGCTGTCAGAATTTGACTGGCCAGAGACTTTATAGAAGTCACTTCAGTTTCCATTTCAGATTCTAGAGTTGACAAGCCTCAGAGATTCCCAGCTGGTGTCAGAATGCCAGGAAGACCTAATGGTATGCTTTGACAATTGTTCTTCCAAAGGTCTGAGGCCAGCTCTTCTCTTAACAGCCTCAGTACAATCAGGGGCAGAAGGCAGCAGACTTAGAACACATATGTGGACAGTAAGAGGTGAAATGTCCAGCCTCTTGTTGCTTTCTAATCTGCTTCCGACTCAGCACCTCTGCCAAAGCACCAGTCATTTTCCCATTAGCCAGGACTTAATTTCCAATCCTCTTTGCTTTCAACTTTTCATTAACTCTGTTGATTTATTTTTCCCCTCCTGTGTATAATACATTTCTCTCTTCATGTCTACTGCTGATTATTATCACAGGTCAGGTCTTTTATCACTGCAAGCAGGAAAAATTAATTTCCCTTTTACCTTTACCTATTTAAATAAAAAAAAAACTGTTATTAATCTTCATGGAATACCTTTGTTATTATACACATTTCTCAAGAGTCTACTGATGATGATTATCTTACGGATCATTAAAAAATACTCCTTGACTACATAATACACACAACATAAAACTCAAAAGGTCCAAGAGAGAATTCAATGAAAAGTTACGCAGAAGTATTTTCTGAAAGAAAACATTGCTAACATAGTGCTTACCACTCCAAGACATTCTGTGCACATACTCAAGTTACATATATACATGTATCAAAGCACATGCACGCATTTCACACAAACCACAACTTCACCTAATTCTGTAACTATTCTTTAGAAAATACAAACAGACATTAAGCCTCCATTCTTTTTAATCACTGCATACCATTTACTACATGGTTATAGAATAACTAAGTTAAGTATACTCCTGCTAATAGGCAAAGTTTTACTTTTTGCAATGGATAGTATTTCATATGTAGGAGGCTATATTAGATTAAATATCTGAAACTACAACTGGATCTAAGACTATATGCATTTATAAGTTTTATATTGCTAAACATCCCTCTATAAATTTGGGTTTGTTTCTGAGATAGGATCTTACCATATAGCCTAGGCTAGCCTCAAATTCATGACCCTCTTGCCCTAAGCTTCCTGAGTGTTGAGATGTAAGCGTGTGCCAATTTACAAATTTAATATGAATATAATCATAACAGATTAAAACTCTCTTCTGCAATCCTTTTCTCCCTCTGTCTATCAGCCCTGCTTCTCAGTCCTCCCTCAGGCAGCTCTCTCTGATGGCAGGCCGTGTGGTCAGTCTTCACTTCAGCTTTCCCAGTCAAGCCCTATCTTTTTTATGCCCATCTGCTGCTGACAACATTCCCTCTTTCGGTTTACCCCAAACGTATTTTAAAACATAACCCTTGTTATAAAAAGACAGAGAATTTACCTAGTATATTTGGGATCTGTCTGGACTTTGAAGTGCTCCACATATACACTTATTCTTAACAATCTGCAGTCTTTCTGGATTTGTACTGATTATAGCATCTTTCCTCTGAATACACTACAGTTTTAGCGAATTAAGAAACACTCTTTTATCTTCTATTGGCTCTAGAACTTCCCCTATAAACAGAGCTGATTCATCCTAAGGATCCAGTAATTGGTATTTGTCCTCATGTATTTTCACCTCAAACATTATCAGAGCAGTGTATTTGTTTCAGTGGAAAAAGAATATCTGACTAACAAAATTAATCTTTCCCTTCATGTTCCTTATATTTACCTCTTTTCCCCTTTTTTTCTAAATATATATTAGACATTCAATACATATTGCTTGAACTGTTTATTTCTAGTCACTTCCACATTAAAGTTGCATACAGGCATGGTGGCATGCATTAGGTAAGCATCAGGAGACATGGGTAGGTGGATCTCTGTAAGATGCCAGCCTGCTCTACATAGTGAGCTCTAGGTCAGCCAAGGCTACACATTAAGACCCTATCACAGCAAACAAACAAAACAAACAAACAAAAGAAGGGAAGCATGTGTGGGCTGGAGAGATGGCTCGGCAGTTAAGATCAATGGCCACTCTTGCAGAAAAAAGGTTTGGTTTCCAGCATCTACATGGCAGCTCACACTACAGTTTTACGGGATCTGATGCATTTTTTGTGGCCTCTATGGGCACGAGGCACACACAGAGTGCACATATATAATACATGTAGTTAAAGCACTCATACACAAAATAAAAATATATCTTAAAAAAACACATGGAAATGCAAATGTGTATATACATGTAATAAATATAGAATGGAAAAGACCTAATTAGCCAAAAGAACTTTGCTAAAGCAGAGCCTTGTTAGATCCATGTTATCTATTGAAAAGACATTAAAAGCTATGGCTGCCAAGACAATATATTTATATCATCAAATAAATCAAAGCAGAGATCAATGGAAGAAAAAGACATGAAAATTACTACCAAGAGGTTCAAGGCAGTGTTCAAAAACAGTGTTGTGTTTGCAGTAAATAGTCTAGATAAAATCAGATGTTTTTATGAAAAACAAAACAAACCCTGATTTTCTATCCTATGTAAAAACAAAACAAAAAGCAAAAAAAAAAAAAAACCCAAACCAAACAATTACCCAAAACACAACAAAACCCCTCAATTATTTATAGATCTAACTATAGAACCTAAAATTATAAAATTCTATACTAAAATATCAGAGAAAATTATCTCTGACGCTCAGTGGGGGCAAAGATTTCTTAGATGACACCAAAACCATAAAAGCAAACAAACAAACAAAAAACAAAACTCGGGAAAAATTGATTTATATCAAAGATAAAATCTTACTTTGAAAAATATGTTAAGTGAAAAAAAAACACAAGACACAGAAAAAAAACTTTCAAAGTCAGTAAAAAGAAAACAACCACTAAACCAAGGCAAAAACCTGAACATTTTGTCAACGGAGGAATCACCAGGCAATTACAAACTTAAACCAAAATAAATATACATTTGTCCAGCTTAATCTGTCAGCTAAAGTGGAGAGGAATGAGATTCCACTAGGATTTTAAAATGGGCTAAGTACTTTGTAAAACAACTATCAAATTCTTTATAAGTCAAACATGTATCTTCTATATGTTCCAGCCCTTCTCCTACAAATTCACCCCAGAGAAACACGTCTATACAAAGATGGATCCATAGATATTCTTAACAGCCTGGACTGCTTTGGCCTGTTAGAACAAGAGCCCCTACGGGTGGCAAGTCATCTCCCCATTGTAATAAAGGCGGCAATCACCTCAGATCACTCGAGGAACGGTAAGCCACACCTGGGGAAGTATATGAACTCACACCATATTCTTGTTTCTAGCTCCAGGCTCAACGATCAGAGGGAAGTATAGACTCTCAAGTAGTAGAAGCCAAGAGCTCTCATTCTTATCACCAAGCCCTCATGAATCTCTGGTGAGGCGTGAACGAATTTTGCTAATCTGCTCCTGTCTAATACAGAGCATTAATTACAATTAACTATCTCCCAGGCTTATGGTAAGGATTAGCAAATAAAACAATGACAGCACACAGTGTTAAAGCTGCTGTTCTTAAAAGTATTAAAGGGAACTCTTCCTAAAAAAATAAGCTCTAGGAACTGCTTGCTGCCCTTTGATTTTTAGACTTTAAAAAAGTGTGTGTCACAGAGACCAAGCAATATGTTAACAGAAAAATGTAAGAAGGCTGTGGAACACAATCTCCAAGACCTCAAAGAGAACAACTATTGTGTAAATCTGCAAGCAGCTCACCCCTAACAGACACTCTCCCCATAGCACCTTCCAAGGAGCCATCACAACGTTCCTGCTTATTGAAAAATGAAGCTATTTTGGTCCTCCGGCGGGCTGCCACCATGGGACCCGGAGACACGCAGGCTGCCATCTGCCTCCCCCAGCTGTTCCTGACCTGTCGTCCACCCCCACCAGGGACGCCTGTTATGTGCTAGGCCAGCTAATCAACTGAGGATGGCCGGGATGCAGCATGGATGGACGAATGTGCTGCCGCCCCACAGCCAGACCCTGAGCTGAGCCTTCCGCTCATCACTGGTTGGCACGCTGCTCTCCATGACAGCAGGCCTCTGATTCTGAGGAAAAGATCCTTCCCTGAAGAGCTGCAGCCTTTTCTACAGTGTGACAATGGATTCAACATTCGCCATGCCTTTTCTAGAAACCACAGTCCACGTTAAAACTGTAAAATTCTCAAAACTGTTTTTTCACAACTGAAACCAACTACCCAGACACAAGTATCAAGATACTAAGAGGTTTTCAGATGAGGCAAGGTATGTGCTGCATCATCAGTGCATGAGACCCCAGAGCCAGGACCAGGTCTAACTACCAGCTTCTAAGCTGCAACAAGCAGTTTTTAAAACATCTGCTAAAAATGTGATACGGTTAAAAAAAAAAAAAATCAATGATTTTAATTGGTGAGAAAGACAAATGCTGCAAATAGTACAGGCATCTGCCATCTATACTCACAACGGAAGAAAATGCTAAGCATTACTGATTTGCTAAAATGTGATTTTCATGCTTACCCAATTTGTAGATCTCTATGAAACGTTCTCTGCAGACCCCAACATAGAAAGGAGATGGAGGCATGACTTCTCTCGCAGAAGCGAAGGGCCCATGGCAGCACAGTTGGGCTCTCTCGTCCTCATTTTTCCCTACCCACTACCCAAGGCTAGGAGGGCCTGAAGACCACTCCAGAAGAGTGCTCTAGAGGGGTGAAGAGCACGTGTGCAGCACTCCCAGGCCTGTTTCCCAACCTCGAAGCCAAACCACACCCACTTCACGTGTCTGCCTCAGTTCCCTTCTCCTGTGTCAGTTGTCTTTTACATGCTTTACTTCTGCTGGTGCTCTCCGCATGCCCTGTTTTCCAAGTGCTGACTGTCAGTTTTAACCTCCCCACTGTCTGAGTCACTTTTACTCTTATTTTCCCTTCAGATGTAAGATTTCTGGATTTCTGTCAACGAATGCACTGCCTTGAACACCTGCAGTTTGCCGTGGTAACTACATCATCCGCTCCTTTTCTCTCCTAAGCAGTGTATCCCACTGTGGTCAGCTCCCACAGAGTAGTGTACAGCCCATGCCCAAATGTCCAGATGTTTGTTGTCCCTTCTGCTGCCTCAACAACAGACTTCCTGTAAAGATCCCTGGTACCCAGAGATACTGGCGTTCCCAAGCTTTCAGATCTGTGATGTCGAGAAATTTCAAATGTTCTCCTGGGATAAGATGAGAAGGGAATATGTGCCTCAGGTCCTGGGAGCTGAGGTAACTTGCAGCTGCTACCTGTGCCCCGATCCACGGTAGAAAGCCCATCAGCTTTCCATCGGTCGGTTAAAACATGATGGTGGCTACTGGCTGTGACAGGGACGGTGGTGAGCCTGTGCCATGGCAGCAGGGTTACTCTAAGGCACTGGTTCTTGATCTTCCTAATGTTGCAACCCTTTAACACAGCTCCTCATGATGTGTTGACCCCAATCATAGAGTTATCTTTATTACTACTTCATAACTGTTAGGAATTATAAATATGTGTGTTTTCCAATGGTCTCAGGTAACCCCCGTGAAAGGGTCATTTGACTCTCAAAAGGTCACAACCCACAGCTTGAAAACCTATGCTCTAAGTGATGGGCCTGCTTAGGGAATAAGAACTGTTCCAGGCAGGACAGCCAGAAGCTGTAGGCTAAGATTAAGAAGTTGCTCAATATGCCTTCATGTTAGGCCAGTGATTTTGAGGTCCCCCTGAGAAGTCAAAAGTCATTCTCTAGGGATGCTAGCCACAAGAACCACAGAAGGCCTACCTAGTGGAAATATCTCAGAGGGTCAGGTCTCTGGTGTCCTAGCTTAAACCCCAATTTCAGTTACTTAAGAGAAACTCCAAGAGTTCATAGCTTGTAACTTTTCATTTTTACAAAACTTGTTTTGAGGCTTTATATTATGCTTTGTATAAACTCTGAGACTGGGAAGGAGTCATTTAGACAGCTGGCATACATCAATATCACTGTCCCTGCATGGTTTACCCCAACCCTAAAGACACAAAACATCCACAAAGTCACAAAAATGTTTTCTAAAAAAAAAAAAAAAATGCTGAGAAACAGTTTTTCTGATAATGAAAAGAATAGATTTTTAAAAAAGATATCTTAATAAGAGCATTAGTTCTGACTAAAGCAAATGACAAGATGTCAAAGTACAGTGGCTTGGATTTGACGTGAACAGGAGTTCACACAGTCTACATGGGAACAGGAAATACATGAATCTTTTGTTAATGTAACTGGGTTCAAGCTCTCTCTCTCTCTCTTTCTCACAAACTTCTCAGTACTACAAAAGAAAAAATAAAAACCCAAAGTGTTAAAAGTGGGTGTGACACCAGCAGTGAAGAAAAGCTTACTTGTAAAGATAGTACTCTGCAGAATCTATATCTTCTCGACATGAAATGTTGTCCACAAACTACAGGAGAGAGAAAAAATACAATTATGCCATTGTCTAGTTCATACACTGCTCTTTAGAAGATATGCACTCTCCTTACTGTAACGATACCCCCTGTGGTAAGCCTCCACCTTAAAAACCCTTCTCACTGGTGAAAACACACACACACCGTAGCTTCTCCTATATGTAGAGAATAATCCTGGTCCAAACCAAACAACAAAGCAGCCAGGAAAAGCTAAACCCGAGCCTTGCTCAGATAGCACGAGCCGTTCCCAGTACTGTCTACAGCCCTGCCCCTTTCTCTTTCCTCTACATCATTTCTGCTCCAAAATTCAGGGAACAAAGGTTGAAATGGTGGGGATTCTTAACGCTGGAACAATAAACACCTAGAGTGTAGAGAACCCAGTGTGCACCACTTTCACTCTGATTTTAGGGCCGATATGGAACAAGCATTTCAGGACTGAGGGCTCTCATCAAGCTACAAAATCTGTGGAGCATTGTCGCTGGGAGAGCAGCTCATTAGTGGAGAGTACTGGACCAAAATTCATGAGGCTCTGTGTTCGTTCTCTAGCACTTGAAAACAAAAATGTGAAAACTCTGAGTATGTTCCTAAATGTGTTTAAATGGGTAGAAAATAGTACCCAAGGATAGACTCTGCTCTCAGGTGGGAATCACAAGCCGGAGGACAGAACGAGAGTCTAGGCAGGCTGTGAGTGTAACTAAAACCCCATGAAGAGAGAGAAGGGAGAAAAAGGGAGATGTTCTAAAAATAACCAGGACTTGTGGGTTTGATTTAGAAACCCATTAAAGGGCAGATAACATGTGGTGCAAGCACCGGCCCTGAGCTTGAGAACCAGCTCTCCTGATAGCTTGCTCTCACACAAACAGATGGCACGGCCCCTCTGGGACCTGGCTGCTCCATCTGTATCAACAGCTACAGGCTTCCGCCCTGAGGACTATGAGTCTCAGGTTGGAACATGCACAAAAAAAAAAAAAAAAAAAAAAAAAGTGCTTTAAAGCTCCAAGTGATGTTTAAACGAAAGAGGGGTGGCCACCCTGAAAACAATGGTCTCTCAATTTCTTCTCCACTGTGACAGATCTGAGCCCCACAAATCTAACTGATGGCAGCTGAACTGTTTCCATATTAAGAGGACAAAAGACACAGAGAAACGGCTGCAAAGATTCATTCTTTCCTTTCCCTCTTCTAGGTTTAGGACGTCCTGATAGAAGGATCTTGCTCACTTCCACAAAAGGCGTTCCTAAGATGTCATCACCTCCAAGGGAGCTACAACCACCCTCAACCTGGAAATGGGGAAACCCAGGAGCACTGCTGCCCAGTATCATAACCTTATATCACCATCAAAACAAGACCAGGCACATTTGATGAAGGCAACAGAGGTAGGCTTTGATGTTCCAGCCTTTCTGCCTACAAACTGTGATTCTGGAAAGTTCCCTCATCATTTATCCCTCACAAATACCACACTTGTCTCACATGGCTCCTCTGGAAATGAACATGATGTATGGCAAGAAACTAGACGAGTAACTGCCATGGAAGGGCTCTGTAGTGGTTCCTACCAATTACCACTCCTGATGGCTGGCCTGATTGTCCTCCTAACCACTACCTAGCAGCAGTCAGCTCAACATTAGTATCAGCTACTGAAATTATGTTAACTACTCTTACACTGAAGGATACATTAACTTTAAATACACAGGATAATGTAACCTGAAGAAAAATATTTTATAAATCCGTGCTTGCTAACTTGAGTCTGGTATCCTTACTTCCATTCCTTTCAGCCACTATATCATAAACTATCCATTGGTAATTATATTTCCCATGTTTCCACATTTCTACAACACAGCCTTGTATGCAGTCTTGCTTGCTTGTTTCCTTCTTTGAAAATAGGTTTAAAATGGTCTTACCCGTGATATTGACAAAGAACTAACAGGCAGCTTTCTTTCATATGCTTTGTCCATTAAGGATGCAAGATCAGCTGTGAAGACAAAGGAGAAAGAACCTTGTTAAACATACACATTTCATAAAAATCTAACAGATTTGGCTCCTGCCAGATGGCTGTGAACATTACAAAGTCAGTATCTGAACAGATGCTCACTCTTGCTCTTTTTCAGAAACTGAGGACAACTGACTGTTGTCACAGTTTTAAATAATTCGCTGAACTAGAGAATATAAAATAATAATTTAAAAAGGGCAAATTCAGCTCTTAAAAAATGGATCAATAAGGTCCCTCTGTAAGGAATCACAAAGTATTATGTTTGTCAAGTCCAGGAACAGATACTACATGAGGGCAAGCATAGGGACCTGTCACTGTCTTTTATCCCCCAGCAGTGCCCACCAGTCAAATCAGCTAGCTACCCTAAAGGTTTTACAAAGGGCACTTTCATACGTTTCCTGAGCAAAGCAGAGAAGCCCCTGCCTGTCCTTCTTGATTAGTACCCTCCACCATCTAGGTGTTAGTGCCTCTCAACAGAACATCCTTGGAGACACTTGGAACTTGTGGCATTACACTCATCTCAGATGCTAAAAATCACCTGCAGTCTTAGGCAACACACACTCCAAATTGTTTATGTCACATCACACCACTGTTCCTCAAGTTTACAGTATTTTCTAGTTCCCCTCACTCTCAGCTGATGATTCTATCCCATTTCACTGCCAAACTAATCAAGAGAACATCATCCTTGTATCAAATCTCCCAGGCCAATGGCAGCTCTCCAGCCTCTCTTATTTGACCTCTCCTTAGCTAGAGATATCCTTAAGGAAACATGTATCCTGCACCCTCCACCCATTTCTCCGGCTCCTCTCCAGGATCACCTCTTCTCTCTGTCTCTAGATGTCAGAATGCCCGGGTCTCCGAGCGGAGTCCGCTATGGCTTCACTGGCCTCAGGTGCTGCATGATGGCAGTCTCTCCCACAGCTTCAGCCTCATAGTTGGCTCTGTGTGTAAATACCTACCCCAACTGGCCTTTCATTCCAGACTTGCACTTCCAGTTGTATAGGGATATCTCCATCTGTGTGTCTAATAGGCCATTCAATTGCATGTCCTCTAAATTCTAAAACTCTCCACTCTAAATATGCTTTCCCCTTCCTGGTAACAAGAGATGGCTGGCTAGCCGAAAAAGAAGGAGCTACCCTTGATCCCACTGGTTTTCACACTCTCTAAGTAACTGCCAACAACACCTATCAGCTTCAGATTTGAATATATACATTTATTTCATTATCTCCATTGCTGCCCTTTCAATCTCTTACTGCCTGACCATACTTTAATTATCAAAGGGTACTAGGGGATAGCTCAGTTGGTAAAGCATTTGCCGAGCAAGTGTGAAGACCCAAGTCTGATCACAAATGTAAAACACCAGGCATGGTCGCATGTGCTTATGATCCCAGCAGGTCACTGGGGCTATCTGGTCAGCCAGGCAGCTGATGTGGTAAGTTCCAGACCAGTGAGCAATCTTGTCCTAAAAAGCAAAGGCTCTCCTCTAGCCTCCGCCCACACATGCAGAGATACACATGTAGGCTGCATCATCCACGCAAATGCACACATCACCTTACCCTTACAACTGAACTGCTGTCAAGCATGCAGGTTGAGGGAGGCTTTTAAACAGTTCAGATCCTATTATCCTCTTTCTGAACCAAAACTACTAACTACAAATGCCCATGTAAGATGGTCCTCTCCTTCCCTTACGTTAAAAGTGTCAGGGAAGAACTGAATTCACCAACCTACAGTCATTTTACAGGACAGTTCCATGAAAAGCACTCAGGAAATAGGTAAAGGCAGGAATCAAAGGAAGAAAGAATGAGGAATAAATGATTACACTTCCCAGGCTTCCTCATGGTGGGCGTCGGGGGAGTGGAACAATCTTGAGCCATTCAGAGACTCAACAGACACCTGTTCACTGGTAACCTCTTACTGCACATTAAGTACTTTTTCTTCTTTCCTTGGGGAAATTTCCCCTCTGATTTATAGCAACTGGGGAAAAACAACTTGGTAAAACTCCTAAGAGCTGACATGATGTAAAGAAATAGCCTTTTAAAATGACCATTTAAAAAGTATTGAAACGGGTGACTACAGCATCTATAAAACCCACAAATAGATCCTGAAAACCCCTTCCTATCAGGGATCAATACTGTCAAGTGTACTTGCTCTTAATTAGATACCAAATAACTCTCTTGTGCTACCAAATCTATAATTATGACCACTCACATCAATGACCAATATGAGGAATCACCTCCCTTTATCCAAAATTTATGCTGTATTAAAATAAACAAACAAACATAAGCCAAGATCAGAAGATGCTGTCCTAATTAAAATGGCCTCCAGGGTCCTTTCTCTTGTCCCTTCACATAGCCCGCACAGCATCTCGCCCATCACAGGATTGAGATGGCCACTGATCACCTCCAAGCATGGTAACCAGATTCTCTCTGAAGACTTTACACCCAGGCATCTTCAGTCAAGTAGAATTGGCCGCGGCTTCAAAAGAGGCCACAGCTGCAGAGCTCGCATCCGATGAGTAACGTTTAAACACTGCAAGTCAGAAAGACTTGCTGCAAATACACTATGGGACCAATCACCCTGCATTACAGCAACAGTGTGATGAATGAGGCAGAAAACAGCAAGGGCGGGAGGGCTAGGAAGGCAGGACAGCTGCAGCATATGGAAGGCCAGCACCACAGGCTTCTGGACCGTGGCCTTCCCCAGCCAAAGTCACACTTTCTGCTTTAGGGAGGGGCCAACAGATGCCCAAGTTCTGTTCAACCGGCTGTGCCAAAGACATTTCACTAGGTTCTCAGCTCCCCAGGAACACATACTGAAGCTGATGGCTGTGGACAGCAAAGACTATGGGGAAATGGATCTGAAATATAAGTTCTTCATTTAGCAGAATTTTCAACTACCCAAGGCAGCAATAAAATTAGATGAGCAAAATGACAGAAGGGAACGCTAACAGGCAAGCGCTGTACACCTAGAAAAAAGTCAATGTAAAGATATTTTAAACAAACAAAGCAAATGTATTAGCAGTACTCGCTAAGGCACTCCGGGGTTGATTTTTAGCAGGTTTATCTTTAGAAGGCGACAGCAGAAAAACTGGGAGTAAATAAAGATGTCAAAATAGCTGCTTAAATGAGGTGTTTTGAAGGATAAAGCTTTAGCATTGAACACTAGCATACTCTGTGTGTGCATGTGTGTGTGAGCTGTCCTAAAAGATAAAGTGGTGAGCATTAGCATGTGAGTTAAATAACTACCTTAGAAGATGTAGGACAATAATCTTTGGAAAATGGGGATAGAGGACACAACTTTCAGACCAGCGGAATGGGGAAAAAAAAGTACAAACCAAACCACCTCTAGCTAAGGCAAGAGAAGGGGACTGGAGGAGGCACTCTCTGCCTGTCATATAAGTGAACTGCCTTCTTCCATAGGCTTCCACCACAGTTCAGAAAGAGAGAAGGAACCATGGGCCAAAACCTCGAGACCAGGGAATATGATAAACTCCCTTTCCTTAA
Source organism: Meriones unguiculatus (assembly GCF_030254825.1). Taxonomy (NCBI): domain Eukaryota; kingdom Metazoa; phylum Chordata; class Mammalia; order Rodentia; family Muridae; genus Meriones; species Meriones unguiculatus. The sequence continues at coordinate 72,202,914 of NC_083354.1, read as the reverse complement.
AAGCTGTCTTCCTCAGGTATTTGTCACAGTGGTAGAAAGCTGGCGCAGAGAACACTGACAAGGAGAACCAGGAAAGAACAGGAGTTGGGGTCCTTCAACTTCTAGCTTCAACCCTGCCCCAGCTGAGGCCTCCCCTTTCAGATAAGAAGGATGCCCTGGGGCCTACGGCAGGCTAGAGCTGGGATTCAGAGAACTCACTCACAGAGTAGAGGATTTAGGATAAACTTGGATGAGTGGGCAGGAAGTGTGCACCTATCACAGGAACATGATACCCAAGAAAAATATCTCCCTGTGTCTAAAAGAATTAAGCTCCCCAAATAGCACTCTTAGAGAGCTCTCCAGACAGCAGTCCACCTCACTGTCTGCTGTTGTTTTGTGGGAAATGGCTGCTCAGGTAGGCCAGAATAAAGTGCATGTGGTAATCTTCCAACATGGGTTAAAGCTGGGAGTGCATGTTGGCCATTTGGTTAAATAGGTCCAACTGCACTGTTATTCTCCTCCTGCCTTTGCAGATAGGCCGGGGCTGAGAAGGGGTGAGGGAGGAAACCCAGGCCGTGAGCTTTCCACCAACTTCAACAGAAGCTCTGATGTTTTTTGAAACTTGACCTTGAGTTTGTTTCTGAAGCCTTCTCCACTCAGCTCCATGCATTAACATAGAATCTCTCTAAGCCATAAAGTAACAAGCAGCTAAATCAAATACACAGAAGTCACCAATTAGCTCTTTCATCAAGGACTAACTCTTTGCAGTAACTGTGGAGAATGAAAGCCATCAGCCTGGGAGACTGCTATTGTACCCCGGCTTCCGAGATGTCTAAGAATCCCTGGGCTGTACTGACCTCCAAAGTCGGCGCGTGTAGACTTTGTAAAGATGTGGATTCTTACAACCCATGCAAACATAAATAAAAGCAACAAAACAAAAACAAGGGATAAGACGAATCACAAACAAAATATGACCAAAAATAAGTTCAGATCAACCATGAAAACAAAAACAAAAACCAAAACCACAAAAACCAAAACCAAGTCCTGAATCTGACCAAATTACTTTTTTATAACTACCTTACCGTTTATACAGGACAGATGGAAAACCAAGCACGTCTAGGATGTGAGAGACACTACTAAAGGCAAGACTTCGAAGGTGAGTGTGACACGCACGTAAGTCCTCTCTAAAGAAGAAAACATGTTTAAGACATGAGGAAATGTGTGCTGGATTATTTAATTATGGCACTATAGTTGTCTTCAAAAACACTCATCTTTTTGGAGGTATATATCAAAATACATAAAAAATGATTAGGTAACAGATTTACTTAAGCAATCTGATGAAATCAAATTACTAACTGTTAAATCTGGTTCACCCCCATGTTTCTACAAAAAGATTTTACTGAAGAGTCAAGAGAAAGTACAGTCAACTGTATTGGCATGCTTCAGCTGGGTCCGTGTTCAGTTAGGCCATTAAAACTGTGTTTATAACAATACAGAATATGGTTGGGCGCGGTGGTACACACACTCAATCCCAGCACTTGGGAAGCAGAGGCAGATGGATATCCGAGTTCAAGGTTGGCCTGATCTGCAAGGATTACACGGTGAGACCTTGTCTCAAAAACCAAAACACCAGACGCTGGTTATTTCATATTTACGTGACTGTTCTATATGTAACAATGGCTTTAAAAAATCCTTATCCTTTTGAAACACACACAAACACTCGTGAGCAATTATTTGCTTTCCTGGGACTTGCCTCAAAACAATCCAAAAAATAGGGACGGGTAGTAGACATAAAGAAACTGAGCTGATAACTGCTGAGAGCAGGCGGCTGGTCACGGGATTCTTTACAGCACTGTCTCTACTTTCCTGTTTACACTTTCTCCTGAAAAACGCTTTTATAAAGAAGCCTATGGTGTCCCAAGTCAGGATTTCGGGTGTCTCGGAAGAGAGTTAGGCACAACCCGGCCTCCAGAGCGTGAAGAATGCTCCATCTCCTAGACAGGTGTGCTCACTTTGTGGTAACTCACTGTATTCGAATGCACAAGACAATGCAACAAGCATCTTTCAAGAAAACAGAAATGCAGCATTTTAAATTCAAGGACCCCAGGCACAGCGGAAGCAGCTTTTCCAGGCCCCGTCGGGCGGGAGGGCGGAGCCAAGAACGCCACACCCGCTCCTGTGCCAATGGGCGCGACAGCACGAAATGCCTCATATCAGCCCTCTTCCCTCCTCCAATCAGGGGGCCCGACCCGAGCACCTCTCGGCCCTCCCAGCCCCGAGTCCAATCACGGTGCTCCACATGAGCGCACGGCTCCCCATAGGCCCGCGCCACCCGCAGGAGGAAGAGCGTTTCTCATAAGGACCACACTGCCATCTACTGCCCGTCAGGCGGAGATGCAGCAGAGGGGGATCTCAACCCTCAAAGCAAGCAAGCTGTCACACAGAAAAATGTGCATGTATGAAGCAGAGGCGGAAGCAGTTAACTTTCTACTATACAATGGGAAAATACAGTCCCCGAAGGGTTCTTTTTCTTCCAAGCAATCTGAATTCCAAACTTTATTTCACATGAAATATTATATACAGAGACAAACACTAAGGACCCAGGGACTCACTCATTCTGCCTATTTCTGGGATCAATGTTTAGGAACGAAGGCAGACATCGCCCACCCCCGACTTATAGTCATAGACACGGGCGGGGACACAAACTCAGATGGTAGCCTCTTAGCTACAGAATCCACATCATGCTACCTAAGGAAAGCACAAACAGACACAGGGTAGGGAAACAGTTCTGACTAAATGTACCAAGGCACTGGAGGTAGACAGGCAAGGACAGGAGGTGCTCAGCAAATCGTAATTTCCTGTTTTCCCAAACACTAGTCTTAACAGAGAGGAGACGGTTGCCTCCCGGTGATGCTCATGTGCCGCAGATTATCATCCCATTCTTTGGCAAACAACTTGTTTATTCATGTAACCAGGACAAGGATCCGTCGATTTTTGTCCATATAACAGACCTAACTATACCTGACACAAGACACAAACAGCAGCTGTCTCCATTTCCTCACCTTTCCTCCATACCTACAAAAATGTTTAACAACAAGCTTTCCCAGAATGCACCATTCCCATATTTATATTTCCATAGCACTGTGGGAAACTCGTTTGGCACACGAGAACAACCTTTGTTATATAACTAGCTGAAGCTACATTGGAATTATTCCTCGAACAGAGGCTTCTAAGAGAAAAACTGACTCAGAGGGCATCTTAACATTTGTGTAGGTTATCGGTGACTTTCACGATAACTAGAAGACATAGCTGGTACTTTTTTGGGTAGAAGACAGAGAAACTGCATAACATGCAATGGTGTGACTCTCCCCAAAAAATGCTGCCTCTCTTGGAAGCCAAGCTCTAAGCAGACAGGAGACCCCATCTAGACCAGGGGACCCCCATGCAGATGCTGGAGACTGGGGTAGCAGGTAAGAATCAACGGCATCTAACACCAGACCCTGTTCCAATACCACCCACTCCACACAGAACTGGAAAGAGTTCCCAAGAAAGGGCTGAGCCCAGGCTAGGGAAGGGAAAGACAACACAGTTAAATGAGTAAGAAGGAAGGAGTGAGAAGGAGAAGGCATTTATGCTAGCCAACAGGCATGGGACACTCACTTCCACATAATGACAGAAATGAACCACTGAAAAACATCACAAAAATCAACAAGATGTCAACACAATGTATGAACGCAGATGCATAAATGAGAAAGAAACACAAAAGAAGGCAAGGGCTGTTGCCTAAGGAGAACGCTGGGTGCTAAGTAGGTACAGAGTTGTGGGAATTGGAAAATCATCACTTTGCAACCTTCACAATATAGTCTGACTCAGGCTAGAAGCATGAATGGGGAAAAAATCTTAGGGGAACTTGAGAAGCAGCAGGGAGTCATCATTATGTTAAATGTCTCCCTACTTACAGCCTACTAGTCAAGAGGGAGGAAAAAAAGCCATGCAGCTGAGAAATCAGATGCATGCGACTAGGGGACTGCAGCTGACATGCCTGGTGGAGGCACAGAGACATCAGCTGTGTGCAGCTCAGACAACCTGACAGGGTCATGGCATCAGAAAGCAGCCTGTCTGGGGAGGCAAAACTGCACCTAATCATAAAGATAAGAGGTAAAAAAGGATAAGGAATAATTTCAAATTAAAGACTTGATTTAAATGCAACATGAACCTGGAGTAGAAAAAATGTGATTAAGGACAGTTAATAATAAAAAAGTCAAATGATAAGAAAAAACAATAAAAAGTCAAATAATAAAGAGTCAAATAATAAAAGACATGAAAAAAACCATTAATTAATGAATTCAATAAATGTGCTATGGTATATAACATGTTGGGTAATGCATACTGAAGAATTTAAGATAAAGAGCTATAATGTAGGAAACAAACTCTCAGATAGTTAAAAAAACAGCACGTGCACACTTCCCTGATAGGAACAGAATAGAACACACACACACACACGAATTAGAATGCAAGAGCAAATACATCAAAATGGTACCAAAAAGTGAATATGAGCAAAGGTTGAGGAGAAACTCGATAATTTTTTGTAAGCTGAAAATTACTTCCAGGGGTAGGATCTGACTCAGTAAGTTAAGAGTACTTGCTGCACAAGTGTGAAAATCTGAGTATGAATCTCCAAAGCTCACATCAAAAGCCTAGAGAGGTTGTGTGCAGGCCTGTAATTCCATTTCTAGGGCATTGTGGATAGAGGTGGGAAGCCTGCTTGGATTTGCTGGTAGCTAGCTCACCTCCAAGTTCAGTGAGAGACATTTTTATTTTTTACTACTTAAAAACCTGTCTCTAATCAATGGAACTGATTTCACTTTACACATTAACACAAAGTACTTCTTTCATAATTAAAAATAGGCCGCATTTTCATTAATGCATTCTTCAATGCCTTTGACTTATTCAGAGCTTTACCAAAAGCTGCTTGTTTTCTAAATAAAATGTCAGTCTATGTACACTTGTGATGTCCGATTTCACCAGTATAGTACATCTGTGCCCATGCGCATTGTCCTTTCTGTTCAAAGCTGTACATGCAGAATGAAAGCATGAGGTGACTTCCAAGTCCTCAGTGAGGCCTAAATATTTCTCCACATTTCAAAACACGATTATTCATCAAATTACTTCATTTTGTTTCTCTTTTACAGCATGGTAATTGTATAAATTTTAAAAAGCATGTTTAGAAAGCATTGTATGTGGATTTAATCTTAAGTTACTGTAGGCTGGCTGTGGAGGTCTTGATCGCTCACCTTTACACCCTGCCCAGCTCTGCTCTGCCTGGCCCTGTCCACATAAGCCCATTCCAGAGCTGCTGGCATCCAAAAAGGTAGTCAGAACTGACAGCTATGTCCCTGCACTTCTGGAAGAGTCCATCATAAAGGAAGACTTTGCTCTCATCTAACACAGGCACAGAGGAGAGTGAGAGAACGAGTGTGTGGAGGTGGGTGGGGATATGTTAGGTCTGCCTCCGTGCTCGGGGCGCTACAGTCTCATAACCGGTCCCTGATCATGTCACTCTGCAGGACCCTGACGATGGGCTATGTTTGGCAGGGCAGTGGGAAGTGTGTGGTGTTTGGAAAAGGTGCTTGTGAGGGGTCAGTGGCATTGTTTAGGCCCTGGTAATTCATACAAGAAAGGCTGCAATCTGAACAAGAGAAACAGGGAGCGGAGGAGCGTGCTGCAGGGAAGACACTATTTTTTCATGGCTTCCATGAGACTGCAAATTTGCTTCCAAATCTGTCACTTGGCAATGATATAGAAGTTAAGAAAACAATGAGTTTGAAAAGACAAACACATAAAGTGTAAAATTCTGTAAACAGAGACAAGTTGTGTGAAAACTACAGAATACAATGAACAAAAAGCAAGAAAAAAATGTTTATACAACCTTGGTGGTGTAACCATCAAGGCAAATAATAAAGACAGTTTTAGGAATGGAAGGGGTAGCAAAGGCAAGCCTCCATGTGTGACCATAGCTTTTTAAGACTGAACGTGTACTTCTATGAGCTGAGTCATCATAAAAGTATCTTTTCATGTATGCATCATGACAGCGTATGATGCGAGGCATGTGGAGTGCCATAAGTGACAGAACACGGGGCAGCACCTACCCAGGTGGAATTGTTCCTTCTCTCTGGCTTCCCACTGGCGGCTGTCGATGTAAGCTGCGGAAAGCAGGCATCTTTTACCTGAGGGAGAGACAATCATCTCAAAAGGCATGTTGTTTCACAGACCTTTACCAAACATGACTTCTGTCATATCTGCAATTACCAGCGTATGTATTTCTTCAAATTCTAACATAATGCTCTAATGAATACCACATGGTTTACGACAAAATGCAGAACAAGCTGAAAAGCTTCTCGACAGTTTCAGAGGTGAGCATGCTGCTTATTTTCTTTCAACGTTAGAACTGAAAGTCATTTATGCTATTTAATTACAGCCCAGCTTTTCAGAGTCCTAAAATCATTCCCAGATCCCAAATAACCTGCAGTACTATTGTTAATCATTAATGGATGAGTTATCAATTCTGAAAACATCTCTATTTGACTTAGATTACCATATTTATCCATATTTTGCATAAAGGAAATAAAAGTATCTTATCAGCGACCCAGAACCCCATGAAGATAAAAGAAACCTGAAAGGTGAATTAGAAGTATCACACAGGTGGCAGAGCTGGATTCCCCAAAGCTGGGAATAAACAGTGCTCAGTTACACGGACTCCCAGAATAAACGAGAAAGACCTGATGGCAGTCTCAACAACAGTGAAACCTTCTACATCTCAAAGCATATTCTCAGGAAAGTGATAAAATAATCTACAACATGGAAAAAAAAATAAGTAACTTGTATCAGGGGCATAAAATACCTTTACAATTTAACAATGAGAGACAACCGACTGAAAGGTGGGCAAAGGATTTGAACAGATATTTCTCAAAAAAAAGGGGGGGTATGCTAGGCCTAGTGATACAAGTCTATAATCCCAGCCATGGAGGAGGCTGAAGGAGTAGGTTCCCAAGCTCAGGGCCTTTCTGGGCTTCGGAGTTAGTTCAAGGTCAGCCTAGGCAACTTAGTCTGAAAACCAGCAAGTACTGGGCCAGTAAGACGGCTCAAGGGGTTAGGGCTTGCTGCTAACCCTGGCAACCTGAGTTCAACGCTTGGATGGAGGGAGAATGCCCTCTAGCCTCCACACAGTACCAGAGCATATATGTGTTCCCCTCTACTACAAAGTAAATAAATAATGTAATAAAACTTTTTGAAGATTAGTACAAAAGGGCTGGGCAATTAGTGATAGCATGCTAACCCAGCAAACGGAAGGCCTCATGTTCAATTCCTAATACCACACACAGACACACACACACACACACACACACTGTCACACACAAACAATCAAGAGGCACAAGCAAAGATGCTTACCAAAACTGGCCAGTAGGGAAATAGAAAGCAAAGCCACCAACTATGAAGAACACAATCACAAAGCAAAAATATAGTCAGGGGTGAGAACTTTATCCATTGCTGGTGAGACTATTCAGTAGTGCAGGTGCATGGGAAAACAGACAGCACCCCCAAATGTTATCAGAATTACCAAGTGACCTAGCAATTCTACTCCTAGGTAGATGGAATAATGAAAACTTAAATTTGCATCAAATTTATATACCAATGTTCATGGAAGTATTTCTAATAGTGGATAAAAAGCAGAAATAACCAAAATATCCTCAGGTTATATATCAAAATTTGGTACATCATTATAATGGAACATTTCAGCAATTTAAAGATAAGAACTTTGAAAACATTATGTTAAGTGAAAAGTTTTCAGTTTCAAAAGAGCACATACTACATTCTACTTACATGAAACATCAGAGCAGATAAGTCTAAAGAGATAGGAAGTAGGTTACAAGTTGCCTAGAACTGGGAATGGGGATTGAGAAAGTGAGAGTAACTGGCAATAAATATAGATTTCTTTGGGGTGTGATAAAAATATCACACAATTGGTTGTAAAGATGCTTGCATAACTCTGAAAGTCTCAGAACTGTATACTTTTAATGTGTGAATTGAACAGCATGTAAATTCTACCTCAAGCAAAGGAAAAGAAGAACTCCAAAATAAAAGGCAGATACACAGCATCCTAACAGATGGCCCAAGCATTACAACCTGAGTTTTACATAGTTGGAGAAGGACTGAAGATGACACCTGACTTTGACCTCTGGCCTTCATATACAAGCATGTGCACACAAGTATGCATACACACATACTCAACACACATACTCAACACACACACTTTTTTATAAGTAAAATAAAACAACACATTAACCTTTCAGTGATGCTTTATGAATATCATATAGACCAAAGGTTTTTCCATTACTGCACACTAACTGAGGGTCTGTATATTAATGTTACAACCGAAGAATTTCTACAGCTGTGGGCAAAAGATGAACGGAAATGGACCAGAAGCAAAGACCTGGATCAGATTCTCCAACTTTACTCTGCATATGAATCTCATTAAAATGCAACATACAGTGGTTCTGTATGTTGCTGGTATAATTTTTTTTTTTATGTATACACCTTACCCTTGTTCACTCAAATACTGATTTCTCCCCCCACCCCACCCCCAACTCTCTGGTTTCAATCCGGATATCGCATTGTGATACTCACTCTAAGCAACCTGTCTCAACTCTTGTGTAAACAGGACAAAATAAAGCAACTAGACACAATATTGAGCAGGGAGGAGCCAGAAGGCAGGAGATGAGTGGGAGAAGGGGAGAGAGGAGAGCTAGGAGAGCAGAGCTGGAGGAGAGATCTTGGAGGAAGTGGAGCATGAACCAGACCTAAGATTTCACAAAAAGCAAGTATAATGTGTGAAATCTAAATGTTAGGAAACTGAGTGAGGGCTTGGATGTTTAGGAGGGAGTAAATATTGCCCAGCATTGTATTCTAGCTTAACTAAAAAACCAGTCTCTGTGTGGTGCTTTGGTTATACAGCTGTTTAAGATTAACAGCAAGCTTTACTAGAAGATAAACCAATAGTAAATATTAATAACCTCATACAACAGTATGTCTAGAGAGCAGACAGATTCCACACATCTAAGTGACTGGGTAATGACAATGAAAGTCCTCAAACCACATCTGAATTCAGGCTTAGGTCTCAGCCTGCCCAATCCCTCTCTGTACATGCATTTAAAATGTTTGCTTAGCCAGGCTGGAGGCAAAGGTGGGAGTGTCTACAAGTTCAAGGCCAACATGCTCTATATAGGGTTTCTAGCCAACCTGCCCTACATACAAGACCCTGCCTCAAAGACTAGAGTGTTTAAAATTTTCCCAAGCCTATTACTGTTAGATGGCTTTCCTTGGAGCAACAATATTCTCTAATAAGTGTCCTGAACAAAAAGAAATGTTTTCTCCATTGAATTCTATAATACTTTGAAAGACCAGAACTTCAAATTTGGTGAAAATCATATCTGTTCCATTTAAATCCTTACACACTTGTTATTTCAGCCTTTTTGTTTGTTTTGTTTTTTGGAAACAGTGTTTCTCTGTGTAGTCCTGGCTGTTCTTTAACTCCCTTTGTAGACCATGATGGCCTTGAACTCAAGAGATCCGCCACCCTCTGCCTCTTTGCCTCTGGAGTTCTGGGACAAATGGTGTATGCCACTACATCTGGCTCTATTTAGGCCTTTAATCAAATGTCTCCAAGCATCGTGCTTGCTTTGTTTTTAAAAGAAGGAAATAATGTGATTGTGGAAATGGATAAGCTTTAGTGTCACAATTTAACTTTTAACTCTTGCCTTGCTAATAATAAATGCTATAAAAAATTGGGCAAATCACACAGCGCTTCTGATTTTTTCTTCAAACACAGAATGAGAGAATACTGCCTGTCTGAGCATGGTGGTTAAGGACTCACTAGTGTCTTACTGTCTACTAAGTAATAGTACCCTGCAAGCTTCCTTCCTCTGACCTTTCCATTTATTTGTCTTGTTGTTGTTGCTCTATCTCATTTAATTCCATCTTTTTGTTCATTTTAGCTGTACTCTTTTATCCTATTTTAAGTAGACTAGATAGAAGGTTCAAAGTGTTGCATATCTGGTCATGAATTTGTCTAAAGCAGAATATTTTTCCAGCTCAAACATTTCAATGTCTGTAAGTCATTTATCCACATATCCAGATCTTGAGTGTTGGAGTAGCACGGGTGCACCTTACCATAAATTTACCAGTTTAAACTGAAACCAAACTGCTAAATTATTGGTTCTGTCAAGTTGCTCGATGTAATTTCCATTTCGCTGTTAGAATGGTTGCCCCAGACACTATAAGCAACCAACACAATCTCCCTTATCTACTACAGTGGGTCTTATTTGACTTCAAAGAATTTACCAGCAATCATAATTAAATATCCTGAGTAGCTCTACAAAGCATCCTTACTTTGGTGCCAAGTATTGTTCCTATCAATGGGTCAAATGTGGGATATGCAACATTCTTACCAGGTAGTTCAAACACTTTATCTTCAGAAAACTCTTGAGGCCAACTATGAAGTTTCTTAATGGCTGTACATTAAGCAGTGTGAGCAAGTGCGCTGCTTTTTTTTTTTTTTTAAACCTGTGTTAAGGAAGGTCGACTGAAAGCAGGAGATAAGCAGCAATGGAAACACCCAAGAGTGGTTGGTACATTTCACTTCTATAATATGCGGTTGTGACCACTGCAAACTTAGCTTTTGTAAATACTTTAAAATATGTTTTCATCATGAGGTCCACTAAAAAGGCTCTGAGTGATGTCAACTCAAGACCCCAACATGCTCTACCTGTTTACCTACACGTGGAAAACTAAAAAAACGTCAGGCAGACGTTGTGACCAAGGTCATCAGGTGAAGTGAGGCTAGTATTGAAAAATTCCTTCACGAAGTGACGACCAAGAGTCCGGACCATCAAGTACGAGGCAGTGAGGAAAACTTTTGCCTGATGCCCCTCCAAAGAAATCTCAGGAGGAAGAAAACAGTTCTAGCGCCAGAAGTAAACATATTCGGGTTTTTCCTGCTCAGCCAAAGACCTATTAGTTTAAAATATTGGACCTGCAAGACATACGCAAAACCTCTCACGTCACAGCATTCCTACACTTCTTTAAATTTGGATTGGCGGGTTCTACCCTTAAGGAGATGTTATTTTTTAATTTTTTCGGTACCAATACCCTAATCGGCTTCTCTAGCAACCGGATCCTAGAAGCATTTACGCTCTCTTTGAAAGCCCATCGCTCCCTTCATTCAGCGAACAGCGTGTTGAGACGTCTAAAGGAGCTGCAACTCCAAGGCAGCCGTCACCAACCTGCGAGAGAAAGGCGAGACCTCGATATTTTTCGAGCCAGGAGCGACCCACACCGCACCATGGGGGCCGCCATCTTGAAGCGTACCCAGTGAAACGCCGGCCCGGGGGTGAGGCTCGGAGGAGGGCGGGACAGAGCCCGCCCCCGCCGGAAGTGGGAAGATCACGTTGGACGCTTTCCCCCCTGCTCGAGTCCCACAGTTGGTGCAGTCCGGCCCGGAACAACATGGCTGTGGTCTTTCGGCCCTTGGAACGGCTGCGGGCGCCCCGTCCTTCGTTGAGTCCCGGGGCGACGGGCTCGGGCTCCGCCTGCTTCCGCCGCGCTCTCGGAGGTACCCGCGGCTTCACGCTGCGGAAGGAGGGAGGGTGGAAGAGACGGGGGCGTGAAAACCCAGCGGCGTCTGTCTTTGGAGGAGGCTGGTGCGCCCTTTTCTAGCTGCACGCGAGAGCATCCTGGTTTGCCTTCACCTGGTGCCTGGAAAGCCACGGGCAGCTAGGGTCTGGACTCGCAAAGTCCCACGTTGCCCTTTGAGAACATTCCTCATTCCTTGGGTGTCCTTTTCTGCAAGGTTTTGGTACGGAGTTTAAGAGATGGGAACCCGAGCCACGCTGCGTACATTCTAAAAGACTCGAGGCAGGCGCCCTCATCCCCCAAGTTATTCCTTACCACCTTTCTGAAAATATTAAACGTGAGACTGCTGAGTGACAGTAAAAGTATTTGACGTTCTGTTGGTCTTTTACATAAATGAATTCCTTTCTTTCAGTCAGCGTCCAGTGACAGAAGTACACATCTTTTCCCTGTCTACAAAGTAGGAAACAGTCAGGGTTGTCACTTGCCCAAGGGAGCTGGCAGATGACTATTTGAACTGAAGACCCGGGTCTGACAGCTTCACAGGACTGCCTTTTCATAAATGGCTGTTTTTGTTACTACCTTATCGTAACAGAACTCAGTGCATGCTTTATTGGCCAACCTTCATCTGTTTTTAATCTCATGCACAGCTAAGGATGCTGAAAGAAGGATACGTTACAGGCTTGCTAAGCTGTGGTCAGTGATTTCTGATTTAAGGCTACTGGACTCAGTACCGAGTCTTCAATTCAGAAGTTTCAAAACTGGAAGTCATGATGTAGCTTTTTCCAGTATCCCATGCTTCTCCCAAAGTAAAGGAAAGTGTGTGTGTGTGTGTGTGTGTGTGTGTGTGCAGTTGCTAGACCTTACTACAGGGTGTGTGTGTGTGTGTGTGTGTGTGTGCAGTTGCTAGACCTTACTACAGGGCAAATACCCGTTTGTCCTTCACATCTCATCTTGTCAACCAGTCTTCACACTCCCTTAATCACCACATTCTTCCAAATGTAAGACTTTTGCCAAAATATGCATCCAATAGTATACCGGTGTTTGTTTCCCCACCACGAATACTATAATATATATACCTCCATGGATGGATCATTGTTAATGTACTAAGTGAAGATGAGTTCATTAGAGGCAACCAAGCTCTTATGTTATTTGCTAGGGGGAAAAAACAGTCAAAATTATTTCACTTATTTTCTTTTTCTCATTTCTAGCTAAAAGATACCTACTCACAGATAGCGTTGTGAAACTAAGGGAATTTCAACATAAGAAGGTGGCTGTTGCGTATAACCTTCCTGGCACCAAAGGTAATGTTATCAGTTTTACAAATTATTTTATCCATTGTCTTTCAAATTTCCTCTTTGTCTCTAGTCATTCTTTCAAAACCCCTCAAAAAGAGAGAAGAAAGTGAACATTTGCTTAATTTCCTAGTCTACCTTTTATCTCATACTCTGCTACTTAAACTCTTCTCTTAGCCCTGCCCCCTGGGATCCCAGGAAATAGTAAAATTAGCCCTGTAGCTAATCATCTAGATCTGTGCCCCTCAGGATAGGATTTGAGGACTGGCATCAACATCAATTGGGAGATGGATGGAGATATGATTAGAAAGGCAGAAGATGATTTGTATTCACTAGTTCAAGATCCAGGTGACTGGCTTTCCAATGTTGGTTAATCCTTGGTGGAACGTAGCCCTTACTTGTAGGTAAATGAGACCACAGTGTAATAGTGCATTTTGGCTTTTTTTTTTTTTCCTGTAGAATCTGGGATTTACTTTGAAAAGTCCATTGTGTTTAGGGTGTATAGAAGAATCAGCACTAGCAAACTATTGGTATTTGTTGGGCCTGATTGGCACTTGAGGGTTATTATATTGTTTTTTGTTTTTATTCCTACTTTTGAGAGAGAGTTCAGGATTTAAGAGTGATTGCTGCTGTTCAAGAGAAGCTGAGTTTGGTTTGTAACATGCACGTTGGGTGGCTCACAACTGCATAGAACACTACCTTCAAGTCACCTGATGCCCTCTTTTGGTCTTTGCAAGCAGAAATGTGCACAAACCCATGCTCAGAGGTTTAATTAAATGCATTTAGTTAAAATACTTTTAAATTTTAAAACACTAAAAAACATCTTGCAATCTTGCTGCATTCATTCCCTCTGTTTTACAGGTAGAATTTTTTTAGAACTTCAAATTCCTTTATAAGGATATCTAAGACTTCTGGCTTTTCTTGTTTCCTTTTTAAGAGAGCTCTTGTTTGTCACTGTTGACTTGTTAAATTTGTTCTTAGATGAGTTACATCCGTCCGTGATACATACTAACCACTCTCACCCTCCACTCCCTGCCATCCCTTCCAGAGCCTTCTCTCCCTTTCATGTCTGTTAGCTTGTCTTGTGACCTAGTGAAATAAGTTGATTTCTTCAGATCGAGGCCCAGCTCTCTTTCCTGTCATGCCAGATGCTGTAGAGCTGCTGGCTGGCACTTCATGCCTCCATCCCTCCCATCCTGCGGTCCTCTCGTTGCTTCTTACTGATCCTGTGGTGGTGCCACTGTGGAATCCAGAGATGAACCCTAGCAGTCAGGGAGAATACTTTTATCTTCACTTGAGTGCACCCAGTGTGGAGTCACTGAAGTTTTTAAAATTTTTATTTCTTTCACATATTTTTAAAGATTTTTTTTTTTTAATTTATGTATGTTGGTATTTTACGTGCATGTCTGTGTATGTACCATGTGGTTGCAGTGCTCACACAGACCAAAAGAGGGTGTTGAATATTTTAAAAGTGGAGTTACGGATAGTTGTTAGCTGCCATGTAGCTCGAGAGCACTGAACCGGAGTTCTCTGCAGGAGCAACAAGTGCTCTTAACTGCGCAGCCATCTCTTTTTATCTTTTTATCTTGGGTGTTTTTTAGCTATGTGAGGTTTGCAGTTAGGAAGGACTCCCTGCAATTGTCTGCTATGTCTAATTGCCATGGTCTTCACAAAGCTATGACAGCTGTGAACGTATTCTGAAATTCAGTCTAAAAGCCCATGCCTATCTACTCTGTAGTCAGACTGGTATTCACATAGTTCTGACCCTATTTCAGCACTTTAGGAACCCACAATGACATTTATTTTCAGGCCACACTTTGTACAGACTGTCCCATCACGGCGTTTATTGAGATTCCCTACTTCCAGGAAACCCTCTGTCTTGCTCAGAATAACAACAGATGTGAGAACAAGACTCTTCCTGCTGTGTTGGTATCATTCATTCACTTGCCCTGTATGACAATAACCTGCCTTCCTGCGTAGACTTAGCTCTGCGGGAGGAGCCATAACTGTGTGAGAGAGGCATTGCTCGGACTATGATTATGTGGTAAATACCTACTATATGGTAGGCCCCATGCCAAATTCTTTCTGTACTTATCCTCATGCAATCCCATGAGGTATAGGCACCATGGACTTTGCTTTGGGCATGAGGAATGGTATTTCACAGACAAGGGTCTTTTCATAGTGTGTGTCAGGTCATCTGTAAAATGATCACCTGGTTCTGAGGGGAAAGATTGAAAGTTCCAGTGCCTTGGTCACAAACCATATAGGTCTATCCTTGTACACCAAAAACATGTGACTTGGCTCTCGCTCTTATATTGCAAGTGTACATCAGTAGCATTCCTTCAAAGCTCTGGGCCTTGTAGCAAATCCTTGGCAACTTCTTGGCAACTCCTGAACCCGGAAGCCCTACCTTTTGCTTCCTGCATTGTGTCTCACAACAGTGTTAAGGAAAGTACTGCTCAGAAGCCGTGCTCCCTTTGGTGTTTGTTCCCATAGAAACACTACTCTAGAGATTGTCATTAGTGCAAAGACAAGGGACCAAAAGAGATAGTGATGACCTGAAAATGGTTCTGTCGCTAAAGAGTGCTAGTTTTAGAGAACTGGTTTTTGGTTGGCTTTTGGTTGGTTGTTGGTGGTTTTATCTTTGTTGTTTTCCCTCTTTTTTTTTTTTTTTTTTTTTTTTTTTGGCTACTTTCTTATAACATAGTAAAGACAGGCCATGAAGATGAAAGGGGAAAAGCTGAATTAAATGCAAGACCACAAACTATGCCTGAATTACTTGGTCTAACCACTGGCTAACTCCATTGTAAATTCATATTTTTCTTTTACTTCACTTCTTGCTAATTGATGGTTTGAGGATCTGGCTATATTTCCTCCTCTTATGAGTCATCTGTATTTTACTTATTGGGACTTGAATGGTAGTTGTCCAACTTGAGAGTGCCTGAATATCACCCAAAGAATTCCAGAGACACCGCTACCCCCTCAGTTTGTGTTTTCCAGAGACTCAGGTGGAACATGGCCCAGAATTGCCTACGACACAGGTCCTTGGAGACCGTCGTCAGACCCCACTGCTCTAGACATGCTGGCCAGTGAAGCGAGCCATGACATGAGAGGTACCTCTGGTACCTCTCAGCTGTGGCTAGGCTTCCTGTCACTGAGGTCAGCCTCCTTGCAGTCCCGCTCATCCTGAGAGATTGTGCTTCTTTACAGAAATCTATTTCAGAAACTTGGAAGAGAAGTTGACCCAGAACAAACTCATTTTGAAGGAAGAGTTGAAAACCTTGCTTCACCTGTGTCAGTCCCGGGAGGATGTAGAACTGGCGAAGGCTGTCATTTACAGGTGAGGCATCTCTTGAGAACCCCACCAGCCTTCATCACCCCTTGCTCTGCCCTTCCCAGGGCGAGCCCATCCACCGTCACTTCTACATACCTTACCCAAAAGCCTGCCTTCAGCTACGGATGTTGATACTTACTCAGGGGCCAAGTGTAGAAAAGCAGCTCAGACACCACCAGCACGCTGGCCAGTCCTCCAGCTCCCATCCCTGGCTCCTCTGCAGCCTCAGTCACAGAGGAGCCTTTATTTCTGCATGGTCTGTCACTTCCCCTCTCCCTGGCACCAGTGGCCTCCTTGCCCTCCTGCCCGCTCTGTCTGCTTTTAGGTATTTCTAGAGAACTCTGTCAGAAAGGAAGCACTGCACAAACCGAGAAGATTTCCCTTGGATTT
This sequence comes from Meriones unguiculatus, assembly GCF_030254825.1. NCBI lineage: Eukaryota > Metazoa > Chordata > Mammalia > Rodentia > Muridae > Meriones > Meriones unguiculatus. The sequence continues at coordinate 72,186,231 of NC_083354.1, read as the reverse complement.
CAGATGCTTCCATGCTCCTCGATGTGGTCTCACCCTTTCTCCCTCTCATGCCCCACTGTCCATTTGCCTGGTGTAAGCAGCACAAGCCTGCACAAAGCTGGGAACTGCTGGGCTTTGGGGCAGCACCGCACACAACTCAGTTTCTCCTAGCTAAGGCGATTTGTCTGGCCATACTGATGTTGGATGTAGGGAAAGGGATCCCACTTCTGGATAGTTGGGGCAGCAGAACGTGTTGGGTAGACTGGAAGTGATGGGATTATCTTTAAAGCCAATCTGCAAATATTTACTTATTTTCATAGGCTTTTTAAAATGCTAATGTTGTATGGTTTGGGTAGGTTTTCTTTTATATAGTTCGGGTGGGTTTTTTTTTATTTGATTGATTTTTGAGACAGGCTTTGCTACCTATCCCAGGTTGGCCTCCTGTTATCCTAGACTGGCCTTGCATGCACAGTTTTCTTCCATTGGTTTCCTGAATGCTGAAATTACAGCCATGTGTCATGACACTTAGTTCCTCTTAGTCCCAGTTATTACTATATAAAAGATAGTATTCTCTAAATTAATATAACATACTCTAATCTTAACTATTTATATATTAAGAAACCATAATTTAGTGGCAATACAGTATTCCACCATATACTAACTAGGTATTTTAAACAACTGTTTCCTGTTGTTAGAGATCTAAATTACTTCTAGTTTTTCCTCAGCACAAATAATGTCATGGTGAGTAATTGTAGAAAACTTAGGTACTCTTGTTTCTGTTTGGAGTCAGAGAGTGTGTTAATCAGTTTTTTTATTACTGTAATGAAATACCTGAGACAATCTACAAATGAAGAAAGGAGATTTCTTTGATTCACAGTTTTGGACATTGTAGGGCATGACACTGGCATCAGCCTAGGTCTCCTAAAGGTCATACTGTGCTGGTCAGTGCTGGTAAACAGTCACATCTCAATATCAGAGGCCAGAAAGCTGGTGGGACCAGACTCAGGCTTTTATGATAACTCCTCTAGAACTTGAGGTGATCACGTGAAAAATACTTAATCCTTTTTGAGAGCAATATTTCCATTTGGTCTAAGGACATCCCATTAGACTCCACATTGGGCAACCAAATTCAAACTATGACACAGCCTACCAATAAACCTGCAGGTTGTGTCAGCAAAACTAATTTTATGTTATCATTTGAGACTCTCTGGCTATTTTTCTCTTATATTTTTTTCTTACCCTAAAGCCATAAAGAATAATACAACAGGATAAAAGTTCTGTATACTCTTTTTGCTTTTATATTCACCATACACATCCAAAGTGTGACTGTAGTTCTCTGCTGAGGCTCACGACATAACCCAGTTGCTTTTGGCACTTTTGTGAACAGCTGAGGAGGTTGGAAGAAGGGCTAACCAACCTGTTGTCTGTCTTCCTGAGACGTGCTGAGCTGAAGCGGAAGCTCCTCTTTATTGAGCCACAAATGGGAGTGACGTAGGCCTCCTCATAGCCTTATTCTGCTGTTGTTTGATTTACTGGGAGATTTCAGATCCGCCCTGTTATTGGTGTCATTTTGAATGTGGATATCAAATCAGGGAAACTTTGGCTTTCTGTTTTTAATCTGACACAAGTTTGTCATTTACTGAAATACTTACGGATATTGAACGTGCCTTATGTTTTTACATGAGCTAACGTTAAAAGAATTGCCACCTGCCAAGCAAACCGTATCCAGTTTGCACAAAACTGGAATTCTTATTTCCACTTCACAGATGAGGAGCTGTTACTCCAGATGATTCATTGATTTACTCACAGTTACATAGTCTGTAAATAGAAGAGCTAGATTTGAGCCAGCACACCGAAGCAGTCTGAGGTCCTTAATCGCTATGCTTTCTTGTCTTTAATAACTCAATTCTCAAGTATTATAATGAAGCAGGTCACATGTTTACTGTCACTGTATTTGGCCTGTGGTGCTTACAACACCCCAGCCCTAATACAACCCAGCTTTCCTCTGTTATTCCAGCAGAAGGTGAAATGTTCTCTAGGAAAGTCTACATTTTAAAGTCATTTACATCATGAAAATCTGACTCGCATGGAATCAGGAGGCTCTCCTTTGGTCACCAGACTGTCATCGCAGATGCCTATAGCAGCTCTGGCTGGTTACTGGAAGTAGTTTTCTGCTGGTTAGTTTCAGATGGCTGACTGGCCACTTGTAGACCTTAGGCCGTGTAGTCAGATGGCACTGCCATTAAAATTAGCCTTTCCCTGGGACTGAAAACTTTAAAAGTGCATTTAATTTTTTTTAGCAAATGAACTTAGAATAGCAGAGGTTGATGCTGTATGACATCCTATGTGGGCACGGTGCCACCTGAGAGCAAGGAACACCTCCCAGCTCCTGTCCTTTGTTGTGTAGGTGGGGCCCATTCTGAGGAGACCCCACTGTGTCTAACATGCTTGTGCTCATTCCTGGCCCAGCAGGTAGTTGCTTAATTTAGGGGATGATTACAGTGTGTGTGTTACTTCTTTTATTTCACAGAATGTGTTGGCCTCTAACAAAACTTCTTTGTTTCAATGCCCAGTATACTAAACACTGGAATTCCTGATTTTATTCAAATCCTTGTTTCTCCTAAACTGGGAGTTCCTTATTCTTCATTGTGTTCCCAGCATCTAGTAGAGTGCACATTGCGATCTGTGTCTGTCCTTGTGTGTGTGCTGTATGTGTGTGTGTATACATATGTGTGTGTACACATATGCATGTATGTGTGTGTGCGTGTGTGCGTATACATGTTCATGTGTGTATATGTTTGCATCTGAAGGTGCACATACATGGTTAGAAGTCACAATCAAGTATGTTTCTCAGTTACCCTAAACCTTGTTTTTTGAGTTCCACATGCATGAGCCTGGCTTTTACATGGGTGCTGGGGATCCAGACTTGGGTGTTTCTGCTTGCTGGTTGAGAGCCACTCATTCCTGTATCTGTTTTTGCTATGCCCATCTTTTTGCTCATGGAGTAACTTTAATTGCCAGGTACCATGCAGAAAACAGAAATCTCACTTTGGGGGAATATAAGTTTGGGCCCCTTTTCATGAGGCTGTGCTATGAGATGGACCTGGAAGACTCTGCTGCAGAGCTCATCAAAGACAAGGTAACTTTACTCCTTCCCCGCCACTGCGGCCTGGCACTCTGGGGCCATTAGGAAAGAAGTCCTTTCCATTGCATATTGTTTACTGGACCTGCAGGGAAACGCTACTGGGCTGAACAAACAAGCTCTCTGCTTTTCAGTGCTTCCTTGGAGTTGACTCACAAACAGACTTAAGTGTCTCAGGAAGTGAGACACAGTGCAGAAGTGATGTCCTGCTGGCTATCTACTTTGGATGCAGGTGGTGACCCAGGACACATCTCAGGAGTTTCTATCCTGCATCTACACTTATTTTTGTGTTCTTTGTTTTTGACTGAAGACTAAAGTGGTCAGGGTTTAAAATACTTTTATATATTTTTGTTTTCTTATTCTAAAAAAACAAAACATAATTTTGCATACCCATGAGATAAGGGTACTTTCCATGCAAGCCTGATGACCTGAGTTCAATCTGTGTAACCTGTGTAAATGTGGAGGGGAGAGAATCGAGGACACAGTGGTCCTCTGACCTCCATGGCATTTTTCTTTGAGACAAGTAACCCAGGCCGGCCTTTAGCTTGAATTTTCCTGCCGCGGCCTCCCGAATGGTGTGATCACAGATATGTACAACCCTGCCATTAGGGTTGCCCTTCTTTAAGAACACCATGCATGCAGAAGATGGGCGTAGTGTATTAATGAGTAGAGGAAAGGTAATTGAAGACCAGTTTCACTATTTGATATTATATTCTAAGAAAGAAAGGAAGGAACAAATGAAGGGAGGGAGGAAGAAAGGAAGGAGAGAAAGAGAGAAAGAAGGAAGGAAGGGAGGAAGGGGCTGGGGAAATACTCAGTGGAAAAAGTACTTAAAAGGAGTTTGCTGAGTTTGCTCCCCAGAACCCATATTTTAGAAAAGCCAGCATAGCAATACATACTTACGATCATAACACCTAGGAAGTTGAGATGTGGCTTCTTGGGGTTCATTGACTAACTAGCCTAGCCTACTTGTGCATTCCAAGTCCATGAGAGACTCTGCCTTAAAACACAAAAGGGGTAGAAGCAAGCAAAGAAAATGATATACAGGGTTGTTGGCCTTCACATACACTGACATACATGTGCATACCTATCCACACATACACATGGTTACAGTCTAGTAGTATGTGTGTATTAAAATCTGGAAAGTAAACTGTGTCTTCAGGGTAAGAACTATTAAAATCTCACTTTTTATGTAATTTGTGCCCATTTAATATTTTAAATAATTATTTTAATGTCACAATTGAAAGACAATATAAACTTTATTGTTATGCCAAAGCTATGAATATGACAATAAAACCAAATGTGAGTAATTTCTTAGACCTTATATATGGAAACTCCATGTGTAAGAAGGTCTTCTGTAGAACAGAGTGAACTAAATTAGAACTGAGGCCTGAGGCCTAATCTTGCTTCTATAACAGTTTTCCTTCCACTGTCTCTATATTCTCATCACTGGCCTCTGTAGCCCCTGGTGGTGACTGAGACTATGGCTTTGTTTTTCTCACTTCTCTTATTCCCTTGTTCACTGTCTCCCCGACCCACCTAAACTCTCCGAGACTAAAACCCAACTAGCAATTATAGCGGACTTTTTTTTTTTTTTTTGAGACAAGGTTTGTCTATGTATTCTTGGCTGTTCTGGACTCGCTTTGTAGACCAGAGTGAACTCACAGAGATCTGCTTCCTTTGCTCCCAAGTGCTGGGATTAAAGGCATGTGTGGCTGCTGCCACCGCCGCCGCAGCTGCTGCTGCCGCCGCCGCCACCACCACTGTCTTGTTTATCGGTCCTTTTTCTCAGCATTTAGGATCTACACGGTAGGCTCTCATGAAAGAACAAGGGAGAAAACTACTTAATGATGTATGAATATCATCACATTATGTCATTCAAAATGCTGTGATGTAAAAGAATTGAACTGTTGTAAAACATGGTGATGATAGTAACATAATTTATCCTTTAAAGTTTATGACGAGAATAGATCTTTAAGTTTCTTGAGTAGGTCTTAAGTACTAAATGTTACCTGACTTAGCTGTTCTGCTTTGGGTGTATTTTAAAAACAAATATAATGATTTAAGTACAGGATGGTTTTGTCTATTTAATATGTTAAAAATAATGTTGCGAGCCACTGTTTCAGAAGTAGATAATTGTGTATCACATGCCTGTGCTGAGTACAGTTGGGACCTTCTCTCCTTTATTCTGGAATCAGCTTGCTGCTGCTATTTGGTATTACTCGTTGGAAACAGGTTCACAGCCACGTTCCTACTTCTTCACTACTCAGGAAACCAAGAGTTTTCTTGCTTCTTGTCTAATGGGGCCATTCCCAGAGCTATAACAGTGTTCAGCAGTTAAGCTTTAAAAAAAAAAATCCTTTGTACACTACACTACTAGAGAATTTAGGAAGCCACAAAATAAAACTTGTAGATAAGATGTAGGCCCTGCAAAGTGACTCATGCCTTTAATCCCAGTACAGGAGAAGTAGAAGCAGGTAGGTCTCTCTGAGTTTGAGACCATCCAGTGATCTACATAATGAGTTACAGAACAGCCTGTGCTACCTAGTGAGACCTGATCTCAAAAAAAGAATAAGTATGTGGCATCCCCTTAATAGTCTTAACTTTTGACCAGACTGTATTGTTTCTCTTCACTAGCATTTACGAGGTTTCTTCCTAGACTCAACATCATTCAATATTTTGATGGATATATTATTTACCAAAGGCAAATATGAAAGTAAGTATTACATACAGTCTGTGGTTATGGAAAAACTTAGTGGACCAGCAGCTGGGGTGGGAAGGGCCGTAGAAGTGACCCTTAGGCTCCTACTGAGGAGCCTACTGTGACCTCACTCCTTAAATTTGAAAACATCTCATGTGTGGTGGCTGAAATGAATCACCCCAGGTTATCTAAAACCCCAGCAGACTTTCCTCCTCCTGCTTGACCTATGGTTTAATTCAACACCTAGATAATTGCTATTTAACTGTGAGGAAGGGCTTTTATCTTGATGAAATCTGCTTTTGGTAAGTGGTGCTGAACTGGTTAGAGCTTTGGCAGCGGCCCGTAGGCGCTGCTTTTAACCCTGCTGGCCACTTTTCCCTTCTCACAGGTGCACTGGAAGTGTTGATTGAAATGAAAAACCAGGAAGTAAGGTTCAGCAAAGACACTTACATCCTTGCTTTTGCAATTTGCTACAAACTGGTGAGACTATTCCCCTTAACTCTCAAGGCACTGGGAATTGAGTAGTAGCAGAGAGGATTTTTCTTTCTTTCTTTCTTTCTTTCTTCCTTCCTTCCTTCCTTCCTTCCTTCCTTCCTTCCTTCCTTCCTTTCTTTCCTTTTTTCTTTCTTTCTCTGGTTCTCCTCTATTTTCCAGCTGGAGCAATTATTTTAATTTTTAAATGTGTCCATTTTTAGAAAACTCAAGTTAGCCTTGTCAGATAATTTTATTATGGGGAAAGTGATCATTGCCCTTCTTTGGCAAGCATGGCAGTCTTGAAGACAGGAGACAGGTTCCTGCTGAGCTCCGGAGTCCCTGTAGGTTAGTCTATCTAGACCCGCCTTCCTGTTGCCCTCTGAAAACCATGCCATCCTCCTGGGTGCGAGCTCCACATATGATTGCTGTTTTTTTGTTTTGTTTTCAGTACTGTTGTTTTTTTGTTTTGTTTTGTTTTGTTTTTACATGGGTTTCATCTGTACGCATTCTGTACACCACATGCATGCCTGGTGCCTGTGGAAGCCAGAAGAGGGTATTTGACCTCCCAGATACAGAGTTGCACAGAGTTAAGAACAATCTTGTAGGTGCTGGCTATTGAACCCTAGTCCTCTACAAGAGCTGCTCTTAATACTGCACCATATCCTGAGCCCTGCTACCACATAGATAGCCTAACCTAATTGCAAATGGTCTTGGTATAACTTAATTTTTTTCTTTTGTTTTTGAAATTATAATGTAATTATAACATTTCTTCTTCCTTTTCCTCCTCCCAAACCTTCTGATATACCCCTCCTTGCTCTCTTTCAACTTCGTGGCTTTTTTAAATCCGTTTTTACATGCATGTATGTATATGTGTAGATGTGTGTATTCCACAGTACAACCTGCCCAGTCTGTATAACGTGTATGCATGTCATCAGGGCTGACCATATGATATTGGACAACCAATGGATGTGCTCTTCCCTGGGAAGACTGTTTTTCCACTCTGCACACTCCTTAGTCTCCTGTAATCTTTGCGTAGGGCTGAAGCCTGCGGCCTTTCCTCAGTCCACATTGTCATGTCTACTGAGCTTAATTTTTCAAGTGACTTCGGGTAGGCTCTGGGAAGTTATTACAGAAGGAAATCTGAGATACTAAACGCGGTTAATCATTACATTTAACAGTTCATGACATTGACTGAGCAATCCCATCTCCTCACAGAATAGCCCGGAATCTTTTAAGATTTGTACTACTTTAAGAGAAGAAGCCCTAATTAAGGGAGACATTATCTCCAGGAGAGCATCCTGTTTTGCAGTGGCATTAGCTCTCAATCAGGTAAGGCCTTGGGGCAGAGGAGACAGAAGGGGCTTAGAAGTGGGCAGGATATTACTGCTTTTCTTTGTTCTTGTTTTTCATTTGTTTTTGTATTGGAAAGAAGTTCCATAAAAAAAGTAATTCCTCTCTTTATCACAGCAGTTTGCTGCTATGCCTATGCCTGCAAATAACCTTTTTACTTGTAGCTGAAGACCCAGCATGCATTTCTATTTAGATTGGTTGGGCCAAGATACTGTGAAGACTCAGAATGAAGCTGCAGTCTAAGGGAGTGTCTTTATTACATATGCTTCCTGTGCTGCGTCCTCAGATCTTTTTAAAGTAGTTCTCTCCAAAGTTAGATGAGCAAGGACTCCTGAGTCAGTCCTTGCTAGTTAGATCCATCTGCTATTTTGTAGTTGGAGCCTTAGCATTCCTTTAGTCCCTTATCCCCTCCCTCACTGACAAATGAAGCAGCCAAAGCCCAGAAAGAAAGGTGAAACCCTCGAGATTGATCTGGGTGAAGGACAAAGTGCAGGAACACCTGCTGTCTTAAACCTCTGAGATTCCCTGTTGGAAGACCGAAAATATATGAAGTACTTGGCACATTTGCTATGTGAAAAATGAAAATCTTACGATATGAAACTGTAACCACACTCAGTTATTGCCCAGCTGGCCAAACAAGGCTGGGAGCTTTTACTTAAAACTGATTAGAATAGGTACTTAGAACTGACAGGATGATGGTTTCCCTAAGCTGGGGACGGCTTACGAGGGTACACCGACCAGGCACCAACTGGGCATGAGGTGTCTGGTGTAGCAGTTCGCCTGTCTGTCTGAGGAAGTTGTTTCATGTCTTCCTACTCTGCTCAATGACATGTCTCAATACTGAAGTCTCATCTGAGACACGTGTCCCAGTCTTTCTGTAGCTCTTGCAGAATGCAAGAGTGCTCTTATGAATGCAGATAAACCTCCTGCCATGTGTTTGAATCTTCTAGCTGAGCTTTGTTCAGGACTTCTTATCACTCTTCCCTAGCATCAGCCTTGTCTAAGAGCATCAGCCATTGTTTCTGTTCATTTTGATCACATTTGCATCTGTGTACCAACACCTTTTTAGTCTATTTGAAGTTTTTCTGAATCATTTTGGTTTAGGTATATCTTTTATATGTTGCAGAACTTCAACTTGGCTTTCCAATAGGACATTAGTCTTTCTTAATCTGTTTATATTCATATGACAAGTGGGATCTTAGGTGGAATTATATTTGATGCTTTGAGTGTTTAGAACTTAAAATATTTTCTGGTAGTTGGTTTTCATTGCTTTATACTACTACGTTACTTTTAAAGTGAGGTTGGTGAATTTATGAATGAAGAAGAAGGACAGGTGCTTAGAGAAGGACAGTGACTTCTCTGCTGTGTCTGTGAAAGGAAGGACAGTGTTTTTCTGCAGGCGGTTTGCTCAGTGTGTAGATAACTAGGTGCCAGCCAGTGAGGCAAACCAGAGCTGGTGGGGAGGCTTGCTCTTCGCGTGGCCCCTGTATTTCCTTGCAGCTACTCTACCTCATTAATACTAGAGTCCTGAGAAACCTTGTATTAGGCGGTCTTCATCTTGAACTTTGGAGAATTGGGTGGAGACGCTGCTCTGAATGGGCTGAGCGCAGCCTCAGCAAACCTTGAGTCACCATCACAGGTCATCCCGTCCTGAGCCCGCTCTACTGCCTAGGCCAAAGCCCTGTTGTTACATGCTTTTCTCAATCTAATTCCTGTGGCAGCAGATACCAATAGTGAAGTCAATGTGTTTTCTTAGTGGAATTTTAGCTGATAGTTACCTTTTGCAGTGTTTGCCTTTCTCTTAAATATACCCAGTTTATTAGCTTTAAAGAAGAAGTGAAGGAGAGGCATTGAATACTGCACTCTAAATTTTTTATACCCTTGTTTTCCTTTTGTGTAGTGTACTCCCTTCCTTTCCAGGTGCATAGCATTCACACAGTTCTGTAATCTAATCTGCACAGTTGTGGGCCTTCGTGTCTTGATGCTTTTTGCTCATTGCCATGGCTTGCTATTCTTCCAGAGTTCCAGACCCTTTGCCTCTAGCGTGCCTTCTTGTAAGTTCATCGAACAAATCATATTACCTGAGCTCTTGACTTTTATTTTTGCCAGATTTAGCATTTTGAGATAGCACCTGCTTTGGAGGGTGTTGGCTGTTTTTAGGCTCTGTCTTCTGTATGTGTCTGGCCCCGGTGCTCCTGTGAGGTCTGTCTGATTTCGTTTCTATACCTGATATATGAAAACTTGTTCCGTTCTCATTTTGTCCTCTGTTTCTGGCACGTCATTGTGCCAGAGCTTCCTCTACTAATCATTCTCTCAGGTTTTGTTTGTTTGTTTGTTTTGTTTTGTTTTGTTTTATTATTATGTCCTTTTCCTCTTTTATTTTTCAAACTTTTTTAATCCACTTCTTATACTGGTTCTCTTTTGATTGCTCACCACTCAAAAGTATAAATTTCTTTTAGAAACTGTTGGCAGGAAATTCACATCAGTGAGGCAGAACCCCAGAATCCTAGTGTGGACGGCAGGCTTTGCGCTGTGCAGCAGCTCCACATTGTAAGCTGCAGTCCTGCGTATGCATGCCCACATAGTTTCTTCCTGGTCTATGGCAACAGGATGTCAGGATGCAGCCTCTTCTCTGCTGCAAATATAGCCTAGTGACGAACCTGCACCACCACTCACCTGTGCCTTCCTAGGGATCCAGATTTGCCCCTTTGTCCTAAAGTTAACACCAGTCACTGTAGGCAGGCACTTAAGTGATAGAGTTTAGGTTGTACTGGTGGAGAACCCCCTGGAAAGTAGAATGTAGAGGCCCTTTCTGTAGCTTGTAGGACCTTTGCCTGATTCCCCCCTCAACCTTGCTGGGCTCCATCTCCAAGGATTCTGACCATATACCCACTTCTGTGGTTTGAGGCTTCACCAATAATGCCAATGATGAGGTTTGCTTTCTGCCTCTCATTGTTCTTTGCCCTGCTCCCCAAAAGTTGGCTCCAGTAGAAGAAAGGAAAATGCCTATTTAATGAAATGCCTCCAGTTTAAAAACTAGGTTCAGAGAGATTGTTGAAAGAAAAGACGCCATGTCTCTGGGTAAAAACCTTTATATAATATTTGTTTAACTTGGTTATTTAAAACATTTCGTTGTTGACTGAAAACCCTGAGGCCCCATGTGTAGGAACATCTGCTTTCTGTAAGTGACCTGTAGGAAAACAGAATGATGGCTGCATGCTTTGGAGTAAGACTTTTGTTTTCTGTTCCAGAACGACGTGGAAAAAGCTATGTCCATTTTCTCTCAAATCATGAATCCAGAAAGTATAGCCTGTACTAACTTAAATGTAAGTGGTTTCCTTACAGTTTAAAGTGAGTTGAAATGTGGTAACATGTCTGCGTGCAATGGCCTGATTGTCCAACACTGTCATTTAGTTCAAAATAATACTCATTTACCAAACTCCATTCTGTGAAGAACCACTCCTGTGAGAGAAGTCATCACCATTGGGTTTCTGCTGGGGGGGGGGGAGAGTTGTTGTCATGAATGGTGGGAGATGGATCTGTTCAGGTATATGACAGGTATACTCTGAACATGTGAGAAGGCTGTAGGTTAAGGTGGACAGACCTACAAGGTTCCTTCCCAGGCCTTGGGTGAAGCCTGTGTGCTAACTGCATCCCATGACTGATCACTCAGTCGTGGTGTGCTTGTGACTGGTAAGCTAGTATGCTTGCTATGCCGCCAGTAGGCACAGTTTGCAGTCCTATTTTATTGTCAGTCTGCCAGGGATATCCACCCTTTAGCTTATCTGGACTCCTGTGCCACCTTGTGGGGCCTTGTTGTGTGGGTCTTTGAGGGGCTACACTCATTCAGTGAAGACATGAAACATACAAACTGAAAATGAAAATTTTCTCCCAGAACGCTAGGAGCACCTTAGTAATAGAGATCACAGCAAACCCTGTCACTGTTCCTCATTTTAAAGCAGTGAGTTAAAGAGAACATATCCCCACTCAGCCAGCCCCACTCAGTACACAGCCCCTTCCCTGTGTACTGAGTGTGTGCGCGCGCTGTGTGGAGTTGAGGAAGACAAGCTCCCAACTATTTATTTATTTATTGTGTGGGTATTTTGCCTGCATGTATATATGTGCACCATATGCATGCCCAGTGCTTATAGAGGTCAGGAGAGGATATCAGATCCCCTTGAACCGGAGTTATGGACATTTGTGAGCTACTCCATGAGTACTAGGAGTCAAAATGAATCCCGTGCTAGAACTACAAGTGTTCTTAACCATTGAGCCATCTCTCCAATCCTTTAAGTTTTCACTTCACTTCTCAAGATCTTGTCTTCTAAAACAATCCAGGGGTTAAGCTGAAGAACAGAATACAGCTTTGTGGAATAGAAATATGTAAGCACCCGTGTGATATGAACTAGGCCACAGCCAGGCAGTAGGTGTCTCGAGACAAGAAAAGGCACAGCCGGGCTGCAGAGTAAACTACAGAGCGTGAAGGAGGGCTGCTGAGGTTGGAACTGAAACATCCCCTGCTGGCTCATGTGTTCTGTTGCCAGCTGTGGGGCTGGAGGGATTAGGTGGAATGACAGTGCTTCCCACAGATTGCTTTTGCTGAGACCTTTGATAAAAGAATACACGGTTGATTGCTTGCTAATAACCACCTCCTACTAGATCTGAGTCCCTGGGTCCAATCTACAGGATTCTTGTCTTAGACTTTGTGTCTGACGTTAGCTTTCTAAGTGTGCCCTGAAAGCTTATCTAGTCCCGAAAGTCCTGTGGGTACTGGTGCAGGGGAGCCTCTGAGGATAATTCCTATGGGCAGAGCTGAAAGTTATTACCTGTAAGTATTACTGTCTCCTCAGAAGCTTGGAGCTATGTCTGAACCCGATCCTAGGGCTTGTTACAAAAAGACTCCTTTTATTAACTTACTCCATGTCAAACAAATGCTGCCAGTATCAAAAACTGCCTACTTCCTGCACCAGGCTAACTGCATCATAACCCCCTCGTCAGTCATCTCAAGAGAAGGACTGTATTACTTTTGTCTTCTTGGTTCCCATTAGCGATGGACAGCTCTTGTGTCCAGTGTGTAACTGCTGTAAGCAAGCACTGAGTGACCTAGAGTAACTAGAGAGTACCCTGCAAGTGTGCTCACTTCCTGTTGGGATGGGATGCTTGCTGGCACCAGCTAGCCACGTGGCTGTGGTATCAGCAAGGAAAAGTATATCTGGGCCTGTGGGGAGAGCTACTGTTGGCATTTCCTACACAAGAGATGAAGTTGCTGGAGAAGCCGAAGAGCCTGAGATAGGCAGATTTTAGGTTTAGTCAAGGTACCAGACTAAGTGCTTTTTGATTTGCTAGTTAGTTTTGCAGAGTTGTGTTGGGACAGCTTTACTCTGTGTGCAGATGTGGAAAGGGGTGGTGCAGGGCAGGTGAATTGCCAAGTTCTCACAGTTAAGTAGACAGCAGAGTCAGGGTTCTAACACTGGCAGAGACTTTGAAGCCCAGAGAGATGAGACCCATGAAGATAGAAGGCTGTGCCACGCCTCACTACTCAAAGATCGCAGGAATGACAAGCATGACCACTACTAGGGCTGGTGGCCCTTTCTGTGGGCCTAGATCACTGTTCATACCCGTCTCTCAGTTGTTACAGAAATGTACTGATTTCTGTTTTCCAAGTGGGGAAATGTTGTGGTGTTGAGAGCCGGAAGAGCTGTGGAGCCTGGGATAGGGTGCAGGGCACATGTGCACCTGCAAGACACTTCCTGTTCTCTGATGTGGGAGGAAAGCCAGCTAGTACCTGGGTAGGGTCAGCGTGTCATGCTCCAGGACTGTGCGTAAGGAACCTTGAATTAATGTTAAATATGATCCCCGGCTTGAATGCCCAAAAGGAACTAGCCACTTTCAGAAAACTTTAATAAGATAGTCTTATTATTTAAGAATCCCCACTTGGGCAACTTCCAAATGTCCACTCTAAATTCCTTGTATTGCATTATAAACCTGTGTCATCATCCTCTGAGATGACCAGAAGACAGTTTATATTCATTGAGGAGGCCTTCAGATTCTGGCTCTTTTATTAAGCCAAGCTTTTTAAAGTGACATAATGGCCCTCAGCTTTTCCAAGACTGTCATCTACTTGGAATCCTTAAACAGTTTGTTAACCTGACAAAAGAGAGTCCGTATTAGCAAAAGTAGATGAAAGTTTTCTTTTTCTTGATCTATTTAAACATCAATGACTTAAATATTTTGCAGCTATGAATTAGAAGTTGAACTTATCTAATCCTGCTCCAACTTATATCTGAATTGCTTCTGTTGCCTGTATGGCCCTGGTTTATTTTTCTAGCTGATACGTGCTACATACTGCATTCATTTAGCCTATGATTTCATTAAGACACATGCATGTTGACTCGCTTTCAGTCTCAGAAGAGCCATGAGCCCTCCTCAGCTGGGCCACTCAGTGTCTCAGGTCTATGAGAGCAGCAGAGGCCAGTAAGTACAGGACAACTTTGTGACTGCATTTGGATCCTTATCGTTTCTCTAGAAATCTGGCATGACATTAACTAGAGACTCAGTTTGGAGCAGAATTTGCCTCGCAGAGGTGCTGACAAGTGACTAGTTTGCCCACTCCTCTTGTGTATTTGCTAATGCAGGCAGATGTTTTAATGCTGTGAAGCTGTTCAGCATCAAAGGTAACCCCTGACCACGATGAGCTGCTTGGCTTGAGATTTTGTCTGTCCCTCAGGAGACAGGAGACCTACATGAGGCTCCATCCTTATGCATGGAACAGTTGGCAGTTAGTGGTGTCTGGAGAAGGTAGAGTCATTTTTCTTCAGGAGTGTAGCCACTATAAGCTACCTAAGACCTAGGAAATAACTCATGCACATGTAACCCTAATAAACTCAGCGGGTTACTCCTTAAAAGGGTGTGAGAACAGGAGGGGTGTGTTGGAAAGAGGAAATAGTCCAGAGGAAGTGGTATGGGAAAGGGAATGTGGTCAAAATGTATTATATACATGTATGAAATTGCTTTAAAAAATACTTTTTTTAACCAGAAGGAAAAAGACAGTGCCTAGAGGATGGGGGTAGTGTAAGACTGTTGTTCCAAGCTGGGTGTGGTGGTGCATGCTTTTAATCACAGCACTTGGGAGGTAGAAAGGTGAATGCGTGAGTTTGAGGCCAGCCAGGGCTATTCAGAGAAACCCTGTCTTGAAAGAGAGAGAGGGAGAGACAGAGACTGACAGACTGAATATGAACGTTGTTCTAGAAGCCTAGCCAGGCCCCACCATCTGCTGTCTGCTTTCCTCTGTGAGATAATGACCTTGCTTGCATGTGTGTTTACTCCTCGCCGTCTGCCATGGTGAACACCTTCCCTGGCTGAGCGCAGGCCGGCGCCATGCCCTGAACCGCCAGAACTGTGAGTTAACAGGCTTCTTCCCTTCCTGCACAGCCTGCGTCAGCTGTCCCAGCAGACAGACGTTACAGAAGAGGTGGGGGACAGTACAGCCAGCTCAGTATGGAGGAGGAGATGCTGCCTTCCATAGGGACCAGGGCTTTCAAAGTGTCTCTTCCATTTGTTTAATAACTTCATCAAGTCCAGGAAACTACCAAGTTTTTATTTCCATGTATACACATCAGTCAATAAAATACAGTATGGTATATTTCCATGGTTAGTTCCTATGCATTTATTCAATGTGAGGTTTTATTCTAATCATTTCTCATGTTAAGCAAGATTATTTAGTCCGTGAAAAAGGAAAGATCCAATTTTATAGAAAATACATTTTGAGGATTACACATTAAATCATAAACAGTGATTGACATTGGTTGATGAATTCTCAGTTATTCTCATCTTTAAAACCTTTCTCTGTGCCTCATTTGTCCTAGTGAGTGCTGATAATTAGAGGGGAAATGAGCCTTGCTTTTCCATGTGCTATGTGTGCCAAGCTGACGGGAAGTGGTTAGCAGTGCCATTTTGAAAGCTTGGTTTGGCACCCAGCTTTGAAGGGTCTTTAATGGGTGCAGTGTACATAGGCAGGCTTCACTGAGACCTCAGCCAACTTCCACTCTGCCTGCCACAGCCTGTGTGCTGCAGGTAACTTAACAGTCCTCCAGCCAGACTTAGGCAATGGCTTGATTGTCATGGCCCTTGATTATAGAGGAAAGCAAGTGGAGTATGTGTGTGGACCTCCCGTGTGCTGGTATTTAACTTAATGTGCATAGTAATGCAAAATGTGGGCCTTGGGAATATTTTTCTAACAGATGAGCAAGTTAAAAGTGGAATTTGCAGATGGTCCAATGTCACATAGTTGGTAATTGCTAGTGTGGAGATTTCAGCCAGGCACCACCCAGGTGTTAAGCAAGATTTCAAGTTATGGTATTTATTTTGTTTTCTTTGTGTGTATGTATGTGAGAGAGAGAGAGAGAGAGACAGAGAGAGAGACAGAGAGAGAGACAGAGACAGAGAGAGAGAGATTCTTCTTGTGAAATTGAGGAATCAAACCTAGGCTTGTGTGTCAGGCACCTCTGTTGTGTGAGGCAGCTTACTAGCCCCAACTACAGTGATGTCATTAGCTATAGGAAAGTACATTTTGGATGGTGAGTGTACATGCAAAGCACTTAAAAAACAAAAAACAAACAAAAGCCAATCTGTGCTAATAAATTAGGGAATAATACTAAGGGGTGCCTGTAAGCGCAGGCTTTTCTCAACATTGAAATGCCAGCTCAGTCTTGTCTGTTCTTTTATTCAGATGTTAATCCATGTCCAGTCAAATATGATGGAAAGCCTGATAAAGATCTTACAGGACACTCTTGACAGAAATTTATCGAAATTTGTGAAAAGACACATGTTCTCAGAGGAAGTGGTAAGTGTGGCCGTAGATGGCACTAAGTGCAAGAGCCCTGTTGAGACGCTCGCCTGGTGTCACCGTCCTGAGAAGAACAGGTCAGACACAGCAGTCTCTCCCTTGAGGTTTCAGGAAGTCTCATGTGTTCATGCAAAGACTGTTTCTTCCTGGCATAATATGGTTTCTGGAATTCTCAGGGAACCATTTCCTTTTGTCTTGCACTATTCCGTAGGTGCCTTTCCTCTTCTAAATAATGACGTCACACCTATCTTAGACCTGTAGAGCGAGGTCCACCACACTCTCATTGTGAGATGACCCCTTTTTGTGGGCTTAGTGTCTTCAACTGTTGACGACGGTCGATTGCTCCGGCCTTGCCACTGCTCTGTGTCTCAGCCCTGGATGGCCGGTGGTGTCCTTGCCATGTCCACCTCGATGTCTTACCTTCAGAGTAGAGTTCCGGACTCTTCCCTCTGATTTTGGCTCTCCCTCTCCTCCCCATCTCAGTAAATCACAATGTCCATCACCATGCTCCTAAGACCCAGGTTGGGAAGGTGACATTAGCCCCCTTTCCTTCAGCTCCTTAGCAGTGAGTCCTTTGCTGCAACCCCACAGTCTGCCTGCCTCATGTGCACTTGCCTCTCCATCTTACCTGTGCTTTTTCCACTCTAAATCAGCCTCCTCTGGGCTGTGACAGGGACTCTGGAATTAACTCCACATTCCTGCCACCCTCCCCAATTACTCTCTGTGCAGCATGTTAAGTCTCAGTCAGACCTTAGCCCTCCTCATGCCCCTAGCTTTTAGGGTGGATTCCAAGCATCTTTCCATGGACTATGTGTGACACCCTGTATAATCTGGCCTGCCCCCAGCTCTTACCCGGTTGGTTGATTCTGTTGGCATTTGGCCTCCCCTGGTTAGGCCTCACTGTAAGGCACATGCTATTTGAGTTCCCTTTATAAGGTAAAATCCAATGGCTTGGTTCTGCTCTTTGTGTGTGGCTTACAGAGGAGAGGCTCTTGT
Organism: Meriones unguiculatus; assembly: GCF_030254825.1. Classification (NCBI taxonomy): domain Eukaryota; kingdom Metazoa; phylum Chordata; class Mammalia; order Rodentia; family Muridae; genus Meriones; species Meriones unguiculatus. The sequence continues at coordinate 72,168,744 of NC_083354.1, read as the reverse complement.
AGGCAGCCATGCCTGTGTGCTCTGGTGTTATCTATATGTGTACGCTGTGCATCTCTCCATGTCTGTTTGTGCTTCTTGGAATATATGAAGACATCATTGTGATGTAGTGATTACTCTTTCTCCAGCTGACCAAAGTGAGGGCAAAACTGAAGGACAACCCCACCCTCACAGCCAAATTTGATGAGATGTACGGGAAGCTGCACATAAATGGCCAAGTCACCACTTACACTTTGGATGCTCTGCTCTGCCATGTCCCCCGGGATAAGAAATCCAACGTGTTGCTGTTAAAGAAGAGAACAATCAGCCAACGGACCTTACAACCTCTCAACCAGGCCCTACTGACTGAGTAACTCTTTCAACCTCCTGTTCTGGAAGAGCTGCTTCAAGGCGCCCACTTCGAGTGAATTACTGGCTTCTCCAAGATGCCAGGCATTTTACTTCAGTGGCACTCTGCCTGTGTTTGTTGTCAGCATGTCTCCCCTGAGTGGTGACATGCTGACCAGAAGAGCTAGCTCAAGCAGGGGAAGCATTACAGAAAGGCAGCTGCCCCTAGGTCAGGTGCCCCAGGGTCAGGGCCACAGCCTGTAACTCAACCCAGCACAGACCTGTAGAAGGAATTCCCCCAGGTCTGACCAACCTTGACTGACCTTTCACAGGAGAGATGCCTTGCAAGTGACGTCCTCGCTGAGTTCAGATCTCTACCATGTTGGAAAATAGCCAACGCCTTGTCTCATCTCTGCCATCGTTTTTCCATCCGCAAAATAATGCTGCCTGTGTGTGCTTAGATGATTTGACATTTCCATTCAAGGTTCAGTAAAGTTAATGTTTCTCTAAAATAAGAAATAAAAGGTACTTGTGCAGACTTGAGATTGTGTGTGTTTTTTTTCTCAGCATATAAACCAAACTAGAATTTAGCTTTCACAACTATTAATGCTAAATTTAAAATGATTATTGCTTTTGTCATTGGCAAGCCAAAAATGCCAATTAAATACATGGAATGCTTGGTTTTGTATTTAATTCTGTAAATATTTGGTCCTGTGTGTCACCTTACTTGCTGTGTATTTTTCTTTATGTGCATTATCATTCCTTTGATTATTACTGCTGTTGTAAAACTTTCTTGACAGCAGGTCACCTTTCTGTGAGCGTCTGAAACACAGCCGTGGATGAGTTGTGCTTATCATTTACAAAAGGTACCAGGAGCCGTCTCACTTGTTCTTGTTTCTGAAGGCCCAGACAGATGTTGAACCCAGCAGAGGCCAGGCGTGCTGCAGACTTGTACTTGAGGCCATATCCAAGTCTGTTCACTTTATTGTTTTTCTCAGCAAGAATTCTCCATTTGCTCAGAAACTTCAGAGCCGGAGAACCTCCTGAGTCTCTCACTCCCTCAGCTTTCAGGTTGAAGAAATGACTTGTTTCAATTGGCAGAGCTAACTTGGGCTGGTACACTAGATTCCTGGTCTGGTGTCCTCCCCGCTGTACGACATCTCTGCTGAGGCTGAACCAGCTCCTCCTAAGATACTTCCAAATACTAAGGACTGCCGTGGCTTACTGGGCAGCTGCAGGCCATCAGTTTCCTCATTTGCTGAATGGACCAGTAGCCAGCGCCCTGGCTTAGAGTGAGTATGAACTCAGTGAATGTGAAGCAGGCAGACTTAGTAAGTGCTATGCTATGCTGTGTCAGCTCTCTTCACCACCTTAGTAGGTGGCACTTAGAATTAAATGAGGCCTTCTTCCTGCTCAGGAAGCCCATCTCATAGGATTTTGCCTATGTTTGGTAAAGCATTACACAGCCTCTTAAAAAAAAAAAAATCTGTCTTCATAGAAAATAATGGCTTCCGAGTATGTCTGGTGTTTTGTAAACAAACAACAGCAAAAGCTTTAGTTTCTTCACCTTCAAAGCCTTAGAGAATAGACCATGCTTCCTGTCCCCGATGTATCTTGTGTCTTCACATAGCATTTAAATGGCTGTAATGCCTTAAATGAATATGGCTCTGATTGTTAGGTCACAACCACTCATCAACAACAACAACAAAAGGAAAAACCACAAACAACTTTGTGAACAATAAATATCAGTCTTCCAAATCCTTGCTTCCCTGAGAGGAAGGCAGCTGGTCTGCTGATGAGCAGCCATCATGCCTGTTTTAAGATCTTCGTGCCGAGGTAACTGATGTGCAGTGGTATAGGTAAGGCCTTCCTTAAAATATGCTAATTTTTATTTTATGCACGGTGTTTTGCCTGCATGTGTGAGGGAGTGGGAGTTATAGACAGTTGTGAGCTTGCATTGAGTGCTGGGAATTGAATCTGGGTCCTCTTCATCTCTCCAATCCCAGTTGTTTCTTTGATCTATAGCAGTGGTTCTCAACTGCATATCAGATATTTACATTACGATTCATAACAGTAACAAAATTACAGTTATAGAGCAGTGAAATAATGGTTGGAGGTCACCAGAACATGAGGTATTGAAGGGTTGCATCATTAGGAAGTACTACTGATCTGGAGGTGCTTGGGAGATGAGTTCAAGAGAAGCAGGGCTGCGTATGCCAGAGTTGATTTTAATAAAGAAATGACTCAACACATAGCAAGGCTTACTGTCTGTCGGGCTCCTGCAGAGCATTCTGGATGCCTGTCTCACTGAGTCGTCAGGAAAACCCTCTGGGCCAGTGTTACCTGCTTCTCAGAGGACAAATGCAGGCTTTGATTCCAGGGAGTGGAAGACACAGCTTTCAAAAACAGGCAAAAACGAGGAACAAGACAGGAGCCTACCACAGAGGCCCTCTGAAAGACTTTTCCCAGCAGGGTATTAAAGCAGATGCTGAGACTCATAGCCAAACTTTGGGCAGAGTGCAGGGAATCTTCTGAAAGAAGTGGGAAATAGTAAGATCTGGAGAGGACAGGCGCTCCACAAGGAGAGCAACAGAACCAAAAAATCTGGCCCAGGGGTCTTTTCTGAGACTGATACTCCAACCAAGGACCATTCATGGAGATAACCTAGAACCCCTGCTCAGATGTAGTCCATGGCAGCTCACTGTCCAAGTGGGTTCCCTAGTAAGTGGAACAGGGACTGTCTCTGACATGAACTCAGTGGCTGACTCTTTGACACGGCCCCACCCCCCCCCAGTGGGGAGCAGCCTTACCAGACCACAGAGGAAGACAATGTAGCCGGTCCTGATGAGACCTGATAGGCTAGGGTCAGCTGGAAGGGGAGGAAGACCTCCCCTATCAATGGGAAACATGTTTTTAATCACATCTTGCCTGAATGTACATGTGTGTACGTGTGTGCGCCTTTGTTCATGCTGTGTTTTTCCAACCTACAGCAGAACTTAGAAGAGACAGCAGAGGGCGCCAGAGTCTTCTCTTTTTTTCTTTTCTTTTTTTTTTAGGAGTATTGGTTTTCGAAAATGTCTTCCATTTCTGGAACTCGGAGAGAACAGAGATTCATACTGAGGCCACATGGGTGTCCCTTAGGAGAGATGCAGAATGTTGTTTTCACCTGGGTTAAGAGTCATCTAATGTTGATTGGTAGATAATTAGAAGAGAGAAACCATAAGGTTGCTCCATTGCAGAAAGCACATGAGTGCAAGAGCCGTTGTACACCCAAAGACACTGGATGACTCACTGGAACTTCAACTGGAATAGTCCCTATTCAGGTGAGGAAAATCATAGTATCCTGGTCATTTAGCTCTGCCCAGTTTTGTTCAGAATTGTTCAGAGGTCATGTTTGATTGCATGAAACTTACATACTGAGTCTTCATAGAGTACTGATTATAATGAGGTTGAGATTCAGATGAAACACATCCCTGCCAGAGACCAGAACACCAGGGAGGAGCAAAAGGACAAGGACTGTTGCTCAAGAGGACTTCGTACAGCAGAAGGAGACACTAAAGCTGAACAAGGAGGCAAGTTTAGTTAACCTCTGAAGGAGACTTCTTTATAGAAGAGCAGTCTCAGGCTGTGAACATCCATGGTGGACATTTTCTGCTCACACTATTAATACTGGCGCTCAGACCAGGAGGGATGGCTTTACCGTTTTCATGAGCCTAGCCCTGGAAACCTTTGCCATTTTCCCCTGGGTCTGTGGCTTTGGCCTTTGATATGGCTGTGCTCATGTCAAACAATACATCTTCACTCAGGACTTTGCTCATTCAAGACTTCCTCCATTCATCACAATCTCACATTATATTTTAAAATGACATGTTGGGCTGTCCCAAATCCAATAGAAATCTGAAATTAAACTAAATTAGAAGACTAAAATTCTTTCTCTTTGCATATGATGTTAAGTAGGCTTTGTGTACACTTTTGTATTTAGGGGTTGAAGCAGAGAGAGAAAGTCTACTGTACTGTGCAGAAAGAAAATGACTTCTTGGACCCATAACCATGGCCTCACAATCAGTAGCACGAAGCTTACTCCTGCAACATCTATCTTTTTGGGATGTGGGGTAGGATATGGTCTTCCTTTATAACTCAGTCAGAACTCAAGAACCTCTTGCCTTACCTTGTCCAGTGCTAGGATTCTCTAATGGTGCATGCCACCATGCTTGACCAAGATATTTTTTGACAAAGGGACAAGTTAAAATCAGTAACCTTGTTGAATGGATAGCAGCCCTGGGCTGCCATACCTCTTGTCATGACCTGAGTCATGCTGTGAATGCTCAACTGGTAGCATGATTTTAAAGGCTGTAGAACCTGTAGGAGGTATGGCCTGTGTCAGGCCAGGCCTTTGAGGGTTAGCCCGTCCCTGGCTCCCATCTACACCCTCTACTCTCTGTCCCACTGCTCCACTGTGCCTTCCCCACTGGGACAGACTTAAATCCCTCTGAAACCATGAGCTAGGACAAATCATTCCCTCCTGAACTTGCTTCTGCCCGACATTTTACCTGAGGAAAAATAAATGCATCTACCCCTGTGAGTTCCACAGCCTTTGCTACCTTCTCAGAACTGAATAGTGAACTCAGTGGGCCATAGGTGTAGCCCAAAGATACAAAACTTTCATAGAGAGTATTCAGGTCTGCATTTATTTGTCTATTTTCTTTATTTTGAGGCAGAGTCGTGCTGTGTAGCCCACACTGGCTAGCTCATGCTGGCCTCTAACTCATGATCCTCCTGCCTCGCCTTTTAAAAGTCTCTTTTTCTTCTCCAAACATTTCTGTGTCTAGAGGGCAGACCTGACGTTCAAGTGATCAGTTATGTAATCCCACTGACATCCTCTTGTGCAGAGCCTTTGGAGAGATGAGGAGCATGAGATCTGCAGCAGCCAGCACCCTGCTGCCCTCACACTGCCCATTTCCTCCATGGTGATGGCTCTAAATCAGCAGGTGGCATGAGCTTTCCAGGCTCTGGGCTGCAGGGCTAGTGAACAAGCCAGTCTAAGGCAGAGGAGGTGAAACTGCAGCTTCTGTTACAAGTCACTAGAATGAGGTCTTTGAGTTCTTTTGCCCTTCTTGAATTCTACTTCCTCTTTCCCCTTTCTCTGTTCTTCTATTTTCTTCCATCATTCTATTAGTTTCTCCCTTTAAGAGATAGAGATTTTAAAAAGAACAATGTTAGGTCCCCTTTTGGGTTGTTTTGTGACGGGTTTTGGCTTCCTGTGCGCCTCACCCCCCACTCCTGAGTCAGACAAGAGGCCACTTAACTGGAATTTAGTAGAAACCCAGCGTTCTCTTCAGGCCTGTGCTTTCCCTAGCCTAACCTTATTAGAAAGAACTGAACAGGTCAAGATGAGAAAAGCGACATCGTGAAAAGCCATCTTCCTCTCCAGCCATCATGGGGCTACAACCCGGGACAGTAGGAGGGCCACCTGGAGCTGCCCATTTCTTCTCAGCACTGCCTCACAGCCCAGCATCTTTTGTGGCCTTTGACATGACTCGCACCTCTCAAAGGAGGATATAGGCAAGAATAGCTAACCCGTATTTTTATTGCAACCTGAGGTACATTTCTGTTTTCCCAGTTTGTTCAACAAAGAATATTTAGCAAGCATTTTTTACCTGTAAATAACACCAAGAACAAATTAAAAACAGTAATGTGTCGGCTGGTTTGACATTTCCAGGGCTGATGCTCAGCGCTGGGGTGTGCCCCTCATCTTCTTCCAGCTTCAGAGATATTCATCACACCCAGACCCATACTATCTGATTGCTTTTGCCCATATTAATATTCTACCTAATTAATATTACTGTATTTGGCTTTGGGGAATTTTCATTTTAAAACTGATCCAACTTGTTCTTAGATTTGGCAAATGAATAAAGGGCAGGAAGTGAAGAGCTGTATGCACCTGAGGTTAGGGCAAACTGCAGAGCTAATGAAGACAATGAATAATGGCGGAGAATGAAGTGCAAACTTATCATGACTCCGTGGTCCGGCTCTGGGGGAATCTTTACTACCAGGGGGGCACTTACTCTTCACAATGTCCCCAGCGCATTGGGAAATTAAAAGATGTGCTGTCAGCACGTGCCTGTGATCCCAGCACTCAGGAGACAGAGGCAGGCAGATCTCTGTGAGTTTGAGGCCAGCTGGTCTACAAAGAGAGTCCAGGACAGCCAAGGCTACATAGAGAAACCCTGTCTTGAAATATTGAAAGAGAGAGAGAGAGAGACAGACAGACAGACAGAGACAGAGAGAGACAGAGAAAGAAAAAGAAAAAAGAAAAAAAAAGAAAAGAACAAAAAAAAAAAAAAGAAAAACTGTGGAATGTTGTCTTCTGGTCATGGGCATCACTGTCTCAAAACTAGAGCCTTGTGATTGTGCACAAAACCAGGCCCACTAATGTTCCCTGACAGAGGGAGTGGGCTCACTGCATATCTACAAGAGGTCCATGAGCAGCACAGAAAACCATTCAAGAGGGCCCACCTCTCCCTGAGCATCTGTAATGTAAGTCATTGGTGGCGGCGGGGGTGGGGTGGGACTTTTCTGTGGTGGTGCCCATCTGCAAGCTGCCCATGTTCCTGTAGGTATTTCCTTGCTCTTGCTACGGTGATGCCAGTTAAACTCATTGCTTCAGCAAGCTGGCCTATCATTCCCTAGCTTTCTGGGATGAGCAGACATTTGCTCATATGTCACCAGGTTGGGGGAGAGGGGGAGGGGCACGACATATGGAGCCGCAGTGCACTGGTCTAGAGCAGTTCTGAAAGCATTGTCACCACCAAACTTTGTGATTTAGTGATAGCAATAACGATTCCCTTCGTCCTTTCCTCTCAGCTACACCACACATCTAAAACAGTAAAAGGCTAGAACTACTACCAGAGAGAGCTCAGGGCCTGATTTATTCCAGGCTAAGAATAACAGAATGGTGAAAGGCACATCACTTTCCTACTCCTACTCTTACTCTCCTCCGTGGCTCGGAGCTAAAGAAACTTAACCTGCCTGCAAAAGTGCGGTAGTTCTTTCCTGGCAACCAATAGTTTCACAAAGAATAAATATGAAAACCACCATCAGCACTGGAAGGTTCCTTTTCACGAGTTTCTGTATGTGGGAGACAGGGCTCTGTTCCTAACAGCTGATGGTCTCAGGACTTAGCTGAGACTTCTCTCGGGGTTGGGGGGGGCACCCATAAGATCAAATCCCTTTCCATCTTTCCTCAGATTCTAAGTCAGAACCCCTGAGTCTCCTTATCGGACAACAGTTTGCATACCACATAGCAAACCCTAGAGAGGGTCGGGAACGCCATTCAGCTTACATGACCTTGGCAGCCCTGAAGACCACAGACAATGGTGCATAGCTGTGCAATGAGGGGCGGTGGGGAGGCCTAAGAGATGATGCAGCCTTTTTAGTCACCTAAACCCACTGTGTAAACTATAGAGTTGTGAACTGCCATCCTCTCCTCTCTTGTTTGATAGAGAATGTCTTTGGGTTTCTATTGATGTGATCAAACACCATGACCAAAAGCAAACTGGGAAAGAAAGGAGTTGTTTCAGCTTATAACTCTTGGCTCAACACCAAGGAAAGTCAAGGCAGGAACTGAAGCACAGGCCATGGAGGAATGCTGTTTACTGGCCTGCTCCGCCTGCTTTCTTAGACCATCCAAGACTACCTGCCGAGGAATGATGCTGTCCACAATGGGTGGGGTTTTCCACATCAATCAGTAAGAAAATACCCTACAGACTTGACTATAAGCCAAACTTATGGAGGCATTTTCTCAATTAAGATTCCCTTTTCTCAGATATGCGTAGGTCTGTGTCAGGTTGACAAGAACCAACCAGCATATAGAGCGCTAGGGACATGCTATTCCCTCCTGAAACCTCCGAGGACTCCAGCACAGTGAGTAGTAATCCCAAAGTCCGCGTAGTATGCAGCCTGCCCTCAAATTTTTGCAACTTTTCAACCACACAGGCACCTTCTGCCGTTCCTCGAAGACCCTCTGCATATGCACACTCTGCCTTCTGTCACTTACTTGATCTTTAATCAAATCATGCTCATTACTCAAATCTAATATCTAGTTACTTCATAGTTACTTCTCTAGAAGAAGGACCTAATTCAACCTGTGTTCAAAATCCCACTTGCTTATTTTCATAGGAGAAGCCTTGTCTGGCTGCAGCTACTGTCTTGTCCACTACAATGGCAGAGTTGAGTCATTGCAATAACTATCACAGTCTACGAAGCTGTAGGTATTTGGTATCCTCTTGGCTGAAAGCTCTGTTTGTACTCCTCTATCTCAATCATATAGGAGGTTGCCTAGAATTCAGTAAGTGCTCACTAAAATATGTAGTAAACAAACAGGCATCAAGAAAGTGCTTTTATTAATTCAGTAGCTACTTAGTGAGCCTCATCTGATGCCATGTGTTATACTCTGGACAGAAGATGCCACAGTGAGGAGTGACATCAGATTCAAGACAAGGTAAAGAAGATCACATTCCAGGTACACGTCAGTAGCATTGTGAGCCATAAGGAAAGACCTCCATTCCAGACATGCTAAGAGGGCGACCTGTCAGACAAGCCTTCCAGAGAGGGATGAAGGAGCTAGAGGTGGGATGAGTGCTCACCCTGAGAAGGCAGCCGCAGTGCGCTGGGGAGCAACACTGGGAGCAACAGGAGTGTGAGGGTTGTTCAGAAGGGGGCTGAGACAAGTCATTAGTTTTGAATAATCACTCCCTTCGTCTTTCTGCCTCTCCTTCCCTCCCTGCCATTTAAGTCTTAAAAGCAAATAGGTTTTCACAAAAAGGCAACCTTTCTTCTGCTAAGGGTGTCAGGCCCAACACAAGACGCTCTGCAAAATCTCCTTTGACAGGGTAGCGTATCCCATCATTTGGGGCCACATGAATCTTTGCTGTGTTCTGGTCAAGTGGAGGTATCCCCGGACCCTACCCACTGGATGCTAGTAGCATCCCCTAGTCATGGTCAAAGTCTCCAGACTCTGTCATGAGTCACGAGGAGGAACACGCTCACCATGTACAGAGAGCCATTACCGTAGAGAGTACCGTCAAAACACATAGACAGCTTGCCTGTGGGGGAGTTGTTACTATCAATGCTGACTAAAGGGGGCCTTCTACTCTCATGCACTCCTTTTGCTCTTGCACAAAGACCAGCTTGCTCCCCTTTGATCCCCACATGAACATTCAGCACAACTACGACAAGTAACCAATGAGCTTGAAGAACAAATCATAGCTAATTCCTCACTTGCTGACCCATGCACCATTTCTTCCTAGGATTCATCGGTTTTGCATTATACTGAGACACACTACCTTAAATACATATTAGAACAGTAGACTATTTCTCATTGGTTATAGAGAGTTAGCTGTTGATAAACACAAAAGCATGTATGACTCTCAGAGGTATATAGTGAGCAAAGAAAGAAAGACAGTCTTAGAATATGCACACCCTTTGATTCTGTTTCTGGAATTTTCCAGAAAAGATAATACCATGCTGAGGTTGGATTATAAGAGGTTTTGTGGGAGAACATATTTATTATTATTATTATTATTATTATTATTATTATTATTATTATTAACAAGGGGGTAGATAGCATGACTACATTTTGTGGTCAGAACTGTTGGACATCTGGATTGTGTTGTTGGTTGCATGAGTCCAAACATTGAGTAAAATTCAAAATGGCACACCAGAAATTTATCTTTACTATATTTTAATTGGTGCCCCCCCCATGTAGTCTTTGAGGAGAATGGTGGGATTTGAGTAATTGAGTATCTTCTACTAGACACAGCAAAACATTTCACCCAGAGTTGAAGCCATGGGCTGTAATCACAGCACTCAAGGAAAGGGAAGAAGAAAGATGAGACTCTGGGACTAAATGAAGAGCATTGGTTTCCTTGCTTCAATTCCTCTTTCGTTTTCCATAGAACAAGGTGATCTTCACTTCTCAATCCAGGGTTACCAAGTTTCACCCCCCAGAATCATCTTGTCCTCTTTGCCCAGAAAGAGAAAATGCGGTCATTGAAATAATTAGGCCAGTGTCCTTTGGGGTGTGCCCAAGGTCTCAGCATCTCCTGTTCCCGTGGATGTGCTAAGGGAGAGCCTGTTGGAGCCTATGCCACTTGCTGCCTTTCCACTCCAGGAAGACAAGGCAAGCGAGGTAACGGTTGATGGTGGCTTGACTCTGAAAGAGTGCGATACTCTGTGTGTATTGTTGCCTGTTCTCAGATTTGCAAACGCAGTGATCAGTGTATCTGGGGATTTGCCTTTTTCCTGCTTATCTAGTCTTTTACCTGCTCTGATGCTGTCTGTCTGGAACTGCAGGCTGTGGTTACAGACACAGGAAAGCACCATTTACAAGAAAACCATTGCCTGTTGGCTTATGCAATAACTGTGACAAAACATAGCACTATCAAATCTGAAAAGAATGTGCCTGCCTCCTCAGAGGACAAAAATGAATGACAGCACTGGGCCGTGAAGTGTTCCTCCCCACCCCCACTACTGTCCTGAAAGAGCTGTGCAAAGCACTAGTAATGCTACGGTTGCGAATGCTGTGCTGCTTTCTCTTTCGAGCAGCATAACTTCAGAGGGACAGCTGAGGCATCTCTGAACCTCTCAGAGGTGGTCTGGTATATCAGCATCCTCAGGAGCTATCGGTGCATTTCCCCATTTTCTGAGTGAACACTGTAAAAATGAGGAAAACAGTGCAGCTCCCCTGTGCTATGGGTGAGAGCATGGAGCAGCTAAGAAACGCAGAGGCATAAGGACCCTGTGGCTACAGATCAGCTCTGAGAGAAAGCTCTGAACTCAATAGTACTTTGAATGTTTTACTGTGTTTGATGCTCACAACGAGCCTTCTCCCTGTATACCACAGCAACAGGAAAGATTGTTTAACCCTCATTACAGAAGCCATAGCTATAGTATGAGTAGAGAGTGCAGCAGAGGGAAACCAGACCCTTCTAACCATAGGGACCACACTGCCATTCAGCCAACGGTGGTAATGTGCCACTTGGCCTCACCAAACAGACCGAGAGCTAAGAGATGCAGATGTGCTTGGTGAATCTGGTAGAACTCTCTGCTCCTACCCTGGCAAACAAGAGAAGAGGGATTTATTTTGGCTCATGGTTTCTAATAATTTCAGATTTACTTGCCCCTATGCATTTACACAGAAACCACTATGGTGGCAGGAAGGCATGACAAAGGATTTCCTTTGCTACAAAGAGACAGGAAGACACCAGTGACCTACTTCCTGAAGCTGGGTCCCATCTTTTGAAATTTCCAGAAATTCCCAAAATAGCACCAGCAGCTGAGGACCAAGCACGCAGCATGTGAGCCTATGGGGAATATTTCCCATTCAAGCTATAATGGTAAGATCATAGCAACTGTAATATGTTCAGTGATTGACAAAAGTTACCTCGAACCCCCCAGCAGATCGTAGCTCTTTGTGGAAGATGGCTTTCTTTCAGGATGGCCAACAATGCTACTGTTGTCTTAACTTGCTCATTTTGAAGGGAAGTTCTCCCAAAGCAAGAATGGGCTTGTTATTCTAAATGGCTAAGTGGCTCTCAATAAAGAGATGTGCCTTGCATACTAAGCTCTAGATTTCTTCTTGTTTTAGGGCACAGAAGCTATGGGATGAGAGAGCTGGTTGACCAGACTAGGACTTCCATATCCTCAGCTGTGTGGCAGTAACTAAAGCAGGTATCTGCAGCCACATAGCCTCTCTGGTTCCTTACCTGACCCAAGGATGAGAAGCCCCTCTTAGTGTATGTGCCCTGGCAAACAAACTTTCAGGGGCAATCAGAAAGCACCGAATTATATATTTTGATGTTATGTAACTGTGGCAGGCATGTAGGTAATTTCTCCACACAGTAGGGCAATCCTTATCTCAACAGCTCATTTTGGAGTGCCCCCTGTGTGCCCTGACCACAGCAGCTGTCAGACTTCCCAGTCTAATGTGTGTAAGTTTACCATCCTAAACCTTTCACATCCCCAAACCAGTGAAAATGGTAGCGTTTTCACAGGAGCCAATATGTGAGTAGCAATTCAGAAGATCCCTTGTTTATGTGTATTACACAGCCCATACTGATATCTAAAACTTGGCTGGTGGCCACAGAGGGTTTGAGCTTTAAGTCCCCACAGGGCTGTATTTCTGTCACTAAAACCATGTCTTCTTTCCCCCACTGGCCGCTGCTATCTCCTTCTCCTAACCCTGTCCACCCACCTCTGTCTGCCTCCACTTCTGCAGTGTTCTACTCCTCAACAATTGCTTTCATTCATGACTGCTGTCCCCAATTCTCCTTCTGTCCCTAGCATGCCTTATTCCTATCAGAATTTCCAAGTTTGGACCCTGGCCCGATCCCAAACAGTTTCAGTTTTTGCAGACGACCTTGACTGTCTGGCCCCCGAGCAACCACAGGTTGTACAGCCCCTTGACCCATTCCCCACATAGAAACTGACAAGTTCCCTTGGAAAAGAAGACATGGCTCTTTGTTGTGTTCAAAGATGCCCCTTTGTTATGAAAAAACAATGAGTGCTCAGTATGGGTACTATAAATTGCATCCCTTCTTTACTCTAGTGAGAGAATTCCATGCTCAGTGGGGCTCTCTTCCTTCTGAGCCATTGACACAGACCTGAATATCCTCTTCTTCAAACTTCCTCCCCCCCCCCCATAGAGTTTAAACACCAATAACCATTAGATCTGCTATGGCTGGTCTGCCCTAGATTTTGAAATGCTAATACATGCAAATGTATACATGAGACCCTTCCTGAACCTCCCTGGGTTTGAACTAGTTACCACCAGCACAATGCAAAGAGTTTACTCTGGCCAAGTCATTTTGTGTTCTGTTATTACTTCCTATTTATTTCACATAAAACTCCAAGCCTAAAGAAGATATGGTGAATTTACTCATCAGGCCACCCTAAGCTGCTGAACTGAGGCACACTATGAGCAGGTCCTCGTGCGCACACAGCAGTAATGACCTTTGACTTGTCGGCTAGGCCTTGCATTTATGTCCACACAGTCCCGGAATATGTGTCTGTTGGTGTGTATTTTTTAAAAAAATTTTTGGGGGGGTTCTTAGGCCTCTACCTCCCTTCACCATAATCCCTTCCAGCACCCCAGGCAGGAGAAAAAGAGGCTAGTTGGGAGATGGGGCATAGTTCTATTTAGCTACTTCCTGCTGATTAGGGTTGTCAGGCTCCTTGGGGCAAGTCCAATTTTCATTTCATGATATCTCCAACCTATCACCAAATTTCATCAACAGCAACCAGGAGCAACAAGGGGAGCAGCAGCAGCAGCCTTCTTCCTCTAAGCAGCCCCAGCCCCCTCTGGGCTAGGGCCTTTATTCCCTCTCAGAGTCCCCATAACTCTCTGCAGCTGGCAATGATCACATCCCTCTCAGAGCCAGCACAAGGCATTTGTCTGCTACTCTGGACAATAAAGCAGCCCCATGTCCCACACCTGGGATTAAAACAAAAGCATGTTAGCACAACTGAGTTTTTAAAGACTCCACTACATGTGTCCTTCTTCTGTGGCCATGTATGTAGTAGATTCTGATAGCCCAGGCTTTGAGCACTGGTGGTGCTAGGAGTTGACGTCAGAACTCAGCTGAGGAAGTACCGGATAGCAGGTGTCCTCCTCGGAGGCCTTAAATGGAATTGGATATTTTAACCACTCGCCTCTGCTTCAGGAGGGGCTTTGTTATCACTGTCATTGAACTTGTTAGAAAAGACTGGTGTTTGCTTCCAGCACAGTGGCTTGCACATCGAGGATTGCCAGTTAATGCTTCTCATTTGGCCTTATTACTGTTTTACTGGGCAGAGGATAGCACAAAAGACTTTTCTCCCTGTGGTTTTGTCAAAGTTGTAAGTTTGGCTTATTAAAATATGTCAAGGAAGAAAGGCTCCAAATTTCGCCTATGGCAAAAGGCATGAGTCTATCTCTGTTTTGATTTACTAGCTTTGAAGCTACATAATCACTGACCTCCTCAAGGTCTCAGGATTAAAACTCTTTCTTCTTCTCACCAAGAAAGATGACTAACCCTCCTCCATACTTTATATGTAATTTCTGGTGACAGAAATACAACCTTCAAAGCCAGCACTGTTTGGGTTGTTGGTGTAGCACACCCAAATCATAAGAATAGCCCCAGTAGCTGCAAAATGTATGAAGAAAATTTGAATTTGCTTATTTTGTTCATCCCCAGACAAACCCACAAGTAATGTAGCTGCTGCCTACAACTTCTTACAATTCCTTGGTCATTTTACTGTGGAAAGAAAAAGGAGAACTAGAAGGTAAAGTCCTAGGAACTTCTCCTTTATCTTAATCATCTTTCTTCTCACACTTGGGTGACAGGAACAGAGAGCAGGGCTGGGAATGGTGTGATTGATACAGATACAAGCTCACACTGGTGGTTAACACTTTCGGGGGAAACTTAGACCACAGCCTCAGCTTCTCAGTACTCGCTACCCTTCGGAGTAGTTCTGTTTTTAAAAATCAAAAGCTCGGTTTTGGGAGGCTGGGGAGGTGACTCAATAGGTAAAGTGCTTGCATTCAAGCACTAGGAGGACCCCAGTTTGATCCTTAGGTCCTTTTTAGGAAAGCTGGTAGTGGGGACCCTCTCTGGTAATCCCTGTACTGGGGAGACAATGACAGGCAGGTGGCCAAGCTCACCAGCTCTTAACCCAATCTGCCTAGTGACTTTATTGCAAGTGAGAGACTGTCAGAAAAGCAAGGTGGATCATTTCCTAAGGAATACCTACCCATAGCTGACCTCTGGCCTCCATGGGCACATGTGTCTGTATACCAGTACACACATACACACATACACAAACCACCCATGTCCCTCAAAATCTATCCAAAATCAATTTTGGAAGCTTCTGGTAGGATTTATTACAAGAAATTACCAGCAGTTCTCTGTTGTTTTCTGAATACAGAGTTTCACTGTGTAGCCCTGGCTGTCCTGGAACTCACTCTGCTGTCCTGGAACTCACTCTGTAGACCAGGCTGGCCTAAAACTCAGATCTGCATGCCTCAGCCTTCCAAGTGCTAGGATTAAAGGTCTGAACCACCACTGCTAATTACCTGTATTTCTCTTAATCCAAGGTGAGACTGTGTTCTGTTTTTAACACAGAGAACTGACTGTGAGTGTTACAGAGAAGAAACTTGGCATAGGTTTCATGCTTGGGAGTATTAAACCAATTGTGAAACATTCCCTGAGATTAAAAGGCCTCCAGAGCTGCATGTCTGAGTCATCCTTAGCTTTTCCTAGTCCAACCCATGTGACACCTGTCTCCAGACTAATCTCTTAATTGGAACAGCTGCCTCAGAGCTGTCATTCTTGCCTTGCCTTCTGTGACTGCCCATGACCTCCAAATATGTCAGTGACTCTTTAGCCTGTGCTTTCTATTGTGCAAGAATGAACATGTGCTACAGATGTCTAACCTTTCTGTGTCCTCCGTGAGACTCTGTTCCCTCAGTGTTTACTGCACACCTTCTAACTGCTCACAGCTGCACCCTGTCCTGACACACTCTCTTCACCTGGAATATTTCCCCTTCTCAGCAGTGCAGTCTGAGTCAGTACAAAGAATGGGGTTGGGAGTTGGGTAGATGTGACTTGATTTCCACCTCTCCTCTGCCCTTTGCAGGTCGCTAGATGCTGCCTTCTCGTCTTCCTTGTCTGTTTGAGGAGAATCTCCCACCAGGTTGACGCTTAGTGAATACCAGATCCCTTCTTCTGCTTCTCT
The DNA here is from genome assembly GCF_030254825.1 of Meriones unguiculatus. Taxonomy (NCBI): domain Eukaryota; kingdom Metazoa; phylum Chordata; class Mammalia; order Rodentia; family Muridae; genus Meriones; species Meriones unguiculatus. The sequence continues at coordinate 72,152,646 of NC_083354.1, read as the reverse complement.
TGCTAATGTCCGTGTAGCCTCTCTGGATCCTGAGTCAGCAGTCTATCAGGGGCCGTGGGATAGGGCTTGTACAGGAGAATGAAGCTTAGGTATAGCACGGAAGGACCTCTAGGAAAGATGTCACCAAGGCGTGGTCCAGTTAGGGAGTCACCAGGCCCCAGGACAAAGCTCAGGGGCCAGAGCACATGGATTCACTCCCTACCAGAGTCACACTAAAATTTCAGCTTGAGGGAATGGAAGCCAATATAGATTCTTGGAAAAGTTCCAACCAGCTCACAGATGGGAGCAGCATTGCTGGGACTCGCAGTTAAATAAAGAGTTTCTGAATAACATATTTGTATAAATCATGGAAAATCTTCAAAAAAATGCCAATTAAGAAATTCAGTTCCAGAAGATTAAAACAAAACAAACAAACCAAATGCTCTGGGCATACAATGTCTTTCCTTCTTTAAAGAATCCACTGCACCAGCAGACCCCTATTTTACTGTGTGATAGAAACCATCTTCAACTGGTATAAGGTGGGCACTCAACCAACAGACAGCCAAAGAGTGTCTGTGACATTTGTACCTTTGGAAACAATGAATGGAGCCAATCAGATTCCTCATCTTTCAAAAACTGGATAAGGAAACAAACAAACCAAAAAAAAAAAAAAAAAAAAAAAAAAAAGAATGGGCCCATAGCAAAAGGAGTAGAAATGGACTGTGCTGTGATATTATGAAATATGCATTTGTTCTCCAGCCTTGTTTCCTGGTATACAACTCCTAAGATCCTGGAATCTTCAAAGTGATGCCTTTTGTATGTCAGCAAGATGACTGATGGGCTAGCAGCTTCTAGCAAGCTTCAAGATTGGGAATTTGTCATAGATCAGACCGAGATAGAATTGGTGCGTTGAGATGTTCGGCTCCCATTCCCTATTTCCAGCCTTGGGGAGGTAGGGGAGCAGTGCTGACAGGTTGATCACCAGTGGCTAAGCTATGTAACAAAGCTTTCCTGAAAACCCCAAACAAAAAGGATTGAGTTTTAGAGCTGCTGGGTACATGTGGAAATTCCTGAAGGCTAGTTACCCAGAGAGGGCTAGAGGTGCAAAGCTCCTTGTCCTGTGAATCGCCATATCTGCCTCCTCCCTGGTACCTTTTACAATTCAGACAGTGAATGGCAATGTTTCTCTGAGGTCTGTAAGCCGCTGCAGTGCATCATTCAAGCCTGGCGTTGATTTACAGCCAAGCAAAAGCACAGTCCTAACAATATGGCCTAAAACTGGCATCTAAGCAGGGGCCTGTCTTGTGGGACTGAGCTTTCAGTCTGGGATCTGGTGGTATGTTCCAGCAGCCAGTGTCAGAACTGAGCTGGTGCCCCGGTGCTGGTTGCTTGCTTGGCTGTGAAGCAACACTCAAGGCCCCTACACATTTGATTAGAGTAGAGGTCTGTGTGGGAGTATAGTAGGAAAAACAATTTGGTTTGCTCTGTATTCACAGAGGTACTCTAAGGGGCAGTTGGGGCCATGCCAAGTGAAACCTATGCAAAACCACAATCCAGGAAGTCTAGACATCCCTCACAGGCAGTGTCAACCAGGTAGTAGAGAGAGGAAACTGAACAGAAGCAGCTCAGGAAACAAGAAGCCATGAGAAAGAGATGGGTAGCAGGTCCTGCATTTGACCAGTTCCGTAAGCCCTGGGGCTGTCTCAGTTCCTAAGGCAAAAACCCCCATCTCCAGCAAAATCACATCAGTTCCCCTCAAAAAAACAAAACAAACAAACAAACAAACAAACAAAAATCCGAAACAGTGGAGAAGCACGGAGATGCGTTAGTGCTAGGAAAATAAAATTTACTGCTTTGAAAATATTGTACAAAGATCACAGACTCACAAGCTCCATAGCACCAAAGGATCACTTTTCCCAGGAACTCTCTGTAATACTACCTCAAAGGATAAAAGAATGCTTTCTCGGGATACAGGGAGCAGGGAGCCTCTTACTTTTGCCTCTGAGGACAGACACCACAGTACTGTTTAGAAATCTCTCTACCTGCTCAGAGTACTGCAGCCAATGGTAGAATCAGATGGAGTCCTGCTCAGAGTGTCCACAGTGATGCTTAGTGATGGTTCTAAACATCCCTGGGTGTGGAATTGCAAGAGACAAGCCGGAAAGAGCCTTCCTCAGCAATGAGGCAACAGGTCCCCAGAACCTTATGACCGGCGTGTGCCTTTTATCCCAAGCAAAAACTGTGATCTCCCCAAGACTCAGTTTGTGGCTGTGATTTAGGTGTTTGTGTGTTGGAAACTTAGCTCTCGGTGCGGTGAAGTTGAGAACATACTTCACAAAGGAGAGCCTAGGGAAGGGCCTCAGGCAACTGCTGGCATGTCACCAGGGCTGATTATTATAGTTTTCCTAAGGGCTCAAGTGAGATCTAGAAAATTCCTATGATCTCCTAGCATTGTAGCCTTCTGTTCTCACCATGTGATTCACATTTTCTCTCATTTTTGTGAGACCACCTACTGTGAGGAGATCAGCTGGAGATGCCCTCACCAGAGTTGGCTGTTTGGACTTTCAGCCTCCCAAATTATGAGCTAAAGAAGCCTCTTTTCTTTGTAAGGGTGTTTCATGATAGTACAGTGATAGATAATCACTAAAATCACTTCAGGGAAAAACATACAAAACAAAACATGATCTTCAAGAAAAATTCTTCCAATTAGATTAGAAAAGGAGGCAGCCTAGAAGAAGAAAGACTGAGTTCCCGAGTCAGGGATCTGGGTCGCTGGCTGGGCGAGCACAGCAGCTTACCTGCCTATCTGGGATTAACTCATGACACAAGGAGTTTGATTTATTCTTGTCAGAAGGACATTTTCACTATAAATTCTGTGATTTTTAAGACCTCTATACACCTCTCAGTCTACGATTCCAGTGGCTATTTACACTTGTGCTTGAAATTCATATATATATATGAATTTATATATATTTATATATATATATATGATCGTTTCATGTTGAGTTTTTGTACCTAAACCCAAGTCCCAAGTTCCTATAAAACAGTCACAGTTCTAATTTTGACTAAATTTTTACAACTATATAAATAATCCTTATTATTAAAGGCTAAAAATATTGAAAATTTTATATTAATATAAAAGGTTGTATAAACAGAAGGGTGCAGTTGTACAGAGAGTGTAAGAGAAGATTGAAGTGTTCACTTATTCTTTCTGGATGACCCTGGAATTCTCACTCTTTCAAATAAAGTAGTGAGGTCACCGTGATGTTGTCTAATCATGGTATGATCTGGGAGAAGGGAATGAGCCTTCTACATCCTGTCCTAGAGCTATGTCTGAATCTTCCCCAGTCACAAAATTGGTCAACACACCCCTCAAACTGTTGGGCTGTTCAATGCACCCCTCTTTTCTCAAGACCCACTGCTTTCTGTCTGGGAGTTGAACAGAAAACTAGCTCATGATAACTTGTCCTGGCAATAGAGTATGCTCTCTAGGCTGGAAGAGCTTGAATCTGGTACAGCCCTAAGCCTGCCTCCTCAGGAGGCTTCAACAGACTGAGATAGGCAGGCAGTAAACAGCTGCTGGGATGCTAGGTATGAGCAGAGAGAAGAGGAAGAGGCTGTGGAGGAGAGCAGAGAGAGCCTCTCCTGCAGGGTGAGAGGCAGCATCTCTAAGGAGATCTTGAAGACAGAGAAGAAGAGAGACCAAGGAAGAGCTCTAGAGATAGGGTCTCAGGAAGGGGGTGGAGGGAGAGCACAGCAAAGTGCCAAGCCAGCACGAGCAAAAGTGCTGGGTCTCAAAAGTGTAGCTGGGAAGTGGCAGCTGATGTGTAGGGGCTGGGCCAAGACCATGGTGGGTGGCAGGGGCGGGGCAGTAGGTCCACGGTGGGGACATGATGGAGGAGGCTCAGCGGTGAGCTTAGGATTGGATCTGACATACATTCTTAAATTTATGCGTAGAACACACATATATAGCAGGGCCAGGTCAAAGCAGGGGATGAATCAGGCAACAGCGCAGCAGGCCAGAGGAAAAAGATGGAGGTGGCCTCATAAGAGTGGTGGCAGCCAAGCTCTTAGGAGGAAAGGTGGGCTAAATCTAGAGATGCATACGTCTCATAGTTACATCAACATTTTCTTAAGTTATGAGAACTGGGTATTTTCAGGTCCATGCTGTTTCCAGGAAACACACTCACTGTTAACCGCTCTCTCAGGGATGTGCAGTGAGAGCATGCATTTCCCATTGACTCACCACATCTGGCCAGAGGAGAACATCTATCTTAACCGTAAACATAGGCACTCCAGAGTGCTGAGTCGTTGTCCTGTCAGGAGAATTAGCAGAGCCTTCCAAGGCAATGAGCTTGTCTATGGATAGCTAGCTGTCTTCAAGCAGGCTGGACAGTAGCAGGATGTGGGAGCAGATCACACCCTCGGGTTTTCCTTACTAACTTCCTCCTTGGACATTGGATGCCGGGGGTGTGGTTCTCACATAAAGATGTATCAGACGGTGTGGGGAGGGGGCAGTGAAGGAAACTTCCATGTGTGTGCCGCTGGAGCTTTACAGTATCCACCGCTGTAGTAGACCTGTGTCACCATAGCTTGTCACAAACAAAGCCAGCTGATAAAGGTTCTCTTAGAGAAGATACTCAGGGAAATGGCTTTATTTGGTGATAGAAATACACAACCTCACTGTAGTAGGTTTTATGGTGTGTCGAAAGTTCCCAACAGCAAATTAAACAGGGTTGAAATAACTTTTAAAATCAATCTATAGTAACGAGAGCCAATGAAGCAGAACTTGAGTCTGTTCTCTAGATGGTGAGTTAATTATATAAAGCTTTGGCTTGAATCCAATAAGGAAAAAGAAATTTCAAAAGATGTCTCAAGAGAAAGCTACCCTTCTCAAAAATTAAAAAAAAACCTTTTTATATATTTATTTAGATTTATTTTATTATTATTTTATGTGTATGAGTGTTTTGCACCATATGCATGCCTGATGCCCAAAGAGGTGTTGAACTTATATGTGAGTACTGGGAATCCAACCTGGATCCTTTTCAAGAACAAGCGCTGTTAACCACTGAACCACCTCTCCAGCTCCTCTTCCCAAATTTCACCTCTGCTCCTTTTCAGGTCCCTGGAATCTGAGTCTTGCTAGGACATGGGGATAGATGATAATTATGGTTAGGAGATTAAGAAATTTGAAATGGGGAGAAGCCAAAGGGAGGAAGGCTTGTTTTTGAAGGCAAAATATAAAGCTGGGGCCATTTTACACTTAAAAACAACAACAACAAAACACACACACACAAAAACAAGACAGTTCTGTCACCTTATTTGTCTGTCTCTCCATCCATTTGTCCATCTGCCTGCCTGCCCATGTGTCCATCCATCCATCCATCTATTATATATAATATATCAGTTGTTATACACATATATGTATATATATATATATATAATTAAAGGATATAGCTTTAAAGGGGACTAAAATAATATCTAGTAGGTAAGAAAATTTATGTTAGTACTTAAATTTTATTAATAAAGCCCTACTTTAGGCTATGCTTTCCAAAGGTAGCCAAGTGGGTATTGTGGCTAAATTATTAAATAAATGTTGATTCAAGACAGTCAAACAATTTAAAAGTATACAAGCAAAAATTTTACTTTCTTCCTTATTCCTCAGTCCTTGACTCTCACCCAAAGCAAATGCTTTCTGTGTGCCATTTAAATTATTCCAGTTTTTTTTTTCCAACAACATTCAAACAACATATAATTTAAAAAACAAATGTGGATTTCTCTGGTCATACTATTCTACAAATGACCATTGTTCTTTGTCAGTAATTAAGGAGCTACCTTATGCTTTTTAATGAAATCATCATCAAGCTTTGGTCTTATTTACTTTACCACTCATGATCCTATTGGTAATCACAGAAAAAATTACTTTCAAATAACCAGGTGTCTACGTAACAGAATTTGCTATGATAGGTCATTGTCTGAATGTTCTAGAGGGAAGAATAAACACTGTGTTTACAGAGCACAGAGGCCTGAAACATGAAGGAAGTCATCAAGTTTGCAGGACACTCTGTCCGCTCCTCAGCCTGGTGTTGTCCCTCATGGTCCAGCAAGTACTGTGGTCCCCAGGGGAAAGGAAAGGGCATTAAGAGGAGGAAGAAGCTTGATGTGGAGAAAATAATGGAAGGAAAAGAGGCAGGAAAGTGACAGCCCACAGGGGAAGGGGCAAGAATGAGGGAGTGGAACATTTAAGGGGCGGCACCCCTGCCCCCAGGGAGGAAGCCACAGGGACTTCATGGGGCGCTCAGCTCCAGGGAACACATGAGATCACAGAGCCCATTTTTCCCCAGGGGTGATGTATTGCCAAATTAAAATGTAAAGGCTGAGTCAGAGAGTTTCTAGTTAGGAAGGACATTGCGAACCGTGGCTCAGTCCTGGTGGTGGACTTAGAAGTGAGAAGATTCAGATCAGAATAAAAAGGCATGTTGCAAAGAAGGTCTGGTTTTCCGCAGCCAGACTCTGGGGCCCTCATCACATTCTACCTCCATACGGTGCTCAGTTGTCTTTAGTTGAGACAATCTAATTTGCATCTGTAATCCCATCTGAAAAGAACAGTTGATGTCAATTTTTCAGTAAAGGAGAGACTAGACAACTCCCTCGTCCCTGTGTGCAGCATAGAGCCCAGCGGAGGCCTGTGTAATGACAGTGTGGAAACATCTGATAAGGGGGTACAGTGTCAACCCAGTTACTGAAGCCCAAGCAGGAAGATCCTATCTACTGACACTACTTGTGGTCTGTTTTGATGTTTGGGGGGGGGGTATTTTGTTTTGTTTTTTCCCCATCTACTGTGGCTCCTTTTTTTAGGTGGATCATTCTCATTACTAAAATAGCACAGTTCTAAGCAGGCCACATGATGACTGGAGGATGAACATTTCTGACCTGCTGCCAACATAAAACCAGAGTCTGCTAATGCCCCCTTCATGTGGAGAAGCCATTCTGCTAGGTAAAACAAGACCCAGACTTTGGGGACAAAAGTCGACCACAATAAAATTAAAATATGTGCTCTCTTCTTAGCACTTAGCTTTCAGTCTTTTAATTGAATGAACAAAGCAAAGCCATTCTTTTGGGTTTAGGAGTTAGCATTTCAAACAGATCTGCCTGTGAAATATTAGAGCCTGAAGACATTGCCTAACATTGTCAGATTAAAGTGGGGCCTGATGGAGGATGGCATACACTCGAAAGTCTATTCATAGCTGTAGTTGCTCAGTTGGCAAGTGAGGGTGAGTGACAGCGTTTCAACATCATCCTCTATGATGCTAGTTTGCTAAAAAATGAATACATGCTAGCAAAGTAAGGTAGGTTCATTGGTTCAAAGGTCAATTAATAAGTTACAGATAAATACTCTGCAGAAACTTAAAACTTAAAAGCTCTTGAATATGTTTAACTTAAATACTCTAAAATGTGTCCATTGTAAGCATCTGATTATCTTTTTATAATTTATTTTTTACACGTGTTCAAGTGTGTCTGTGTGCATGCACATGTGTGTGCAGGTGCCTGAGGAAGCTAGGCAAAGGTGTCAGATCTCTGGGACCTGGAATTCCAGGTGGTTGTGACCGACCGATATGAGTGCTGAGAGCTCAGTTCAGATCCTCCGGAAGAGCGGCCAGCGAGCACTATTAACCACCCCTTCAATTATTTTGTTGTGTAATTTAATTTTTAAAAATTTTTAATTTTTTCACTCTAGTGTCTATTTATTCATTTTCAGATTAGCATAGAAAGTAACTAGTTATACCACATCTTCATACATGTGTCCTTATAGTTTCTCACTCATTCAGCCCCTACTACCCTCCCTTCGTTTCCCTCATCAGCCTGATTCTGCTTCCCTTCTCAGTTCTTTTATATTGACTCTATGGCTTTCACACCATGCACCCCAGTTCCACTGATCTCCCTTTCACTCTTGCAGCTTCCCCCCAAAACACACACACACACACACACACACACACACACACACACACACAGAGACCGCATGAAAAATGTGTGTCACAGTGTGTCCCACAGTATATCCCTGTGTCCACACATCTTCATTTGCAAATGTTCACTGCAGTGAGTCATTGGTCTGGATCAAGGTCTCTGGCTTCTGTGATGCCATCAATGCTGGGTCCTCACTGGGCCTCCTCGCGGTTATCCTGTTGTGGCCCTGTGTCATGGAGATCCTGCAGCTCTGGATCAGCAAGACCAGCCTTTGCATGCGTCCCAACTGTTTGCACATGATAAAGAGTTTGGTGTGGGCCAGTTCAGAGCCCTGGATCTGGGCTTGAGGGGGTAGCTGAGCTGACCAGCCCTCTGCATCTCCTTTATCCACACCCCCGGGGCAAGTTCTCCAGCACTGCTCCAGCTAGGCTACCCAGTGCTGCTACTGGCAGGAGTCAGGGTCAGCTCTCCTGCTCTCCTGCTCTCAGGGCCGGCTCACCTGCACCCACCCCTCCAGAACCAGCTCCACTGTGCTGCCCAGTCAAGGTGCAGAGCCTACTTTCCCTGTGCTGTGAGGCTGGACCCGCCCTCCCCCCCTCACACCCTGGGGGAGGGCTGATCCACGCCTGCGACATCAGGGCCAGCTCTACTGTGTTGCCCAGGCGAGGTGTTGGGCTCCCCTTCCCAAGTGTTACAGCCAGTGAGGGAGCAGGGACAGCTCTTCTGCTCTCATGCGCTCAGGGCCAAGTCTCCTGACTACTTCTGGAGGTGAGGGAAGAGCACCTCACGGCAGACAAGTTGCAGGGCCCTGCTTTGCTGAGTGCTGCAGCCAGCAAGCGGCAAGGCCGACTCACCTGATCTCATGACCTCCCTGGGCCAGCTCTCCAGACTGCTTCAGGTGGTAAGGGGTGAGGGGGCAGAGAGCATCCCTACCCCCAGGCCACCGCACAGCAGAAACAGCAGACGAGTGAGTGGCAGGGCTAGCTCTCCTTCCCTCATACATAACCTTGGGGCTGTCTCACCACACCTCTGCCGCCAGGACCAGCTCTACTGTGCTGCTCAGCTGAGGTGCAGGGCCACTCTCCCAAGTGCTGTTGCAGGTGAGAGGTGGGGCCCGCAGCCAGCGAGGGGCGGGGATGGCTCTGCGCAGCCCCTGGATATCCGCGTGGTCCCCAGCAGCTGTCAGGACACAGCCGTGTTCTCTAGCGGTGATATGAGGCATGAATGTAAGACCTGGGGTCTCACAGCTCAGGAGTTCAAGATTGCGCCCTTTGCAGAAACTCCCCCAGACCAAGACTCGTTTCAAAAGCAAGAGGTTTATTAACCATTGCACAATGGGGTCACCCCTGCTGGTCAGCAAAGAGTGACACTGGGAGACAAAGGCCTTTAGGTTTTTAAAAGAAAAATTGTGGGCAATTTGAAGTTGCAGTCTTGGCAATTTAGGATTGGATGAGGAAGCTATAAAGTAAGATAATTGGTTAGTCTTAGATGCTCAAGCTTGGGCAGTCCTGCCAAGTGTGGATGCAGCTGCAATTGAAGGTGGGGGTGGTTAGCTCATCCTTGAAGATTAGGGGCTACAGACTTTTGGCTGGAGGTCAAAAGCTACTCAGAAGAAGTCTAGGTTCGTTGCTAAGAAACGCTATCTCAAAGACAAGGGTCTGGTCCTTCTTTTGCTTAGTGAAGGTCATTGCTTGCTTGCCTTTTTTTATATCTGTCCTCACAGATAGGGTCACATTCCTTCACTCTCTGGAAAGGTACTAAGAGGCTTTAGCTTAACCTGGACCTAAAACTCAAAACTATAGGCTTTAGAAGACATATAGTTTACAAAGTTAGCCTAACCCTTTCGTGGACAGCGATGCCGACCCCTGACACTGCATAGCTGTGGCCCCAGACATGGCCCTCAGTGGCAGCTCAGGCAGGGACTTCACCATGGCTCCAGGTGGTGGGGCTGGCCACACCAGGCTACTCATCAGCGCTGGAGATGGAGTCCCCAGTTCCTTCTCTCTTCATAATGCTCAAGCTGCTCCACTTCTCTTTCTCTCCCATCTGTCCACCCCATACTTGCACGCTGTGGTGGCTCCTGCTGCAGGCTGGCCGCTTGGCTGGTCGGCCTCTGGGTGACATCCTCAGTCCACATTGCGCGGCATGGTGGCAAGTGGGCATCACCCCCCCACCTGTACTGTGTGCCCAAGGGCAGGTCTGCATGTGGCATTGCAAGCTGCCACCTCTGCCAGAGAGAGGAGGTCTGTCTTGCTCCTCCCTTGCTGCACTGCCTGGTGGTAGGTGGGCTCTGTGTGCCTAAGGTCTACCTGTGCCATGGGATGAAGGACAGGTCTGCGCGCATCTTCGCCCGCCCCTACTGCCTGTCGAGATGAAACGAAGTTCTCTGTCTGTCTTCTTCCTCTTGAGCTGCCTGGATTTGATTTGATTTGATTTGATTTTTATGCGTCTCAGACATAAGACAGCTTTGGCCACCAAGCCAGGCATCAAGCTAAGATGAACAAAGGCCTGCCACCTGTTCTGTCCCTAGCTGATATAAGAACGCTACCACCACCAAGGTGTCTCTTCGCTCATTGCTGGGGGGTGGGGTTATTTCATTTTATTTTTCAAGATAAAATCTTATACATAGCCCTGGCTACCTTGAAACTTGCTACGTAGACTAGGTTAGCCTTGATCTCACAAAAAGAGCCTCTGCCCTAAGTCCAGCTACCTCAATTACTCTCAATAAATAGCAGGGTTACGTAGCCAGCACCAAAGCCTGGCTTTAGAACGTCCCATGACCTTTAACGTGACCTCCTCTCTTTAATAGTGAATTTCCATTTGACCCTTAGCCCCCAGCAACCACTAATGTAGTATCTGTCTCCGTACGTGTAAATAGAACACAACCACCGAATCCTCTTCTGTGATCCGGCCTCTTTCAGTTAGCATCATGGTTAGCTATCAGAAACACCACGGCGAGCACTGCATGCAAGTCCTTGTTCAGCAGATTAATCTTCTTTCTCTGAGGCACCTACTTCAGAATGGATAGCACGTGTGTTAGTCTGTTTTTAAACTGTCAAGCTGCTTTCCATTTTCATCCCCGTCAATGAGGTGTGAGAGTTGTTTTTCAAAATCCTGTTCAGCCCTCGTTACTGCCTTTGTTTTTGGCTTCAGCCGTGCTAGTGGAAACGAAAAACATACCCAGTGAGGCTGGAAGGATGGCTCAGTGGTTGAGAGCCCCTGTTGCTCTTGCAGAGGACCAGGTTAGGTTCCCAGCACTCACATGGTGGTTGCAGACTTAGATGTCTTCTTCTGACCTTCATAGGCACCAGATTTGCAGATGATCCACAAGTACACAGGCAGATTAAACACTCATGCACACAAAAAGTAAATGTTTTAAAAAGGATAGCCATGGCTTTAACTTGCATTTTTCCAGTGTTCTTATGACTATTAGAAATTCCTGTAACTTTTATAATGAAATATTTATTTAAACGTTGTTGGTGCATTTTCTAAATCTATTTTATTTGGTTTCTGTATCTATATCTCCCTTCCACCTGCCCCCCCCCCCAACTAGATAGGAGAGAAAGAAGGTTAGAGGGGAAGGGATGCAGGCCTCTTTAGACTGCTTCCTGCTGATCAGGGCCATTGAATTCCTTGGGGGCAAGTCCCCTCTTCGTTGTCAGAATACCTCCCACTTCTTAGCAAACCACAGGACAGCAACCAGGAGCAGCCCGGGAAACAGCTGCCACCTCTTTGGAGATCCCTGGGCCTCTTGAGGCTCTGGCATTTATCTGTTCTGTAAAATTTCCAGAATTCTAAATGTCAACTCTCCTCCACTGGCAAACCAAAGCCCTGCCAGTGTTTGAGGCAAAAGCATAATCACTTGCTCTGAAGCAGCCTCATCTCCCATACCTGGGAGTAAAACAAAAACATATTCCCATTACATTACTGTTTTTTTTTTAAGACACCAAAATTCTCACTACACTTCCCCCCTTTAGTCCAAAAAATTGCCTTTTTCTCTCACATCAATAAACGATATACAATAAGAATGATTGTGAGAACTATCAAGGAAGAATTGTATTTATGATGTCCAGTCTATATATATTCGGCAACCTTGGAAAAAGGATTTTCTCTATCCTATCCTGGTGAGACCAACATTCTGTACCTTAACCACTTTCTTATTATAACTTGCATTTATCAATCTAAAAACATTTTTTAGACCCTAGAACATTTTCTTAGACCCCAAACAGCTTAAGCTTTTATATCTTTAATCTTTAATAAGGAAAACTATAAGACTGTAACAATCTAATCTTTAATCTCATCAGAGACCTGAGACTGATAACTATTACCTGAAAACAGGAAGTATGGAGCAAGTAGCTTCTAAAACTGTAAGACAGAGACTGATGACTGCCTGGACGGTCACTCAAGATTTCTCTGCAGTGTTGGGGATCCATCTTCAGCCTACAGTTCAGAACATCTGGCAGACTTTTCTGTGAAGCAGGAATTTTGAAGGTCTAACCTACCCTAAAATATGTCGATCACTTTTTAATTGGATTATTTTTTACTTTTTTATTGTTGATCTATGAGTTCTTTATATGTTGTGGAAACCAGCCCCGTATTAGATATATGCCTTGGGAGTATTTTCTCACAGTGTATGAATTTTTAGGCAGGATTTCTTAAGACGCGAAAGCTTTAAAAATTATTTCTGCGTTATGATTGTGTTCTCGATGTGATCAGCTCCCATCTTCAGTTCTCCTGAGAGCTATGGCATTAAAGCAGACATTCTCCTCCGTCTGTTTTGCTTTCTCTCCAAGGCTGCTCAAGAGTATTTTGCTGAAGGAAAAATAGTGACAAGAGTTTCAGATGGTCACAGTAAAAGAATTCACTTTGGATAAGGGATCAGGAGAGATAAAACCCAACACAAATTTTTTTTAATGAGAGGAATGTTGCACCAAACACAAATTAAATTAATACCAACAAGAAGATAAAAGAAAGGGCAAGAAGGATGTGGTTAACATTTAGCATTATTGATTCTTTCTGGGGATAGCTGGAAATCATCAGAAGCCGTTTGAAAGTCCTTGAGTCTGAGAGGCCTGACAGGAATACAGTTTCCTCTCCTTGCCTCTCTTAGGCACCACCCCTCCCCAACCAAGTGTTATGAGAAGGGTTCATAAATTATAAAAAAAAAAAAAAAAGAAGAAAACATGGAACTTGGTATTACATGCAGAAAACTGTGATTTGTTAGTCTGTTTTCTGTCACCATAGCTAAATGACTGGAGATGAGAAATTGTCAAGAAAGAGGCTCATTTGGCTGCACGTGGTTCTGGAAGTGCGAAGCGGAGAGTGGCCCTGGTGGTGTTCTCTTGTGCCCCGAGACAGCAGCCGCCCTCACATGGCTTGTTTTCCCTTCTGCCTGTAAATCCGCCAGGATTCTATCTCCACTCAGTGAGTGCCCTTAATCACAATCTTTTCCCAGAAGCCCCATTTTTTAAACATCACAGTCAGGTTCAAGTTTCCATCCTCTCAATACTTCTCAGTAGGGACTGGATTTTTACACACACGTTATTCGGCAACACTCAGATCCTGCCTGTGGTGTTCAAGTGAGAACTGTCTCACATGTGTTCATCTATCCATACCCTCCACTCTTAGTTGCTGGCACTGTTTGGATGGATATGGAACCTTTAGAAGATGGAGCTGTGATGGAGTATGAATATCAGTTAGCCTGGTCCCACTGCTGTTCTCTCTCATCCTGTATGTGGATGGAAATGTGGTAAGACAGCTTTTCGCTCCTTCTACCACTGTTTCCCCGAGTGTTACTCTGCCTCCTCTTTCCCTGATATTATGGATTCTATCCCTCTGCAGCTACAAGCCAAAATGAAATCCTTAGAAGATAAGAACACTGAAAGAAATGTGGACAGTAGAACCACGGTTTGTGGGTTTCAGAGGGGAAAATCTCTGTGCTGGGCAGTCTGATGTTAGCTTGACACACAGATTAGAGTTTATCTGAAAAAAGGAAAACTCCTTATACGGAGAAAATGCCTCCAGGAGAACCAGCTGTAAGACATTTTCTTAGTTAGTGATTGATGGGGGAGGTCACAGCCCATTTCGGGTGGTGCCACCCCAGGCTGCTGGTCCTGAGTTCCATAAGAAAGCAGACTGAACAAGCCAGGGGAAGCAAGCTGGTAAGCAGCACTCCTTCATGAGCTCTGCATCAGCTCCTGCCTCCAGGAGCCTGCCCTGACTCCTTCAGTGATGAACACTGCTGTGGAAGTGTAAGCCAAGTAACCTTTTTCCTCCCCAACTTGCTATTTGGTCATATTGTTTCATCACGGCAAAGAAACCCTGACTAAGATGCCATCTATCAGAAGCAGTGCTATAGGACACTCATGAGATAATGTGATTAAAAAAAAATATGCCTGTATTTTGTCATCTCTGGAGAATTTGCGTGAGGCTGAATAGAAAAGCAATGGACTAGTTTCTTTGTCAGAGGCAATTTCAATAGAGCATATCATTGAGTCAGTGGAGTGATGCTTACTGACAACTCTTCAGCAGGTTTCCAATGAAAAAGCACAACGAGAGAAGGAGAGGAAAAATATGTGGTTTGGAAAGACACACAGGAAGCTTGGTGTTGCAGCCAAGCCATGTTCTAGAAAGGAGGCTGGAACTGAAAAATAGAAGCCTGAAACAAGAGGAAAGATATACTGTGAACAAGACCTCACCAAGGCTGTGAAAAGTGAGCCCACAGGGTTGCCAGCTCCTAGAAAGCAGCTCCCTAGGGCTGTTTTGCGCCAGCATCAATTTAGAGACGCTGCTGCCGCTTTGCTCTGGGGAGACATCCTCCATCCAAGCTGGCAACCAACCGTGACAGAGCCATCCATGCAGTCCTAGCTCGGAGAGCATGAAGAAATGAGAGAGGAGGTCACAGACCCTTCCTCCACAGGGCCAGGGTGCCGAGGAGACTAGACAGCACGTGGCAGGGGTACAGAGCCCCTGCAAGGAGACCGCAAAGGCCACTGAATGAAGCTGTGGAGGTGAAGCCTGGATTGCAGTGGACCCCTCGGGATGTTAGAGATGGCAGAGCCATGTCAAGGAGAGGGGCATACAGCCCAAGTGAACTGTGGGTATTGTAGGCTGGAGCAGTGGTGCGTATTAAGGCCTGTGAAACGGAAGTTCCAAACACTAGACATGGAGCTACAGAATTTGGTTGTAGAAGTTTTGGCTTATGGTATGTAAACATGTTTTCGTTTTAATCCCAGATGTGGGATATGGGACTGATTCAGATTGTCCACAAACTGTTTGCCTTGTGTGGGCTCTGAGAGGAGCCCTTTGCCAACTGTAGCTAGTTTAATTCAGAGGACTCTGAGGAAGGAATAAATGCCAGAGCCCAGAGAGTGTTGGGGGGCCTCTGAGGAAGAAGGCTGCTGCTCCCCGCTGCTGCTCCTGGCTGCTGTTGATGCAGCGTGACAAGAAGAAGTTGGAGATATCCTGAAACAAGGATTGGACTTGCCCCAAGGAATCAAACAACCCCAACCAGCAAGAAGTAGCTAAGAAAAACTCTGTCCCCGCTCCCCACTAACCTTCTTTCTCTCCTATGTGGTGTTGGGGTGTTGAAAAGGATTGGGGTGGAGAAGGAAGGAAGAGGCATACAAAATGTAAATAAAATAGTTTTAAAAAGCAGCACCAACAGAATTTGAAATTTGCCCTGCTGATCTTTCGTCTTAATTTGATCTAATAGCTTCTTACTATGCCCTTATGACTCCTTTTTAAAATGTGAATGTTCAGTCCATTCCATTGTATGTTGAAGGTATATATGTATATATGTATATATGTGTATATATATATGTATATATATAAATAGGTGGTTAGACCTGCCTTGAGTCTCAGCAGAAACTTTGGACTTTTGAACAGGTAAAGATATGGGCTCTTTGAGGTCCGACTAAATGCATTTTATATCATAAGATCGCAGTGAGCCCATAGAGGCTGAGGGCAAAATGTGGTTTGAATGAGAAAAGTCCCCTATAGGGACATTTTCATAAGGCTTATATGCTTGAAAATGTCATGCCTGGCTGGTAGAGCTGTTTGGAAAAGCTTCGGAAACTTTAGGAGGTGGAGCTTGTTGGAGGAAGTATGTCACTAGACAAACTTTGCGACTCCGATGGCGTGGCCCCACTTCCTGTTACTTCTTTTTCACTATTTCCTGTGTATGGATGACAATGTGATCAACCAGTCCTGTCAACAAGCTTCCCCTGTCTGTTGCCATTCTTTCCCCGTCATGATGGACCCTATCTACCTCTCAGGAACAGTAAGCCAAAATGGACCCTTCCTCCATTGTTTTTGGTAAGAGTAATTTATTAGATCAGGATATATAGAATTGGCATTTTTCCTGATTCTACCCCTAGCTAGCTAAATTGTCTCAGGGCACCTGCTCTCAAAATCTTGCTTCTTCTCCTTTAAAATGAAGCACTGTCTCCACTTTCTGGTGGGCTGGAGTGGAGATGGGCTTTTGCATTTACCGGGCACTTCAAGAACACGGCAGATCCCCACACAGATTCAGGAGAATGCTGCCAGCCTGCCTGCAGGTGGCATTACCTCATGCTGGCATCTGGCTTCATAAGACTTGAGAGGAAAACAGTGACCTGGTAAAACTCTCCCATTACTACAGGCAACCAGCTTGGAAGAGGAACCCAGGGCACCCTGTGAGGTAGGGAGTGAAGGCTAGGGCCCGCTCTGTAGGGGAGGAAGAATGTTTTTGTTCGTACCTTAAGTTTAGCTAGATTAATTGAGAGATGAATGATAGTAGTGTAAGACCTGGGGTCTCACAGCTCAGGAGTTCAATCGCGCCCTTCCCAGAAACTCCCCCAGACCAAGACTCGTTGCAAAAGCAAGAGGTTTATTAACCATTGTACAACGGGGTCACCCCTGCTGGTCAGCAAAGAGTGGCACTGGGAGACAAAGGCCTTTAGGTTTTTAAAAGAAAAATTGCGGGAGATTTGAAGTTCTAGTTTTGGCAATTTAGGATTGGATGAGGAAGCTATAAAATAAGATAATTGGTTAGTCTTAGGTGTTCAATCTTGGCCAGTCCTGCCAAGTGTGGATGCAGCTGCAATTGAAGGTGGGGGTGGTTAGCTCATCCTTGAAGATTAGGGCTGCGGGCTCTTGGCCGGAGGTCAAAAGCTACTCAGAAGAAGTCTAGGTTCGTTGCTAAGAAACGCTATCTCAAAGACAAGGGTCTGGTCCTTCTTTTGGTGAGTGAAGGTCATTGTTTGCTTGCCCTTTTTTTATATCTGTCCTCACAGATAGGGTCACATTCCTTCACTCTCTGGAAAGGTACTAAGAGGCTTTAGCTTAACCTGGACCTAAAACTCAAAACTATAGGCTTTAGAAGACATATAGGTTACAAAGTTAGCCTAACCCTTTCATTTCCCCCTTCTCCTTGTAACTGCTTCAATCATGAAGCAGCTGTAGAGTGAGAATTTTATCTTAAGAATAAAATTTTTTTTTGACTAAACATTTCAGCCTGTAGAATGGGACAATGGGCCGATGATCCGTCTTCTGGAATTTCTTCATGCTGATGATGGATCGTTGAAATCTCAGTTTAAAAGAGGCTGAAATGCTGGTCAAAAGTTGGGGAGAGTACATGGGTAAAGATTACTAGGAGCCAGTCAAAGGCTGGTCAATGAGGCAGTCCTTAACAGTCTCTGGTTAGTTGATCCAATTGAAGAGACAGGGAGCAGTCATGTCAGCTTCCAACAAGTCCAGATTTCAGTTTGCAGCCCAGAGTCAACCAGGTGAAAATCTGCTGAGACAAATTCAGACTAGAGACAGAAGTTAAGATTTGTCTGTTAAATGGAAAAAGTGAGGAATCCCAACACCAGGGAAAAACTCTTCTGGGATCCATTTGAGCTATGCCAGATCTAGGTCTTATGACCTTTTGATTTTTATAAACTCATATAAATTTTTGGTACACAAAAGGAAACTTAGAAAAGTAACATATCAGCAAATCTAATACAGCAACATTTTGAGAGTAACAGATAAAAACTATATCCAACAGAATTGGTACCAGTCTGCTGTTTGTTTTATATCTTTTATAAACAACTTAAGTGTGTCCATGTGGCAGCCTTTTTGAAGTTAACGGCATCTTTTAGATTTTTATAACCTGAACTCCTATATCCTCAGACCCTATATAAACCTTATATTTTTTTTATTTAACTATTAATATAAGACATTGGCAACTGATGTAAAGCCTGTGAGCAGGGCAAACCTGTTTTGTTTTGTTTTTTTTTTTTATAAAAAAAAAGATATAGTACCCAGTAGTTTTAACTAACTAATGAACTGTCCAATGAGCTGATAGTGAACCTAACTGTCTGCTCTTTAGCTGCCAAGTTACTGTTAACTAAGCCTAGCCTTTCAGCCTAGCTGTCAATGTGATCAGAGACCTGAGAAGGATAAATTATGAGCTAAGTAAATGTATCGATCAAAATGACAGAGATGACTAGTTAGTCCATCACCTAGGCAGTGTCCCTTGCTCCTGTGGTCTCCTGGCTTTCTGAGCAGAGGCAGTCCAGCCATCAGGCATAGAGGATGAGAAACTGCTGCTGTGGAAAGAGGAACAGGAGAGATTGACCATACCTTGCCTCTCACAATGTGAGACAATGGCTCTTCAGCTGTCCCCGGCTTTGTCCACAGTTTAGGCTGGGCCCTAGCAGTGGGCCAGTTGGGGCAGTATTGCCCAGTGGTTAGCATACCACAATCCAGAGTTGCAGTCATCTGTCGTTGTCCAAATCTTCTCAGAGACCTTGGGGAGCTACTGCCAGGATTTTGGGACTTTCTGTCACAATAAACTTACATATGTTAAAATGCCATATTCATCAGATCTCTGATAAGCTTGAGCGCCAGCATATCTGAGTTACTCTTTGTTTTTATCATCTGTTTTAAATTGTGTCCTATAAAACAGAATGCTATTTAATCTAGTTCTAGCATATTTTTGAGATGCATGTTTTAGAACTATATATTTTAAGACAAATAGGCAAACTTTATAGTTACCCATCCTAGGCTTAACCTTAAAAAAAAACCCTATACAAAGACACTAGGTAGAGCTCAACATCTTAACCAACTGCAGTCGTTAGCGTAGCTTTAAGTCTGCTCTTTCTGAACTAAAATCAAAGCAAATATTTTAATCAGATACAGTTTATAGAGGGGCTAGCAAATCTTGCTGATCCTACCACTTTGTATTAAAATTGAACAGTAAAAAGCTTTGCACTTAACACTAATCAGAGGACTGAACATAACTGAGAGACCTAAACAAAATGGTGGTAAACTCATGTCTCCACCCTCTTTATCTCTGAACCAGCATGGCGGCTGGCCACGTGTAACTGAACTCAGCTGGAAGTCCTAAACAAATATGGCAGCAAAACTACAGCTTCACGTGCTCTCTATCCCTGAACCATCATGGCAGCTAGCCATGTGTTAGCACAGGCTGTGACTGACAATACCAAACATAGCCATTAGGTGCTGTTGATGACACAGCAAACACTGTGGAGCATCCATAATCCCCCACAACCAAAAGTTTTAACATAGTGATCAAATAAGTTTTAGAACCAACTGTATAACAGAACAGTACAAAACACTTTTAAACTGTATGAATTATTTTAGCCATACCAAACCTATCAGCCAGAATTTTTTCCCCTTAAAAGAGCATAAAAAAACATTTTGCAATGAAGAATCACCAGCCTTTTAAATGAATTATAACATATTTAAATACAGTTGTTGTTTTTTTTTTTTTTTTAAATCATATTGACTCTCAGGCTTTATATAATACATCCACTAACCTTCTGCAATATCCTATATACCTTCAGGTTCCTAGCTTTTTTTTTCTGGCTTAACCGACATTTTTGTTTTAGACAAGCTATTTTTTTTTAATATCTCTTGCTCACTTTCTCTTTTTTTTTTTTAGACAACAGAAAAACTCCCATTAATTTTTTTTTTTCTCCAAGGGTTGGGAAACTGTTTTAAGTTCGTTGTTGGACTGCCCAAGAGTTATTGCTTTAAAAATCTGATAAACTGTAAATGTTTTATCCTCTTAAACATCTAAACAATTTTTAAAACTCGTCTCTGCAATATCAAAGCAAAGTATCTTTTTTAGGAGTGAATTTACAAAGCATAACCATAATTTTAAAAGTCGAAACCATATTTTAAGACCAAAATTTATCAGTGAAAACAACCCAATCTTCAGAACCAATATCAACTTAGAATAAGACTTTCTTCTTATCCTAAAAGGAAATAAAATCATTTTGACTCAGAGATTTTGCAACCTTTGTTCTTTTCCTGAGCCACACCATGTGGCAATTTACATTGTTGTTATTTAAACATATGCATTTATAGACCCTACAAACACATAGGCACATATACGTGTTTAAAACAAGAATTTGAATTTAACCTTAAAACATACCCAATTATTTTTTTTTATCATATCTACCATTGAAGACCAGTTGAAAACAATCGTATAATGGCCATATATTTAAACAGACAGACTCAGCTGTAATTCTAAACATTACAGCAAGTGCAGTTTTTTTTTTTTCTAAATTACTGTTTGATCTGTAAGTTGCAAGCCCCCTAGGTGGGAGGAGGGAAGAGAGGAGCAAGAGGGCGTGGTGAGCTCTTGCTGCTCACTTCCCTGCTAAGCTGGCATGAAGGCAAGGGGGAGGAGTTTTTGCTCACTGGCCAGAGCAGCTCCTATCATGGAGCAGCTGCGGTGCCAATCCCCGCCTAGCCATGTCTAAGGACTTCCACCCAGCAAGCCCATGAGCCTTGCCTGCTCCCTTGGCTCCCTTGTGAGCTCTACTGTAGCTTACCTCCCCCGCAGGTCCTGAACCTGCTTCCTGGCTGGGCCTCTCCCCTCCCCCGTGCTCCCTGGCTGTCCATCGCAACAAGGGGCCACATCAAGCCCATGCCCTGCTGGGTGTGCATTGTTATTCCATAGACGCTCAAGTGCCTGAGCACCGCCTCCCCAAGCTCCACCCCCAGCTCCACATGTCTCCCCAGCCACCCGAAAGCACTCCCTCCTTGGCTCCCTCGGGAGGGAGAGCACACTGCTTGGTGTCCTGCCATGCAGCCATGTGCACTCCCGGGCCAAGTTCTAATTTTAATTATCCTCTGTCCAAATTTTTATCAGTCCAAGTCTACAAAGAAACAGACACAGAAAAATACATACATACATGAGAAACACAGGATTTAAATTGCTGGGGGAGCAGAATCTCTCTGCTCCTCCCTGTTCACAGAAAGGGGCAAGCTGAGTGTCCTACAGGATGTCCCATGGACTTGGCATTAATGACATGTCTGTCTGCCTTAATGAAACCGTTCCAGGCAAGTGGCCTCGAACCACTCAGGGGACTCGAACCCCTTCTACAGATGCTCTCAAGCTAGACCATCTCCCTGTCAAAAGAGTCAGAGAGGCAACAACAACAGAAACACAAAGAATCAGGCAAGTAATCAAACAAGGACACCCTTGTGAGTGGTACCACAGTGCTCTGATAGAACGGCTGCCTGGTGGCGGTCGTTCTCTACGAAAATCAGACGGGAGGAGGACCGTCTCAGATCCAACCTCCCAAATGGGAACTTGGGGCGTCCCCCAGTTCCCAGTCAAGTGATATTCTGACACGTCTGTCAATCGCAATGACTGATCAGATGACCATAAAGGTCCAGATAGGCGCCTAAACTGAAACAGATTGGTACCACAGAAATCTAATTGAGAGGCTGCCTCATGGCAGCCATCTCTGACAAGAAACAGATTGGTAAGACAGAAACAGACTAACCTGTTCCAAGCTCGACCTCCGAGTTCATTCTGATGAGGGTTGGGGAAGGGGCACGCCCTTTCCCGGCCAAATGCACCAAAAATGTGCGTTCAATCTCACAGCTCAGGAGTTCAATCGCACCCTTCCCAGAAACTCCCCCAGACCAAGACTCGTTGCAAAAGCAAGAGGTTTATTAACCATTGTACAATGGGGTCACCCTTGCTGGTCAGCAAAGAGTGGCACTGGGAGACAAAGGCCTTTAGGTTTTTAAAAGAAAAATTGCGGGAGATTTGAAGTTCTAGTTTTGGCAATTTAGGATTGGATGAGGAAGCTATAAAATAAGATAATTGGTTAGTCTTAGATGCTCAAGCTTGGGCAGTCCTGCCAAGTGTGGATGCAGCTGCAATTGAAGGTGGGGGTGGTTAGCTCATCCTTGAAAATTAGGGCTGCGGGCTCTTGGTTGGAGGTCAAACGCTACTCAGAAGAAGTCTAGGTTCGTTGCTAAGAAACGCTATCTCAAGGACAAGGGTCTGGTCCTTCTTTTGGTGAGTGAAGGTCATTGTTTGCTTGCCCTTTTTTTATATCTGTCCTCACAGATAGGGTCACATTTCTTCACTCTCTGGAAAGGTACTAAGAGGCTTTAGCTTAACCTGGACCTAAAACTCAAAACTATAGGCTTTAGAAGACATATAGGTTACAAAGTTAGCCTAACCCTTTCAGTAGGAAGCAAAGTTGAAGAGTTTACTTGGGGGATTATAATTAAGAAAGAAAAACCAGGAAGATCTATAGTAGTCAATTGAAGGCATTGGCAAGACAGCTTGAGGCTTTTCCTTGTTTCCAATTCCACCACAAGGAAGATTTCATGGTAATACTCTACTCGCCAGGAGAGCGTCTAAAAAGGACTGGAGGGGGGCTAATGAGATACAGTGTTGTGCATTCCAAGTTGCCAAATTGAAAGCATTTGAGTGATGTAAGAGTAGGAATAAAGAGGTCCTACCTGAAGATGCCACCAGGACTTAAAAACTCGTATTAGATTTTGTTGTTGTTTTTTGAATTTTTTGAAACAAAGTCTCTTTTTGAGTCCTCGCTGTCCTGGAATTTGCTGTGTAGACCAGGCTGGCCTGACTTTCAGAGCTCCACCTGCTTCTACCTCCTAAGTACTGGGACGAAAGGTGCATGTATGTCACCGCATGCAGCTCACATAAAAAAAAAATTGTTATAGACAAGATTAATAATGAAGAAAGGCTCTGTTTTCACATAAATCCAGTTTAAAACAAAAACAAAACAACAGAAACCCGGTAAAAGCTTCAAGGGGCGAGAACTTTGGAGGGCAGCATTAGACTGAGAGGTGGGTACAGAGAGGCTTTGAGATTTGGAAGTAGCTCACAAGAACCAGGAAGCTGAAGAGCAGATCTCTTAGCCTGGGTTAGCATCTGAGCTTGGAGCAACGCCACTGCTCACACCTGTTACAATTGAATGTCACTGAAATGGTATTTCTAGAGACTATCCGCTTCCTCTCCAGTTCTCTAGGCCTGCAGATCTGGTCGTTAGCCCCCATCAACTTAGATCCAGCAGGTAGATTTATTTGTGGCGTACATAATGGCTGTCAGTGAGTTTTAAAAATGCAGGCTTCAATTCTCTAGTGTGATGGTGTATTAAGAAGCAGCTACCAAAACGTAGACACCCATGCCTGTGCTGGATCTCTTCTGTCCTTTCTTTTCCGTTTCTTCCACTTTCTGCTCACCCTAGAAGAAAGGCCTAGATAGATGACGTCAACCCATCCACTGCCCTCTTATTTCCTGTGAGGACCCTGATATTCTACACCTTACTGAGAGGCACGAACAAAGAACCCTAGTTAAATTCATCAGCCTCCAAAGAGGACAGGGGGTTTGTTTGGTGTGTTGGTGTGTGTTGCATGCACGGCTCTTTTCCTGCACACACACATACATATAAATACATATATGTGTGTGTATGCATATGTATACACACACACACACACAAACTGCAAAGTGCCTGTACAACAGCAAGTTATAAACTATCTGTATCATTGCCTATTTGGGTTTTTGTTTCTTTTGTTTTTAAGATGGAGTCTCTCATGTTGCCAAGGGAGGTCTCAAACTCATGATCTTTCTGCTTCAGCCTCCTGGGTTCTGGGATTATACGTATGAACCACCATGCCCAATACAAACTTCTCTTATTTCATAATAAGAAAAAATACTTCTGTGCTCAGCTTTCAAATGGTAATGATCACAGGACATGAGCATAGAATATGTACATACACCCACATACATGCATACACACAGAGAGAGGACAATTAAAATGAGCAGAAAGGGATAGCACCTGAACAAAATGGGTCCACGGTCACTATGACCCTCACAAAATGAGAAGCAGAAAGGAAAGGAGGTAAGGTTAGAAAAACAAAACAGAGGAAATACACCCACAGGGAGGAATTCAACTTGCTAGGGGGAAAACTAAGAAGAGATTCAGTATTACCAAGTTTTTAAGAATTGAAACTTTCAGAGAGAAGTAGAGACAGATTGTGGGTCACGTCACATGGGTGGCGAGGGCTTCTGCAGGACATGATAGGGTCTTCTGTGGCGGACAGTGGGATGAGGCTGGGGCTCATTGCTGGGTGCTGTATTTTAACCACAGCTGGGCGCAGGCTATCCAGGGGCGGAGAAGAAAGAGTGTGATGGGCTGAGCACAACTGCTAAAAAGGATGTATCAGGCAGACAAGAAAACATCCTTTGAGGAGAGCAATGATGACGGCCTCCCTGGCACATGGTCATTGTTTAGTGATCAAAGATGATGTTTGCAGGCCATGGCTAAGAAAGACCAAGCAAGATGCTTGTCAAGTACCGCACACATGGAAGTTTTTACTGTTTGGGTTTATGAGAACAACTTTTCATGAGTTCTATCTTCTGAGGAGATTTACAAACAGTGCTTCTTCAGATTTCTTCCCCCAGATAGCCAAAGCTAAAAGTGCTCTCAGAGATCACTGTAGTGGGAATAGAGCTCTCCCGGCATTTGCATGAGAGAAGAAGATACCACAGTCCTGCCTAACTTTCACAGGACTAATTATGGGCTGCAGCCCACTTAGGAAAGGCAGAGAAATCTTCTTTAAGGGGAAGTGGGAAGAAAAATGAGGAACAAAACTGCAAGAAAGAGGTAGAGGAGAGATGTTTATGTTGGCTAACTTTGTGATATTGGTTTCTGAGTGTGGTTAAAACAATAGATAGATGGTGAGCAAATGGAAAGGAGAGAGAAAAGAATAGATTCTCTCTATCTTACTGCTATTGCTGGTTCCATAGGTAATTATTCAGGCATGGAGATAGCTCAGTCAGTAGAGTGCCACGTGCATTCAGACCTGAGTTCAGATCTCCAGAACCCATGTAAAAAGAGGGACCTGGCAGCTACAAGCCCCAGGCTGCTCTTTTGGCTCGTTTCTCAGAAAGCAGTGATGAGCAGACTGCAGACTGCATGTTCAATGGTTAATTAATGGTTGAAACTCTGGGGCTTCCTCTTTGAGAACCAGCCTCCTTTCCCCATCCCAGAAATCCTCGGTTTTCTAACATCAGGTTTGTTCTCCCACGTAAGTATAGGAACCAGGAAGCTAACAGGCGCGGTGTCTGAGAGGATGCAGGCCGTCTTCACTGTTTTATCTGACTTCTTCTATGACACGTTCCTCACGGTTGGGGGAGCAGCAAACACCAGGAATTCAGAGCAAGCATTCCTCAGAGGAGCAGAGGGGCCAGTGAGCAGGGATACAGACTGTAACACCGGACAAAATTAGCTGCTTCTACTTGCAGTCCTCAGTGACTTAAATGTACCCAGACAATCAAATGGTGGAGGGTGATTGATCTGGGTACAAACCACACTCCTTCTCACTCAGTTTATTTTTTGTGTTCCAGTTATTTAGACTGAGGCTAGCTTTGAAGTCCTGGACTCAAGGGATCTTCCTCCATAGCCTCTTGAGTAGCTAGGACTGCAGGCACAGGCCATTAAATGGCTTTTTAAGTGTTTTTGAAATGAATTTTTTTAAAAGACCCCTTAGCCTCTTTAGCCTGTTGAACATCACGAGCCCTTGCTGGGGTTAGCCCTGTTCTGAGGGGCAGCAAGACCATGGAAACCCCCATCGGTCTGATTGCTAGGCCCGGGGGAGGTGAGGAACAAGAGAGCTGTGGCTGTCCTACCCTCTCTTCACTTCCTTCCTGCCCAGCCCATCTCCTCTCCTCATCTTCTTGGAATTCTCTTCCTTCCTTTGTCTACTCAGCTGCTCCCAGATCCTCTGGGTTGCTCTGGACCCTCCACCTCTTCTCCCGTCTTCCTTACCATAGGCTGTGGCTGTTCTCTCATGCTAGGTCCCAGGGTCTGTTCCGTGCAGCCTCTTTCATGCAGATTTCCCAAGCTAGGGATACTTAAGCCCCAAGGACCATTGGTGGTGGCCACTCCAGCCGGAGTGTTCCTGCTCTATATTGTAATTGCCTGACCAAGCTCCCCAAACCACCCTCAAACCTCGTCCCCCATCCCTCGTCCCCAATACACACCCCTGTACCTCGCAAGACAGAGACTGTCCTTTGTCTTGCACTGTTTTATACACAGCATAGAAACATCTGTGAGTCTGTGCATAACACGCCTCAGGGGGATGCAGTGCCCTGTGACTAGGGGCTCTGTCAGTGTTTACTGAAGGAATGAACGGGTGAGTGACTGCTTGAATCTGTTATTCACATTTCTGAATTACGCGCCAGTTGTTTGTACCATTTGTCTTGCCTTTGTCTTCCTTATTTATGACATGTGTCAGGTTTGTTTGAGCCTAGACAGAGTTGAAGTTCAGTATTACGCAGGGGGCAGCTTATTGCAGGTCTAGCACTAACTAAAAATCGTAGCAACGGAGAAGGCCCTGGCTCATTTCTCGCCGTGGGTTACTGACCGAGAATTCCAGTGGCAGATGCTATCCCAGTTGGCTGGGAGACGGCACGCTTTCAGAGACAGCTCACAAAATAGGCTTTGTACATCCCTGGGAGGCAAGCTGTGCTTTGGATGTCAAATGACTCAACTAATTGGTCTTCCTCCCCAAAACACTCACCCTCAACTGGAGAAATTCACAGCATTCAGAGAGCACTGCCTGTGATTTGTATTTTCATGATCTTAGGAATTTTCCCAGAGGCACATCCGTGTTCAATCTTTCAACAGCCTCACAACGTGGGTTTTACCTCAACTCTTCAGTTAGACTTCAGGAATTGGTTTTAATGACTCTGATTTGGCTTAATCACGGTCTGTGAGCACCACAAATTAGCCCATGTTCTCAATATAAAAATGGTCCATTTCACAGTTCTTAGTTCCCTCCAAGAGTCCGTTTTTGGAGTCAAGCGAGGCTCACTCTCACTTGCAGGAGGGCAAAGTGAGGTTTTGAACCTGATGTACTGCATGCAGTCTAGTATGAGCAGCCCCATTCACGCTACCTTCTCGAAGGATCAAATTTGGTTTCCGAGCTTAGCCGTCACAGTCCCAGTGGGGCTTATTATGAATTCTAGGCATGCTAACACGAAGGGAAGTTGTGTTCTGTCTCAAGCTGGGGGTAGAAAGAGAGAAACACCATCCCTTTGATAAGCAATGGGGTTTCCGTTTCAACACTCAGAGAGCACATTTTTAGCTCATGTGACTTTGCTGTCATTACCTCATCTGTCCAGATGTCCTGAAGTATGAGAACCCCATTCCTAGTTGTTGAACTCTATGCCAGCTTAAGCATTAATTTCTCCCTTGGCTGGTTTCAGTGCACTTGACCACAGGTTATATTTCTCGCTTAATCATTCTTTACTCAAAATAAAATTAAAAAGGAAAACTCCGTGAAAGCCTGAAGGACACTCTTAGACAATTCACTCTTGGGAATTACTAAGAGAATTCCCAAGAAGCAAAGATGGTTCTGGTGTGGGAAGCACAGAGACAGCATGAAGCTCGTCATGATTAAATACGGGCACCTAAGACGGCAAGTGGAAGAAGCAGATAATTAATGGGACTTTCTGTTTATGATGGGAAGCTATGTGGCTAGGGACTCAGCACCTTGTTTGATTAATTCAACCCCAGCTTTTGGTTTACAGATCCTTGTTTTGTGTTTGACAAAAGCTGAAAGAGGGAAGCTTGCAATTAAATTATTTCCTTTTATAGTATAAAATACCCAACTGGTAGCATGTTGGCTGATGGCCAATACCACTTACAGAGATCCAAGCCAAGCTTTTCTCTTTCCTGAGTTAAGATTTTTCCAGAACCGTGTTTAGGAGCAACTGCATGCATTTTTCCCTTATAAAGGCCTGAGCTGTACAGGAAAGAAGGAAAAGGGGGAAGTTTGTCTGTCGGCAGCATCACCAAACGTTCCAGTTCAGAAAGCCAACTGGCACCCGGTCGGCCACTCAGAGTGGAAAGGCCACGAGACACCTGGGTCATGTCCATCCTTCCTGAGCTGGCAGTTCAAGGAGTCACATACTCAGCAGCTACCAACAGCCTCCCAGATTCCCTGGCAGATCACCTCCAAGGCATCATCAGGTGGTGCCAAGAATAGCTTTTGAAGCAAAAATATCCACTCGGCTTCCCTGGTTCTCATGCCCAAAATACCACCATTAAGTATTTATGTATTCGTATCATAGAAACAAATTCAGAAGCCAGAGACTTAGAACCCTGCTTTGCAATTGTGGCAAATCAAGTATGTCTTTCTAGTGTATGAAATCTGATTTAAAATGTCATGCTTCAGGTCACTGTGAATATTAAATGAGATGTTAGTTACTTACAAGCTTACATATGAACACTATTTGGTGGGGGCTTGTTAAAGATGTTGATTATTAGATCTCCTTCAGATGATGGTATAGACCAGCTTCTTTTGTAAGTGCAAAGACTGTCTTTCTCATCTGGGGTGCTCTGGGACCGGTTAATATTCTGAGTGGTAAATGGCTCATCCTGGTTTGTCTTCTGTTCATATAACAGAAAACTGGAGGTATTAATAAAGAAGCGAGAAATTAACTCTCACGGTTTTAGAGGATGGGGAGTCATTTCGTCAGGGCTTCCTGCTGGTGAAGACTTTTTGCAGAGGCCAAGACAATAGAAAATGAGACAGAGCTTGCCAGAGGCCATTGTTTCTTTTACAAAGCCGTTCTACTCCTACCCATCATTTCAGTAACTGAAAAGTAGATTAACCCACTCACAAGATGCTGGCGGTCACCTTCCCCAGGTCCTGCTTCTCAAATGCCCTTAACATAGCGCTTTGGGAGTTAAGTTTCCAACCTGTGAGGGAAACATCAACTTGTAGTGCAGTCCATTGCTCATCAGGAAAAAGTCTAGGCCTAAAGAAACAGTCCACACCCTTTGCCCTTGCTGTGCTAATTACATGAAGTCAGTGCCAATGCCCCACTGCACAGTCAAAGAAACTGGAGACAGGATTGAGGGAAGTTGATCCCCTTGTTTGGTCTCATCAGCTGAGCAAGCTAACGCATGACAAGGTTAGCCTGTGAACCCCATTTTACTTGTCCCGAATATCTAAGCTCTTTCTACTTTCTAAAATTAATTTATTGAGGAGATATAGATACTTTCTGGTTTTTTTTAAAGATTTATTTGTGTGTGTTGGTATTTTTTTCTGCACATACCATGTATGTGCCTGGTGGATAAGGAGGTAAGAAGGGGACATCAGATCCCCTGGCACTGAAATTATGGATGGTTGTGAGCCACTGTGTAGGTGCTGGGAACTGAACCCTAGTCCTCTGCAACAGCAGCCAGTTCTCTTAACTGCTGAGCCATCTCACCAGCTCCACTGAGCCTTTCAAAAGGCTATTTAGATTTTTCAGAGACTAAAGAATTATATAAACAAGAGAGTCTCAAGTGTGGTTCCCATGTCCTTGATATCATGCCAGAGGCTTCTTAGAAATGATACCAATGTTATCATGTTAGATAATGATTTTGAGTCCCACCCCAGACATGCTGGACCGTATGTGTGGCTCAGAAAATAAGGGGCTTAATAAGACACCCAAAATGTTTCCAGTCCATACTCATGTCTGATGACAGCTGCCACGGACCTGAGGCTCTGGGGGTGTGTATCCATGCTGTGTGTATGGCGGGGGTTGGGAGGGAGGTCCTAGAAAGCAATCTGAGGCAGAAGTCACCCTGAGCAGAGAGATGGTGAATGAAGATGGAGGTCAGTAACTCCAAGTAGGACCCAGGATCAAGTTCTAGTCCAAACATTCCACACCAAGGAATGAAGAAATGTCAAGATAGAAGTTTCTACAATGTCCATACCCATTATTCTTTCATTTTAACCACAGAAAATTTAGAGCAAACGCACCGAGAGAGAGAGAATGTGCTCTTCTTTCCTTTATGTTTTTAATATCATCCTTCCTATAATATCACTCAGCAGAGGAACTAACCGACTTCCTTTCAAATCTAAGCCTTTCTCCCTCAAAAAGTTAATTGAAGTTTAAAAACTGTGAACATAGAGATCAGTGATCAAAGGCACAAGTTCACTTTAGAGAATATTAAAGGAAATCCTCACGAACAGAATAACTAGAATGTAATTTTTGAGCTAGTCAAACTAAGGAATCAAATTTACTGTGGCAGGAATCGCCTTTCCATTTAAATTCTTAATATTTAAAAATTGTAGATTTGAGCAAGTGACCATATTCACATAGTTCAAAAATTTTAAAGTTCAGAGGGGGATACATGAAAAGTCTCTCTCTCAGCCCTCAGCCGCTTACCTCCTCTCTCCACAGGTCACGAGGCTATCAGTGTTTCAGGAGCTACTCTGCCCTACGAATTTAAACAATTTGCCATAGTTTTCATCATACCTTGGAGTCTTCTGTGCCTCATTTCTTAACCTTAATGATACATCTCTCCGGTCATTAAAATGAACTATCCTACGTGAACTGGTAAGCGAATTTTTCATGTCTTCTAACAGTGTTCCCGGAACAAGACAACTATGAGAAGGGGCTCTTCACACAGCTCTGCTCTGTAAGCTCCCAGCTCTGCTGTTCAGGAAAGGCAGGGCTGAGCAGGCACCTCTGGGGAAGATGCTTTGCTCAAGTTCTGGTGTTTGAGCAAGGAGCGGCTGCCACTGTTCACATCAGGTCCACATGGCATCGACACCTTTTTTCTACCAGGACTTGCTCTAGGTCAGTGAGACTCCAGAGAAAATTTACAAACCCCTATTCGTTTTATACAAACCCCTATCTGTTATTTAATTTTTTATGTGTATGAATGTTTTGCTTACATGTATGTTTGTATACTGACCTGCATGCTCAGTGCCTGTGGAGGCCAGAAGAGGGTGCCCGATCCCCCTGGAACTGGACAGAGTGACAGAAGGTTAGGAGACACCATATGGCTCCTGGGAATTAAACCGGGGTCTTCTAGAAAGGCAGCCAGCACTCTTAATCACTGAATCGTCTCTCCAGCCCCAATGCTTGTCTATTTTAAATAAGACTCTTTTGAGTAAGGATTCCTACTGTATTCTGTCTCTCTAGGTGTCTGTATAGGAAACCAAATTCCTATCCTGAGAATATTTGGTGAAGGTAAATCAAAGCCAGTTGATCATATTATTGGCTTTTGTCTTTGAGCTATCCTACTTTGAGATAAGGAAATCTGGTGCAGCTATTTTATTTTATTACATACCTGTCATGTATGCTTGTACATCAAACACTATATTCTTCTTATATGTTTTTCATACAAGGCTGTGACTACGTCTTAATAATCACTTATAGATGAAGAAGCTGGAGCTAAGAAGGGTTAATGTGCTACTGAGAGGTGGTGCATTCCGGTAATTCCAGCACTTGGGAGGTGGAGGCGGAAGTAACTGTACTTCAAGGCCATCATAGGTTCCATAGTGAGTCCAGGGCCAGCCGGGGCTGCATATGCTCCTGTGTAATAAAACAAAATGGAGGCAAACAACAAAGGAGCTAACCAGCCTGCCAGACTCACAGAAACCTCCCAGCTAGTTCTCTGCACTCCTCTGTGATCTTGGCGCACACCCTTCTGTTGGTGCATTTGCCGATTTCACAGACTGAAGAATCTTAGATGTCACTTGTTCCTCATTACATGCTGGTCTTATGACGCAGCTGGCTTTCTAGCAAGCATTCACGAACACATTCATGGTGACTCCATCGGTACCGGAGATACAGTAGAAAGGGCTCCAGTTGATGCCCTGGTCCAGCGGTGGAGAGAAATCAGGGGAGAGTGAATGAAGGTTTTCATAGAGAAGGTGAACAAACACTGACGCTCCGATGCCACATATGCTTCTGGTGGCTAACGTGTCATAAGTGTTCGTGTTTGTTACATGACAGGCACTAACCTAGGTTCTTCTTTTAGGCGTTTACTCAGTCTTCTCAAGAAACTCTCCCCAGGGAGTAGGAGACAGTAATGAGACAGCAACCATTGGGAGGCTATATAACCGGCCCTCATAGCACAGGTTGTAAGCCAATCATATCTGTCAGCTTTTTCTCAAGTCTCTTCAGAGGAAAACATGCCTGGGTTCTGTGGTATCTTCTCACAACCTTTGTGAGAAAAATGTGTCATTGCAGATAGTATTTCATGATGTTATAGCTAATATAACTTCTATAGAGAGAATATTAAATATGAAAAGGCCCCCCCCAAAAACCCTGATTTTATCATTCATTCATTCATTCATTTAATTACAGTTTATTTATTTTGTATCCTGGCTGTAGCCCCCCACTTCATTCTATCCTAACCCCACCCTCCCTCCCTCATCTCCTCCTTGCCCTTCTCTAAGTCCTCTGATAGTGGAGGTCCTCCTCCCCTTCCATCTGACCCTAGCTTCTCAGGTCTCATCAGGACTAGCTGCAATGTCCTCCTCTGTGGCCTAGCAAGGCTGTTCCTCCCACGGGGGTGAAGAGGTCAAAGAGCCAGCCACTGTGTTCATGTCAGAGACAGTCTCTGTTCCCCTTACTAGAGCTCCCACTTGGAGATTGAGGTGCCATGGGCTCCATCTAATCAGGGGTTCTAGGTTATATCCATGCATGGTCCTTGGTTGGAGAATCAGTCTCAGAAAAGACCCCTGTGCCCAGATACATTTGGTTCTTGTGGAGCTCCTGTCCTCTCCAGATCTTACTAACTCCCCCTTCTTTCATATGATTCCCTGCACTCTGACCAAGGTCTGGTTATAAGTCTCAGCATCTGTTTTGATACACTGCTAGGTAGACTCTTTCAGAGTCCCTCTGTGGTAGGCTCCTGTCCTATTACTTGTTTTCTCCTTCTTCCAATATCCATCCTATTTGTCTTTCTAAGTAAGATTGACCATCTTACCCCAGGTCCTCCTTCTTGCTTAGCTTCTTTAGGTGTGCAGATTTTAGTATGTTTTTCCTATCTTATAGGTCTAGTATCCACTTATAAGTGAGATATATGTGTGTCTTTCTGCTTCTGGGATACCTCACTCAGGATGATCTTTTCTAGATCTCACCATTTGCCTGCAAATTTAATGATTTCCTTGTTTTTAATTGCTGAGTAATATTCCATTGTGTAAATGTACCACAATTTCTGTATTCATTCCTCCGTTGATAGACATCTGGGTTGTTTCCAGGTACTGGCTATTACAAATAAAGCTGCTATGAACATGGTTGAACAAATGTTCTTGTTGTGTACTTGAGCATCTTTTGGATATATGCCTAGGAGTGGTATAGCTGGATCTTGAGGAAGCAGTATTCCTAATTGTCAGAAAGCACCAGATTGATTTCCAAAGTGGTTGTACAATTTTACATTCCCACCAACAATGGAGGAGGGTTCCCCTTTCTTCACATGTATTGTCACCTCTCCAGCATGTATTGTCACTTGAGTTTTTCATTTTAGCCATTCTGATGGGTGTAAGGTGAAATCTCAGGGTAGTTTTGATTTGCATCTCCCCGGTGGCTAAGGACGATGAACATTTCTTTAAGTGTTTCTCTGCAATTCTATATTCTTCTACAGAGAATCCTCTGTTTAGCTCTGTACCCCATTTTTTAATTGGATTACTTGATTTATTGCTTTTTAACTTCTTTAGTTCTTCATATATTCTGGATATCAGCCCTCTGTCAGATATAGGGTTGGTGAAGATCCTTTTCCAGTCTGTATGCTGTCATTTTGTTCCGGCAACAGTGTCCTTTGCTTTACAGAAGCTTTTCAGTTTCATGAGGTCCCATTTATTAGTTGTTGATCTTAGAGCCTGTGCTGTTAGTGTTCAAAAAGTTGTCTCCTGTGCCAATGAGTTCTAGGCTCTTGCCCACTTTTTCTTCTAACCGATTTAGTGTGGCTGGTTTTATGCTTATTTATTTATTTATTGTACCTGACAACCCATTCTATTTAAGGCATAGATTCCACTAGAAGTAACTTTTCTCTCCCCTGCTGGCCAGATAGCCCCTCTCACCAGGAAGAGCCTTCTTTTCCAGTTAGCCCGTCCACAGTGTCACTTCCTTGCTTTCCACTCTGTAACAGCAGTCACCAAGGAAACTAGGTTGAATCAAGGAAACTCATCTTGACCTGTTAATGCTGTTAGAAAAATAATTCAAAGCAGGATATATTAACTCCGATTTACCAGCATTATTTGTACAAAAAAAAAAGAAAGAAAGAAAGAAAGAAAGAAAGAAAGAAAGAAAGAAAGAAAGAAAGAAAGAAAGAAAAGAAACAAGAAACAACAAAGAAACAAAGAAAAAACCCACAGTGTTATCCCACAGACCCTAAAGGAGTCCTCCTAGAATGGAAATTTCACAGAAGTGAATTCGTGAACAAGAGTTGGAGAGTCCCATGGGTGAGGTCCATGGGGAAGGAAACACTTGAAGATTTTCAGCAATGACTTGGTCTGTAATGAGCGCTGGTGTGGGGAAGGGCAGATGGGAATGGCTTACCTTAGGAATCAGTTTAAGACCTGTTCCCAGGTTAGGTATCAAGAAACAGAGTCTGGTGAGTGGAGGCCCCTTGTGAAGATTTGGACATAAACTGTTGCGCACAGGCCAGTGCTTTGGATGCTTGTTCCCTAGCTTCTGCCTTCACCGGGGACCTTCAGGAAGCAGGACCTAGCCTGTAGGGACGTGACCCCGTCTGACCCCTGATTCCTGGCTGGTGCAAAGCTGCCTGGTCAGCCGGGATGTGAACAGCATCTTCCACGTGCCATGAAGTGAGCTGCTCTCCGTGCCTGTCCACTGCAATGCGTGGACACTCTTGGAAGCCATAGGCCATTCTATGAATTCTAAGTGACTCTGGTCGGAGTTCAGAAGGCCAGAGTGTCACTTGGCATGAAGACGGTAAAGACGGTGATCATTAGGTTTCAGGTGGAAATGAAGACTCTAGTGGGAAGTGGAGGCCATTCATGTTACTTTCTGTTAAAAAAAAAAAAGTCTCCATTTTGCCCATGCCCTTGAAGATTTGACTGGAGCTGAACTCAGAAGTTAACGAGCTAATTAATGTGGCAGGGGGAATTTCAAGTCATCACACCATTCAGATTGCAACACAGTTATTGCTCTGCTGCTTTCATCCAGGTTTGCAGTAAGGACCAGGAGTAAACACAGAAGTGTTTAAAAATGTTTAGTCTGTCCAAGATGCAAAGCTGTGGATGAGGAGCTGGGTGGTTAGATTAATGTCATTAATGAGAAGCCAAGAACTCAGGCCAAGGACCATAGGAAGTCGGCAAGGCTCTATGCATCCTGGGCTCCAATGGTGTAGAATTATAAACTTGTTTGAAAGAATTTCCCCTGAAAAAAGTGGCACTTTTGTGTCACTGTGCGTTAGAGGTACGTAGTTTGGTTTTATTTTATTTTTCAGGGGCCCACAGCTGAGAGTGCCTTTGGTTGCAAGGAGACACTGAACTTTGGCTTTTGAAATGTTGGAACTGTGAAGGCCATCTTGTCTTTCTACTTCTCTGTGCTACAAACGGCCTCTGCCTCATGCTTACACTGCTGTGAACCATGTTTCTCTGATAAGCTTCTCCACTGTGGTGCTTTACCTGAGAATGGTCCCTGTAGGCTCACCTGTCTAAATATCCCCAGGGAGTGGGACTGTTTGGAAAGGAGGAGGGCATGTAGCCTTGGAGCAGGTGTGTCAAAGAGTGGGCTTTGAAGCGTCAGAAGCCCCCGTCACCCCATGTGCTCTGTAACTCCCGTTCATGGTTTGCTATGTGAGCTCTCAGATGTTCCTGCCCCCCACGCTGTTGCTGTGCTATTTCGGACTCTAACTCTCTGAAACTATATGCCAAACTAAACACTTTCTTTTAGAAGTTGCCTCAGTCACGGGGTTTTATCACAGAAATAGAAAAGTAACTAATACATCCACCATGATGGGCTGAGACCCCCCCACCTTAATTAAACTCATCTAGTTTCTATGATAGTGATACAAAACTAAGAAATTCACCTCTTAGAGAACTAGGTCGCCGTCACACGCAAGCCCTTCACTTAAGATGACTCACGTGAGGCCCTCTTCTTTCTTAGCCACAGTTGACTTATGCAGGAGATCCCTGACATGAACGGAGCCAATCAGTGTTGCCTCTGAGGAGTTTTCAAGTTTGAAATAAGACATGAATTGTCCAGACCATTGAGTGAAGCCCAGGGTTGGGTTGCTAGGAATTACTAGACATACCCTGTGTCTAGCCTTCCATATGCTGCTGTTCGGCGTTTCCACCCTTATCTACTTGTTTAAAACTAACAGAGCCTTGTCCAAGACAACAAAAAAACTGGAAATACCTCTTTGGGCTTCAATGTTATTTTTTCAACTTTGAAGACAACCAATTTCTTCTAAGAAAGATTGACAGGTCAATTAGTTAGAAATTAAGAGTCTATTAAGGTCCGGAACTACTTGAGAGTGAAAACCAAGAAAAATGGTTTGCTTCTTTTCCTTAAACTATTTAAACTGTATTTCATGGAGTATGATTAGGGGCCAGTTCTGAATGACACCTACTAGGGTGTTGAGAACCCAATTACAGCATGATACCCAGAAGACACTCCCAGCTGCTAAGCCAGAGTCAACGCATCAGAATAGCCACCTCAGGGCCCAGGAGCCCGTGCTGTAAGAACCTCCCCCGTTAACACCTATGCCATCATTTAGATAGATTATATTCACGTAGAGGAAGAGTCAGGGTGAATTCTGGTTCCTCAGAAACGGTTGCTAGCCACTAGCTTACTGTTTTGTTTCCCAGGATTTCCTATACGAGCGAACACACACTAGGTCTTAAGCTGTGAAACGTACCACAGGTTCCAGCTCTTCCCAGGGGAGGTCCGCTCCCAGAATCTGCGCCTAAACACATTTCAAACAAAGCCATCCATTAACACATGGTGGAGCCAGACCAAAAGCCCACGTCGCCTTACATAAACAAAGAGCTTGTAGAAAAGAAGCATAGAAAGTAGTTTTATGTCCACATGTGACAGTGTGTCAGGGACAGGATGTCCCCATACCCCAAGTCCCTGCGCTCAGGCTCCCTTAGGGCACAGCATTACAGGCAAATCAAAGGTGCAGACTGCTCTGGAGTTCCTGTCCCTGTGGTCTTGATTTGTATTTAATTTCCCCACATTGCTAGAGTGATGACAGCGAGGGCGTATGGTAACTGTGAGGGGTCAGACACACTTTGCTGCCATGTGGAAACTTTGAAATAATTTCCAGACACTTTTTCCCCCAAGAAAGACGTGAGCATAGTCCACCTGGGTGCTTGCTATTGTGGCCATAGGTAGCTGTGAATTAGGAAGGCAGGTCAGGAGAAGAATGCTTTTGGTGTTGAGCCCAAATGAGGCAAAGTCTGCCTTCTTTGTCTCAGGATTTAACAAGCTGTGGGTGGTACAGTTTTTTAAAGACAAGTTTACATCTGTACAGGGAAAATACAGACCTTTTCTTGTCATTATGCCCTAAACAATGCAGTGTGACAAGAATTACATTAAGAATTACAGATGATACCACTCTTAGGCATATATCCAAAATATGCTCAAGTACACAATAAGGACATTTGTTCAACCATGTTCATAGCAGCTATATTTGTAATAGTCAGAACATGGAAACAACCCAGATCCCCCTCAATGGAGGAATGAATACAGAAATTGTGGTACATTTACACAATGGAATACAACTCAGCAATTAAAAACAAGGAAATCATGAAATTTGCAGGCAAATAGTGGGAGCTAGAAAAGATCATCCTGAGTGAGGTATCCCAGAAGCAGAAAGACACACACAGTATAAACTCACTTATAAGTAGATATTAGACATATAATATAGGATAAATATACTAAAATATGCACACCTAAAGAAGCTAAGCAAGAAGGAGGACCTGGGGTAAGGTGATCAATCCTCACTTAGAAAGACAAATAGGATGGACATTAGAAGAAGGAGAAAACAAGTAATAGGACAGGAGCCTACCACAGAGGGCCTCTGAAAGACTTTACCCAGCAGTATATGAAAGCAGGGCTGAGACTCATAACCAAACTTTGGGCATAGTGCAAGGAATCTTTGGAAAGAAGGGGGAGTTAGTAAGATCTGGAGAGGGCAGGAGCTCCACAAGTAGAACAACAGAACCAAAAAATCTGAGCCCAGAGGTCTTTTCTGAGACCAATGCTCCAACCAAGGACCATTTATGGATATAACCTAGAACCCCTGCTCAGATGTAGTCTATGACAGCTCAGTATCCAAGTTGAGTTCCCTAGTAATGGGAACAGGGTCTGTCTCTGACATGAACTCAGTGGCTGGCTCTTTGATCACCTCCCCTGATGGGGAAGCAGCCTTGCCAGGCCACAGAGAAAAGAATTCAATCAGTCTTGATGCGACCTGATGGGCTAAGGTCAGAGGGAAGAGGAGGAGGACCTCCCCTATCTATCTAGATCCACTCAGTTAGCTGAAAATTTATTAATTCTCAGCTTTAACCTATTTATTTGTATCTATCTGCATTTAGTTGCATGTGTCCAGTGATTTCTATAGGGCAAACGTAAGAAACTGAATGGCTGGAAGACAGTAGCAGTGTCCTGGCTTTTACTTTCCAAGTGTATACATGGGGTGGCATGTTCTTCATGACCAATGTACCATGAATAGTGTTAAGGTTTTAAATTCAGAAATTAAAGTGAATCCAAAGGTCCTAAGGTTTTAAGTCTCAGGAACCCACAAGCCTTCCCTTTCTCCTGTCATCCTGAAGACCAAGAATATTATGAGAAACACCCCACTCTTATTTTAAAAACATAAAGTTTTCTTCATGCTGAGGCAATCCCTGGTTCTCTGAAAATAAGGCCTCTTGAAGTCTGCAGCTCTCCTTGAGTGTGTATGTACCTGAGTGTGTCTATGTTTGTATGTGATGGGAAGCACACAAAATTGGGTGTCTCTGACTCACAGGTCTTAAGGAAGGGGTTGGACATTTTCATTTCTGACTAATCACCACGTGTTATGGGTGGTACTAGTTAGGAAACCATAATTCAAGAACTATGAGGTAGATTCTAATTCAACTCCCCATTCACTTTTGAGACAGGGTCTCTCTACATGAGCCTGGCTACCCTGGATCTCACTCTGTAGACCTGGCTGGCCTCAAACTCATAGAGATCCATCTGTTTCTGCCTCTTGGGTGCTGGGATTGAAGATATATGCCACCAAGCCCTAGATCCTTCTCTTGAATCCCATATTTTAATAGACTCATTTGTTGTACATTTGATATCACAACTCGTTAGAGGTTGGGTGGTCCCTCTCACTTTTAGCTCTTCCAGAATGTTTCCGGGTTCTCACTGTGTTGTCAGATGTACCTGATAGAATTCAAATTCATGGCTCCTGTTGTGGTCTTTAAGATGTTCCTGTTTTCTACTCACCTTCCCAGGCTTTGAGATGCTAGAAACCTCCCCAACTGTAGTCACTTCACAGTGAGTTCACAGGCCCTGTGGCTCCTACTGTGTCCTTTTCCACCAATGGCCAGTCTTGTTCTATGACACCTGTCACATAGTTTTGTTTTTTCAGTCTCCTCTGATGTGTCACAATTAAGACATATACTTTCAGGTGACATGGACTTCAGACCTATCTCTGTTCAGATGCCCTCTTCTATACTCTTTCTGGAGCAACAATGCCCATACTAGTATCAGAACCTACCACAGAGTTCCATATGAGCCCTGACCACAACTCAGTAAACCATGATAGTCTTTCTCCAGAACTTGTGTATAGACAAGAGGTCAACCTCACAAGTTGCTTCTCAGGATGTTTTTCCACTGTGTTTTGTGGCTACAGAGTCTCTCACTGGATTAGGAACTCACTGATTCAGCAGGCTGGCTGACTGTGAGCCCAGGGAACTAGCTGTCCATCTCTACCTTTCTAACAGTGGGATGATATGGCTTTGACTTTTTTCTTTCTCTCTTTCTCTCTCTTTCCTTCTTCTTCCTTCCTTCCTCCCTTCCTTCCTTCCTTCCTTCCTTCCTTTCTTCCTTCCTTCCTTCCTTCCTTTCTTCCTTCCTTCCTTCCTTCCTTCTTCCTTCCTTCCCTCCTTCCTTCTCCCATCCCTCCATCTCTTTCTCTCTTTTGAGAGAGAGGGAGAGAGAAAGAGCACACTATGGAAGTTAAAGAACAGCTTGTGGCAACCAGTTCCCTCCTTCTGCCATGTGGAAGGATTGAACCCAGTTTGTCAGGCATGTCTGCAAGTATCTTCACCCACTGAGCCACCTCTCCAGCCACACTGTGGCTTTTAAACATAAGTTCAGGGACTGGAACTTGGGCTTGCAAGGCAAGCATTTTACTGACTGAGTTACTGACACTGGGATTGCTTTGCGTCCCTCTGTCCTTTGGAAAATGCTACCTTTGGGCTAATGACTTCCAAAAATTCTTCTCAGACCCATCTTACCTCTCTTTCATGCTTATGGAAGTACATTGCTTGAACCAGGACTGTTACAGTTATCCACACAAACATTCATCTGGTACCTGCTTAATTTTTATATTTCAACCATTGCAGGTTTTTTTTTCTTTTAAATATATTTTTATAAAGTAGAGATGAGCAGAAAGAACATTAGAATTTGTATTAAGCCACCAACTCAGTGTTGATCATAATGAACACTTTCATGTTTATCTTTCTAGAACCTTAAGCCTTTCCAGTGACCCATAAATAAATATATTTCTGAATGTGAGTGACGCTCAGAGGTCATTTTGTGACGAGTTTGTCTACATCCAGTGTTCAGGCTGCTCCTTCTAGCTCTGAGTCAGCCACAGAGCAGCTCCAGCATTCTGTGAGCGTTGTTGGTAAAACATTGCATGGGATGTCTAAGAATGGACCCCTGCCACACAGCTCACTACCACCCTCAGCGACTCCTGACCCATCATCGCTCAACACTTACTGGGTGGGGGTTACCAACCAGTCAGAAATGCACAGAGCTGTCCTCAGGCAT
The DNA here is from genome assembly GCF_030254825.1 of Meriones unguiculatus. NCBI lineage: Eukaryota > Metazoa > Chordata > Mammalia > Rodentia > Muridae > Meriones > Meriones unguiculatus. The sequence goes on along the minus strand of NC_083354.1, from coordinate 72,111,611 downwards.
TTTCCACACTGTTCTGGAGACTAACACAAAGGGTTCCACCAGTTCAAATCAGGTCAGTCACTGTGAAGCCTGCAGATATGGTGCCCCAGTGTCAAAGTTCCAACTAACCAGGCTTGACAAGACATTGTTTATAGATCCCAGCACCCACTATTCCCCACCCTAACTCCTTTCAGAAATGATCATTTTCCATCTGCACTTTTCAGGCACTTGTTCTGTCTTATTTTCTAAAAAGAAACTGCAACAATTCCGCCACGTTTGGCTAATTCCCTCAGCGCTGTGGGGGTGGAATTCAGGTCTGAAGAACTGAACTCTTTGCAGGGAAATCCTATTGTTTTCCTGTCTTGGTTCCTCGCAGACTTCATGGCAACTCTTCTGCCCAGGTCTGAAGGCTTTCACTTCCAAAGACCAGAAAGAAACTGGGAGGTCTAAGAAAGTCTCTCTCTCTTTTTTCCCTGTCTGTCTGTCTCTCCCTGTGTCTCTCTGCTCTTTTCTAATCTGATTCTATTGACTTGTTCATCAGACCCTCATATTCCTGTCCCCCTTCCTTTACACCAAGATAATTTTTTATGTATTTCCATATTTTCCTCAAGTCTTAAGCTATTTCTACACTCATAGGTTCCAGCACTATGGGCATACCTATCTCTGGCTAGAATATTTGAAATTTCAGGTGAATGTCTCAGAACTCCCAACTTTTTATTTCATTTATTTATTTTTAGTTTTTGGTGATCACAACACGGGACATTGTAGGGGTTTCATATGCAGTAAGATTACTAGGTTGATAGCAGCAAAGGCAAACTGTGGCTAAGTCAAAATGGAATGTGCTAGGAGGCTACCGGGAAGTTCACTGTGATGGTAAACTCAGAATGAGCTCCAAAGCAGTCGAAGCAGGGTGGCTCCGGGAGCCCACTCAGCAGGGACTAATCTACCCTCAAGCCAACACGCCCACAATTCTAAGAGAGACAGCGCCTGAGCAGCCAAGCTTAGTTCCAATAGTTGTCCCTTGATCAGAGATAGGCAGGGAACCCTGATTTGTGTGGACAGTAAGATGGCTTGTGACAGAAGAGAGATTGTGTTCCAGGGAGGAGCTGGGATAAAAATGTAAGACCTGGGATCTCACAGCTCAGGAGTTCAAGATCGCGTCCTTCCCAGAAACTCCCCCAGACCAAGACTCGTTGCAAAAGCAAGAGGTTTATTAACCATTGCACAATGGGGTCACCCCTGCTGGTCAGCAAAGAGTGGCACTGGGAGACAAAGGCCTTTAGGTTTTTAAAAGAAAAATTGTGGGAAATTTGAAGTTGCAGTTTTGGCAACTTAGGATTGGATGAGGAAGCTATAAAGTAAGATAATTGGTTAGTCTTAGGTGCTCAAGCTTGGCCAGTCCTGCCAAGTGTGGATGCAGCTGCAATTGAAGGTGGGGGTGGTTAGCTCATCCTTGAAGATTAGGGCTGGCTTTTGGCTGGAGGTCAAAAGCTACTCAGAAGTCTAGGTTTGTTGCTAAGAAATGCTATCTCAAGGACAAGGGTCTGGTCCTTCTTTTGCTGAGTGAAGGTCATTGCTTGCTTGCCCTTTTTTTATATCTGTCCTCACAGATAGGGTCACATTCCTTCACTCTCTGGAAAGGTATTAAGAAGCTTTAGCTTAACCTGGACCTAAAACTCAAAACTATAGGCTTTAGAAGACATATAGGTTACAAAGTTAGCTTAACCCTTTCAAAAGTAATCCTCAAGGGGTGGATAGATGGTAGAACGCTGTGGAAGAGCAGACTTCCACTTCAACCCCCAGGCTTCCCTTCAGTTCCCTCCCCCTATTAAAGTCTACCCTTTTGCTTGCAATTAAGTTGCTTATCTTAGTTTTATGGATTTGTCTGTCTGGGGAAATGTGTTACTAACAGAAACACAAGAAGTTTATGCAGTACTTTTAGCAGAATGAGACTTCCTGGAGATATTGTACTAGAAGTTCCAGATACAAATGCCTGCTGCACCTATTTTAAGACAATTATGTAATCCCGTTATCCCGAGCATCAGTAAACAAATGCATGTACCTCGTACTGACCCATTAAACAAGCAGCTGGAGAGATGGCTCAGTGACTGAGCATATACTCCTGGAGAGGACCTAGGTTTGTTTTCCAGCCCTCACGCCCCATCCTGCAGCTCACAATTGCCTATGACTGCAGTTCCAGGAGACATGACTCTCTTTGACCCATGTGGCCACACACACACAGCACACATACACTCATGTAGACACCCATACATACACATGAAGAAAACATGAATCTTGAAAAAAGAAATATCGATCACTTTAACAAGCATATTTTGGATTATTGTAGAGACCCTGAAAGTTCCTAAACTTTATTATTATTTCTTCCTAAAAGTTACTGATTTCCTCTTGGAATGATTATTTAGCCCTTCAGCTCTCATCTGGTCACAATTCAACATGTCAGATATACTTTATAACTTTTAATTTGATAGTTTTTCTGAAGCTCTTTCTTCTTCCCTAACATTTCAGAGTTTTCATTTATCTTTCCCTTATTAAATACGCTTCTTCGAGACCTCATAAATGACCTATGACTTCTGACAGAAACTTACCCTAAGCTATAATAGTCTGGCTCTGCATCTCTTCTCACGAATGTGTTCCTTTAAATGCGGATGCCAACAAGAAGGATTAAACTGTGTAGTCAGCAGTGCCTCGTCTTTAAACGTCCTAGTTAGAAAAGACGCCAAACATGCTTCTGACACGCATTCCCGTGTGAGCACATAGACACGGGTGACTGGCTTAGGCCAGGCTCTGCTTTCTAAGCGGCTCCAAACAGACAGTATTCTAAACTGATGAGGCCACCTGCAGGTATCATCACCATGGGTAAGTTCCATAAAACACAGCACCCCACAGAACACGGGTACATGCAGAGCTATTGGAGGGGCAAAAAGGACAACCATTGACGCCAAGTCAGATGAGACTTTGTGGGAATGATGGTAGGAAGCCTGGATTAATGGAGGACTATGATAACTGAAAAGAAGAAATGACTTAATCGATTTTTTGTTTGTTTTTCAAGAAGTGTTTCTCTGTGTAGCCCTGGCTGTCCTAGAACTTGCTTTGTAGCCCAGGCTGGCCTTGAACTCAGAGATCCACCTGCCTTTGCCTCCTGAGTGCTGGGATTTAAATTATGTGCCACCACTGCCCTGGATCCAATTTTCCTATTGGGGTGTTTTGCCTGCAAGTGTGTTTATTCACCATGTGAGTATCTGGTGCAGACAGATGCCAGAAAAGGGCATTAGATACCCTGGAACTACAGTTAAAATTGTTTATAAGCCACCATGTCAGTACTGGGAATTGAACCCTAGTCCTCTGGAAAAGCTACAAGTGCTCTTAACTGATGAGCCATCTCTCAAGGCCGGATTTTCCTGTTAAGGAGTTTCACAATAGAATTCTTTGCTTCAACCATGAGTAAGGCACTCCTGGGAAGGATGCAGAGAAGGCCTATAAGAAAGGTAGTTTTTTTTTGGGGGGGGGCATGGTAACGGAGGATGGAGCATATGAATACATTGCCATATTATCTGACCCCAGTTAATATATAAAATATGTAGCAATGATTCCAAGAGAATGCATTCAATTTCTGGCCGACATTTGTACTTTTATCTGTAGAAATAGAAAGGAGTAAGAAGAATAGTGAAGAGGAACTCTAAACTATAAGCACAGTCATCCCACCAGACTAAGGAAGAGGGAGAGGATTACTGGAGACTCTGTCAGAGATCAGCTGCTCCTTCTGTGCTCACAGCTTCTTCCCCTCCATTCCACGGGCATCCTATCACTTCCTGATGGCCACACTGAGCATCATTCTCCTGTGGGTAGGGACTCTAGGGTGCCATTCTGGTCAAGACATCCCTGGGTCTGTTCCCACCGCACCAGATAGACTATGGCAGGAAGCTTGCTTGGTGAAGACAGTGCAGACGATGCCTGAGGACCGAGGGTGGCTGCAGCCTGCTTTCCCTCAGTGATTCCTCACTAAGCACGGAGAATGAGCTTGCCAGGCCCAGCAGCTCTCTCTTCCTGTGGTCTACATTTGGATGTAGAACTCTCAGCTACTATGTCTGCCTCCATGCAGCCATACTCTCTGTCCTGAGGGTAATGGACTAAACCTCTAAAACTGCAAGCCAGCCCAAACTAAATGCGTTCTTTTATAAGAGTTGCTGTGGTCATCGTGTCTCTTTGTAGCAGTTGGACACTGACTAAAACACTCTTGTTAGACTCATTCCACGTGGTTGCAGCATGAGCATCTTTATTGTTTTCTGTACGGACTGCTCCACTGGAGTCTAGCAGGTAATGGTTCCATGGATGGAGCTAATGTTCAGCTTCCTCTTTCTAACAACTGCCTGAGATGGTGAGCATCTCAAAGCAAGAGACATTTTGTGTCATAATTCTGTAGCTTTCAATTCAAGGCACTGCTGTTCTTGGGCCTGTGGCATGGCAGCACTTGCTGGTGGACGCAAATGGCCGAACTATTTTACCTCACAGCTAGGATGTAAAAGAGAGAAATGAGGAAGGTTTATCCTCTTGCTATCCCCTTTAGCAATATGCCTTATTATGGCCTAAGTCATCTCACCAGGCTCTATCACTTGAAGGTTCCACCATTTTCTTGTAGCTCCTCAGGCTGGGCCTTAGGTAGAACATTCCAGATCTAAACTATGGCAGGCAAGCCTCACAATTCATTTAGATAATCTCCTGTGCATATTATTTTGATATTTCAAAGTATGCTTCAAAGTACATGTGCACACAAAGCACACATCTGTGTGCTGGTGCAGTTAAAAGCATTCAAGAAATGTCTAGAATTGGAATTGCAGGTAGCAGACTTTCCATGACCTAGCGCTAATTTCTAGCAGTCACCACATCTTTTACCCACTGTCTACCCGCCACTGTTTCTCACCTAAGTCCTGAAGATTCACCACTAACTCCCTGGAGAATTCACTGTGCTCATCCAACAAGTGAAGAGAAAATATCAGGTCCAGGTGAGCTACATAACATTGGAATAGCTCCATTTCAACATACACAGACATCCGGTCAATAAAAGTTCCCAAACACTGTGGTAAGGCAGAGGGATAACCAAGGAAAGAAAGGGTCTAATATTCACTCTTCAAGAGCTGAAATCCAACCCTGTCCACTACTTGGGACCCAGAAGAGCTGAGTCTGTTAGCTGGCCTTTCTCTGTCACGGACATGGTTTTGGTTATTAGAAAAGAAGCTGTCAGAACCCCGTGAGGCAGCCATTGCTATGGACTCCTCCCCGCCCTTTGCGCATAGAAAGCACTGACAGGTTCTCTTACGGCTACATACTCCTTCAAGTCTGAGCGGTTTTGTTTGCTTTGATAAAACAAACAAACAAACAAACAAAAACTTCACCTGTGTGCTTCTCTGTGTTCATGACTTTCAAACTACTTTGACCGTAACCAACAATAAGAAAAACTTTGACAATGTAATCCATCTCCATAACATGGATCCCAAACAAGCCTCATCAAGAGCACTTGGCTTTACTGTGTGTGACATTTTCTGGCATTTGCTACTGTAGTCTACTTTGCAAAAACATTGCTCTCAACCCACTTGATTTCATGGTCCCTTAATGAGTCATGGGTTGTTTCAAAAGCATGGCTATTTATGCCACCCACTGCCCTGACATATAATCCAGGTGCTTGCCTGTATAATAAAAACCTTAAAACCCTCTGCTCTATGCCTGCTAAATTTGTTCTTCCTTAAAAAGTTAAGTGTACCAAGTGTGCTGGAAGCAGCATCTACCTGAGGCTTCCTCCCTCAGAGCTGCATTAGTGAGCTGTTGTTTGGTGCTGGAAGTATCAGCAAGTGCACCTGGCGATGCCATTCTGCTTGCTCATCAGTCACAGCTGGGGGAATACTTTCCCTGTGGTTGCCTTTGATGCAGCTTGAAGAAAAATGATGAATGCAAATTCTAACCAGCCCCCACCAGAAATCCACCTCCCACAGCTGACTGGGCTCCTGATGGAAGGAGGCATGTGTCCTTGTCACTCAGAGGAGTGATCTGCTGCAGGGAGAGGGCTGGGTTATGGAGTCAAAGGACATGGTAGGAAAAAATTGCAGACAGACCTGGGTGGATTCTCCCTTCTCTATGCCTTCACCTCAGGGCAAGGGGAATGATCTCACACTTGGATTTAAGTAAGAAAGGACCCAGGTGTCCATCAACAGATAAGTGAATGAACAGGACGTACATACGATGGAACGTTCTTCAGCCATGGAGAATGGAAGGGTGTTGTGGCATAGGCTACCTACCACACAGGGGAACCATAGATAATTATGCTAAATAAAACAAGCCAGAATCAAAGAGCATGTTGTATGAATCATTAGGTGAGGTGGATGCCCAGGCTTGTCAAATTTAGAGTTAGAAGTAGAAAAGAAGGGAAGGGAAAGGAACGGGAGGGGAGGGGAGGGGAGGGGAGGGGAGGGGAGGGGAGGGGAGGGGAGGAAAGAACCACTGGGCCAAGACAGGAAAGAGACCAGATTTACTGTTAGTCTTGTGGACTGTGATCATTGATTTTCACTCATTTTGTTGGGGCTCAGAATCTTCTGAATCCTCCCATTTTAGAATAGGTTTTTGCAGCAAACTGTCTCCAGCAAGCTAAACAGTATTCAGGGTATCAATGGCAGATGGGGATGCTGTTTAAAGCCTTTGGCAGACCGCCATATATGGATCACAGTGGAGACCCATGGATTTTGGAGAAAGGTCATGCTGTCATCTGCAGATAATTAATCGCCCTTTGAGAAACAGATCATGGCCTTCCATTGGGCATTAGCAGAAACTGGATGCTTGGCAGTACACTACCAAATTACCATGCAACCTGAGCTGCCAATCACGTTCTGGGTGTTATTTGATACACCACAGGCACGCAGCAATCCTTTATAAAATGGAGGTGGTATGTATGAGTCAATAGACTAAGAAGGAAGTTTCAGTGTCAGTGGAGGTGACTGATCCAGACTACTGGGGACCACTGAAATGCTTTCCTGTGAGGGAGGAGGAAAGAGTGTCAAAGATCCTGGAGGACATGTATCAGTTATTTTTCTCCTATCTGTGACCAAACACCCGGTAAAGGGTAATTTAATGGAGAAAGGGTTTATCTTGGCTCATGGCTTAAGGTGGATAAGGTATTGCAGTGGAAGCAGAAGCTGGTCACACATTGTGTCCACAGTCAGGATGAATGCTGGCAATCAGCTTTTTTTTTTTTTTTTACTTTCCATTCAGACCTAGACCCAAAGCCATGGGGTGATGACACCCACAGAGTGATGGCCTTACCTCTCCAGTTAAACCAAACCCAAACCAGCCTCATCTCACAGACAGACCTGGGAGGGCTGTGTCTTGGGTGATTTTAAACACAGTTGAGTTGGCAATAAAAATTAGTTATCACAGGGACACCATGCCCTTCAGTTAAAGCCAGTGGAAGCCCCAACAACTTCTATCTAGACATGATGACAAATGGCCACGACCCTTCAGGAACGAAGGTGTGGATCACCCCTCCAGGCCAAGAGTACTGAGCTAAGGTGCTTGCTGAGGGCAAGAGAATATGGAATGGGTAGTAAAGAGTAATTTAAAGGCTCACTAAGGACGCGTGACCAGTTACAGAAACAGGATTGTAATTGTCGTGCTTCTTATTTGTTAAGGTTTATGTTTGTTCATATTCGCTATTCACATATATTAAGTGGGTATCTAGTTTTCTTTCCTCTCCTATTCCTCTTTCATATAACATAACAACAGTTGAGTCAATATCAGCAATCACCTGTTGTTGAATCTACACCATCATAAATAAGCAACGGGATATTAAGATACAAAACTTTTTCAGGGGACTTTGCTATCTATTTGGAGAGAATCAGCATATGGTCAGTTCATGATTAGATAATTATATTGGTCTAGGTGGTATTGTGACCTTGTCATTGTGTCTTGATTTGGGATCTGACCATGGTATAAGGAGACAGGGTTGGGTGTCGGGTTGCCAAGGAGTGCATTTGTGAAAGTTGGTTTTGATTGTCAACCTCACAGTTTTTAGAATCACTTAGGAGTCACACCACTGAGCTTCTGTTTCCAGAGAAGATTAACTCAGGGAGAAGATCCATTCTCAAGGTGAGTAATGCATTCCACTGGGCAGCTCTGCTGTGAGGAGGCCCAGGGGAAGGGTTGCAGCATATGCCTGCCTTTGCTGCTTCTTTCTGAATGTGTCTATCACTGCTGTCACCACCCGCCATCCTCCACTGACATCACATTACAGTTTCTTCAGCCTTCCAACACAGACTGGTTATCAGTGACTTCAAGGGGTTCCGGCTGACCAACACTGGATTGGGTCTGCTGAGGCATCCAGGCTCACAGATTGAATGACTACTGGGTTCTCAGCCTCCAGTGTGCAGACAGCCAGTGTTGGCCTACCTAGCTCCTATTATTTAAGGCAACCTAATCCTCTCTCTGTCTGTCTCTCTCTTCCCTCCCTCTCCCTCTCTCTCCTCCATCCTTCCCTCCCCTTCTCTCCCTCTCCCTCTCTCTTCTTCTCCCCCACCTTCTCTCCCTCTTCATCCCTCAGTTAGTTCTGTAGCTTTAGACAACTCTTCTTATAGATGGTTACAAAGTTTTTCTTTAGAATGAAACACATTTTCTGGCAATGAATAAAGGTGATGGCTATCCAACCTTGTGTGAATGTACTTAATGCCAGGGAACTTTTCACTAAAAAACGGTAAATGATACAGTAAGTGTAACTCAGTACAAAGACAGGGTAACACCTGCGATTATTGTAATTACACTCACAGCGTCACACCACCAGCACCACCAGCTGTCTCCTGATGGTACCCACCTTCCACAGCACAGAGCCAGGGGACATAGACACGCCAGTTTTGCCTGACACTTAGAATACCTGGTTTTCCCGACAAACTAAGCAAGATGGGACAACAAACAGGTTTGCTTCTTCCTGTTGAGCTGGACATCCGGATGGGGTGTTGGTGCCAATGTCTGGCTGCCCACTCACAGTAGTTTTTCCTTGTGGAATTGGGAGACAGGAGCTACCTCTTGAATCACTGAAATCATCTTCTATAATATTAAAATGATAAGTGGGAAGCAGTCAGCCCTGGATTCGTTGGCATAGCCTTCCGCTGTCCTACTGAGCTGCTAAAGATTGTATTGAAAAACTATCTTATATTGTTCTAAGCCTTTAGTCAATCGCCAGATTTTGAATGGTCTGAAAATTTTTACCCATTTTATTTCAATGTCTCAACAGCATCAGTGTTTCTAGTTTCCGCACACCAGTATTCTGGAACTTTTACCCCAACCCCACAGAGTTTAATTCACCGTGTTGAGGGAATAAGGGTTTAGTCCAGTTGGGAAAGTGCTTACCTAGCCCTAAGTTTGAGCCTAGCACCACATAAACTGGACATGGTAAAGCATGTCTGTAAGTGTCAGCATTCACTGAGGTAGAGGCAGGAGGATCAAAAGTTCAGGGTCATTCTTGGCTACCTTTGAAAGTTCGTCTTCTGAAAATACCCTAGGAAGAATCAGAGACAGTTAGTTGCCCTTTGCCCCGTGAGTGATAGCTGGGGTAAAGGAAAACATTTGAGTACAAACCTGGGATCAGATGTACAGAGCTCCTGCAGCTAAGTGAGAAGATGGACAGGGATACCCAAGCCCTGGACAATCCGGGAAGTTAAATGCATCTTTAGATGGGGACTTACAGTGACTGCTAAGGTCGTGGACTATGCTTGCTTCAGAGAAGTGCATGGTCCCTTGATGGATGGTCATTGAACAGCCTCTGGGAAGTGGCATTGTCACAGGCTGTTTCTAAAGTTCTGTATAACCTTGCCTCGATTTTTGCTTTTTCTTCCCATAAGAATTTTCTACTGCCGGAGAATTTATATTTCTTTTATCCTCAGTTGGCGTTTAAAGTGTAAGAAAAGGCAATTGGCTCAATTCTGTATGGATGCCGCCTTGCAAAAGTGACAGCTGAGTGTTTTACATATTATTCTGACTTGAATAACCTGCCACTCTGAGTGAAGCTGTTTTCTTCGCTAGACTTGCTGTAGGTTGGAAGGGAAGCTATTCATAGACCATAGTAAATGACACAACAATTTTCTCTGCAAGTCTAGAATGATTAATAGCTTTTTTACCTCATCTGTTCCCTCATCTCACACAAGGTTGGAGAGCAGTTTTGCCCTTACCACTTTCTAGAAGAAGAAACAAGATTGTTCGCCGGCTCAGAATGTTCGCCAGCTCATTATAACAAACTGATAACCTGAAAGCACTAGCTTTTGGTCCCTCCACACCTCTTAATGCACCCATCTAGCTTCCTCCCAAATACCATTCATTTATTAAGACCCGCCACGTGAAGAGACTTAGCATATATGCCAAGTATCAGTTAAAAAGGATTCTAGTTACAATACCAGAACAGCTCTTCCCCTTCACTTGGTCTCTATCATTCAGGGATGATTCACCCAACCCCCCACCTTGTCACCTGCCTTGCCTAGGGGCATTATGGGTAGCAAGGACTTCCCCTTGGATGCATTGTTTGAGTCAAATGCAGGGTATGCTCTTGTACTTCTTTCCTCCTGGAATGATGATGGAGGGTGTGGGCGGGGGAGGTCTTAGAGAGGAAGAACAGATCCTTGATTCCTGTTCCCGAAACAGAAATCCTGTTTGTCCCATGCTGGCCTGCACAAGCCACTGTGGAGCAGCACAATGCGGCAGATCCACAAGGACTTTTCCCACTCGTACTACAAACACAGCCACCCTCTGCAGGGAACATAAGAGAAGCTTTCGGGCTTCTACTTCCCCTCCACTTGTTTGAAGGATCAAGAGAACACAGCCCTCTTTCAACAAAAATTAAAAAAGGAAAATCATGAAAAGAGCCAACCTCTTTTTTTCTCTCCTTTCCCTTACTCTATTGTTGCATCCAGGGAAGAGGAAGCAGTGAGCGCCACTGATACTGGGCCCCCAGGGATCCCGAGAGGGTCACACCCCAGGCACCGCAGCAGCTTGTCTTCCTCCATTTGCAGAGGGAGTTTGTAGCAGTAGGCGCAGAGGTTTCTCCTGGCTCTGCCCTGACGTGAAACAAAGAAAGAAGAAGAAAATGAAACGGGAGGGTTTCTGTGGTGTGTGTGTGTGTGTGTGTGTGTGTGTGTGGTAATGTGTGTGTGGTGTGTCTGTATGTGTGGTGTGTGCATGTGTGTGTGTGGTGTGTGGTATGTAAAGGAGAGAGAGTGTGTGTGTGGTGTGTGGTATGTAAAGGAGAGAGAGTGTGTGTGTGTGGTGTGTGGTATGTAAAGGAGAGAGAGTGTGTGTGTGTGGTGTGTGGTATGTAAAGGAGAGAGAGTGTGTGTGTGTGGTGTGTGGTATGTAAAGGAGAGAGAGTGTGTGTGTGTGGTGTGTGTGGCATGGTATGTGTGGTGTGTGCATGTGTGTATGGTGTGTGTGTGGCATGGTATGTGTGGTGTGTGTGTGTGTGAGAGAGAGAGAGAGAGAGACAGACAGACAGAGAGTGGGGAAAGGGAGAGGTAGAGGAGGGAGAGAGAGAGAGAGAGAGAGAGAGAGAGAGAGCGATTCCGGCAAAGCAGGCTAGGTTTCATGGGGCAGAGTTCTTAGATGTAAGGCTCTGGAGAAAGGAGATTCAGAGAGACTTTAGCTCTGTCCTGCTGGTCTCCACACTCTGGCTCAGACCTATGTGTTCCTTAAGGGCGGAGACAAATTCCTTCCACTTGTTTTTGTTTGGGTGTTATCAGGATGCCCAGGAACAATTGTCTCTGTGACTTGCAATGTAACAACACTGTGTTTATTTCTCACCTTAAAAGAAAGGTGTGCACCGGACCACAATTTCTGGAAAGCTAGACTTGGAGAAGTATTTTTTTTTTTAATGAAAATGTATTTGGGCCATGAATTCTCTTTTAAGAATGAAAGTTTGTTTTCATGCACTTGCTTTACTGGCTGCAGAGAGGAAAAGGCCCTTCTTCCCAGTCTCATATGGTCTTAGGGTCTAGCTTCTGTCCACTGTCTTGGGATTCCTCCAACTCTGTGCAATGCCATTTCTTCCCAGCACGTGCAATTCCTGCCTGCTTCAGTTTCACCAACTGAAATCTAGAAGAAAACAGAGAGAACAGATGTACTATACAGAATTTTGTTTGCCATTTACCCACCAAGTAAAGAGGGTGGGCACTGTGAGAGCTAGAGACTCTAATTTATCCCGTTAGTCATCATGACAGGAGATGGATTGTATATCAAGGGCCATTTTGTTCTGTACTTAGAAAAGGACGCATTTTATTTTACATGTGTTCATGTGTGTATGTAAGAAAGGCTACTCATCATCAGCTGCTATCCACCTTGGTTTCTGAGACAGGGTCTGTTACTGGGCTGGCTTGGAGCTTGCCAAGTCTTCTGGTATGGCTGGCCAGCAAGCACAGGGGAGCCCCCTCCCCCTCTCCTGCTCTGGTATACCATATCTAGACCTTTGCCCCAGCCCTGCCCAAGGCCTCTGGACCTTCAAACTTAGGTCTTCACGTTTCCAAGGCAAGCACTTTACCAGCTGACACATTGTCCCAGCCCACTTTCGGGTTTTGCTATTAAATTTTCCTTGGGTATAGGTCAAAAGATGAGAGAGAGAGAGAGAGAGAGAGAGAGAGAGAGAGAGACTGACTTACCATATATCCATACATGTAGCTCAGGCTGCTGTTGAACTCTCATCATCTTGCCTTAGCCTCTTGAGTTTCTGGGTTTACAGAAATGTGACATTTTACCCATTTCTAAAATTCTTTCTTAGCACCTTATCCTGATATTGTCACTCCCAGGATAATAAAGCTGACTCTGGGGTATCTCCCAGCATCCTTCTAGAAACCTTCCAAACTGTTCTCTTACATAATAGCTCAAATGAGTTTTAAAAATGTGAATATTATATTCTTCGTTGAATGACTTTTGCTGCTGTCCCTTTCCTGTGGCCATGTTTTCCTTCTGCCATGATTCTTTATACTACAGGAACTTTGCCTGTGGCAGACAGTACCCAGAAAGGCCTTCCTTCTTTATTACCTTATTCCTTTCTGTCCTTCAGTTTTCAAGTTAAATGTCATTTACTCAGAAGAGCAGTAACTGATTACCCATGATTTCCCCACACGGCAGACATGGAACAATGAGCCAAAGTGATCCCTTACACTGCTTAGTCATTGTGGTGGTTGGAATCAGAATGGCCGCCGCAGGCTAACATATCTGAATGCTTAGTCATGAAGTATTGGCGCTATTTGAAAGGATTAAAAGGATTAGGAGTTGTGAGTGTATTGGAGAAAGTGTGTTGCTTGGGGTGGGCTTTGAGATTTCAAAATCCCATGCCAAGCCCAGAGCCTCTCTCTCTGTGCCTAGGATGAGGATGTTGCTCTCAGCTGCTGCTCCAGCAATTGCCTGCCTGCTGCCTTGCTCCCCGCTGTGATGAAAATGGTCAAACCTCTCGACCTGTAAGCAAGCCCCCAGTAGAATGGTTTCATTTGTGAGAGCTGCCTTCATCATGGTGTCTCTTCACAGCAATAGAACACTAAGGCAGTCAAGATATTTTGTCACAGAAATGAGAAAAGTAATAGAGAAAATTTATATCAAGAAGCGGGGCTGATGCTGAGAACATGTGGTTCTTAGAGTTTTGAGACCACTTTGTAGGGGAATGTGGACGAATTTGGAACTTTGGGGTAGAAAAGCCTCTAAATGCTATGAGTGGAGATTTGCCATTGTGGTAGGAGTTAGGACCATGAGAATTCTTGGAGAAATGCAGAAACTGAAGGCCTAGCTCATGAAGTTTCAGAAGGGTGCAAAGACTATCTGGACCTGAACTACAGGCTATTCTTGCTAAAATACGATGAAATGAAATAAAAATAAAAGCAGCAGTATTCATTACCCTCCATTTAGGATAGCTGTGAATGGATGTATGTATGGGAATGAGTGAAAGCATGAAAGTCTTTGTATCACGTGTTAACGCCCGCCATGGAAGAGACATTCAGAAACATGGCAGGTGAAATGACCTTGTCCGTGAACATCAGCCTCTGTCAACAGCTACTCAGGAGCTGGAACAAAGAGCACACTGGGTGACACAACCACAGCAGCAGAGGTGAAGGTGGCCAGGCACCCTGAACTATACTGACTAAGGCCCAAGAAGCTGCTACCATTCCTGACCTGACCAGCTATGAAGAGACGTTCCCGTGATGGCAGCTTCACCTTTCATTCTCAAGTGCCAGGAGCGGCAGACACAGACGACTTGGGTAAGTTGTTTTTGTTGCGTGTAAGAACTTCGCCTGTACTACTGTGCAAGTCTGATATGGAGTGTTTGTTCCGCAAGCACAGAACCTCACACACCATTACACCAAACCATGAGCTTGACTTCACAGTGAATAAAGCCAAGAGATAGGCCCACTGGCTATATCACACATCCAATACCTGGAAGTGAGTGTTCCCTAGAGTGCTTCTAAGAGGAAATTGTCTGTAAAGGCCTGGTACAATCTTTCAGTATATTCATGGACCAAAGACTTTTAAGGGTGTCACATACTCAGTAGGAAGACTGAGTGTGCCCTGAGACCAGGAGTGAAAACAGGAGTAGGCCCACACTTTGGACCCTGACACATTACAGGTAAAGGGGCTGGAAATTTGCTTTCACATTCCTCTTTTAAGATTCCATCTAGAAGAAAGGCCTACCAGAGAAGGTTCATGAATCTCTAGAAAGTGGCCTGGAGTGATGCCAGAGGCAGCATCACTGAGATCCAAGGAAGGGCATGCAGCTGCCTTGAGAGCACAGTTGGCAACCAGCACCAAGCTTCATGCCCCCTACGGTCAGTCCCAAATGATGGGACTTCTCAGGGCAGCCCATCTCTGGTGATGAGTGCCCGTTGAGACTAGCTGGAGTGATGGAGATAGGAGAGGCCTAGGCATTCCTGCCCAACCGGTATAGCCCTGCTGGCTGGAAGGTCTTTGCCCAGCTCTGCCTACCATGACTAACTGGGGCTTAGAACTACACTGGAACCTTTTCTCTCCTTGCTAGATCTTCCATCTCTTCTTTTTCTCTTGTGTTCATCCCTAATAAACTTGTCTTTGCATCTGCTTCCAGAAGACCAGGTTATGGTCTTTGAAACAAGAACAAGCTTAGTAACTAGGTATTTGAGGGGCAAATTGTTTCAGTCTCCTGAATTTCCATTTCCTCATTAGTAACTTTAGTTTTTATAAGGAGAACGTTAGCATCCTGGAGTCCCTAGGCTAAGATGAAATCTATCACGTGAATCACTTGCCAACAGTGCCCGGCATATAGAACAGTGTGCATTGCACTTTACTGTTGTTTTAAAGGGCAGTTCCTTGAAACAGGCCTCACCCACACTAACACGCTTTGTGGGCCCTCAGAGGAGGGAGAAGCGAGTGCTTAGTTTTCTGGCCATGCTGTTGGCCATTACAACACCCAATTCCCTCATCAACTGTGAGCCCAACTGTGGCGTCCTGTGCACATTAAGTCCTGTAACCCACTGAAGAAGGTACAATCGCTAATCCTGGTCTACAGATGCGGAACGGACACACACAGAGCTAGTGGTCTGACTCTGGAGCGGTCTGCCTGCTGTCCTGATTTCATTTTTAGAAAGTGTTTGATGCAGGTTGGGAGAACCTTGCCTCTTGATTCCGTAAACCTGACGAGTCAGATGTCACCTGTCTGCAGGTGGACAGATGTTCATTCGTCTTTTCCAAAGTGTTGAGGCAGGAGAATCCAAAACCCCTTGCCCTGAGACAGTGTAAAGACAGGAGGGAGATAGTGACAGTGGTGGCTTCCTTTCCAGTTTTCAAATATTTGCAAATAAGTAACACAGTTCTTTCAACATTTTTTTTTATTTCTTTAAATTAACAAAATATAGGCTACATGCCATTTCTGGGTAAACCGCCTGGAAACAAGAAGCAATATTCACAACTGGGTTGCTAGACATGTGGAGTTTTAGTTTCTAACTGGCGAGCCAGAACTCTGTGGGGAGAGATGAACAGGGGTGGGGAAGTGGGGGAGGGGGTGCGTACACCTATATAAAACATTTGGTGTAATGTCCAAATATGTGAAGGATTTCAAATGTTAGCTTGGTTACATTTTTGTCTCAGCAAAGCAGACAAAGATCATAACTCAAAACAGGTTAATATTTTATCGAATGTCTTTGGGGCTCAATAAATACAGAATGCACACTGACTGAGCTTTTGCCTGTAGCTACTTATGTCCAGATATACCCGTTAGCTCCTTTTGGCTTGGAGAGATTGGTTTCAGTGTGATGGCCAAAGAAATGTCCAAGTTTTAAAAAAATAAAAGGATGAAAGAGGAATACAAAAACATTTAAGAGGATGATCACAGGCCTGAAAAAAGGGGCAAGAGACAAATATGCCCCTTGGCTGGACCTTTAGCTGGCTTAAAGTGATAATAGTTAAAAGCCTGGAAAGCATTTGGTTCTGACCTATTTTCAGAATTCTATAATGCAGTGAAGGGCATGGCTTTCGGGTGCTGGTGAGCTTGGATGGCTTTATTCCTTGGTTCTCTGAGGTGGGCTCCTACTTCAGATTTGTATCTGGTTAATCTGATCAAGGTTGGCCATGCCTTCCCCAATGTCTGGGAACCTGATCACACTCACTGGGATGCTTTTGAGGAACAATGCTTTTGGGAACAATGCCTTAGGATAGCGGGTGTAATGAAGACTGCTCTGCCTCCACATATGAAACATGGCGTTAGCTTCCCTTTCAGGCGAGTGTAGGTTTAAGCCCTACTAAGTTTTTCATAGCTGTAAGTGAAAACTAAAGCCAGGCTTAGGGGGCACACTCCGTACTCGTTGAGGTTAACTTCTCTGGGTCCTTCTCCCTCCATGAAATCTCACTCAGGATCCTAACAGGTCACACAGAGGACTTCTGCTGCTCTGAGTGAAATGGGCGTGGGGGCTGTGTATCTCCTTTCTTAGCAGCTCTGGAGGGGCCTAGGATGGGACCTGCAACTCTTCAAAACATGCTCACAAACCACCATTCTAAACCATTCTCTCTCCCAGACAACTGGTTCCTCAAACATTCCCACAAGGTTGGTTTGGGATTGACTTGATCCTGCTCCTCTAGATTTTCTGGTTTCTTCTATTCCAGCAGGATACCCAGAGGCACGTGGAAGTATGTGGAACTCTGGTCAGGCCCAGCACATGTCCCTCAATTCTTGGTTTCTGAATGAAGCTTCCTGGACACTTTTATCAAAGGCACCAGAAAGCTTCATTCACAGTGAGGGGAAGGGATCTTGCCCATCTGAAGACCTGCAACAAGATTTTGTCCAGAATTGTGCTTGTCATCATAGAAATACAGAGTGATCTCCCCACTATCCATCCCCTTCGAGGGGTTTGTGACCCAGGTACATACACAGGTGGCAGTAGGAAATGCATACACTTTTTGTTCTTCACAGTGACAGCCATGACAAAGAAAGGGATTTTAGGATGTTGGTAGGAGAACTGGGGGAGAGATTGTTAAAGCACATAGGTGAATGGTAGGGACTGGATGAGACCCGTGGAGAAGCAGCTTGGCTGACAGAGAATGCTGCAGCCAGCAGTTAGAGCCACACTGAGACTTCTAAAGGAGTGTGCTGGGACTTTGGGAGGACAGGAAGCAAGGCAGTTACTAGAACTGGCCTTCCAAAGAATACTGACATTCTCAACCAAGAGGCAAGTTTCATACAAACACAGTCTAGTACCTACCATGTGTCAGTGTCATGAAAGTAATCCCGTCAGCATTGCTTTCCATGGCGGCAAAGTCTAAGAAGACCCACCCAATAGGTCCAGAAAATCCATTATAATGCTCCAGTTTACTGCTACAGCTGTTCAAGCATCTGGGCAAGAGTAAGAGACATCATAGGCCAGCCATGAACTGTTAACACACTAAGTGTCTACAAACACCATAGGCTTTGTCTTCTGGTACACACAGACACACACACAGACACACAATGTATATTTACAAACACGTGAGCGCGTGCGTGTATGTGTAAATATACAGTGTGTGTGTGTGTGTGTGGTCTCCTTGGGAGAATGACAGAACAGGAACAAAGACCCAAGTCAGCATTATGTTTGCAGCTCTCCTGTCCTCCACCTCATTACATCTAAAGATAGGATCAGAAATGTGTAAGAACGTCGGGAAGGAGTCCCAGGAGACACAGAACTGGGTGAGGGCTACATGAAACCAGGGCTCTTCTTTTTTGTGCCCAGTGCAGGGACCCCCAACCAGACCAATTAAATCAGAACCTTACGGGGGAAGCCCCAGCACTGCAGGGTTTTGCTTGTTTCCATTTTTTTTTCTTTAAGAGAAGGTTTTACTTTGTAGTTCAGGCTGGTTGCAAACACAAGGCAATCCTGCCTCAGCTTCCCATGTGCTGGTATTACAGTTGTGAGCAACCATGCCTAGCTACATCGGTGTTTTCTAGAGGATCTACTGGGTGGTTCTCACATGCAACCTGCTCTCAGGCTACAACGATTGGTGGGCAATCATTCCTCTCCCCTAAATAAGTCAGAGCTTCTTTTAGGGAGAAGTCCTGAACCCGTTTCACAGCCCAAGCTCCACTGCTCACTGTGGCAACAGTCCTTTTAGCTGCTTCACAAGGCACGTGGCTTCAGAACAAGATGGCAGTGATCTCTGTGAGGGGCTTCTTCTTGGACAGGGGGTCTGGCCTGAAGAGCTGGGACTCCCAAGCATTGTTCATATATCTACAGGGGTGTCTAAAATGTCCCATTGACCAGGGAAACTGAAGCAGGACAGAAGACCGGACCAGGTTTCTAAGCATCGCCTGGTCCCATCTTAGTCAAAATGATTCTCCTTCTCCGGAAACCCCATCTCACATTTGCAGGAACTTCTTGAGTACAGCCTTCCCAATAGCTCATCTCTTGCTTCATTTTCCGTGTTTCTATCATCTAATAGTGGCTATATTTTTACATATACAACTACTAATATTTTCCCCTATGATATTGTAACATAAATGCAACTAAATAGTCACTAATAAGGTAACATGAGCACCACAGTTTTGCCACTAGAAATACATTTGCCTTATTGCATGTTAGGAGAAAACACTTTCTAAAAGCACCTTGAGTTCAGCTTGCAGTTGGATATCTAGAAGAATGCACAGTTCGTCATGTGTGTGATGTGTAAAATAACACCAAAGGGCCCCTGCACGTGTATGAAATTGCCAAGTGCCCAAGGAACGACCTGAGAAGCATTTGTGTTACCCACACGTTTAGTCTGAGCCATTTGTAAAGACCGGCGCCACTTGCCCGTCCCCAGCAAATGACAGTTCACGCGGAAAGTTGTATTTGAACTGCCTAGATCTCATTTTCCAACTGTAATTTTAAAGCTGTCCACTTAGATACCCAAAAGGACTGCTTGTTTTTCCATTTTCCTCTCCAGTAATTCTTTTAAACCCTCATCTCTGTGCTTGAAGTATAAGTAATCAGAAAACGGGGGGCCCTGCATGCCGCTTTGCAACAGCCCGCTACCCGGGCGCTCGTCTCTGACAGAGCAGTCTGTGTCTCTGCCCTCCTTGTCCTTGCCACTGTCCTCCCGCTGCTCTTCTGGAGCATCCTGGTCCTCGTGTTCTTCCCCAGGGCCCTGCAGGGCCTGCTCCTGCTTGGTGGACAGATCCTCAGGCGCGCAGAGCGGTTGGCTCTCCGTGGCCACGCTGGGGCTGTAGGGTCCCACCCCGCAGCAGTTGTCCTCACCATCCTCCTCCTCCTCTTGGTAGAGGCAGCTCTGCGTGCTGTCAACGTCTGACTGGAACATTGGCCCCTTCGTGCTGCGCTTTCGGGAGAGGTCAAAGGGCTCTTCCTGCTCCAGGTTCCTCAGCACACCAGTGGACTGAGCCAGGACCAGTCGGCCCCTGCCCAGACCTGCAGGACCAGAGCAGAAGTTTACGTGTCTGAGAAAAGCAGTGCCTGGGACTCTCTAAGCGTCCTGGCTGTCCATTTTAAAAACGGGGGAAATTGTTCCCACTGAGGTCATGGGTGTGGGAAGCTTGCAGTCCACGCAACCCTTTAAGGCAAACTTGACAACGTTTGCCTGGAGCTAGGAATGTCTCTACAGAGAACTTTAAATATGGAAGAGTAAGGAGAGGGGGCATAAGTACAGAGTACGAGTGAAAATGTTTTCATTCTAAATAAAAAAATAATAGTATCTAAATTTTGGTTAAACATATGAATGGCAGAACCACACAATGAGCTGTATGTGGGTGACATAAATACCTACATACACGACAATACATATATGTATTCTCTATATATTCTAAGCTAAAATATATACTCCGTAATATATCACTTAAAGTCTGTATTGTATGATACAGTATGGGTCCAATATACTCATAAGCTCTTTCTCTCTCTCTTCCACACCTCTTTGTGGCATTCTCTTCCCCTTTTTCCTTATCAAAAGTGCCTGGAAAGGCTATAGACTCAGTCTCAAAACTGACGAACTCTGAAGCGATTACTGCATTTTCTCTTCACTCCCCAAGTATTTCTCATTTACTTTTCACAGAGAGCATTTACTTTGTTGCAAATAAATAAAGCAAGGGCCAAGGATAGTCCATCTCTCACAGGGCACCAAAGAAGCCATTCTAAGCCTGTGCACAGAGAGTAGAGGTCCTCTGAGGAGCTCATGAAGTCCCCGATCATGACCCAATGTCCACGCACTGGGCAGGGTCATCTGGGGAAGGGGGGCCTCTCTCTCACTTATAGCGTGGGTACCTAGAAGCATGGGATTAGCAATCAGCACCGGGTTCATTTCATCTTAGGTTTAAGGTTTCTGCCTGTGGTGACTAAAACCAGACCATAAGACACATCAGGGACACTGAGAGCTTGAGAAACAAGAAGGGAGGTGTCCAGGATACAGCAGGTGTCGGGCTGGAGTGGGAGTGAAGAAAGGAAATGTAGGGGCTGTGAGCGACCATGATGCCTGCTGTCTACAGCTTTAATCTTGGCAAGCGGCAGAGGGGCTCTTCTTCATCTTTCTACAGGTTTTTTTTTTTTTTTTTTTTTTTTTGAGCCACAACAAATTACCATTTATAGATGAAGCCACCAAAAATGGCTGAAAATCTAATAAGTTTTCTTTTTTTTTTTTTTTTCAAAGCAATCCTCTGGTATACAGCAATGTTCTTCCCACAAAGTGACAGAGCCACTAGGTGCCCATTTGGATGTGAGCTTCAGCGTGGGGTAATTCCTCATGACCACATCAGGTTTCTAATGGACCAGCTTCTACTTGCTATGGCTGTGTCCCACCCAGGTGTTAAAGCAAAGTCTACTTTCAGAGACATCTGTGCCTTGATATGGAGGTGGCGTGGCCCACCAGAGATTCAGTAAGCGATTACAGAGAAAGCCCATCGCAAGGAAAACAGAAAACAAAAGCATTCTCTTTTGAACCTGAATCCTTTAACTACCTTGAGCGTGAAGGCCTCGCTCCATCACCCCGTGCTTCACCTTCATGTGCCGGGTCAGGTTCCCCTTCAGCGTGAACTTGCTCGGGCAGTAGAGGCACTTGAAGGGCTTGCTGTCCGAGTGCAGGTGCATGTGGCCCATCAGGTTGTGCATCCTGTTGAATTCCTTCCCACACAGCTGTTGGAGACAGAAACCAGGACACAATGATCTTACCGGGAATGGGGGGACCTGAGTTCTTGTGGTGGGGGACAAAAGGGGACATTGTCTTTGGAAGGGACGAAGGCAGGGAGGGGCCAGGTGCTGCCTGGGCTCAGAAGTGGAGCACGTGGAATGGATTGTGAGACACAGGTGTCCAGGATCCCTAAACTCAAGGCGCAGATGGCAAAGCTTCTAAATTAAAACTTGTTTTGTTTTATGTCAGGGTCTCATATAGCCCAGGCTGACCTAGAACTGACTATATAGCTAGTTAAAAGAAACAAAAATATAAGAAAGGAGCTCTTTTCTCTGGGTAGAGATCTAAAGACATAAGAATATTGTCTGAGACATATTTTTTTTAAAAAAGGGAATACTGAAAAATGTATGTGTCATCAGGTGTGATGGCACACACCTTTAGTCCCAGCACTTGGGAGGCAGAGACAGGCAGATTGCTGTGAGTTTAAGGCCAGCCTGATCTACAAAATGAGTCCAGGACAAGGCTACATAGAGAAACCCTGTCTTAAAAGAACAAGAACAACAACATAGATAGATAGATAGATAGATAGATAGATAGATAGATAGATAGATGGATGGATGAAAGAAAACTGGGGGGATAGGAACTCCACAAGGAGAACAACAGAGCCAAAATACCTGGGCCCTGCAGAAACTGATACTCCAACTAAGGACCATGCATGGAGCCCATTGGCTGCTCAGTTTCCAAGTGGGTTTCCTAGCAAGGGGTACAGGGGCTGTCTATGATATGAACTCAGTGGCTGGCTCTTTGATCACCTCCCCCTGGGCAGTACAGCCTTGCCAGGTCACAGAGGAAGATGATGCAGCCAGTCCTGATGAGACCTGATAGGCTAGGGTCAGATAGAAGGGGAAGAGGTCCTCCCCTATCAGGGGACTATAGAAAGGGCATAGGGGGAAGAGAGGGAGGTGGATGGGACTGGGAGGAGATGACGGAGGGGGCTACATCGAGGATACAAAGTGAATAACTTGTAATAAATAAATATATAAATAAAATTAAATTTAGAAAAACTGAACATGTCTGTGTGTATGTCTGAGTCTGTGTATGTGAACCCATGTGCACCTGTGTGCACACAGGTGACCAAGCGGTTGTGAACCTCTAATTATGGCTGCATACATGATAGGTCTGAAGAGTTGATCTGATACTTCTTTACAGAGAAAAGTGCACTATGGCGACTCGGGGCACTCGGTGTCCCTATGCCTCAGGAGAGCGATGTTTGAAAGCTTCAGCTCTTCCTTGGTGGTACTATGAGTAAGACAAAGAAGGATTCCGTGTTCCCGAGTAGGCCAGTGTGTTAATTAACGGCAGAGCACTCTTCTCTGTCCTCAACCTCTGAGGAGCAGTGGTGTAGTGGCAGCAACACGTGGCAAGAGATGGTACCCCAGATCGTGAAGGAGGCGAGGTAAGGCATCCCCTGCGGCTTCGATCGGCTTCCCCTTCTCATTAAGAGACCTTCAAGGCCAATGCTGAAGATTCTACATTGAACTTCTGTTACCAAAGACACCGCCTCCTTTAGGGAAGGGCAGAGGAGCCAACCTTGGAAGAATGGGCAGAGCTGGCAAGACTGACCTTGGCAGGCAAGGCAGAAGAATGTTGTGTGTGAGGGGGGCCAGCCTGGGGCTGCATGGCGGACCCAAACAAGCCACACGTACTTTGTGAGTGCTTGGCTCCGTGCTTTTGAATGATTCGTTTCTGAGGCTCTGAAGTACATCTCTCCCCTTTGATTCCTTGCCAACAAGAATGACTTTGCTATCCTAGGCAGACTTCTTATTAGAAGCCAATGGCCCAAAGCCTGGGGACACATCTCAGAGGCACAGGGCTTGCGTATTATATGTAAGCACTGGGTTTGAACCCCGGCAAGGAGTGAGGGAGCAATGACATAAATAAATAAATAAATATTAAAATTAAAAAAAAAAAAGACGCCTTAAGAGGAGGAAAGGATGAGAAAGCTGATCCAATTCCAACTTGCACTAGTGAATCCATATGTGGGGATGATATTTTCTTTATTCCCACCAGACAGAATTCGTGAAGATGCTAATCTGGGCTCAGTTTTGCACACATCTAAAGTTTTGTTGTTGTTGTTGTTGTTTTTAAACGTTATAATAGCTAGCTTAGCTTAGCCACTTCTTTATTATGGCTAAGGAAAAAAACTTCAAATCTAGAGCCCTATGCTAGGCATTTCTAGTCAAAGAGCATTTTAAGGAAAAGAAATGCACCTTTTATGTTTTGTGGGGTGATCCCTGGGTGTTTGGAGGTGTGATGCTATTTAATGGCTGGGACCAGAGCTTAGTCGATACTGGAAGTATGCTCCCCACCCAGCAGACTGAGTCTGCGGAGGCTCTGCCTGCCTTTGGATGGCAAATTGCCTTGTGCATGCCTGGCACACAGCAGGTCCTCAGTTAGAAGGCTGGACACACGGCAGTACAAGAAGTTAAAGATGAAAAAGTCCCAAGTGGCAGAGCATAGGGTATGTAGGAAGAGAGAAGCCAAAGGCCGGAAGATCAATTCAATCATAAAGCAAGTCCAGACATAGAAGGGTTCATATACGCCCCTCTACAGCAGACAGAGATGGAGTTCATACACTCCCCCTCTAAGCAGAGTTGGGGTTCATATGGCCTCCTCTATGGCAGACAGATATCACTGAAAGGGGAGGATTCATTCTGCCCCAGCTTCTGTGCTGGGAGACATTCCTCTTCTAGTTACTACCTCCCTGCTTGGCCATTAGACTCTGGAGTGGCCTGAAAAATGCTTTATTAGACAGATGGGTCTAGGCAACAGCTCACTTGAGAAAGTGAGTGCTGTGTGAGTATGAGGACCCAAGGTGAACTCCCAGCACCTGGTAAAAAGCTGAGTGTGGTGATATGTTTTTGTAGTCCTAGTGTGGAGGAGTTAGAGATGGGCTTATTAGCCAGCCAGCCTAGCCTAACTGGTGATCCTTATGTGAGAAAGGGGGGGGGGGGAGCACCTGATGGCTTCTAAGGAATGACTTTTGAGGTTGACCGATAGCCTTCATATGAACACTTACCAAACACACACACACACATACACACACACACACACACACACACACACACACACACACGGTGGGGAGTTCGCCCTTTCTCAAAGGATATATGGTGTGTCCTTTACTTTTGATTTGGCACCAGTATTAAGTATCTTTGTAAATGTTTGTAGACACTTGAATCGGCCTCTCACCGCCGGTGAGCTACTGCCTGTGGAGAGGATTACTGCTTACGGCTGTCAAACCCATCATACCTGGGACTTGGGGTCAGAAGAGATCCTGCAATTCATCTAGCCCGATGTCCCAGCCATCAGCCTTCAAAGCTCCCACTAATCCGTTTCCCACACCACAAGTCTCCACTCAGATGTATGTGTTCATCACAACGGCCACCTTTGGGAGTCTTGCAGGCTATTCTTCAGCCTCAGGCAAGCATACTGGCTAGTTTTATGTCAACTTGACAAAAAAAGGAGGGAGGGAGGGAGGGAACCTCAACTGAAAAAAGTGCTTCCATAAGAGTCAGCATTTTCTTAGCTAACAATTGATGAGAAAGGGCTCAGCCCATGGTGGGTGGGGCCATCCCTGGGCTGGTGGTCCTGGGTTCTACAAGAAAGCAGGCTGAGCAAGCCATGGGGAGCAAGCCAGTAAGCAGCACCCCTCCATAGACTCTGTATCAGCTCCTGCCTCCAGGATAAACTGTTTCCTCAATGATAAACTGTTACCAGGAAGTGTAAGCTGAAAAAGAAACCTTTTCAAACTACCTTTTTATCCTTTCTGAGAGCCCAGTAAATTCATTGCTACAGATATTCTGCCTTGATCCAATCCACTCAATATAAAACTTCTTGGGACACTTTAGTGCTATATGAGAACATTATGACTTTAAAATTATATTGCTGGACCTCTGTGAGTTCAAGGCCATCCTGCCAGGACTACGCAGAGAGACCTTGTCTTAAAAAAAAAGCAATAAAAAAAATTGTATTGTACTCCAAAGTAATCCCAGTGGCCTGAAGGAGAGTCCACTGTCAACTGTGGCAGGTCAGCTCTGACTGGTGAAGGAGACTAGTTTTGGGGCTGTTGGCAAGTTTAATTCTGATATAATAGAGTTGCCCTGCATGACTCATGGTGGCCTGTTGGGCGGAATAGTGGAAAGATACCACAGAGATAAGCAGAGGTAAGTCAGTTCTGACAGATGTCTGAAGTCCCAAAATGTCCCAGGCAGTTTTCAATGCAAGGGTCACCTTGATTTTCTTCGTAACCAACCTCAGTATCGAGCCCAGGGCTACAAAGCTAATACTCTTAATGAGTAGTTAAGCATTAGGCTGGGAATATCTGAACAAATCAGGAAAATACCCTTTACAAAAATCTTAAAATAGAGCCATTATTGGTTCTTCTCATTTCCCCACTCGCCAGCACACACCAGTTTGTAAACTAAAACCCTCACTGGCCGAAGGATGGAGTCAGGTCATAAAGGCCATGAAGCTTCTTTCTTCACCTCTGACCTACAGAGTCCTCTGCTCCTCATTCACAACACTTGCTCCTTTATCATTCCCAGGAGAGTGTGTTCACATGACAATGCCCCAGGGCAGAGAGTTCTTGTTTTGTTTTAATATATGTGAAATATAGAGCCATCACCCATCTCAGACAGTGAAGAGGGAGGAGAGAGAGAGAGAAGGGCTGGACTCTCTCTCTCTAACAGGTCTAAGCAGAGTCCTCGAAGTTGGAGACAGGAGGAAGAGTGCACAGGGAGCAGCAAAACTCAGGCTTCTCTGGGGAAAAAAAAAATCAATAACTGAAAGGAAGACTTTCCTTAATCCTGAGTTGAAAATACAAATGCATTCCCAAGCAGGGACTGGATGCATGATCTTCTAACAAGGTCTGCATCAAAGTAAGAGAGACACTGGTGCAGGCAGCGGTGAGGGCTGACCACTCGGCTTCCATCTTTGCAGATGTGAGCAAGGGTGCTGTCCTTTTCAGACATCAAAGGAATGGGAGGAATCTTCTAGCTGAACCCTGCCAGGTGACCTGGAGCTGAACAGAAGGCCAGTCCATGATTCATGGGTGGAAAGCAGAAACTCACTGGAGATCACAGGCTTTTGGAGGGCCCGCCATCTGTGTCTCTGATGTCCCAGATGCCCTGGAAACAGCTGACACATCTCTTTTGAGATGGGTGAAGCCCAGAGCTGCCTAAGTTATAAAGTACTAGGCCATCAACAGCCTTTTCTACAGCACAGGGCTGAGGACTGGAGCCCTGTGAGTAGAGCAGAGGGGTGAGGTTGCCTTGAAAAGGGGTCTTTAAGTCCTCTGCCAAACTGATTGTCAGCTGTTTGGTGCACTGAAAGGAGAGAGAGCAGACTGGGCAGTTTGTAGGGACTCAGTGCCTGGGGCCAGGGTGTTCAGGCTGGCATGGAGGGGGATTTAAGCTTATGCCTGGAACTAGACTTCTGCTTAGAACTTAGAACTTTGCTTCAGCCTCCTTGCTCTGGCCTCCTGGTACCCTTCTCATTCACTACCCCAAGATACAGGGCCTGGAATTGCTTGCTTCCCATCAGCCCTTGCGGTAGCAGCAGCAGCTGCCACTGAGAGGTCAGCTGTGGGCAGAGATGGAGCGGTGGCAGTCGCCGCCACTTGGCCAATTCCAGAGGCCCAGAAGGCCAAGCGGCACCGGACTTGGCTACAAGTGTCTGAGGTGAGCTTCAGAGCCAAGATGCACCAGGAAGCTATGTTTTCCTATCCAGAGAGGAAAGGTCAAAGAGCTTCAGCCAGCACAACAGAATGGCCTCAGCTCAACTGCCCTTCCCTCACATTCTTCTCCCTCTCTCCTCTTTAATAAGAAGGGTGTTCCTTTCCTCAAAGGGAGAGGGAGGGAGGGAGGGAGGGAGAGAGAGAGAGACTGTAAACTGTCCAAAAGGACCGTGAGAAAACAGGAAGCTTTGAAAAGTACAAGAGAAAGCAAGATGAAATCTATTTGCAGGCGGGCCCCTGGGGACATGCGAGGCATTGTTAAACAGGCAGTTCATACAGCTATATCCTTCCTTCTGCCCAGGAGGAGGGCTTTGCTGCCAAAAGGCTCCTATCTGGTCACTGCCTTAACCCCCTCCATGCCAGCCTGAACACCCTGGCCCCGGGCAATGAGTCCCTACAAACTGCCCAGTCTGCTCTCTCTCCTTTTGGTGCAGCCAACGGCTGACAATCAGTTTGGTAGAGGACTTAGAGCCCCCTTTTCAAGGCAACCTCACTCCTCTGCCCCTCTCACAGGCCTCCAGCCCTCAGCCTTGTGCTGTAGAAAAGACTGTAGATGGCCGGGTGATTCATAACTTAGGCAGCTCTGGGCTTCACCCATCTCAAAAGAGAATTTGTCCCGGAAATTCTAGATGGAAGCTTTTCCTGGGCAGGTTTTTCCAAAGACGGCAGCTGGTTCTTTGCTATTAAGGAGTGCAGCCACTACACGGATAGCATCCAAATCAAGACCTGTGTGCTTACGCAGAATCTGGGAAGCATATTTGTGAAACATAGCTTAAGTCTACAGGCTGGGTCTCTGGACAAATTCCAGCTGGCTCCCAGAAGTAAGAAGTCTAAAAGTTGAGCCAATAGCAAGAGTCCAGAAGGGCAGTCATTTATATATAGATATATATGAAAGAAAGAAACACAGAATGGAAAACTTCTCTCCCCACTAATTTTCCATCTTATTGTTAATGCCTAATTCTACGGTCAGTGAACATTTCTTCTCACTGGGGACAGCTGTTTCCACTGAGAACTATTCCACACTGCAATAAGAGGAAGGATTTATGTTGAAGGGAGGGGATTTTAGTGGCAAAAATCCCAGGACATTAGATTCTGTTATTAAAAGAATCTTTCTCGTTACAAATTTTGGGGGAAAGGCAGTAGAGCTAGCTCACTGCTGCAATGCAGCTGCAGCAAGCCTTGCTTTTTCCCCCTCCCTGTCAATCATAAGAGGATATATCTATTATGACTATCAAACCTGAGTGTAGTTGCTAAGGTTTGTTTCCCGCTATTGCCTATGTGGCTGGCCAGACATCTGTCGCAGTTGGCTATGAAGTGTGTAGCAGTGAACAAATGGCTTCCCTCTCTCGTCTAACCCTTCCAATCTCTTACAGCCGTCACTTGGGACCAGATTTCCATCCAGGTCAACGTGGACAGGAAGCAAGGTTCAGAGGACATCTCAAGACCGCCCTGCCCTTCTGAGAGATGTGAACCAGGGCCTCAGGCATTGCTGATCTCTTTACCCTGTGGCTGTCAGTGCACGAAGGAGCCTGTTTGTAACACACACAGGCCGAGAGAGTCCTTTGAAATGTTAAGGAATGATGGTACCAAAGGCTAGCTCGAAGGGTGCCACCACAATAAAGTGGGAACGAGGAGAAAAAGGACCTGGCATTGTGCTTCCAGAAAATTCAGGATGAAAGGGCTTGTTCAAGGTGACCTACACGGGTTTTTAATCTCAGAAATGTCTAAGCGTTGGAGAAGGTTATCTAAGTTTAATGAGAATGCCTTTTATCTTCCAAATTGCTCTGCCTGAAAACAGACAGCACTCTCTAGGTGAAGCGCTGCACTCTGGCCTTGTGAGAGAATCCAAGCACCACGCGGATGAGCATGCCAGCTCCTGTTCTCCGTGTGCAGGGTAAACTGTCTCTCAGGTCAAAGCTGGGATTTCACTTTCTCATGGGATCTAGTGATGCAGGCCAGACATCAAGAGCCTAAGAAAGCCTTATAGGAAAGGTAAAATGGAGCTTCAGAGCCTCACAGCTGACTATCCATTCTTACGACCATGTATGCTGCATAGTCATTGGGGTGGAGAAGCACATAATTGTCTGTGAATGAAGGCCAAAAAACATCCATCTAGGATGGCTCACTGAGGCACTAGGCCCGGAGTACAGGACTCTGTGCACTTTTGTGCCCTGGTACTACACAGAACTTTCTAGATGATCGTATATACCAGACTCAAGACATCTTGCAGGCCTTTGAGGGTAGGAAAACAGAACTGTCCCAGGAATGTCCCCAGATCCCACACTGCTTAGACCGGCTCTGTCCTGACCTCCACCTCAGGGGCTCCCCCAGACTGTATGTCTGCTCTGTCCTGACCTCCACCTTAGGGTCCTCCCCTTAGACTGTATTGTCTGCTCGGACCTACCCCTGCACCTCAGGGGCTCCCCCCCTTAGACTGTATGTTTGCGCTGACCTACCCTTCCACCTCAGGGGCTCCCCCCAGACTGTAATGTCTGCTCTGACCTACCCCTGCACCTCAGGGGCTCCCCCCCTTAGACTGTATGTTTGCGGTGACCTACCCTTCCACCTCAGGGACACCCCCAGACTGTAATGTCTGCTCTGACCTACCCCTTCACTCAGGGGCTCCCCCCCTTAGACTGTATGTCTGCTCTGAACTGCCCTTCCACCTCAGGGGAGTCCCCCAGAAAGAATGTCTGCCATGACCTATTTCTTTATCTCCAGGGCTCCCTCCAAGATTCTATCTCTGGCATGATATATATCTCCGGCACGGTATCTCTTTCATCTCAGAGCCTCCTCCAAGATAATATTTCTACTGAGGGATCAGAGTAGATACATTATAGACGGAAGATGGCTGGAATAAGCAAGTGTACATTTCTTTGGAGAACAAACTAAGAGGCTGCTCCTTTTATAGCACAATTGTATTGTGACCAGCAGTTTGGTAAGATAATTAAGGCAGTTCATGCTGACGTCCAAGTGTAAGAGAACCTGCCTGCACCTCCACTATAGGAGACAGCAAATCTCTGCGGGGGAATCAACTGTCCATGGGGAGGCACTGAGGGGTCCACGAGTGAGAAGGAAGTAGAGGAGTGTCCGATGTGAGAAAGAAGAGGTGCTTGTGGCGTACAGCGACTCGGGGGCACTCAAAGGCTTCTCTGTCAAGAGGCTCCTGAATCTGAGTTAATGCTTTATTTGCTCTTGAAACTGTTTTTCTCCTGTGAAGAAGCCTTGCCTTTCTATTCCACACTGGGCCTCGACAGCAATGCCCCTATCTGACACACTGCTTTCTCCTCCTTTAGCTCACACCTCAAGATGGATCTCCTGAGACTTTCAAACCACTGAGAGCTGGGAGAAAAGAAGGGGAAACAGAAGTGATGGCAGGAAAAGGAATGGGGGGAAAAGGCCCCTCTCCAGACAACATCCACAAGGCCTAGGGAAGCTCTGGTTCCTGACCCCTCACCCTGTCGAGAAGCTGCCAACACAGGAAAAAGTCAACTTCACAGGGGTTCCTTCAAATGGGGGTGGGGTGGCACACTACCAAGGGATTAAAGCAGCAACCCCTCCTGGAAGGAAGGAATCCAGTTGTAGGGATATGGATTTACAAAGGGAGTCATCCACACTCCAGACAAGACGCAGCAACAGAAAAGGAAAACTTCGGTTCACGCAGACACACCCTACTGTTCGCAGTGTTCACTCTTCTCTCTCTGCTTCCTCTTCCTGCCTGAGAGGACACCTACATTCTCCAACTACCCAGGTAGGCCTACACAACTCTCCTGGAAACAGCCCTGAAGAGGGCAGCCTTGGAAAGCTGAGGTCTTTTAAGATCTCTAGCTCACACACCTCTCAGCTGATGGAATGAACCAAAATAACAGTAATCTGATACGGCGGTTCTAACAATGGACGCTTAGACCCTGGGTCACGAGGTACTTCGCTATACATAAAAAATCCTGGTAGAGGCTGAGTTCAGAGTTGCTCCACATCCCACACAAACATTTCTGGGGTCCTTTGGAGGGCTAGCTTAAGATCCTTTTCTAACTCTTCAGAATATTCTGAATTGGCACATAGAATGTATTCATATATGCTGGGTATAGTACGACATTTAGATTCATGTGTACAACATGTGCTGAACATACCAGGGTCACCAGTATGCCTGGCACTGTCTTGATGTTGCAGGTGCTCAAAGTCTTTGTTTTTAAATGAAGTCTTAGTGACTAGTCACCTTGCTGAAGTATGAAACATAGACCACACTCCTCTCAGCTATGTTTCTGCACCCTAACTAACCTGTCTCCTCTTCTTCCTCCCCTTCCCAAACCCTAGTCACCACTGTTTGCAGCGATCCTTCTATGAGGTCAACTTAGCTTTCATGTATGAGCCCGGACATACATTATTTGTCTCTCTGTGCCTGGCTTATTTCACTCAACATAATGTCCTCCAATATGGCCTCCATTCATGTTTGACACAGATCCAGGGTTTTGTTGCTTTTATGGCTGAATAGTACTCCACTGTGTACATGTACCACCTTCTCCTCTGCCCATCCTTTGAGGAGAAAAGACCTGTGCAAAAGGTCTCCATCCATGGACTTAAAAACTATATTACACTTATTCATTTTATGTGTATGGATGCTTGCATGTTTGTATGTATACCACCTACATGCCTAGTATCTAAGGAGGCTAAAGGTCAGAGCACGTCAGAGTGGTGGGTACAACTTGGACTTGGCTACAGAGCTACTGTGAGCCTCAGCTGTACCACTGAAGAAACCGAGTAGAGGATTCCCCGGGGGCAGGTCTTGCCTGTCGGACACTTGCACAGCCCCTGAGCCCTCCCTTCTTCCCACCTTGCACTTGAAAGGCTTCACGTCGGAGTGGACAATCATGTGCGCCTTGAGGGTCTGCTTCTGCACGAAGCTCTTATAGCAGAGGTGACACTGGTAGGCACGGATGTTGGTGTGGATCAGCACGTGTCTCTTCATGTTGGCCAGCAGGGTGAACTCACGCCCACAGATCCCGCACTTGTGCTCCTTCACACCCTGTCAGAGGCAAGATTCAAAACAGTGAGCGTCTGTGTGCCAGGCCTTCGGGAGTGTTACGCGCTATTGCTCTTTGACACGTAAATCCTCAAGAAGCTGGGAGAAGTTCCAAACGCAGCTTTGGCTCTGTTTAAGTTGTGATTTCCTTGGAAGTGTTGATTACATAATCTACCTTTTTTTTTTTTCTTTTGATTACCATAAACTAGCTGATCACTAGAAGAAAAGAAAGCCACTCTTGTAGAAAGCCACTGTTGTTCCCCCTGCGGCTGGGTTAATTCTACAACTGCAGAATGACAGGATTAATATGATTTTGGTAAGAGCACTGTAGAGTGTTATGTGAAATGAGTCCATAATCTGGCTTTCATGATGATGAGAAATCTAAACTGATATTATCATTTCCCAGAAGGAAGCCAGTGTCTCCTTACACTAGATAATCACCCTCTTCAGTTGGTCTCCTTGTTTCCCACAGGCCATGCTGACCCATGGGCCGTAGCTCTGGAGCCTCCTACAGTCCTGCTGCTTCTGTTGTGGAAATTTGGCATGAACAACCTTCTAAGTTGGAAACTAGA
The DNA here is from genome assembly GCF_030254825.1 of Meriones unguiculatus. Lineage (NCBI taxonomy): Eukaryota > Metazoa > Chordata > Mammalia > Rodentia > Muridae > Meriones > Meriones unguiculatus. Next base: position 72,078,622 of record NC_083354.1, on the reverse strand, counting down.
ACAGAAGGTTGTCTAGTTTCCTCACTATGGAGCAGTGTTTAAATGCTTGGGTCTCGATGCCCTCAACTTCTTGATGCCATTCCAGGGACTCCCACATAGAATGTAAGCTAATATCAACAACCTTCACTTCCCGAACAAGGCCTGGGCAGAAGTCTCCATCCACAGTGATGAAAAACAATGTCAGATTTAGTTATTTTATGTGTAAAAATGCTTGTTTGTTATGTATGTAAGTATGGTAGGTATGTCTGTAGGTATGTATTATGTATACTACCTACATGCCTAGTAGCTGAGGAGGTCCAAACAGGCAGCCAGATCCTCCACCCTGGAACTGTAGTTACAGGTGGTTATGGACCACCACATGGGTGCTGGCTAATGTACTCAGGTCCTCTGCAAGAGCAACAAGTGCTCTTGACCACTGAGCATCCTTTCAGCCCCCTAATGACTCTTTGATACAGTGCTTCACTATGTTGCTGAGCCTAGTGTTGAATTCCTGGGCTGAAGAAGTCCTCTCATCCCAGCCTCCTGGGTAGCTGGGCCTAAAGATACGGGCTGCTGCTCCAGGCAAGAATGACTTTAAAAGGAAGAATCAAAGCACTTTGGCACTAAAATGAGGATTAGAACAAGTTATCAAATTAACAACTTAAAAGGACACACTGTCTGGTATCCATAAGTAGTCTAAGGGATTCCAAGTTAGCTCTCTCTAGCTATATTCTCTCTTATTTAAGTTGGGGTGTCGTGAGAGGTTAGCACTCCTTAGTTTTGGTGAACTCAAAGCAACTAAAAGGTGGGTTCACATCTCTGTCCAACCCTTTACTGACTACGAAACCTTAAAGAAACAAGTCTTATGGTCTTTCCTTGGGAAGAGCTGTCTTCTTAAGATGCAGTGGCAGGGGCTGGGCACATCACTCAGTTAGTAAAGTAGCTGCCTTATACACAGGAAGCCCTGGGTTGGAGCCCCAGCCACGCATAAGCAGGTGCAGAGGCACACACCTGTGACCCAGCTCCTGGGAAGCAGGAGGGCCAGAAGCTCAAGCTTGCTCTCTGCCTCAAAGCAAGTCTGAGACCAGTCTGGGCTACGTGAGGCCCTGTCTCAATAAAGGGTCTTGAGTTCTCTCTGGTGCAGAGGCTTTCTGTTCTAAACAAACTGCAGATGAGGGTGGATTTATGTCATTAAAAAGACCAACTTTCTCTCAAAATTAGGTTTTAATGCTCTCCAAGATGAATTTTGTAAATAATTTACATGTTCAGTGTGTTTAAAAATCATAAAATCAACAACAATTATTTTCTTGATGGGTTTTCAAATTTACTACAGCAGTTTTTTCCTTCTGTCCAGTTGTTCTGTGAGGCTGCATACAGCTCAGGGCCACAGTGTGCTTGCATGCCTAAGTCCCTAGGTTCAATTCTCAGAGCCTACATGTAGTGTAGGGACAAGAGAAGATTTCTCTCTGGGCTTGGGTAAGATCCAGTTGTCCTGAGACTAGGAAGAGGGTATTTATCACTGTCCTGGAAATTCCTTAGAGAATTTTGTCTCCAAAGTAGGGCTCAAAAAACAGCTGGCACAGAAGACAAGAGAAGAGCTGGACACAACCTTGGGGCTTACAGGAAACCACTGCCTTTCTGAAGGGACCGATGAAACCACACAGAAGGAACCTGTGAGGCTGTTTTGGGGCCAAGAGATGGAATAGGGAGTCTTGATAATGCAGCCTTTAAGAATTCGATGTTGACCAGGCATGCCTTTAATCCCAGTGCTCGAGAGGCAAAGGCATGTGGATCTCTGTGAGTTCAAGGCCAGCCTGATCCTCAAAGGAATTTTCAGGACAACCAGGGCTATACAGAGAAACCCTGTCTCAAAACGAAACAAAACAAAAACCCAAAAACAAACAAACAAAAGAATTCAGTGTTGGGCCTAGGGAATTAGTAGGTAAAATACCCAGTGTGCAAGCTTTCATAGTGCTCACAAAAAACAGCCCACGTGTGTCTGTAATTCTCGAACTGGGAAGATGCCCAGACTCTCTAGCCAGCTGAGGAAGTTAGTTCAGTGAGAGAACCTGTCTCAAAAAGATAAAGTGGAGAGCAACCGTAGATACCAGATGTTGACCTCTGGCATCTACATCCACACACATGGGCATTTGCACACATACTCACACATGCACAAAAAAAGACTTAGGGGCTAGCGCTGGCATTCTGAGAGATGTCCTCGTATCATGGTGTCTTCACTTTCAGTCGGAAGCAGATCCCAGCTTCCTACAATCAGTACGGGTGAGTCATGAACCACCACAAAGCAAGCATCCAGTGAACACTACCTCTCCTTGTCTGCTCATGTCTCTACTGAAAACACGCTTTGCTTACCGATTTGAAGAAAACGTATGTCAGACAATAGGCTGTTTTCTCCACTTGAACTTCATTTTCTATTACCTTGCAGAATCCATATGGTCTAGAATCAATAACTTTTGACTCCTTTTCCACATACTTTGAACTAAGCCAATGGTGCCTTTGTGGCCAAACCTAAATCCAGGTCATCTCTCGATGGTTCCTGCACTGGCAGGCAGCTCCCCTCAGATGGGTCTGTAGGTGCCTTTTGTCCAGCAGGAAGTGCCTCTCTGCTTCAGATCCAGATAGGACTGTGTGTTTTGTCCTAACCCAGTGAGTGAAACCCACGAGAACAGAGCTGCAGCATTACCTCAGCTGCCAGTTCTGTGCTGACCTTTGGAAATAAAAGATGCTTTAGAGCCTCTGGTTTGCTAAAAGCCTTTCTTGCCAAGAAAATCACTGAAGTCAAGGGTGAGACTAGAGGTCGGGGGGGGGGGGGCAAAAGCCCCTCTTGGTAAGTCAAAGAACTAAGTAAGGCCTGCCAGAGTAAGAACTCAAGATGGTGATAGGACTGCTTGCCTGCTTCAGGTGATGAACTCCAGAGCTCTAGCTACAAGTGAGACAGAAACTTGAGCTTTAGGTTTGCACTGCTCCACAGAGACCTCCACCCAGAGACATTAAAACCAAGCAGCGAAGGATACTTCCTCCTGCTTCCCACAGATACCACAGGCTAGTGAGCCCAAGCAGACAGGGAGGAGGCAGGCCCTGGGCAGCTAGGGTAAACTCTGCTTCAGTATTTAACTACCTGAAGGAAGCAGGTCTCACAGCAGAGCCAGACAACAACCCAGAAAAAGAGCCTGCTTCAGCTGGAAAGAGCTCTTGGAGAATTCTCCAGAAGGCACAGCCCAGGCATGGTGGTGCTCTGAGGTCTGAGGACCTGCGTGACCCACCCTCCACCAGTGCCCTAAAAGAAGTTTCTAGAAACAAAGTTCCAGGGCTTCTTTGGAGGCCTAGCAGAAATCTCACAGTAGCCAGCTGTTTCCTTCATCCTTCCTCACTGTCCTCTCCAAATGCCTGCACTGGTAATTTCCAGGCCCACCTGAGACTCTAAGGCTATTCTGGGAAAGGGCCTAATTGATTGTCTACTGGCACGTTGCCCACTGTTGGCTATGTGGAGTGGGGAAGGGCCTCGGGGTTCAGGTAAGGCGAGCATCTTAGCGGGGGTCACCCAGTTCCTTCGCCTTCTCGTGAGGAGCAACACAGGGCCCCAGCAGCCCCCCCCAGGCTGCCACCCCGCTCCCCCATACCTTGTGGGTGAGCGAGTGCTGCTTGAGGTGATGCGGCTGCACGAACTCCATGCCGCACTCGGAGCAGATGTAGGGCCGGATGTCCTTGTGTTTCATCATGTGGTTCTGCAGCTGGCTCGGGTACTGGAAGGTCTTGTCGCACTCGGAGCAGTTGTACTGGATGGGGCCCCGATGCGTCGTGAGGTGCCTCTTGAGCTGCGCCAGGGTGGGGAAGTCGAGGCCGCACTCCACGCAGATGTTCTCGCGTCCGCTCGCGTGCTTGGCCTCGTGGGCCTTGAGCTCGCTGGGGTAGGCGAAGCCCCGACCGCACACGCGGCAGTTGTGCGGCTTCACCTCGCTGTGCTGCATCATGTGGCGCTTGAGGTGGCTGGTCTGCGTGAAGGCCTTGTGGCACACCTGGCACTTGTGCGGCCGCGTGCCCTGGTGCGTCAGCATGTGGGTGTGCAGGTGGCTGAGCTGCTTGAAGAGCTTCCCGCAGCGGGAGCACGCATGCGGCTTGATCCCGCTGTGGCCCAGGATGTGCGTCACCAGGTTGTACTTGGACGTATAGGACTTGTCGCACGTGGGGCACTGCCAGCGCTTCTGGGACCCGCCCACGTCCACGTAGTAGCTGTCGTCTATCTGGACGTTCACGTCCACCCTCTCCACCTTCTGCTTGGCCTCCTCGCTGTCCAGGGGCTCGGCCTTCCGGGGTAACGGCGGCTCGGGGGGCTGCTTGGGCAGGAAGGCGTGCCTGCTGAAGGGGAAGGGCGAGGACGAGGGCATGAAGAAGGGGAACACGAGCCCCGGGTGGACTTTGGGGTAGTAGGGGTAAGGCGCGGGCAGGAAGGCGGGAGGCACGGGCTGGGGCCACACGGCGCTGGGCTTCAGCGGCTCCTGCTTGACGGCTTTGGCCCCCAGGGGCTCCAGGCTGCGGTAGAACTGCAGGCCCACGTTGCACAGGTCGATCATCTGGGAGTCGCACTTGGGGCGCTGCGGCTGCGGGAAGAGCAGAGCGAGGTTCGGGGGGCCAAGGCTCTTGCTCTCCTCGGCAGCCGCGGCTTCTTCCGCCGGGTGGTTGTAAGGCATCTTCGTGGGCATGCTCTTCCGCTTCCGGGACCCACCTCCCTCGAAGACCTCCGGGAATCCGTCCAGGTCTCCCGGAGAAGGTTCATACCGAAACTGGGAGAAGGGGCCCCGAAGGGTTTCCGGGAAGGGGTGTCTTTGGGGAGCCCTTCCTCCGGGAGCCTCGGGCTGGAGGCAGTGAGGAAAGGAGGGTATGCTTTTCGTAGCAGCGTTGAAGGGCCCATCCTCATCTTTGACCATCTTCATTGCCTTCTGCATCCTTGGCAGTTTCCCTTTAAAGAGAAAGAAATCATTGTGTGGCTTTGCATTGCTTTGCTTTTAATCGTCTTTTCTGAATTAAGATCAATATTAACTGATAACGCTTGTTCCTATTGAGCCTCTGAGTTCTTGCAAACTCAGCTGCCAGTGTGGAAAGTACTAGCCAAGGAGAGGGGGCTCTGAGGGCCTGTAAACCACGGAACCAGAGAGCTTCAGTACCATAGAGTCTGGGAGTGGATTTGTTTTAGAAGAAACCTGAAAACTCATCTGTCCCTTGCGTTGCCTCCCTCTCCTCCCTTCTGTTCAAAGGGAGGGTCCTGAGGGCCCCGGAGAGGAAGTGATGTGTTCGAGTCACACAGTATTCACTAGAGGAGTGAGAACCAGGACGCATTCTGCCTCAGTTCTCCGTCTGCGCTGGAGTTGCATCTGCGCGTTGAGGTTTTAAATGTGTCTCGTCTCATCGTTTCTTGCATATGAAGAGCAGTTTGCACCGCTTGTGCTTGAGTCTGTGCCGCACCAGGATATTCAAAGACCGTGAAAGAGACACACTTAGCTCTGGGCTCAGGTGGAGCATGGGTGATACCCACCCTGAGCAGGGTAGGCAGCTAAGGAGGAGAGGAGGGGAGACTGACATGAAGAGAAAACGCATGGGCGTTTCCGTGTTCAGAAGCCACTCTGTCAGTTCGCACATTCCAAACCCTCAGTCAGAAGCAAGTACAAGAGCTGCAGACTTGGGGGAGTGTGTTGGGGGTTGGGCTCACGCTTGTATACTGTTGCCTGGATACACCTATCCTTGTTGTAAAAACCTGCTTGATTGGCTGATTAAACCACCTATACCTGGGCAGGGCAGAATGGGGTAGGCATGGCGAAGGTTCCTGGGCTTTTGAAGACAGGAGAATCACCTGAAGCAGACTGCCAAGCGGAGGAAGGAGAATGCCAGTATGGGTTAGTGTGGAGAAAAAAATACACGTGGGCTGGGAGAAAGGACTCCAAGAACGGCATGGAAAGTCCCAGATGAAGAATCAAAGCAAGTATCCATATGATTAAGGAGGGAAGGGAGCCCAGATAAAGATGTTTAGGGCGGACAGTATTGGATAGGGCAGGGATAAGGATGGTGATGACATTGAGACAGTGTAAATGGAATATCTGCCTGGCCCAAGGTAATAAGGCAACTATAAAATCTAACAGGTGTCTCTGTCTTCTTATTTGTGATAATGGGTCAAATAATACCCCTGCAATAATTATAGAATTTATAATAAACATTATATAGTCCAACACTCTTCGTATTTTCTACAACAGGGGTTGGTGGGGGGTCTCATGAATCTCTAAACCTACGCTTTGTCTCTCCCTTCATACAGATGTTCAAATTAAGGCCAGCCTGTGGAGCCTGACATGGCTCCTGCTAAGCTAGATATTTCGCCATGGTGCCCTCTCAGGCACTGCTAAAAGAACCAGGTGGCCAAAGTCTAAACCAAGAATCACGTTTCTTCTCATGGATCTCCGTGCCATTTGTTCCTTGTCCTTTTCCACAGGGATGCTGATAGAATAAACCAGCGGCTGCTTCTGTCTTTCCAGTGAGGGTTCTTGCTACATAAGCTCTCCAAGTTTAGTTGGTCCTCCCTGCTCATCAGAGGCCTCCAAGAGGTAGCAAACCTACCACATGTAAGGGCTGAACTAGAGCCACCGGCTGAGGGCTGGAATAGGAACTGTGACTCGAGGCTGTGGGTTAGAGTGCAGAATGGGGATCCTGGAGTGAGAGGGCAAACAGTTTCCACTTACTTCCTAGAGCCCTTGGCGAGACATCAAGATTTACAAATATACAAACATTTTAAATTATTTGTGCTTTTTTTTTAGAAATATATTGCAATTAAAATTTAAAATATTTTATTTTTAATATTTGCTTACTGAGTACATACACAAGTAAATTCTGTTGAGGTGTAAAATATCCTTATTTCACAAATATTTAAACACTTTTTAAGCTCTTCAGTGAATTGACCTGAGAACTAAAATAACAACAACAACAATAATAATAAAATGTCTACTAACATTTATTTTGCATTTAGCGAGAATAGGGGGCATCCCTGGTTGGTTGTTTTTGGGGGAGAACAGCTTGTTATTTAGAAAGAGAGCTTGTATGTTCAGCAAATACAAGTCCAGCTTCCCCCACACAATTCTTGCTTACTGAATGCAGGATCTTTACCTCCCATCTCCCAGCAACTGTAGGAGGTGATGAGGGATGAAGGAGACTCCTTGCCTTATTCCTCCAAGACCATGTGGGTGGGCATTAAAATGAAAGCTGGGCACTGTTGCTGTCAGAAAACACAAACTGGAGGTGGGGGGCAGTAGAGGTTCTTTGGTGTCTTCTCATGTTTGTGAGGTAGTCAGCAGACTCTGCTCTCTAGAATCACAGTAATAGGAGTGTCCTTTAGACCAAGGGCTTTCTAGATTGGCCTTCAGGAATGGCACTAGCAAGAGCAACAGTGATTCTCCGGGGTTTCATGTTAGAGTTGCTTTCAGAACCCTTTGGAGAAAGATTTCCTTGGGCAAAGAGGCTGTTAGTGCCTGCCGCTATCTGAAGAGCCTACCCCAAACCAAAATGGTTTTCTGTTTTTCTCCAGTGTGGTTAAAATGAGCAGTTATTCCTAGATCATGCCAGAGTGCTAGATTTTGGACTGTGTAGCTAAGGGGCATGAGGAGACATAATGACTTTTTGTTGTTGTTGTTAAGAAGGTACTTGAAAGGTTGTAGCTGGTGACACATGACCCCTTTCTTTCTGTCACATGTTCTCACTCTCTCTCTCATATGGGGAATCCACTCAGACAGAAACATCACCACAGATTTTGAAACTGAAAATGTTTTAGTTTATTACTACTGTTATTGTCTTGTTTAATATTTTTTTAGTTTGACATTCTATGAATTGGTTGGCTCCTTTTTATATGTCAAAGTGACACTCTTAACATAAAACTGACCTCAAAAGTACATGTTTGCATTTTTATGTTGTCACCATTAATCTGGTAACTCAAAGAAATGATTTGAGTGAAGATTTTTTGATTTAAAATATAAATGTCACCATTATGTTTCCAAAGGCAGAGACTTTAAATGTGTATATTCTAATATTTTACTTATTTTAACACCTTAAAATTAATTTCCTGCAGTTTGGGCTTTCTATTCTCTCATTTGTAAGAGAGTATTTTGTGTGCCCCAGAATCAAGCCAGCAACCCCAGGAAGTTTTGAAAAGCAGGGATCCACCCATGGATGTTTGTTCAGATCTGTAACACAGGAGGCTCCTTCTGCCGGAGGATCTTAGGGAACACTGCCTGTCCCTACGGAGGTCAAGGAAAATTAGCCTTGCTCCCCACTTGGCCTTCTTGGAGAGCAGCCTGAGTCTGCTGCTAGCTACCAGAGCCCCTGTCTTTGAGTGCCAGGTGCTAGGAGAAGCCCTTGGGAGTAGAACAACAACAAAACTCAGAAAAAAAGCAATGCTGGGAATGGGCGGTGCTGAAGGGCAAGCTTGCCTTCAGAGGTAATTCATCCTGACAGTAGAGTTAACATTCTGTGTGTCCTCAGCAAAAAATATTATTAATAGACCCTAGAACACCTCAAGTGCATGCCATCCACATGTCCTCCTCCGTTTCTAAAAATACACCCACTGGCATCTAAGCAGCTGCAGATTTCCTGTGCCGGATACCAGAGGGACTTGAGGGCAGGTGTCTGACAGGGAGACCTGGACCTGGGAAGAACAGAAATCCTCTACTTCATGGTCATCGCAAGCTGCTCCCAGAGCCCTGGAGAAAGCTGACAGGCTGTAGGAGTTTTCTACCTACTATGTATGTGTTGAAACAACATGCAAAAAAAAAAAAAAAAAAAGAACTGAAAATTTCAAGTGGACAGCTGTGGGGTTGTGGAAGGAATGTCACTTTGGAGCCTGGGAGCCTCTGAGCTTGAACACCGGCTTCATTCGTGGTGGGGAAGATTGAGCAAGTTGGTTTTGAGGTCTGCTGTTCCCATCTGTCAAATGGGAGCTTGGATATCCCCATATGGTTAGAGGTTTAAAGGGGAGTGTGAAGAAGTATAATAAACAGTGCCTTTGGGGGGTAGGAGAGTAGACAGGATGGGAGAGCGGGGGTTTATGATCACTGCACTGATACCGGCTGTAACTTCTATTTTCCAAACAGACACTATCAACCACCGCTGACCCCACATCTTAGCCTCTACCAGTTCAAAGCCAAGGCGTCACCCTTTCAGGCTGTGTTGGTCTTGTCATGGGGAGTGAAGATGTATACACTCAAAGAGCCCAGGAGTTTGCTAATTGCATGTAGTAGCTTTCGGGTTTAAGAGTCCTTCCCTGCCCTTCCCCCTGCCTCTTTTCCAGCCTACATTCCTACTGACTGCTTAGGGAAGCAGAGAGTTGAGGCGAGGGCCGGGAAGCTCTTGGGAGCTGCGTTCCCTTGTGTAAGAGACTGAAAGATTGTCCCTCTTGAACCCTGTTGGAGGTCATGTGCCCCGGAAACCAGTCAGATGCTGGGACGTGCTGCATCAACACTGACAGACCAGTTCTTGCAGCTTGTTCTAGAAAATTGGCTCTCAACCTGTGGGTCATGACCCCTTTCGGTCTCATGACCCTTTCACAGGGGTCACCAAAGACCATGGGGAAACACAGATATATACATTTACATTATTATTCATAACAGTAGCTAGATTACAGTTGTGAGGCAGCAATAAGAATAATTTTACAGTTGGGGTCACCACAACATGAAGAACTCTATCAAAGTGTCGCAGCATTAGGAAGGTTGAGAGCCGCTATTCTAGACTGTGGTGGCTAAGGACCCACATTTTGTTGTTGTTATTTTGTTTTGTTTTGCCTGATGCCTGGCTCAAAGTAGCTGCTCAGTAAGATGCTTTGAGGGAAGAAATGATAAATTCTTGTATGTAAAGGCCCCAAATGAAGCCTAAATGTGCGCAGTTTCATCTTACATGATTCAGGTCACAGCGACTTTTGGTAAGTGAGGAACGTGATCGGCAATATCCACCCTGATGCGGTTCACCACACAACGTTCTACAGCCCAGTCAGGAAACACACTCCTGAAGAGTCCGAAGGTTGGCAGGGCTAGGCTCCTGCCCCGAGTACAGACTCCTGAAGAGTCCGAAGGTTGGCAAGGCTAAGCTCCTGCCCTGAGTACAGACTGCTGCTCACTCTGCCCTCTTGTTCCCCGTAGGAAGTCAGTCTGCCTTTGGCTCAGCGGGGGAGGAGCCTGCCGAATGCCCATCCGCTCCTTTCTAAGAGCAGAGAAGTGCTTGCTCTCAAGACTGCACTCAGTCCCCAGACTTGGTGGGCACTAATTCAGGAGCACAGTGTGAAGAGGAAGATATTGGGTTGATTTGTCTTAAAGCGACCTGGAACTTACGACGTCTTCTTTGAGAGATTATATTCTTAGGAGTCAGTTATGAGGAAATACGGAATGGGTGAATTTAAAAACATTTTTTTTTCCCATCATGCAGACCAATTAGAAGCAGGAAGCCTAAGATGAAACAGTGGGATTTGGAGGGAAATACTTCTAATAATGCCCTTTCCTCAGGAATTCACCTACGGTACCAAAATATAAATATTCCCCCTAAATAAAATTACTGGTATTTTGTGGTTCTCATTTGAATTGAAGGTCATGCTGGTAAATGGTATTGGAAGAGTCACAGTGAGTCAGCATGCCAGGGGCAGACTTGCTCTAGTCTTCCACACAGACTTCTGTACATCCTGAAACAGACCAAAGAATATTCACGCTCACATGAAAGAAAGGAACTGGGCTCTTCATTCCATGAAGCTTGCCAATGCCTTGTGGCAAGATGCTACATGTTTTAAGCAGCCCCGTGGTTTATCCTTGAGCTCCGCTCTCAGCAGGGGTGAAGGGAGGAGGATCCGGAAATGTGTGAGTGCAGGAAGCAGTGCCAAGGGGAACAGAAGGAGGGGTGTGCGCAGGAAAGCAACAGGAAGGCAGGACAGGCTAGTCCACACTGGCTGCCCTCTCCTTGTTCGTAAAAGGACCTCATTATAGGTCCCTCTGGAGTGAGGCTGGAATGGTTTTCCTGTTCTTTCTGAACCTAGCCAGAGATCTCGAGACTTAAAACGCAGTTTCTAGTTGCCCAACAAAATGAAGCAGAGCCTGCTGAGCCTCTCGGTGCAGGTGATGGTGAGCCGAGTAAACCACTGTTCACCCCCGTGTGCGGGGCCTGGCAGGAAGTGCGGGGTCTCTGCTTACATCCTGCTGGCGGAGCAGTGTGTTCTCAGAGCAAAGAATGTCTGCCTTGGCACCCTCTATGTCAGCAGTAAGGCCAAGAAGAGGTGTCCAGATGCCTAGCAAGCAGACCCCAGCACCTTCCCAGATGCCTCCCAAGCCCCTGTGTATCTCACAAACGTCATTTCTCCTATTTGTTTCAAAGAAACAGTCTGTCTACTGATGGTGGCCAAATATAATATTTGGTTGTAAGATTCAGTCACATAAAAAACAGTTAACTGGGTGTGCATCATAATTCTTCGGTATGGGGGCTGGCGAGATGGCTCAGCAGTTATGAGCATTGGCTGCTCTCCCAGAAGACCTAGGTTCAATTCCCAACACCTACACAGAGACTCACAACTGTGTGTAACTCCAATTCCAGGGAGGCGCGGGCACCAGGCAGACACTCGTCTAAGAACACTCATGGTGCACAGGCATTCGTGCGTTTGTGTTTTGCCTGCATGTACGTCTGGGTGAGGGTATCCGATCTTGAAGTTACAGACAGTTGTGAGCTGCCATGTGGGTACTGGGAATTGAACCCAGGTGCTCTGAAAGAGCAGCCAGTGCTTTTAACTGCTGAGCCACCACTCACTACCGAGAGATCTTGTCTTAAAAATAAAATAAAATAAAATAAAATAAAATAAAATAAAATAAAAAATAAAAACAATTCTTCAAAACCACCAAAAGACGACTGGAGTTTTGTATTGCTTAAAATCTCCAGAACCAGCCTGGATAGATACTAGTTAATAAATGTTTGAGGGAGTCTTACAATTGTGTTACATTAGTTATCGTGTGCCTGTGGATCCGTGCCGCAAGGCACACACGGAGGGCAGAGTACAAAGCTAGGGAGTTGGTTCTCTTTCTTCCATGTGGGCTTCAGGAATCCAATTCAGACTGTTAGGCTTGGCCACAAGGGCCTTTACCCTCTAAGACATCATGCCAGACCCCACTTTAAAGAAGGTCAGCATTAAAAAAAAAAAAACAAAACAAAACCGTTCTAGATGAATTCAGACACTAACTTGCACAGGTCAAAATGGCTGTGAGTTTTCTATGGTGCTGTCTGTAAACAGTGCTGTCTGTGGCTACTCTCTGGAAAGCCAGGTCGCTTCAGTGACTTCTGTGCCTGGGCAGTTGGGAGTGCGGGGTAAGCTCTGTGCATGCGGCCTATTTAAAGCAAAGAAATAACTGAAGATTCTCTTCCCCAGCCCTCAGAGTTAATGTAGCACATTTGGATGGCATTTGTCTCCAACTCCCTATGGAAAATGTCCTTAAGAGTATCTGTCAGCCTTCTGTTTTGTTTTATGTTCATTGATCAAAGGAGCTTAAAAGACTCACTTGTAGGTAAGCAAACATACACATGCAAGTTAGAAAGACCTCGTCTGTCCATCAACAAGCATGACAGCATGCTGTAGAAAAAGCTGGAAAATATGGTCCTTTAAGGGGCACCAACTGTTGTTGACTCTAGGGAGAAGGAACTTATTTTGCAAATGTCACTCAGCACAGTATTTCTCTGAGAGGGACATGATGTAATACTTTGCACTTTGATTGTGGAGTTATACAACTCTACTTGTCAAAGCTGATAGACCTCATATAAGAAATTATCCTCCTGTATTTAGAAATATATATTTAAGTAAAAGCAACAATTAATTAAAGAACTAACATAACAGCTAATTAAAGAAAAAGAAGTCATGAAATTGAGAGAGAGCAAGGGGGTTGTATGAGATGGACTAGGGAGAAAAATATAAGGAAGGAAATGATATAATTATATTAATTATATAATTTTAAAAAATAAAAATATGCTTAATGTAAATTTGAAATAAGTTTTAAAATGCAAAAGAAATACACACAAACTACTACTTTATGTGCCATTATTAAATGAATAATTAAAGATATTTGTCAAATGTCTAACAGTAGTCGTGGTGACTAAGAATTCTTTAACAAATTCTTAGCTTTGACATGTGTCTGATATTTTGCATATGGTTTTATAGAAACTAGCACGGACTGGGTCATAATTCAATAGTATTAATTTCCACTCAGTTCAAAGGCAGAACTTTAAATATGACATATACTAGCACTGTCTGTGTATATTTATTCATATGTGTGCATTTGTGAGTGTGTGTGTGTGTGTGTGTGTGTGTGTGTGCGCGTGTGTGTGTGGAGAATATTGTAAGGCAGAGATGGTGCACCTTACTTGAGGGTCTTCTACTCTCTGGACCCTGATTGCATGCTCAGTAAGTAATCTTCTCTAATTGCTCCAAACGTCTTTGAAATGCAAAGCAATCTGTCATGAGTGGACAAGATCATTTTGGTCATTAGAAAATATGCTTGTGCCCCTTATAAACCAGCCGACTGATATCAGCACTCAGGTCCGCCAATCACTCTTGTTCATTATTCTTTGAATAGGATTAACTAAGTTCTGACACAGGCGTGGAACTCTCTCATCGACTAGTCTTAGGCCACATGCTGAGTCACACAGTCCTCTCAGGCCCTGCTCTTCCACACAGCTTATCTGAGCAGCCATCTGCCCTAGGGCCTTAACACTTTATACTTGATATATCTGGGTTTCTGCAACATTCTGGGGAGGGAGTGGATAGAGAGAGACTCCCTTCTTGGAGACTTCATGGGAACTTAGAAATAAAGCCTTTCTTACTACAATCCCTCTCATGAATTTCATCACTGGCAGTTCTCAATCTCTCTCTCTGTCTCTCTTTCTCTTTCTCTCTCTCTCTCTCTCTCTCTCTCTCTCTCTCTCTCTGTGTGTGTGTGTGTGTGTGTGTGTGTGTGTGTGTGAGTGTCCCCATTCATGTGTCCTACATTTGAAACATAATATTCTCACAAAGCAAGAAATGTGGTGGTCTATAAATATGTGGAAGCAGCAATTACTTGGCATTTTACTCAGTAATGCCACATTCTAGCTTTCTTTTCTTCTTGATCCCAAGCAAATTTTGGTGTTCTCTGAAGAAGGGACTAACTGTTCAACATGTTCTCCTCCAGCCCATCCATGCTAACCCATCTTAGCTCTCCATACCCAAATTCACTGTCAGGAACATCTCTAAGGAGGATGCTGTATCTACCAAAGTGTATCTGGGACTATGGTAGCTGGTCAGAAGCCCCCAAGAGCCTCTGCTTCGTCTTGGTTTGGGTCCCTTGATAAACATACACCATGTGTTTTTTTGGCCTGAAGCAATATTCTATGTTGTTAAAGTAATATAAATTAATGTAAAAGGTCTCTGGAAATACTCAAGGGTGATAGCAGTCAAATGCCACCAGCCCCTGAGAGACTGTCTCCCGGAGTGTTCCTGGAGGGCAGGCCATGGTGGTTTGTCTCATCTGAGCCACAGCAACAGCTTCCTGTGACACTGTGTAAGTACCTGATAGCTTGGGAATGTCCCTCATAGTGCCCGCGCAGACCTAAGATCCTGCTCTCCTCTCCTTTCCTTTATGTGGACAACCCCTCACACTCTGTTTCTGCATTGCAATGATGGTCCATTTGAATAGTTTTATTCCCTTTTCCAACTTTTTACTCTAGGATCTCTTCACTTACTCATTTCATATTGAATTTTTCTATTGATTCTGCCCAACAAGCTAATTTCATATCTATATATTACATATAAATATGCATCATATATAAATATATTTATATATTTAAAAACATATGAACATCTTCCTAGGTACATATATACATAACCTGTGCCAGGAAGGAATTACAAAACTCTGATGTCTCTGAGAAGGGCAGAGTGTCTAAAAAGGGGTAGGCTTGGGAGCTAAGCAGTAGAGTAACTGACCTTAGGAGGAGCTGCTCCTATCAGGGCCCACAGACAGCTGAGCAGTTCCCTGGGTGGAATTATCTGTGCACTTCTTTTTAAAAGTGCACTTCTTTCATAAAACCAACACTTTTATACACTGGCAAGGGCATAGCTGTTCAAACATATATGCATTGAAAAGTGCAAGTTCATATTGGCTGTCCAGCATCAATTTAGACAAAGTTAGATATAGCATCCCCTTCATGGCTCAAAAGAATCTCCTTAAAGCATTTTTTTTCTACATAGTTTGATTTATCTTTGATTTTCTTCCCGGGGTCTTTTATTGTGATGTCAGAGTTCACCCTGACTTAATCTTTGGTTGTACAGTATTACGACCCAGGCTCAAACCATCGGGGAAATAAGTATAAATTACAGCTAAAGTCCAGACATTGAGGAACCTCCCATAGACATTTATTGAGAAAGCAACTCCGCACCTCCTCCGTGCTTGCTGTAGGGCAGGTGCCAGGAACACCATGTTCCCTCAGCCGAACATGAGGCTGGAGGAACTCCACTGAGGTAGGAGCACAGACGACAACCAGATGTGGGGAGATACGTTGTAGGAGCTACCTTGGAAGAATCTTGACCTGTAAGCTTGATTTTTTTTAAATACAATAGATCCAGAAGTAGAAGTCTGTGCCACTGACTAATTCAGTCATCTGTTTTCTCTCCAAGTGTTCCCTCCTTTGACAATAAAATGTCTGGACACCTCGTAAAGGATGAAGGATATCTGAAGATGTGAGAGGAAAGAGGAAGACTTCCTTTTCCTTCACTGGTACACTGTGTGTGTACTCTGGACAGCAGAGGAAGACCTGAGGTATAGGGCTGCCCTCGGGGAAGCCATATTTGTATAAGAAGAAGGATGAACTGTGCTCTACCCTGAGCATTCAGGGAGATGAGCACAGTATGAAGATTTCTGGATGTCTTAATTACGTACTAATCCAATTTCTCCACCATATTCTTCCTGGAGCTTTTCCTTAGCAGACAGAACTATGGGTCCCTCACCATGCCAGGTCCTCTCCAAGAGCGCGAATGTCCCGAAGATGCTCTGGAACTTCTTTCAGGCTAGCAAAAAAAATTTCCAAACTATTTGTGCAGCTACTGGACAAATAAATGTTAAAGGTCAAAGTGTGCTTCAGGCCTCAGCTGGGTTCGTTCCTCTTTCTGTCAGCTTCCAGGGTTTGTGCTGTCTGGCTTCAGGGAACTTCTGCAACAGGCATTGTGGTATGCTGCCTCCCCATGACCTTGGGACTCCCAAGGCCGGAAGCATCCTTCAGCCTCTCTCTATCTACTCTCTCTAGTGCTATGGTTGGCACGTTTTAAGAAATACATCTTCAGGGCTGGAGAGATGGCTCAGTGGCTAAGAGCACTGTCTGCTCTTCCAAAGGACCCAGGTTCAATTTCCAGCACCCACATGGCAGCTCACAACTGTCTGTACTGCGAATTCCAAGGGATCTGACACCTTCACGCTAATGCACATAAAATAAATAAATTATTTTTTTAAAAAGAGAAATACATTTTCATAGTCCAATAATTTTCTAGCCTTAAATTTGCATTCTTTTTTTTTATAATTAACTACAGAAGAAGAAGAAGAAGAAGAAGAAGAAGAAGAAGAAGAAGAAGAAGAAGAAGAAGAAGAAGTCAGAAGTCATTCTCTGTGAGATTCTTTCCTTTTCCCTCTTCACTTTTGCTCTGATTCCTGCAGATAGGCCCAGTGATTTCTTTGTTTAGGATTAGTCATGGAAAGGAATGTGAGTTGTTTCCAGGCCTGATTCTTCTTAAACACAGATGTCTGGAGGTTTGTTAATGGTATCCCTGGAAAGAGAGACTCAGTTTCCAAGAGGAAGGGTTCCTGTAGAACCTCCTCCTTTGGGCTCACTCATCCTTTTCCTGCCATTCAATGTTCTCTGTGTTAAAACACAGTAACTCTGCAGGGCTTTTTACTGTTGCAATGTTTCTAATTCTAGACTTTTCTTTACCAATGTCTTCCTTCTAGTAAGTCTTTTCCTATCTATCTCCTTAACTTTGTGAATAAAAAAAAAAAAAAAAATAGTAGGCCAGAAAAGAAAAACTAGTGGCCGGTTGATAAAATGACTAATTTATCAACACCATCCATCTTGCCTACTGCTGGGCAGTTATCCTGGTAAAGGGCTTGCCTCTTTCTTGGCATCGTCATACCCAGAATTCTAGTCTAAATGTTCACTTCACACCAAGCTTCCTCTCAAAAGCTTCCAACCATCCTTCTGGATATTCTTCCCTCTCCTTCCATGTCCCTTTTGTATACTGCTCATTCCACCCAAAAAGATGTTGTTACTTTTTCTAACCAACTCTTTGCTCAGAAACCTAAATAGTAGCATATAGGGGTGTATGGAGACTGTTGATTGTGCTCTGATATTCGTTTTCCCTTTTCCTCAAGAAACAGAACCCCGATTTTTCTTGTAATGACAATGTGTCTGGGAGAAACACCAGCTTTCCCTCTCGCCCTTTCAGCCTTGAGGACGGCGACATACAGAGGACTGAGTATGAATGGTCTTGAGGCTTTTCCCTCTCCTGTTTCCTTCTGTCTGGAAGGAGATGAGGCCGAAGACAGAACAGCCATATTGCAACCATGAAGCAAAGGGCTAACAGCCCTGCTTCCGGACAGTGAAGGCAGAGGAAGGAGGGAAAGCCATGTGGTGCCGGCCCCTGCTCTGTAAGAAAATGAGTCCCGGCCTGTGCTGAGCAAAAGCATTCCGCTAAAAAGAACCTGTACACTGACAAATCAAGTACAAACTCCTCTCCCCGGTTTCCCGGGAGAAGGAGATCATGTCTCTCTAAGTTCCTCTCTGCTACACTGTTCTCGTCGGAAGCAAGCTAATGGAGCAATCACCACCCTACCTCTTTCGCTTGGCATGGGCTGCATAATCATTCAGGATTTTTTCTTTTTAATTGAATCACTGCATTCTTTCGAAATGGCCAGAAGCCTTTGCTCTAAGCTCTCATGCCTAATTATGACTCCTTTCCTCCAAAACCTACTGTGGAACCCCCCCCCCCAAACATACACACACACCACACTGGGCCCTATATTAAATACAAGTTTTCCCTTACTTGCACTCTGATTGTTTGAAGACAAGTTTTGTTTTTTCAACCGTTGCTTAAGATCCCAGCAACCGGAAATCCATGGATTTTGATCGGCCCTTGCCCCTCCCTTGTGCGGGTCACCGTGACAGCTCTGTGGTTGGACACCGTTTGTCTCACTATGTGTATGTCTTGTCTTAAAGCAGAATTGTCTGTGGCTTCGAGATCATGTATGTATTGCAAGTTGTGTCTTCTGAGAGGTGAATGTTTGCATTGATTGACAGTTCAGAGTCAGGATGAATGAATTCGACATGTGGAGAACATTTGCAGCAGCCGACATCATCACTGTGTTATTTATTGCGATGAGAAGTATGCTGGGATTTGCAGATTGTTTATAGGGCAGATCTTGACGTTGACAATAAACCTCTAACTCCTTAAATATGTTTTGTTTTTTATTGCACCAGGAGGAAGCGAGATCAAGACTACAGCATCCTGACATTAAAAACAAAAACAAAAATCGGGCTGGAGAGATGGCTCAGCGGTTAAAAGCCCTGGCCCTGGCCGCTCTTCCAGAGGACAAAGGTTTAATTCCCAGCACCCACATGTCAGCTCAAAAGTGTCTGTAACTCTGGTTCTAGAAGATCTGGCATCTTCACACAGACATAAACGCAGGCAAAACACCAATGCATATAAAAACAAACAAATAAACAAAACACTCAAAAGTCTTTTAAAAGACTAAGCTACCTGGCTCCTGATGGCCTTGGGGCAAGACCACCTTGCCAAGAGCTGAGCCACCAATTCCAAGTGTTTCCCTACTTACAAAAAGCACCAGAGAAGAGGAAAGAGGGGACACGCCCCACTGATTTAACCTTTCAGTTTGTTCAGTCGTCCCACAGACCTGAGTCTTAGAGGATGTCCCTTTGTTCCTCAGGTTACTATAACTTCTTCGTTTTCTGGCTCCCTTTCATTTTTTTTTCATTGATGTCACGCATGCATGCATGCCTTAGGATGGACACACTTTATTTAACCTGCCATATTGTTTGTGTTAATTTAATAAAATTACTACTCTTTTTGAAAAGAAAAACCTTCCCTGAACTTCTCTCTGTGTGGAATCTTCCACCACCTTAAGCCCAGAGCCCACTTAATTGAAATCTGCCTTATTAAATAATGATCTCTCAAGTAAGAATTACAATGACTCTATTTTGTGTTTGAATCTCATTTTTTTAAAAAAGGAAAACAAAATTAGTTAGAGAAAAGGAAGGTTGCAGGAAAGAACTGTTTCTTTTGAAATTTTCTTTCCAGGGATCAAACACAAGAGTCCTTTATGAGGAGCTTTGGGGGAGGGGAGTCCTTTGTGGAATCTCAGTGTTGCCTGCTTAAGACTCCCTGGGGAAGCCTGAGGTGAAAGCTTGGAGCCGCCATCTTTGCTCCTACACTGAGGATCCTGTGAGGGACACTAGTGCCTAGAGCAGAAGACCTTCCTGGGGCCCCAGGGACTCAGGAATGGCCATTAAAGTTGGGTGGCCTTCGTCACCACAAGCAAGGCTCCTGACAGGCAGGAGAGAAAGGAGTCTAGCCAAAGTGTTCAAGAAGCTGCCTTCCCTGGAGGCTCCCACCTAGAACCGGTGAGAGAGATCAAGGGACCATGGGTTCTCTGAGTGGCTCTCCTGAAAGGTCTAAAAAGCTAAGCAGAGTCCCAAGTTCCTGTGCGAGCTGGGTTTCCATAGTGACTGAACTGGGCTATGACGCTCATCTTAGCAGTGGCTGAGCTGGGCTAATTGCTGTGTGCAGCGTGGCCATACAGGATATTTTTTGAGCATCACCATTATACAAGACAGAAAAGGGCATTCAATAGAAGTCAAAAGGACATTTCTTCAGAGGGTAGCCAACGAACTTTGCATTAGTGGAAGAAACAAGTGGAAATCATTCTTTAAAAAACCAGAACAGTAAGTGGGAGATAGTATGACCTGGAGAGGACAGGAGCTCCACAAAGAGAGCAACAGAACCAAAAAATCTGGGCACAGAGGTCTTTTCTGAGACTGATACTACAACCAAGAACCATTCATGAAGATAACCTAGAACTCCTGCACAAATATAGCCGATGGCAGCTCAGTGTTCATGGGTTCCCTAGTAATGGGAACAGGGACTGTCTCTGATATGAACTGATTGGCCTGCTCTTTGATCACTTCCCCCTCTTACCAGGCCACAGAGGAAGATGATACAGCCACTCCTGATGAGACCTGATAGACTAGGATCAGAAGGAAGGGGAGGAGGACCTCTCCTATCAGTGGAGGGGAGGGGCATGGGTGGAGAAAAGGAAGGTAAGGTGGAATTGGGAGGAAAAGAGGGAGGGAGCTACAGGGATACAAAGTGAATGAACTGTCAGAATAGTTCAAGATATTTGAAGCTCACGGGGTGTAAGATGAAAAGCTTAGGCATCCTAGAGCCAAGGCCTTTCCTGTGAGCTGGCTTACTGTTCTGAGTGTCCTTGCCAGCATTTATCAAGCTTTGAAACCTGGGCTTGGAGAAGGCCGGGATGCTGATTACCCTGTCCTAGGAACATGGCTTTGTAGCTAGTCAGTCCTCAATGCTGAGAGAGTTCACCAAGCAAAGATTCTGAGCCAAGAACAGTCTAAGCAAAATCACAAATACCCTAACCCCAGCCTCATTCTTTTATAGCCTCAAATATCTCTCCCTCCCTCCCTCCTTCCCTCCCTTCCTTCTTCCCTCTCTCCTCTCTCTCTTTCTGTGTTGCATTATAAGAAAAGAACATCTTGGCCACTCACTAATTTATTATCTGACTTGCTCCACAATTGGACAGTGTCCTCTGTTCCATTCCCCTAGAAGAGAGACCAGCACATAGTAGGTCTCAATGCATTAGAACCACTCGGAAAGTTTTAAA
Organism: Meriones unguiculatus; assembly: GCF_030254825.1. Lineage (NCBI taxonomy): Eukaryota > Metazoa > Chordata > Mammalia > Rodentia > Muridae > Meriones > Meriones unguiculatus. The sequence continues at coordinate 72,057,656 of NC_083354.1, read as the reverse complement.
CACACACCGTTCCCTGCCCTTTCTTTCTCCATATAATCAGTGACCTGAGGGTCTTTGGGCGGAGGCTTAGTCATCCATGGCATTCATGGTGGGTGACTCTCATTGTCACCCTGGACTGAGAAGTACTCACTAGGCTCCTGTGAATGTCAATGGCAGAGCCCAGGCTAAGCCAAAGCAGGTGGGACAGGATGTCTGAGTGGGCAGTGGTGCCAGGAGAGGCGTTCCGAGGAGGCAGCCCTGTGACTTCCCACCGTCCCTCTCTTCCCACTACCTACTCAGACCACAGAGTGGGCATGAGGAAGAGGAGGACATGTCCCTGTACCAAGTCTGAGTTGATGAACTAAACCTTTTGGCAGTGGCCATTCTGGGATGTATAATCCACAAATGAAGGTGTCCTGTGCCAGCCTTGCTGTTCCCTGGTGGTGGCAGAGGGTGCCACAGAAGTGTTACTTTTGTGTGCAGGAGTCTTCTGCTAGAGACACGGCCTTACCCATAGCCCTTTCTTTCCTACTGGGTATCCCTTCTTACCAAAGCCCTGCCCTGTCCCAGGCTGGAGGCTAGGCTCATTCAAGGTTGGTCTTTTGTTTTGTTTTGTCTCCTAATCTGCAAAGGTTGACAATGAGGAAGAGCTGAAGAAAATTTCTTTCTGCATGACTGCGATACTTCTGAAAGGTTGGGCTGTGGGATTTTGTTTTCTTTTCACTTCTCTCTTGGAAATCACCACATATGTGACAGGACTCCAGGATGAGGCATGCTCTTTACACTGAACAAGCCTTTCCCCCTGCGCAGAGGAGGCACAGGGAGGATGCCAGCTTTCTCAGCTCCCTAATAGCTTTAGGTGCCATTTGTCAAGAGGTTGATTCTTCTCTAAAATTTCTAATTTCCTCCCCTAACAACAGCAAGTAAATTCAAAATATTCTCTGATTGATGGTTCACACCTTTTGGAATATTTAGCTTATATTTTGAGAAAGAAGCAGCTGGCAGTCTTGACATTTAATTCTAACAGAATGCCTCGCTCAACTCCCCTTCTCCAGACCGGATGCACAGACTACTGGGAAACAGTCAGTGACACTCATCCAAATGTCTCTGAGACATGTGGAGGAGTGCAGCATGCTGAGCCGATAGCATTGAAATGGCTGATCTGAAGAAATCACTCTGGTGGTAGGGAGAGGTGGCTAATTTAGCTGACATGCTATCTACAGGGGGTACTTTGAAAATCTGGCCAGGGTATTTTACCCAAAAAGATTAGCTGTCGATCGATGGCACTACTCATAACTATGGAAGCCATTATCAGCTGAGGGTTATCACACACAAATATCTTTATATAAACTATCTACTTTAAACATTATAGCTCTGCTATCTGCCTGCCTGCCTGTCTGTCTGTCTATTTAGACAAGGTCTTGCTATGTGGTTCAGTTTGGCCACAACCCACCACATAGCCAAAGCTGGCTTGAACTTGCTTTGCTGCCTGGGTGATTATTATAGGTGTGAGTTATCACACTCATCTGATCCTTTTTACACATTAGGAATCTGAGATACTGTGAGTATAAATGATGTGTGTAAGGCCACATAGCCTGGAAGCAACAGATCTTCACCAGAGGCTGGTAAATATTTGCTATAAAAGCAAAGCTGGTAAATATTTTTTGGTGTTATGCGATACACAGTCTCTTCTGCAGCTGATCAAAATTGCCATTGGATAGAAAAAAGAAAGCAGCTGGGATGATCAGTAAACAAATGGGAGTGCCTGTGTTCAATAAAACTTTATTTATAAAACTAGACAGTGGTCTGGGTTTGTCCTGAGCACTGTAACTTGCTGACTTTTTTCTGCTTTTAATCTTGACATGGAGCTCTCTTTGGGCAATTGCTTCTGGAATCTTTTGTTCCAATGGGGATCTCGTACACCTGCATGCGAACTCTTATGAGCAGTCACAGAGCGCAGTGCACAGCGCCTACTGGGTGAACTGCTGAGTTCTTTCAAATGAGTCTTATTTTTTGACAAATCAGGCCACAAAGTGTGGGTATAAAACCACACAAAAACCCACCGGAGGATCTTGGGAATTTCATGCAATCTTGTGCATCTTGGGAATTTCATGCAACACCCACTGGTTGCTAGATTCCATCTCTATTCAACTGCTTCTCCCTAAGTTTCCAGACAGCATTCAAATCTGCACAACACCACAATAAGTAAATGTAAGAAGCAAGGGAAGTGAAATTTTGCAAAACTGAGGTCTCACATGAATCCCATAAGAGAGGCGCCATAGTTCCATTCTGTAGGAGAGAAATAAAAGTACAGAGGGGAAGCTACCTGCCTGAGGTCAGAGTGCACTGAACCACATGCTTGCTGTGTACCTTCCCTTGGTCACACAGGCTCTTTATCATGCGGGGGGGGGAGGGGGATCCTGCTTTGCCCGTCAACCTAGCCACCATCATGTGAGCTCTGAAACTCAGTTAAAGTTGAAAGTCTCTTTCTTTTTACTCTCTACAAAGACCAGGAAGCCCCGAGGTGCCCTATGCCCTTTACATGGTTGTTAGAACAATCAATGTCTGTCATGTGAAAGATCTTTACAAGAGGGGAAAACTTTGTGCACGTGTTAAACCGGGGATCTGCAGGGAATTGGCCAAGGACCCAAGCCAGCCTTTGCTTCCTCATTACGTTGCTGGCCCAAAAAGGACTTACTCACCCACCCCCAAGAAATCCCATCACTGAATCATTCAGGTTACTTAGGTCTAGGAAAGAGATGTGTCTCTAAAATGAGCCAGACGCTCAGGGGCTTGGTAAAGGTTATAGGGCAGTCACTCAATTTCTAGTCACATACCTGACTCCTGAAAGCATGTACATTTCTTACAGTTATCACCATCACAACCTTCCCCCAGAGGCCACTGTTCACTTCCAGTCTTCCTGTCACAGAGGGCTTTTCCTCCTTGGGATGGGTAAGTGTGACATTAACTCCTTTCCCGGACCCACTGCCTACCCTTCTCTTTGGAACACTGCACCAGCTCCATCCACCGAGGCGGCCTCTCTGCTTACTAGAGGACAGAACACCAGGGCCTTTGACTTAAACCCACAATCTCTTAAACCCTTCACTAAAGCAGCAACTAGAAAGTTGCATACATTAGGAAAAAATCATATATGCCCCAAATCACATAAAATTAATAAGAGAATAGCAGATGAAAAATTGTTTCCATCAGTTGACAAATGTAGTAACTCACTACATATGGAGGTTTAGGTCAGGAAAAGGCCTTTTTGTTAGTTTTAAATTGTTATACTGCCTGCTGGCATTATTGCCACAGAGGCATGTGTAAGCATACTCTGTTATGTATGCAGAGATGAAACTGGCAAACCATATCTTTTTCAGAAAATATTTCCATCATTAAGGGACATGTGACAGTAATATTCAACACCTAGAAGTGTGCACCAATTAATTACAAACATAACTTAAGTAGAATATTGGATGAAATGAATCAAATGGCAACACCCAAGAACAATATCAGTGACTTGTTAAAAGAATATAACTTTTTAATCAGAGCTAATGGTGCCAACCTATTGTACCATTGACTCAAAAACTGACAAAGGTGTTTGGAAAGTTCAAAGCCTGCAGAACAAGTTCAAGGCCTGACTGCGGTTGCAGCTCAGAGGCAGTGCTTGCCTAGCTTGGACCCCCAGCACTGAAAACAACAACAAAACAAGTCTTTTAGAATAATTAGACATGCTCTTATATGACACACACACACACACACACACAAACACACCTGAGCTTTGAACTCTATCAGACAAAAGGAAACAGGAAAAAAAAAGGAGGAAGAGGAGAGAGATGAAAGAAGAGAAAGAGAAGGGAAGAAAGAAAGAAGGTCAAGATGCTCACATCATCTGACAGTGCATTTAGACACCCTTTCAAGTTGTTAATCTTGATTGCTGTTAACTGAAGAAAGAGAGAAGCTTATGAAAGACGACTCGCTGAAAAGAGGGAGTAAGTAAGCCAGGGTGGCGTCGGACACACCTTTAATCCCAGCACTTGGAGGCAGAGGCGGGAGGATCTCTGTGAGTTAGAGGCCAGCCTGGCCTCCAGAGCAAGATCCAGGACAGCCAGGCTACACAGAGAAACCCTATCTTGAAAAACAAAAACAAAAACAAAACAGACAAAAGTGAGTAAATAACAAAGGCCTGCCTATGAAGCGTCTCCCGTGGTAGAGGTACTGACTTATTTGCAGCTATTTGTTAATAATGGAATATTTGATTCCTAGTTTATGGCATTTTCTGAAATTTCTGACCTTTTTCAGAGTAAATAGCTATTTATCAACGAGAAGTTCAATACGAATGCAGAAAGTTTTTGCCTTAGAACTTCAAGGGAGGATCAAGCAAACTGAATTTTACAAAGTGTCCATGGGGCATTCTACCCCCAAAGAATCGGCTACAAGCTAATTAACACTGTGCGAACTTCACGTGAAGAAATGCTGTGCAGGAAGTAGAAGGGGGAGCCGCAGTGCAGACACCCTAAGCTCTCTGGCTGTTAGAAAGCTTCTGGGTGATAATAAAGCAGAGCCTAAAGCCCACACCAAATGATGGATAAAGGGAAACCGGAAACGCGGTTGAGAAACAGCAGCTATCAATCATAACATATTAAACCCCAGAATGTGTTGGCACCAACACTTGATTAAAGGAATTCTACACATTTTGCTTTTAATGACCTTTCAATAATATAAATCCATTATCACTTTAAAATTTAATACGGAAGAAGAAAATTAAAGTGATCAATAATTCCAAAGTAGCTATGTTAATTTTGGGTTAATTTCTTTTACTGTGCATGTATTTTCTTGACAGCATTATTTCATCTAAACCTCTGTCAAGTGCACAAATAAATACACAAAATAAACAAGTTCATTCATAAATCTCTGTTGAGTATCATTTCCTCAGATTAGATTCTTTACAACTAGAGTAATGGAGAAAAAAAAAATTCTGTGAGTTTCCAGGTCTTGGCACACAGTGCTAAATTATTTTCCAGATCAATATGATTTATATTATTCATCTCTTTAGGTGTATCTTTTCACTTTTATGACTGCTTCCATCATCCCCATGAGAGCAAGTAAGCTCCTGAATGCAACCCATGTTGAGATTGTGGTGGCGTGGCAGCCGTGAGCTTGTTCTCAACACTTTCAAAGTCTATCACGGTCTCGACCACATTGGTTCTCACAAACCTTCCCGAGAAGAAGTTTCTTGTAGACTGTTCAGGGCATGGGAAAGGGCTTCTAATACTGTCTTGTTTGGGTTTAATGGATGTTTCCAACTGACAAAGGCGTAACGAAGGTAGGAAAGTTCTAATATTCCTGAATTCAGTTTTTAGGATCTCTGCTCGTGCATCATCTTACTCTAGATCAGGAGTCCTAACATTAGATGTTTACATTATGATTCGTAACAGTAGTGAAATTACAGCTATGATGCAGCAACGAAATAATTTTGTGATCAGGGAGTCACCACAACATGAGGAACTGCATTGAAGGGTCGCAGCATCAGGAAGGCTGAGAGCCGCTGCAAGTAGATGATCGTGGCTCTAGCCTGATCCCTGTGATGCTCTGTGACATTTGCGATTCCTTCCTCTCCACACTGACTAACAAATCCACCAATACATTGCTAGATTTCTTTCTGTGGTTCAGTGTGAAGCTTAGTGGTGGAGAGCTTTCCCCGTGAGCCTGAGACTTGTCCCTCTGTGACAGGAATAAAAAGAAACTGGAAATCCAGAATCCAAGTCATAGAGGTATAAAGTGAAAATAAGCACGGTGTGGATGATTTCCCAGGAAGATCCCCCAAGAGCGCATAGATGATGACAAGCCAGCAACCATGAGGAGAGTCAGATCTGAACTCAGGGTGAACTAGGTTAAAAAAAATGCTCAAGGGAATTTTGGAAGAACATGCGTAGTTTCAGGCCTCATGTGTTTGAGTGTCAGTCAGCTGACCATGAGGACCACTAACTGCTGAGTTTGTGAGACAGAGGAAGTTGTTGCTGCTGGCTGATTCTCACCTGATCACCCAATACAATACATGTAGCACAAATGAGTTCTTCATTAGGTCATGATCATGTCAAAACTGTCTGCCGTCCTTCCAGCTCAAAGTTCTGAGCCTTGGCTCTGTCCAGAGCTGTAGGTCATCATCTGGATTATAAATGACAGGATTATAGCCTTTGTTTAGAAGTCTGAGCAGCACACTGCTGATGAGAGACAGTCAGCCAGAGACCCACGATGAAATCCAGTCAGCAGCTGCCTCATTTTATCTCAAGGGTTAGATTCCTTTTATTTAGAATCACCACAGTAGCACAGCCATGGTTTTTATGTATGGTTTTAAATTCAGAGAAATCATTTCTGAGGATGTCTGACATTTAGGAAAATGTGGCACCGCCATGTTGCTACTGCTGGAGCCAAGTTGTCCCGTGTGTAGAATGCAGTTCAGAATGCTGATCATGCCGAAATACCCTTAACATGGACACTTGTGCCGTAGGTTGGGTACCCTAAGCACTGTTGTGCTCTGGCTGAAAGGCAAACGGAGAACGTTCAGACTGAGTCCCGTTCTCTTTCTAAAGGCACCAGCAATAGGACTCCTTCAGAAAGGAGTCTGCTCCTTCATTCTTGGAGAGAGGTCAGGCACACGAGCGTGCCGACACAGAAAAGCCAGGCTCACCAGCTGGGCTGACTGTGGTGTGCCAGGCCACATCGTCTCTGTTCCTAATTTACTGGTGCAGTTCCTCAGCAGGCCTCGGGTTGTAATTTGGAGGCAGAGGCCAGCTCCTCAGCCCCCACCAGGGCATTGGGGAAGGCATGGTCAACAAGAGGACAGAGCTCTTTCACTGAGTTCAGCAACAGCTTTATGCCAAATACCCAGACAATGTACAGGCAACTAGGATGAAAAGATCTCTGTGCACAACCCCTTGGTCCCCAAAACCTGGTCCTTTGAGACAGACTCTGAGCTCACATTCCTTCTGAGTTCTTGCTCAGTAGATTCCGCCCATCTCTGTAGCATATTGCCTCCAAAATGCAAGGAAGAAGGGATGAGCTGGTACCATCCACATATGAGTACTTGCCTGAGAACAACGCCCTTCCTCCACACCAAGAATACTACCATGATTCTTGGGCTCCTGTGTGGCTCTGGCAGTTTCTGTGGCTCTCCTTGAACCATGGGAACACAGCCTCCTACTTTCAGCATTGATCTCAAGCGGTGTCAAAGGGAAGGACAATGAGGATGAAATGGTGCTATCACTAAAACTAGCAGAAGTATTAAAACTGTGACTGGAGTCATGTGCCTGAGGCTTCATTCCATGGCTTTAAGAAAGGACTGTACATTCCTGGAGCCTCTGTGGCTTTTCCTGCTGTACCGCGAGGGATATACAGCATTGAAGGAGCATATCTGAAGTCCAACAAGTAGAATCTAAGAAAGGCCAAGGATTCTGATTTTTTAAATTATACTTTATTGTGGAAAAATTCAACCTGAGAGAGTAAATAGAGTAATATAATTTCACCCAGTGTTAATCTATGACCAATTTTGGTTCACTCCTATTCATTCTTCCTTGACTTAAATATGTAATTTGGAAAGAGATCCACAACATCATAGTAGTTTACAAATATGGCCAGCCCTTGGTATCCATAAGAGATAAGTGTCAAGACCTCCTCAGTTATGAAAATTCCCTTCTATAAAATGGCATCGTCAGCTAGGCAAGGTGGCCCATTTCTTTAATCCCAGGACCTGTGAGACTGGGGCAGGCAGGTTTCTATACATTCCAGGCCAACCTGGTTTACAAAGTGAGCTTCAGGCCAGCCAAGGCTACATAGTGAGATCATGTTGCAATAATTAATTAATTAAATTAAATTAATGTATGTATTAACTTAATTAAATTTAAATTAATCAACCAATTAATTTATTAATAAATTAATTTATCAATCACTAAATTAATAAATAATAAATAACTAATTTATTAATAAATTAATTTATTAAAAAATAAATTAATTGATTAATTAATTGATTAAACTGGCATACTAGTTTGCATATAACCTGCACATATCCTCTCATACATAACATAGATTACTTATTCCTAATACAGCATAAATGCAATGGAAACTTGTATTATCTAAGAAATGATGGTGGGGAGATCTGTACACGCTTTATACGGATACAATTTGAAAACTTTCTTTTCCATCCAGGTTTTGTTTATCTGTGGAGACAGAACCTGAAGATGTGGAAAGCTGACTATATATATTTTAATCTAAGTTTTTGTCTCAAAATCTTGCCACAGTACTGTAAATATAAAACAAAAACAACAAGAATACCTTCGTTCTGTGATGTTAATCATTTAAGTGTCTAGTCAGTATTCAAATTTCCCTTCACAAAATCCTCTTGTTGTTATTTTGCTTTGTTGAGTACGAGGAGTCTTCCTGGGGCTCTGTCACTTTTCTGTGAAGAGACAGTTCCCTACTGTCATAGAGAAGTCGCCAAAGAAAGATCAGGATGAACCACAAGCAAGCCAAGAAGGAAAAAAACACTTGGTCTTTTTTAGCCTAGAGCAGTGGTTCTGAACCTGAAGACTGAACAACGGGGTCACTGAAGATCTTTCACGAGGTCACCTAATACCATGCTGCATATCAGACGTTTACAGTATGACTCACAACAGTAGCAAGATTACAGTTATGACGCAGCCCTGGGGCTCACCACAGCATGAGAAACTGTAGTGAAGGATCACAGCACAAGGAAGTTTGAGAACCACTGGCCTAGAGTAAGCGAGGAGTTTTCATATGGAAGACTGAGTCACAGAGTCTTACATTTCGGTCCACAGATTTCACAGCTCATGGAAGACAAGGTGTTCAGTTTTCAAGTGTAAGAAGCACTGATATTTAGTATATGACTTATTTTCTAAACTGCTGGCGAAGGGCCTATACTTCTGGTACTCTGAGCACAGAGTCCAAATTCTGTGACGGTTGGAGGTACAGAGCTGCACTGTCCAGTCCAGGCGTCTGGCCACTTGTGCCTTTTGAGCACGTCAAATTGTGGCATTGCGTTACTGAGACATGAAGTGCTTTGTGAAATACGTACTGGATTGCAAAGGTCTAGGGGAAAAAAAAGAAGTAAAATCTCTTGTTCATGATTGTCCTATGGATGATGTATTGGGTTCAGTAAAATAGGTTGTTTGACTTGCTTTCTCCTGTTTCTTTTTCACTGGGTTCTACTGTTGTGGGGACATACAAGATTAAATCATGGCCTGTGTGAGATAGGTGGGCAGCACCCAGGGTAGACGGTGTCGGAAGCAGTATTCTGTGACGTCGTCTCATGGACACGCTGTGGGGGCGGAGAAGGCTGGAACAGCTCAGCTGCCTCACTCCTTTCTTTATGGGAGGCTGAACACCTTACCGCCCGAGAGTCCATTTTTCTTTTAAGTACTGGTAAAAACAGTATTTCAGTCCTCCCCATGGTTGGCTGAATACAAGTAGGTGAGTTCTGCATGTAGATGCGATAGCAGTTGTGCTCTGGCGATTTTTCCCGAGTTTTCCCTCAGTTAAACCTCCTGGCCCAATCTAAAACCGAGTTCAGTTCCTTGAATGCCTTTTAGATCTCTGCATGACCCCTCCATCATGGTCTTCCACTAATTACCTGCAATCTCCCCTGCACATTTGCAATTGGTTCACTAACTATCACTACTTACTCTACACCCTTAATTTCTCCTCCATTCTACTACTATAGTGAGCTTGTCTGTAGGCAAGTGTGACCCTGCCCTTCCCCTGTCTCCAGTAATTTCTTACTCATATGAGAATATAGTCCAAAATCCACCCAGGAGTCTGCAATCCAAGAACTGATGGCTGAAGCAAAAGAATGACTGTGTTGTATACTTGAGCATCTTTTGGATATATGCTTAGGAGTGGTATAGCTGGATCTTGAGGAAGCGCTATTCCTAATTGTCTGAAAAAGTGCCAGATTGATTTCCAAAGTGGTTATACAAGTTTACATTCCCACCAGCAATGGAGGAGGGTTCCCCTTTCTCCCCATCCTCTCCAGCATGCGTTCTCACTTGAGTTTTTTATCTTAGCCATTCTGATGGACGTAAGGTGAAATCTCAGGGTTGTTCTGATTTGCATTTCCCTGATGACTATGATGATGAACATTTCTTTAAGTGTTTATCTGCCATTCAATAAGGACATTTGCTCAACCATGTTCATAGCAGCTATATTTGTAATAGCCAGAACCTGGAAACAACCCAGATGTCCCTCAATGGAGGAATGGATACAGAAATTGAGGTACATTCACACAATGGAATACTACTCAGCAATTAAAAACAAGAAAATCATGAAATTTTCAGGCAAATGGTAGGAATTAGAAAAGATCATCCTGAGTGAGGAATTCCAGAAGCAGAAAGACACACATGGTATATACTCACTTATAAATGGATCTTAGTCATATAATATAGGATAAACATACTAAAATCTGTACACCTAAAGAAGCTAAGTAAGAAGGAGGAACCTGGGTAAGATGCTCAATCCTCTTTCAGAAAGGTAAATGAGATGGACATTGGAAGAGGGAGAAAATAGGGAACAGGACAGGAGCCTACCACAGAGGACCTCTGAAAGACGCTACCCACGACAGTATTGAAGCAGATGCTGAGACTCAGCCAAACTTTGGGCAGAGTGGAGAGAATCTTATGAAAAAAGGGGTGATAGAGAGACCTGGAGGGGACAGGAGCTCCACAAAGAGAGCAACAGAACCAAAAAATCTGGGCACAGGGGTCTTTTCTGAGACTGATACTCCAAGCAAGGCCCAAGCATGGAGATAACCTAGAACCCCTACCCAGATGTAGCCCATGGCAGCTCAGTCTCCAAGTGGGTTCCCTAGTACTGAGAACAGGGACTGTCTCTGACATGAACTCAGTGGCCGGCTCTTTGATAACTTCTCTCTGAAGGAGCAGTAGCCTTACCAGGCTACAGAGGAAGACAATGCAGTCAGTCCTGCTGAGACCTGATAGGCTAGGGTCAGATGGAAGGGGAGGAGGACCTCCCCTATCAGTGGACTGGGGGGGGGGAGCATGGGAGAAGAAGAGGGAGGGAGAAGGAGAGGGAGGGAGGGTGAGTTTGGGAGGGGACAAGGGAGGGAGCTACAGCTGGGATGCAAAGTGAATAAATTGTAAATTAATTAAAATAGATAGATAGATAGATAGATAGATAGATAGATAGATAGAAATTGAAAAAAATTTTTAAAAAATGACTGGTTTTGAAGCCAGCCTGGTCTATTAGTGAATTTCAGGCTAGTAAAGAAACAAAGAAGCAAACAAACAAAAAAACAAAGAACAAAATGAAACAAAAAAATAAAGCAAACCTAAAAGATGACATAAAAGCCCTTCTTGGTCTAGCCCCAATACACTCTTAATCCCCAACCCCTGAATCCAATCAGGGCATCGACAGTCTCAGACCCCCTCCCACGTTCTGTTACAACTCCTTCTGAACTTTTGTATCATCCTTCCCACTGTGGACAGCACCATCCTCACCAGCTTCCTTTGGCTGGAGTGACACACATGTTCAGATGCTAGTTCAGGCATCCCTTCCTCCTGAACCCCCAACCAGGGCAGGTACACAAGTGTGGGCAGGGGAGAGGGAAGAGTTGCTTACTTAACATCTGGCTCTCTCAAAAGACTGTTTGCTCCATGAGGATTTTTGTCAGCTCAGGGTCATTTTCTTCATGATATATAACCGACTCTCAATAGGAAAAGACTAAAGAAGGAAGAAGAGACATCTCCTCCTCTCTGCCCCCTTGTAGCTAATGTACTCTCTTCCTTCCTTCCTGGAGTGGAGAGGGGCCAGACAGCCTTCATGGGCATTCATCACAGAATATTAGCCAGATTCTGGTCAGAGCTCCTGAGATCCTTTGTGCATAAGTTACCAAAGTCAATGGGCTCTGCTCCCTCACTCTTCCTTCAGCATCCTGTGTCCTTATTTGCTGTTGCTCTGCTATGCAGGCTTCATGAGCCCATTTTATTTCCTGACATGTCTCACCTTGAGCTTAGCCTCCCATCCTGGACAGACAAAATGGGCCTGTGTCTTCAGGGGACTCACTCCAGGAAACCTGGCAGCTTTCGAAGCTTGAACTGGCTGCCCAATCTCCCAGCACAGCACTGTGGTAATTTCATTCCAGACAGAATATAAAGGATTCCCCCTCCACATCCTCTCTGACTCCCCTTCCTGTCCCAACCTCACACAATCACAGTCTCCCTTCTTTCTCAAGGACACGACTCAAGCAATTTCTAAAGCCGAGATTCTGATCCAAAACAGTAACCAACACGCAGAGCATCTCACTGCTTACAGGAAGGCAGGAGGGTTCTGAGCAATTTCCTGGCCCTGGGTTTTTCCATTCCAGTAAACCGAGCCTTCTCCAGCTCAGGAATCAGCCTCTGAGTGTAGCAATGCCTTAAAGGAGTGTGTCGATTGTTACAACCCTCCTGGTGTCTTTGTTCTTTTTTTTTTTTTTTTTTTTTTTTTTCCATTTTTAGCGATCAACAACTGGATCCTCTGCCTGGGGACTTGAACAACTGGCTCTTCTAAGTGTTGATGACTCATTAAGGCAACGGAATGTGACCAGAGAGTTTCCTTCCGAAGTAGACATTTTTGTTTAATAATGCATGCCACTTAAATTGCCCTCTTCACCTTGAGAGCGTTTTTTGTGCTTTTCTGCTTCATTAGGTTGAGCAGCCCCTGAGTTATGGGCTGGACACCAGCAAGGCTAAACCACCTGCTTCAACCCACAGCTCGCTCTGCTCCTAACAAAGTACTTTGTCTTCTTTAATGTACAAAGAAAATACAATGAATTAAAAAACAAAAACATAGTGCTCTAATGACTGTGTAAATCAGTGAAGTTGTTCCAAGCTATTTCCATGTGCTTTCCTCCACCATGTTTGCAGCTTGTCTGTCCTGGCTCCTTTTGTCTCCAGGTGTCATTTAATAGTCCTCCTCCTCCTCCTTGTCCTCACCTCGTCCTCCTGTTCCTCCTGGTGGTCATCCTCCTTCTAGCCCTCCTGCTCCTCCTTTTCCTCACACCCTCCTTCCAAGCTTCCTTCTCTTTGGCCTACTAGGGTGCTGTAGCTGCTAAGGGGAACACCCACATACCACAAACCTGACAGCAGCCCTTACCTTTCCTAGGGACCCACTTTGACGTTAAGAGTATATTGTCCTGACATGCTGAGATGCTGGGGAAGGGATGGTACCACAGAATACCATATTCTGTAGTGTTGACTAACTTGAGACCTTTTCACGGTGAATACAAGTATGCCACAGAACATAGGAAACACAGACACTTTAAAGTCAAATTCACCATTACAGATAACTCAGGATTTCTGCAGTTTCTCACTTCTATTAGTGATGCTTTGAATAGAAAAGTCAGGGATAAATTGATGTAACTGAGCACTTCCTCTGTGCCCCAGGGCGATGAGGCACTGGGATTGATTCTCTAAGAGCCAGTCTTGTTGCTTTACAGTTCCTTTGAGCAAGTGTTGTTTCCCTCTAGAAATTGTTTTCTAAAAGTAACTGAAGACTTCTGGCCAGGTTTTTTTCAGGCTCTCAAAGACCCACCAGGCAGTCTTGCTGAACTGAGGAGAAAGTGGCTGTTCTCTCATTATTTCACAAATCAAAACAGTAAGCAAAGAAACCTACAACGCACAAGGCTAGAATTTGTTCGAAAAACCTGCCATGTATTCAAAACTAAAACTTCTGCTATATGACTGATGGCTTTATACTAGATTTGTGGAAGACCTTGAAAAGGTCCAAAATGGGAAAAAGGAAACAGTGACTAAACTGCAATGACTCTGAGTTAACTTTAACCCAGACTTTCTAAGGCACGTGCGTGCCCTTAAACCCCGGGAGTGCTAGCTTGACAGGAGCATATGGAGGGGACTGGTCACCATGTATGCAGAGGGGTGAAAGTCACCTACCACAGAGGGGCAAAAAGCTCAGGGGACATCACAAAATCTGGCTTCGAAAACTAACTCCACCACTTACTAGCCTTCCCGTGCTTCAGTAAACAAGAACTATAACTCCCCCAAATACCCATTTCCCCAGAATTTTAGGCTGGTCTTCCTTATTCCCATTATAGGTAGGTCGGAGCATGCCTTTTGCTTTGGCCTGTGCGATATAAACACAAGTGGCATGGGCTGTTTCTCTAGACTGTTTCATTTTCTTTTCTTTTGTTTATTTTTTATTCACTTTACATCTTGGTTGTAGCCCCATCTGTCCTTCTTTCCCAGTCCCATCCTCCCGCCCACTCCACTTCATTTTCTTTCTCCTTGTTGTAGCCACATGAAACATTTTCAATGGCAGTTGTTAGTTTGGTCTAGGGTCCAAAGTTAAGATGCCAAGGTCAAAGCCATGGATGAGTCATTTAATGGATATATAGTGAGACAAAGAATAAATTCTTATTTTCTTTTCTCTTTCCCAGTGGAGAATTGGGACTTTTTTGTATTGAAGCATAATCTAACCTATCTGGGCAAATACACTTTGGATCTGCAGAAAAATTAAAATGAGATAGCCCACAGTTACCATGCGTGGTAGAAGGCAAGGGCTAAATAAACATTAGTGCATTCTTCTGTTAGCAAATGTTGTCCTTGACTGCCTGGGCTTCCTAGCCACAAGCTAGACTACTCTTGGGTGTGCTTTCAGTTTAGGAAGAATGACAATAAACTCTAAGACCTGTTACAGTATTCCATAAAATCCTTTAGCAAAATGAGAGACTCTCAATGGAAAGAGGTTGGGCATTCCCACCCTGGGAAGAGAAATTTCTCTTTGAAGTTTACCAAAGGGGAGAGGAGGCTCTGGGTCATCTCAATAGGTTCCTTAGAAGACACGATTCAGAATACACGGTGTGCATTGTGAAGTTCTGTGTTCTGTAGTACTGTGCTGAGGTCAGGGAGTGGGAAAAAGTTCTGCCTCTTTCCCGATAGTTCAACTGCCCTGGGGGAAGCTGCTATCCTTGGCTGGCTTAGCATCCATGTTCCTGATACCTCAGGGAACATGGTAAAGGCTGTCAGATCTCAATCTTCAGCATTTCCCAGGTTCCTCAGGGAGAACCAGCAGGTTGCTGCTTTGGCTACCTCACTTAACAATCATTGACTTATTCACTGATCAATATAATCAATTAAACAATCCACCAAAACATTTTTAGAGCACTTAAATCTACTTTGGAGAGAAAAAGCCCCTGCCTAAAATTACTCTATAAAGTTATGTCTTTGCTCTGTACTGAAAGGGGTAATCTCAGTTGATCAGTTTAGAAGACATGGGGCTGTGGAGCTCAAATCATTGACAAATTGGAGAAAAGAGGACCAAGGAACAGGACATGGATGCGACAACTGAATTAGATGTCTACTTATGAAACTAACTCCAGACTCAGAGGCAAAACACCTCTCTTCAGGGACTTGTAGAAATGTAGGGAAGTGACAAAGGACAAGACTCTTTCAAGGTTTGTTCCAAAGAGCTGTGAAGGGACATTGGATTCAGCATGGAGGAGCAATGTCCAGAAGGCAGTGATGGCCCTGGCCTTCTCACAGGGGCTGTTTCCTTCCCACGGGGGTTGTTTTATTTTTCCACCATGCCAGACTATGGTATTCATGGCAAAAATTTAACACCACTGCCCACCGCCAGCCAGCCACCTCCATGCCAACAGTGTGATCACCAATGTGTGTGTGTGTGTGTGTGTGTGTGTGTGTGTGTGTGTCATGGTGGGGGATTATTTAGAATGACTACTCTGACTTTCATCAACTAGCATTGCAGAGACCTTGTTGGCTGTCCTGAAGATTCACAGAAGAGGCCCGAGAGGGTAAAGTCTCTCTTCAGCACCCATGGCATTTGCCTGCCTGGGCATCTGCCTGCCCATTCCTAGGTTTTAGGCTGTTGTGATTATTTGGGGAGTAGAGAACGGACAGTGCAAGAAAGAGAATGTAACATATACAGGTCACCTAGTACGGCCAGACAAGGTTCTCTAAGTATGTTACATCACTGAGTTTGATAAACAAAGAAGAAACATGTATTTAGAAGTCAGGGGCCTCAGGTCTGAATTCTGTCTTCTTACCAGCTATAACAAATTGCTTAATCTCTAAGCCTCAAGGTTGCTTTTTTGTTTTTGTTTTTGTTTTTGTTTTTAATGCAGGAAAAAAATGAGTATTGAAAAAACTCACTATGTAGGGTTATTTTAATATTCTATAAAGTAAGAAAGATAAAAGCTATCAAACAAGGGAATAGTTTTACTAACATTTGATCTCCCTAATATTGGTCTGTTGTGGAAAGGAATATCAGACTCTAGAAGACTTCTCTACTCCAGCTAGTTCCCAACCAATCAAGACAGAAGCCTTTTAGATTATTAAAAGCCTTAAGGCATCATAACCGGGCAGATGCCAACCCTCTAGGCTACTTTGCTGTTTCCCAGGGCTGTGCAGATGAAGAAAGGAGACTGGAGATAAGATTGGGGCTGGAGATTAAAAACTAAATAAATAATTTTCTAATTCTCACAGCAAGCTTCTTGTTCGACTACCCCAGCAGTTTTCATGTAGGCTTTTCAAAAGACAACCACAGTGGTTGCTCTCACCTTAAAAACAGGCTCTTTACTGGCCATACCATCAGAATGACTCGAGTAGGAAGTGTTCTGGGTCCAACATGATGGACACAACAAATAAAGAGCATGCACATGAATGTGATTTACTGGTAAGAAGACATAGAGACACATCCTATGGACATGGCTGAGGTCACCTGTAGGCTAGGGAATTATTGAAGCCTGGAAACTTGGTACCTTATATTTAAGTATTTGAAGAGAGAGCACTTAGAAAGAATGGATGGTAGTGGGCAGAAACAGGGCTGGGGAAGCATTCGTTTGGATTCCATTCCATACAGCTGCTAATTTTCTGGAAGGTTTGAATTTGAACTTATTTCCTTTAAGGTCCATAGCACCAGCACAGAACCTCCCCAACATGCCGCAGCCAAGGAATAGTAGCTGCTGCAATGAGAATAATTATCCCTAGAAAAAAAATGACTAATTCTCAGAAACTGCTTATTTCTTCATTGGCTGACTTGCCTGCAATTCTGTCTTTAAAAAACGGTGTCAGCCTGTACCAAATCCAGAACACAGTTGTCAACCCTTAAACTCTAACATCAGGCTTTTCCCCCGTATTCAAAAACCTCAAGTCATGTGATACCCTGGTAATATGTGCAATTTTTATGTATCAGTTAAAGAGATCTAATTAATAATTTAGCCTCCCTCCCCCACAAATGTTATACCAGCCAAGCCTACTGTTTCTGTTAAGCCAGAAGGTTGCTGATAGAGGACAGCTGAATATCCATCCATGAGATGATCTGGAAGTGAAATTATCAGAATGTGCCCTGAAAGGTCACTTGAACTTCCCTTTGGTCCTCTGATACTGTGGCCCTCAGCATTTGGTTTGTGGCAAGAGAGCACCCCTTTGCTCCTCTCTTCCAGTTCAGGAGGGGCTCATAGGTTTGTTTCCTCTCACAGCCATTGGTGATGGAGAGAAAAGCGTGCCTCACACAAACTCTAGGCTGATACATCACATCCATCAGGGATATGAACTTGGAAAGTCAGCTGAACCTGAAGATCCAGAAACAGCCTGTCCCTCTAGCCTGAGCTGCCCCACCAAACACTCCTCAAACAGAGCATCTGCTCAGAGCCTGTCTTCAACTGCCTGGCTGAAACCAAGGAAATGTGGGTGAGGAACTGCACATCTCCAGCTGCCCCGCTTCCTCCTTCGAGTTTTCTCTCTTTAATTTCACGCCAGAATGTCTCTTTAGCCTTGACAATGTGTCAAAAGCAGTGACAAGTGGTGCCTAAGCAATATTTGCTGAGTGTTTCCTGTGTGACAAGACTGTGTTAGAGACATCACGTGTGCTCGCTCATGTGACTGTCCCAGCAGCCTCAGCAGTGACATTCCTTCTAAAACATAAATAGGCTAGGAAGGTTGTCCAAGGTCATACAGACGATAAAAAAGGAACCACAATTTTGGAGATGATTTACAGACAAAGGAAGAAATGGAAGCGTAATAAATAATCCCAAACACCTTAATCAAGGATGGAAAAGTTCACTGTCATCAAAATAACAAACATTATAACAACCTTCTGGCTTAACAGAAACGGTTGGCTCAGGTGTTATAATGTTTCTCCAAGCCACCCCTCTACAACTGTTAGGGAACTTCAGGTTTGACCCCAGGAGTGAATCCCAGACTTCTCAGCATGGGGACACTTCATAAATTTGAAAAAAAAAAAAACAAAAAAAACAAAAAAAAAAACCAAAACGTATTTTACAAACCCTAGAGTCTGACAAAAATGTACAAAATAAATAAAAGCTATAGTGAATTCAGTACCATCTTTACCCTAATTTGCAGACAATAAATTGCCATAATATTACCAGATTTCACTGCTACAGCTACTTACTCTTCCAAAACGTCTGGTTTGCCAACATGGAAACCTGACCCCTGCACTCACTCTCTGGTAACGCTACATTCTGAGATCCACCATGCTGACCTCTGCTGAGGTGCTCTTTTTCTCTGTGCCTCAGTTTCCCAAATTCTAAAGTAGGGATGATATGAGATGTTGTTTTAAGCCTCACACAGAATTCGTGTGAAATCATCGTGATTTCAAGAGGCTTCTGTCTGGGACAGTACAAAAAACAGTTGGCCGTACCATTCCTGGCCTGCCTGTTTCTCGTATGATTAGTGAAGACATACACCCTTGAAGCATGGATTCATAGAACAAAGCACTAAACATGCTTTCTAAATTCTAGTTCAAGAACAGGAGCTGATAACAGATAAATTAAGGGTGTGCGTCAAAGGAGATCAGTGTGACCTCGCAGGCACACGGGGGACACTCACCTCTCTTAAAAGGCATCAGAGATATTTCTGTAGCAAGGTATGGAGATGGGGGTTGCTATGTATGGCGAGATGCCTGTAGTCACAGGGATCCAGAGAGAACCATCTGGATTAAGGCGGTCTTCTCTCTATGAACTAAAACTGCAGTTGAAACAGGAGGTGTCCACCTCACAGTGATAAGAGATTTTTGGTTCAGCTCTGCTTGATTTGAAGACATAATTCAGACTGGGTGACTAATATGGAACGAAGGTACACATGACCCTGATATAAATGTTTCACATCATTTCATGTTGACATAATTTAAGGCATGTTGTAAACTGAGGCTCATGATGGCCTAACTGCCTTAAGCTCCGGCACAGTGCCACAGTCTCCCGGCTCACAGCCATATCCATTTCAGGTCCAGGCTGGTCACTGATCCCACGGAACAAAGTCCTAAGAGACCTTCCCCTCCATGACATCAGCTTGAGGGCAGCTTGAGTGTTCACATCGCACCTCTCCCGTTGGGTTGTTAGAATGAAAAAAAAAAAAAAGTCAACCCATCTACCCAAGGAAAGCGCCCGCCTTTTGAGCAAGGATAGTTGCACTTCATAATCGAAGGACTCCCATACAGCACTCAGGTGTGAGGCCCTGACTGCGCTAACTGAGTACAAGGCTCCACGCTCTCAGTTGGCACCCACATAGCACGGTGCCATCTAATTCCTGCCCAGCGAGATGCCTGAGAGGTGAACAGCCTGCGGTGACAGTGCTGGCAAACAAGATGGCGGGGATTAATCTCAAGCAGCCTTAGCAAGGGGTCAGAGCCCTCCCGAATCCTGTCTTGCCGCCATGCCCCCTGCCTTCCTAGGCTGCCAGCTCACCCAGATTTCACATGTTGCTAAGAGGAAGGAACCAGTAAACTGGGAAGCTTCGCCTGCTTTGGATGTGACTTTTGTGACAAGTTTGTGATGGAGTGATAAAAGGAAGAAAAAGAAAGAAAGAAAGAAAGAAAGAAAGAAAGAAAGAAAGAAAGAAAGAAAGAAAGAAAGAAAGAAACCCATGAGGTCATTCTTAAAGAGAGACAGGACTTAAAACCAGATGCATCCTTAGATGCTATTGGTCCAACTTATTCATTTTTCTGTTAAGGGACCAGCAACTATGTCACATGGCTAAGGCCCCAAGATTAGTGACTTGGCATGCTTGCATAGGGATCAAGTCTCTCTCTCTCTCTCTCTCTCTCTCCAATCTTCTTCCCAAAGCCAAATTCTATTAGCAAGTCTACCCTATCATTCTAGAGATGTCTTATACAAATCCAAACTAGATTCTGGCTTTTGGTTGCTCACAAAAATGATTCATTCTGCACCATCGAGGCATCATGACTTTTTTTCCTGAACCATACAGATTGGAGAGCTTTCCTTCAGGAGAACATAGAGAATTGCATAAGTCTCCCCGCCTTGTTTTTTAATCAACTTCATTGAGGTATAACTTACACAGTATAAAATTCATCGTTTTTAAGTATTCAGTGTGATGCATTTTAGAAAGCTCAGCCGTTACTAAAATCCAGTCTTAGAATGATTTCATCAGTCTCAAGCACCAAGGCTTCACTCTGCATGCTGCTACACCTTTAATCCAAGAAACGGTCCCTCTCTGCTCTCAACCCTACTCCAGAAAACTGTAGATCTAACTTCCGTCTCTAGCATTTTGTGCTTCTAGAAATTTTATATGAGCTAAAGCCATTAGCATTTCCCTATATGTCGGTCTCCTTCAGGAATACCGTGCCTGGCCCCACTGATTTGGAGGGCGATTCTGAGATGCGCCCACAGTCTGGGATGTATCCGAAGCCACTGTCGGTGCCCGAGCACACTGCATAAACATGACAGACTGTACTGACCAACTGACGGACTTTTGGATGTTCAGTCTGAAGTTACTATAAGCAATTCTATTGTGAATACATCGAGTTTTCATTTAAACATAGTGTTTTAAAAGTGCTGTTGAATCATACGGTATATATCCAGACCAAAGTGTCAGCTCCCCTTTACATTCATGCCTTCAGTGTACAGCAAGAATCCAGGCTGCACACCCCTGCTGGCTCTTTCCATCCTCTTGGCGTGGAGTGGTTAGCTGGGTGTACAGGGCATCTCAGCACCATTCAAGTCCGCACTCTCAGAATGGAGCAATTACCTCTCCATCTTCCTAAGTATACATTCAGTGAATTTCCCCATTTTTAGTTGGGCTGGTAAATCATTATTAAATTCAAATAATTTTTTTTTTGTTGTTGTTGTTTTGATTTTTTTGTTTGTTTGTTCTGTTTTTTTCTTTTTTTTTTTTTCTGATACAGTGTTTCTCTGTGTAGTCCTGGCTGTCCTGGACCTTGCTCTGTAGACCAGGCTGGCCTCGAACTTACAGAGATCCACCTGCTTCCACCCCCTGAGTGCTGGACTAGAGGGGTGAGCCGCCACCACTCAACTCAGTTCTTTGTATATTCCAAGAATAACGTCTTTCCAGATAAGTGTTTTGAAAATATTTTTCCCTAGTTTGTGACATTTCATTTTTTAGTGGTATCTGTTTTCTTGAAGGACAAATGGTTTTAGTTTTGCTAAATCCCAATTTATCTATGTTCATCTTTTGATGGCGTGTGTGTGTGTGTGCGCGCGCGTGTGTGATAATGAGACATCTTTGTCCAACCAAAGTTTCAAAGATTTTTATTTTAGTAATCTGATATTTTTAAGTCACACTCACAGCAGAGCCCAGACACAAGTATGCACCATGTGTTTATCTGTGTCTGTCAAGTGGGTGAGAACTGACATCTGGGTTTTAGTTCGTATTTTTCTCTTATGAATATGCGTATTGTTCACTTTTCACATGTTTACAAGTCAGCTACATTTCATTTTAGGTGAAGTGTGTGTTTTGTGCCATTTCCTCGTGTTTCTGTTTCCATTAAGCATTTTGTGATGCCCTCTGCAAATGTTCCCACAGACTGTTTGTTGTGTTTGTTTATTGAGTTTGGGCCCTGAAGAAGTCTTTTGTTGTAATGCAATAAAATCTATCATTGATACTGAGGCTTTGGTTGGGTCAAACTGGAAAGAGCCTTCCTAATCTCAGATTCAAATACATAAATCTCTCATTTGCTCTAATATTTTGTGCTTTCATTTAAGGGTAAAAAAAATCATTTTTTGATACAGCGTCTCACTACATGACCCTGGCTGGTCTGAAACTCTATAGGTAGACCAGGCTGACCTTGAACTCACAGAGATCTTTTTGCTTTTGCTTCCCAAGAGCTAAGCTTAAAAGCATGTGCCACCATACCAGGCTTAAAAATAATTTTGTGTGCACTCATGTGTGTGTGTGTGGGGGGTGCACATGGGCACAGTACCCATGGAGACCAAAAGAAAGTGTCAGGTCCCCTGGAGCTAGATTCACAGGCAGTTATGAGCCACCTGACACAGGTGGGGCCTAGCTTGGGTCCTCTGGAAGAGCAGCAAAAGCCTTAGCTCCCAAGCCCTCTTCTCTCACTTTTAAAAGATTACAGTTCTGTAATTTTAGAGTCACAATGTGTTTTATTTTTAACATTGGGTGCCCCTGTCTACTTGAAATTTATTTTAATTGGAGAACACACCATGATGTCAGTGTGTTTTTCTCAAATAACTACCTAATTCTCATGACTCTTCTCCTTCCCTCAAGTGCACACAGTAGGCAGATGAAACACCTTATGGGTTGTTTACAGGAGCCCTTAGCATCTCTCTCACCTTCTCTCTGGTGCCTCATGAAATTCAAATACTAGTGAACACCACCAAGAAAAAGAGGTAAAGACGGTAAACCTTGGGTGCACAGAGGACTGAAGAATTGGCCCACCTTCTCAGTTATGATGTCAAGTCAAATAAATAACTTATGGTTAATCTTTCCGTGAAGGCTAATGACCTCGGATAGGCTGTGTGTTCATCTAGACATGTGCAGGGCTCTGTGGCAGGTTCACTAAGTGTCGGCAGTAAACCAGCTCTCCCTCCAAGGTACCCAAAGCGTTTGCAGAACGAATCCATTCAGCACTTTCCATCCAGAAAGCAGAGTGGGTTAGCTCCACATGAAGCTGTCCTCCCCAAAAGCGTGCACTAAAGGCGTGAGACTGAAGGAGGGAGTCGGCATAAGTCATGTTTCACTATCTTGGGGCAGGGAAAGGTTTTGAAGACCCTCGGAATGGGCTCACATTCCTCCAAACAATTACACGTTGGGCAGAACCTTCTGTTCTAAAGCTACGCGCTTCAACCTCCAAGCTCAGGCCTGGAGCCTAGGCTGCAGGCGGGAGATGAGAATTCTTCTCTTCCCCATGTTCGTCTAGACAGACACTGTGTGAGAAACAGCCTTAGCTCCCAAGCCCTCTTCTCTCACTTTTAAAAGATTACAGTTCTGTAATTTTAGAGTCACAATGTGTTTTATTTTTAACATTGGGTGCCCCTGTCTACTTGAAATTTATTTTAATTGGAGAACACACCATGATGGTGTACCAAGAGGGCTATGGGCCATGTGAGAGGAGGTGCCTGGCTGCATCTGCATTGCCAGTGTTCTCTAAAGGGCAGAAAAGATGATACTCATGGTGGATCCGCCCTGTAGAACTTACCCGTGAAGTCTTAAGACTTTACCTACGCTTCTGATCCCACAAGGTCCCGTTCCAGTATTTCAGGAACCTCAACAGACTAAGCACAGAACTCCTACTCAGAGAGTTCAAAATGGGTCAGTGTATGTACTTTTTTATCTTAATGCTAGAAGGTCCTACTCTCTGCTTTTTTTTTTCCCCCCTCATTGAAAACCTTGGGATGGAGGGGATGCCAGAAGACCAGTCAGCAAGAAAGATGGTGGCAGGCAGGCCCTGGGCAACAGCTGCCCCCACAGAACAGCTGAACACCCCCTGAAGTTCCTCTGCTCCCTGCACTGCCAGGGAAGGAGAAGCCACCGTGTCCCTCCGGGCAGAGGCCCTCTTGGATCCCAGCTTCTGCAAGCAGAGGCTCTTCCTGTCCTCTCCCTCTCTCTTTCTGCTGTTTCCTTTCCTCACAACCTCCAACAATAGCTCCTTCTTGATTTCTGTTCTGAGAGAGAACGGTGCGTCCCAGCAGAAAGGAAACTCTAAGGATTCTTTCCGCAGACTTTTCTAGATGAGGGGAGTGAGGTATGCAGCCTGGCATCTCCCCTTTGGCTCTGCTGCTGGACATAGAATCCCCGAGACGCTGGGATTTGCTGTTCTCATCCTGGAGATTTCCAGAGAAGAGAAGACACTAACAGAGCTCTCTCTCAATCTCTCTCTCTCTCTCTCTCTCTCTCTCTCTCTCTCTCTCTCTCTCATCTATCTATCTATCTATCTATCTATCTATCTATCTATCTATCTATCTAACATCTATCTATCTCATTTTTAGATGTCTTTTTTGTGCTGCAAATTGAACCCAGCAGTGTTGTTTAATTGGTTCTCAGACTGCTGAAAAGGCGGGACTCCTTTTTAGAGTATCATGTCCCCAAATTGTCACTGCTCTGTCTTTGAGTTTCTCCTGAGTTGCTGGTTTGGACAATCACCTGAGCATTGCTTTGCTTTTCCATCCCAGATTCCTGCTATCTTCCAAAACTAGGGATCTGCCCTGGGTGACTTTGATTTTGGGGACTAAAAAGACTAGAAAAGCAGTACCCTGGACTCATGCCCCCTTGCAGGATCTGGGCCTTTGGGAAGGATTTTGTTTGCTGGGAGATACCACAATATGTTGCTCTGAGCTGAACAGAGGAGAGACTGATCTAGAAATGTCGCTGTTAAAGGACAGCCCCATTGTCTTAGACAGGGCCACAGTTAACAAATGATTTTGTAAAGCTGGACTGAGGGCCTGCATGCCCCTGTGTACAGCAGGGGAAACCCCCACATAGGTGCTGCTTAGATCAGAACGTGGAGCAGAACCGTGTGGAACTGAGATTTGGGCTTCAATGGCTGAAAGGCTTCTCATCCAGCAGGTCTGGGGTGGGCCTGAGGCCTCACATCCCTTACAAGCGGTTAGATGATGTCCTGCTGAGGATCATTGGGCCACACTTGGGGGCCCTGCCTGAAGGGGTGTGCCCGTTTTAAAGGTACATCAGCTACCAATGCCTTTCCTTTCTTAGTGAGGAAGCTGAACACAAGTGACATCACTTTGGGGAAGTGTTCACTTTCTCTGGCTTGTCTGCCTTTCTGCAAGTTGAAGATGCAAGAGTAAGACAGCTGCCGCTGGTGGCAGGAGGCTCCAGCGCGTGAAGCACCGAGCAGGCACCAAACCTGGTGAGGGCCCTGCCACAAATACCATCTCTGCTTACATCATACCCTGAGGTCAACACGGAGCCACAGCGTACAAAAGGAAACAGGAGAGTGGAGCAAAACGGCTTCTGCGTGTGGCCCTGGTCCTAAGGAGGCAGGAGTCATCAACACACACCACGTTTTTTCAGGCTCTCTACTACAATAGTAGAAGCTGTTGTCAAAGGAATGAACATCACCCCGAATCCCAACTTGCTGTTATGCACTTTCCACTCTAAGTTGGCCAGATTGATCTAAGCCTGGCACAAGCCCTGTTTGCCTGTCTTCACAGATTTTAATTAAGAGAAAACACACTCAACAAGGCCCCCCCAACATGGTATCCGGCGCTTGCACCAGACTCCTTAAATTTGCATGCACAGCCTTGCCCACAATAGTGAGCAAGAGTGTGGGGCTCTTTCCCTCAAGGCCAAATCCTGGCTCATAGCTCTTCAGGGAAAACAAATAGTCATTCTTTCGCTTGCCAAAAATAGCTTACTAACCCATCATCTGCCCAGAAAACAAACGGAAAATAAAACGCAACCAATAGTCTCTCTGACACATGTTTATCTCCCATGAACAAGTAGGTGTCAGCACAAGCCCTGTATGTTACAGCGGAACAAACCTGTAGAATTCCAGTGAGCTCCATTGTGGAAAAACCAAGCCGATTTGTTTGTTTCTTCCTGCTTAAGTAACTAACTGCTTCATTTGGCATTATATAAAAATAGCACACTCCACTGTCAGCCCCTTCACTTATAATTCAACAAATAGTTATTGTGCATCTTTTTTACGCTGTGTACTCTTCTAGGCTCTGGGCATATGACAATTGGCAGAAACCAATCCCTCTCCTGTGGATCTCACTTAAACCTCATCACTGGCTTTATCCAGCCCTGTCATCTCCAAACAGAAAACCACACAAGTAAAAAAAAAAAAAAAAAAAATCTGTCAAGGCATCCAGCGGGAAGCAGCGGCAGCAGCTGGATCAGAACGTGTGTGTCCCGGCTTCTGATCTGGCCTTTTCCCCAACATCACGCCGCACTGAAAGGCGCCTTTTGCACAGTGGCGTGGGGTGCCCAGCTGGAATCTCTTCTCCTTAGGCTGCTGCCGGAATCAGTCTGCATTGCCGTCGGAACCTTTATTCTAACGCAATAATCTCAAGAGCATGGGCTCCGGGAGGTAGAGTCTGGGGTTATTTTCGCTGTTGCGTGTTTTGCTTTTGGAAACTGGAGGGACATTTAGGAGCTAAATAAAATCATCATTTTTATTTGATGAGTGAACAAACATGCCAGTTGAAGTTTAGAGTGAGGGAGAAACAGTAGTTCGTTCACGCATGCCTCCGGCCCCACCCAATAAATACGCATGCCCAGTGCTGGCTGACTCCCCATCCTGATGAGTCTGCGGGTGAGGGCTTGCTGCCGGGTTGCTTAGGGAGAGGCAAGGCCACTTCGTACCACTTCCACTGCTCTCCCCTTTGCCTAAGTCGTGACAGGGCCACCATCGTCATCAGGAGAATCTATAGTCCTCCACTGCCAGGGAAAAGGTCATACATGTGAAAAGCTTGAACACGGGGAAGCGGGTGAGAGGAAGGAAGCGCAGATCACTGCAGCATCATTCAGTTCTCTTCCCAAGCAGAGAAGTTTGGTCCCAAAGGAAGCCTTTCCCAGCAACGAAGGCTGGAAGGGAGCTGCCACTCGGTGCAGCTAAGATCTGCACTTCTGTCTTCAAGACGGATGGACGTTAGCATTCCAGCGTTTGTGTCATGTGAATGCAAGATTCAGAGTATATGTACTCCGTTTGCGCCCAACTTGGAAATTACAAGGGATAATCTCTTCGGATAGATCCTTGGTGTAGTATTGAGCAAAAATATACCAAAACAGCAGGAATTTTAGCCTGATCTCTCTGTCAAAACACAGGCCACCTAAGTGTGAACATACGACTCCGAAAACGATCACAGCTGACAGAGATTGGCTCATGTGCGTTCCTGAGCTCTGAGCTAACTGCTTCTCATCAACGATTTCACTTCAACCTCAGAGTGTATTGTACTAACGCAGTTTTACATTCGGAGGACCTGAACTCCACAATCAGTAAGTGACAAATTTTAAGTTCAAGCTCAATTTGTATCACTACATCCTGTACTTTTCATGTTGTGTTTGCTCTCACTTGAGTCACCCAGGCACACATAGCCCTGTGGGACACATACCATGACGTGATCTAAACTATATTTAATTGAGGGTGGGGCCGAGACTGAACGAAGAGCATGTACCTAGCACACACCCTAAGGTCAATCAATACCTAACACCCCCCAAATGCAAATGACACATTGGTAAGTTAGTTATTGGTACCATTTTAGCAAAAATTAATTAATAAGATGGTATGAGTTAAGTTTTGGATCGTTCCAAACTGGAATTTCCCTAATGCTATCCACAAGGAGACTATGCTGTCCCTAAAGAAGAATCACTCTGGAAATTTCCACAAATGCCAACGCGCTCTTTGGAGTTGAGTAAAAGATAGATTGAGAAGCAAGGAGCGAGGCTACTGTCTCTGAAGGATTTCTTTTCTCTGACTCTCCCGCACCCTACAGCTATGCTGTATCCAACAGCTCTCCTGGCAATGACTTCACTACCCCCAGTTCCTTAGTCTTAGCCACCAAGAAGGATCACAGTGAACATGGTCCCCCACTTCTGCCTGACCCTAAAGCCATTTTCCTCCCATCACATCGCATCTGAGGCTTGTTCTTGATAAGCAAAGCCCCATGCTGTTCTTTTAATCAGGCATGGCATTAATAATATCAGGAGAAATGAAACTGAAAGGAGACAAGCGGGATTGCGTGCAGCCTTGCATTTCTTCTGGGGTCACAATTGCCAAGTTCTAATGCAAAATGCCCAAGAAGATTGGTTCTGGAAGCTGCTGCCCTGAACTGTCAGGATGGGGTGGCCGGGTACGTGGTGGGGGAGCTGAGCACTACCGCTCACCACTGCTGTTACACTCATTTGCATCCATAAGTGGGCAGCTGCTGATCACTTCTCTTTCACATGCACATCGTGTTTTATGGGGATTCTAGGGAAAGTCTTTCTTTTAAAACAAGAAAAAAAAAATAAGCCTGTTAATGAAAGAGCCCCTACATTAACCGTCCAATTTGCTCAGATTTTTCTCAGCTTCATTTAAGATGATGGCTCATTTTCAAATAGATTAATCACTCAATTGTGGTTAAAACACAATCTGGGCAAATTAATTTTAAAATGTCTAACTACTTTTATTATGCTCCTCATAATAAAAGTTGAATAAAGGTTGAAGCTCCTGAGGACTTCAACCGTATATACCGTAGAAACGGACAGTTTGAGAAGTGTGTGTGGCCTTCTCCTCATGCAGCACCTCATTGGATTAAATTATTATTAGCAGCCGTGCCCCAGTCTTGGCTTGACCTCGCTGACCTATTTTTGACAACACGATACTGGCTCCCTCTTGGCTTGCCATAATAAGTTCTTGGTAACAGTATCCTCTCTAACAAATGCAATGGAAGCAAATCAGACATTTAGACATTAGTAGCACACTGTATGTAAGCCTGACTACCGTGCTGTGTTCTCTTTGGCGCTGAGGAAAGCAGGCTCTGAGTGACTGTTTTTCAATTGCATCCGTGGCTTGGTTTCTCATTCTCCCTGACACAAGCAATCAATCTAAATCCTCCCTTTCCAGTCACACACTGATTTCCAAAACTAAAGCTATAAGCCCTCAAATCCCTGCCTTCCTTTGTGTCGCACAGGACTCTGCTCGTCCACAGTGGACAGGACATTTACATTTAACCCACAAGTGGCCCCCACCCCCTCCGAGCCCCCCACATGCAGCACCATTTCCCAGAGGTGTCCCTTCCTTTCCCTCCTACTCCAGCAGCAGAGCTACAGCCACACATGAACAGTTCTCTTTGGGGAGGTAGAGTACAGAATGGAAAGAAGAAAAGCAAGAGAAGGGCACCTCAAATCAGGCAATATAACACTCCTGAGCAAATCACAGCTCTCAGCAGATGCCCTGAGAGGGCTCCAGGATGCTGTCCTGGGGAGCAGTGGTCCCCCAGTGGGGTGCACCACATGGACCCTTGGCTCCTAGTTCACCCAACCAAGTTGCCTGTGCCAAGACAATTCAGACTGAACACAGCGTCCTCAGCCCCAATACAATTCCATTTCCACTTCTGCCAGCCTCGGCTCTGCAAAGCCTTCATATCCTCTTCTGCAAAGAGGCATGAGCTTACACTCTGGGCCATCCATCAGTCACACCTTCTGATTAAAGAGCAGACCAGTTAGGTGGTTTCTGTGAAAGATGCCGGGTCAGCCTCCATCGAAAGAACATTGAAATGAAGGTAGAAAGGATTCTGTGTTCACTTACCAGCTCCTGAGGGCTGTGGCTGCAGCCCCACCGCTTTACCTGGTCTCTGGCTGTCTCTTGCCTTTCCCTCTCTCTCTCTCTCCCTCTTTCTCTTGTGTACAGATTGCAGGGAACTTAAAGAACTCGCAGGGACAGTGTTTCAAATGACTTAAGAAGGAGAACAGGAACAATACTTCGTTCTCTTTTTCTCAGATGAGTACCTTCGGGAAGAAGGAAGGAAGGGAGGGGAGAGGGCGGAAGTCAACAACCCTTCGCTTTCCTGAAAAAAATAAGGAAACAGAAGATAGACATCTCATTTTCTCTTAAACAAAATGTTGGAGGGGGGGCTGCGGTGGGAGAAAGAAAGAAAGAAAATCTTTACAAAAAAAAAAAAAAAAAAGAAGAAGAAAAAGAAGAAGAAGAATTCCTCAAATAAAATATGCTCTCTGCCCTGGGAGCTTTCATGAGATGAAAACTCCTGAGTGGCCCTGTCCTGTCCAAACAAATGCAGGTTCTCCTGGTCGCAGCCTCTGGTATCTGGCTTGCAGAATTGACACAGCCCAAAAGGAACAAATCATGTCATGTCGACTCGGACTTTCAGCCGGGCAAAGTGTGGGCTGCTGCGCTGACCAAGGGGAACCTGCATCCTTTAACAAAGGGCATGTGGCTGGCCACCCTGGCCTTTTGGGTTTTCCTAGCTGTTTGGAAACACCACCAATGCTACAGAGCCTTGGCTGACTCTATGTTCTCCAAGCTCCTCATGATCAAACAGCGGATTTCTACACTGCCCCACTGAGCTCTGCGCAGGGCGCCAAGACCAGTCCCATCTTTGCTGACGGATGGCGAGAAAGGAAAACAAGCCACTTAGCGCAAGGCTGCCAGTCATAGTTAATTCCAACTGCTGTTTACACTGCCCTGTCCTCCTTGGATCTAGTCACCTCTGGCACACTGGAAGAAAGGTGCTAAACTGTTTTGAAAATACTGTGAAACAGCTAAGGTCTTAGATAAATCAATCTCTGTTTTTGAAACAGGATGGGAAGGTTGGGTAGAAGCAGAGAAGAATGGAGTGAGCATACTTTACTAAAGATGGAGCTGGGCTCAGTGGTCAGGTCTGGGCTCTGTGAGGGATGGCTGCATTTACAGAGGGATCCGCTGCTAACTCATCCAATTAGCTTTGTGAGTCTTGCCCCCCCCAATTCATTCAGTTAAGACCATTGTCATTGTCACCACAAACAGGAAGCAGCCGTTGTGTGGGTCTTTGCAGTGGCAGAAGAAACGCTGCTCATAAGCTGCTTCCTCAAGGAGTAGAGTAAAGAGTATACCTGATGGATTGCCCCCGGAAAGGTGAGTTCATGGAAAGTGAGGCTTGGTTCAGAATTACTAAGATACTTTAAGTAGGTACTATGGTCTACAACATTGAGTGTTTATCTTACATTTTTTTTTGTCTATATCTTTGTCTCTGTCGATCTGCCCACATATATACCTGTCTGTCTGAATGTGTGCAAGATGAGAGATAGCATGTAAGAATGCTAGTCTGGATGTTTACAAGAACTGGGAGGACCTTGTTCTTGGCATTTTGCATGCACCCGACTCTGGCACAGAGACTCTTGCCATGAATGACCCTGTCCCCATAGGTGAGAGCACCAACAGCCAGCAAAGCTAGCTCTGCCCTTCAGCCACACTCACACAAAGCAGTGCAAAGCAAGCATTCATCTGCCTGAGTCCTCTCCTGTGCCCTTGCCCTCTGCTGGCCTTCCTCTGCATTCTGCCTGTGCAGGGAGGGAGGGAGGGAAAGAGAAAATGGAAAGCCAGGGAAGCAGGAGAAGGACACCAGAGAACAAAGGTGGCAAGGATAGAAGCAGAGGCCTTCACCGGGGAGGCGGCATCGGCAAATCTGAGGGGAATGAGGCTTTGGAGCACGGAAGCTTGCCATACAAGTGGGTCCTGAAAGGGGTGAGTGGGGAGCCAGAGGGAGAGAGTGGCCTCGGTGGTCACAGGAACACAGAGATGGGGACAGACAGGAGCCCTTGCAGCCAAGAACCCTTCACCATGCAAAGGTGTCACACCCCATGGCCCTTCCTAGCTATTCTTCTTGCAGCCTCAGGCCAGGCCAGGCTGCCCCAGGAGTCCAGTCCCAATCCAAAGAATTTTCCTTTCAAGTCTTCAGAATGTGGGGACTGTCACGTTGGACCTTGTTGTTTTCTCAGTGCTAGCTGACCCACCCAAGAGTGCCTGGGCAGGGATGTGTCCATTCTGTGTGCTGTGCTTTGAGTCCAGGCACCAACTTCTATGAGGGATGGGCCTCCCTGTTGTTGCTCCATGCAGACACCTGGCTGTAACAGGTTCTTCCTCTTTCTCTGTGCTGCCAGTCATATAGAAAGTCACCTGATTCTCATCCAATCACCCACTGAGTGTCAAAAACTGAAAACTCCTCAGCCCCTCCCATTAGGCCTCTGAGAGAGATCTGAGTCAGCCCCTAAGCTCTACTGAGGCCTGGAGGCTGCTCTGAATCGCACCAAGGTATCAGGGAATGGCACCTCTGCCGAGCCAATGCAAGGTGCATGTGTGGCATGGATGTAACCTGGGCATGGTCACCATAATCTCCACATGGCATGGCTCATTGCAGAGACCATTTGAGTTGGCCAGAAAGGGCTGCAGGCCCATGGGATGGGAGAAACAATTGTGAGACCAAAGCAGTGACCTAGCAACCCAACATCAGAACCAGCTTCCTGTCACCTCATGTGCACCCATCTCACAGCTTCCCAATTCTAAACCATCCGAACTTGGATATCTCCAGCTATGATGACAAGAACTCCAGAGCCTTTTGTTCACCCTTGGGGGCAATTTAGTCCCAGACCAGGGAGGTGGGGCGCCACAGTGGAGGTAGGATTGAAACAGAATGCACATTCTAAAAAGTGTACCAAAGCTTCACATACTGGCCAGTGAAACTCCAGAAATGCATCTGCCCGAGCGATAAGTGCTCATGGCCAGAAGCAGGGCTTCTGTGCTCCTCCCACATCTGTCCTCAGAGGACATCATCTAGACGGCTAACGCCAGGCATGCAGACCTGCTTTTGAAGTCGCATAAAGTATGAAGCTAGCTTTTGTTTATCTTCTTGGGGTTTCTCAGCCTGACATTTTCTAGATCCTCCCCAGGGCTGAGCACACTCACACTTCACTCCCATCTCCTTGCTGCCTGGTACTCAAGTGGGGCTACACCACAATTTACATGTCTGCTTTCCTGACAACGGACTTTTGGGTCATTTCTAAGTTAGGGCATCGCATCTGTCCCTAGCAGATGTCTTCTTAAAGGTCAGAGGCAGGACTCATTTCTCTCTTGGAAGAGAGTCTTCCCCAGTGACTCACTGTTTTCTGTTGGTTGTTTGTTTGGTTGGTTAGTTGGTCGTTTTGACTTCCTTGGCATCCAGGTCCTCGCACATGGGATATGTGACATCAGGTTTCCTTTTTTTACTATATGAATCTGGTTTGAGGACATGGTGATACCTTGGAGATGCTGGCAGAGTGCCCAAGAGGTTTGAAGGGGCTATCAGGGTGCTGTTCTCATTTTCTGCAGGAAGCTGAAGAAGATGGCTCCTGATCTCCAGTCCCATGTCATGGACTTTCTCTCCTCTTGGGGTTCTGTGAACAGTGTGTCTCTACTGCCCTCTGGGTTCCATGTGGACATACAGAGTCCTACCATCTTAAAGCTGGTACCATCTTAAAGTCCTACCAACCTGAAGGGTTGGTCAGATCCCCAGCCTTGAAACATCTTTGATTAATTGTCTTTCTCTTGCCAAGCCCTGATGTTTTTTAAGACCCAACTCTCAAAACCATGAGAACATTCATTTCTATCTTCCTTTTTAATTTTAGTTTTTCTGTTTTGGTTTCCTGAAAAGTGATATGAAGATTTCATTGAACAAGTCATTGGGGGAAGGAAGTCTATTATGTGCGTCATATATGCATTTGCATGCATTTGTAGCGCACTGGGCACAGCACTGTTTGCTTTGGCATGCCAAGACCTACCTAAGAGCACAGCAGTGAAGTAGGTGCTTCCACCGCCCATCCCTCTGTGGTTGAGAAAGTGTGGTCATGACACTCACTTCAGCATCATTCCATCAGTAAGAGCTCAAACCTCATGGATTCTGGCTCAGAACCCAAACTTTAAGCTATGGAACCAAGCGGCTTTGCCCTCTACGAAAGCATTACCTGTCAAGTCGTAAAAGCATACTGCATGTTCTGTAAAATTGGAGAATCTGCGCTTTATACGGTAGAAGAAAAAATGCATGGCCCAGAAGCTGACTAGGCAAACATATACTGAGCAAGTCTATGTTCCAGAAGGCTCCATGCGCTGAGCCATTAACATGTTTCTGGATTTTGTTTGCCTGGTGGAGGAGAGAGCCTTTAAGTAAATTAAACAAATCATGCCTAACCAATGATCGTTGCTTAGATAGAGTCTTTTCCAGGGAAAACTGCATGTCAGAAGCATGAGCCAAGCAAAGTTGGTGATGGGACACTAGGTAAGGACAGCATGGTAGGTCTCTGATTCAGACTTTGTTCTCGGTCACAAGAAAAATGGAAAACCATGAAGCTTTCACACAGGGATGGGATCACCACATAGGCATTTGGTCACTGCACAAAGGCGGGCTGTGGAGAAGCGAGGGTAAATGTGGAGTATTGGCTACGTCGCTGATGTCCTGGTGGGGACTATCAGAAGTTCAGCCAGCCTTGCCAATTCCTGGACATAGGGTAACCGTGACAGCTTGAGAGCTGTGTTTGATAGGTTGTATGACAAGAGAATGAAGATAGGCAATGTGTGGTGTAAACATAAGTATCTTATGAATGTCTGTCAAATAAGATCTTCCACCACAACTCAAATCCATCCCCATTTTCAAAGCTCAGTACTTAATCTGCCTTTATTCTGCTCTGATCTCCTCTCTGCTTGCCTTTCTCTTAGTGTCTCGGTATGTATTCTTGCGCCTAAGTTTATCAATACTCACCGAACAGAGTTGTAATGCCTAGTGCTGTCATCAGAAAGCTATCAAGCATTCCTAAAGATTGCCAGAAAGTGGTGGGTTATAATGACATACTGAAAGTCAGTGGAACTTTAGAGTTGAAGAGAATACACAATAGCTATTTCACGTCAGAATCAAGGTTGACATTTTGTAAGCAAACTCTACTACACATGGTGGATTAGTAGTTTATAATTGAGCACACATAGCCGTGCTCATCCGAGACTAAGGAGGAAAAGAAAGAGAAGGAGGAGGAGGAAGAAGAAGCAGAAGTAGAAGAAACAGAAAAAGGAGGAGGAGGAGGCAACCAAACTCAGCTTCTCTGACCACACCTTATACCTTCTTAAGCACGTGGGAGCTGTGTAGTGGTGGCACACGACTTTAATCCCAGCACTTGGGGGGCAGAGGCAGACGGAGCTCTGTGTGTCCAAGGCCAGCCTAGTCTACAGAGGTACACACACAAGCAAGCCCGTGTCTACCTCTGTCCTCTAACTCAGTTCAATACGGATGTATGTAGACATATGTCATACAACCTACCAACATATCTCTCAAGCTCTATCTAGACGGTGTCTACATAGAAAACACACTTGGTCTCAGAAGGTGTGAGCTCGACGCCCGTGAGCTTGCTCACTGTTTCAGGTACCAGCTTCAAAGCTTCAGGTTGTTTCACGGATGTTTTTAACCAACTTCCTGTGAACTGGGTTTCCTCATAATCCTCTCCTTGGCTTAAATAATTTGTCAGAGCAGCCTTCAGAACGCAGGAAAGCATCAAGCTCTGTCTACTACTCTGTTTTATGAAGGATGTTACAGAAAATGCCTATGAACACCAGGTGGAGATGAGTAGGAATAAAACAGAGCCTCCTTCCACGCTCTCTAGGAACCTCTGTGGCAGGCCACCTGCAAGCTCTCAAATCCACGGGAGCCTCATTTATGTGATCATGGTTAAATTGCTGGGCACTGGTGGACAACACACACACACACACACACACACACACACACACCCTTCTGGGCTTCTGATACCTAGTATGAGCAATATGAGATAGTTCATCCCTATCTGCAGTCTAAAAGTTAACTGGGTGTGTTTTCCAGGCACAGGTCAGTGCTCATGTCCTCCAGTATTCACATCTGTAATTCCGAAGAGCCAACCCTGGGGCCTTCTTCCAAGGTTGCAGGCCTGTCTTCTCCTTACAAGCTCTCTAGGAGCATCCCAGAATCTTCTGTATCTATCATACACACACGCTTCTTTTGTAGACATTAAACCGGCTGACAGCTCCGTGTCATTATTTTCACTGATGCCACATCCTTCATTTTGTCGTTGCAGACAGAGG
This sequence comes from Meriones unguiculatus, assembly GCF_030254825.1. Classification (NCBI taxonomy): domain Eukaryota; kingdom Metazoa; phylum Chordata; class Mammalia; order Rodentia; family Muridae; genus Meriones; species Meriones unguiculatus. Next base: position 72,021,833 of record NC_083354.1, on the reverse strand, counting down.
ACACAAAGGGAATTGGCTCTAAACCTTGGCCTGATCTGGGCCTCAAAGCTGGCTGGCTTGTGTGTTGCTCTATGCTTTCATCACCAATACTTGTTCATTCAGAATTCTAAGACCTATTAACTAAGCCCCAGAGAAAGACCCTAGGTCACAGATACTCTGATAAAACTCAGTTTCTTTTCTCAGTCTTCTGAAATTCATCTCAGAAGGGTCAAGTTCCTCTCTTCTTCAAAACTATTATTTTGTCTCATTAGCTCTAGACTATATTTGAATATAAATGCAAATACGTGAATGAGTCAAGCAGCTAACAGAAATGTGAAAAATGATGTTCATGTGTGAACCAAGAGGATGTGAGGGGAAGTAGGGTTAATTGAGGAGTTGTTGTGAGCCATCATAGATGGTCTGTAGTGTGATGAGAACTTATTATTTAAAAATCAAAAGACAGAAATAAGAACTTCTATGCAGAAGGCCTCTTTTTAAAATGTCAGAGTCACAGATAATTTCTTTAAATATTATGGAACTATCACTATTTTTGTTGGCTATAATGAGATGGTGGTTTTGCTTTAAAAATATGAGGTAAAATATTAATAGATAGAATGTTATTGGGTGCTGGAGAGATGGCTCAGTGGTTAAGAGCATTGGTTCTTGCAGAGGACCGGGGTTCAGTCCCAGCACCTACCTACACAGCAACTCACTGTCATCCACAATTCTTGCTCCAGAGGATTTGACCCCCTCTCCTGACTTCTGCATGTACCAGGCACGCATGTGGCACACAGACACACATGCAGACAAAACACCCATACACACTAAATAAATCTATTTTAATTAAAAATGTTACTATGCCTGTAATGTGTTAAGAAATTCCCTAAAAAAATAAATTCTAACATAAGCAGACTCTTAAAATATGCCCACAAATTCTTTGATATTTATTTGTTCAAAAACACCCAATTCCCCACCCTTTCCTTGTGGTAGGACTCAGTGATTTATTATTATTTTTTATTTAATTTAATTTTTTTTTAGGTACAGTTTATTCACTTTGTATCCCAGCTGTAGTCCCTTCCCCCAACCCCTCCCAATCCCACCCACCCTCCCTTTTCTTCTCCTATGCCCCTCCCCCAGCCAAATGATAGGGGAGGTCCTCCTCCCCTTCCATCTGACTATAGTCTATCAGGTCCCATCAGGACTGGCTTCATTGTCTTCCTCTGTGGACTGGTAAGGCTGCTCCCCCCTCAGCTGGTTTATTCTTAGTGAAAAAGAATTAGGCAAAGTGACAGTGAGGGGCCTAGAGGACAAGGTCATTAAAGGCACCAAGGTGTCTCATCCTCACACTCCTGTCCTGTTGCTTGCCTGGGGGATGAGCTGCTTGTCACAACAGCCAAGCAATCTGTGGACCACACCAGGGCCGGTGGAGGCCGTCTGCTAGCTGCACTGATTGTGTCATCCGTGGTGCCTCCAGGTGACAATAGCCTTCCAGGCCCAGCCATTCCCGCTGTATCCTCATGACAGGTCCTGAGACAAAAGACCTGCACATTCTGAATTCCTGATCCACAGAATCTATAAAGTCAGAATTACTTGTCTCCATCCATTTGCTGCTGTATATGTAAAAGAAACTTCATTCAGCTCATGGTTCTACCAGCTGCAGGTCCAAGCTTGGGCAGCGTTGGCAGAGACCTTTCTCCGTCTCAGCATGATAGGAAACCGGAAGAACAAGCAGGCACATTTTGGGGAGACAGACCACAGGGGAGGCCTCGAGTCATAACAGCGCAGTCTTGAGGTGGCATATCCAGTCCTGAGAGAACAGTGTTAATCCACTCAGGAAGGCGGGTGCCCCGTGACCTAGTCACCCCTGAAGGCCCCACTGCCTTATATTATGGCCACACTGGGGACTAACGTTCTAACACAGAAGTTCTGGGGATCTAGTCACATCATAGCAGTGATTCTGTTTTTGTTTCTATCCCTGCTGATTTTAGCAGCAAGTTTTGGTGCAATTTGCTGTGCAGAAGATGATAAGGAACATGGTAAATTCCCAGGAGGCTTCAAGTTGTGGGCTTTCGGCTTGAACTTTCCAAACCAAATGCCCAGCTGACAATCTTAACCATCTGTATCCTGAACCCCAACCAAGGGAGGCGGAGTTCAATCTTCTCATAGTTCTCAAGCACACGACCTATGAGACAAGAGGTGGGTGCAGCGGGGACCCTGGGGAGAGGACAGACCACCGCTCCTGCCATCTTCTTGCTGCTTTGTTTTGTCTTCTGCATCTGCGGGGTAGCAGTGGGAGGAGGCGAAGTCTAGGCGCGTTCTTTTTAAGTGTCTTTTCCTGGTAGCTTTTAAGTTGTGACAGAATTATTAATCTGCTTTATAGAGCACAAAGCATACACCCATTTCATGCACACCAGTTAGCACGCAGGAAGGCAGGTGTTAGAAATCTGTCATTTTCTGAATAGGGGGAAAAAAAAAGAAAGAAAACATCTGTAGAGCCCTTTGTCCAAAGGCTCATAGTACTTAAAATTGAGTATAGACAACAGAACATAACTTTCATGGGAATTGAACTGGGCTGTCTGTCCAGTGTCAAGAAGTCACTTCTGGCCGCACGCTACCCCATAACCATTTTTGTTGAATGACTGACTGAATCAAAAATAAAAATGACAGCAGAAAAGAGAGGGATAGTGGAGTTCTGTCCTCCGGCCATTTTCCCTGACTCCCCTTCCGTCCCACTCCTGAGGTGCCACTGGTTCTGAGCCACCTGCGTAGCAGACTGAACCTCCTTGGGAAACAGTTTTAGATCCAAGGAGCATGTTCAGATCTGCCATCTGCCCCCATCTTTCCTGTACTGGCCGTGAGGCCCTGGCAGGAGCCGCCACTATTCTTTGGTTCTTATTTCTTCTTCTTCCAGCCTTAATAGCACAGGTTTTGTAACTCTGGCCCAGGCTTCCTCTTCTTTTAATACCCACTCTGAAGGAGGCAATTACCACTTGTGCGGGGCTTTGAAGCTAACAAATGGGATCCCTCGGAATGATGTGACCAGAGGCACACAGCTTGGCAGGTGACCTGCTATGACTGATGTTCAAAGCACCTGTCAGTGAATGGGAGGTGGCCCGCACAACAGAGCCAGCCAAAAATAACGCAGGAGGTGAAGAGAGAAACAACAAGAAGAAAGCGCCACAGTGGGGCAGCCTCTGGGGTCACCGCGTCTCCCTTGGTCTAACCTCCTCTTCCCTCCCTTCCTCCACCCAGTCCTCAAACGACCCCCGCCTTCCTCCTCCAGAAGAAAAGTTAAAAGCTTTCTTTTAGGAACAGAGAGGATTGCCCAGACTTCTGCTGTTTACCTTTGGTAGGACAGCCATTGGTGGCGAGTTCAAACACAGGAAAAGACCTCTGGCCACAGGAAGAGCTGCAGACCGGCTGGTAGGCTGGCCCTGGCCCTGCTGGGTCCTCAGTCTCCAGGGAGGTGCTCAGCTCTGGGATCTGACAGCAGGCCCTGGTGCCCGACCCGAGGCATCCAGCCTCCCGCTGCTCCTTGGAGTATTTCCTTCCCTTAGGGATACTGCTAAAACATAATGCGGGTGAGAACTGCAGAGGCGGGATTGGGGTGACGATAAACAAAACACCATTACCTTTCCCAGTTTGTGTGTGTGTGTGTGTGTACGGTGCCGGGATCCCAAAATAGCAAAGTCAGGAGTTATGTTCGACAGTATCCCATTTCTTTCCAATCTCTCAAACGGGAGACTCCATTTACTAAGGAGGCCACAGTCTTCACAACGGGGTGATAACCCCGGGAAACTGACTTCTCTGCAGCTCCCTCCAGAGCTGTGATTTCTTGGGGAAAGGGTGGGGAGGCTTCCGCCCTCTGGCAGTTCAAAGCTGCTGCTCAGGAAGCCTCCCCTGGAGGAGGGATGCGCCAAACTGTGGAGAAGGGAAGGGAGCCACTAAAGACAATCGCTGTGAAGGACTCAGAGCCTCCTGGGCTTTCCCCATTCTGCCCCAATTTCTTTCCTCTGATTCCATCTCAAAATCCCCCCTGGCTTCAAGAAACACAAGACTTTTTGGACAGGTCATTTTCAAGCTGGTCACCAGGGTCTCACTTCCCTCTCCCTGGTTTTCCTTTTATTTCTTCTTTCTTTCTTTTTCTTTCTTTCATTCTTCCTTTCTTCTTTCTTTTTTTTTTCTTCTTTCTTTCATTTTCTTTTTCTAGACAAAGTTTCTCTGTGTGATCCAAACTGACCTCCAATTCGCAATGCCCCTGCCTCAAGCTTCTCAGGTGATGGGACCTGAGTCATTATTTGTTTCAAGAATCATTACTCTGTCTTCCAACAGGCTCACAGCTTCCTGCTGCCCTCGAAAGTGCTCCTCTGTCAGAATGGAAGTGAGGAGCTATGGATATCCTCCCAGACTGTGCTTGCCTGATGCCCATCCATCCCTTCGTGTTTGGTGTCATGAGGAGGAGTGGCGTTTCTCTCATCGACCCACTCAGGAAACTCACCTAGCAGCCTTTCACCTGAAATGGGATGGAGAACGTCTTTGTTCCTCTAGCCGTTTGCCTTAACTCAGCTTTTAGCACTTTACCCCAGAGATCTGCCCTTTCTCCTGTTTTGCTTGAGATTGTCTCTCCTTTAAAAATTTTTTTTTTGAGATTTTATTTAATATATGAGTGCTTTACCTGAACATACATCTGTGAACCATGTGTGTGCAGTGTCCTTGGAGGTCAGAAGGGGACATCAGATGCCTTGGAACTGGAGTTACAGACAGCTGTGAGCTATCAAGTGGGTGCTGGGAGTCAAACCCAGGTCCTCCAGGTCCTCTGGAAGAGCAAGCAGTGCTCTTGGCCTCTGAGCCATCTCTTCAGCCCCTCTCCTCGCTTTGGTATTGACTTTCTCTACATGTGGATATTTTCAGTTTCAAGAAATAAATGCCTCAAGGTTTCAGATGAGTAAGACTGTTAATAATAACCACTCATACATGGATACAAACATGCTGAGGGGGGGAAACACAGCAGAAATAACAAAGAGACCCAGGAGCACCGGAGATGGCAGCTGCTGGGGTCCTTAGTCAACCATAAAGACTGATGAATGACATAAATCAATAGACCCAGGAAGGCGAGCATGTCGACACATGGCACTGGCCAAGGCAACATACTGAAGCCACAGGAAACTGATGGAGAGTGTGTGCATATGACAGAGGACACGCTACCTTCAGAAGTGTAAAACAGCTGATTTCTCCAACAATGGAAGGTAAAGGCAGTAAAACTATATAATCAGCACAGTGAAAGAAAACTGACGCCCATTGAGAACCCTAAAACTTTATTACCAGAAATTCCATTATCATTTGTTTAAATGAGTCTTGAAAGTCCTGGACCTTATACTTAAGAGAGAAATGAAAGGATCCAGATGAAAGGCCCAAAGCCCAAGGCCCAAGGTACAAAAATAAATAAAGACAAACAAAACAAAAGTCTCTTTTGGAATTTAAAAAATTGCCTAGAATTATAAGTTGATAAGTAGCAAATTGGTTTGCAATGTGAGCAAATGGGTTTAAAGCATTGATGTTACCAAACTAGATGGAATGATGTAAAGATTAATATTCATATTACATTTTGGTAAGTTAATGCAGTTTTAAAATAAAATAATAATAGAAACCATAATTTTAGACTAGCTACCAAAAAATAGATAATTCTAAAATAGCAAAATTTCTAAACAAATAAAAGAGAAAAATACTGCTTACAAAATTTAGTCAATCCAGAAAAAAGTCAGTGAGAGAGAGAAAAAGAGAGAGAGAGATAAATGACATAGGGCATTCTAGAATCACCAAATAATATGATAGACTAAACCTCTAAAACACAAATAATCACATTAAATGTGAATGGGCTAAGCTTACTCTGGCAGTAAATACAGAGCGCTGTGGGACATGGTGAGAATATACATTGCGTTGACAGTAGGCACCCTGAGTTCTAGCTCTGAGCGAGGTGTCAGCAGAACGAGGGATTCTGAGCAGTATTCACATAGGAAATGAGGTCATGGGTGTGCTTTCAGCCCAACCTTTCCAATTTTGAAACTGTTCTTATGACCTCTTTTAGAAGGTCCCATTATCTTCGTCTCCGGTGACTAAGAGCTCGTTATGTTCCCAGAAGGAAAGGACGCCCTCTGCTGAGATGAAATGGAATTATTTCAAGCCTCAGGTGTCTTCTAGGGTAAGATATCTGCAAAGGAAATGGAGGCTCGGAGGAGTGCTGCAAAGATGCCATCCTGCTAGTGAGAGAGACAAAGAAAGGCAATCTTTGCAAAGTTTTACTTCCCCTGGACATTGACAATATCTGGATGTGACCCTTAAAAGGTCACAGTCCACTGACTGAGTTGTGCCAGAGGAGGGCAGACTGGGAACATGACAAGCGTGTGACAGGACCCATCAAGATGCTATGTCAACCTGCATTTTCAAACCGTGGAACCATCACGTCTTTATTCTTAAAACTGCTTTGGGTGGAGCTTTTGTTCCATGGCCTAGAAACCTGCAATCTGATGCTACGTGCTTCCAAGTGACTTAGTAGTGAGAAGGTCACCTTGTCCAGTCCTTCTGGATACAAATAAACATGGGTGATACATATAAGTTTACGTGTTTTAGAAACCACATTAGAAAGAAACTGATTTCGGTTATCAATTTTATTCAATACAGTGTTGTTAAATATCATCATTTAGACACAGAATCAGCACAAATCTCTACAATTAGAGATAGTTTATAATCATGTTTATATTAAGACTTCTAAAGCAGATGGACATTTTACCTTCAGCACAGGCTTCTATTTGGGCTGGCTGGATGTGGCTAGTGGCTGCCCACGGGCCCAGGTGGCACTGTGGTCCCCCCTCCCCCCGACACTGCCATTAGCAGTGAGCAGCATAAGTGTTTAGGGTGCAGTTTGCCTCGTCAGCCTCGCATGCCTGGGAGGCCATGCTGTTCTCACATTTCAGCCACCGCAGTTTCTCCCCGAAACAGCCAGCGCTGGGAGTGCACCCAAGTCACTGGCAGGCCTTCCTTCCCTGGCTGTGGATTGTTCCTGTGTCTTGTCTGTGTCTTGTCCTGCCCACAGACTGCAGTCATGACGACACTTGTGATCACAAGTAGAGATGATCTTGCCTCTCTGTGTCTCTGTTATGGATAATCTTCACTGTCAATCTGAGTGATTTAAAAGTCCCCTAAGTAAAGAGAAACCTTTTTAGAGCACGTTGCCAGGACATCTCCAGCAAGGGCTAACAGATGTGGGAGGACCCACTTTAATGTGGGTAGCACTACCCTGCGGGCCAGGACCTTAGGCTGAATAAAAGAACAAAGAGGAGGTAGGCAAGCTAAACTCCAACACTCTCTCCCCTTCCTGAGGGTGAGGCAGTGTGGCCCGCTGCCTCACCCTTGCATCACCACGCCTTCCCATCACGACGGACCAAATCCCTTCATTTATACATATTTATATACATTATCACGTAGACTTTGTTTTCTTAAAGGATTGTTTATTCCTCTACAATTTCACATGTATGTAATTATTTTGGCCATCCCACCCCGTTCTTCCCGACAAGCCCTCACCTCACTTTCATGCCTTTTTTTCTGTTACCCACTATGTTTAATTATTATTTAACTATGGTTGCATGGGTGGGGGTGGTTTATTGAACAAGGACAAGGGACTTCATCACTGAGGAATAGGACTCGACCTCCCCGGCACTCATTATCTGCCTGTAGCTCTAAAGGTAGGCTAGGGCTTCAAAAGCCCCTCCCCCATTCCTGATGGAGCGCTAATGGTTCCCATCTAATGCAAGTCTTCTGTAGGCAGCCATACCTGCTGTGAGTTCACGGGAGCCATGTCAAGTCACAGGATAGTGTTTCAAAACACTACTTACATTTTTTCCCTTACATTTTACTCTATTTTTTCCCATCTCCTCTTCCTCAGTGATTCCTGGGCCTTTCGGGGGTAAGGGGTGTGATACAGATGTCCCATTTAAGCCTGAGCATCCAGCGGTCACTTATTCTCTTCCCTTTGACCTGCATTAACGATGTTAACTGCATTAACTGTGTTCTAGTACAAACAGAAGCTTCTCTGACCAAGACTGAACACATTGCTAACATGGCTATAAACACAAATATTTAGAAGGAATTCTGTACAATGTACTTCCTAATGATCAAGTGTGTGCGACAGTCAGTCCATCTTCACTGTTGTCTCCACCTTGTGCCTATGAAAGAGGAAGAGGAAGAAAGGTGGAGGAGGACGAGAGAGAAAAATGATGAGATAAAAATCAGCAGCAATGGCAAGGACAGGGTTTGATGTCTGTGCCGCTCAGCTCTTCAGAACTATAACTTCCAGGAGAAGGTGTGTCATGGTTCATGGTTCGGAAGGTTCAGCCAATAGCTGCTGGCTCTCTTCTTTCCAGGCTTATTGCAAAGCAGAACATCGTGTCAGAAAATGCTCAACTTGTGATAAAGACAATGAGAAGCAGAGAGAGAGAGGTAAATGGAAATGGAGAGAAGTGGGGAGTAGGGGATAGGAAGCAAGATAGGAAAGACCAGTGAGGGATGAACTCACCAGCAGATTAATCCACTGATTCAGGATTAGTCTCCGTTTGATTGCATCATACCTTACTCCAGACACTGCTGCGTGGGGACCTTGCCCTCAGGGAGTCATGGTGGACGTTTTGTACCCTCATTTCAAATGGTTGTTACACTCACCACTGATAAAAATTTAGAGTTCAGGGATAGATGTGGAGAAATGAGTGGAGTAAGGTCTACTGAATACAGTATCTGAATTATTTCAGGGCGAAAGTTTAACTGTTTTCTTTAGGCCATACTGTGTGTGGATCAGGTCCAAAAGAAACTGGGGACAAATAGCTGACTGTGGTGCCCACTAGCATACCAAAGCCCATGCTGGCCTCCTGGCTCGCTCAGTATCCCAGGTACCTGCTGAGTCCATGCTGGCTCTTCTCACTCTCTCCCCTCCTTAAAGTTCTCCAGCTTCTCATTCCTACATTCCTTGTCATTGGAGCCATGTGCTCTCTTTCATTTTCTTGGCTTTCTTTTGGTACTTTCTTGTCACCCCCTCTCTCTTGTTCCTCCTCTCTCACTTCCCTTCCCCTGCCTACCCCCCCCCCCCCCATAGCCTGGTCTGTTAGTCATGGTTAGTCCCACTACTTTCTCTCACTGCTCTGGACTCTCTCAGATGCCTCTGGCTGTATTCTTCTTTATATCTACAATAAAAACTGTTGAAGCCTGCTCCTTTTGGGTAGCATAGCTATGGTCATTTTCGTTTCAGGCCTCACAATCACATCATCTCAGCTTGTTGCTGATATAGAGAAAAGTTCTCTGTGTAAAGTCAGAACTATGTTTACATTCAGCATACTCTGTGGCGTGGCAACTCCTAGAACTTCCCCGACTCTAAGTGCAGCTGCTCCACTTGGGACTAATAAAGTTAAAGGTCAGCTAGAACTGCTTTGTCTAGTTAACAAAAATAACTTGAGCCAAAGGTGACTACCCCGCCCCTGACCACATGTGCGCTAGTTGAGGGTTTTGCCTTAATAACTTAACTCTAAAAGACAATCAGTGTCACAGTTCAGCTCCCAAGTCTGCTGTGTCCCTGAGCATGGTCAGTCTTGAGGTATTGTGTTCAATAAACCATCCATATCTAACTGAGATCAGTGTCTGAGTGGGTTCTGCTGCTTCCTCCGGACCCTCACAAAAACCTCCCTCTCACCCATACCTTCAAGTGGTCCTTACTTTTTTATACAATGTGTGAACCTTAAATTAATTCTTATTAAACCCCATTTGTGATAGGTGCAATGTTGGGCCTTCTTTTTTTAAAAAACAACAACAACAACAAAGCTAAATCAACTGTATGCCATTCATAAGATTCAGACAGGGGCTGAGAGTGGGAGTAACAAATGAGTTCTGTCTTCCTGAGCTATCCCACAAGGACAGCTGAAATGTCCAAAGATTTGATGGCAGATTCAGTGGTATTTGTCTTGGGTAGTCTCATGAGAGCACATTGTCCAAGTCAGTCTGCTCAACTGAGTTGGATCTACCTATAAATTTGCCTAGTGTATCTCAAACAAGAATGAAAAAAAAAAAAAAACCACTATTGGTAAGAAAATGAGTTGTAAATAAAGGGTTCAATGATTCAAGTTCCTGTCAGAGTTCTTTTCAGTATGCTGTGGAAAAACTTTCATTCAGCCAACACTTTAGCCAAAGAAATAGGTAAAAACAATTAAATATAATTACAGGCAGGGAGGAATTCTACAAAGAAAAATGAAACAATAGGAAATAATGAAGCAGGGGCAGGCAATGCCTAAGTAGAGTTAGGCTCTGAGGATGTGGTCTACAAACCAAAACCTGAACAACAACAACAACAACAAAAACAAACAAACAAACAAACCAGAGCTTCTGAAGAGCCAAAGGAAGAGAAGGATGAGCATCAGGTAGAGGAAGCCTGTGGTGAGGAGGTGTAAGACAAGAAATTGCTTTGTGTGCTGAAGCCCCCAGGAGGGGACCGGCTGGCCAGAGCAGGGGGAATCATCTATAAGATGGACTGTGTTCAAAGGACAGGCAGCAAATAAAGGCTGGCTCTACTTATGTGCCAATTTCTGCTAGTGGCGATGTAGAATTGTACAGCCACTGTGAGGAAATAGTTTGCTGTTTTCCTATAAAGGCCAGTGATTGACAAGAGCCAGCCATTTCACCCACTGGCATTCGCCAAAGCCCATGTCTGCATAAAGAATTTCAACAAATGCTTATGGAGGCTTGAGAGCTCCAAACACACAGTGACCCAAGTCTTTAATCAAACATTCATGGATATTTTAGAAGAAAGAATTGAGGCACATTAGTGTGATGGAATAATACTGAACAATAAAAGAAACAAACTCATGCACACATGCCAAAAAAAGATATTCATAGTGAATATACTAAAGCATATAGAAGAAGAATAAAAGCTCTAAAAATTAATGTGCATTTGCCAAGGTCACATGCTTTAAAGAAAAAAAATCACTTGTATTTTATATAGTGAAAAAAACAGGGGTAATAAAAAATTTTAAAGTGATTCTAAAATGTTATCATTCAGTCTAGTAATTAAATTAGCAATAATAATGATTATTCAATTTATAGTGATCTCTAAAAACATGAAATACTTTTTAATCAATTTAGCTTAGCATATACGATACCTATACATACCAAAATATAAGAAATACAGTGGAGAAAAATCAAGGAAGATTTAAACAAAATGCAATAACATGACATAGTCCAAACTATGAAGTGAATTCTCCTCAAACTGTTATGGAAATTTAGTGAAATTGCAACCCAGCTCCTGGAAGGCGCATTGGCACTGAGGGCAAAAACTGAACTGAAGAGTGGATTGTGGTTTACTGGGAATGCAAAGAACCTGCAGAAGCCAAAGCAATTCTGAGGAGGAACGCAGTGGAAGGACCCACACTCATTATTCTCAGTGTTCAGGAGAGTGACAGAAAGCCGGAAACAGCAGACATTCAGACTAATGGAGCATTCAGAAAGCCGCCTCAAACGATAAGTAGATTTTTTTTTTTTAAGTTTCATGGAAATTCAATGGAGAGAGGTGATAATCTATTTAACAAAATGTTTTTTCTAACAGTCAGAGTAAAATGAACAGTAGGTAACAGTAGGTAAAATGAATCTTGACCCTTACCTTGCACAGTTCATAAAAATTACCTCAAAATAGTTCATAGACTTGAGGACAAAGCGATGTCCATGTGGCCACTGAAAGCACTTTGTTTCCTAAGCGTCTGTGTGTTGATGACCTGAACCTTAGTACAGCTGTGTTTGTGTACTATGGGTAAGAGGTCCGTAGGTGGCTTCTCTCTCTCTCTCTCTCTCTCTCTCTCTCTGCCAGTCCCTCAGCCAGCCAAGCATCTGGGAAGAAATTAAATATAAATCCCTAATAATCTTTCTAAACCCAGGAGTGACGTGAGGAAGCACCATGGCTACACACTCCAGGATGGCTTAATAACAGCAGAGAGAACCCTCTCGAATGTGGAAAAGTCTGCAGCGAACAGCAATGCAGTTGGGTGGGGGCCTCTTAATTCACGACTTTACTGTTTTATTTGAGACCCTGAAATTTTTCAGGCTATTTTCTGGTTATTTTCATAAACTAATGAAAATACAAGTTAACTCAGAAATTTATAATTACTTTAAAATTTTAATGTATTAGCACACCTGTGCATCCCACACTTGGTATGATCGTCATGAAAAGACCACCTAGAGGAAATATAATTTGTCAAGGTGTGTGTTTTCTGGGCAGAGGTCTACTTATATGCTGTCTTACATGGAATCAGAGGCAAGGACTTGAAGGAGATACACTGGGGAAACTCTGGGGTCCAGTCGTCTCCCAGATGACAGAAGAAAGACAATGTAGTTCAGGCATCAAAGGATAGATGGCACAGGCAGCCCTACATAGAAGGGACAATTTTCTGAGGGTCACCCTACCCTCTACAGAAAAAGCATAATTTTTAAAGACATATAAATGGGAAATAACAGAGAGATTTAATTGATAGTTTCTTAGCAAATTCAGAAAAGCAGTTAAAATCCTTTTGATGCCAAAGAAAATGGAAGTGACAGTGGCAGAGCCATCCAGCATAGATGGCTGGATCTTTCCCTTGGCCAGCTGGCTCCTGCCTCACCTCACCAACTGTGTCCTCCTGTGACTCCTGCCCCATTTTCCCATGGCTCTCTTCCCTCTGGTCCAGGATGCATTTCTTAGTGGATAGCATCTACATGGTGTCACTTAGAGTCGATTTGCTGAGTGGCCCAACCACCTTCAATCGCATACAGAATGGTCCCTGACAGTTCCACCTCTCTAAAATCGGTCACCGAGAGGGAACACCTGCAGGTTTTGCAATCACCAAACAACACAGCATCAGGAACGAAATAACCAAAAGCTGTGTTAAGTGTGGTAAATGAAGGCGGGAGGGTGGCTTGGGGAGTCCACAGGGAATGGTGGCTTCAGGGGATGGGTCACAGTCCTGCCGGGGGTCCACAGCTTCTGTGTGCTTTCTTCAAGGTTCCACATCTGTAAAGAGGGAAATAAGCATGTCCCTCCAGGGATCCACAGTTAGAATCAACTAGATTAATATACAGCAAGAACCCTGTGCAGGAATTAAGCCTTCCACGTTTTCTTCTCCTTTCTACTAGAAATCGATGCATTTCATATTAGGGTGGACAGTCAGCTCTTGGGTTGCAGGGCAGTCTGGAGTCCAGAGTGACTCTGATATTTCCTTTGTCCTGGGTTTGGAGCATTTACACAGACATCTCCATTTATATTCGCTCCTTCTTCCAAAAAAAAAAAAAATCCCATCTCAATGTAAATTGTTCTGAGAGAGAAATACTTATTCTAATTCACCCTCCAAGTCTGGCAGTAATCAGTGCATGCTCACCTGTCAGTTTCTAAAATATAAGAAGAATCAAGGTTTGGTCGAGCAGAAGGAAAATGGCCATTAGAGCGCAGAGTTTAGGGGGATTTACAAGGTACAAAGTAGGAAGGAGTTCAGGCAAGTCTGAAAACTTCCAATTCCAATTCCACCCTTTGCTAGAACATCCCCATCTCTCCCTCCCTTCCCCATCTCCTGTCGGCTTCACTTAATACAAGGTCTCTCCGTGCAGCCCAGGCTGACCTTGAACTCACATTCCCCTCGCTTCAGCCCCCAAGCGCTCACTGGGGCCGTGTGGTGCCCACGGCGCCTCCCCCTGCACCTCTATCTCTACTCCTGCCAGTCTCTGCTGCAGAAATCTCCCATTTGCTTGGGTTTACTCTCCCTGGGTGTCACCGCCACACGCTTGGTCTGCCTTCACCACTACACAGGACCAGGGATGAGCAGCAAGGGAAAAACAGCCTTGGGTTACTGTGTTTGTTTCAGCCATTTCAGGACAATAAATGGAGATACCGAAGGGAATTAAAGCCAAGATGCATTCTGAGTCATCGCTAGACAGAGATACAGGGGACAGAGAAACAGACAGAGGACATCAGGGCTTTCCTTGCCAGACAGAGCTCCATGCATGCATCCCCCACTGTGCAAGGCTACGGTTTGGAAAGCTCCCCAGCAAGGGTCCAGGTGCTAAAGGCTTCGAGCAGGTAGAAGCTTAGCAGGTCAGCTTAGCAGGTCAGCTTAACAAGAGGCCCTTGGGTGACTGCGTGTGTTCCTGACTTGGACTGGGGTGGGGGAGGGGGCCTTGGCTTCCTGGATGATGAGCTGATGAGCACTTTTGCTCTTCCCCATGATGGCACTATACTCTGCTCCATCATCATAGATGACACACAATGAAAGGCTCATCATGGAGAAGAATCTTCCAAACTGTGAGCCCTCAAAACCTTTCTCTAAAGCTTTTACCAGAATGCCCCTGTCTTGGGTATTCTATTGTAGTGACAGAAAGCTCACTAGTACACACCAGCTCTGGAACAATCGAGGGGTTCCTGCCATGAGTGACCCTGTCCCCATAGGTGAGAGCACCAACAGCCAGCAAAGCTAGCTCTGCCCTTCAGCCACACTCACACAAAGCAGTGCAAAGCAAGCATTCATCTGCCTGAGTCCTCTCCTGTGCCCTTGCCCTCTGCTGGCCTTCCTCTGCATTCTGCATCGAGGGAAAGGGAAAATGGAAAGCCAGGGAAGCAGGAGAAGGACACCAGAGAACAAAGGTGGCAAGGATAGAAGCAGAGGCCTTCACCGGGGAGGCGGCATCGGCAAACCTGGGGGGAATGAGGCTTTGGAGCACGGAAGCTTGCCATACAAGTGGGTCCCGAAAGGGGTGAGTGGGGAGCCAGAGGGAGAGGGTGGCCTCTGTGGTCACAGGAACACAGAGATGGGGACAGACAGGAGCCCTTGCAGCCAAGAACCCTTCACCATGCGAAGGTGTCACACCCCATGGCCCTTCCCAGCTCTTCTTGCAGCCTCAGGCCAGGCCAGGCTGCCCCAGGGGTCCAGTCCCAATCCAAAGGTTTTCAGCTTTGACTCACTTAACTCCAGCCCACTATGAGTTGTTGTTGCTGTTGTTCTAAGGTGTGTGTGTGTGTGTGCGTGTCTGTCTGTCTGTCTGTCTGAAGAGGCCCAGCAGAGGATGTCAGATCTGGAGTTACAGGTGACTGTGAGGCGTAGAAGCATGTGCTGAGAACTCAATTCCAGTCCTCTTCAAGAGCAGCAAATGTTTTTTTTTTTTTTTTGTTTTTGTTTTTTTTTTTTTTGCTGAGCCATCTCTTGAGCCCCAGTGGGCTCTTCCTCTTAAGTGTTATTAAAATGTACCCAGATCACAGTCACACTGTTTGTTAGTTTTCCTGAGCGAGTACCTACCTGCACCTGTCCTGAATTCAGAGACAGAGCACTGCAGCACTCAGAAGTCCCCCCACGGCCTTTGCAGCCTCTGCCTCCTCAGGAACAACGACTCTGACAGACTTCGGAACACGGCAGCCTGATTTGTCTGTTTCTGACCTTAAAAAATGGAACCACAGTTTCTGCTCCTTTGGGGTTTCTGTTAATCAATAATGTGTGTGAGGCTCATCTGCACTGTTCAACATTGTAGCTTGTTAGCTTTCGGTGTGTAATGAATTCTTTGTGTAACGAATACATTTGGAAAGTTCTATACTTACATACACACAGTTTAAGCTGGTGTCACTATGCCTTTATCTAGTTTAAATAAACAATTAGTGAACATTCTTCTGTTGTTGTAAGTCAATGCTTCAAATAGTTTTCTTGTTGTTGTTGTTTTTAATTTGAAACAGCAAGGAATTTGGCCAATACAATTCACAGAAACTGTCTACCATATTATATTATTTTAAAAGCTATTCTCAAATTAAGTAGCAAAACCAGACTTACTTAAATGCCTTTTTGTCATTAAAAATCATCTTAAGCAAACATATATCCCTTGGCAAAATTATTTATAAATTACGACCTTCACAGATGGATGAAAGTATAGATGGATGGATGGATGGATGGATGGATGGATGGATGTTGGGTGGGTAGGTAGCTGGGTAGGTAGGTGGATGGGTGAGTGGGTAGGTGGGTGGAAGGACAGATGGATGGATGAATGGGTGGACAGGGGATGGATGGTGAGTAGGCGGGTAGGTGGCTAGCTGGGTGAATAGATGGACGGATGGGTGAGTTAGTGGGAAGGTGGGTGGAAGATTAGATGGGTGGATGGATAGAGACATGCAAACTCACCAGGTCATTTTCACTCAGATGAAGCAAAACGTTGCACCTTCAATATTGCCTCCCTAACTTTCCCTTCTTTTATGTGACTGTAGAGGGGTTGCCTTCCCCAATTTCTTGTTTTGGTTGATATCCAGAAGTTTCTAACCCAAGGGCAACAAAACTCCACAATGAGACCCAGAGTGAGAGAGGAATCTGTTCGCCTCTACCCTGAGGTCAAGACAGGTAAAGGTTGAAAGGTTGGTGAGAAGCCATGCTCTAAGCCAGCTTGCTCTGTGCTTTTATATTCTTCTGAAACCATGTGAAAGAGAAAGAGTTTGGCACTTTGAAAATAATGGTCACCCCATTTTCTCATGCTCCCAGGCCCATTCCTGACTCTCAGTTCCATTATGTCAGCTGTAAATGACCCACAGCATTACAGACATAGGACAGGGGATAGAGCCTCAATTTCCTCAAGAAAATTGTCAGTAGGCAGTTTTCTAATCACACCTGTCTACCTGCCACATTTGGAAGTTTAAAATTCTCTCTCTGATTTTTTTTTTTCTATCTTGCTTGTTTATATTGTGTTCAGGTGTTTTCTAGACAGTGTTTTAGAATTATCTAACCATTTTTGTTTTGTTCATTACCTGAGGTCAGTTTTTAAATTGGGTTGACGTCTCTGGAAATTTAGCACAGTAAACATCTTGGCTCATTTGCCCCCTGCAGCTCAACTGGTTTGATCTTATGGAATTAAAACTAATTTTAAAATAAGCAAGGGGCTTTGAAAAGCAAGCTTTTGCTGGCAAAGGAGAAAAAGGCGGAGTGGAGAAAGAAGAAAGAATACAACATTAATAGCTGACTGGTACTCTTCAGACATCTGGTGTTCTCTATTCTTCAGAAAAACTGCAAACCAAAATACCCCCCAAAGGCCTCTGGGAACGAGCAGCGGTTCACTCTGGGAAGATGCAAACTTTGAAGGTTATACAAGACGACAAGTGGCAACTGGCTCTTCCCCCAGGACAGCAACACACTGGCAGAGCAGAGTCTCTGAAGGCTGTAGAAGACAGTCAGCGAGCGCGTGGATCACCATGAGGGACCGTGGGGGGGGGGGGTACAAGGAATGGGGAAAGTGATGAGAAATGAGGTAAGGGTATATACGAAGGAGAAACCAGAGGGGGAGTAGAAATGTTGATGATTCTGAAACAAATACAAATTCCCCCGAGAGTAAGGAGGGACGCGGGGAAACAAATCCGACTATGGAAAAGTTGGACCAAAGACCGGAGCAGACAGGAGACAGCAGCTGCCCGACTCCCGGAGGCATCTGTCATAGTGCAGTTGCCAGAACCTTCCTCCCGCAGGAAGAGCAGACACTTCTACCTAGCAGCACCTCGGTTCCCCCGCCCCCCGCCAGCGTTGAGCCTGCTTCACTGGCCACATCCCTCACAGATTCTTCAGCACCATGGTGGATGTCTCCAGTGTTTTACCTCCACATCTCCCACGCGGCCCTACCTCCTTCCATGTGTGATGACTGAGCCTCCTGTTTGTATGAATGAGGTAAACTGTAGGGCACTAATCATTGGCCCGCTTGTAGAATGGCTCCTGTTGGAAGAGGTTTCCACTTCTAACTGATGGGTCACAACCAGGCTTGGAGAAATCGTATGACTTGAACTATGGTCAATCTGAGCTGCCCTTGGCAGAGACTGAATTGAGGAGGTGTTCTAAAATATATCTAGTGAAATCCTGTACCTCCTAGGAAGGCTAATTTGGTTTAATAAACACTGTTTAAATGCTTTTTAAACGGCCAATATAATTCAATGGAGATTAAAGTTAAAGAAATAATTTCAAGTTATGTAAAAAAATTACTTACTCCAAGTACCCTGTGCCTGAGACCTACCATGGCTGCTTTTCTTTCCCAGGGATTCAGAGGATTTGTCAGTATTTTCTTTTATTTTTACCCATAAGTTGAATTAAAGTAGCTGTTGTAATGCAATGCTCACTCCTTTTCTGCTTGATGCAGCTCCCTTTTCCAACTGGAATGTTGGAAAGCATTCCTGCCAACACTCCTAAATCCATTTTGCCTGCAACTTGTCACAGCCACAGGAAACATGACCCACATCTTTTTTTTTTGCACCTTCCATAGAAAGGAGTGTGGGCTGAATCTACAGTACAGTAAATTAACATATATATTGATACGTGCACCCTAATCTGCTGTCTATCGCTGTGATAAGCACTGTGCTCAAAAGCAACTTAGAAGAGGGATGACTTGATTTCAGCATACACTTGCAGGTCCTAGTCCATCCTTGAGGGACCTCAAAGGTCCAGAGACAGAAACTGAAAGAATACTGCCTCCTACCTAGTTCCCTCCGGCTTGCTCAGCTTTCTCATACAGCCCCGGCCCTCCCGCCTAGGAACAGCACCACTCTCGATGGGCTGGGCCCCCTGCAGCAATCATCAATGAAGATAATAGTCCCACAGACATGACTACAGGCCAGTTTGAAAGAGGCAATTTCTCAGCCGAGTTTCCTTCTTCCCAAATGACTCTAGTCATGTCAACTTGACAATAGAAAGTCAGCCAGTATACTGGTCAATACGGTAACGCATTGCTCCTCATCCTTTCAAATTAATACCATGTTCTTACTGAGAACATGAGCATAATTTAAAGGCTGGTGAAAATAAACCTGGTATAAAACCAGGTTTATAACCTGGTATAAAACCAGGTCAGGATTTCTTCCTTTCCTCCTGTTCCTCTGTCAAACCACACCTTACCAGGCCAGCCAAGTACCACTTGATCTGCAAAATTCCTAGAATAACAATGGTTGAAATACAGAGCACAAAAGGGAAAGATGCTAGGGAGATGTTTTGGTGGCTAGGAGAGGGTCCCCAAGCCAACAGTAAAGAATGTTATAGGGAGTGTCCTAGTTACTGCTCCATTGCTGTGAAGAGACACCATGACCAAGGCAACTCTCATGAAGGGAAGTGTTTAACTGAGAGCTTGCTTACAGTTTTGAAGGTTTAGTCTATCACCACCATGGCAGGGAACATGGTGGCACACGTGGTGCTGGAGCAGTAGCTGAGAGTTAAATCCTGATGCACAAGCAGAAAGGGAGAGAGACTGGGCCTGGTGTGGGCTTTTGGAACCTCAAAATCTGCTCCCAATATCACACTTCCTCCAACAAGGCCATACTTCCTAATCCTTCTCAAATAGTGCCATTCCATGGTATCAAAGCATTCAAATACATGAGCCTGTGGGGGCCATTCTTATTCAAATCACCCCTGGGAACTAGGTGGTCAACATCAGGAGAGGGCTCAGTGGACAGCTGGAAATGTCCTCAAGAGCAATGGCAATGGCAACCTTGGAAGCTCTAAGCAAGAAGGAAGGAGAAACTGAGATCCAGGCTTCTCAAGGAAGACATCAAGGACATCAAGTGAAAAGATCCTAGTCTGGAATACAAAGTCAAAGCCAGGGGGGTAGGATATTGGGTGGCTAGTGACCAAGCCCAGAGATAAACAGTTGCAGGCTGTGAAGTCTGAAGTGTCATGGGCATAAACAATGCAACAGGTTGGACCTATCTTCCAAGTTTGGAAAATAGACATTTTGACACATCAAGATGTTCACTGTCATCTTGTCTCGGAGCTCTTGTGCGTTCATAATATGCACTAACTTGATCTCACTTTGTCTCCTAATCTGATTGGAACACTTGGTTGCAAGGGCCGTTCACCTATTCAAACCAGCTCAAGTCAAAAGGATGCTAATGGCAGGAATTCAGGAAGTGGTCAGACTCTAAAGGAAGAAACCAGCAAGCTTGGGGACCCGCCACTGTGTGATGGCAGCTCTGTTTCTTTGTATAACTTTCCCATCGGTACATATATTGTTCTTGGCCTACTCCAATCATACTTCCATTCTTCAAATTCAAACAGCCCAATCACCTGCTCAAATCTTACAGGATGATCTGTCATTCAAGAGCTTGGAACCAATTTGTTGAGTGACTCAGTTTCTTAGGGATAGT
Organism: Meriones unguiculatus; assembly: GCF_030254825.1. Classification (NCBI taxonomy): domain Eukaryota; kingdom Metazoa; phylum Chordata; class Mammalia; order Rodentia; family Muridae; genus Meriones; species Meriones unguiculatus. The sequence goes on along the minus strand of NC_083354.1, from coordinate 72,001,678 downwards.
TCCCTGCTGGAGGAATTCAACTCTCCTTTTCTACAATGTCCCCAAGACATGGGCAGCTGGCTGTGGGTTAGGTGCTCACTCAGGTGACCTGGGAGAGGGGATGGAATTCCTTGATTCTAAACAATGATTTGGGGCATCAAGGACATCAAGTGAAAAGATCCTAGTCTGGAATACAAAGTCAAAGCCAGGGGGGGTAGGATATTGGGTGGCTAGTGACCAAGCCCAGAGATAAACAGTTGCAGGCTGTGAAGTCTGAAGTGTCATGGGCATAAACAATGCAACAGGTTGGACCTATTGGAGTAATAGGAGTAATACCGCCTTCAAAGCTGAAGCTTCCTGCCTTTTGCCATTTGTGAAGCAGGACTTGGAGGGTTAGGGGCGGGGCCAGCAGGCAGCCAACCAGAGATCTGTGTGTGGTAAGACTTGTAGAGGTTATATCTCTAGGGCGTGCTCTCAAAGGGTTGTAGGATTCTGGAGGGCTGGGATGGCACTGTATCTGGGGTACAGGAGAACCTCTCCCCGTCAACCTCCACCTAGCTGTTTCTCTAAGCTTGCTTCTCCTCTCTGTAAAACTGATCACCCAGTGTCCACAGAACAGAGCAATTCCTCAGCCAGTCTGCTCCTTGTTTCCCGACTCATGACTACCAGTTTGAATTAGGAGCTAGCCAAGGATCGGCCTGGGTTGTTACCATGCCTGTTTATCCTGGTAGGGCTTTCATTATAATAATTGTGTGGCTAATTAATTAATTCAGAGCATTGATAGGAAAAAAACATAGTTTCTATGGAAACCAATCTGAGTGAAAAGACTCATTAAGTTGGATTGAACATATGTACAAAAGCTTCAGCATAAATTAAGCATGAGAAATATTGAAGGGAATGTATGTAGTCTATCACACACACACACACACACACACAGGTACTCTGTACTCAGCTTACTTGAACACTTTTTTTTTTTTTTAGTTATTAATTCACTTGAAAAAAACGAATCATGAATGACTCACTCACTACTAAATAGGATTTGTTATGGAACTCCAATCTGCTGATCTAGAATTAGAGCAAAAGATTTCAACCTTAAAGAAAAAGCAATAAGTGAATTACAATTGTATAAATGTATGCATTTATAAATTAATTTGCATGCATATTGCTATGGTTTTGATGTGAAATATGTGAAATAAGAACCTCATAGGTTCCCAGCTGCTGGTATTGTCTGAAGGTCATGGAACCTGGGACTGTGGCCTAGCCAGCAAACGTGTGTGGCTAGGAGTGGGCCTTGAAGGCCTTACCTGCTTCTGGTTCCTGCTGCAGAAGTGTTTCTAGATCCACCAGGATGTGAAGCACTGTGTCTCATGCTTCCACTGCCAGAGATGAGCTACTCCAGCGAGCATGCCGTCTCCACCATGACAAACCGTCCTCTGTGAGCTGAAATAAACCTTTCCTGGCTGGAGTCACTTCTATCTAGTATTTGGTCCTAACCATGAGGAAAGTAACTAATTCATCTAGACACAACTCAGTGTTTTCATTCTTCTCTTCAAGAGCCACAAACTGCAGTCAGAATCATTAGGCAGACTTCTATTGTAATTTTAATCTTAATCATAATGCAAGCAGTGAGCAGCAACTCCCTACCTGTTGTCACAACCAGACCCCCCTTAAGAACCGAGGTGACTGCCAGGAACAGTAAGCTGTTGCATGGGTGGGGCTCGGGGGTGCACTGATGGTTTGCTTCGGATTCCTTGCTAGAACTGTTTCTCCTTGCTTGGTATAGTGGCACATGTCCTTAGTTCCAGCACTTGGGAGGCCGGCCTGTTCTACAGAGTGAGTTGCAGGACTGCCAGAGCTACACAGTGAGACCCTGTTTCAAAAACAAACAACAACAGCAACAGAAACGCTTACCCTTGCTAGGAGAGAAGTAATACCGCCTTCAAAGCTGAAGCTTCCTGCCTTTTGCCATTTGTGAAGCAGGACTTGGAGGGTTAGGGGCGGGGCCAGCAGGCAGCCAACCAGGGACTGCATGGTCTCTCTGCCTCTCTCCCTGTGGCCACCGAGTGTCACCAAGGGTCATTGTAACCCTTCATTCCTCTGGAGACTTTCTGCCTCTGAAGCCCAGCCTGAGTCCATAGCTTTCAGAAAGCAGTTTCTCCTCCTTCTCAGGACGCGTCTCCTGGGTAAACTGTAAGGCACAGGAAGAGTCCTAAGCTCGTTTTGCCTGAAACTTGCTTTTCTCTGATCTCCAACCTGCGTAACTCACAGCAGCTGCCCTGCTCAGCCACTCCTTGTGTGACCTCAAGAAAAACCTTGCCATATAGTTTTCTCATGGGCAGATGAAACTTCTAAGGTCCTATAAGGCTTTGAAGTTGGGGGATTGTTGGTATAATGTTCTTTTGAAATGTATATACCTTACCTTTGTTCATTCAAATGCTGAGTTCTCTCCCCCAATTCTGGTTTCAGTCCGGATATTGTATTGTGGTGCTTATTCTAAGCATCACCTGTCTCATCTTTGTGTAAACAGGCCAAAATAAAACAACTAGCCACAATGTTGTGCAAGGGAAGAGCCCAGAGGACAGGAAAGAGGGGAGGAGCCAGAGGGCAGAAAAAATGTGGGAGGAAAAAAGGCGAAAGAGAGCTGGAGGAGAGACCTTGGAAGGACGTGGAGAGATGGGCTGGACCTAATATATCACCAAAAGCAAGTATAATGTAGGAAATCTAAATGTTAGGAAACTATGAGGGCTTGGAGGTTTAGGAGGGAGTAACTATTGCCTAGCGTTGTGTTCTAGGTTAACTAAATAAACCCAGTCTCTGTGTGGTTATTTGATTATACAGCTATTTAGAACTAACAGCAGCATTACCAGAAGATATATCAATATTAAATATTAATCGTCCCTTACAAGAGGGGATGTTCAAGGAGAACTAACTTCAGTTTATTACACAGAGCTACCATGGTGACAGCCTGTTGGGTTTTAGGGGTCCCTCAAGGGTGAGATCCTTAGGGAATAACTAGGAAAAGGGGCCAATCTTAATCTCAGATCTCCTCTATCCTGATCACTCACTTTGTTTGCCTGTTCTTCCACACACATGGAACCTTGATGTTGGCTTAGGTTGGGGAAAGAAATGGTATTTTTCTGTAGGCTTAACTTTGAAAGAAAGTTGTTTAAATTTTTTTAGGATATTATAGGATACCAAAATAAAAAAAAAAAACAAAAAACACTGAAGTATCCCCTAGAACATGTCTTTTTATGGATGACTTTAATTAATACCAATAAATAATACCAATGGAGACTGTTAACTCAAAACACAGAACCACCAGAGCTAGCAAATTTTAGGCACTCTTAAATCCAGGCCATTTCCTTCAGCTGGCCTATGAAGGGCCAAGCACAATATGCTGTGTAGCATACATAGCTAAGATCCACACAGGAAACAACATGGCTCCAGAATCATTCCTATGTGAACTTGAATCCACTTCTGTTGCTTTGTGTCTGACTGACCTTGGAAAGGTCTCTTAACATCTTTGATTCTCCATGTTTTCAATTAAATAGGAGCAGTGTCTCTTATCCCGCGTACCTCAGTTGAGACAGTGCTTGCCTAGCTCATCTGAAGCCCTGGGTTCAATCACCAATGAATGATAATTAAAGTTGGCCATAGTAGTGAGAACCTATAACCCCAGCACTTGGGGGTGAAGGCTAGAGGATCAGAAGTTCAAGGTCATTCTCAGGTATACAGTGAGCTTGAAGGCAGCCTGGGCTACATGAAACTCTTTCTCAGAGGAGAAAGAAGAGGAAGGGGTGGAGGAAGGAGGGAGAGAAGGTATGTCTGTCAGAATTCTCAGTGATAGTTTACTTTATGGAGGTCTGCTAAGGGGACACAAACTCTGGGAGGACCCAGGAATCCAGCATGGAGGCTTGCCATTGAAGAGGGCATGGCCAGTTTGTACCACCTGTCCCAGACCTGGTTCTTACTGCTGCTGCTTCTGCTCCATCCTAGGTCCCTGGGTCAAGCTGGCACCCCCACTGGTGTCCTTCATCATTCCTGCAACTTTCTCACTGGCTCTGGAAAAGCTCCAGTTCTCTAGCCCGCATTTCTCTGTGCTGTTTGGCTCATTCAAGGCAGTCATCTGTTCTGAAGGCTCTTCCTACCCCTGGTTCAAAGTGTTTAAGCTATTCTAGGAGAAGCAAAAGGTATGACTTGCCCTGTAACTTGTCTTCCCTGTGGCCTCACTACTTCATCCTTCCAGCCCCAAGTCATGGCCATGCCTCTCCCTGTTCTCAACCTTAGAGATGACCTTTGGATCACCTGCTCAATTCCCACTTCTTGTTTGAGTCAAGATCCTTACCAGTTGGCTGGTTTTTTGGCGTAATACTCAAAGGTGTCTGAGGCTGAGACCCATGATTTCAGCCATGGCTGCACATTTGAATAAAGGGAAGAATGTGATGCAATTGATCCTGAACAAGTCCAGCCATGAGCATTTTTAACAGCTCCTCAATTTATTTTAGCATCGGAACTGTCTCCCAAAATCCCATCAAGTTTTTGCTTCTAACACCTAAAGCTTTAAGCAAGGAGCAAAAAATTGAAAATGTAATATCAAACAAGAGTGGAAGAGGGTAATATATTCTCTACTTCTCATAACTATACGCAAATATAACTTCCAAATTGACAATTTTGCAAACAGGGGCTGCAAATAAGCCTTTTCAGACTTTTCACCTTCCGGATTTGAAAGTTGTCTGAATTCTCATAAGGTCATTGTCATCTATTAAGATTGAATTTAAGTAGAAATGGAAAGGGGGTGGTGGGGTGAGTACTTGCTGCTCTTCCAGAGGCAGGTTCCGCTGCCAGCCTCCATGTTGGGTAACTTGTAACTGTCTGTAACTCTGGCTCCAGAGACCCGATGCCCTTTTCTGTGCTTTTCAGATACTCACACATATGTCACACACACACACAAGGTAAATCTTAAAAAGGAAAGGGGAGACGAGGGGCAAAGGGCACTTAAAGGATGTGACACGTAGTGTGGTTATTCTGTCTTTTGGAGACGAGGGAGGAATTACAGTTTTTAAATTTACCTACTTCAAATGTTTGGTTCCCTCAGTGACGTGAACCATCTGATGGCAGACATTGTGAAGATGACAGTAGCTGGGAAGACCCTGGGTGTTTATATCCCTTTCCCAGCTCCACGACTCTCTTGTCCATTTCATTATATATTTATCCTTACGAAATACCAATTCTCATGAAACAGAAAGAGCAGAAGAAAGGAATCAATAGGTCCTCATCTATGGGACAAATAAAATGCAATAGAACAATGGAAAAAGTCCAGACAGAGCATTAGAACCTGGCTCTGATTGTGTTCAATAAAGAGATCACCCAAGATCTAAGGTTGTAGGGTGGTAACCATGGTAGCCATGGATACTCGATTATGATGATGATGATGACTTTGAAAACCATGAAAAGTCTTACCTCAAACTGCCATTTGGAATATAAACTGGAAATATAAAGACATTAAGAAGTAAAGGCCTCCCACCACCACCAAAAGGGACATGCTTGTCACACTTTTTGGTCCGATTAATGTAGGGCTAAGAACCACCCTGACTTAGTATCTCTTGGGGTGGAATTCAGGGAAATCACAGAAGAAAAAGGGGCACATGGGCACTGGGAACTGGGGGAGCAGTTCATACTTCCATACACAATTGCTAATAAGTGAATTATTATATCATCGTTGGACCCCACGTTCTAGCCTTTGATCTTCTATTGATGGAAGGACAACAATGACAACAAAAGGAGGAGGGGTTTTTTGTTGTTGTTGTTTTCCAAACTTTGCAAGTAAGTATTTTTGACTACTATTTGCCACCACAAGAGGTAATGCACTAAGTCTACCTCTGTCAGGGCCTGTGCTAGGAGGTCAGGCCTACTGAGCCCTCGCAGGTCTCACCTTGCAGAGATGTGTCATGAGGACTTTGGGAATGGTTGAGGGCTCAGCTAAGCTTCACAGATGAAACCCCATGTATTCTGAGAACAACATCTGTCTCTTGGGAGCTAGCAGTCTGTGTCACTGGTCTGCCTAAGACCTTTCCCTCTGCCTGGAATCAGGTCTCCACTCTTAGCGTGACTTCTGCCTTAATAGAGCCCTCTCTCTCCCTTCCTGGATTCCCAAACAGGCATAGCATTACCTCACATGTCCACTATCTCTGTTCCTGGCCTATTTTATAGGCCTTATCACAATGTGTAATTGTTTCATTTATTTCTGCTTCCCTTTGTCCAGCCGGTGTCCTCTTCCCTCTGCCCGGACAGTGTGTGCATGCGCCTTAAGTTCCAGCGGTTGTCCTCCTTACCCCTATGTCCTCAGCATCTATGTCAGCGCTGCTTCGCAGCAAGTGTGAGCAAACACTGAATTAACTTGCCATCTTAACTCTTAAAAGGCAATTTTTCTCTTTCTGCAAGAAAAGGGAAGGGGTAGAACTGAATAGCAGAAAAGGAACAAGCAGTCACAGCGTCTGCGATTTCCTGCCATGTGTCCATTAGTAAGGCCCCGCAGTACTTTTAAGATCAGTGAATGAAACTTTTCCACCTTAAATGTAAAAACCAGTAGCCACACAGAGGCCGCTGAGGTGCAGGGTCTCTGCAGAGTGCTGGGAGTTAAACACGGCAACATTTTTCTTTCCTTAGAGCAAGGGGAGGAAAACTTTGATGCGAACAGATCTGAAAATCTCTTGATCTTTTTGAAGGGAGGGAGGCTGGATCTTTTCTTCTCTACCATTCTATCATTTTTTATTTCAAACTTGAATTGTTCCCTTGGCTTCCAATTAAACCACTGTCTGTGCCCCCAGACTCTACAAGCAAATCTCAGAGCTGAAAGACTTTGAAAAGAATCTTGTTACGCTTTCATTTGGTTGAAGAGGGTAAGAAGGCCAAGCTGCACTGAGAGAGGGTCTTGGATCTCAGAAGGACCCCTCCATCTCTAGACTCCCAGCTACTTACTTCTCCATGGTCCATTTGATGTACACTGACTCTGCTCCTCCTGACCAGGCCTTGTCCACATCCCAGACTCAGTACAATAGCTCAGGAGGCAGGGGCCAGCTAGCCTCAGGCCAGAGCGTCCCTTTCTGTGGCAGCCCTAAAGGAGCCTGCCTTTCTCCAATCAGCATTAAGCATAGTCCCATTCAGGAAACCAGCCCTCGCTTGAACACACCTGTATTTCTCTTTCATGAAGCAACTTGGTGGCCTCTGTAAGCATGACACACATGGGGACAGGTATAGTAGGCTCAGGGAAGCCCTCAGTTTACACCTAGCCAGAAAGCCTTGCTTTGATTCCCTAGACTGCTAAGGCCAGGACTTCCCCTACCCCAGCAGGAAGGCAGAAGAAACAGGCTCCCACAAAGGCTTTGGTAATGGCCTTGTTATGTAGGAAAAAGAGCATGTTCCTCTCATAACTGCCCTAAAGCCCAGCTGTGGCCTCACGCTGACATCCGTGTGGCAGACGGAGCTGCAGCACATAGTCTCGCCTGGTCCATCTGTACAGCATTCAAGTCTACAGGACAAACTGAGCCATGCAGCTGGCAACTGCTTCTCTCCAGAACTCTGCTTACATCCAGTAATTGTCAAGGGTAATTAAAGTAGTTTGTTTGTTTGTTTGTTTGTTTGTTTCACATGGTTTTATATAATATCGAGTCGCACTAAGGTCCTGAAGTTTTGTTAGTTGAAATGCACAACAGATATTATATGAAAGTGGTTTATTGGGTGGAGATGGAGAGAGAGAGACATGACAGAGGGAGGGGAGCGGGCGCCCTGACAGAGAAGGGGGAGAAAGCAGGAGAGAGTAAGCAAGCACAAGGGTGAGATTGAGAGAGAGAAAGAGAGAGAGAGAGATGTAAGAGGCAGGGTCCATTTATAGCCTCCGCACAGCTGAACCACACCTGCTAGGTGCATCTACCTGGTGGGTGACACATGATGACATCATAGCTTACTAGGCAGCTCAGAAGCAGGCTGCCTAAATACTGACACTAGTTGGTTTGGCATTTTTGACAGGGGTGGGCAAATAGGATTTGATCCCTTTAAGACAAGGTTTCCCACCCTCATCTCAATCTAAAAGTTGTCTAAACTCCTTTTTGTTTCACTCTTCGGGCTTGTGAAGCACTTGGAGAGTTCCGCTTGGTTTACTTCTCTGTCGGTCATGGGCCTCACGTTCCATTTCCTGTTTGCTGGGCGGCCATTGATTTTCAGATGAGCCTACCTGCAGCTCACCCTGGGAAGCTGTCCATCTCAGGGCGAATGTTTATTGCCCCACACCTCTGCAGAGCAGGAAGTCTAGGCCTTCTTCTTGGATGGGAGCATCGTGGCAGTGGATGGCATGATGAGACCCAACAGATGTGCTAGTTCAGGGCTCTCCTCACCCTTTTACAAAACCACTAATGCCACCTTCGTGACACCATCCAGCCCCACTAACGCCCCCAGACCACCGCTACAAACAGCACTACCTACAAATCCAGTTTAGATTAAGTTTGTGCACATAACTTTGGAGTGAGCGGCACGTTCTAAATTACACATCCCTCAAGGCTCTGGGCTTCCGTGGTTTCGTGGCTCTGTGGTTCCGTGTTCTCCTGGTCTGCAAGTGGTGTCATCATCCATCTTCACCACTCTCCTCTCCTCGCTCACTCCTCTTACACAGTTCTTGTAAGGACTTCATTTTAGAAACCTCCAGCGGCTTCGTATGACTCATAAATTTTAGGAAGTGTTGGCGTAAATTCCGGGCAAAATGGTGTGTGAACGCAAAGACTGGGGCTTTGTTTTACTCCAAAAGCATTGCTGTAACATTAAAAAACAAAACGAAAACAGAAAAAAGAGAACTCAGAATTCATTGCCACATTTAAACAAGATGAATGCAGTATACTATAACCAAAACAAGCAAAAAGTGGTTGTGTCCTAGCTCCTTCCGGGGGTAAGAGGGCAACACTATGGGAGCAGGAGTGGGACAGGAGCAAAGACTCCTGGGCCCTTCTCTTGGAATCATTCTGGGAAGCCATATTTTGGTCCACCTCACTTTATTCACTCTCCCCAAAACTGCTGAGTGAACCAAGTGGGCGCTTTCCCTATCAGGTCCAAAGGAAAGTCTAATTCACTAAACAAAAGGCAGTCCATATGTCCAGGAATGAGCTCAAGCTGGACTGTAGGATTTTTGGCAGCTAGATAAAAGCCAGCATTCTTCAGGGACTTGTAAAACCAGTTCCTATCTGCCAAAAGATGAGTATGACTATGACGCTGGCACCTCTGTTCTGGAGAGAGTGTTAGATGGGTGGTCGAATTGCAGAGGGCTCTCCAGACTTCTGCTGCAGAGGGTTGCATTTCCCCAGGGAAAAGCCCAGAAGAGGGCCTCCTTTGCTGTGCTCGGACTACTCACAGCCACAAGCTTTACAGTGCCACTGCTCCAAAGACCAAAATAAGGCCAGGGGACTCCATTCCTGAGGGCTGCTCCTGGCAGCACAGCCCTTAGCCCACTTCAGACTCTGCTCCCATCTGCTTTCTCCTGAACTCACTGCTGAAGAGGAATTCCCATGGTGGGAGTAGGTGCTACTGCAGCAGGTTGGAATCTCAAATTTCTCAATAGGCATACACAGCCTCTTTCTAGCTCTTGACTTCTTGTCTCCTGTGGCCCCTATTACCAGTTTTAACTGTGTCCTCTCAAGGTATTCCACCCTGGCTATGCTCTGGCGTGTGTTTTGTGCTTTCTCTCACTCTCCTTCGCTCCCTCCTTGCCTCCCTTCTCCCCTCTCTACTACATTTCTAGATTCCTACCTAACATCCCACACCAGAAGGTGCCTTTGATTGCACATATTGCCATTCCTGTGTTAAGCTGGTTATGGCGTCTCAGACCTGTAACCCTAGTGCTCTGGGGGCCAAGAAAGGAAGACAGACTTGAGTTCAAGGCAGGTCTAGGCTACAGAGTGAGACTATCTCAAAACTCCAAAGTAATACATAGAACAAACCACACACACACACACACACACACACACACACACACACACACACACTTCTGCTGGTGCTGGCCATTTAATCAATGTTCGTGTCAACCCTGAAAGCCGTAGTCTGTTCAGTGTTTCACTAAGGTCTAGTTATCACACCATACTGAACTCAACTCAGGAGTCTAGAAGAGGGTGAATATAAGAGGAAGTTCTGCCAGAGAGCAGAAGGTTCATATCATCTTTTCTGAAATTCTAAAAAGAAAAAAAAAAAAACCTGTAGTGAAGAGAGCGATACGAGCATTATAGTCAAGCAAACCCGTCACTGCTTTCCTGACGGCAGGCGCACCTGGTCCCAGCCTTGTAAGCACTGTGTTTAGTTCATTTGTGGGTAAAGGTTCACAGGGTCAGCATTCAGTCAGCAAGCATGTGACTGGAAAGATGTTTGACGCTTCAGGCTCCCAGCATGCATTGCCTCACCATGCTGAAGAATGACAGTCCATATCTCAGACCACAGCTGAGCAATCTGTATGATAAGTGTAAAAATAGCCCGCTCTTGTTGCAAAAACTGGGTGTTATCTTCGGCATCTCCCAAACCCTCCAGCTACCACCTCCTACACCCCATCTGCCTTCTCATCTTGTGAAGATTTTCACTTTCCTCTCAAAACTTGAGTGGTTTCCCCCTTCTTCCCTTTTCCCTCTCTAAGGAAATTTCTGTGTTAATGAAGACTAAAACGGATGGCCATATGTCACAGAGAACGAAGTCTCTTCTACTCAGAAGGGATAGACCTGCGTGAGGAAGGAAGGTCCCTTACCCCAGCCCAGGTTCACACACGGCAGCGAGCTCCTGCTCAGCTTCAGCTCTCAGTCTTGGGGAAGATACGCTCCAGACTCCAGCCTAAGACGGGGTCTTCAACTATACATTCGCTTAGAACCACTGCCTTCCCTTAATGTCAATGATCACAGATAAAAATGCATCCACATCTGTGAACACTCCAGGAGTCTGCTACATCCACAAGCCTGTATAACCCTGGCAGGGGGATGGTGCCACAGGGAAAAAAATTGGTAAATATTGCACTAAGCCAGGCTAAGCAAATTTCATTACTGGTGGGCTCTACAAATTTCAAATGCTGTAATGGTATACTATTCAGGAAACTTGCAATAACTAAAAGTATTATAACTTGTATTGGATAACACAAACATATCAATAAATAATTCCAGCTTTACTTTTAACTGAGCAGCATATTATTTCCAGTGACTGCTTCTGACCTATGAGGCAGTGAACAAATGTACACATAATTTTTTTAGCTTGAGTGGGTAACAACGTAGTGACATTTATGAGTTTACAAGGCAAAGATTATCTCCTGGACAGAATCTAGGAACAGTGGTTTTCAATCTTTCCAAAGCTGTGACCCTTTCAATTCCTCATGTTATGGTGACCCCCAACCATAAAACTATTTTTGTTGCTACTTCATAACTGTAATTTTGCTGCTATTATGAACTGTAAGTGTCTGACATGCAGGACATCCGATATACAACCCGGGTAAAAGGGTCGGTTGATCCTGATGGGTCGCGACCCACAGGTTGAGAATTACGTGTCTAGCAGGCACTCTTTCTTCCTGGTTCCACTCAGCCTCACAATCCAGCACACGATCGCATGCAAATAAGGGAACAAAGAGCAGAAAATGTCTTTGGCCATCAGCGCACATTTGCACATTTGGTTTCGTGTTTTAGCCTCTCTGTGCCAGTGGTTGTTTCTATTGTCAGGGCTCAGCACAGCGGAAGGGTAATCTGAAGGCTCGGGGCCATTTGCGCTTGCCGCTGAAGAAGACAGTGTAGGACAACATGAGCACAGGCACGAGGCACAACTACAGGAAGAGGAAGGAGCTTCCAAAAGGGTCCGGCTGTGTGGCCTGGGTCTTACTGTGACTGTGTCTGCAGAACGTCCTCAGTTCTTCAAAGCTGGACTGCAGATGAAGGCAGCCCTTGGTAGTGATTCCTGACACTTGTGGAGGGCACTGAGAAAAGGTTTGCTTTAAGCCTCTTGCCGCTGTGTCTTCCGCATCTGAACTGAAGAGCCCAAGTTCTACATGGACAGTTGGAGTATGTTAGTCCAGAACCCAACGTGAGGTGTCTCAGAGGAAGACGAGGCAAGTTGATCTGATTGCGGAGTGGAAGTCCAGTCTGCTTCCTCTTGCTTTGATCCGTCTGCCTCCCTCCCCTCTTCCCAGGCTCAGGGAATTCCCTCAGCCTACCTTCTGGGTCAGCACCCTCATCACAGTGACAGAAGACCAAACCTTTTCTCCACCCTTAGCCTCCAGAGGTTCTACCCAGCCTAAACGTCCTCGGGGTTCAAAAGCATGGATGCTTCCCCTCCCAGAAGTATGTATGCAGTTGAGTAGATACAGTGTACATGTGTGCAGCGTGTGTGCATATGATCATGTGTGCATATAGGCATCTGTGTGTGTAAGTATATGTGCAGTTGAGCACATGCATACAGTGTGTGTGTGTGTGCACAGATTGTGTGCACTTGGTTCTTTGGTGCATACCTTAAACAAAAGAGAACCATGGCACTGGAAGCAAAGAGACGTGGGATGCAGTGAGGCTTTGTTACCACTTCCATTCCTGTTAGATGAGGAATATAACTTTGCATCCAAGTGTCAAGAATCACTTTAAAGGGCTGACTTCATCTAGCAGAGTGTTTGCTCCTTGATCTCTAAATAGATGTCACCAGCCACTTAACTGGGCTCTAGGAACAAACCAAACTCAGCCTCAGCCTCCTGTCCAGCATCCCTGCCTTTTGGACATTCCCAGTTTTCTCTATGTGTTCCTCAGACCTACTTGTTCCCAAGCTTTCCAAACACGCCTCTGGTATAGACACAGCCTTCCTACAGACAGGGTGCTGGAAGGCTTGTCCAAAGAGCCACGGCTGTGGTGAGACAGTCTAGTCCTTTCTGACAGAGACAGTCTAAATCCCTTCTAGAATAAGGCCTCCAGAGTAAGAGTTGTTTAGGTCACATCTTCATTCTCCCATTTCCCCACCAGTAGCAATAATTTGATGTCAAGCCTCAGGGCCACGTGTGAAACATCCTAGGTGGTTCCTGTGAAAACCACTGCCTCCTAACCCTCTGCAGGCCCTTTTGGAGACAGTCAAGCTTCTCTCTTCCTCTTACGTTCAGCGCGGTTAGTCTACACAAAAGGGGAAGGTAGGATTGAAGTGTCTAGCGTTTGAATTTAGCCTGCAAGTCTCCGTCCCGCTTTCTCATCCAAGTCAGTTGTAGTCAAACCATCCCGCGGTCTCCAAAGCTTCTTTCGTATCATTTTAGAGCTTCACGTCTGAGATGCCCGCCAAGGAGCATGTCACTGTGCGGCGTCCCTCAACTCAGCTGGCTATCCCTTTGCACGCGTGTCCACACTCCACTGAGAATCACACAGGGATCTCAGGCAAGCATCCGTGGGGCCAGAGACAGGACTAGGCTGTCTTTCTATCACACACCGACGCCAGAGCCAGGCCCTGGGTGCCAGAGTCTCTTCTCTGTGGTGCTAGCCTTATTAGGTATCAAGCTGAGCAATGTTTGCTTGTCCATTAGTTTGTTTTTGTTGTGCTTGTGGTTCAGGTCAGCGATGTTACATATCTTTATGACCTATATTCTGTTTCATTCAAAGTGAGCATGACTGATTGCTGTGAGTATAGAATGTGTATTCTTTCGTCTTATCTTATTATAATGAGTAAAATAAAAGCCAGTGAAAGTCTGTCATGGCCTCTTGGGTACCAAGTGTCAATAAATGCACATATGAGAAGCAGCAATACCATACAGTGCTAGGAAACTCCGGTCTTTCTCCTCAAATAGAACTTTGGATACAGTGGAGTAGACCAGCTAGCAGGCACCTTCCACCCTAGGACCCCACGGTTGGTATGTTTCCAGGGAAACCAGAGATAGCGTTCTTCCAAACCCTTCCTCAGGCCACCAACCCCTTCCTCACAACTCCAAACTTTTAAAGGTCATTTAAAGGTCACCTTGAAATCCAGCTTCCAGAAGCAATCTGGTGCTTTTTGTTCTGTCTATTCCCTGAGCAGAGTACGTCCACCATCCTGGGAAGAGACACACAGACCTCACGGTACAGGGAAAGCAACTTCCTGCCTCTGTTCTGTCCCCAAGGGGCCCTTCTGCGCACTCAGGGAGTTAAGAGACGGAGGGAGGGCTTTCAATTGAGATTCCTGGCAATTACCTCACTTTCTACTTAGCCGGAATCCTCAAACTCTCTTAATAAGTTTTCCAACATTTCAATTCATTTCCTTTATCTCCTTCAGATAAGATGAGGAAAGTTCTGAAGATGACCTCAGGGCCTTTTGCACCAACTAGATAACCGGTCGGGTCTGTGAGAGGCCAATGCCACATCATGCTCTCCCATACGCCCCAACATTGATGTGCTCATATCAACATGATGACTAGAATGCTTTGCAAGGAGTTGTCAACTAATTTCAAAACAGAGATTTAAAAAAAAAAAAGTTCTATGAAATTTGCAAAGGCCCCTTTCTAATTAAATAATTCACTGAAAAGATTCTGCTAAAATCGAGTTTCCCTTTTTAGAACCAGAGCTAGCTAAGTCCACCAAGGAGGTGGGACGGTGGGTGATAGATGAGTTTAGCTGATCATGTTTGATGATGTTCACAGATGGTATGTCCCCCGCCTGGAGAGTTATTAAAATAGGACTTTATGTTTTGGCCATGTTTTGGTCTCTACCTGTCCATCCTAAAAAAACCCTTTACTAAGAATAGATGCTGGTCTGTGCCAGCAGAGTGAAAAACTATGCGACTTCCGCTCTGGTTAGCACCATCCTCATTGGCTTTCCTAAGGGCTGGAATCGCAGTGTAGGTGAGACCCAGTCGTCTGTTCTTTCCTCCCTGCAGAGTACTTGCAACACAGTAGCCAGAGGGAGGCTGCTAAAATGCGAGCCAGTCCCATGAATGCATGACGCTGTGTATGTATGTCTTTAGTAAAAACTAGTTCCAGTGTTTAAAAAGTGAATCAAATAGTAGAATTACTCTGAACAAGACCCTCTAAGAATCTCCCATCTTACCCAGCTTGAATGCCTAATGGCTGCCAGGCCCTTGCTAACCGGCTTCGTTTCTCAACACTCAATTCCTTCTACTCCATCCTGCTTTCTTTCCACTCCCTCTTTTTTTCCCAATCCCTGCCTCTCTATTTAGCTTTCACAGGTTTTCATTCTCAAGACACCCCTCTGCCTCTCTGCCACACATATATACTTTGGCGTCACACATACATACTTTTTTTGGATATTGTTCTGTAATTCTTTCTCTTGCTTAATTTTCTCCAAAACCCTTTCATATAACTGATAGTTTGCATATTTGACTGATTTTTTTTTTTTTACAACCCTCCTACCTCCTGCAGGCCTCTTTCCCCTGTTATGTGAAGATACAAGTTTTAGAGCGGCAATAGTTTTGTTGTGAACACATGGTGCATGGTGGGGGCGGGGTTGCCTTCCGTATGTAGAGGCCAGAAGTCAATGTTTGGTCTCTTCCTCAGTTACTCCCCATTTAGGTAGGTAGTTAGTTAGTTAGTTAGTTGAGAGACAGTCTCTCACTGAAATTGGGATCATTGGTTCAGCTAAACTTGCTGGCCATTAAACCCTGGGGATCTTCTGACTCTGCCTCCTCAGAACTGGGATTACAGGCACATGCTGACATGGCAGGCTCTTGTTCACGGATGCTAAGGATCAAACTCAGGTCCTCATGCTTGCACAGAAAGCACTGTAGTCCGGAGCCATCTCCCCAGCCTTCTGTTTGATTTCTCCAGCGCTTTCTCCACAAGGTCTGTTTGACATACACTGGGCATCCATTAAATGTTTCTTGAATGACTCAGTCTCTTGGGGCATGAGCCAGTTACTTGGAAAACATTTGTAAGAAGAGTAAGCAGAGGGTGGCTCTGAAGGTTGATATTGGCTGCAAGTTTCCATTCTGTGGGCTGAGGGCCTGGACCGAATAAAAAGGAGAAAGCGAGGTAAACACGAACATTCCTTACTCCCAGCTTCCTGGCAGTAGCTGCAAGGTGATCAGTTACCTCAGGCTGCTCTGGCTCGCGCCTTTGCACCATGACCAACTGCATCTCTCAAACTGTAAGCCTAAATAACCTTTCTCTTTTAAATTGTGTCTTGTCAGGAGTTTGGTGGCAGTCAGAATGAAAGAACCTACCACAATGGGCTAGCAAAGAGAAACTATGAAGTTCTGATCCATAACTTTCTACTTTCTTATTCTGATTCCCAATAGGTCCCAGACACGGAACTCCTTCTCTGTCTTTGAATATGGCCATGTCTGTCCATAATATTATCCACTTGATCCTTCAGCATTCCTTAACTTGAACTAGCCTGAGAGGAGAAACAGAAAGAGACACTAGAAAAGGACCAGGCAGGCAGCTCCTAGAGGGCCAGGCAGGCCTCTGTAAATCCTGTGACTTCTGGTCTGTTTGAAATTCAAGGCCATCAAGCAGATTCCACCAGAGAAGGGACATGCTGGTTTTCTTTCAGAAGCTCCCTCTGACTGCTCTACAGAGAAGAAAGCAATGTGTCTATCAGGGATCCAGAGGGTAATACTTACTATGGAGGGGAACAGAGAGAGGAGATTAAAGATCTGTCTCCCTCAGCTGTGGCAGCTGTGCCCGTAGCGAGGCAGCAAGCTAGGGATTCACTTAAGAGCTGATGATGCATTCATGAGTCCCAGGGCTGGAATTCCTGTTCCAAGCAAGAGGGCCAATTCCTTCTTCAGAAGTTCTAGTCTTTGGCCTTTATCTGGTTGGCTATCACTTACCTAATCTGTCTACTCAGTCTACTGATTTAAATCTCAATTATGCCCCTTTTAAATGCCTGATATTTAACCGCAGCGGTGGAGGACAATAGCCTAGCCACGTTGTCAAGTTGAAACAAATGTTCCTTGACCATCAGTGGGTAGGGTAGCCTCAAGAAGGGAGTGAGGAGTCCGTTAGGATAATCCAGATGTGCAACAGCAGCATTTTAGACCGCAGAGGTAAGCAGTCTAAAACTGCACACTGTTGGTTTTGCTGACCAAGTTGACAGTAAGTAAGGTGTATGTGTGAGTTATGTATGTTTTGTGTGTATGGTATGTATGTATATGGTGTGTGTGTGTGTGTTGTGTGTGTGGTGTGCGAGTTTTGTGTGCTGTGTGTAGGTGTGTGTGTGGTGTCTGTATGGGTGTGTGGTGTGTATGTGTGTAGTGTACGTGTGTAGTATATATGTGTGTGTGGTGTGTAAATGGGTGTACTGTAGATGTTGTGTGTGTGCAAAGCAAGGCTCGAGAACTATTTGCCTGAGCAACAGGAAGACAGTTTTCACCGACTAAACTGGGATGTATTTTAGAGGAGCAGTTTGTGGGGAGAAGGATGAGAATGCAGGTCTCTGTTGTATGTGATCGTTGAGATGCCCCACAGACACTCAGCAGATGGCCGGACAGTGAGATGTGTAGTCTGGAGTTTAGAGAGAGGTTGGGATTGGCTAGAGAAAGCAGCAGCTTCTCAACATGGCTGCAGTATTAAGCCAGGAGACCTTTGGCTTCCACCGAAGCTGGTTGGGGAGAGAAATGGGCTCAAGGGCTTGCCTGGAGAGACCCAGAGAATGAGACTGTCAGCTTCAAAGTATTTCACAGTCAATAAGTTTAAACTGTTCATCCACATGAGCAAAGGAGTAGACGCCCTAGACAGAATGGAGTGTTTTAAAGAAAAGAGCAGCAGATTTTAAGCCCGCAAAGAGAAAGTTTAACCATGAAAAGAGTTAGGGTTTTGTTGCTTTGTTATTTGCATGGAAAGAGAATCCTCTCTATAGCAAGGGAAGCATGGCTAGAAAGGATTAAAGAGCCATCAAAACAATAAACTGTGGGTTCTGATGAGGCTTAGTGGGTTATGGATGTCTTCAATGCCTGGTTTTACCTAATCCGTAAGTCCCAAATGGGCTTTCTTGACAACTTTCTTTCCCATGGAAAGCTCTCTTCCAGACCATTCTGGAAGTTTTCCGATGGTGGTGATCCTAAGAACCACTTGTGTGCTTCCCATGAGCCTGAAAGAAAATTCTCTTGAAGAAAGGAGTTAAGCAAAGGAGGGGGCTGATCACCACCCTAGGAAAGCTTCCGGAATGGTCTAGAAGAAACCCATAAAGGAGCTGGGTGGGTTAGCATAAAGCCTTGGGGGCCACCTTGGCAGAGGGGGGCCAAGGTGTGCTGCTCAGAGGGCACGCCATGCAACAGGCCTAGTGGAAGAAGTTTACTGGGGGAGTGGGGCCGTGAGACAGACAGACAGACAGACAGAGAGAATGAGAGAGACAGACAGGCAGACAGGGACTGGAAGACAGAGAGAATGAGAGAGAGAGACAGGCAGACAGACAGACAGGCAGACTGGAAGACAGAGAGAATGAGAGAGAGAGACAGGCAGACAGACAGGCAGGCAGACAGACTGGAAGACAGAGAGAATGAGAGAGAGACAGACAGACAGACAGGCAGGCAGACTGGAAGACAGAGAGAATGAGAGAGAGAGACAGGCAGACAGACAGACTGGAAGACAGAGAGAATGAGAGAGAGAGACAGACAGGCAGACAGACTGGAAGACAGAGAGAATGAGAGAGAGAGACAGACAGACAGACAGGCAGGCAGACTGGAAGACAGAGAGAATGAGAGAGAGACAGACAGACAGACAGGCAGGCAGACAGACTGGAAGACAGAGAGAATGAGAGAGACAGACAGACAGACAGGCAGGCAGACAGACTGGAAGACAGAGAGAATGAGAGAGAGAGAGAGACAGACAGACAGGCAGGCAGACAGGGACTGGAAGACAGAAAGAATGAGAGAGAGAGAGAGGGAGAAAGAGAGAGAGAGTGCTATAAAGTCCAGAGAGACTTTTAAAGGGTACCTGTGGTGCATAAGAAAATATGCAACTCTATGCACAGAAATGCAGGGCACCTGGCAGAAGCAAGCGATGACAGAAGCTGCTGGCACTGAGTCGCTAAAAGGCAGGCTGGCAGGCGCCTGAATTACACACGCAGGAGCTCCCAGGCTAACAGTAGCAGGACTGGGGTCTAGGGGGCACACGGGACAGTGACACTGCCTAGGCAGGGATTGTGGCAAACTGGTCACAGGAATGTGAGAAAGTGTCAAACCTGAAAACTGAGGTGAGAAAGAGCAAATCCGCAATGGCCTAACTGAAGCAAGCTTTCTTTTGGGGGTGCTCTGAGGATGGGCTGTCTGGCTATCTCACCCCAAGTTGGAATTTTAGAGAGCAGCCCCGGATGTGAGGAAGACAAGGTTTTTAAATTGCACAGGGGTACTGGGACACCAAATGAGGAATTTGGCTGGTAAAATAGGTGGAGTTACAGGAGCAGAACATACAAGCATAACAAGTTAGTCAACGACCTCTTGAATCCAGGATATTCCTCGAACAAGTAGCACAGAACCATTGTAGTTAAGGTTAAAGGTTACAGGTGGGGTATAGCTCAATCCTTGAGAAACAGAGGTTTAATCACAAACAGGGATGAACCTACTTTATCTTTACCATAAGGTGTCTTTTAAGCCTGAGGTGAAGGCAGGCTGGTTCTTCAAAGTGACCATCTTTCCACTAATTCAGCGTGACTAGAAGAGGTATCCGGAGCCCTTTTTCAGAGGAAGACATCTAAACTTAGGGTGTGACACGCTACTATGTAGCTTCTGAGAGATGCAGCCAGACACTCGAACCCAGACCCTCTTTCCCAGGCTGCTTGCCTTCTCCTCTGTCCCTTCTGTGTCCTGCTTAGCCTTATTTCAGAGAAGATCTGAGAGAAGGGCAGAGAAAGAACACAGTGATAATGAAAGAAAACAATACATGTAAAAGCACATTGAAGACTGTAGCACCACACAGATGCCAGGAAGCATTGTCATTAAATGTGGAAATGGCTTATTGAATTATCCTCTCCCTACAATGGTGAATCATTTAAAATTTCCATCTTTCCCAAGACTGACTATTGAAAGAGGGCACGTAGGGATTTCTGCTCAACGGGAACGTTCAGACTGAAGCATGGCAAAACAAGATTGCAAAGAAGTCAGACACCCACCTCTCCCAGAAGCAAGCTGATGCGTCAAAGCCAGTTCCACCAAGGTGGCTCTGTTTGCCTTGTTTGTTGCTTTGGGGGCAGTCTGACTTGGGACCAGCACACCTAGTAAAGAGGTAGAAGAAAACCAGGAATCATTGAGATGAATAATTTGCCTCACAACTGAAGAACTAACTGGGGGTCATGTGTGAAAGGAAGAAAACAACATTATCCCAAAGGAAAAGCTGACAGTCAGAGAAAGCTGGCTTCCTGCCCTGCTCCCTTCCCCAGTGAGCTAAAGGGAAGCAGCAGCACAGAGCTCTATCAAAGACGTTTAAACGAGAAAGCAGGTCACTCATCCTCCAGCTGCTCAGGGCCTCCTCCTGCGGAAGCAGGCACGTTTACCAGGCAAATGTGTTTGTGAGGGGTTATTTGAATGTGGACCCTGTGTTTAGCTTGCCTGGCCCTCATAGAGGAAAATCTTTCTTAAGAAAAGCTGGAAACTGTAGGACCATGTAATGTTGTTGGATTCGCTCTCCTTTCTTATTTTACGAGCAAGCAATGATGGCCAACCAGTGGTAAGATGACTTGAGGGACACATGGGTTGTGACAAAGCTGGAATGGAGCTGGGTCTTTTAAGGCTCAGTCTAGGCCACCATCCTGAGAATGTCCTAGAAAATGATTGGCACTAGATACTTTGTGATAACATCCACCTACAGAAGAACATGAGAATTGGTGTGTCAATACATGGGATCGAATGTAAAGACGACACTGATACCATCTCACACATTGCAATCTGAAGCCACGCTAGGCAGTAACTAAATTTTAAATTGCTCATCTTTTGCACGTGTGTATTGGTGAGTGTGTGTGTGGAACCATGGTCACACGGCTGCAGTGTCTGCAGAGACCAGCCTCGGGTGCCATTCCTCAGGTGTTGTCCATTTTATTTTTAATGTCTTTAAAGTTTGGTGTTTTGTTTTGTTTTTCATGACAAGGTTTCTCTGTGTAGCCATGACTGCCAAGGCTGGCCTTGAACTCACAGAGATCCACCTGCCTCTGCCTCCTGAGTGCTGGGATTGAAGGTGTGTGCCACCACCACCCAGCTAAATTTTGATTTTTTTTTTAATTCGGTGTAATTTTTTTATGTACATGAGTATGTCTGTGCATCACATGTGTTTGCTGCCCACAGAAGTCAAACATAACAAACAAACAAACAAACAAAAAACAGATCCCTTGGAACTGGAGTTACCAAAGGTGTGAGCCACAGTGTGGGTACTGGGAAGTGAGCCTGGGCCCCTGGAGGAGCAGCAAGTACTCTTCACTGCCAGCCCACCTCTCCAAGCTTCACCCTTCAGTTCTAGATGACAATCTCTCCCTGGTCTGGAGCTCACTGAGTAGGGCAGGATGACGAGGCCAGCTCTGCCTCCCCAACTCCCCAATGCTGTGACTTAAAAAAAAAAAAAAAAAAAAAAAAAAAAAAGATTGCAACCACACCCAGGATTTTTGTTTGTTTGATTTTGGTTTTTTTTTTTTTTTTTGAGGGGGGGGACTCTGAGAGTTGAGTTCAGGTCCTTGAGCTTGCAAGGCAAGCACTGGCCTGACTGAGCTCTCTCCTCAGCTTGTGTTAGGAATTGTTGAAGATTTAGACCCTTTCCATATTTTCCCCATTACACACCACACATTTCAGTGACAAATTGTGCCATTTCTTCTTGGCCCAAGGTTTATGATGATCTTCAAAGGAAAGCAATGATATCATGTAACTGGAACATTCGGTAAGAATGGGAATCAGATGGACGGAGGCTCCTGAGCTCTCCAGCTACACACATTTGTGTGCGCAGCTGTTACATCCCATCTGTTTCCTGTCCTTCTGCTCCCAGCCTGCTGAGCCATGCCAAAGGACGTCATGTCCCCAGGCATGCTGATGCTCCTACGAATCCAGACGCTCCAAGTCAGCTAGCTCTTAACATCCAGAGATATTTGGGTCACTCCCTGTCAGAGCAGCCAAAAGTCCTTCCAGTCCCTTGTCCTCTAGCTCTCTTCCACTTCTCAGGCCCCCGTCCATAGCATGATGTACCGTCGAGTTCAGTCCCTGGAAAGGAAATCGACGTCATTCATTGTGGCTTAACAACGCCCCCTTCTTCACCTACCACCTCAGACCGCTTTTCAAAGGTGGGAATGCTATTTTCCTTCCCTTCAGTCTTCTTTTTTTTAACCTTTGAGAACTTTTCCCAGACACTCCTCCATCAGCCACCAACTCTCTTCTCCACTTCTGTTTTCTCTTCTCCTCTTTCCAGCTTCTCTTGCCCAGAAAAACACCTAACTTTCTCTTAAACTTAGAAAAGAATCTTTTAGCCAGTTCCTCAGTTAAACTGTCTCTGCCTTTTGTTTTATTGGAAGTTTGCTTGCTGACCTATATTCCCCAAGTCTTTAATCTGTGTTTCTCTCAATTTTATTTTAATGGTCTTCTGATATCACATGTACAGGAATTTTTTTAAAAAAATCAAAATTTGATCTGCCACAGTCAGAGAAGTTGCCTCTTGCATCAGCAGCCCTCAAAACAGAGAGGCATAACTAGTCAACATGGTGATAAAGAGACTGAGTGCTCAGCTCTAAGTCAGACGTCTTTACTAATGCTATTCCTGCCCCTCCCAGGCCCAGGGAACATTGTGGAGGAGGGGGTGGAAAGGATGTAAGAATTAAAGGGTGGGAAGAAGTGATGTGAAATGTTGTCCTCTGGCTACCAAACTCCTAAACTCACAGCAGATGTGGCTCCCTGCACAAGATCAAGCTGACCTGATCAACCAAGATCAGGCACAGGTGGGGGGGAGGGCTCTTTAGGCCCCACCCCTTACTGAGGAGCCTCTGGCAATTGATAGCTGCAAGGGAAGGGAGAGTCACTTATTTTGAGGGTGTGGTCACTGGTAGGTTTTCCATCCCCAGTGGATGGACCCACAGTCACACACATATAGATAGTATTATTTGAACTTAGTGGGGAAGAAGGAGAGGAAGATAATGAAGTTAGGAGAGAGAGAAGTATTAGGGGGACATAGAAGAATTCTGGATGGATATGATCATGTTTCATGTGAGAAATGATATATACATGTGGGGAAATTCTCAAGAACAAAGAAAAAGTATATAATAATTACATAATAAATTTAAGTTTACATATAAATATCTAAATGAACTCTGATAAAAAGAATTTTGCTCATTACACTTAATGACCTGTTGTTAGTTTTCAGTCTTTTCTGACCTTGCCATAGAGTTTTACTCACTCAAGAAATAATCAATAAACACCTACGTTGGCAGAGTTCTGAACTGAGTCCTGTGGGGAATAAAGGTAAATGATAGACAGCCAAGAGCTTAAAACTGGGAGTAGGAATGAGTGAGCTTTGCTTACTGTCCCAGCAATGTGGTTATATGATTTAACCATACTCTACACATGCTGTACACGTGTCTACGCACCCGAGTTAGCCTGCTTAGGGAAGAGATCTCAGCTTCTGTCCCCAGCTGTGCCCAAGTGGCTCCTGTAAACTCTTGCTGTAGTCAACCTATAAGATGGCCCCGTGACTCACCACCGAGGGGTCATGGCCCGTGTCATCCCTTCCCATAGGGCTTGCCTGAGCAACTGATAGGACATTAAAGAAATGATTGTAGTGACCTTTGAGGCTAGGTCATAAAAGACATTATGGTTTGGTCTTGCTAGCTCTTGGATCACTCTAGGGTGGCTAGCTGACTTTAAGGACAGACCTATAACAGAAGATTCCTGACAAAACCCAAGACAGCCATCGTGGCACTGGGTCCTCCATCCTGTCCACACCTTCTGATGACTGCCACTTTAGCTGACATCCTGACTGCAATAAGAGAGCTTGAGTGAGAAGGCCCCAGCTCAACTCTCAAATTCTTTTTTTTTTAATTTATTTTTAAATTAATTACAATTTATTCATTTTGTATCCCAGTTGTAGCCCTCTAACTTGTCCTCTCCCAATCCCACCATTCCTCCCTCTTCTCCTCCCCTACCCCTCCCTGAGTCCACTGATAGGGAAGGTCCTCCTCCCCTTCTATCTGATCCTAGCCTATCAGGTCTCATCAGGACTGTCTGCATTGTCTTCCTCTGTGGCCTGGCAAAGCTTACCCCTCAGGGGAAGGTGATCAGAGAGCCAGCCACTGAGTTCATGTCAGAGAAAGCCCTGTTCCCATTACTAGGGAACCCACTTGGACACTGAGCTTCCATGGGCTACATCTATGCAGGGGTTCTGGGTTATCTCCATGCATGGTCCTTGGTTGGAGTATCAGTCTCAGAAAAGACCCCTGTGCCCAGATTTTTTGGTTCTGTTGCTCTTCTACTAGAGCTCCAGTCCTCTCCAGGTCTTTCTATCTCCCCCTTCTTTCATAAGATTCCCTGCACTCTGCCCAAAGTTTAACTATGAGCCTCAGCATCTGCTTTGATACTCTGCTGGGTAGAGTCTGTCAGAGGCCCTCTAAGGTAGGTTCCTGTCCTGGTCCCTGTTTTCTCTATCTTCTGATGTCTATTTCATTTTCCTTTCTGAATGAGGATTGAGCATCTTATCCAGGGTCCTTCTTCTTGCTTAGCTTCTTTAGGTATATAGATTTTAGTATATTTATCCTATAATATATTTCTAAAATGCACTTATAAGTGAGTACATACCATATGTGTCTTTCTGCTTCTGGGATACATTACTCAGGCTGATCTTTTCTAGTTCCCACCATTTGCCTGCAAATATCATGATTTCCTTGTTTGTTTGTTTTAACCTTTATTAATTATACTTTATTCACTTTGTATCCCCCCATAAATCCCTCTCTCCTCCCCTCCTAATCCCACCTTCCCTTCCCCTTCTTCTCACATGCCCCTCCCCAAGTCCACTGATAGGGGAGGTCCCCCTCTCCTTCCTTCTGATCTTAGTCTATCAGATCTCATCAGGAGTGGCTGCATTGTCTTCCTCTGTGGCCTGGTAAGGCTGCTCCCCACTCAGGGGGAGGTGATCAAAGAGCAGGCCAATCAGTTCATGTCAGAGGCAGTCCCTTTTCCCATACTATGGAACCCACTCAGACAGTGAACTGCCATGGGCTACATCTGTGCAGAGGTTCTAGGTTATCTCCATGCATGGTACTTGGTTGGAGTATGAGTCTCTGGAAAGACCCCTGTGCTCAAATCTTTTGGTTCTGTTGCTCTCCTTGTGGACCTCCTGTCCTCTCCAGATCTTACTATTTCCCACTTCTTTCATAAGATTCCCTGCACTCTGCCCAACAGTTGGCCATAAGTCTCAGCATCTGCTTTGATAGTCTGCAGGGCAGAGCTTTTCAGAGGCCCTCTGTGGGAGGCTCCTAACTTGTTTCCTGTTTTCTTCTCCTTCTGATGTCCATCCTCTTTGCCTTTCGGGATGGGGATTGAGCATTTTAGCCAGAGTCCTCCCTCTTGATTAGTTTCTTTAGATGTACAGATTGATTTCCTTGTTTTTAATTGCTGAGTAGTATTCCATTGTGTAAATTTACCACAATTTCTGCATCCATTCCTTCGTTGAGGGACATCTGGGTTGTTTCCAGATACTGGCTATTACAAATAAAGCTGCTACAAACATGGTTGAGCAAATGTCCTTGTTGAATACTTGAGCATATTTTGGATATATGCTTAGGAGTGGTATAGCTGGATCTTGAGGTAGCACTAACAAATTCTTAACCCGCAGAAATGCATAAGATAGCAGCTTCTTGTCTTCAAATATTGTTATGCTTTTAGTACTTTATCGAACAATAGATCACTAATACAAATTTTGGTAACTAGAGCACAACAGTGTTTCCCTAACAAAATTCTAACATACAGGGATGGCTTTGGAGCTCGGAAGTGGGCAGAAGTAGCAAAAGGAAACTGTCAGACAAGCCTGAGACTCCTGAAGGCCCAGTAGAAGCTTAGGGGTCTTGAGGAGGCAGAAAGTTTAAGGGAAATGATGGAAAACTCGGAGGGCCTGAACCCTTCCCAGGAAGTGGCGGTAGTTCTGTAGGGTTCTGCAAAGTACAAAATGCGCTAGTGAAGCTGCTCATTTGCCTGTGAAGGTCAGAGGACGACCTCTGGGGGTTGCTTCTCTCCTTCCAGCCTGTGTGTTCCTGGGGATCAAACTCAGGCTGTCAGCCTTGCTGTCCAGTGCCTTTACCCACATAGCCATCTCACCTGCCCCCATTGCTGTCTTGTCCCCAGCTGAATCCCACCTGAAGTACTCCTGAAATTCCTCTTGCTACACAAGACAATAGATGTTTCTTTTATTCTGGGCCATGAAGTTTGGAGGCCCATCCTTTAATCTGATAGTAGATAACTGATGAAAGGGTTAGGCTAACTTTGTAACCTATATGTCCTCTAAAGCCTATAGTTTTGAGTTTTAGGTCCAGGTTAAGCTAAAGCCTCTTAGTACCTTTCCAGAGAGTGAAGGAATGTGACCCTATCTGTGAGGACAGATATAAAAAAAGGGCAAGCAAGCAATGACCTTCACTCAGCAAAAGAACGACCAGACCCTTGTCCTTGAGATAGCGTTTCTTAGCAATAAACCTAGACTTCTTCTGAGTAGCTTTTGACCTCCAGCCAAGAGCCCGCAGCCCTAATCTTCAAGGATGAGCTAACCACCCCCACCTTCAATTGCAGCTGCATCCACACTTGGCAGGACTGGCCAAGCTTGAGCACCTAAGACTAACCAATTATCTTACTTTATAGCTTCCTCATCCAATCCTAAATTGCCAAAACTAGAACTTCAAATCTCCCGCAATTTTTCTTTTAAAAACCTAAAGGCCTTTGTCTCCCAGTGCCACTCTTTGCTGACCAGCAGGGGTGACCCCGTTGTACAATGGTTAATAAACCTCTTGCTTTTGCAACGAGTCTTGGTCTGGGGGAGTTTCTGGGAAGGGCGCGATTGAACTCCTGAGCTGTGAGACCCCAGGTCTTACATTTTTGGTGCGTTTGGCCGGGAAAGGGCGTGCCCCTTCCCCAACCCTCATCAGACTGAACTCAGAGGTCAAGCTCAGAACAGGTTAGTCTGTTTCTGTCTTACCAATCTGTTTCTTGTCAGAGATGGCTGCCATGAGGCAGCCTCTCAATTAGATTTCTGTGGCACCAATCTGTTTCAGTTTAGGCGCCTATCTGGACCTTTTTGGTCATCTGATCAGTCATTGCGATTGACAGACGTGTCAGAATATCGCTTGACTGGGAACTGGGGGACGCCCCAAGTACTCCCATTTCAGGAGTACTTCAGGTGGGATTCAGATCTGAGACGGTCCTCCTCCCATTTGATTTTTGTAGAGAACGACAGCCACCAGGCAGCCATTCTATCAGAGCACTGTGGTACCACTCACAAGGGTGTCCTTGTTTGATTACTTGCCTGATTCTTTGTGTTTCTGTTGTTGTTGCCTCTCTGACTCTTTTAACAGGGAGATGGTCTAGCTTGAGAGCATCTGTAAAAGGGGTTCGAGTCCCCTGAGTGGTTCGAGGCCACTTGCCTGGAACGGTTTCATTAAGGCAGACAGACATGTCATTAATGCCAAGTCCCTGGGACATCCTGTAGGACACTCAGCTTGCCCCTTTCTGTGAACAGGGAGGAGCAGAGAGATTCTGCTCCCCCAGCAATTTAAATCCTGTGTTTCTCATGTATGTATGTATTTTTCTGTGTCTGTTTCTTTGTAGACTTGGACTGATGAAAATTCAGACAGAGGATAGTTAAAATTAGAACTAGTTCTCGGCCCGGGAGTGCACATGGCTGCATGGCAGGACACCAAGCAGTGTGCTCTCCCTCCCGAGGGAACCAAGGAGGGAATGCTTTTGGGTGGCTGGGGAGACGTGTGGAGCTGGGGCTGGAGCTTGGGCAGGCGGTGCTCAGGCACTTGAGCGTCTATGGAATAACAATGCACACCCAGCAGGGCATGGGCTTGATGTGCCATCCCCTTGTTGCGATGGACAACCAAAGAGCACGGGGGAGGGGAGAGGCCCAGCCAGGAAGCAGGTTCAGGACCTGCGGGGGAGGTAAGCTACAGTAGAGCTCACAAGGGAGCCAAGGGAGTAGGCAAGGTTCATGGGCTTGCTGGGTGGAAGTCCTTAGACATGGCTAGGCGGGGATTGGCACCGCAGCTGCTCCATGATAGGAGCTGCTCTGGCTGCCGAGAGTGAGGAAAAACTCCTCCCCCTTGCCTTCATGCCTGCTTAGCAGGGAAGTGAGCAGCAAGAGCTCACCACGCCCTCTTGCTCCTCTCTTCCCTCCTCCCACCTAGGGGGGCTTGCAACTTACAGATCAAACAGTAATTTAGAAAAAAAACTGCACTTGCTGTAATGTTTAGAATTGAAGCTGAGTCTGTCTGTTTAAATATATGGCCATTATACGATTGTTTTCAACTGGTCTTAAATGGTTGATATGATAAAAAAATAATTGGGTATGTTTTAAGGTTAAATTCAAATTCTTGTTTTAAACACGTATATGTGCCTATGTGTTTGTAGGGTCTACACAGACATATGTTTAAATAACAACAATGTAAATTGCCACATGGTGTGGCTCAGAAAAAAAACAAAGGTTGCAAAATCTCTGAGTCAAAATGATTTTATTTCCTTTTAGGATAAGAAGAAAGTCTTATTCTAAGTTGATATTGGTTCTGAAGAATGGGTTGTTTTCACTGATAAATTTTGGTCTTAAAATATGGTTTCGACTTTTAAAATTATGGTTATGCTTTGTAAATTCACTCCTAAAAAAGATACTTTGCTTTGATATTGCAGGGACGAGTTTTAAAAATTGTTTAGATGTTTAAGAGGATAAAACATTTACAGTTTATCAGATTTTTTAAGCAATAACTCTTGGGCAGTCTAACAACGAACTTAAAACAGTTTCCCAACCCTTGGGAAAAAAAAATTAATTAATGAGAGTTTTCCTGTTGTCTAAAAAGAGAGAGAGAGTAAGCAAGAGATATTAAAAAAAAAAATAGCTTGTCTAAAGCAAAAATGTCGGTTAAGCCAGAAAAAGAAAGCTAAAATCCTGAAGGTATATAGAATGTTGCAAAAGGTTAGTGGATGTATTATAAAAAGCCAAAGAGTTAATATGATTTTAAAAAAAAAAACTGTATTTAAATATGTTATAATTCATTTAAAAGGCTGGTGATTCTTCATTGCAAAATGTTTTTTTATGCTCTTTTAAGGGGAAAAAAATTCTGGCTGATAGGTTTGGTATGGCTAAAATAATTCATACAGTTTAAAAGTGTTCTGTACTGTTCTGTTATACAGTTGGTTCTAAAACTTATTTGATCACTATGCTAAAACTTTTGGTTGTGGGGGATTATGGATGCTCCACAGTGTTTGCTGTGTCATCAACAGCACCTAATGGCTATGTTTGGTATTGTCAGTCACAGCCTGTGCTAACACATGGCTAGCTGCCATGATGGTTCAGGGATAGAGAGCACGTGAAGCTGTAGTTTTGCTGCCATATTTGTTTAGGACTTCCAGCTGAGTTCAGTTACATGTGACCAGCCGCCATGCTGGTCTGGAGATAAAGAGGGTGGAGACATGAGTTTACCACCATTTTGTTTAGGTCTCTCAGTTATGTTCAGTCCTCTGATTAGTGTTAAGTGCAAAGCTTTTTACTGTTCAATTTTAATACAAAGTGGTAGGATCAGCAAGATTTGCTAGCCCCTCTATAAACTGTATCTAATTAAAATGTTTGCTTTGATTTTAGTTCAAAAAGAGCAGACTTAAAGCTACACTAACGACTGCAGTTGGTTAAGGTGTTGGGCTTTACCTAGTGTCTTTGTATAGGTTTTTTTTTAAGGTTAAGCCTAGAATGGGTAACTATAAAGTTTGCCTATTTGTCTTAAAATATATAGTTCTAAAACATACATGTCAAAAATATGCTGGAACTAGATTAAATAGCATCCTGTTTTATAGGACACAGTTTAAAACAGATGATAAAAACAAAGAGTAACTCAGATATGCTGGCCCTCAAGCTTATCAGAGATCTGATGAATAGGCACTTTAACATATGTAAGTTTATTGTGGCAGAAAGTCCCAAAATCCTGGCAGTAGCTCCCCAAGGTCTCCGAGAAGATTTGGACAATGACAGTTGACTGCAACTCTGGATTGTGGTATGCTAACCACTGGGCAATACTGCCCCAACTGGCCCACTGCTAGGGCCCAGCCTAAACTGTGGACAAAGCCGGGGATACCTGAAGAGCCATTGTCTCACATTGTGAGAGGCAAGATGAGGTCAATCTCTCCTGTTCCTCTTTCCACAGCAGCAGTTTCTCATCCTCTATGCCTGATGGCTGGACTGCCTCTGCTCAGAAAGCCAGGAGACCACAGGAGCAAGGGACACTGCCTAGGTGATGGACTAACTAGTCATCTCTGTCATTTTGATTGGTACATTTACTTAGCTCATAATTTATCCTTCTCAGGTCTCTGATCACATTGACAGCTACGCTGAAAGGCTAGGCTTAGTTAAGAGTAACTTGGCAGCTAAAGAGCAGACAGTTAGGTTCACTATCAGCTCATTGGACAGTTCATTAGTTAGTTAAAACTACTGGGTACTATATCTTTTATATAAAAGAAAAAAAAAAACAGGTTTGCCCTGCTCACAGGCTTTACATCAGTTGCCAATGTCTTATAATAATAGTTAAATAAAAAAAATAAAGTTTATATAGGGTCTGAGGATATAGGAGTTCAGGTTATAAAAATCTAAAAAATGTTGGTCTACATACTGATCAAAGTGTCAATTTAATGGACGTCAGGTTAACACTTAAGTAAAAAAAAAAAGTACAAACAGTTTCTCACACAGGCAATTTTACTTAGCCAAAATATAGGAGGGTTTACTCAAGGTTGCACAGAGCCTGCTGTCTGGTTACTATGGTTGCAGGGAGTTTCTCAGGGAAAGAGCAGTCCGCTGTAAGACCACCAAGGTCAGTCTGTGAGAGACTGGACTTTGAAAAATAGCCAAGAGGCTGAGTTCCACTGCTCAGATGCCGTTAACTCCAAAAAGGCTGCCACATGGACACACTTAAGTTGTTTATAAAAGATATAAAACAAACAGCTGACTGGTAACAATTCTGTTGGATATAGTTTTTATCTGTTACTCTCAAAATGTTGCTGTATTAGATTTGCTGATATGTTACTTTTCTGAGTTTTTATGTATGTATATATATATATATATATATATATATTTCCTTTTGTGTACCAAAAATTCATATAAGTTTATAAAAATCAAAAGGTCATGAGACCTAGATCTGGCATAGCTCAAATGGATCCCAGAAAAGTTTTTCCCTGCTGTTGGGATTCCTCACTTTTTCCATTTAACAGACAAATTTTAACTTCTGTCTCTATTCTGAATTTGTCTCAGCAGATTTTCACCTGGTTGACTCTGGGCTGCAAACTAAAATCTGGACTTGTTGGAAGCTGACATGACTGCTCCCTGTCTCTTCAGTTGGATCAACTAACCAGAGACTGTTAAGGACTGCCTCATTGACCAGCCTTTGACTGGCTCCTAGTAATCTTTACCCATGTACTCTCCCCAACTTTTGACCAGCATTTCAGCCTCTTTTAAACTGAGATTTCAACGATCCAATCATCAGCATGAAGAAATTCCAGAAGACGGATCATCGGCCCATTGTCCCATTCTACAGGCTGAAATGTTGAGTCAAAAGAAAAAAAGAAAATTTTTTTCTTAAGAGAAAATTCTCACTCTGCAGCTGCTTCATGATTGAAGCAGTTACAAGGAGAAGGGGGAAATGAAAGGGTTAGGCTAACTTTGTAATCTATATGTCTTCTAAAGCCTATAGTTTTGAGTTTTAGGTCCAGGTTAAGCTAAAGCCTCTTAGTACCTTTCCAGAGAGTGAAGGAATGTGACCCTATCTGTGAGGACAGATATAAAAAAAGGGCAAGCAAGCAATGACCTTCACTCAGCAAAAGAATGACCAGACCCTTGTCCTTGAGATAGTGTTTCTTAGCAATAAACCTAGACTTCTTCTGAGTAGCTTTTGACCTCCAGCCAAGAGCCCGCAGCCCTAATCTTCAAGGATGAGCTAACCACCCCCACCTTCAATTGCAGCTGCATCCACACTTGGCAGGACTGGCCAAGCTTGAGCACCTAAGACTAACCAATTATCTTACTTTATAGCTTCCTCATCCAATCCTAAATTGCCAAAACTAGAACTTCAAATCTCCCGCAATTTTTCTTTTAAAAACCTAAAGGCCTTTGTCTCCCGGTGCCACTCTTTGCTGACCAGCAGGGGTGACCCCATTGTGCAATGGTTAATAAACCTCTTGCTTTTGCAACGAGTCTTGGTCTGGGGGAGTTTCTGGAAAGGGCGCGATTGAACTCCTGAGCTGTGAGGCCCCAGGTCTTACACTGATACAATATTTGATAAGTATTTGTTAATGCTGTAAAGAAATAATATATCAGGAAGGAACCAAGTCCTCAGTGAGCTCAATAATTAAGACCCCTGAAGCCCCTTCAAGTATATACTTTCTTGGGCCCCTGACAGGGAGAAAAGTTGATTCTTTTTTTTTTTTCTTTTTTTTTCAATTTTAATTTAATTTTATTTTTAATTATACTTTATTTACTTTGTTTCCCCCCTCTAGTTCCCTCCCTCCTCCCCTCCCAATCCCTCCCTTTCTCCCTCTTCTCCATGCATGCCTCTCCCCAAGTCCACTGATAGGGGAGGGCTTCTTTTGTTTCCTTCTGATCCTAGTCTGTTAGGTCTCATCAGGACTGGCTGCATTGTCTTCCTCTGTGGCCTGGTAAGGCTGCTCCCCACTCAGGGGGAGGTGATCAAAGAGCAGGCCAATCAGTTCATGTCAGAGGCAGTCCCTCTTCCCATTACTAGGGCACCCACTCAGACACTGAACTGCCATGGGCTACATCTGTGCAGGGGTTCTAGGTTATTTCCATGCATGGTACTTGGTTGGAGTATGAGTCTCTGGAAAGACCCCTGTGCTCAATTTTTTTGGTTCTGTTGCTCTCCTTATGGACCTCCTGTCCTCTCCAGATCTTACTATTTCCCATTTCTTTCATAAGATTCCCTGCATTCTACCGAAAGTTTGACCATAAGTCTCAGCATCTGCTTTGATAGTCTGCAGGGCAGAGCCTTTCACAGGCCCTCTGTGGGAGGCTCCTAACTTGTTTCCTGTTTGCTTCTTCTTCTGATGTCCATCCTCTTTGCCTTTCGGGATGGGGATTGAGTATTTTAGTCAGAGTCCTCCCTCTAGATTAGTTTCTTTAGGTGTACAGATTTTAGTAGGTTTATCCTATCTTATATGTCTATATGAGTGAGTAGATACCATGTGTGTCTTTCTGCTTCTGGGGTAGCTCACTCAGGATGATCCTTTCCAGTTCCTACCATTTGCATGCAAACTTCATGATTTCCTTGTTTTTCATTGCTGAGTAATATTCCCTAATGAGACCTCATGAAACTGAAAAGCTTCTGTAAAGCAAAGGACACCGTCATCAAAACAAAACGAACGCCTTCAGATGGGGAAAGAATCTTCACCAACCCTCTATCTGACAGAGGGCTAATATAAAGAACTAAAGAAGTTGAAAAGCAACAAATCAAGTAATCCAATTTAAAAATGGGGAACAGAGCTATCCAGAGAATTCTCGATAGAGGAATATCGAATGGCAGAGAAACACTTAAAGAAATGTTCAACATCATTAGCCATCAGGGAAATGCAAATCAAAACAACCCTGAGATTTCACCTTACACCCATAAGAATGGCCAAGATGAAAAACTCAAGTGACAACACATGCTGGAGAGGTTGTGGAGAAAGGGGAACCCTCCTCCACTGCTGGTGGAAATGTAAACTTGTTCAATCACTCTGGAAAGCTATCTGGTGTTTTCTCAAACAACTGGGAATAGTGGACAACTAGGAGTAGCGCTTCCTCAAGATCCAGCCATACCACTCCTAGGCATATATCCAAAAGAGGCTCAAGGACACAATAGGAACATTTGCTCAACCATGTTTGTAGCAGCTTTATTTGTAATAGCCAGAAGCTGGAAACAGCCCAGATGACCCTCAACTGAAGAATGGACACAGAAAAGTTGATTCTTTAATCAACCATATTCTTTCTTCCCTCTTTGTGGGTGTGTCATATAGGTAGAAGACAAACTGAGCTTTTGGGATTCACTGCACTGTCCCACAGTGTAGATGTACGTACCAAGTATGCATGGAGTGGCCAGAAGACGAGCTGTAATCCAGGAGATCGGATCCTGTGAGAGCGAAGACTTACTCCTCACACATCTCCCTCCTTCCCACCCTTTTAGGCCTGACTTGATCTGTGCTGTCAGGGTTTAATTTCCAAAATTATAAGAGAGCAGTCCAAGGGCGAGCACTTCGGCTATCATGTTCTCGTTCGTTTGGATGTGTTCTTTGGAGCAGGAGGGTGGTTAATGCTAAATCCCAAGATGGAGACAGCAAGACAAACAAATCCTGTTTATCAGGCCAGTGCAGTGGGATAGCAGAAAGTCGTCCCCAGTGAAGAAAACTGTCAGGGTGATAAGCTGGATTGCCAATGAGGCCTGTGCTTGCCTCAGACTGCATTCACAAGGCCTGCCTTGTGCTCTCCGGAGAGGCCCAGGCATGCTGGTTATGAGGGAAAATTGGTACCCACAAAGACACGAAAGCATTCTTTTCCTGCTAATCTCAACAGCCTTACTCAAGAACTCTCCCTTAAGCTGAAAAGTCCCAACGCTAGGCTTGTATTTGAGTGCAAGCTAGAAACGCTGCTGAAAATGCTTTCCAAAGGCAGGGGCTCGCCTCTCTTTGGTAACAGGGCAGCTGGAAGTGGCAACCAGGCTAGCCTGGCTTCGGTGCTACCAGCCTTCAAGCATGGCTACTGTTTGTGTCTCCACGCCGGTGTTCTGCTCAGGTTCAAAGCGGTAAGGAAAAGGAAGGGGCAGAGAACAAGGTAGATGTGCATTCTAAAGCTCCTCCCAGCAGTCCCCACCATATCCCATTGGCCAGACCTGGCTGCAGGATGACTTCCTCTCCATAAAGAAATCTAAAGAGGAAAATGGAGAGAACCGTGAGAATCGCTGTGGTCACCTCCTGCCTACCCTGCACACACAGTCACAAGAGGCCCTGTGTCACTCTGTGAATCTGCCTGTTGTGGTTTAAGAACGGCCCTATGGGCTCCTATATTTTGAGTGCTTGGTCCCAAGTTGGTGGGACTGTTTTGGGAAGGATTAGGAGGTCTGGCCTTGTTGGGGCAGGTGTGGCACTGGGAGTGGGCTTTAGAGTTTCAAAAGCCCATGTCAAACCTAGACTCCTTCTGCCTCCAACTTGCTGACAAAATGTGAGCTTTCAGCTACTGCTCCAATGCCATGGCAGCCTGTTCCCGTGCTCCTTGCCATGATGGTCATGGGTCGTCCATTCAGACTGTAAGCAAGCCCCCAATTAAATGCTTTCTTTTCTAAATGACCTTAGTCATGGCATCTCTTCACAGCAATAGAACAGTAACAAAGACAGTAGTGTGCTCTCTCAAACAAAATGACTCTTCATGTATAACGTTCCACTAGACTGTGTGGGGAGGATTAGGATCAAAGCCTACACCCCACCCCTTCATAAAAGAGCAAAACAGTAAGATTTTCCTTTTAGAAGACTGATATCTGGGGAATTTGCTTCACTTGGGGCCGAACCTGCGCTCTCAGCAGTAAAGATGATTATTTTTCTTAATTACAATTGCTTTGCATTCAGTTATGTGAGGCATCAGCGCCCTAATTTAGCTGACGACTCCCCACAATCACTTTAGATTTATTTAGTGCCTAATTTACTTACCATAGCTTTTGCTGCGAACGTTAATCAGAGGTCTAAAAACTTAATAAGCTCAATATTTCAGGGAGAGGGTTGCTCAGAGGAATTCGCCAGGAAAACGATAACAAAGCACGGAGTATGTAGTTCTCAGAACCGACAGGTTACCGACTGATGAATGAAGAAGGCTTGCCCTTCTGTTTCACCGAGGGCTTCTCACAGACCTCACACAGAGCTCTGGCATCGCTAGTTTCTACTGGAAATTTCCCACTAACCCCCCAGCCACAGGTGGGGTGGGAAATCTCTACTGTCCTGTAAATAATAAGTAAAGAACATGTGCCACTCAATGGTTGACATGATCTTGTTCGCCACCGCTTCTGCTGCTGTCCCTCCTGAGAGG
Organism: Meriones unguiculatus; assembly: GCF_030254825.1. Classification (NCBI taxonomy): domain Eukaryota; kingdom Metazoa; phylum Chordata; class Mammalia; order Rodentia; family Muridae; genus Meriones; species Meriones unguiculatus. Next base: position 71,965,503 of record NC_083354.1, on the reverse strand, counting down.
AAGTTTTTATTTGCATGTCTTCACCCACCGTGACTTCTGATGTCAGTGGGGAAAAGTAAAATTGGCAATGATGTGCATTGGGGCTCTCTTTCACAGTCACCAATTAGAGATGACTTCAAACTACAAGATTCATCCTTGTAAAAATTGAAACCAAAGGCTGAAGGATGAAAAATACTTAAAATGCAAATATACGTTCCCATCTGCTATAATTCTGTATGCCTTTCCTTCTGCCCTCATTTCTCAGGATCTAAAAAAGTGCCCTTCCAGAAAGGAGGCCAGGGAACATTTACTGAATGATAAGTGGTATTGACGATGGACGGAAGGATGGGAATAGATAGACTAGAACACATCAGTTGGTCAGCTGCATTAATCTTTCTTCTCTTCCTGTCACAAAACACCTGACAGAAATGACTTCATGGGGGAAAGGTTTGTTTTGTCTCATAGTTTCAGAGACACCTTGGTCCATCATCGCAGGGAAATCCCGCAGCGGGGAGCGACGCAGGAAGATGGCAGCAGGCACAGGCTAGAACCAGGGGCAAGGGCAGGTATAACCTTTAAAAGCTCACCGTCAGCGACCCGCTGCCAGCATCCAGGCCCCACATCCTTCAGAGCTAGTGGAGTGACAATCTGAGAGCCACGGATGAAAACATGAGCCTGTGGGCAACCTCAGGCTCCAGTTCTAACAGCCGGCAGTATGTGCCCTGGACGACGAGGACCTTCGGTTTCTCCCAGGTGGAGAGAGAAGTATGAGAGTGCAGGATTTAAAGGAGCAGGAAAGAAAGTCTAGTTCTCGGGGTGGGAGGAGGAAGGACGAGCCAAGCTTGTAGGCCCTGGCCTGAATGGTCCACAGAATCCAGGAAGATTTCAATCGCTGGCGCTGGGCCAAGAAGAGAAATGGGAGAAGCAGGGCAGCTGGACAGAGTGACAGGCGCCTGGATTCAGGGGCCCCGCCCTCATCCCCAAACCTTTAGGGCCTTAAAATGAGCAAGCAGGTGGCCCTGTTGTGTATGTGTGTATGCATGAATTTAAGTATGTATGTATGTGTGAACATACACGTAAGTGCATTGATAGTGTGCAATTGTGTGTGGGTAAGTGTGTGTGTGTGTGTGTGTGCGCGTGCGCGAGTGTAGGAGAGAGTGTGTGGGCGTGTGTGAGGCACATATGTGGAGGTCAGGGGAAACTTATAGGAGTCGGCTCTCCGCTCTCATCATGAGGCGCTCAGGGCTGGAACTCTGGTAGCCAGACATAGTGACAAATACCTTCTACACACTGAACCATCTCGCCAGCCCTAGAATGGACAATGTGTTTCCTTCTTTTGCTTTTGCTTTTAAAACTATTTGCATGTATGTGTGCTCTGCCTGCCTGTACGTATGTGCGCCAGGTCCACTCAGTGCCTGCAGAGGCCAGAAGACAGCGTCTCCTGTGGAGTTACAGACAGTGTGAGATATAGACGCTGGGAGCAAAACCCAAGCCCTCGCCACAGCAGCGATGTGTGTTCTCAGCCCCACGTCCTCTCTCCAGGCCCCAGATACGTGTTCTCAGCCCCCACGTCCTCTTCTCCAGTGCCTGGGTGCATTCCTTTACAGCAAAACTTCCCTGGGACTGAGCAGCCGGGAGCCATAAATCTGCAAAACGTTTCTTTGTCAGCATTCTGTTGCTGTGGAGAGACATCGTGACCACAACCACTCTTATAAAGGGAACATTTAATCGAGGCTGGCTTACAGTTTCAGAGCTTTGGTGCACCATGGTCCTGGCAGGAAGCATGGCAGGCACGGAGGCAGATGCAGTGCTGGGAGGTGGCTGGGAGCTCTCCATCCGGGACAGGCAGGCACCAAAAACAGAGACGCTTGGCCTGGCTTGAGCATTTGAAATCCCAATGCTCACCCCAAGTGACACACTTTCTCCACCAAGGCCACATCTCCTAAGCCCTGTCAAATAGTGCCACTCCCTGATGACCAAGCATTCAAATCTGTGAGCCCGTGGGGGCCAGGCCTCGTCAAACCACCACACAAACTCACCAGGCACGCCCACTTCGTTAGCTGCAGAGCTGGGAACTTCAGCCCTGAGCCGTCCAGTCTATCAGTTATCCCGGGGGCCCTAGTTAACCCACTAGGCTTTTGCTTCAGTCCCCTACTCGCTTGAGGGTGAGAACCAAGATCACAACCTCGCCTGACATCTCTGCAGAGGCTGTAAAGCACTGCACTCCCTCGAAATTGGTTTCCAGTCACGTTGCAAGCGCAAGCCATGCTTGCCTGCTCTGTGGGGAGAAATGTATCTGTGAGCTCCCTGTGGAGCGCCAGCTACATGGTGACATTGACAATAGCAAAGCCTACCATGAGCCAGCCTGTGCACAATGCAGGGGGAAATGGCAGGCCTGCACTCACCCGCAGGGATCCCCTGTTTTCCTTATCCGGAAGCTGAGAAATACATTGATTTAGGTGGTGATGCTAAAGAGTTGTGGGTGGCTTTTTTCCCTGGCTTTGTCTATTTGGCGTGACACTGACTCTCTCTGATTTATAGCCCTCTATGGGTGTGAGCAATGGCCCATTTTTTGTTTCAATTACAGAAAACAATTTTCCTTCCGACTGAAGAATGGGATGAATCTGTAATGAAATAAATAGTTTTGTGAGACAAACTGATGAAGGCACACTGTTTGATAGGTGACCTCCTTCCACCTCCATAATGTAAATAACCATGTTACCAGAACACATTTATATTATAAACTTTGTATCACGAGCTTACACATACATAATTTATTAGTACATACATATCTGTAGATGTTTATGAGCCTTAAAAAAGCCAACTAGGAAATAGACTTCATATTGCTTTTACACTTCATACCACACAATTAGGCATTTAATCATTCAACAATTCTTTCCATACACTAGATTTGAAAGTCCTTAGAAAGAAAAAGTCAAATAAAAAACTTATTTGTTCTCCACATGACCTAGCACGGTCTTCAGCATTGTAGATGTTCAAAAAAATATTTTAATTGAAAGTGATGACTAAAAGTGATTAAAAATAATAGTACTTTAATGAAACTTGACAAAAATATACATTAGAAGTGTTTATATGCAGCTCTTATGAATACTTTTTGCTTCGATTATTTTCTCTGGTTTTTTATCAAATATAATTATTTTATTTATTCTTTGATAATTATATATATAGTTATATAATTATATATATATAATTATATATATACAATGCATTTTGATCATATTCACCATGGGATACCCCACACACACACACACATTTCCCTTCCAAATTCCAAAGGTGATTTGTGTTGCCTGATTTCAATAGGTAAAATGTTAATCCATGGGTATTAATAATATTTGGGGAGGAAAGAAAGGCTGGGTTGGTGAAGAGCTGTCAGTTCAATGTCAAAGAAGGTGAAACTACTTGCTAGTTCTGAAAAAGATCGATGGTAGGATGTAAAATGAGACAAGAAGGGGGAAGGGATGAAAAGCTAGTGGTAGAGAAAGTGGTTTTGGTTTTTGAAAGATCCAGGTGAGGATCTCTCTAACTGTCAGCTTTGATAGGGTGCAGAACAGAGTAAGTGACTTCTGGGTTTCAGGTTCAGACAGTTTGTCATTGACAAAAATGGAAACCTCAGTCTGATGAAGGGGTAGGGAAACTAGGGTTCTGTGTGGAGTGTTTTGAGTTTGGGGACCAGTAAGAAATCTAGATGGAAATAAGCTAGAGACAAGTCAGAAATGTGGGGGCAGACCTCAGAGAAAGGATAGAAGGCTGGGCTGGAAATGAGACTCCAGCTGGTGAGGACATGGACAGAAGTGGAAGCTGTGAGACCAGCTGAGAACAGAGTGGGAAGAAACAAACACGGTGATTCCAGGCAGGCTGGGGACAGAGCTTGACAGGCACCAGGAAAAGACCCAAAATGGCACCCTAAAGGTTCATGGAGGCAAGAGCTCAAGATGGAGACTAAAGGTCCGAGGTATCGACACGATCAAAGGGAAGCACAGGCCACCAAAGAGTACTCAGAGGTGGGAGAAGGTGACCGTGAAGAATTCAACTGTGGTGACTTAGCTCTGACTCGTGACACATTTGCCATAGTTTCAGACTTTCTCTTCTTTATTTAAGTTTTCTTTTTTACCCCAACTTCCCTCTCTAACAGTCCCACTAATCAACCATAATCTAATTCATTCTTACACATAAGCTATTGATTCCTGAAATAGATTTAAAATTGCACCATTGAATTTCTCAGACACAGCAGAAAGTGTGGTGGAGTCTTATTATTCCAGCCATTTGGCAAATATTTAAATGTGGATTAAATTTGTCTGTGTTAACTGATGTTTGAAAATGGTCAAGAGGGCCAAGAAGATTTTATATCACACAGTCAAGGTACAGAGGACAGAGGAACCAGCCCCACTGCATTTGCACAGGGCTATTCTGATTAGTTGGGAGAATGACATCACCTCTGATAGGTATACATTTGGATTTGAATGAATTACATATATATATTATATATATGTTTATTATATATGTATATTAATATATTTAATAATATATTATATATATTATTAAATATATATTATTTACATATATATATTATTTTGCTTTGGATATATATATCCCTTCCCTAGATTTGAAGTAAGAGATAGATTATAGATGATAGATAGATGTAGATGATAGATAGATAGATAGATAGATAGATAGATAGATAGACAGACGGCTAGCTAGGAAAACATCATCAAACTGAGTACTCAAAACATCCATCAGAAAGCAACTGAGGAAGTCCCAGTGAAACAGTCAGCTACAGGTCCCAACAGAGAAAGCCCTGAGCAGAGCAATGCACTCCTATGGCCCTGTAAAATTTTCAGTTAAAAGGTCAAATAAGAGCAGATAGAAATGACATCATCAAGTCGAGGGGCTCACAACATCCACCAGAAACTGAGTGGGGAAGTTTAGACTGGCAACTGGAATTCTACCCATGGATGAGCTTCCAATGGCTTAAATTCTAGCTTTTCTTTTCCATTGTAGATACTTTTATATCATGGGATAAACAATAATAACGTCATGGGATAGTAATATTAAATAAATAGAAGGATATAGTTTACCTTCCAGTTGTTACCAAGGACACAATGTTTTTACTCTTGGGTGATTTTGCTCTGCTTATCACAGAGCTGTGGGAGCTACCCCATTCCCAGACAGGGGACCTTGGAGGACACTTTGACACAAGCACACTTGGGTCTGAAATGCAGGTGGGGGCAGGGCAACTCCAGCTCTAGAGCTAGCTCCTCAGTGAACTGAAACAACATATGACCATTTGCCAATATAATGTATATATTAATGTAAACAGGTGTGGAAGCTTGGCAATATGGCAATGCAGCAAATGGAGAATGTATGTTTAGTCTGGAGAAGCAGCAGCATGAGCAAATAGTTAAGATAATCCATTAATGTTGCCACAGTTTAAGAACAGTGCCCTGGGCTGGAGGGATGGCTCAGGCATTAAAGGCTAGGCTCACAACCGTAAAAACAGTGCACTCGCTGAACTGTGTCAGGCAGTGTTCTCTACCTAAGTGTTTTGTATTATTGCCTATAATGCTTGTACCACTACTAATGGGAAAAGTAACCATACATCACTTACAAGATGCTCTACCACAGCCCCACAAATTAAATATTGTTATTTAATATTGTTAACATCCACATAGAAAAGTGAGGCACCAAGAGCTTAGGAATCCATCCTAAGTTGAGCCTGTAAATGACAGAGCCTGAATTTGACCCAAAGCAACTGGAAATCGGAGTCCAGCTCTTACCACACAGCTGCACAGGCATCCTAGTCATTTTCAAGGTGAAGAAAGTAGAGTATATATATATATATATATATATATATATATATATATATATGAAGCCACGACTCCAGTCACCCAGCTAATGCCAAGGAAGCATGCTAAAGCAAGACTTCAAAGGCCTTGGAAACCAGTCACAACCAGGCCAGGTGTGCCTGTAATTGTGGTAAAGAATTACCTAACTACCGAGCGATACAACAGGACAGGCTGCCCAAGGGGGTTCTGAGCCTACTAAACCCAGACGCATGCGGGTAGGGGGTGATAATGTGAACATCACAATTTGGGATTACCAAGGTGCTTTCTGGAGAAACTGCCTTATCGACCTTTGGATGTGATAGCTTTCCTGGCCCCTGTCTTGAGTCAAGGATTCAGATCGGAAACAAGTAAGTGTCAGGCTTTTCGGTTGGTTTCTAGAGATCCCAAATGGTCTTTCCCTGTTGAGCAACAGTGTGTCTCTAGTGTATTCTGGGGCTACACACCTCCTCCACGCTGTGATCCTCCAACCGCCGCTCTCTGAGGACCTGTGAAATGCTAGGTGCCGAGGATATGAGGGGAAGGCACGGTCCCACTTGAAAGGTCACCAGAAGACACGGCTTGCCTGCTCCTTTACTATAGTCTGGGTTTTGAACGATTCTCAGCAGCCCGTGTGCTAAAGGCTTGGTTCCCCGACCCGTCTCCTGGTCACCCTTTAAGAGGTGGCGCCTGATGATAGCTTCTTGTCATTGGGGTTACGGTGGTTTGAATGAGAATGCGCCCCATAGGTTCATGTGTTTGGTTGCGGGGTCCCAATTTGCAGTTGGTGAACTGTTTAGGAAGGATTAGGATACATGATCCTGTTGGAGAAGACTTGTCACTGTGGGTGGGCTTTGAGATTTCAAGACTCAGATCAGCACGTAAAGCTCTCAGCTACTGCTCCAGCGCCTGTCTGTCATGATCGTGAACTGACCCTCTAGAACCGTAAGCTAGCCCCAACTAAATGCTTTGTTTTTTAAGGAACCACGGTACCTTGTCATAGCAGTAGGGCAGTGACTAAGACAGGGGGTGTGCTTTTGATAGGGGTTGTGGGACCCCCAATCCTTCCTTACTTTTTAGAAGATAAATCTTTTAAAAACGTTAAACTATCTTATTTTTGTACGTATGAATGTTCTGCCTGCATGTATGTGTGTACCACATTCCTGCCTGATGCTTGCAGAGGTCAGAGGAGGGCAACAGATGCCATGGAACCGGAGCTCCGCACGTTGGGAGCCACCATGTCGGCGGTGAGAACTGACCTTGGGCTCTCTAAGGCGCCTCCCTTGCTTTTGCTTTACTGTGTGCTTTGCCTCCTTACCAGGAAGTGAGCAGTCCTGCTCCGCCACACACTCTTGTCACAACGTATAGTCGCACCACAGGCCAAAAGCAACAACATCTGCTGCTAACAGACTCGAACCTCTAAAACTCTGAGCCAAATTTAACCACTGGTCTTTATGGGCCCATGCGAGAGGTTTTTGTTACAGTGATGGAAGCCTAACCCACTGTCCTCTGAGCTTTCTTCAGCCCAAAGGAAGATGGAACTAGAAGATAAATGTTCCAGTGTCCTTTGCTCCCATGGGGCAATGTGCGATACAGGCTCTTTGCAGAGTGCCCAAGGCTCTCTAGCTCAACGGAGCCCCAGGCATACCTCACAGGACAGACTTCAGGGGTGCTCTGCATGCTGCTCCCCTCCTTTGCCCATCTCACCTCCGTGCTTCCTCACTCCTTCTTGGGATCATTTCTAAACAACCTCTTGCCCTAGTCTAGTTCCTAGTTTTAGTTCTGTGGCTGTGACAAGACAACTTTGCCAACAAAACAAACAACAACAACAAAACAACAACAAAACCTCAGGGGGCAAAGCAGCTTCTTTCATACCTCATCTGTAGGTGATCATCCCTCATTCTGGGTCATGAGGAAAAAAAACATGTCATGTTCACAGAGCAGAGATAAATCAACGTTTGCTCACTCACTCGTTTGCATTCTTGTTTTAGCTCAGTTTCTCACAAGTTTAGACCCCTGACTAGGGAATAGTACCACCCACACTGGACTGGGCCTTTCTGCACAATTACCAAAACGGCCCCTCCCAGACATGCCCACAGGGCAACCTAATGTAGAAAATTACTCAGAGATTCTCTTCCTGAATAATTTTTAGAGTGTGTCAGGTTGACAACCAAATCTAGCCACCCAGGCTTAACCTCCTTTTGGAGGACCCAAAAGGGCTTCCAGCCAGGTAGTTGGAACTAAGAGTCAGAAGTACACTGAGATCAGGGTGTCTTCACAAACACATACTACAGCTGTTCCCTCCAGTGTCTTTAGATCAGAATATAATGAGACAAAGCAAATCCAGGCCCAAGGACCCTTGCTGCAAAGGGATACAGTGCCATGTGGGGATGGGATTTCTAGGGCCTCTACAGACATGGTTATTGTGCACCTGTGCAGAGGGGACAGTGAAAAGGGCAGGAAGAAAAAAGACAAACAATTGCAAGGTGCCCTGTAAGGCGCTTCAGTTAGAACTCAAATGGTTCTTCAGTCAGGCTCAAATGGCTCATTTGAGCCATTGATGTTTTGCCTTCGGTGGGGAGCACACACTCTCAACTCAGAGAGGCCTATTGCTCTTAGGAAGGATTGGGGTGGTGACTACCAGAAAACCTGGATTTTTCTGTCCCCCAAAGGGACAGAATTAGGGGAAGAGTTATAAGCAGCATTTAGGGGAAGAGTTATAAGCAGACTTCAAATGGGCTTGTGCCAATATCATTGGAACAAAGACTTAAGATATTAAGTCATGCACACAACCTTCTCCAAAGCTACCTAGAGACCATCTAGCATCTTTTTGTCAGGTCTGCCTTATCTCCTGAAGCTGGAGCGAACTTTAGAGTCTGCTCCCCTTGGGGCTCCCATTCAGTTTAATCCTATCTAGCAAAGTACTGGAAAAGTTTCTCGACCATTCTATATGGTGCACTGAATGTATTGTAATTAGGAGGAAGTCTTCATTATCCCTTCACTGTGTTGTAGCAAGTAGAACCCTCTCTCTTGGCTAAGGCTACAGACCACCATGGTGGGATTAAAGGGATTTCCTGAACGTATTCTGGGAGCCCCCAGGGATCCTCCAAGATCCCAGAATAACAAGCAACTATTTGTTACTAGGACAGATTGGTGTCTTTCATGGTGGTAGGAAGAGGAGATGGGATTGACAGAATGTGTGTCAAGGTTAACCTGACGGTGTCTGGGAAAGTGGGAATTAAATTTGGAATTGAAAATCACTTAGATCCAAGTTTGGGAAAACTATCAGAATTGTGTCTTGGCCATTCAAACACACGGCAGAGCTGCAAGGGGCACATGCCAGAGTGCCAGCAAAAAGAAAAACACATGGCTGTGGATGCCACCAGATTAATTGACAGGATATAGCACACAGCTGCTATAATTTAGGAATGTGCCTGTTTATGGATAAACGTATCCTATTTACAAAACGGGACTGCCAGCGAGGCCGAGCCACCTACTGGCGATTCCTCTACATCGGCCACACTCCTGTAGTGCTGAGGTGCTTTCTGCTCTTTAATCTGGAAGGGCACAGTTGCTCCCACCGTCTCACACAACGCCTGGATAAAATAAAATTCACCCGAGAAATACCAATCTATGATGATAATAATGGCAGCTGTGAACAGATTCAGCGTTGTTTTCCATCCCTGACCTCATTAACCCACCGTGAAACACTCTGCTACCCATTTTACACTAAGAAACTATTGGAAATGATGCTTTTGCCAGACAAGTAAAGGGAATAAAAGGGCCCTGGAACTTTTTCCGGCAAGAATATTGTTCAATTTTCTGTGGTTATTTGTAAGGCTGTTTTGCTTTAGCTGAGAGAAATTCAAGACCTGAGGGCCACTTCCTCACAAACACGGCCTGGGGAGTGCCCACTGTGCGAAAGGGCTAGCTGAGCGCGCAGGGCGAAGAATGGAGAGCCTGGGTCTTGAGTCTTTCCTCTGAGGCTTTTACTGAGGAAGACATGAAAACTACATTCTGCCAGGCAGAGTGGGCCTTGGTGTGAAAACTGTCCTCCACATCCCGGCAACAAAGGAAGAAGTTACTGACTCCATTCTGTTGCTGTTGGCATTATCTCTGTGCTCATTTAAAGTCTGCCCTGTGCTGACTGAAAGGAGAGGTGGGTCTCTTGGGCTAGGTGGGAGTAGCTAACTCTATTTCCTGGAGTCAGGTGACCATTAACTTCCAGCCAGTTTAAGCCCCTGCAGGGAGACATCACTAATCTCCCAGCCAAGGCACCCGGTGGCCCTTCTGCTTCTCTGTGTAGCCCTGGCTGTCCTGGAACTCACTCTGCAGACCAGGCTGGCATTGAACTCAGAGATCCACTTGCCTCTGCCTCCTGAGTGCTGGGTTTAAAGGTGTGCGGTGCTTCTGATTCACTTTTAGCTCAGCATCAACGAGCAGTTGGAGGGTAGCTTGCTGAAAGGTTAGCATTTTCAAGTTCCCAGCCGCCACATCGACAATCTGCCTCCTTTTCAAGTTTGCTCAATCCCTACCTAGCTTCGTCCAAGGGTGCTCCGTCCAAGGGTGCTCCCTGACTTTCGATGCGCGGAGAACTTTCAAACCTCAGAGTCCATAGCATCCTTCTCCACGAGAGACACTAGCATCCGTATCCCCCACAGAAAGCGCGGCACTTAGCCCTGTCCATGGCTCGTTTCCTTATGCTGCAGTTGACTGGGGTCAGCCAGAGACCAGAGCGCCACACGCACTCTCCAGAATAAGCCCTTCCTAATCTCTCAGACTCTGGTAGCATAATAGATCTCACTTTGGCCCACTCTGTCCTGCCCAGGGTGTGGACTGTCCTTTCTCCAGCCTGCACTTTGTCCACCCACTGGCCACTTGGGAGCCTTGATGGTTAGAGACTGGGAAAAATAACATGAGCAGGAGAACCTCATTTTTTAAAGGGCACACGAGGTTTTAGTAAGAAGCGGAATAGCGGTTTCCAAAAAGCCTATAAATTATCACCCTCAATTTACTTAATGACGGTCACAAAGCACAAGGCCAATGATTCTGATAGCTTTACAGCAAGCAGCATATTGCTCTAATTATCTATTCTGTCTCATTGTTAATTATTGTTGTTAATATCTTACTCTGCCTACTTTATGAATTAAACTTTATTATATGTATGTATACACAGAAAAACATGCATCTGTATGGTCAGGTGCTATCTATAATTTTAGGAACCCATAGCATATCCCACAGGTAAGGAAGGTCCTCTGGAGGTACTGCTGGTCTGAAAACACAGCTCTCACCTCAAAGGGAATAAAAAAGAGTTTATTCTGAAGCCTAAAATGAATGAGTATGGCCCAAAAAACACAGACTGGGAGTACCCCAAATGCCATGCTCCAATGGGGAAATAGTCTCATGAAGTTTTTATCGCTGTTACAGAATTAAAGCCATAAATTAAGGCGTGTTTCAAATGCGTTGGTGGAAACATCAAGCTGATGGTTACAGCAGAGGGGGGAGACCTCTGACCTGTTCCAAATGCTATCTGATGGCATCCTTGGTTCTCAGGCTTATGGAATACAGTGAGCTGTTAGGTTAACACATCCTAAAGTACTCCATGTCACAGTCACAAGGATGCTAGGTCAGACACAGAGGTAATAAATGTTCGTTTATCAAGGGGAATAAGAATAACCCAAGATAATTTGGCTTTGGATCTGTAACATCCCAACTCTCCACAAAGTTCTAAATCGGCCTTGCAGATGCTTCAACTTAGATGTATATTTCTTTTCTGGGATCTTCAGCTCACATTACCACTGCCCATGCTCAGAGAACAGAGTAAGATGAGGTATGAAGGCAATGACCATCTCTCAGCGTCTGGCTAGGAAACTTGGCTAAAGCAAAGTACTGGTCAACGAGAGTATAGAGGTAGGTGTTCTGTCAACCCTTACAGGCAGCACTAAGATTCTCAGCTCTAGGAAAAGTGGAACCAGCCTTCACGGCCGACTTTTCAGATGGGGATCCAGAGAAACACGAGCCATTCTCTATGGTGTCTCTCTGGTGAGCAGGTCTTCAGAGCCAGAGGCCTGCTCAGTGGAGGCTTCCTTCCTGGTTTGTGGACTCCATGCATGTCTGAGAACAGAAACACTTAGCCTCCCTCCCGCAGCCTCTCTGTGCAAACAGCAGATTGCCTGCTTCTGTCATCTTCAAGATGGAAGGGGAGAAACATACTTATCATGCTATTTTTCTCTCCCATCTGCTTGCAATTGGCTTCATGACTCAAGGGCTCTCTGCTCCTGTAGCCTGGCTCTGTGTGGTGTCAAACTCTCCAGGCAGTGACTGGCTCAGGTCCTTTGCTCCAAGCCTACACCCCTTCATCTGGATGGTTCCTTTTGAGATTTAATTTGGGTACATATGTGTCTCTGTTTGCTGTGTGGGTACATGCACAGGTGAGTTCAGAAGAGCGAATCAGATCCCCTGGAGCTGTCTGAGGTCATGTAAAACACCTGATACAGATGGTGGGACTCTGGTCCTCTGGAAGAACAGCGAACCTTCCTAACCACTAAGCTGTCTCCCTGGTCCTCCTAGACAGTTCCTTTTAAAAACAGATACCTGAGGTTTTTGTTTGCCTGACTAGATGTTTGCTTCCCTGGTGGCCAGGTAGCCATTTTCTTCACTTCTGCTTCCCCTGAACATTGAAAGCCTGGGGAGCAAGTTAGAATCTATAGAGAACACGGGCCTCAACATTCCTGCCATGCCTCCTTCTCCCAGGGCCACTACATCACTCAGTTCCAGGGGTCATTCACAAGTAATCATAGGTTATCAGATAATCATGCAACATGTGCACAGATGTTGTGTGAAATGGGTTCAAGGCTACACCACAAGGCAAATGCAAGAAAGTGCAACAAAAGCCAACTTGATTTCTGCTTTGCATGAAAACTTTAACGCCTGCCTTAAAATATCAAACATAATTCTCCCTAATAATTTGGTGGCAGAAATGCACACGTAGCCTGTCCATGTGCACAATCAAGGGTTCAGTGATCCTACAGACTTCTCCTTACACTACGCCCCATGTGCCAAGAGCACACGTACTTAATCCTGAAAAGAAGAGCATCAGGGTCTGCCTTCAGCAAGAATGAACCACACAGAAGAATCTGGTCTCCATTTGGTGAGACTGGCACTGGCAAAGCTTAGCGTGGTTTCGGTTTTAACTGTTATTATTCCACATGGGTAAGAAAGATCTTACTGGGATAATATAATAAATGACATGTTATAGCAATGATAATAAATTTATTGGGAAAGAGAAGATTGACGTGTCGCTCAATTTGTTAAATCATAGTCCGAGTGCAGCTCCCTTTGCAGAGACTGGAGTGCCGTGAAAGTCAATGAAAGCATTATATGAGAATCAATGGTCTGTATGGAATTTACAGTAAAAAGTATTAAATATTTATTTCTACCTGGGGAGTGTGAAACACATTGTTTATATCAGTAAAACTGAGAACAAGCATATACGCATTTGTTTCCCTGGAGGGCTGACTGTGAAGCCTGGCCCAGCATGTGGATGTTAGACACCTTTGTTTAATGGTGGCATTGTTCCTCAATTATCCTCTTTTAGGGCCCTGCAGATGCCATAAGCTCCAAATATACCCATGCATGGGAAAGTAGCAGCTATTGAAAAGATCACAATTAATGATACTTTTAGTTTGGTTCAACACATGGAACACTGAGTGTATACTGAGGAGGATTCATTACAACACAGCCTTAAAATTCTAAGAAGTGTTTAAAAACTTTACAGGTAACCTCATTTATACTGAGTTCAGACCAAATTTTATATAATAGAAAATTCAGCGTCTTAACCACTGCAGAGAGGTGGGACTCTGTGGTTTGTATTCTCATGGTGTTGAACCTCCACTACTATGCAGTGCCCCCGAAGGAGACCTTGGGCCTTGAGCAGTCGCTCCGCATCTCTTCTTGCATCCCCAACCTTGATCCAGTTCATTTTCTCTCTCTAGATCTGTTTGACATGTCGCAGCAGCAGGGTCCTGGAATGTGTGGCTATTTGTGTCTGATTTCTTCCGCTTTGTTTCTTGAGGTTTTCAAGTTTCACCATGCAGAGAATACTGTCGAGTGATATTCCACTGGGTGACTTCACTAAGTTCTTCACTCAGTTGGTGCACATCACTGGGCTGTGCCCAGTTAGCTAGCATAAATATGTTCCACTCGTGGCCTCTGTCTGCACAGGGTTCTGGTTCTATTGGGCGTGGAATTTCTGGGTGATCTGTAGATGACTAGACAGTTTCTACAGGGGTTGCCCTACTGCACACGCCCATCATCAGCTCATTGGGAAGACATCTCCCTTTCAGATGGGAGTATAAGGCTCAAGACAGCCAAGTGACTCTCAAGATGTCATGGTAGAACAGGTTTGAAAGCTCACCCTCTCCACCTACATGGTATTCTACAGATCTTCCCCAAAGTACACCTAACGTACTTTTTCTGTCTCCCACCATGAAAGTAGTCATTGAAAAAAACAAATCAAAACAAAAACAAAAACAACAAACCAGTTCAATGTTTGTAGAAAGGATAAGACTTCAGAAACTCTGAATTAGGCAGAAAACTCAAATAATCAGAACCTACGTCCTCAGGGATCATCCCATCTCTATTCAGCACCCACATCACAGTGGGCCAGTTGCAGGGATTTCTGCTCTGCTGAAGCTAACTCCTCCAGCAACAAGGGGCCTGAGCACTAACTGACGATATGGCTGGGCACTGGGCCATGAGCCTTGACTCCCCAATCTCTTGCCTACCCCCAACCCCCACTTCTTCTTCGCCTTGCCCTGCTTCACCTACTGCAATGCCTAACATTCTTCTGAGAGCAAGTTTCTCTGGCCAGACTGCTTCCTGCTTTCCATTGCTTCTCCTGGATTCCCTTGTCCCCTGTCAACGATCCTTACAAGATCTTATCACACCGTTGCCTACTGTAAATAACACTGGTTCACTCTCAGAGTTCAACTCCTTAGCGCAGGGACCTAGCTGGTTTAAGCCCAGCGAACCCACCTCACGATTTCATCCAGATCCAAAGAATTCCAGATCTATCAGCATGTCCGGCTCCCCAGGCTTTCAAGATTTTAACAAATTAAAATACAAGACTGAAGCCGGGCATGGTGATGCATGCCTTTAATCTCAGCATCTGGAAGCAGAGACAGGTGGACCTCTGCTAGTTCCAGGCCTGCCTGGTCTACAAATCAAGTTCCAGGACAACCAAAGATACACAGAAGAAGCCTGTCTCAGAAAAACAAAAATAAAATAAAATAAATAAAATAAAATAAACTACAATACTGAAAGCTTCATATGTGCAGTCTGGGGATGTGAATGAATATATTTCCTTCTTGCCAAAACAGAAAGCCACAATTTCTTAGCTCAGTGGGAGTTTCCTGTTAGGCGAAGTTCGCATTAATCAGCTTACAACAGTAGAATCTGCTATGTAAAATGGAACTGACTGAATTTAATATAGTTAGACATGCAGAAGTAAAGCAAAGTTGCAAATTATTTTCTCTAGGAATGGTCCATAAAAGGCTTCACAGAGGATTGACTCTCAGAGCAGGGCTTCAGAAGAGGAGGAGGAGTTCACCAAGTGAACATGAGGGAAACGCAGGCAAAGCAGAAGGAACAGCTTCTGAAAACGCAGACAGCAAAAACCAAAGGCATGTGAGGGACTTCCTGGACCTCTCTAGAGCTCTGGGTGGAAAAAGGACAGGCTGGTAGACAGCAGGAGATAGCCTAGAAAGATCTGCGTGTGACAAAGACAAAGACTAGGCCGGTCACCGAGTCTTTACCCTGAAAGCAACAAGAAGTTGTCAGCGAAGGAGCAGCTGGCATTCGTTCACCTAGATCAGGAGGCAGGGAAGGACGTGGGGCTTGGGTCCGCAAAGAGTGGCGGCAAGGACCCTCTCGCCTCAGAGGGCCGGCCTAGGGCTGGGGGATGCTGGGATGGAGTGGGGAAGCTGGGGGATGCTGGGATGGAGTGGGAAACCCACTTGTCTTTCCTTCCAGAGCTGGCAGTGTGGGAGGGGACTGAGGGTGGGGCTGAGGGCGGGGGGGGATTAGCGTGCCCCCCTCTCCTGTCAGGCGCTCCGGACAGACTTCTACACCGGTGTAAGGGGCACTCTCGGGTCGTGGGTATCTTTGTCCGCCCTCTGTGGGAATGCGCATCTGTTCTTCCATCCCCAGCATTCATTCGGAGCCTGTCAACCTTGGAGAAGATGGAGGCTTTGTTCAGCAGGTCTGGGGGAGCTGAGGGTCTGAGCTTCTTTGGGGGGTGGGGGAGGATGAGGGGTGCCTGGGACAGAGCCCAGGACGCCCTGCCACTCAGCCGCATCCTCGGCGCAGCCGTGTGCTTCTAACAAGCTCCCAGGCACATGACACAAAGGACACTTGTTGCCTGGACAAGAACCAGCCGCCTCCCGGAGTGGAGGCTCCCAGCGCGAACCCCACTTCCTCTTCCTGGTGCTCACAAAAGGACTCCGCATCCTGCGGCCCCGGGTGCCCCGTCAAGAGAGAGCTTTGGTGACACCCCCTTCACCACACTGCTCGTTCTCCTTGGAAACGCGCACCACCGCGCCGTCCAGACGGAGAGCCAATCCCCGTCCTTCCCACGGACACCGAGGATCAAAAGAGCCAATCAGACGTCGACATGCTAATGAGTGTCCTCCACGGCCTCTGAATAATTGATCAACAGAACGGCTCAGTGTTCGCCGCCCTAGCCGGCTCCCCTCATTATGGAGGATGATTCATTCAGTTCTAGGGAACAGACTGTTCCAGGGCCTAACTCCGCTTCCCTCCGTAGCTTTTTTTTTTTTTAATAAAAAAAACCCATGCACCTGTGGAACTCATATGCATGCAACTGTGCCTGGAATAGAAATGAGGGAATGAGGGAACTCATCTGTGTTCCACAGCCCGCAACGGCAGTACCCTCCCAGGGCCCTGCCAAGCTGTGGGGATGACTCCTCTCCTCAGAGAGGAGGAAAGATACAGACCCGTCAGGTCCCTGCCGGCTGGGGAGACTGTGAGAGCGGCTGGATTGAAATCAGACTGCCTTCCCAATAAAGCAACAGTGATTCTCTGGGCTAGGCCAAGGAACCGTCAGTGTCGGATTGCATGCCTGCTGTGCATTTGGGATCTAATTTGGTGTGGCCATTTTCTGCCAGTCATGTGCCCCCTGAGTGCCGAAGAAGGCCTTGTGAATTGGAACCGAGAGCGGTTTAATCTTGCTCTCAAAGCCTGATGATTAAACAAGCTAGTGTAGTTTGCCTGGAACCCCGGTCCGCCTCCCACCTTCAGCAATTTCTCTGCTTCTTCTCCCCATCTCTTCCTTTCGGTGAAAGGATGTCTGTTTGCGTTCTATAAAATCCGGGAAGACTAAGCCTGCTGCTGTGTGTCCCCGTAGCAGCTGGCACAGTTGGCGCCTGTGCAGACCCAGCCTAGATGAAATCTTAGCGTCGGAGACGGTCACAGTCCAAGATACAAAGGCCTCTTCTTTGCCCTTCAAGAGTGAAAGAGACAAGTGGCCCAGCAAGCCTAATTGTGCCAGGAGTCCCAGGAACAAGCCGTGGAAAATATCATCTGCCCTTAGTCCTGAATCCTGCTCCAGTTCCCAGACACAAATGCAAGTCAGCCCAGTCCCAGAGGACAGTCTGGAAAGGGTGGGCGTGGCTGGACTTTGCAAGTCCTCCCCTGTGTGTCTCCAGCAAGGCGTTGGATGACATGGAGCTCTGGGCGTGTCTTCCTAAAAATAAGACTAGCATTCTCCACCAGACAGCAACAGACCAGCTCCTGGGGAACCCTGGGAGTCATGACGGTCGGCTCTGGTAGGGCTGGACTGACCAATGAGGACACTGCCATGGTCCCTCACATTGATTTTAGGGTATACTGAGTCAGTGTCCTCAGAGAGGAGACAGATTCAAGAATCTGTGCTTCAACACATGGCTGCCAGGTTGTCAACCACAGGTGCCTGAAGAAGCTGGAACACGGAACTAACAATCCTCTTTCTTTGGCCCTTCTAGCTTATGCTGACTACTGTGAGAGTTTGGCCCTGCTGCGTCCTTTCTCATGGCACTCCCTGATAAACATTTGGAAGACACAGTATCTCTTTGTCTTCTGGGTGATCCTGGATATCTAGGTGACTACGGATGTTGGTACAGACTCTTTCATCCCCATCCCTACTCTTGCTTTGAAGCCCAGTACTCCCCTGACAACAGAGAGGTTTCCTGTGCGCAGAAGACATGAGATGGACAAGGAAGAGACCAGAACACACTCTGGGTAGGAGGACAAGCTGCAAAATGCAAGGGATCATTCCTCTACAGTGCACTCAGTACTGGGGAGAACACAGAGAGGGCCCCTCACCAGAGCTTAGAGAAGTGGACTACAGAGGCCAGGCTGGAAGAGGACTTACAATCAGTAAGCCACCGCCCGCCTGCTGTCTAGGCTCCGCCACACACACACTCCTGCCCATCCATCTTTCCTGTAGAGCGCTTCCCAGTATGCTTGATGTCAGGAAATGACCGAATGAGCACCTGAGAGAACAGAGAATGAAAAGAACCAAGAGAGTTGGGACATCCTTCATTACCAGACATGGGTCTGCTGAAGCTCACCACACAAAGCAGAAAGCCACGGAGGAGGACTGTGCACTTATGCCCTCAGCCAGATGCAGTAATGGTCTCAGTGAAGGTTTCTATTGCTGTGAAGAGACACCAGGACCACAGCAACGCTTACAAAGGAAAACATTTAACTGGGGCTTACTCCATTATCGTCATGGTGGGAAGCATGGTGGCATGCAGGCAGACATGGTGCTGGAGAAGATGCTGAGAGGTCTACATCTTGATCCACAGGCAGCAGGAAGAGACTGCCACACTGGGTGTGGCTTGAGCATCTGATAACCCAAGTGACACACATCCTCCAACAAAGCCACACCTACTCCAACAAGGTCACACCTAACAGTGCCCCTCCCTATGGGCCTGTGGGGGCCGTTTCATACAAACACCACAGTGTGCTTGACCCTCCCCTATCTGAGTCTCTGTAGTCTGCAACAGTGGATGCCAGCCTGGCTCAGGCTCCTGCCCTGGCTAAGGCAACATTCCTCAGAGAGCAGAAAGAAAAGACCACAGAGGTGGCAAGCAACACAGAACTGGCCAGGGCAGAGAGACCAAGTCCAGAAGCCAGGCAAGCAGAAACCCACACCTGTTCTCTGTGGGGCCCTAGGAAGCCTTTAGACCCATGCACAAACCTGGGGATTGCAGACTGCAGCCTGGCCCTGGATGAAAGGGGAAAAGCATACTCTGGATCTGTGCATTGCCTTTTAACCCCAAATTTAGCCCTGCTCAAACTAACAGCCAACCTCTTGGGGCACAGCAGTGCCTGATTGTAATCCTGCAAAAGCACAGGAATTGAGAGGGGAAGGCCAAGCTGGGCTACACAGCAAGACCCTGTCTGAAAAATAACAATAATAACAATTAAAACAAAACACAACCAACTTAAATGCTCAGTAGTTCTTTCCCAAAGTCCATTCCCAGTTGGCACCTATCCCCCGGTTAAGCTTAAATACCAATCAGAATAGGAGAGGAAGGCCTGATAAGAACAGATAATTTGAGCCAACCACCGGTTTCCAGAGGCCATTGCTGTCCTCCTTTCTGTTCTGAAAACAATAACAGCTCCAAGACGGTTAGAAATAGCTATTTTGGAGAACCTTGAGGAAATGGCTAAAAATACCATGAAACTGTCTAGTGTTGCAGTGACTCTGAGCAACAGTGACTAGCACCTCGGGGATGCAGTCTTTGATTTATTTGGAGCGCCTGCATCCAGCCTGGGGCTCTGCTGGATTATCACAGGCCTTCATCCGTGCTCTCTGCTGTCTAATGCTATCCTTAAGATGAGGCGGGGTGTTGCCATGGAAAGCACTTACAGCAGCTGATCCAGAGCCAGGCTATTTTCAGCTTGAGATTGGCAGGTGCAAACTCTGTATCTTGTGACCAGGTTTTAACATAACTATATTCAGGGATTTCCAACATCCACACAAAATACACACACACACCATAAGGACCAGAGATCCACTCGAGGGCAGCATCTCATGATAGACCAGGATCAATGTTTTGTATGTGTAGGCAGTGCATGTTTATATTTGTGTGTGTGTGTGTGCGTGTGTGTGTTACAAACACTTATGAAGGCCAGAGGTCAGCCATGTGTGCCACTCCTAAGAAGCCATCCACATTGTCTTTTTGATGGTCTCTTAATGCACTGGAGTTCCTTGAGGAGTTAAACTGGCTGTTTCAGAAAATCCCAAGGACCTGCCTGGCTCCATCTGCCCAGGGCTTGGATTACAATCATGTGACACCACACCCAGCTTCTTTACATGAGTTCTGGGGCTCGAACTCAGATCTTTGTGCTGGTGCGACAAGCACTTTGCTGACTGAGCTACGGTGTTCTTTGTTTGTTTGTTTGTGTGGTCATGGGGAGGGGAGGTCAATGGTATCTTTTGCAACCAACCTGGACAAACTTCAGAAATACAAAGTTGCAGAAAAGCCACAACCAAAACAGTATCTCCACTTGGGTTTCACTGAGATGAAGTTCAAAAACCAACTAGCAGGAGAAGGGAAAGGACCCAGCCAGGAATTCTGAGGAGCGATGAAATGTCTGGCTTGACCTCCACGCGTTCAGACTGCGCTGTGTGCACCTCCTCAAGCGCTTTTCCCTGTGCACCCCACACTCCTGAGGTGCAGCTCTCAAGTAATCAGGACGTTTTTTTCTTTCTCAAAACATTGCTAGTCTGGAATTGACCAAGGCAGAAGAAACTTACACCAAAAAATGTAAGATGATACCAATCAGAGGTGGGTTCTGTGGTCTTGCATGCGGGGCCTCGCTCATGCTGGGCAAGCACTTTACCACTCAGCCCCAACCCCAGCCCCCACTTCATGGGCTCTCTTAAGCCCTCGTGGGTTCTGTTGTGAACTGATTAGGGCCAGGACCATATTACGCAGCTGGCACGGTGCTCTGCCATTAATGCGCCTACAGCAGCGGTCCTCAAACTGTGGGTTGCTACCCATTTGTCAAACCTCTATCTCCAAATATATTTACATTACAATTCATGACAGCAGCAAAATTACAGTTATGAGGTAGCCACGAAGATAACTTTACGGTGGAGGTCACCACCCATGAGGAACTGTATTGAAGGGTCACAGCATTAGGAGGTTGGGAACCACCGACCCATGTGTGCTAATTCCCACGCAAGATTTATGATCATTTTTAGCACAGCATTTGTGCTGGCTAATTTTATGTCAGCTTGATACAAGCTGGAGTCATCTGAGAGAAGGGCACCTCAAATGAGAAACAAGCACCAGGCTGCAAGGCGTTTTCTTAATTAGTGATGGAGGTGGGGAGCCCAGCCCATGATGAACGGGACCATCCTGGGCGTGAGGTCCTGGGGTTCTATTGAAAAAGCAGCTGGGCAAGCCAGGAGGAGCAAGCCAGTAAGCAGCATTCTTCCACTGCCTCTGCCTCGGCTCCTGCCTCTGGGTCCCTGCCCTGACTTCCTTAATGATGTGGAAGCCGAAGCCAAATAAACCCTTTCCTCGCCAAGTTGGTTTTGGTCATAGTGTTTCATCACAGCAATAATAAGCCTCGCTAGGTCAACATTTAAAGTGCACCACACCAGGCCTACATTAATCCTACTTTATAAAAATGTGTCAAATGTTAAAGCTTGGTATGAAAAAAAAAAAAGCCACAGCAATTGCTGAATATTTCATTTACAAAATATTCGCTGTGTTAAGGTCTGCACTTACTTACTTTCTGGGTTTGGGAGTGGAACCCCCAGGCTTCACACGTGCTAGACAAGTGCTAGACAAGTGCTCTACCACTGAGCTTCACCCTCAAACCCCAAGTGTTCTTTTTAACAGGCTAAATTCTCCCCCCACCCTCCACCCCCCGCCGTACTCCTGTGCTGTGTTATAATAGTCTTCTGTATGGGTGTTTCATGTCAAATTCTAACACTGAACGCTAATGAAAATGCCTCTCCTGGAGGTGCCCCGAACCCCTGCCTAAAAAGGTAGACACGATTATACATCAGAATACATTTACCCCAGCGTTTCCTATATTCACCCTCTATATTAGAATTTATACAGAGTTACACAATGTGGTCTGTTTATTTGGTCACCCATGGCCGTATTTCTTTATTTTTATCATCTCGCTCTGTAGCCAAAGCTGACAAGCTCACAAACCCGTGACAATTCTCCCACGTGTAGATGACCACGACAGGCTTTGGGGTGGGGTGTGGGGAGGGCCACTTTTGCCTATAAATCAGCTCTACACCAGGATTTTTTTTTAACGTTCAGTACCACACACCTGAATTTATTTAATCAGACCCCCCTCCTGCTGAACAGTTGGGCTGTTCCCAAACTATCATCACAAAATGTCACTTGAAGTGACCCTGTTTTGATGCATTGAATTCAGTCAGATGGAAGCAACCGTGTGGGCTTTATGCTATCCATTTACCTCTTTGTGAGGTGTTTTTCTTGCAGTGGGATTGATGCTCAACAGACGCTTTAAAAATCTCGACGGCTGTTAGCAGCTCAGCTTCCTGAAGAACACAGGTCTACCGTGAGCTTGCTCCTGCATGCCCTAGGCACAGGAAAGCTTTCATTCTTCCGAATCTACTAGCAAACCATCCCTCAGAGATTTGCTTTTCTTCCTTTCGTTGTTCTCGGGGATGGGGAATGGCTTTCCGTATGCACACTGCACCCAAGGCATTCCTTCACCACCGACCAACTTCCTTCTGCACAAAGGAAATCAAACCCGGTTTTGGAAGACCTGAGAGATGAGCTCCTGTGTGGAAAGCGCTCTTTAGGGGAAGCGGGAACGGACTATGTTCCGGCCTGCAGATTTTTATTACCCGTGTTTGCCCCGAGTGAACTTCTTCGACTAAAGTCTTCTGCTTTCTGAATTTTAGTTGGTTGGGAAATCTGCGGGGCTCTGCAAGAAAAGGCAAACGGTCTCCCACCTGCCTACCGGTGGTCAGCAAGGCCACCTCTGTGCCACCACAGCTCCTCCTGGCTGCCAGCAGGGGGCCCCGACAGCTCTGCACGCTTGCTGCTCTACTCTGTTTTCCCACCCCAAACAAGCCTCGTCCCTCCCCAGCACAGAGAGGCAATTGCTGGCTTCTGCTTAGGCAGACTAACTTACTGAATTAAAGTCTTTTGGCTTCCACCATGGCAATTAGTATGCAAATTACCGGTATATTACCTGCCTAGTCATAAATTACATTGACAAACTTAATATTCACAGATGCAACACAGCAGTGTGGATAATTTTTCTGTTTTTCGGTATTGCAGACCAGAGTGATCCATCACCTTATTGAACCATAACACATTAAATCAACAGTCGAGAAATTAAGCATTTTTCAAAGCATTTTGTTATGCATGTATTTCTTTCAGCAAGCCAATAAAGCAGAACATTAAATATGTGGTATGTGTCCATGGACTAAATGGCCAGCGGATAAATGTAAGCCTAAAATAAAATAGTTCTTTTGTAACTTAAAAAAAAAAAAGTGCAAAACAAAGGAAAATCTGTGCTGTAGTGCAACAATATCCTTAGAACCAAATACTTTCTCTTCTAGCTCAGCTCCCAGAGCTGTGAAAAATATTAATCCCAATACATAGTCAGTGCTAACACTGTTCACTAATGGGAAATGTCTGGTCCCAAGGATTTGAGCTGGTTAGGTTGTCAACAAGTCTTTGCAGCAAAACGTTCAATGTTGGTCATTAGCTCATTAAATTAATTGTACCTGACTTGTGTGTTTTGCCAGTTTTGAGCAAATAAACAGTTGAGTCTTTTTACTGAACAAGGGGTAGGATGAGTTAGTTCAACTTGAGACGGACAAGTTCAGGTCTGGCAACAGCAATGTCATTTTTCTTCTGTTCATCCAAGAGGCAAACTTCATTCCTTGTCAGGTCAGTGGCATGGCCCCTGACCCAGACAGGCTTCAAAGGGCTTAAAAATGCAGCCCCTTAACTCAGCACTGGACCCACGCAGAGAGTTTCTGTCAGTATGGAGTGCCAGGCTCTCTCCTAGTGTTTTGTCTACAAAAGCTTCCGAGAAGCTCAGGAGAGTCCAATATTCTTCCCCCCAAGTCCTGCCTGTACATTCCCACAAAATAAAATAGCCTTTGCTTTCAGATTCTGACACTGCTAGCAGGTGATCAAAGGACCTGTTTGTTAATCATTTAAGCAAGGAAATCCGAGAAAGTTCACTTAATATGGTTCACAGGACTATCCCGAGACTCAGTTTCAGAGGTAAAGATAGAGCCACCTACACATCAACTGCATGGTTCATGTCTTACGCTCGCTCTTTGACTCTGAAAAATATTGAGTCATACAAACAACACTATCCTTCAAACCAAACCACAACGTCCCCTATGGAGATGGGATGGACCCACACTCTGCTGCGCAGCCTGAGCCTGTGGTAGCTCCCGTATCCTCACGACCATATCTAGAAACATGTGTCATCACCCCACACTCTGAGAAGAGCCTGTTTGAGCCTGCCTTTCCCCTGCGCTGTCTCACACCTTTCTCAAGGGAGCTCTCGTCTTGAGAGGTAATAAATTCTTTTCAAGAGTCTCCCCACAGAGGGAGGCAAAGGGAGAAACGGCAGGAATGGAGCAGTCCCGGTGTGGCCTCCTCCACCGGGGAGGAAGCTCCATGCCACGCAACCCAGAAGAAGGAAGAACTCAGCATCACCTGGGGCTGACAACAGGTGTTCATGCACCTGTGCTTACAGACAGCCACGTGACCCTGGAGGACAGCTGACTGGGGCAAGCATCTGTCACTGAGCACACAGCTGTGCTTTGGCCAGGTCACCAATCAGAAGGCTCATTTACATGTCAATATAGAGTCGTGAACTTTATTTTAAAATTCATTCTTTAAGAATTTATTTGTAAAAAGAAGGAAGAACAGGAGGACAGAAAGAACATGGCAAAGTAGTAGGACAAGGAGCAAAAGGAGGAGGAGGAGGAAAAGAAGAAGATGCTGTGATGTACACACCGTCAATCCCTGCATTCTAGAGGCAGAGGCAACAGGGGTTCATAATAAGTTTTAGGCCAGCCTGGTCTACACAGCAAGTTCCAGGACAACCTGGGCTGTTACACAGAGAAAACCTGTCTCAGAAAAAGAAAGAACAAAAGAAAGAGAAAAAGGAAAGAAAAAAAGAATATGCTTGTGTTACTTTAATTGGGTGTGTGTGCGAGTGCAGAGGCCAGAGTCGTTGGCTTTCCTGGACCTAGAGTTACAGATGGTTGTGAACCGCCCAACATGAGTGTTGGGAGCTGAACTCAGATCCTCAGAAGAGCAGTGACTGTTTAACCAATGAGCTCCAACCCCTAAAAGAGCTTCTTTACAACAACCCAACTTTTAAGTATGGACTTTTAAGTTTGAGCACCTCTTTAAAAATTAATTATTTTAATTGGTAAGCAAGATTATATGTTCTACAAATGTGTGTACTTATATATAATGTGATATTCAAAAATATGTCTACACTGTGGAAAGGCTACGTGGAGCTGGTAAAACGCTTGTCACCCACAAAGTGTAGGCAATCTGGAGGTGAGGGCACCAAAAGGCCTTCCGTAGTGATTTTTCAAGGCTACCATACATTGTTATCAACACTGTTACCCCGTGGGACAATAGATTGGCCTCCCTGAGATGTGCATCTATTGACCAGCCTCTCCCCATTCAGCCCCTGGTAACTGATAATTACCAGCCCACCCTCTGCTGCTAAGAACTCAGCCTTTATTGGATTCCACAATTAAGTGAGATCCAGGGGCTTTTGTTTTTCTTTGCCAGGTTTATTTCACTTACTATAATGTTCTCTGGGCTCATTCATGTGTGCACAAATGATAGGGTTCCCTTATTTTTAAAGGGTGAGTGCCGTGCTATTGTGTCTGTAACATCTCCTCTATCTATACTTACTTCATTTTGTTTTAAAACACACCTAGTAGGACGATACGGTAGGTTCTATTTTAGTTTTTAAAGATCTCCCCATACTGATTTCCATAACAGATGTGCTAATTCCCATTCTCAATGGTGTCCAAGTGTTTTCTCCCTGTCATTCATCCGCTGGTAACTACCATCCTCAGAGGTATGACATGCTATTTCATTATGGTTAATCTGCACTTCTGTGATGATAAGAGATTGTCCTTTTTTTCATATACCTGATGCCCATTTGCATGTCTTGCTTTGGAAGATGTTTATTTATGTGTGTGATGAGTGATGCTGAGTGTCAGTCTGACAGGAGCTGGAATCACCTAAGGGACAAACCTCCGGGCAGGAATGGAAGTGAGTTTCTAGATTGGGTTAACTGAGGTGGGAATTTGGACATTAAATGTGGGCATTGTCATTCCATATTTTTCAGGGTTCCCTAAGAAAGAAGGGAACTTGTAATTTCCTCTTCTCCTCCTCCTTCTTCTCCCACAGCATGAAGGCACACGATGGTGCACAGCCCAAGCTCTCAGAGGCTGGAATCCAGTCTTGATTCTATCCTCATTTATAAATGACCTTAAAGAAACGGTTCAGTTGCCTTCCTATTAAATCAAAAGAGATCCACCAGAGGCTTTAAGAAATTAAATGAGATAATACACTTTCAAAGCTTTGAGAAGTGCCTGACATGTAATGCCCGTGGTCTCTGATTAGCAATTACTAGTTGCTGTCTCACTGGTCCAATGTGTCTATGAGTTCCACGCCTGTGCAGCCAAGCAACTATGGATTAAAACTATTTCAAAATAATGGATGCCTGCTGAAGACATCCAATATTTTTTCTTGTTATTATTCTCTATCAACACAGCATAATAATATTTGCATCCTACATAATTTATTTTGGGGAATTATAAGCAATCCTGGAATCACTTAAAGTATACCGAAGAATGTGCACAAGTTATCTGCCATCACTTCCCACAGAGTTGAGCATCCTCAGGAGATATTTAAGTAGAGCGCTGGAATCAGCTTCCTACCAATACTGAGGAAAAAGCTCTATTGCCCTTACATAACTGTGTAGTCCACAGAAATGACAATGACCCAAGGCTGTCCGTGATGGTGCATGGGATCCATGTATATAAAATCATTTCTAATTATCCAGTTCAGTAGTTTCAATAGACACCTTCATTCTTTATCTCATATGACATTTCCACACCAGAACATACTATCTCAGCTCGAAATCACAATCATTTCTACATTTTCCTTACACGAGTCATGAAAACTCCATCTTCAGTACCAACAAGATTTTCGTGTGTATGTGTGTGTATGTGTGTATGTGTGTGTGTGTGTGTGTGTGTGTGTGTGTGTGTGCTCATGCACTGCTTAATGTCTTAGTACCTGTCCCGTCTAGTTTTTATGTCACTTGACACAAGCTAGTGTCATCTGAAAGGAGGAAACCTCAATTGGAAAAAGATCAGGTTGTAGACAAGCCTGAAGGGCATTTTTTAAATTAATGATTGATGTGGGAAGGTTTATCCCATTGTGTGTAATAATACCACCCTTGGTCTGGTGGCCCCAGGTTTTATGAGAAAGCAGGCTGAGCAAGCCATCAGGAGAAAGCCGATAAGCATCACCCCTCCACGGCCTCTGCTTCAGCACCTGCCTCCAGATTCCTGCCAGGCTCGAGTTCCTGCCTTGATTTCCTTTAGTGGTGGACTGCGACCTGGAAGTACATGCAGAATAAACCATGGAAACACTGACCAGAACAGTACCTTGCTCTTCAGTGTAGCTCTTTGACACACACTATTTCAGTTGCTCCCTCCTGTGATAAACTGTACAGTTCTCCAGGTAAAGGAGCACATTTGTGTGATTCTTTCTCTGGTTCAGATGGCTCCTGTATTAGCAGAAAGAAAAACATGGTTAAAAAAAAAGAATAAAAGAGGAAAGAAAGAAAGAAAGAAAGAAAGAAAGAAAGAAAGAAAGAAAGAAACCTGGTCCATATAAAAACCTGACTTTCCTATGGGACTACAGAAGTCGTTGAAGCAAGAAAGTGTAGATAAGAAAAAGTCCTAAAGAGTTATTAATGGCTAAGCAGAGAGCTGGGTCATACTCCAAGGGCAAAAGGGAAGAGTGAGAACAGCTGCAGAAAAGGATCTGCCAAGAACTGAGAAGATGGGTCAGTAAAATATTTGAAGAAAACGACGATAAAAATGTGTTCAAAATCATATTAAATAAACAACCTACAGGTCAATTTCCAAATGGGAGCAGGGTGGGGGTAAGGGGGACCAGGAAAGGAAGGAGGGAGGGTGGGAAAGAAGGGAGGGGCCTACAGATGTGTTTGTGTATGTGTGTGTGTGTGTGTGTATGTGTGTGTGTGTGTGTGTGTGTGTGTGTATGAGCAGGCACACATACACATGTAAATGTATTTGTTTATCCCACAAAATAATTACACTCAAAATATGAAAGTAACTATTATCTATCAGTAATAAGCAGACATAATAAAAACTCGATAATTAGGCTTGTTACCTAATTAAAAAGTGTCAATAGACTTGGATCAGTACTTTACAGAAAGAATACACAGAGGCTAATAATTTCCAACTTTAAAAAAAAAGTGGAGGACTTATGTGAAAATCATATGAACACATTTTCTTAATATTTTGTCTAGAGAAGTTAATTTTATCATCTGGGTGTTTTCTGTCCCCACTCTTGGCCTTGCTCATCCACTGTGTCAGTGATGGGGGAGTGTGGGGGATGAGGGAAAATGACAGGATAGTGAAAGGAATATTTTCACTTTCTCTGCTTGATCCAAGGTTTGGATTACACCATGAGCTTCTGGAACAGCGGCTAAGGCTTGATATTTTTAGAGGCACCTGGCAGAGTACGTGTATGCAAAAGAGGTCGAAAGTAAGAGAAGCAAGGCATAGGCACCTTGACATTACCTCCTTCCTGGTGGCCGCTTGTTTTGCAAGTGTTCGCCATGGAAGCAGGCCTCATCTCCCATCAGATGCAGGAAAGCCAGGACGGCCGTGGCTGGACACCTGCTCTGAGTTGATCCTGCAAATTACTACAGAAGGTTGAGAACTCAACCTAACTTCACTGCCTGCCTGTCCACGCGCCTGCCTTATACCACAGCTGTTTCCTCTCTAATCGAACAATGCTCATTAGCACTGACAGAGATGAACCTTCAGAATCCCAGTGCATTTCCCAAGATTCACTCATCAGAAATGTTCTGAGAGCAAGGTGCATGCTTCATTATCCCCAGGAAAGCACACGCTGGCGCTGGGGACATAACTGTGCCCCAAGAGTCCCTGTGTGGTGTGCGCCAGACCCTGAGTTCAGGCTCCTGGAGAGAAAGGAGATGGGGACAGAATTTTCAGTTTCTGCATCTATCAGAAATTCTGCTTGTCTGCCCCAAGTGAGTGAAGACACGTTTCCAAATATGGCGAAGGGTATATGTCCCACTCGATGTTAAGGGTTTCATTAGAGGGCAGATAGAGTCACAGTAAGAAAGCAGCAATAGAGGGAGGGTGGGATTGGGGAGGGAATGAGGGATACAGCTGGGATACAGAATTAACAAAATGTAACTAATGAGAAAAATAAAATTATGGAAAAAAAAAGAAAGCAGCAATAATATATACCTCATAGATATCTTGTGACTCTATCTATCCATATTACTCTGATGGTGCAAACATTTAAACACATTGCGACAATAAGCAACAGAGGGATAACCATTAGAGTCAGGCCATTCATTGCCTTAAGATAAAATTATTCAGCTTTTTCTGTCTTCCCCTAAGTCTGTGTGCTTGGTTTACAGGGAAGGAGGTTCTGTACACAGAGTAAATCTCTGAAGCTACAGAGAAATGAGTCACGGTGTCGGGAAAACCGAAGGAACATTTGCTTTTTCCTACCTTGAGTAACTCAACAAGCAATGTGATGGGAATGAGAAGAGGCAGAGGGGCTCCCAGGAATCCTCACTCCGACCTTTTGCTCCTGGCCTGTAAGAGTGGAGATGTCGAACGTATTGAAGGCAGCACATAGTCTGCTCTCTATTGTTATAACTGAGCACCAGAAACTGCATAACTTATAAGGAAAAGCTCAGTCAGTTCATGGTTTTGAAGGCTAGGAAATTCAAGATTGGGCCACCACTTCTGGTGGGGTCTTTATTGCTGATGAAGTCCACAGGTAGCAGGGTAACTCAGGGTACCGCAATGCTGTGCTGGGCGTACAGATGCTGATTTCTGTGCCTGGAGATCTGGTTGAAGTCTGGACCTGCGCTTTGTTGTTTCTATGAAGAATCTCCTGTCTCACTGTTGTATAAAAATTGTTCTCCATCATCCCTGATGTGTTAATAATGAGATTAGCTGGGCAGGGGAGTTAAGGATGGATTTCCCATCCCAGTGAGGGTGTCCGAGGCAGAGCAGAGAGAAAGAAAAAAAGAGAAGGTCGAGGAGGAGGGGAAGGGTGCTAGGATCCTTGAGGAGGTCACCATGAGGACAGAGAGATGGAGCAGGAGAGGCCAAGATGGCAAGTAGCATGGGGCACGTGGCTGGGAAGTAGCCAGAACAGCATAGACAGGTTCGAAGAGATCAGTATCTGTCCAGCTTAGTCCTTTAAAGCTTAGTAATCAATGTAATAGGTCCCTGTGTCATTATTTGGAAGCTGGAAGAGGCAATAGGAAAAGCCACTGTTTATACTTTTTTTAACACCACATAGAAAGAGTGACAGAGCATAGTCTTAGGTTTCTGTTCTTTTTATAAAGCCATCAGACTAGGACCACACTTAAGATCTTATTTGTCTTTAATCGCTTCACAAAAATCCCACCTCCAAATGTCATAGCTGGATTAAGTTTCTATCCTCTTAACACATCAGAATAAGTTTTGTTGATAGGAATATTCATACCACAGCAGTTCCATATTGTATTCATGGAGTAGAGGTCAAAGCGCATGGTCACTCAGAGAGGTTTGATTGAATGGATGAACACTGGATTGGAAGCTGGCCATGAGATCCACTGTAGTGGGATGAGGTGACCTTGAAGTAAAGGCTGGAGTGAAGCACCAGTCTGGGTACAGGATGGAGAATTCCCAGAAACCCAAGGGTCTGAATCCTATCCTATGGGAGTTGAGACATCGTAGAGGATATGGATTGACAGTCTGGCATGTTAAATAAAAGTCAAAAGAATGACTCACAGATCTTAGTCATAAGTGGTAACTGTGGTGGCTGTGGTAGTCATTGCTTTAGAGGTAAACCAAGAACAACCTGAGACAGGAGAAAAGTGATCGAGAGGCCAGGTACCCAAGCTCTGTGTCAAGTCAAAATGACATATAAGTCTCCTCCCAATAGATAAGGAAGAAATAAAACAACCTTCAGGAATGGATTGCTTTTATTTATAAGATACTATTTTCCTTGCAGTTTCTATTATTGCCTCAAATTCAAATTAAACCATGTAAAATATAATGGAGAAGTCAATGGAACTGTTGCGTATTAAGAATTTGTTGCAGAAAAAAAAAATGTGACAAATTTTTCCCTCCATTCAAGTGAGTTGTGTAGTATGTTAACGCTCCTACATGGTTTCTATTTCCTAATCTGCTGTTTCCAAAGAATGCTAGTAACACATCTCATATTACCACATGAGTTCTTAAAAATAAAAAATATATCACTGCAGTGACAGAGTGAGTGCCTAGCATTCATGAGACTGTGGGCTGAACCCCAACACTGCAAAACAAACAAAGAAACAGCCATGATAGGTGTGCATATATACCACAGAGCATTAGTTTTCAAGGCAGTCATAACTGAGAAGTAAGGTTTGTGATCAATGATATGATGATACAGGGTGCTTACAGAACAAAGGTGTCTCTACGATTTAAATTTAAAAATGAAATGGAATAAAATGTTTATATTTTATATTTTAAGTGATTTATCATCAAATGAAATATCACAGATCCACTCGACTTTTAACAACTCCATCTTTTGTTATTTTATACAGACAAGTTTCAGCAAGTATGGTAATATGTGCTCAATATGTTCAAACCTTCTTGCCAAGAAGAGAAAAAAAAAATAAAACTTCCAGAACACTAAAATAACCTGTCCATGGGGGCCTTCAACCATCATGGCTGATCTTTCATGAGTTCTGAAAAGTGGAAAAATTGCAGAAAAAAACTAAACAGGGCATGGATGTTCACAGAGGCAAAGTCAGGCTGACCACAGGGGACTTTGATGAGTCGTCCACCAGGATCTGAACGGAGAGCTGTGTCTGGGCCCTTGCCACCTTAACAGAGGAAATTACCGTCTAAAACACACTTTCTATGAAGCTGGCCTCCATTGCTCCCTGGCAGTAATGGCAGACTCATGAGAATCATGCTTTAGAAGTTCTGCACGTGATCTTTAGTAAGATCTTTAGTAAGATACTTACTATGAGGGGTGAGAGGGAAAAAAAAAATGAAAGCTGAAACCCAGTAGCAAGGGTTTGAAACTACCACAGTGCTGACCAATGGTGACCAATGGCACTGTTGCAGACTCTCTAGTGTGGATTGAAGCCTCTGCTCTGGACTTGCTTCTATTATACTGATGGTGATAGGTGAAATCCTTTGTGGGCAAAAAAAAAAAAAAAAAAAAAAAAAAGAGGATCCCAAAAGATCTTAGCAGGCTAACACGCAGGTTACAGTCAGTCCTGCTCTCTGAGGGCGGGCCCTCTGCATGCCCCTGTCAGGACAGGTTAACAACAAAGGACATCGGCACATAAACAGAACTCCCTGAAGTTCCAAACTCCTGCTTTACAGTCAGACATCTTTGGGCAGGTCTGTACTCATTTGGTCCTCAGCATGGCGGCGATACTGCTAAGAATACTGCCTGCCTTGCTGGGTTGACACGGGTACTAAATGAGATGCAGAAGACGCGAAGTATTTCACACGTTGCCTTGCCCATAATAAGCTCTCAACAGATAATAACTATATATAGCTATACACACACAGTGGCTTAGCGGGAGCATGTGTGAAAAAGACTTGCGGTTTTAATAGATTCCAAGTTCCAAATGAGCCAACGAGATC
Source organism: Meriones unguiculatus (assembly GCF_030254825.1). Classification (NCBI taxonomy): domain Eukaryota; kingdom Metazoa; phylum Chordata; class Mammalia; order Rodentia; family Muridae; genus Meriones; species Meriones unguiculatus. The sequence goes on along the minus strand of NC_083354.1, from coordinate 71,932,659 downwards.
TGATGCGGTCTCCCAAAATAACTGATAGAGACTTCAGCTGTCTTTAAAGAGCCACGGGAGGCTGAAAAAATGGAGTGACAATTTTTGCCAGACCCCCTCCATGTCAGATCCCAGAGGGAGTCCCACATCTCGCTCCCACTATCCCCCATTAGAACACATCTTACACACTGAAATGGATCTGAGACTAGAGCTCCTCCGGCCACGCCCATGAAGGACTGGGCTCATGTAGCCTGGAGGGAAATTCTTAAGGACATCGTGACAGCTGTTTCAAATATTTTTAGGACAGTCACATGGGAGAGAAATTAGTGTTCAATGTACAGCCAAGCTTATTTTTTTCTTAAGTCTTTCTCTATAGGAAATTTCAGAGGCTTGAAAGAGGACCTAACTGAAAAGCTAAACCATGGATGAAAGAGTGCCTTTCACCCTATTCTGAACAGTCTAGATCAGCCCTGAGCCATTTTCAATAATTTGATCATTATTATGGTTAGGGACCTATCTCTCTGAAAACAAACAAACAAAAACCTTCCCAGAGAGTTTGATAATCTTTAAGATTTGGTCCACATCATCAAGAGCCCATTTTTAGGGTAAGACAATAAAATCAAAGGAGGGATACTTCATGAAATACCTCTCTCAACTCTAAGGGAGATTGGAGTCTTGCTCAGTTTCCTGGAGGTTCAGCCCCGCCCACCGATGGGCTGTGAGGCTTCCTGTCTCAGTTAACCATCTCCGGGAAGGCACAGACACACTGGTGGCTTTGGACATTCCCCCCCACCTCCCGTCTCTGTTTGAGCAGCCGTTATACTAAGATTAAAAACTTAGTTCTTTAGATGAGTGTGAAGGACTCTGCGTGGAGTGCTGTGCAGCCAGCTGTTCCGTGCAGAACAAAAGTCGTGACTCCGCTTCTGCGTGCACGCTGTCCTGGCCCCATCTCAAATTCTCATCTTTGTGCTCTCCCAGACTCTGTTCATTTTAAAGTAGGGTGGGTAGATAGATAGATAGATAGATATGATATGATATGATAGATATGATAGATAGGTAGGCAAGTAGATAGATCGAGATACAGAGATGTGATATAGAGATAAAGAAAAAAAATTTTTAAAGAATCACAATCATTTGTATTCTGGTCACAATGCAGGGCCTTGATGGAACAGGCTCCAGTTTCTCTCACCTGATCGCTGCATTTAAATGAGAGAGGAAAAAACAGAATCCCATTCACAATGCAAATAATAGAGAAAAGCAGAAATTATTCTGCCTCATAATCAAAACCAGAAAGCTGTTGTAGCACTGCCTCATTTCCAAAGACTATTAGCCCACAGGCAGACATCTGCCCTGAAGTGAAAATCTGTGCAGCTTGAGGCTTCTTCTGTCTGCTAAAATCCTCTGTCCTAAAGGTTCAAAAATCACAAGTGAAGTGGACTGACAGAGACTGACTGATTGCAGCACTTTATTCTGGTCACATATTAGTTAAGAATAAAAAAGAGCTTCAATCAGTACCACTAAATACGGAGGACTTGGGACAATGGCTACTTTGCCGACATTTATGAAGGATGGGAATTAGAGTGGATAATTGCATTCTATAAACACACTATGAACTTCTCGAGGTAATGCATGGCTGGTGACGCTGAGTTCTTAAGGCATTGTTTGAAAAGCACCCCAGCGACTCCCCCCATCACCCAATCTTTCACAAAACGTTTTAACAGCAAACTTCAAAGGATCCCACAGTAATTTTTCAATTATATTTATTATTAGCTCCATAATCAGCCAGCTGATTATGTAAAGCAGAGCCAGTAACTTGGACTGCTTGGGGCCAGCATCAGGTTTCAAAGTGACTCGTGGCTCTTGCGGAAGGTCACAGACTCTGGAAACATACTCGTCCCATTTTTGTTTTGTTTTGGGTTATTTCGGCTCTATCGGTGCTCTAGACACTACTATCCTCATCCGAAGATTAAAAAAAAAATCAAACCAAAATATTTTAGGTGTTTTTATTTTAAAAAACATTTCATGTCTGAAGAGATGTCTTAGAACACTCAATGTCCTTGCAGAGGATTCGTATTTGTTTCCCAGCAGCCAAGTGGAGAGTCAGAACCATCTGTAGCTTCAGCTCTAGGGGGACTGACACTGCCTTCACACTTTCTCAGGTGCCGGGCATAGCACATGTACATACATGTAGGCATACATTCATATCCATAAAACAAAAATCTTTTAAAACAAAATAAAACGTCTCATGAGCTTATTTACACTGCCAGTATTCTTTGCTATTTCCCTTGGATTTTCTAGTTTGATTTTTAGAATTCATTTTAATATATTGATAGATTACCTCTAGTATTATATAAAATTACAGTCATGAATTTCAACGAGGCTGGTTAACATTGATGTAGTAAGACACACAAAAAACAGTCTGGTAATTATAGAATATCATCGTGGCCGCGTGGTGGTATCGCACGCCTTTAATCCCAGCCCTTGAGAGGGTTCAAGGCCAGCCTGGTCTACAGAGCAAGTTCCAGGACAGCCAAGGCTACAGAGAGAAACCCTGTCTCAGGAAAAAAAAAAAAAAAAAAGACTATCACCCCAATTCTTCTCTAGGTCAGATCAGTGAATCAGTAGGTAACACTCTTTCCAAGATTTCAAAGAGGCATCTCTAAATTTCTCTGAAGCCCATCTCTTCATCACCAGGCCCCACACTGAAGCGTCATATCACTACAGCGAGTCAGTTTCCCCGAGAAGGGCAGGAGATACGTCCAAGAAGGGGATGTTCCTTCCCCCTACAGCTACATCCATCAAGCGCTCTAGAGTTCGAGGCAACCGTGACTTTATTCATGACTGTAATGTTATGCTTCCTTTAAAACGAAGGTGCACTGTCAGGATGAAGGAATTGAAAAAGTCACAGTGGAAAGCAGCAGGGAGAAGGACCAGGCTGGGGACCCAGGGACAAAAGGAGGTCTATGCTTTTGCCCTCCCCAGAACAGGACCCCTCCGCCATTGACATGTGCTTCTCTGCAATCTGGAAGCAGAAAGAGAAGAGCAGCTGGTCCCTTGCAGAGGCTGTTCACAGTCTCCCAGCTCCGTGCAGCCACCGCCAAAGTTTTCTTCACTGGACAAGATCCAGCAACTGCTCACAAACTTTGCCCTGGAGCAGTCGCCACATTTTACAAGCTAGTTGCAAATATCAGGCTGTGGTGTGATTATCCCTGGGCTTAGAGTAAGTTGGACATATTTAAAACACAATGATGCATTTATTTCCCCTTGGCCCCAAACGAATGTTAGAGACAGCTCCAAGATTAAGGGACCCTCTCTCTAAGGTAGCTGCCACCAACCATAGTTTTTATAGACAACTTGAATCACAAGGTTTGCAGATGTGCTGGGAATTTATGGCACAGTTGGTTTGTGGGGGCCCAGTTTTCCCTTGGCCTCTTCAAAACATTGGAATGAGAATTCAGCTCCTTTGATTTAGGTCTTGGAACTTCAGTGTTCACTAGTGCTGAAATAAAACATTTTGAACATTCTCAGTTAGGAGACAGTGGGAGCAAGGTCTCAGCCTGAAATTAAAACACAGGCCAAAACTGAGATATGAAACGAAGCGGCAGGCAGTTCACAGCACTTCATAAAACGAGTGACATGTGCACAGTGCGTGCCTCCTCCTGGCGTGTCATTACAGTGAGTCCCTTTGCCACACTGCTCTGCAGGCTGACTGAAGAGAACAATGCTTGTTCACAAGCAAGTCCACAGAGCTCAGAGCCACCCCTGAAAGACTTCAGATGGGCTGAAAGAGGAGCTACGCGCAGCTCATGCTAAGCAATAAGCTCTTGCATGAATCTCGGAGGGTCAGCGCACCAAGAGGTGGTATCCTAAGTCTTTCTTCCCTTCGACAGGAATAAGAATATGGGATGGGAACCATGTGTAATGAAAGTTTTGGTTTCTTTTGTGTGTTTTTTTTGTTTTGGTCCCAAATGCGGGATGTGGAAATGTTTTGGGTTCATCCTCAGTTGAAAACAAACATGTGATAGGCACATGATCTTGGTCAGCTGAAAAGGGACACGTGAGAGGGCACGTGATGTTTTGCTGGCCGTTGTCTTATGCCAGGGGTGTGGTTTTTAAGCAGCCTGTGTGGGCTCTGAGAAGGAATAAGTAGAAGCCCATGGCCAGGGAGACAACACTTTTGGATGTCTACGTTTTGCAATGGTCCCCGTCACTTCGCTGGTCTTCATTTTTCGACACGGCTCCTCTAGGAGATAAACACCCCAGAGAACTTCTCCTGGCACTTAGGCTGAGTCTTGCGGCTTTAGCTGACTCGTTCTGATTTGACGGATTCTTGCTGTTTCCGCTGCTGCTGTTGATTCGTGTTGCTGCTTGGTGTTGGCTATTTGACTGGACCACTGGTGTCCAGACAACGAAGAGTGGACTCACCCCAAGGAGCCACGTCTTTTAAGGTCCACTACCCCTCTTTTCCTAATAACCTTCTTCCTCCCCTACCTCTTGATAGTGGGTTAGAAGGGTAGAAACATTTAAGAACCCTAAATAAAGTAGGTATCTGGAAAAAATCATGAGCCCATTCTCCATTGCTACCTGCTCCTTAATTCAGAAGCTCATTCCCTGCCAACAGGACTCTCTGGTCTCCTCCACGGCAACAAACAGAGAGTGGCCATCTTTCATACTATGTTTTTCAAGCCGATATTCCTAAGGGAAGTTGGAAAATGAATAAGCTTTCCTAAGTGTAAATGGAAATCAGAAGACGTGGGGACACACTGGGACACCTGCCGGTAAGTGAGTCTTCCTGGGAGGAATCTCTTGCCCTGGTTATCGCCATTGCCACGGTGCCCAAGTCCAATTCAGTAGCTCGAGAGCTTCCATGAGGCTCGTGTCAGGTTTGTCCCTCACATGACATTCTTGTTAGTGAGGAAACGCAGGCTGGAAATGCCACAGCGCTTTGCGAATCACCACCCCCCTGAGAACTGCACTCCTCGCTTGTCCAGGAGAGCTCTAAGGAGGTGACTACGTAATTGTTAATGTATAAAATACATGTAGATTTGTAAATATCATTCACATTTTCAAGTGCTTTCGAACTGACGGGGCAATGCCTACAGCAAATTTGATCACATTACAGATCTCCATCCCGGGCTCTGCCTATCAGGACTTTTACCCAACATCCTCCCGGACATTAGAACGGGCTAGTTTGCTCTCCGTGGTGGTGATAAACACCCTAACCAAAATCAGCTTGTGGAGGAAAGGGTTAACTTGGTTTACACTTCCACACCAGGGGGCCTGCAGGCGGGAACTGAAGCTGTGGGGGAAGCTGCTCACTGGCCTGCTCCCCATTGTTTTCTCATTTGCTTTCTCATCCCACCCAGGGCCACCCGCTGAGGGGTTGGGCCACCCCCAGTGGACTAGGCCTTCCCACATCAATCGCTAATCAAGAAAACATCCCCCACAGACTTGCTTATAAGCCGGTCTGATGAAGACATTTTCTCAGCCGAGGTTTTTCTCTTCCCAGATGACTCTAACCTATGCCAACCTGACAGAAAACCCACAGCACATTCAGTTCGCTAGATGGTTTTCTTCTACTTGCCAGCCTCCAGTTTAAAATGCAGAGACCCAACACCTTTCTCAGGCAGCAGGAGCCAGCCATAACCTCCTCCTTCTTTGCACAACAGCACTCTTTGAATCCGTGTCCCCCAGCACAGATAATGTGGCTATGATTATTAGTTCCCAATACATGCTACTGATTATGAGGCAGATGGAAGCACTCAGGAAGGAGGCTGAAATACTTTGGTATGTGGTGGGATTTCCTCTTAATTTATGATGCCACATCACATAATTTTCTCTGTATTCTGTTTCTGCCAGCTCACTTATCTTTTAGCATGACTTTGTCCTGGAAGGCAATTCCCAATTTTGGAAAAAAATAAAAAATATATATGTATGGACACACACACACATGGATCAGTATTGGCAAACAGCCAAACTTGGTCTTCCATATGAGGATCTTTCCCTAAAGCCAAGAAACCTGCTATTAGTGTTGTGCCCGATTCATGAGACCCCCAAAGACCACCAGGAGTCAAGTCCATTTCAAAACACATGAGGATCTTTTTATTACAAGGTACAGCTCGGGCTCACACACCCTCACTGCCTAAGCGGTGAGAGCTGAGAGCCTCCTCTCATGCTCAGGTTAGTTGGGTGAGTTTTTAAAGAGTCTGGTTCCTCCTAGCGTGCCCAAAGCAGGGGGATTCCTGCCTGGCATGCATCTATTGGTCAAAACACAAAAGGGGATGTTGCATTTTGAACTGATTGGCTACAGGAAGGCCCCCAAACCAATAATAGTCAAGCTTCCCTTATTTTGGCTGCCCAGGCTGAAAGGGTTAGACTAACTTTGTAACCTATATGTCTTCTAAAGCCTATAGTTTTGAGTTTTAGGTCCAGGTTAAGCTAAAGCCTCTTAGTACCTTTCCAGAGAGTGAAGGAATGTGACCCTATCTGTGAGGACAGATATAAAAAGAGGGGCTAGCAAGCAATGACCTTCACTCAGCAAAAGAACGACCAGACCCTTGTCCTTGAGATAGCATTTCTTAGCAACGAACCTAGACTTCTTCTGAGTAGCTTTTGACCTCCAGCCAAAAGTCTGTAGCCCCTAATCTTCAAGGATGAGCTAACCACCCCCACCTTCAATTGCAGCTGCATCCACACTTGGCAGGACTGGCCAAGCTTGAGCACCTAAGACTAACCAATTATCTTACTTTATAGCTTCCTCATCCAATCCTAAATTGCCAAAACTGCAACTTCAAATTTCCCGCAATTTTTCTTTTAAAAACCTAAAGGCCTTTGTCTCCCGGTGCCACTCTTTGCTGACCAGCAGGGGTGACCCCGTTGTACAATGGTTAATAAACCTCTTGCTTTTGCAACGAGTCTTGGTCTGGGGGAGTTTCTGGGAAGGGTGCAATTGAACTTCTAAGCTGTGAGACCCCAGGTCTTACAAGGCCAGGTTCTTGGGTAGCTGCTGCTGGAGTGAAGATTGGAATACAGTGAGTGTACAGAGGAGAGAGCAGCAGAATTAGGCACAAGGATGCACCAAACTGCAATCAGGCCCCAGCCAGTGTCCCATTGGAACTCCAGAATTTGACTGGCCTTGCAGAGGAGTCCCCAGGTAAAGTGAGGGGCCAGAGCACAGGCTGCTGGCAGCACCCAGCAATGACCTCAGTTCAGAGGCTGTCTTCAGGATACACATCTTCTGGGCCTCAGCTGTAAGTCATTAATAATTAACACACCCATTATTAGCTCTGCAGTCCAGAATGCTGAGTCCTGGGGTGTGGGGAAGAGTAAGCAACAGTGACTGCTGGACCTGATCACATTTGTTCTCCTTGGTCAAGGTACCCGCCCCCAGTCTAGTCATAAGTCTAACCTTTTTTTTTAAGGTATGATTTCTCCGTGTAGCCCTGGCTGTCCCAGAACTCACTCTGTAGACTCGGCTGGCCTTAAACTCTGCCTCCCAAGTGCTGGGATCAAAGGTGTGAGCCTAGCTAAGCCCAATCTTTTTTGCTCTGCTATTTAGCTGAGACCAAGTCATTCTTGGGTCAGGATACACCCTCTTTCTCTTGACAGTGGGAGACTATCCTTGAAGGACTACTTTTAAGGATGTTTTTGCATTTGAAACGTAACTGGACTTACAAGTGCTGCTGAAGAGAGAACATCCTGAGACGCGCAGTGATGTAAGGCCAGTGCACACTCATGCTCAGGGCACCCTGCACAGAAGTCTCCAAGAGCTGCGGCTTCCGTTGGGGCCAAGCCTGTCCCTCTTGAGAAGTGGCTTCCAGCCTAGGCCTTGGGTTGTTAGCACTCTTGACTGACCCTGATTATCAGACCAGCGCCTGAAAATTCAACTTTTTTCCTTTTTAAACTATTGAAAACATCACACTTTTCTGCCGTAGACATAAAAGCATAATGGAAAAGTCATTTCTCTGGAGACAGCCTAGAGCCGGGACATAATCCAGTCTGATCTTCTCATCTGTGAGGTCTTTACCTCCAATTAAATACCTCATACTCTGGGCCCCAGTTTTCTTAACTTGTGTGATGTCTGTTGAAGATGTGGTTAACAGCCTTACACACCAGAATGAGTCCTGTCACAGGACACTAGAGCTAGAACTGAGTACAGCACTCACCATGGTGTGTTCTCCAGTGACCACATGACCACCTGGCACCCTACAGATGTCAAAGGCCTTCCTGAGCAGAACACCATCAGCACAGGTTCTAAGATCAACAATAAATAAATGGGACCTCATGAAACTGAAAAGCTTCTGTAAAGCAAAAGACACTGTCATCAGAACAAAACGACAGCCTACAGACTGGGAAAGGATCTTCACCAACCCTACATCTGACAGAGGACAAATATCCAGTATATATAAAGAACTAAAGAAGTTAAACAGCAAAAAAATCAAGTAATCCAATTAAAAAATGGGGCACGGAGTTAAAAAGAGAACTCTCTGTAGAGGATTGTAGAATGGCAGAAAAACACTTAAAGGAATGCTTAACATCCTTAGCCATCAGGGAGATGCAAATCAAAACAACCCTGAGATTTCACCTTATACCCATCAGAATGGCTAAGATCAAAAACTCAAGGGACAACACATGCTGGAGAGGTTGTGGAGAAAGGGGAACTCTCCTCCATTGCTGGTGGAAAGGTAAACTTACACAACCACTTTGGAAATCAATCTGGTGCTTTCTCAGACAGTTAGGAATAGCACTTCCTCAAGATCCAGCCATACCACTCCAAGGCCTATATACAAAAGATGCTCAAGTACACAACAAGGATATTTGCTCAACCATGTTTGTAGCAGCTTTATTCGTAATAGCCAGAACCTGGAAACAACCCAGATGTCCCTCAGTTGAGGAATGGATACAGAAATTGTGATACTTTTACACAATAGAATACTACTCAACAATTAAAAATGAGGAAATCGTGAAATTTGCAGGCAAATGGTGGGACCTAGAACCTATCATCCTGAGTGAGGTATCCCAAAAGCAGAAAGACACACATGGTATATACTCACTTATATAGACCTATAAGATAGGCTAAACATACTGAAATCTATACACCTAAAGAAGACAAACAAGAAAGAGGACCTGGGTTAAGATGATCAATCCTCACTTAGAAAGACAAATGGGATGGACATTGGAGGTAGGAGAAAACAAGTAACAGGACAGGAGCCTACCACAGAGGGCCTCTGAAAGACTCTACCTAGCAGTATATCAAAGCAGATATTAAGACTTATAACCAAACCTTCGGCAGAGTGCAGGGAATCATATGAAAGAAGGGGGAGTTAGCAAGACCTGGAGAGGACAGGAGCTCCACAAGGACCAAATATATCAGGGCACAGGGGTCTTTCATGAGACTGTTTCTCCAACCAAGGACCATGTATGGATATAACCTAGAACCCCTGCCTGGATATAGCCCATGGTAGCTCAGTATTCAAGTGGGTTCTCTAGTAAGGGGAACAGGGACTTTTTCTGACATGAACTCAATGGCAAGCTCTTCGACACACACCCCCCACCCCACCAGGGAGGAGCAACCTTGCTAGGCTACAGAAGAGGACAATGTAGCCAGTCCTGAAGAGACCTGATAAGCTAAGGTCAGATGGAAGGGGGGAGGTCTTCCCCTATCAGCGGACTTGGAAAGGGGCAGGGAAGAGATGAGGGAGGGAGGGTGGGGTTGGGAGGGATTGAGGGAGGAGGCTATGGCTGGGATATGAAGTAAATAACCTGTGATTAATATTAAAAAAAAAAAAAAGGCCTTGCCAACGAGGGCCCAGGTGGAGGAGGACAGAATCAGGGCCAGCAGCATCCAGCCTTCTGCTCCTCCCGCCATGTGATCCCACACCCCATCCTCACCCTGAATGCTTTCACACAATGCTGCATAGAATTGCAGGTGCTTCTCAGACCCATAGAGCCTCAGAAAAGTTCACAATGCTCGCCAGCGCTTTGAGCCTGTGCGCCGGAAGCAAAGCACTCTTCAGATCTGAAGGACTATTGTTGAGAAATTGTTGCCTAAGTCATTATGCTGAAAACCTATCTTGGGATCCGGGAGAGAGGAGAGCGGTAGCTCGTTGTGTGTTGCTAATGCAATTACTGAACTTGCACATCCATCCGCTGTCACAGAGGAGGCAGAGGAGGAGGGAGGAATGGGGCCATTTAAAAAGCAAATTACTAGGCCATGTATTTCATGTTATTTCCTGGCCTGCTTCTTTAATCAGTCTAGACTGAGAGCTCTTGTGATTCCCTAGAATCCGTGGATAGGCTCTCGGCATGCTCTGAGTGCCTCGGGGCATGTGGTTCCTCTTCCCTTTTGTACATACTCAGTTTCAAAACTTCGTTGGCAACCCACATGTGAGTCCTTCCCCTGCAATCCTCTTAAAACACCCACCAGGAGAGAGCCCAGAGAGGCTGAGCCTATTCTGTTGGTATGCCGTGGACTTGTCAAAGTGACCCGAGAAAGGAGGGCCCACCAGTTTCCCCTAAGGAAGCCAACAGAAGAGGTGGAAATGTCTGATCCTCACCCCCTCTCTTCTCGGGAGGTGCCCTTAGATTTGTTGTATGCTTTATGAAGGGCCTGAAGAATCAGATGAGGCGGGACAGTTGCTGGAGGGGCGGAAGGGGAGATGGGAGAAGTTGCTTTATAGGATGAAAAAACCATAACTTATCAAGAAGCATCCCGTGGGCCATGCGCAAGCCCCTCTGGTAGGAACAGCGGACTTGGGGCTGGAGAGGTCACAAGCGTGCAAGAGCCCCTGCGGTACGAGCCCGGTTTGTCCCGGTTAGTTTTGTTGTCAGCTTGGCATATCTGGGAAGAGGGAGGGTCAGTTGAAAAATTACCTCCTTCAGACTGGGCTGTAGGTGTGTCTGTGGGGTGTTTTCTTAACTGCTGGTTGATGTAGGATGGCCCAGGCCACTGCAGGTGGGCCTAAGCTGTATAAGAAAGGTAACTGGGCAAGCCAGGGGAAGCAAACCAGTAAGCGGCCTTCTTCCACGGTTATTGCGTCCAGTGCCTGGCTTCCCCTGCTGAGGGACCATAACATGTAAGCTAAAAATCGACCATTCCTCCCCAGGCTGCTTTTAGGTTTTATCGAAGCGACTGGACTGAAACATCTGAGGACCTGAGTCAGATCCCAGAACCCACGGGGAGAGCTGTGGCTGTGAGCCCCTGCTCGCCCAGCAAGGCTGCACACCAGGCTTAGTGAGACACTCTGGCTCAAGGGGTCAAGGCAGAGAGTCATAGAGCAGGACATCAGGTGTCCTCTCCCAACCTCCTCATACACATGCAGACACACGCTCAAGTTCGTGTACCCCACCCTGACACACGTGTGCACATATATCACACTAACATACCCATTCTCTCTCACACATTATACACACACACTAAAATAAAATAAATAGAAACATGATTCTAGCTTTGTTCTTGCTATCTAACTCTTATGACCCAGGGCAAGCCCTTAACCTCTGCGGGACCACGGTGCCCTCTGCTATCAAGTGAGGGTTGTGTGTTTTTGTACACATAGAGTCACAGTACAAACAAAACCGAAATTTCAGAGTACAAAAAGTACCAATAGGTGGGCTTGCAGCTCAGTAGTAAAGAGCTTGCCTAGTATCCACCAGGCCCTGGGTTCAATCCCCAGGACAGAGAAAAAGAAACTCAATACCTTTTTCCCTCTGTCCTTTCGAGAGAGATGGGCCATGTTACCTCCAAATAAACACAGTGATGCTGACATCAAGGAACAAGTAGAAAAGGGTGTTTTGCGTGGTAATTTTTGTTTTGTTTTGTTTTGTTTTGTTTTGTTTTGTTTGAAACAGGGTTTCTCTGTGTAGCCTTGGCTGTCCTGGACTCACTTTGTAGACCAGGCTGGCCTGGAACTCACACCCTGAATGCTGGCATTACAGCTGTGTGCCCCGTGCCCAGGTGAGTGCTGATCTTTTTCTGACTCTTCAGCTGTTGGCTAGCAGGCTTCATTGTCACTGGAATGATTTGCAGCTCCAGAGCCCTGACCCCACAGCCACAGGTCTGCAGGCCCAGTGTACACAAAGAAGAGTGGGGGTCACAGGAAGAGCCAGCGGGGTGAGCGCGGAGTCACGGTGGCTCCCAGTTAGGAACCCGAGAGGGACAGGTGCATACCTGTAGTTGGGTAACCCAAGAGAGGACTGTCTTCAGACACAGTCATACACAGGAGGGGCCCCGGGCCGGGAACTGGGCAGTTGTCAACATCCCAGAGCTAACAGAGGCGGCGAGGGCCTACCAGAATTCCTGACAAGGACACCATGAGAATCGTAACCCCAGAGTGGCCTTTAGTGCAAATGAGTGGCCAGCCTGGGGTGACCTCCTAAGAGGGACCAGGGGGTAGACAGACCCAGACCCAGCCCTTTCCTGTCTGGTCTCCTTGGCCCCTCCATTGGCCAAATGATGTCAGTTTGTAGGCGTTAGTTTTTAAAAACTCTTTTATTTACATTTCTTATATCTTTTTCTCCCCACTCCATCCCAATCTCTTCCAACACCAGGTAGGAGAGAGAAGGGCTTAGTGGGAGAGGGGATGGAGTTCTTTCTTAGCTGCTTTCTGCTGGTTAGTGTTATCGGGTTCCTTGGAGCCAGATCAATCCTCATTTTAGGAGATCTCCATCTATTTGTCTCACAACAGAAACCAGGAGCAGCAAGGGGGGAGCAGGAGCAGCCTTATTCTTTCTCCTCGCTCCACTCTCTGGGCTCTGGCATTTATTCTCTCTCTAGAGTCCTCATATTTAAACTATCTGAAGCTGGCAAAGAGCTCCACTCAGAGCCTGCACGAGGCAAATAGTCTGCTGCTGTGGATCATCTGAATCAGTCCACATCCCACACCTGGGACCAAAACAAAAACATGTTTATTTCCATAACATCCATTTCTGCAATCCAATCAGGTTGGCCTCTTGGCCAGGAAGCAGGATAAAGAAAGTTCCTGAGGCAAGGGCAGGGGCATCCCACTCCAGAAAGGCAAAGGGGCTCCAGGCACAGTGCACCAGGCCTTCCAGAGGACCTGCGATCCCTTCCCAGCACCTATGTGTCCGTTTACAACCATTCGTAACTCCAGTCCCAAGGGATCTAATGCGCTTTCTGTCTTTCACGGGCACCGGGTGCACATGTGGCACACAGAGGTACATGCAGACAAAATACCCATACGCGTGCGCACACACGTGCGCACACGCGCACACACATACTATCTATATGTATGTATATGTATATACATATAGATATGTATATACACCAATAGTAACCGCCTGCACAAGAGTCTGGGAATTAAGAGACAGAGAACACGAAGAAGTGACACCAAGACAGTGCTCTGATCAAGGCGCCATCTTTATTACAGAGTAAACCACTTATATAGGTAAACCACAAGGGACTTTCCAAGTAAACACATCCAAGCGAACCAGGAGGCTTAACTAAGCAAACCAGGAGGTTTAACTAAGCAAACCAGGAGGCTTAACTAAGCAAACCAGGAGGTGTCTGCTGAAAACAACAAGAATAGGGAGCCAGCATGACTTGCACACACGTGACCATCTCAGGTCCAATGGAATGGCTACCTCACGTGTGTGTGTGTGTGTGTGTGTGTGTGTGTGTGTGTGTGTGTGTGCCATGTGTGTGCAAATATGCTTGGAGGCCAGAACAGGGCATTGGGTCCCCTCTAACAGGCAGTTGTGAGCCACCATGTGGGTACTGGGTATCAATCTTGGATCCTACGTAAGAGGAACAAAGGTATCTTTGTATCTTAAGGCTGGTGTCCAAGAGCCAGTGAGGCTAAGAAGACAAGGCAGATAGATGGTTTAGAGTGCTGCTTCCTATAATCAGAACTATAGCATCCCGAAGGCAGCTTGTTAGTCTTCAGGGAGCAGAGGACAGGCAGATGCTCCGCCTCAATTGTAGCACAGATGTTTCCTCTGAACACTGGGCCTACAATAACATGGATCTACCCGTGGCTCAGCCCTGACTGTCGGTAATTAGCTGCATCACCCCAGGTCACATTTAAGCTCTTCAAGCCTTATTTTACAATTAATACAATACTTTCATCTCCAGGATCATAGTGAACACTGAAAATTATCAATAAAAGTCCTTTTGTTTCAAATAATTTATCCCTTTACGTCTAGCTTCAGGTATGGTTGAATGTGTCCCCCAGAGTGCTGAAAAAGCTGGTCCCCCGTACAGGAGAGTTGGCAGAACCTTTGAGAGGTATGGCCTAAGGGAGCACAATTAGGTCCCTGAAGATGGGGCCTTCAGAAAGCATCAATGTGAATCTCACAGAACACCAGCTAGCTCTCAGGAGCAAGTTCAGAGAACTCAAGACTTCCACGTGTGATTTTCCCTTCAGTGTGTGGCTATTTCCTTTTCCATGTTGTGATGAAGCCAAGGGGGCCTCAACAGAAATCAAACAGATGGGGCCACCAAATCTCAGACCTTGGCCTCCCAAATTGTAGCTACATAAGGTTTTCTTTACAACCTACCCAGCCTCTGGCCTTTTGTTGTAGCAACTGAAATCAGACTGGCAGACACAGTAGGGATAAAAGAAAGAACAGAATATTCTTGAGCTCCTGGTTTATCTCAATATTCAATGAAGACACATTGTCACAACTGTCTGCAACTCCAGTTCCGGAGAATCCAGTGCCCTCTTCTTACCCCCATTTGGTATCAGGCACTCACATAGAGTACATAAACATATGCAGGCAAAACACCCATACTCTCAAAAATAAACACATTTAAAATTTTATTGTGTTTCCTTCTATTCAATATTTCACAGATCCTCAAGAACAGCTTACAGCCAATGATGATTCTGCCAAGTAACAGTCGAGACCGGGGACGACGTTAAAATGGTTTCTGAAATAAAGGATGTGCCACCACTGATCAGCAATGGGTAGAATGGACAGGGATTAGAAACTGGCAGCAGGTACCTTGAGTAGTTGGCATTACTGGACCATACCCAAAACTGGAAGGAAATGTGAAAAATCAGAATCTACAAGGAAAAAACTAAGATCAACCCAAAGGAATGAGATAGATTATTCCAACCTTGACCTCAACTTAGAGATGATTTAGGGGTTAATTTAAAGCAGATCCCTTCAGAGGAAGATTTGCCAATGGAAATGTCCCTTCCTTCTCTGTCATTATCACCATTATCCTGACTGCTTAAGAGATAGCAGGACAGAGGTTGTCAGGACTGCTGCTGGGTGACTGCTTCCCACTCTTTAAAGAGTTTGCAGATAACTCCCTGAGCTTGGCCCCTTGTTTGGCCGTGGGTCTTTGCATCTATTTCTATCAGCAGCTGGGTGAAGCCCTCAGAAGGCAGTTATGTTAGAATCCTGTCTACAAGCATAGCAGAGTATCATTAGCAGTCAGGGGCTGGCTCTCTCCCCTGCAGTGGGTCTCAGGTTGGATCGGTCATTGGTTGGCTGTCCCTCAATCTCTGCTCCATCATTATCCCGGCACATCTTGTAGGCAGGACAAATTTTGGGTGGAAGGTTTTATGCATGGGTTGTTGTTGGCTTCTCTTCACCAAGAGTTCCCCCCTGGCTATAGGACATAGAGATTTCAGGCTCCATATCCCTCTGCCCCCACACACACACCACTGCTAGGAGTCTCAGCTAGCATCACCCCATAGACTCCCAGGAGCCTCCCCTGTCCCAGAGATGTTTCTCTCCTGGTCCTTCCCCCACCCCAACCCCTGCTCTCCCCACACCTAATCCCCATCCCTGGTTTCTCACCCGCCCCTCCCCCACTCAGTCCTCTCCCTCCATCTACTTCAAATGTGGTGTATTCTGTCACTGACCTGCAGTGACACCCGAATACCACCTGAGTGAGGGCTGGGGAGAGAGAGAGAGCAGGAGAACACAAAGAAGGACACAAAGTCTAGGTTCTGATCAAGGTGTCATTTACTAAAAGTCAGGTTAACACTTAAACAGGAGGAAAGTACAAGCAGATTCTCACGGAGGCAACTTTACTTGGCCAAAACATACGAGGACTCACTCAAGGTTACACAGAACCTGCTGTCTGGTTACCATGCTTGCACGGAATTTATTATCCAGTTCTCAGGGTCAGAGGCCTCTGCTGTAGAACTGCCAGGGTCAGTCTCTGAGACACCGAGCTTTAGATTAGAGCCAGGGCCAAGAGGCCAAATTCCACTGCTCAGATACGCTCTCCAATTTGGCCAGTAACTCCAAATAGGCTGCCATAGTATTCTATTTCCCCCTCCGAGTGAGATTCAAGCATCCTCTCTTGGGCCTTCTTTAGTTTCTTTGGGTCTGTGGATTGTAGCATGATTATCCTGTACTTTACAGCTAATATCCACTTATAAGTGAGCACATACCATGCGTGTCTTTCTGGGTCCAGATTACCTCACTCAGGATGATCTTTTCTAGTTCCATCCATTTGCTTGCAAATTGCATGATGTCTTTGTTTTTAATAGCTGAGTAATATTCCATTATGTAAATGTACTGCATTTTCTTTATTAATTCTTTGGTTGAGGGTCATCTAGGTTATTTCCAGTTTCTGGCTACTAGGAAGAAAGCTGCTATTAACACAGTAAATTCCCAAAGTGCACAAGTTTGCACTCCTACCAGCAATGGAGAAGTGTTCCTTTTGCTTCACATCTTCATCAGCATGTAATGTCACTTCAGTTTTCTTTAAAAAAACCGTAACTTCTTAAAATTATTTTTTCACTTAACATCTCAACTGTAGCTCCCTCCCTCTTCTCCTCCAGGTCCCATCTTCCCTCCTTCTCCCCATCCCATCCCCCTGGAAAAGGAGACCCCCACACACAACCCACCTCAGCTCATCAAGTCAAATCAGGACTGAGCACATCCTCTTCCCCTTTGGTCTTGCTAGGCAGCCCCACCAGGGTAACAGAGTCCATGTCAGAGACATCCCCCACTCCCCTTACTAGGGAACCCACATGAAGGCTAAGCTGCCCATAGGGTACATACGTGTAGGGGGCCTAGGTCCAGACTATGCATGGTCCTTGGTTGGTGTTTCAGTCTCCACAAGTCCCCTAAGCCCAGGTTAGCTGGCTCCATTGGTCTTCTTGTGGAGTTCCTGTCCTCTCTATGTCCTTCTATCCTTCCCCCCCAACTCTTCCACAAGACCCCCCAAGTTCTGCCTAATGTTTGGCTGTGGGTCTCAACATCTATTTCAATCCGCTGGAACGTCTCAGAGGACAGCTATGCTAGGCCCCAGCCTGCGAGCATAGCAGAGTGTCATTAATAGTGTCAAGGGGTGAGTCTTGGGTTGGGCCAGGCATCAGCTGGACATTCCCTCAATCTCTGCTCTATCTTTATCCCTGCACATCTTGTAGGCAGGGTAAATTTTGGGTCAATGTTTTTGTGGGTGGGTTGACGTTACCTTCCCTCCACTAGGAGTCTTGTCTGGTTAGAGGGTGGCCTCTTCAGTCTTCATAATTCCTGCTATTAGGTGTCTCAGCTAGAGTCACTCCCATATCCTCCCAGAAGCCTACCCTGTCATAAGGTCTGCAGCTTGTCTCAGAGATGCCCCCACCCACAATTTCTCTTTTCTCTGCAAGCCCTCTGCCTTCCTGCCCCAGCTCTCCCACATCTGATTCCCACCCTCATTTCCCTATGCAGTTCCTCTCCTAGCCTGCTCTGCCTCTTCAACCACTTCAGCTGTCTATTTCCCCTCCCGAGTGAGATTCAAGCATCCTCCCTCTGGTCCTCCTTGCTACTTAGCTTCTCTGTGACTGTGAATTGTAGTATGCTTATCCTGTACTGTATGGCTAATACCCACTTACAAGTAAGTATACACCATGTGTGTCTTTCTGGATCCGGGTTACCTCACTCAGGATGATATTTTCTAGTTTCACCCATTTGCCTGCAAATTTAATGATATCCTTGTTTTTATTAACTGAGTAGTATTCCATTGTGTAAATGTATCAGTTTCTTTATCCATTCTTTAGTTGGGGGACATCTGGGTTGTTGTCATTTGAGTTTTTTTATCTTAGCCATTCTGAGTGGTATAAGATGGAATCCCAGAAATCAATTTTATTTGCAGTTCCCTGATGACTAAGGATGTTGAACATTTTTTTATATGCTTCTTGGTCATTAGATATTCCTTTGTGAAGAATTCTCTATTTAGCTCTGTACCCCATTTTAATTGGGTTATTTGGTTTGTTGGTATTTAATTTCTTCAGTTCTTTATATATTTTGGATATTAGCCCTCTGTCAGATATAAGGTTGGTGAAGATCTTTTCCCATTCTGAAGGCTGCTGTTTTGTTTTATTGACAGTGTCATTTGCCTTGAAGAAGTTTTTCAGTTTCATAAGGTCCCATTTATTAATTGTTGATTAGTGTCTGAGCTGTTTGTGGTCTGTTCAGGAAGTTGTCACCTGTGCGAATGAGTTCAAGCCTATTCCCCATTTTCTCTTCTATTGGATTTAGTGTATCCAGTTTTATGTTGAGGTCTTTGATCCACTTGGATTGAGTTTTGTGCAGTGATAAGTATGGATGGATCTACTTGCATTCTTCTACATGCAGCTATCTAGTTAGACCAGCACCGTTTGTTGAAGATGCTTTCTTTTTTCCATTGCGTGGTTTTGGCTTCTTTATCAAAAATTAAGTGTCCATAGGTGTGTGGGCTTATTTCTGAGCTATGTGGAAGTATGGAGACAAGGACTGAGGGAGCTGAGTGTTCAAGGACACCAAGAAGACCTACAGAATAAATAGCCTAGGCCTATGGGGGCACACAGAGGCAGAAACACCAGCCAGAGACCGTGCATGGTCCGGACCTAGACCCCACACATATGTAGCACATGCGCAGTGTGGTCATCATGTGGGTCCCCTGACAATGGAAGTAGGGACTGTCTCTGACTCGGTTGCTGCCTTTGGGCCCCTTTCCTTAGCCGGGCTGCCTTGTCTGGCCTCAGTGGGAGAGGATGCACTTAGCTCTGCTGTGAGCTGGTGTGCCAGGGCGGGTTGGTACCCATGGGGGCTTCCCTTCTCTGAGGAGAGGGGAAGGGCATAAGGAGAGGACTGGAGGAGAGGAGGGAGGGGGCTGGGATCAGGCTGTAAAGTGATGAGAGAGAGAGAGAGAGAGAGAGAGAGAGAGATATGGACTGACAGATGGACAGACAGACAGACAGATAGATAAAGGAAAAAAATCTTCACATTACTAGAAGGAAAAAAAGAGTTTGCAGATCTGGCATGCAGGAGGTGATGCTTACATTGTGTCAGTTATGCTACCGAAAAGGGTCTTAAAGGAGAGGTTCGTGCTGTATTTTTCTCCTCCATATTGTGTTTGTTTAATGGTTGCCGTGGCAAGTACCTGACAAAAGCCACTTAAGGAAGGGTTTGTTTGGCCTCCCAGTCTCTGCCCGTGGTGGGCAGAGACTGGGAGGCCCATGGTCTCCCTGCATTCTCAGTCAGGAAGTGGAGAGAGAGATGAATGCCAGTGCTCATCTTTCAGTCTCCTTTCTTACTCCTTCTGAGCTCCCAGGCCACAGAATGGTACCACCAACATTCGGGGTAAGTTTTCCTACCTCACTTAAATTTCTCTGAAAATAGCTCACAGATGCATCTAGAGCTGTGTCTCCTAGGTGTTTCTAAATCTGGTCAAGTTGACAATCAAGATTAAATGTCACTCACGCGCATACCAATTCAAGGCTGATAAACCCCACAGTAGCCAGGTGGCGCACACCTGTAGTCCCAGGACTCAGGAAGGCAGAGGCAGGGGTATCTCTGTGAGTTTCAGGCCAGCCTGGTCTACAAAGCTAGTCCAGGACAGCCAAGGCTACACCAGAGAAACCCTGTCTCAAAAAAAAAAAAAAAAAAAACCCGCAAACAAAGCAAACCTGCTTGGCCTCCAGCTGCCTGTCCCTCCTTCCTCAGCAAAGGCTTTAGCTTCTGAATTGTCTCACAGCCCACGATAGCTACCAAAATTCCAACTAGTGACTAACTCCATTCTAGCCAGAATCAGAAGAAAGAATAAAGAGGCAAATGGACGTGTTTTGCAGCAGTCAGCCTCGTTGTGAATTGTTTTCCAAGAAGGCCTGCTCAGTGGCTTTCAATTACACCCACTGGCGACTCCCAACAGTAAGGAAGATTAGGAACACATGGACATCTAGAGAGCAGAAAATAGGGTTTTGGCAGATAGGCCGGGGAATGCCGGTGACACTTTGCCTCTTAGAAGCGTGCTGCCACCAGGTCCTCAGTGACCTCTAGACCGTAGGATCTGTGACAATAAAGACCCAGCCCTACCCAGAGTAACCGGTCAGGTCTGAATCGATACTCCAGTCTGGCCCTGAAGCCCCACCGTGTTTTCAGATAGGGCAGCTGGGGCAAGAGCTGGAGAAGGAGGTTCAAGGCTGATCAGTGTCCATTTCAAATACAGTTTTACCCAGAACTCTCAGCAAAGATCCACAAGCCACCACAGAAAAACAGGAGAAAATGGAGGAATATTGCACAAATCTGGTTAATCCCAGCCAGCTTGAATGGAGAGCGTGGCAGGAGGGCGGTGGAAGAGCTGGATCTGTGGGATCCGGGGGACAGGGAATCTGTGGGATGGGGGGCAGGGGATCTGTGGGATCCGAGGGACAGGGGCTATCGGCTGCACAAAGAGGGAAACCTGCCGAATCTCAGGTGTCTGGCTTATGGGGACATCGACAGGAGATGGTTCCATTGTAACTAACAAGAGTAGGAGAGATGAAAAGAGAGATTTCTACAGAACCAGAATAGGACAGCCAAGGCAAAGAAGAAAAAAAAAAAAAAAAAAAACAAGTCTAGCCAACAAATCGCATTTTTTTTTTAACCACCTTGTACTGTGCCCCTGGATAATATGCAGCCAGAAGAAAAGAATGGAAGAGCAAGCCTTCTGGGAACAAAGTGGCTTTCTAGAGTTCTGAAGCGGGGGCAGGGGGTGTTGTCCAAGCAGGCCACATTGTGAGGCTCTGTGACTATTCTGAGCCCCACGGAAACAAAAGTCAATTTGAGATTTCTAAATACAACCTTAAAAAAAAAGAATCTGAGGACTTAAAGTTTCTCCTCTTCATTTCTGGTTTTGACTACCAGAGCTGCTGTGTCTCTTCCTCCGGCCACTCCTTCTCCTCCACCCTGTTTACATTCCGCAGAGCTGTAGAGAACAGCTGCATTTGGGATAGACTATGGGAGAGCTGTTCCCCTAATCCTGAAGTTACACAGGGCAAAACATGGAAACGCTGAGACCGGAATTGCCCTGCTGAAGACTGCCATTCAGGGGCCACAGCTCGGCCCTAGGTCTCTGGATTACCTGGCCAACTCCGTTGTCCAGACTTTATTTTGCTAATGGTTATTTTTGCCAGCATTTTCCCCCATCCTATTGTTGTTTAATGGATGTCTTACAAAGTTTCTGAAACAAGAACACGTCTGACTTTTGCAGTGGAAGGCAACATCAGCTTTTGCTTCAATATGAGTCAGAAATTCATACGGGAATGTTTAAGACAAATTTTCATTGTCAGTTAGGTTTTGAAAACAGAGAACATTCAAAATCCTGAGTCCTAAGAGAGCCATAGTAAGCTAGGAGAAGGTATTTTAGGAACAGCAGTATGAAGCTCATCTCCTTTGTCTATTACAAATCCCCTACCTCTCTCTCTCTCTCTCTCTCTCACACACACACACACACAAAAAAAAAATCTTGCTTTTATTAAAATGTTTCAGCAATATGCTATTGTCTGGTTTTTTTCCCAAATTAAATTACATCCTGATGGACTTGTCTTATTAAAAATTTTCAAAGCACTAACAAAACTCAATAATATTTGAAATAATAAAATATACCAACCCAGATAGAATAATGAAGCATAAAGCAAAATACCCAGAATGCCACAGGCCTCCACATTTTAGTGACTCATGATCCATTTCTGCAGCAATGTCTGCATCTTCACGGATTCTCTGCTGCTTTGCTTTGGGCTCCTTTCTGTTTTCTTAGGATTTATGGACAGCATGTTGTTGCAATGAAGCAGTTCCTGGCTTCTGCCTTTACCAGTTCAGCTCGCCATTAGTTAGCCTTGTTTTCATCAAAGAACCTTAAATGCTTGAGGATATAATTGTCCCCACCTCATTGACTTTCTAATGAGTGGAGTGTTATTCCTAACATATTGAGATGTTGGCAGCTTTTCAGTTGTTTAGGAGCTATGTGTTAGGTTTTGTACCCATTCACTTCCCAGTCAGACTTCCAGAACAGGAGACGCTGGGGAGAAGCACCCTTCCAGGTCCTCTGCACGCCTGTCAGGCTGCGCAGCCCACACCGTCTAGAGCTGGTGGGAAACTGAGATTGGAATAACTGGTTGGTGGTCTGACATCTCTGGTCTGGTTCCCCTGGGTCTCACTGAACATGTGATCTTCTTTACCTACCAGATGAAGCCCCTGACCTACTGACGTAACATTTCACTTAACCGGTGAATTTGAGACAAAAGCATACACCATTTCAAAAATTTTTGTCCAAATTTCCCAACACATTGTTTAAGCACTTCAAGGTTTCAGTCTAAACATGGCCGTATACTTTTTCCATAGACACATACCACGTGACCCCAGGAGCAAACTTCACGCTTATGAACCAAGTCCAGCATGCAGCCAAGAAATGCAGTTATGAGCCGGTCGTCCTCATAAATCCTAAGCTAATGCGAAATGACATCCAGATCAATACCCCTGTCAAGGATTTCAGCTCTCTCAATATTTAAGAGCTCGTTTTCAAAACATAGGTGTAAGCGATAGCCCAGTGTGGACTCCCGCTGAAAACACAGACATGATTGTCAGCAAGAACATCACTTACTCAGAAAACCAGCTTTGTCCTACGGTGCTATCTTATTTTAAACCACAAGTCCTTCTCCAGAGAAAAAAGTCATCCCGTGTATCTGCAGGCAGAGAAAGCATGTGCGGCACTGGTCAAATCTTCCTGGCCTCTGCTCATCTGCCAGCTCGCTCCTCTTTCAAATGCCTACCAACCTACCCACCCCAAGTCCCTTCATAAAGGGACTCTTTCTTGCTGCCATCCAGGCTCAAGTCTATGGCCAGAGATGTCAGCATCAAGCAGCCCATAATAACCCACTGGAAAAGACAAGCGAACCCCCCATGGCTGCATTCTTTGTTATTTTATCTGGCCTTCTGTCTTTACGTTTGCTTCCCAATCCTTTAGCACACTGCAAGGGACAGTAACGTTTTCACTACCCTTCTTGCACTTGGGTTCTGATCTTCTGCCAGGGACGGCACTTACAGCTCTTAACGGGTCTTATGAAGCTGGGGGATGGTGGTTCACACCTTTAATCCCAGCACTTGGGAGGCAGAAGCTCGTGGATCTCTGAGTTCAAGGCCAGCCTGGTTTACAGAGTGAGTTCCAGGACAGCCAGGGCTACACAGAGAAACCCTGTCTCAAAAAATGAAAAAATAAAATAAAGTCTGGAGTTAAAAAAAAATTTTTAATGGATCTTATGAGATCCTCCAATACAAAAATACCTGATATGACTACACACCCCGATTCTTTAATTTCGACAACCCATAGCACTCTCTTAGTGCGCAGAAATAACCACGTTTCCTTGCTGACACCAGTGTGTCTTCTACCACTCTCTAGTTGAGCTAATGGGCTCATGAGGATCAGAGTGTGTATTTAATGAGGTAGTTGTTGCTTATGGGTCCCTTCAGTGATGAGACCCATCATCATCGATACGATCATTATCCTGGAGGATTGTTATTAGTATTATTGTTGGCTAAAGAATCTTGGTGATCGGTCTGACAGCTGCATGCATGGAGACCTTATCCCGCCACTCTCCTCATGGAGGTCCCTCTTCTCCAGCCTCAAGCCCCTGAGGGGTGCCACAGGCCCTGCCACACTTACAGGCTGGCATGGGGAGGGGGGCACACTGAAAATGAAGTGGCTGATGAGGTCTGCTCCAGGCCCCTGCTCCATCTTCTCAGACTCTGGCCCTGACTGTCCATTACACAGTGCTTTTCTCCCTCTGCTCTCCCAGTCCAGCCAAGACCTAATTGTAAGCCTCAAAGGGCTGTAAACTGCTCGACTGGGCATTCCCATCAGTGACGTTGTGGTAGTTTGAATGCAGATGGCCCCCGCAGACTCATAAGGGGTGGCTTTATGGGATTGAGGATGGTTGGAAGCCACCACGTAAGTGCTAGTAACTGAACCTGAGTCCTCTGCAAGAGCAGTAAATGCTGTTAATCACTGAACCATCTCTCCCATCCCTAAGAGCCCAATGTGACATCCAACTTCAAACTGCCAAACTCAGAGCTTATTTGTGGTCCCTAAATTCTAAAAAAAAAGTCTCTAAGTGACTTGTTTCGGCAAATCTAGAATTTGGTTGTGATGTTTTCTGGCAGGGTTAGGGTTCACTCCAGTCAATCAGGAAAAAGGCCCCCACACCAGTGTTCACAAGTTCTCAACCTCAAGACCTAAGTTTCACTCTAAAGCGGCACTCCTCCACCTGTAGGTCGTGATCCCCTGTGGGGGTTTGCATAGCAGATGTCCTGCAAATAACATACTAACTTCATATTACATTACATTTGCTACATAACAGAGCAAAATTACAGCAGCGATGAAGTAGCAACAGAATAATTTTATGGTTGGGGGGTCACCACAACACGAAGAACTGTATTCCAGGGTCGCAGCCTTAGGAAGGTTGAGAACCACGGCTCCAGCAGGGGCGTTTTTCCTTCTCCCCTGGAGGTGGAATGATTGCTAAGCTAGTGGGGAAGACTGGCACAGAGCAGCAATGATGTCACTCAGGGTGGTTTGAACAGAGACTGGTTTTCCCAGACGGTGACCAGCCAGCTGCTCTATGAAGTCAGATGTTCCTGTGCATAGAAATTCCTGGGGAATCTGTGCTTTCTGAACAGTCTCACATCTGCTTCACTTGCCACGAGACTAATGATCAAGATTTCCTGCTGTGGCATGCGCACATCCAAACGCATTGCTCTTGTCCAGCAGGTTCCACCCATGTGCAGGCCCCTGGCTAGCCCACAAGCCCTGGAAACAATCAGCACCTGTGTTAGGATGCAATGACCTCATTCCTCTGGACAGAGAGAGACCTGGCCTTCCAAGTCCTCTCCCAATCTGACTTTTAAAATGTCATGGCTCTTTTCTTCAGCACAACCATGAAAGCTTGATCTACTTCAGAGCTCACGTGGTGCTCTGGAATATTCCAAAGGCAATGGGAATATGAATTATTTCGTAAAGCCATGCTTCCTAGAAAAGAACACCCATCAACTGCAACACAAACAACATTTCGTGGAACTCTGCAGTCCGTCCGAGTTTTGCAAAGGCTGGGTGTCATTTCATTCAGTCCTCACAGGGAGGCAGAGAGGTAGTCTCCTTCAGCGTCTTGTGTCACAGAAGGCACTGGGGCACACCCGTAGGTTGAAGCTAGTCATGGTCAGAAGAAAAATTTACAGACTTGTCGGGTTCCAGAGCCTTTCTTTCAACCACAATAATCTTATGCTGACATTTACACAGTGCTAGCTGGACAAGTTGGACACACTTTACGATCTAGAGTAAAAGAGTCAGAGCTGATTTGAATGGTATGTTGGAGATGGAGGTAAGCGGAGGAGCAGGGATGAGGGAAGGGGAGAGAGTCTGTAGCCATGGAGCAAAGCCAGTGTCCTGCCACCCCTTCGCCTGAGCACATTAGAGGCCTGGAGGAGCAGGGCTCCAACCCTGCAGGGTGCTGTGAGGCTGAGACTGGGAGCGGTGGAGGTAAGGACCAGAGCAATCAGCAAAGGGTCAAACGTACAGCCAGATGCAACAAAGAATAGGTGTTGACGAGCAGCGCCAAGCAGCTGTCAAGGGAGACGACGGGCTCCAAAGCAAGAGGTCAGTAAGGGTAGCAGGCTAGCTGTGGGACAGCAGCCACGGGCTAGGTTTTGAGACATTAGTGTGGAGAATGAGAAGCCGTAAGCAACATGGAGACAACATAGTCAGAAGCCGGTGGAATGCTGAGGGAAGGGTAGCCCCTCCCATATCCCTCCTCAGACTTAGGATCTGAGTCAGACAGTCACGATGGGCCTGATTTCTGAGCCCTTCCCCTTATGGATGAAGAAGCCAATGGTCCACAGCACAGGGCTAACCAACAAGTCGTTTTGCCATCAGCTCCCCCTACTTTGCCAAAGCGCAGCCAGCCACTGAATTCATAGAAGGCTTCTGTCATAAGAGGGGCCTTGACTCTGATTATCAGCTTCAATAAAACATGTTTCACTTTGTTCTCTCTCAGTCCGGTCTCCCTGGACACCCACATAATCATCCTCATGTAAACAAAGAGGCTTTGAAGCCACCAGGAGTCCTGCAAGGCGGAAAGAGATGAGAATGATCTGCAGACTCCCTGGTGTGAACTGGAGACTGGAAATCTTCAGTCTTCTCATAATCTTTTCATAATCTCCATTTGTTTTCATGACTGTGAAAGTAACAAGTGTTCATTGTGGAAAATACACAAGCACTCCAGAAAACAAGCATTATCCAACAGAGACAAGCAAACACAACATCTAGCTGAGAGCAGTTGGGCACGCGGAGAGATGGAGACTGTGAGAGCGTGTTTTGACGTGCAGTGTTACATAGGAGCAGCTTTCTGCCCTGGTGTTTCTCACTTGGCATGGATTGCACATGTATTTGCTGCAAGCATCTTCAGGGCCGGTATAGCAGCCCATCAGAATTTCCCGCTGCCTTCATAGCAGGCCGCCTGTCTGAAACTCTGCTCCCTCCCAACCCCCACCAGTTTCCTCCCTATGCCTTTGGAAAATCAAGGTCTTGGTTCTAAGACCCAAAAGATTCTGCCAACTTAAGCCCAGGAAATAGAAAATCTGAGTTTAGCTTGAGCTACGCCACTAATTCCCTGAGCAGCCGTGGGCAATCATTTTCCTCTGTGTGTCATGCCCCACATCTGTCATGGTGTTCTGTCCAGTTTAAAGCACAATCGGATGGCAAAGGAGAAAGTTCCACCTGTCGAGCGAGCCTTGGCCCTGAACTGCAGAGCCCAGCCCAGCGTGGGAAGGACTGGTCATTCCTATCGAATGACGGGCCCCACGCCCTGTGCCAGCCATTGTGCAAAGCACGATAGTTGCTCCTTTTTAAACTGACTCTTCCAAATATCCGGATATAGTAAGAATTATCATAATTCTCATGTGGTGATCGAGAAAGCCAAGGCTCAGGAGGTCAAATACAGTAGCAGAGACTAAGCAGGTAAGAGGACAGGGTTGACTGCAGCCTGAGGAGACCTTGCAAGTTGCCTTCACTCTCTTAAGGGAAGCACTCTCTCCTCAAGACTGGCTCTGGAGCCAGAGAGAGAGAGAGAGCGAGAGAGCGTTCTTGGCCTGCTGCATTTCAACACTAATGGGGATGTACATTTCAGAAGCCAGTGGAAATCTTTCCATGAGGCAAATTTGTTCAGTATTCAAATCAAGGGAAGGAATGAAAGCAGATGTAAGACATGTGGAAAGGAAAACTCTGGAGTGAGGAAGTTAGGATCCAATCTGGAAAGGAAACCGGGGCCTCCAGCTCAGGCAGCCCTGGTTCTCCCTCTCCTGTTTGAGTAATTTAATCACAAAAGCATGTGGCTCTGAGCATCTTCCTCATCCTGCCCCCACGCCCAGCATACATAGAGGGAGGTGGTATTTTGGGTCTTGGTAACAGCCCCACAGAGTCAGATCTATTTTCGTGACTGTAGACACATCCCTCTGCATCCCTTTCCATGCATTCTCTGCTGCGCTTTCCTCCCTCCCACCCCCACACAACTGAGAGCTCACACAGAGGCCTTAGGGGAGAGAATGATCCCTTGCCTGCCTCCGTGGCCTTAGGATGCACAGGTTGCACAGAGCACCGAGATACAGGAGGGCTGACTCCAAACTGCTGTGTCTTTGCTTTGTTCTGCACCTTCCAGGCCACCCAGACTCAAGGGCTTGGAGCTCAGCTCCCATCAGGTCTGCCAATATCTACTGTACATTCAAGAGATTCTCAGGCATTCTGGAGGAAGAAGATGATGGGGTCAAGATGGGGGGCGGGCTGTGTGAGCCTGTCAGGAAGGCGAGTTTCCTAGTTCCACTTTCCCTAGTCCCACGTGGCTAATGAGCGCTTGAAGCATGTTTAGCCCAATCTAGAAGTATTATCTTGTTAAACACCTTTCAGCTTTCAGATATTTTGTTCAGAAATGTACATGTGCACGTTCATACACATACATATGCGTAGTGAAAGTTTTGGTTTCTTTTGTGTGTGTTTTGTTGTTGTTGTTTTGTTTTGGTCTGAAATGTGGGATGTGGGGATGTTTTCCGTTCATCCACAGTTGAAAACAAACACATGAGAAGGCGCATGGTCGTGGTCAGCTGAAAACAGACAAGAGAAGAGGGCATGTGATGTTTTGCTGGAAGCTGTGTCATGCGAGGGGTGTGGTTTTTAAACAGCCTTAGGTGGACTCTGAGAGGGAATAGATAGAAGCCTATGGACGGGAGAGGACGCCTTTGCATCACTGTTGTTTGTGGGTGCACATCGCTCTGCTGGTCTTCCTTTCTCTACACTTCACTTCTTGGAGAGAAACACTCCAGAGCAGAAAACTTCTCGTGAGACTCCTGTGGAATCTTATGGCTTTCACTGACTCGTTCCGATTTGGCGAAATCTTGCTGTTTCTGGTGAATCGTGCTGCTGTTTGGTGTTGGCTATTTGACTGGACTGCTGGCATCCTGACAAGGAACAGTGGACTCATCCCAAGGAGATACGTCTAACAAGGTCCACAACCCCCTTTTCCTATAACCTTCTTCCTCCCCTACCTCTGGATAGTGGGTTGGAAAGGTAGAAGCATTTAAGAACCCTAAATAAAGTTGGTTTTTGACAAACCTAATCCTACACACATAATATATCTCAGTAATATTTTAATTGTCAAAATTATAATGTGTATTTTGGGCATATTGGGTTAAATAAAATATATTAAAATCAAGCTTATCTGTTTCTTCTCACTTTCATAATCTGAATACCAGGAAAATACTCAGTTGCCCATAAAACCTGCGTTAGACCTCTATTTCTGTGCGGCTGCCCCGGACGTGTCAGCGTTTCTGTCAGTCTGGGCAGTGAGGTCCCTCCTACGTCTACAGCTGGTGACCCCTCAGCTCACCAGCCCATTTCAGTGGGTCAGCCATTCAGGATCCAGACGTGTTCAGAAGGGTTGTTCCCGCATGCGGCACTCCGAGGGCACCATCTTTTCCGTCTTTCTTTAAAGAAAGTGTCCTTGCCTCTGTCCTTTGCTGAGATGCATCAGAAAGTAGAGATACTGCTTTCACTCTCAAAGGCTAAGGACATGTCCATCCCAGCCATCCTACCCTACATTCTCCTGCCTTTCTCACATACTAAATCAGAGCACTCCTTCCTAGGGAAAAAAAAAATAAAAAATAAAAACTCGATCCCCCAAGGGACCTGAAGAACATCCCTTGCTGTAGCAGCTCTGGATAATTGACCTGAACTTTCTTTGGCCCCACACAGATGTTGTGGGAACACAGCTGCCTTAGCAACTGTGTTGCATCTGCCTGGCCAGGGCTACACTTTCCTCCCTTCTTCTAAAACCAGTGTGGTCTGCTTCAGGAGAACCAGCCACTTCTCAGCTACAGGTCTGGAATGTTCCCTCACTCCCCCAAAAGACCCAGACCTGATCAGTCAGATCCCAGCATCACCCTGGCCAGAGTTCCTGGTTCAGAATTTGTATCTTGTAATACAAGACAAGCCAGTCACAACAGAGGAAACTTAATTTAGAACTGCAGCCAAAACTATTGGAGGAGGCAGCTGTGACCATTAGCCTATGTTACACAGTCAGGCCTAGGACTATGCCTGCCTACTTCCTCCTCTCCTAAACCCTAATGTGAGTTGGAGACTCTCACCTGCCATGTCTGCACTTGACCGCTGAGACAACCAGGAACAGCAATGAGGTCCTTCAGGAACAGAGAGGAGTCTCGGGGTGTCAGCAGCTGAGGGGCCAGGGCTCTGGGCTCCATGGGGAGAGGCTCTCTGCTTACAGGCAAGGCGCTGCCCCAGCTGCTCTGGCTCAGGCCCAGGGTGTTCAGATTTGGAGAAGCAAATGGAGGAGACGAGAAGGGTGGTAGAGAGGAGTTAGAGGCATAGATCTGAAGTCTCAGGAAAAACTATCTTTCAGTGACCAAAACAGAATATTTATTTGTTCAGCCAGAGAAGCTCAGTAGAACCTGAGACTGTGGGTTCCTTTTGGAAGAGAAGAGTATATGCTTCAAGAACGTAACCATCACAGGAGACTTCAAGGGGAAAACCTCTCCAAAGTGAAGTTTTCCGCCCTACACTCATAGATGCGCCCTGTAATTCACTCGGGGTGTTTATCACACCTCAGACAACTAGTTAGTGGCTTGTGAGCATTCCCACCCTCCACGGGCCCCTGCAGGGCAGAGGCCAGAAACATGGGATCACACTGTTGATCCTCTCTTCTTTGTCCTATCACCCAACACAAGTCACCCCAATATCCAGCTCTGTTACGACTAGAAAATGTAAGGGAGGGGCTGGGAGGAGAGGAGGGAGGGGGTCTACAACTGAGATGTAAATGGAATTAATGATGAATAAATAAATAGGCGAAACTAAAAAATGGCCCAAGCTGTTGCACCACAGTGACCTCAGCATACGAAAGGCTGAAGCAGAAGGACCGCTTCAAGTTTGAGGCAGTTTGGACTACATAGCAACACTATCTTAGAAGGAAAGGGGAAAGTATGGAGGGTAGATGGAACGGAAGGAAGGATAAAGGGAAGGGGAGAGGGAGGGAGGGAGAAAGCAGTGAAGGAAACAGAAGGGGAAAGGAAAAGAAAAGAAAACGAATCATAGAAGATGAGCTTGAGTCATGTGATCTCTCTGGACCTCTTTAGCTGTCACAGATGCCAAAAATCCCTGTGGTACAGAGTGGGATGAAAGGTTCCAAGGCTTCTTTTGGCCTCTGTCCACAGAATACTGCTCCCGGCACTGGCTTGGCCCGCCTTCTGTCCTCCCCCATTCCCTGGAGCTGGCCTCAGCATAGTGCTTGCTGCTTACGGTCTTGGAAGGGACCACATTTGCAGGGAAACAAGCTTTCCACCGTGGGCCAAAGGCCATCCTTTTTCCTCCGGATCAGGCCGCTTGAAGAGACATACAATTTCCTTCTCGGGGACATGGGGACCTCTGGGCAGCGGCCTTTCTTTCTGTCCATAGAGGAGAAAGTATATGTGGCCTCTCCTTAAAGACATGGACCTACAACTACCCGGTCAGCAAGGCTGGGACAGACAGTGCTTCCACTGGCCTCCTGTGAGAGCCAGGGTGCTAAGGATGGGACTCTGGCAGGCTGAACCCTTCTCTCCACAGCTAAGGAGATGGAGAAGCTGCAAGTTGAAGAGTTGTTGAAGGTTTTTCCCCCACTGGCTGAAGCCTCCATAGAGCTCAGAGAGTTCAAACCACCATGAGGACAACTCCAAGCAAAGCCACAGCTGAAGGCAGAGCTTGAAAGATCCAAAGCTGAGAGGGATTCGATGTCAGCTGCCACACTCTTGGGGCTTTGGCACTGCTTTAGAAACTGCTCCTGGCTATGGGGTCTATCACCTGCCTTGTTCACTCCGTTGTTTGACTGTCTTTATGGACTTTTAAGCATGTACCTTGAACTTAAGTACAGTTTCCTTTCTTCACTCATTCATTGGCTCTCACAGTTTATCTAAACACATGTTCATAGCAGAGACAGCTGTAACAGTCAAAAGGCAGAAGCAAGGCCAAAGGTGACGGTAGACACCTTTAATCTCTGCGCTCAAGAGACAGAGGTGCGGAGATCTCTATGAGTTCTTGATCAGACTGACCTACCCTATGTCAAAAAAAAAAAAAGAAAGAAAGAAAGAAAGGAAGGAAGGAAGAAAGGAAGAAAGGGAGAAAGAAAGAAAGAAAAAGAAATGGTAGAAGACACCCAAGTGTCCGTATGTCTATAGACACTTGAACAAACAAATGAAATAAAACGTGGTATATATGTACAGTGGAATAATATGCAAACGTAAAAAAGAAAAATTCTGACACAGGCTACAGTATGTAAAAACACACAGAATATTATATTAAGTGGAATAAGCCAGAGCTTGAGAGACATATATTGTGTAATTCACTTACACGAGGTACAGAGAGTTGGCAAATCCACACAGAATACTGTTAGTTTCCAAGGACTTTGGGGAGTAGTGGAAATGGGGAGTCAGTATTTAATAGGTACCGAATTTCAAGTTATGAGAAACTCTAGAAAGTGGATATGCAATAATGAGAATATACTGGACAGTTGTGTTGGCAAATCTTATATGTATCTTTACCACAATATAAACAATCATTTTAAAAAATCATTTATTTACTTTTTATATGCATGCGTGTTTGCCTGCATGTACATCTGTGCATGCCGTTGCCCAAGGAGACCGGAAGAGACTGTTGGATCACTTGAGATGGGTATTTGTGCACCACGTGTGTGAATCTGCCTTCAAGGCCAGAAGAGGGTGTTGGATCCTCTGAAACCAAAGCTGTAGCCCCACTGTGAGCTGCCACATGGCCACTGGGAACTGAACCAGGGTCCGCTGGAGGAGACGCCAGTGTTCTTAACTGTTGAGACATTTTTGCAGCTTCTAAATAATAAACATGTCAGGAAAAAAAAAAAAAAGGTAAAATGGTGACAGTAGATAAAGACCACAGGAATGAGTCCTTCCAGGTTCCATCTTCCATGTCCCACTGCCCCAGTGGCAAGACCACAGTGCCATGGGAGACCCATGGGAGACTGGTCCTTGGCCTGTAACAGGAAGAGGGACAGCAAACCACGAACAGCATCCAAGACATTACTCTGGCCTCATCTGGAGCTCCAGTGAGTCTGATTTTAGTTGCTGATCTTCCAGACCTGGGCGACTGCCTGATTTTTCTGAGGCCATCTTTTGAGTGGTATGTGTGCAGTCAATGTTGCTGGAGAGAAGAATCAAAAATCAAAGGAAACTGGTCTCAGGGAACACCTGAGCTGCTTGATAACGGGTGCCTCCGTTCAGGCTGCCCCCGTGAACCCTCACCCAGGAAACCTTTCTGGAACACCCGTCACACATCCCACACTGCTCAGCCCGGCTGGGCAGGCCATGTTAGTAGAGCCATTCCCAAGCCTCTGTGAAATACAGGCTCCAATATTTCTGATTCCGCCAAGGTATCTGGTGCCCTGGGCATTTTTTGCCTACAGATAATTAGAGTGTGGGTTATTACATAGTTCGAAGGCTGTAACACATTTGTTTGTCTTGTATCCCAAGCACCCGATATGCTGCAAAGTGTATAGTCACTTGTAAGGGACGGCTGGGTTCGGGGCTGGATGGGGAGTATAGAAGGATGGCTGAGGGGACACTGGGATAACAGGAGTCTTTATTTGGATATAGCAGAAGGAGATCCTGAGACAAGGATTTGTGTGACCAGAGGAGGATAGTGAGCTAGGTCAGAAAGGAAACCAGGAAATGCAAGCTGGATGCCACTCACTTATTTGGAGGATACCATAAAATGTGGCTTAGGACCACTGAGACTCAGTAGGTTAGAGCACTTGCTGCCAGGCTGGAGAGATGGCTCAGTCGTTAAGAGCACTGGCTGTTCTTCCAAAGGTCTGGAGTTCAATTCCCAGCAACCACATGGTGGCTAACAACCATCTATAGTGAGATCTGGAGCCCTCTTCTGGCGTGTAGGCACAGTTGCAGGCAGAATACTGCATAAAAAATAAATACATCTTCAAAAACAAACAAGCAAACAAAAAGCACTTGCTGCCAAGCTTAAGACCTGAGTTTGATCCCTAGGACCTACATGGAAGAAAGAGCTGACTCTCACATCTTATCCTCTGATCTCTATGCATACACTATGACACAAGTGAGTAGATGTGTGTGCATGCACAATTACATACACACACGCTAAATAGAAACTATTTTAAAATGTTATTTTGATTCTAATGTGGACTAGACCCAACGTACAGGCAAAGCCAGGCCTTTAGTCTGTAAGTCCCATTCAGCACTGACTGAGGTCGGCCAGCAGCACTTTGGGACAAGAGAAAAGTCCTGGGTCAGAGAGAAGCTGCTACAGACACCGAGCCTGGGACAGGCAGGGCTGGGGTGTCTCCTGCTCAGCAACCTCAGGATAATGCTTCCTGCAGTGGGCAGGGCCCTGGAAAAGCACCCAGTCACCAGTCTTGGCTGAGCACTTCCAGTAATTCCCACCCTCTCTCCCTGCTCCCTCCCAGTTCCCTGAGGGCAGCAAGCGATTCATAGGCCACTGTGAACTGGGAGGATCGCCTTGTCCTTCTGCCAGCCCTGTAAGGGTGACCAACCCATTCCGCAGCAGCCCAGAAACGCCATGTGTTGTTGCTGAGGTGTCAGGGCGGACCACAGCTCACTCTTCCTGCCGCCATGCTGATGGCAGTGCTGTCCTTGTGACCTTAACAAACTGTCATGGCTGGCTGTGCCGTAAAAGCACACAGTACCTGTCCCTGCCTGGCAGGCATGCCAGGGGATTCCCTCGACAAGGGGCTAAGTAACTGGCAGTGCTCACGTCTAAGTGAGAATATTAGGAAGCCGCCTGAACCCCTGATGCCGTATTTCTTACATGGCCCTGTCACTAATAAAGAAGATGGGCATTTCTCCTCTGGACGACTTGCTGTCTACCTCTCAGTTGATGTGAAACTGAGGAATTCTTGTCCTAATAAAATGCCAGCAAGGCCCTTCTTCTCACCCTTACAACTATCAGAATTCAAGAGACTGTCTAATGTACTGCCCTAAAAGCGACTCCAGTTTCCCCCAAATGAGATACTGAACCCTCTTCCCAGGCAGTCACCACGTTCTGGAGGGGAAGAAGACTCCCCAAGCCTGTCAGTTACAGACAAGCTAACAGCACTCTTGCCACCTTCATTTGTAAGTGTTTAGCTTATTTGACTTTGAACTCGTTTCGTCAAAATGATACCAAAAGGCTCGCCAGAAAACACTGGAGAGAGTCAGCAGATGGTGCCTCCACCGCGCAGGCCCCTCAGCAGGCCGCTGGGCTCCTCTTGCGGCGTTCTCTGAGAAAGCAAGGCTCTGGCCATCTCTTAATTGAGTCATTTCTCACATAAGGTGAGCAACCGTGAGGGACAAGGTCCTGTCTCCCTCCAGGACACAGGGCAAGCTCAGTGCATACCGGCGGCTTCCCCAAGCAAGCCCACTGTGCACACTTAAGGAGGGGAAATTCAGGGGACAAAGAGAACCAGACCACACCCCCACGCTGCTCGCTACAGGGTGACTTCAGGGCCAGGAGCCACATGCCTTCCGCTGGCCTCCAATAACAGTCCAGCTTACCAGTTTATCATCTACAAGCAAGAAAAATCCCGACTCTGATACCACCTTTCTCTGCCTGACAAACTCGCTCTGTCCTGAAGATAAAACAAAGCTTTCTGTGGAAACTTCCATGAGTACCCTTTCCCTCATCTGAACCCCTACAGCTCCTTCACCTCATCTTTATTCAAGCGGTTATCCTACCAAACTCCGCACAACTGCTTGACATACTGAGCTCCACACACTGTGCCTCTTGCTAGACCCAGAGAGGATACCTGTGGGCAGAGCTAGTGTTACATTCATCTTTGGTGCCCACCATGGCACCCGATACATACCAGGCACCTAAAATATCTTTGAACGGACCAAGAAATTACAATGTGTTGGTCCCAACGCTGTGGGAGCCGTGGGTTACCATGCAAACATGGCCAAGTCCAAGAACCACACCACACATAACTAGTCCCGCAAATGGCACAGAAATGGCATCATGAAACCCTGGTCACAAAGAAAGGATTCTCTTAAGGGGGTGGATGGCAAGTTCTTGAGGAGCATGTGCTTTGCCAAGAAGCATAACAAGAAAGGCCTGAAGAAGATGCAAAGGCAATGAGTGCGCGAGCAGAGGCCATCCTAACCCTTGTGAAGCCTTCGGCCATTAAGCCTGAAATGCCAAAGGGCCCCAGCCGCAAACTCAGCTGTCTAGCTTTCATCACTCACCCCCAGCTTGGGTTGTAGGCTCTGCTAACCAAAGCCCAAGGTTCAAGGCAGAGGCCACAGCTCCAGCTAAGGCCCCAGGCTTCAGCTCCAGCTCAGGCGTCCCAAAGGTGCCCAGGCCCTTGTGAAGGCCCCGTAGGAAAGTCTTCTGTTAATGTGAAGACAGATGGACTGGCGTGACACAGCCATCTACACACTATTTACAGATGACCAGCGTCCTGTGCTGTTTTTACAAATAAACCTGAGGCAAGATCTGTTAAAGAAAGAAAAGAAATTACAATCCTTATGAATACAATAATAAAATGAGTGAATCTGAGCTTGACTGTGGAAAACAAGAACTACTTGGGTTGTTTCATGTCGGAAGGGATTGGAGTAGAGATTTAGACACTGACAGCATTCATGGGGCAGCCTGGAAAAGAAGGCTATGGCTGAGCTTCCCGGAAGGTCCCAACGAAAGTTGCATAGAAGGTGATCTTCCACAGCAAGGCAGAAAGCATGTCATAAGGCCGTGATACCAGTAACTGCTCTGGGCTCACTGCCTGAAAGCGTGTAGCTTAACACGAGAAAATGAATGCCTAAACCCTAAGGTCCTGTGCCCAATGCCAGAGGAACACCAGTCACCCCCACGATGGCGCTTGCCAGCAGAAGGTTCAGAAACGTGGCTTCTGTCTCATCCTACTGACAATCCTGACCAGTGAGCATCTTTTGGGTGGGCCCCAAGCCTTAAGGGTTCACAGACACCTACAGGAGCCTGAGAAAAACGTTCCAGCCTGTCATACTCTATGGTGCAATAAGGAGAGCAAAAGGAGACAGGACGCCTCTGAGAGACTCTATTGTTAAAATAGCCACCTACGGGCTGTTTGTCATGTGTGAGTGATAGCCACAAGCTGTCCCATTGAGTTAATCCCCACAACACACTGAGTAACACCCGTGTCACCAAGACAAGTCTGAAACCTGTCCACTTGGATGTCCCAGCTGAGGAAAGAATGCCGGGCAGGGAGAGTCCCACGCTGCTGCTACAGTCTCTCAGCATCTCCTCCCCAGGGTGAGATGGACCTGACTAGACAGTGAGAATTGTCAAGTTCCATAACACAGCGTTAAAGGTCAGCACACCCAGCCATCTTCTAGAGAAAGTCACGGCGCTGCCAAGCCACAGGCAGCAGCCTTTCCTCACATCGCACTCTGCCCTGAAGGCTGTGAGGGGCTCCTAGGCTTCCCCACACCTGATTCCCCACTTTCTCTTAGGACCTCAACGCTCATCCACTCAGTCGTAGGGAGCGGTAGATTCTCCCACCTTCCTGCTCAGTCCCTCTCTGGGATCTGCCCTGCTCTGAGATCATGCTCCTGAGAGAGACAACAATGCAGCCAGCCCACACCTGAGGAGTAGTCAATGCTCGCCTTTGTCTTAAAGTAGAACAGTCCAGAAAAGCCACACCAAATCCTGGGCTCTTCTAGGAATCAGTAAGCACAAGGCATTTCAGCTCTCCCTCTCTCTCTTCTTTCTGTTATAAGTTGCCTTGGTCATGGCATCATGTTACAGCAACAGAAAAGTAACTAAGAGAGCTGGTTAAACATCTGGGTCAAAGCAACTGGCAGAGCAGGTACTGGATAAACACAAGCTACTCTTCTTATCATGTCTTAGGATAAATGGCAGTGTGTGATTGGTGGTTTAAAATTTCTAATTTAGTTGCTATTATTAAACATATAACCATAGAAAGGTGTGTAGATTGGCTCAAACACCCTGGACTTTCAAATAAGATTTTGGGAATTTGAGATGCCTCTGCTGGGGGCGGGGGAGAATGAGTCATGTCATCCAATACCAACAAAGCTGAAATAAAATTCTTAATAATGTGTTTAATCTCCTGTTGCCAAACCTCAGGATTTAGGGGTTTTTTCCAACACTTAGGAAGAAAACAGGTTTGTCAGCTGCTCGTGGTCTATATTAAGAAAGGCTAAAGTGGTCTTATGTTTTAACGTTGAGTTATTTGCTTTGTTCCTATGACTTTCATTTCTTCAGGTTTAAGGGAGATAGTTAAGCCTGTTTCTGCTTTATGTACTACATCTTCTTGGAGAAAACTGGGTTCAGCTACTAGGAACTGAGCTCCACAGTGCCCACTCAACTCTGACTGCCCATAGCGCTGACCCCACTCAACTCTGACTGCCCATAGCACTGACCCCACTCAACTCTGACTGCCCATAGCACTGACCCCACACATGCCCTGGCAAAGTAGCTTCAAACAATGATATCTTAATGCTCATCTTGGCAAGATACAGTGTTCTCTTAGTGACAAGGAAGAATGGATTACAATGGTTAGAAGCCAGCAATTCATGTGAAACCATTCTTGATGAACTGTTCACAAAGAAGAAAGAAAAGAAGAAAGGAGAAGGAGCAGAGAGAAGGAAGAAAGGAAGGAAAGAAAGAAGGAAGGAAGGAAGGAAGGAAGGAAGGAAGGAAGGAAGGAAGGAAGGAGAAAAGAGATGGGGGAAAGAAGAGAATAAACCTGCCGACTCAGTTCTTTGAACTTCAGTACCCCGTTGGTCCAGGTACAGGGCCTCTTTCATCACTGCATTGCCCAGGCCTCACTCAGTACCCAGAACAGTAAGCACCCAACAAATATTTGATGAACGATTAAATGGAACAACAGACTATAGAAATAAAGTAACGGGACCAATTGTACAGGCTCACATGAAGATCTAGAGTCCAGATACTTAGCCTTAAAGGATAATTTAAGCAAGTCTAAAAGAGTCTAGTTGTGACTCAGTAACTGTAGAGACTGGATTCTGGAACCTCCTTCTCCAATACCAAAGAGCAAAAACACATAAGCCCCTATTTGTAGGCAGCCTATGCACATTTTCCCATATCCTTCAGTCACCTCTAGAGTTCTTATCATGCCTTCTGCAATGCCAGTGCTGTGTGGACAGTTCTTATCTGCATTGTCTGGGTAATAATGACAAGGAAAAGTCAACCCATGTATACTATAGAATCCACTTTTGCAAGTGTTTCAGTAAACATTTGACAGTGTCTTTAGAATCACAGCCACAAACAGGGTGCATAGCCTCTTTTTCTATTCAGGAGCAAACTAAGACAAAGAAAGCTTAAATAACTTAGTCATAATGAACTAAGGAAAGGCCTCTGCCCAGCCCAACCAACAAGCCTGGCCAACAAGGTCAATGGTGCTATCCTGCTGGGCGTGAGAAGATGGGCATGGATCATCCCACTTTCTTTCTGACTGACAGTTAACACTGGACCCCCACAGAAGTAAGGCACCTTGTCCAAGGTCTCAAAGGTCACAGAAGAGAGCAGTGGTACCCACAGTTGGGTGCATTATCCCTAAGCCTGTGTAAAATGGGACCGAGGGCACCTGCCCCTCCAGAAGTCAGTGTGACTGCCTGTGACTGGACAGAGATGCGTTCTGATCAGGGACTCTTCCCTCCAACGCCTGGATCAACATGCTGCATTCCCTTGGAAAGCACCCTAGGATAGTGGGGGTAGAACTTTAAGTTGTGGACAGCAGGTTTCAGGAGCACTGAGGCAATGCAGCTTATTCAATCCCACGTGGTACAGAGGTCTTTTCTTTTGGATAAACACTCTGGGCTATTCTAGGAAGCTGCTTTCCACCCCCACCCTCAGCCTACTCGCTTGTCATAGCTGTGTGCCTGCTGCTCCAACTACTGGCAAAAATACATCACCTACCTACGCACAACAGCCAAGAGAGAAGCCTTGTCTATCAGGCTGGCTCATCCTGGAGCTGCCCTGCCCACTCTGTCATCACAGCAGAATGAAAAGGCACGAAAAGCATCCATGCTTTCAGAAACTGGCTTGTTTCCACGTGGTTCAAGGACACAGATGCCTGGAGATACAGCTATGATACCCTCAGAACAGCCTCCACACACACTTGTCTGGGAGCCCTAACCTCTCTTCTGGTATCCTCAAATTTCGCATGGGGAGGTTATCTGATTCTCCTGGCTCCTTCAGCCTCCCACGTTAAGTATGTTTCCTTCCTGAAGCTGCAAGCTAGGTGGAAGAGGATAAACTCTTTCCCCTACCCCCTACCCACTCCTCACCCCTGTTATGGTGGTTTAAATAGGAATGGCCCCAAAATGTCATGCATTTGAAGGCTTGGTCACAGGGAGTGAGAGGTGTGGCCTTGTTAGCGGAAGTGTGTCACCGTGCAGGCTTTGAGGTCTTATATATGTTCAAGTCTGGCCAGTGTGACAGTCTCCTGCTGCTACCTTTGGATCAATATGTAGAACTCTCGGCTCCTTCTTCAGCCCCATGTTTGCCTACATGCTACCATGCTCCCCACCATGACAACAATGGAGTAAAACTCTGAAACTGTAATCCTTAATTAAATGGTTTCCTTTATAAATGTTGCCGTGGTCTGGTCATGGTGTCTCTTCATAGCAATAAAAGCCTAATTAAGATACCCATAGGGGAGGACCATTATTTAGTCAAGGGTACACCGGCAGCTGCTAGAACCTCCAAACATACTTTCAAGATGGGACAATTCTGGGAGCAAATAGGCTTTTTAGGAAATAAAACTAGCTGGGCAGTGGTGGCACATGCCTTTAATCCCAGCACTTGGGAGGCAGAGGCAGGCCGATCGCTGTGAGTTTGAGGCCAGTCTGATCTACAGAGTGAGTACCAGGACAGCCATGGCTACAAAGAGAGAAACCCTGTCTTGAAAAACCAAAAAGAAAAGAAAATGAACCCTATTGTATCTCCTACAACCAAAAGAGAGAGAAAGAAATGGGAGCAGAAGGGACGGTCATAGTTCCAGGTGACTGGCAAAAGACCGCAAGCCACTCAGACGGAGAAGGTCCCTGAGCTACTGGGCAGAAATGCTCCGGTCAAGGTAGAAACAACGGAGCTGGCCTGTAATGGTAGGATTAAAAACCGCAACCATCACTGTTTAGCACACACTACACGCTGAGCAAATCACCTTGTGTGTGCACGGAACACTTGTGACGGCCTGGGAGGTGTTGCCGCCATCTCTCTTCTCTGGGTGTGGAGAGTAAGGCACAGAGAGATCAAGTTGCCTACTTCAGATCGCATAACCAAAGAGTGGCCCAGGTGGGATTTGAAGCCAGGTTTCAGGGCCACCATAGGAGTTCCAGATAGATGAGGGAGCAGAGGGAAACTCCTCAAAGAAAGCACAGGTGCCTAGGTCTCTAGTGCTAAGACCCACACGAGGCCTCTGCTGTTGCAAAATGTGGGTTTTTCTTTCACAAGCTGCCCTGAGGGGGGGGAGGAACCCTATCTGCAGGGTGCCCACAGGCCCAAAGGGCTGCTCCTGGAACGAATTCCCCAGGCTCCTAGGAAGAAGCTAGAGCAAGAAAAGTGTGTCACCTCTGACGCAGTGTCTGACACTCGGGTCAACTGTAATTGCAGTGTGTTGTCCTGCTTTCCAAGTGGGGTCACACACTCTGCTTTTATCTCCCGAATCAAGTGTTTTCTCTGCCTGTGCCGAGGGAGACAATGCTCGCGTCACTGGTCCAGCCTAGAGCTGCAGAGTCTGCTCTGCAGGCTTCTAAAAAAAAAATCTCACTTTGTTCATGTCCCCAACAATGAGTGCCCTCTCTTAACGGGCCACCACCCTGGGTACCTCTGAAGCATCATTTTCTGGCATGCTCAGCTTGACCTACGAGTAAGAGGTCCTTCGCCTGAAGAAAGAACTCCTGTAAAGCAGAAGCAATGTCCACGGCCTATCCCTCCATCTGAAGACCAGGGTGCAACAGTGTGTGAGGTGAGGTGGGAGAGGGAGAATGCGTTAAAAACAACTTCTCTGTTGAATGTGTCCTGGGTGCCAGCCCCACACCTTCTACCAGGGAGATGCAAGAATGGGATCATGTGCAGCAGATAGGAGCACACGAAACACACAAAGATTAAACGGCCCAGTCTGTGCATGTGGAGCCAGGGATGGAAACAGAATCTCTGCCCAAGCTTCACCCAGGCTCATCCAAGGCCTCACTGATTAACTCTCTCTAAACCCTGGACTGTCGTGACATGAATGGAACACACAGGTATCAAACAGTTCAAGGTCACACCCCCTCAGGATGCTCCCCTACCCCAGAGCACCTGTCTGAGAAAATTCCCAGAAGAATTTGCTGTTTATTCCAGCCAAACCCTGTCTCCCAGCTTGGGTGGAAACCTGTCTTGGAGACGCACAGGTAAGCAAACCAAGAGGAATTCACACGGACCAATCCCTAACTTCCTGCCTTTATAATCTTTCAGTTTCCTGCCTGCATGGACCCCCCCCCACCTCCCACTCTGATTCTCACCTTTCAGATGCTGCCCACTCATCCTGACCATGTCTCCTCCTGGCCACTGCCCTCCACACACAAGAAGGGGGCTTTGGATTATAAGGTTCTGGTTGCTAGGGTCGGACTATTTTCTGCTCTTCTCTGTTTTCCAAATGTTAAGAACTAAAAATACAGCACTTCTGCCTCGAGTGGAGATTATTTTTAAAAATAAAGGGAGAGATGTGTTTTTGAGTAATATATATCTACATAAACACACGATCCCCAGTACTGTGGATTTCTGAAGTCCAGGTCACTGGCCTCTGGCGAAGCCATCACACAGCTGTACGGAGCCCCGCCTCTCTGCTCATCCCTGCCCACCCTCCTCTTCTCTTCCATCTAGAGCTACCTCCCATCTGGCAAAAATCAAGCCGTTCTTGCCTCCATTGAGAAGAACCTCAACTATGTCCTCCAGGATGTGAATAGCTGAGAAGGACGTTGAAAGACTGCCAACAATGTCAATCAGCTCTGTGCTGGGTTCCTTGACGGTCTCTCTCTCACACACTCACAACTGTCTGAAGAGGCAAAACAGGTACCTGTCAGTAGAAAGAGCCAAGTCTGCAGGGAGTGACTACCCATGTGTCTTAGCTAGAGCTTCTACTGCTGTGAAGAGACACCGAGATCCCGTTCCCATCCACACTTATTACAGATTTAGCCAAAACAAAAACTAGAGGAATACCAACACAGACACAGATAAGACGCTTACCGGCCGGTCCTCAACCTTTCAGTTCAGAGGTCCTGGGGGTCTTCGGGATGGTGGACGAGCCCCCAAGATGTTGTGCCCAAGTCTGGTGGACCCCAAAGACCACCAAAGAGCCAATTTCAATGCAAACACAGTAGGGTCTTTATTACAAGCTCAAGCTTGGGCCCACATCATCACCGATGCTTGTGTTCTCAAGTGTAGAGCCCCGAGCTCAGGGAGAGAGGGGTTTTTATCAAGGTTTGGGACATTCCAGCTTAGCAGTTTTAGGATTGATTGATGTTTAGCAAATATCGGGTGTCCAGAGGGCCAAACCATAATTGTTTTACTGGTCCTATTGTAAAGAACACCTGGGTAAACCTCAGGTATTCACTGATTAACCCTTGTTAGGGGTGATGGTTAAATATTACCAGAGGTAAGTGATTGAAGCACAATTTCTGTGTTTTTCTCCTTTTTGAAACTGGAATTTATGTCCATGTCATTTACCCTTAAGATGGAGTTTCTTTTTCAGAAATGGGGCTCC
This sequence comes from Meriones unguiculatus, assembly GCF_030254825.1. Taxonomy (NCBI): domain Eukaryota; kingdom Metazoa; phylum Chordata; class Mammalia; order Rodentia; family Muridae; genus Meriones; species Meriones unguiculatus. The sequence continues at coordinate 71,889,133 of NC_083354.1, read as the reverse complement.
ACAGACCTCACAATGGCAACTCTTTTAAGGAAAGCATTTAATTGGGGCTAGCTTACAGTTCAGAGGTTTAGGTGTATTATTGTGGCAGGAAGCATGGTGTCATGCAGGCAGACACGGCGCTGGAGAGGTAGCTGAGAGTTCAATATCCAGATCCTCAGTCAACAGAAGGAGAGAGTGACACTGGGCCTGGCTTGAGTATCTGAAATCTCCAAGTCCACCCCCAGTGACACACTTCTTCCAATCAGGCCACACCTCCAATAATGCCCTATGGGCCTATGGGGGCCATTTTTATTCAGACCACCACACCATGTATGAATGAGCATTTGTAACATGAACACAGCTGGGTCAAGGATGCCAGTGACTCATATTCATGGTTCAGACTTAGGGAAATGCCTTCCTCTGTCCTGAATATAGATGTTGATCTTTAGGTAAAAAACAGTGTGTGCAAAAATACCCATAGCTTCCTTGACTGGGTAACTGCATGATCACACACCCCTTCAACTGCACCCCTCCAGGGACCTGCCCCCCCCCACTCACTAAGATTAGCTAACCTGTGGCATGCTGTCTATAACCAATGCACTGCATATCAGAGCTGAAGTTGTGTCTCCATTTTTAAACACAGCCCACCCAATCCCAGCTTTACAGGTTTTGTTGTTCTTGTTGTTTGGGTTTTGTTTGTTTGTCTTTGGTTTTGCTTTTCTGTTTTCATTTTTTTTGTTTGTTTTGGTTTTGTTTTGTTTGTTTTGTTTGTCTGCTTATTTGAGACAGGGTTTCTGTGAGTAGCCTTGGCTGTCTTGGAACTCAGTGTGTTAGTTTTTCTTAATCTCCGCTAACTCCCAGTAAGGTTTCTAGGACCCAGCCAAGCAGGTTCCAGCACGGGCCTCTGTCAATACTTGCTATACAGCCCTGGCTTACGACGATAGCACACTTAATTCAAAATACCTAAGACTCATTCCTACGCTCAGAAGCTGTGTGCTACATCTACAAGTCGATCCCGCTCACACAGTGAACTGCATCCTCCTGCATCCCCTCAGAAACAGTGTCAGTGTTTCCTCCCTACGTAGCCTTTCCTCCAGACCCCCTTCAAGGAGATCTGTATAGCCACAAGTGCTAAAGAGAGGTTGCCTCTCACTGCGACAAGAGGTAGGCTTGCTTACTTACCACCCCTTATAAATCCTGTGGATTCCATCTCTGTCATGCGACCTACCAAAATAGCGGAAAACAGCCATTAGCTGAAAATACCCATAGCTATTGCTGTTTTCTAATGCAGGTGCCCTCCGAACGTGTTGCTGGTCTCTGTGAGAAACAAGGCTCGAAGGATCTGTCCAATTTGTTGATGTTCTGCCTGCTGCTAGCACTGAGAACAATATGTTCTTTTTCCAGGTGTCTTTGTGTCTTCTGTCAGCACCCGTGAAACTAAAGCAGGTTAACCTTGTCGTCTGGGGAGGGGCATGACACAATCAGGACATTCGTGGCCTGTGCCACTCAGTCAGTGGGCACATGAGTCGGCCTTTCTCAGTCACGGCACTTGCCATTGTTTTATTTTTGGTGGCTAGTATTAATAAATGTTGACTAAAGCCATGCTTGGTGTGCTGAAAATAAGGAGGAACTTGCCAAAAAAGAGAAGGAAAAAAAATGACAGTTCAAGGCTCCTTCCTGAAAATAATCAGAAAGCCACATTCAGATCAATGAAAAAAAGAAAAAAGAATTCTTTTTAAAATGAAAAAGGTGAGGATGGAGAGACGGCTCAGAGGTTAAGAGTACTTGTTTCACTTACCAAGGATTGACTTCAGTTCCCAGCACCCATATGGTGTGCTCAACCATCCATAATTCCAGTTCAAAGGGGTCCAACACCCTCCTCTTGCTATTCTCAGTTACCAAACATGCATGCGGTTCACAAATACACCTACAGCCAAAACACTCATGCACACAAAATAAAATATTTTTCGAAAAGTATTAGACAGCCATTCTATTTAGGCTGAGTCATGGAACAGCGTGTGTGTGTGTGTGTGTGTGTGTGTGTGTGTGTGTGAAAGAGAGAGAGAGAGAGAGAGAGAGAGAGAGAGAGAGAAAGAAAATGTGAATATGTAATGTCTATGTCTCAACGCCACTGGGAACACATCTTCTTTGCATCTCACCCCAAGGCAGTATTTGCTAAACAAGATACCCCTGTTCATCATATGGCTTCAATTTTAAATACCACCAAAATTAGCAAGCTGAAATTCACCCCTGACTCCAGCCCATGATTAGAAATTGCCCATGATTGTATAAATTGGGCCATATGTAGGCTTCATCCTAAAATACCACTCAACAACAAAGTAATTACAATGTTTAGTCCAAAACATTTCACACAGTTATCCCCTTTAATTTTGTTTTCAGCTCTGGAAAATAATGACCATTCCACAAATAATAAGCTCTGAAAATAGAGCATTCATGGCAAGAGTTTAGTAATCAAAATGCATGAGAAAATTAATTTAAGTCAATTTTTTCAGTCTAAGCATTCATCGTGCTACCTGGAGGCAAGGCATAAGCAAGTCTTGGGAACAGATGTGATTAAGGTTTTACAGTTCTCTGCTTCTCTCTCCTTTCCCGAATCCTTTAACCTCACATACCAAGGATGCTAGAAGATGTTTTCCCATTTATCATCTCTTTCTCTCTCTACCCCCACCCCCCACACACAACACACACCTTTAATCCCAGGACTCAAGAGGCAGAGAGAGGTGGATCTCTGTGAGTTCAAGGCCAGCTTTGTCTACAAAGTGAGTTCCAGGACAGCCAGAGCTACACAGAGAAACCCTGTCTCAAAAAAAAAAAAAAAAAAAAAAAAAAAAAAAAACAGGAAAAGACTGTGCAGCCCAGCCCCACACACGTGTTTGCATAGCTCACAGGCTGGCAAACACTGTGTGATTGCTGGTCGGGAAGATTCACGTCTACGCTCTGCTCTGGGTTTGGTTTTGTTTATTTCGTCTCTGCTTGGTGGGTCTCTGTCTAGCTTTTCTAGCATGGTTTGTTGAACAGTTTTGCTTTGGGGAAATTTCCCACGAATTGTGAGACCTTTCATTCTTCAGATATTTTAACCCATGGTAGTTGTGTTTCAAGAGCTTCAATTCTGTTCCCAGAGTTTGCTTTAGCATGCCCCTTGTTTTGGGTGAAGACAGTGGTGATAATTTTGATTGATGGCTCTTAAGGAATTTGTCATAGTGTCCAATGCCACCCCCAAAGACATTCCAGATCCTTCTTCTTAATTAAAGCGGTATCCCTGGAGTTAAACCCTTTGTAAAGCAGGAAAGTAGATGCCCTCTGTGCAGCTGGTGAGAAGGAAGTGGCAGGAAAGAACATAGCAATGAAGAGAGTGAAGGACCTTTAAAGCCCTAGGGAAGGAAGAGGATCGATCTTGTCTTATCAATCATGTTTTGTCTATAATACGTTAACATCTCTAATCATTTGACTTAACACCTCCTTTAGTCTTGTCCTGATAAATAATTCCCAGATGAGAATTATGGAGAGGTTTTTGGATTTGGTTTTGTTTTGTTTTCATTACATAATGTAGTGGCTTGAATAGGAATGGCACCCAAAGACTGGTGCGTGTGAGTGCTTGGCCACAGGGAGTGGCACTATTAGGATGGTGGCCTTGTTGGAGGAAGTGTGTCACACTGGGGACAGGTTTTGAGGTCTCCTATGCTGAAGTTACGTCCAGTGTGGCACACTGTCTCCTGCTGCTGCCTGTGTATCAATATGTAGAACTCTCAGCTCCTTCTCCAGCACCGTGTCTGCCTGGGTGTCTCCGTGTCCCCTGCCATGACCATAGTGGACTAAACCTCTAACCCTGTAAGCTATGCTCTGTTCTGGGTTTTGTTTTATTTGGTCTCTGTTCGATGGGTCTCTGTCTGATTTTTCTAACATGGTTTGTTTGAAGAACAATTTTGCTTTTGGGAAATTTCCCACTAATTGTGAGACCTTTCACTCTTCAGATATTTTAACTCTTGGAAGTTGTATTTCAAGAGCTTCAATACTGTTCCCAAATAGTAAATACTTTCCAGCTCCAGGTAAATATTTTCCTTTATAAGAGTTGCTATGGTCAGCCGGGCAGTTGTGGTACACACCTTTAAGCCCAGCACTTAGAAGTTAGAGGTAGGCAGATCTCTGTGAGTTCAAGGCCAGCCTGGTCCACAGAGTGAACTCAGGGCAGCCAGAGCTGTTACACAGCGAAATACTGTCTCAGAAAAAAAATAAAAATAAAAAAATAAAAAAGTTGGTGGCACATGCCTGTAATCCCAGCACTCTGGGAGGTAGAAGCAGGCAGATAAGCAGTATGTTTGAGGCCAGCCTGGTCTACAAAGTGAGTCCAAAACAGCCAAGGCTACACAGAGAAAACCTGTCTCAAAAACAAAAAACAAACAAACAAAAAAAGTTGCCATGGTTATGGCAATAAAACCCTAAGACACAGATTACAAAAACTCATTCATGGTCACATTTTTAAAATGTCTGTTTGTTGCTGCAGCTTTTGCAGACTCTCTAGAGGTGGTGGCACTGTCTTAGGAAGAGGTCCTTTACTCTGAGTTTCTGGAGGGTAGATGTTTCCTCAATTGTCAAGTCCTTGTAATGAACATTATTTACAACACTAACAAAGTTTGCCAAGAAAAGTCAGTTTTCTAAAGTGAAAATTAAGCTCTCATCTGCCTGCCTCAACAGAGCTAGCTCATCCATCAGAGGCTGAGCGTCTGGGAACCATGTGATCACAGAGAACAGACGCAATTGCTGCCATAAAACACAAACTCGATGCAAATGAAAGATGAATGCAATTCTCCAAATGGTGTTAGAATTACATAAAAGCCTTACTCTTCTTTTTCTGTAGTTCAGCTGGAGAATTAACAAAAACGTTCATAAAATTCCAAAGGTTGCATGTCCAAGGCAGTTGAAGGAAACATCTTCAAAGTGGAAAAGATCCGTGCAAGGTAATGCTTCTGTGTAGGTTTAAGTCCTGTGTTACTGCAAAGAATGTGCCCAGATGATTCTCAAATAAGTCTTCATCGATGGCTGCTCCTCCTTCAACATCATCCTTAACAGAAGTGGTTCTAATGAAGCTGCCTGCCCAGGCACCGGGAAATTCATATCCGTGTGCCAGGAAATAATGCAATCATGGTTTGCAAAATGCAAATTTGGGAGAGTCTCTAGACTCGGTAAATAAAGATTTATGAGACTCCCTCATTAATATTTCTTGCAAGCCAAGTATCGCATGAACAGAGCGAGGTGGAATCCTCAGTTGTGTTTTAAGCACCCAGCTCATAATGAGATATGGAAATGCTGCCAGGCAGACAGTATGGAGTAAGTTCCACACTAATAGGAAAGCTCAGCCTCCTTTAGGATGCATTTGCTTCTGTTTGTTGGAGGAACGCTGTATGCACACCAATCACCATTTTGTGGGGCATAAAATAGAAAGCATAAACTGATGTTTCTCCTGATTTGATATTCCCGTGCTGCCCACCTAGCAAACATCCACAGGGGAAAAAACACACATGCTCTGTGCGGAGTGGAAATTTTATATTCTCATCAAAGCCTCCTCTCTTTTGTTCCTGTAACTTAAAGAGGAAAAAGAAGTATCTGTTCCAGCTGCATTGGGAGCTTAAAACCGCGAGGAGCACACTTCCTTTCATCTAACACCGTTTTTATTATGCATTGTGATACATGGTGTGAGCGAGCATGATTTCGGAAAGCAAAATGCCCCAGCAGGCCCAAGTGAGACCGATTGCTGAGCGAACGACACAAACGCATCTAAGACCCACGTTTCAGTGCCATTCCGCAAGGAGCATTCATTTCTGTCCCAAGGACTCTGGTGATTTCTTTGAAACATGCTGACCCAGTTCCTTCAGGGTGAATGTGCCCAAACAAACGAAATGTCTAGCCTTCGTTTACCATTTCTTTTTTTTTTTTTAACCCCCAGGGAAAATACTCACTTGCAGACAGATTTCACAATACCTTGAAAAATTAGCTACTCAACTCTGGTGGGCAATTTAGGAGAATTGGAACGGAAAGAAAAAATCTTCATCTGTGTAATTGTGTATGAAGCAGAGCGATGCGCCTGAGAACTTATCTGCCATGAGCTGCCTGCCGTGTCTCAGCAGCAGGCACGAGAAGAAAGCCTGAAAGGTGTCATTCCTACTTCCTTTCAATGTGGGCACAGGCTTTCCTGTCCCCTGGGTTAGGCTTGTTAGTATTACACGGACAGCTCCAGAAATAAACCACGCATAGTCTTGAATTGCACTCTGTTCTGAGTAGACAGCCAAAATTCTATGCCCCTGGCTCCGACCCACCTGGGAGATGGATCACCCCTTTCTTCAGCCTAGCTTGGTGGATGCCTTGGATCTCATATCAACGGTCCCTGTGTACAGTGTTTGTGGCAACTAACTTGCTATCATTTAATGTTGCCCCACTCAGACCCCAGAGCAGTAATTCTGGCAGTTCAGAGACACCGAGAGAAGCTGCAAAGTGTTCCTAAACATGAAAGGGGGGAGGGATTTTATTTGAGGAAAAATGTAGGAGAGTAGAGCACAACAAGATAGTTCTGAGAGAGATCACAGTCACTAACTTTGATGGCAGCGTGCAATCTACTGTCTCGTTAGTTGCTATCAACTTCTTACTGTGCCTAATTTATGTATTAAACGTTACCATAGGCAAGAATGAGAAAGCACAAAGTATAAATGGGAGCTGACATTGTGGCTTCCACTGGGGTTCTTGTCAGTTTCCTTCTGAGGTTGGGGATGGAGAGCGGGGCGCAGCCATCATGTTCACACCTCCTGAGTACTAGGTGCTGCATGTAAGTAGGTTTAGGAACTCCCTCTGCCGTGCGCCCGTCGACCAGTTGCCACCATTCCGCTCTACTTGCCTCTTCAGATGTCAGACTCTTTCCCCCCTCCTTTCCCTTTCTCCTGTGTCCACGCAAGCCTTTCCTAGGAGGTCACATACTGAGGAAACAGTGCCACTCAGCAGTGCTGTGCGTGGCCATTCAAGCTGTCCGTTATCATCCTGGCTGTGGCTGTTCACACTCGCTTACTTGCCAGCGTCTCCGCCTTCTCATTGTAAGGAACCCTGTCTCCTAAGACATGTTATCATGGTTAGAATCTGAGCTGTCCCAGATAGACTTACGCGTTTGAACAACTGGTGCTGTTTTAGAAGGCTTGTGGGGTCTTGGGTGTGGGATACTCCCCCTGGGGTGGAGGAAGTTAAATGCTCTGTCCATCTCCAGGTCCACTCCGTACCCTCTGCCTCACTGCCCCCGCCACAGTGTAAGTCACTCTCCCATATGCCCCCAGCTGCACCTTCTTCCCCAAGACGATCCAACATAAACCTTTCCTCGTTTATGCTTTTTGTCACAGCAGTGAAAAAGTAACATACACCTCTAAGCCCTTGCCAGTTTGGACTTTTCATACAGAACACAGGCTCCTTCCTGAGCCCAGTACCTGTGGCTGTCAGCTCTTGATTTACGGCTAAGCACACAGTTCGAATTTTTTATTAGCATGGATTTGTAGTGTCACACCGATAACAGTTCACTTTGTAGACTGTCAGTAAACAATAACAATGAGACCATTTCCATGAATACAAAACCGCATGAAATCAGGGTGGGAGGTGGGGACTGAACAAATCTCTGTGCTTGAATAGTTCTGAAAAACAAACTTTAGAAATATAAATGATCATAAATGGTACGTTTTATTAAAAAAAACAAGCAAACAAAAAAGAAATCCTGCTTTTCTTACAGTCTTAAGGTATTTTCCAGTGAAACTAACCTGCAACCAGGAAGAGTAAACTACTGTTTCAATGTCAAGCCACTGACAATTTTCAACAGCTGTTGGAATATTTATCCACAATGCAAAGGATGGTAAGCACTTACTTGTCACAGGACCAAGCCTGTGATGACTTAAGAGACAGACTATGCTTCGTGGATTTAATTCCAGCACATTAAAGACAGAGGCAGACAGATAGATCTCTGTGAATGCCAGGGCAGCCCAGGCTACATAGTGAGGCCAGCTCTCAAAAGTAACAACAAAAAGATATACAAAAAGATGAAGAGCCCTGGTGTTTGAATCATTAGGAGTGGTAAACTTACTTCATGGGATACTAGAACGGTAGATTAACATAGTTTATACATTTGTCAAAATCCACAGAATGTACATATTAAGTCTCAGGATAAACTACAGCTATGGGTTATTAATAATATATTCATGTTGATTTATTGGCTGTGACAAATGTACCTACCGGTAGCTCTGGGATGTGGTAGTGGGAATTGAGAGCATATGACAGGAGGTTCAGAGGAACTCCATTTACTTCACACAGTTTTGTTCAGGGGACCTAAATCTCCTCTAAAGAATAAAATCTAGGGCTAGAGAGATGGCTCAGCAGCTAAGAGCAGGATCTGCTCTTCCATAGGTACTGAGATTAATTCCCAGCAACCACATGGTGGCTCACGACCATCTATAACTGGAAGCTAATGCCCTCTTCTGGGATGCAGGTGTACATGCAGATAGAGTTCTCTTCTACATAAAATAAATAGATCTCTAAAAAAAAAATAAATAAAAAGAATTGTGATAAAGATGCTGAAATGCAACTCTTCACAGCTGATGGTCTGTTTTCTTTAAGGAGATGGCCACACACAGAGAAATAAGCAAATCTTTAAAACTGAAAAACCCTAAAACAGCAGCTGTAAGCTTCTCACTTAGAAACGTTTGGAAAATTGTTCTTCCCCACCCCAACCAAAAAAAGTACAACAGCCAAAGAAATGAATGGCTGATCACAGGGGAGAAGGATCCAGAGTAAAGCTGAGACCAAGTCATTATTTGTCATTAGCCAGCTAGTATTATTATTTTTAGATTCATTTATTTGTATGTGTATAAATCCACATGGAATTATGTGCACCACATATGTGCCTAGTGCCCACAGACGTCAGAAGTGGGTATCACATCCCAGAAACTGGAATTACAGACAGTTGTGAGCCACCGTGTGGGCACTGGGAACTGAACCTGGGCCCTCTGCAAGAGCAACAAGTGTTCTTCTCTTCTTCCCTCCGTCCTTCCTTCCCTCCTTCCTTCCATCCTTTTTAAAATATAACTTCCATTTTATTCTTCCAAGATACCTTTTCTCCTGTCCATACAAGCCACCCCTCTATGCGGCCTTTGTGGAGGTTTGTGGCACAGCAGCAGCTGGCCTAAATCATGGTGGAGCTGTCTGGTCCTTCCACGCTTCACCACATGGATTCCTGAGCACTTGCTGTGAACAACACAGCTCAGGCCGTAATACAGCTTGACACAGAGGCTGGGGCGCACACAGGCATTGAGGTCACTTGCTTCGGATATGTCCCCAACAGCAGCGGCCTCTACAGTGTTCTGAATGATGAACTTTTTAATGGCCTGTCCTTGGGCACAACCTGGCACAGACAGTGCATTAAATTGGGTGCATGTGGCCATGGCCCTTCTAGGCACAACCATTGTTTCTTCTTTTACTTTTGGTCATCTTAGAGCCAAGGCCAGAAAGCAAAAAGTGTTCTTAGCCCCTGAGCCATCTCTCCAGCCCGTATTATTTTAATTCCTTGTATATACATATATATTATATTATTGTATATGTTATATACTGCTTTGCTTAAAAATTAAAATTAAGATGAGAGGGACAAAGATAAAATCAGACAATTCATAAATAAAATATAGCCAATAAAGATACAATAATGCTTCTACTTTCACATGAAAATTAAAATAAGTTCAAGTTTATTTTTACTTATCAAACTAGAGAAGATTCTTTTTTAATGGTGTCACTCAACATTGGGTGTGGGTGGGGAATGTGTCTGCCCTCATGTAAACTTGGATAACCTTTCAAGAGGTCAAGGATATTCCCAACAGACCCTGCAGACAGTGCTGCTCAGTGTGACACTCCTTCTCCAGCCACGCTTAAACGTGAGTTCCGCAGTGTTTCCCAGCGCAACAGCCAAGGCAGCCCCAACCAACGACCAAGAACTCACGTGTGAGGCTGCACAGACCTATTTTGTCATCTTGAGATAAAAAGAACTATAGCGTGGCCTCGAGCCGCACCCACAGAGTGTGGAGCGAAGGCTGGTAGATGGTCCTCTGTTGGAGGTACGGTGCTAGAGAAGCAAAAGGAGGAAAACAGGGACGTGAGACAGGAGAGGAGGGGAGTGCTGGCTTGTGTTACTCAGCACTCCTAGTGCCTGTGGCTTCAGTAAACTGTGTCCAGAGAGGTGACATGTGATCACGCTGACACGTGACCATGCTGACACGTGACCATGCTGGTCAGGAGAGTCCTCTGAGTGGGAGAAAATGGACCATATAGCCGCTGGTGCTCCCCAACTTCAGCTTCCTGCTGTCAGAATGCACCTGTTGTGTTTCATCATCACTGTTGGCTGTATTTGAACCCACCTGGGAGACACGCCTTTGGGCACGCGTGTGAGCATATTTCCAGAAAGGTTTCACTGAGGAGGGAAGAGCCACGCTGAATGCGGGTGACTGTTCTAGTTCACTTTGTCTTACTGCGGAAAAATCACTCTGACCCACAAAGCAGCTTGGGGGAGGAAAGAGTTTATTTGCCTTACAGGTTACAGTCCGTCCTTACAGGAAGCGGGAACTGAAGCAGGGATCTTGGAGGAGGATGCTTCCTGGCCAGCTCCTGAGGCTCACTGCCCTTCTCAGATAGCCCAGACCTACCTGCCCAGAGATGACACCTTCCACTGTGGTCTGAGACCTCCTACAGCAGTTACCAATCCAGAAAATGTCCCCACAGGCATAACCATAGGCCAGTCTGATGGAGGTAATTCATCAACTGAGGTTCTCTCATTCCCAGATGAGCCGTCACAGTGATACCACCATCTCGTGTGCTAGGCTCTGAGAGAGGAGGAAAACAAAAGGAAAGCAAGCAGAGCACTACACTTCCCCTCTCTCTCTCTCTCTCTCTCTCTCTCTCTCTCTCTCTCTCTCTCTCTCCTTCCTGGCTGACTGTAAACGTAACCAGCTGTTCCTATCCACCTCATTGCCACTGCTGCAGCCATGATGGAGCTGCACCGTCAAGCCAGGAATCAAAACCAACCCTCCCTCCTTACATTGCATTTGCCAAGTATTTTATCACAGTGATGAGAAAAGTGAGTGAATCGGTCCACAGGCCCTCTCCCACCTGGCTAGCCTGTCCCCCACTGCTCTAAGCAGCCAATGGGACTGTCACAGGCTTTGGAGGTCCAGCCCAGCCCAGCCTGAGGCCGATCGCAGCATCTGTCTGTGCAAGTAGGGCCAGGGAGAGGACCCACACACAGCTCCTCTGTCAGAAGAGCCAGGGGAAGAGGTGAACAATCAGATCTGGAGCTTTATATGAATGGGGTGTTATGCAAGTATGATCTTGGCAATTTTTTTAAAGTTTAAGATCACACAGATATTCATAATCTATCCATCTATTTATATAGCAAAATTGGAGTGGTAGACTTAGGAATAGTTATAGGAGTACATCTAAGAGGTTATTTTCCTTCTCTCCCTTCCTCCTTTCTTTTCTCCTTTCCTGCCTGACTTTCCTTTGTTTGTTTGTTTGTTTTTCTCTGTTTTTAAGGCCTACGACAATACACGCTTCTCTTGTTTTATTTTGTCTTGTTTTGCAGTAGTTTCTCACACTGCAGCCCTGGTTAACCTGGAACTCAGTGTGTAGCCCAGGCTAACCTTGAACCTGCTGTGTAGCCCAGGTTAACCTGGAACTCAGTGTGTAGCCCAGGCTAACCTAGAACCCACTGTGTAGCCCTGGTTAACCTGGAACTCAGTGTGTAGCCCAGGCGAAACTAAAACTCACTCTGTAGCCCAGGTTAACCAGGAACCTGCTGTGTAGCATGATCCTTCTACCTTAGCTTGAGTCTGAGATTTACAGATATTGGTCAACATTTTTTTATTACCTGTACAAAATAAAGAAGATGGGATTTAATTAAAATAAAGAAGATGACAAAATAAAAAAGGTGACAATTAAAATCTATATTTTAAAGTATATCAACACAAATAAAATGCAATAAAGTGAAGATAAGAATTTTAAATTAAAAATGACTTACAAAATAATAATTTATATGACGTAGTATGTATGCTCATATACATATTAGTGATGACAAGTGAAATAGAGAATCCACAAAAGAAAAAAATGTATATGTGTGGAAATTATTTCAAATAGAATCACTATATACATTTTAGGGCATAAAATTAACAAATACTTTAAATAATAATCCCTGATGCTACTGAAAAGGAAAAGTCTTTCTGCATCCATGGGAGACACACACACACACTTCAGCCTGCCAATACACAGCACTGGCAACTAAACTGCATGCCCTCCCCCTCAGCATGGCTGTGCTGGAGCTCCAAGCCCCGAGGTAGGTATTAAGGGACAGCACCATTAATCAGGCAGTTAAGATAAGCAAGGTTTCAAGGGTGAGGCTCTAATCTGATAAGCCTCTTGTCCTCCTAAGAGGAAAGGGCACCAGAGATCTCCATCAGCACACACAGACGAAGGCCATGTGAGGACACAAGCCTGCAAGTCTGGAAGTGAAGCCTCATTAGAAACCAAATATGGCTGGAACTTTGACCTTGGACTTTCCAGGCCCTAGGACTGAGAAAAAAAAAAAATCTCTATTGCTGAACCACCCAATGGAAAGGTGCTTTGTTCTCATGGTCCAGTAGACAAATACCCACTGCTTTAATGTGCATGACGCTCAGCCAAGCCATTCCTCTTCTGGGAACTCAGCCTAAGGAAATAAGCAAAGAATTTTATGCAAAATTTAACATGTTTCTTCTAGTGAGAACTGACAGAGAGGCTACTTCCGACAGAGCACGATGTACATAACCAACCTTAAAGTGTGAGGTAGCAGCTTTCATGGTATATTTCAAGTGGCAAAAAAAAAAAAAGCAAGTAATACAATAGTGTCCTTGAATCCCTACATTTATATGATACAGTATTTAAAGACATGGGTTTAACAAAGTGTGATGGCAGACACCTCTAACTCGAGAGGTGATAAGGAGTTCAGGAGTTCAAGGCCATCTTTGCCTGCACAGTGAGTTCAAGGGGAGCCTGGGCTGCATGAGAGCCTGTTTCAAATTAATTAATTAACTTCTTTTAAGGCGTCCTGGGAGAATGGTTCATATACACCAGCTTTATGACTTTGGGCAAGTTGTTAATTACTTAGTGTCCTACCTTTTGCTGTCTATAAAAAAGAGCTGCTATGACAAAAATTAATTCAGGTGCCGAGGGCATTTCAAGGAAGGGCTGCTGAAGTGGTGGCATTTGAAGTCCTCAGCAAAGAAGACACCCGAGGCAGTGAGAGCTCAGCAGAGTGGGAACTCAGCAGAGTGGGTACTCAGCAGGGTGGGTACTCAGCAGGGTGGGTCCTCAGCAGGGTGGGAACTCAGCAGATTGATTACTTAGCAGAATGGCTGCTCAGGACTCTCTCAGCATAAGGATCTCTGTCCTGGCTCTAGTTGCTGCCTGTGGTCTGTGGCCTGGGGCAGATTTTTTCCCTTCTCCAAGCTTCAAGTTTGTCATCTACAAAATGATGCTCCTGGCTAGTTGATCTCTGAGAGCCCTTGTACTCTAGCTTGAAAAGATGTGAATCTGTGCCCCATCAGTAAAGACAAACACCACAGCTTTAGGTAACATTAAAAAAAGACAAAAACCTAGCATCCTACCCACTAGTGCCTCCTCCTCATGAAGTCCATAGTTGGTTCCACCTTATGTGCAAGGAGATATTTTCATGTTAAATGATTCTGCTGTTCCCTGTGTGACAGCGGCAGCTGTTTTCAGAAATGCTGATTGCAAAAATACATCACAGCAGAAAGCTACTAAGCATTCAGCCTTGCACTTAAATTAATTTTTATTTTAATGAAGCCCAATAGCAACCTCATTTACTTGAAAAATAGTAACACTTACACGGGAGACACTTCATTCGTCTCCCTGGCAGGAACAGTTGGTACCTTTGCAGACCTTTCCTGACCACTCCAATATCCACCATTTGAGGATCACTGAGACAGAGGGCACTGTGGGAATCTTCCCGGGGCTCTAGTGAAAGGAGGAAATCTGCTTCCTGCGACTATTTCCAGGTTGAAGTGGGGCCTACAGCTGCAGTGTGCTATAGCTTCAGGAATATTGCTCCAGGATGCCAAACAGCCCCACAGCCCTTTGGCATCCACGGGGATGTGCGAGCTTAATTCCTGCCCCCAAACCAGAACCGGAAAAATAAGCATCAAGCAACAGGTTGGACATTTCCTCTTCAAAATTATCATCTGAGATCGGTACCCTGACGAAGAAATGGCCACCCCATAAACCAAAATTAAAATGTTCATTCTGATTGATCAGTGCAGTGCACAAGGCTGCAGATGGCTACAGAAAATTCTGGCGTGTGGGTTTGAAAAACAGTTTGCAAAGGGATGAAGAGATGATGGCTTGGAAGTTAGCAGTACTTGCTGCTCTTGTAGAGAAGCTAGCACCTACACAGAGGCTCAGAACCATCTATAACTTCAATTCTAAGATATACGGTGCCTTCTATTGGGCACTCATGTGGTGCACATACATATACACAGATAAATGCTCAAATACATAAAATAAAAATTAATCTTAGAGAGAGACAGTTTTCCAGTCACCCAACGTTTCATCTTCTCAGTTTTGTAAAAAGTGACAGTGGAAAAAATACCAGCTTCAATGGTGGCTCTTATCTAAGGACCATTAAAGGCTCCCAATATCCTCCAAAGCACTGGGGAAACAAACGTATTATTACTAGATGTATTGTGGAGTTTTTCCAAGTTTAAAAAAACATCTACTTCTTTTCTAGCCCTGCTAAAGTCTGGCAGCCATACAGATTATCTTTCAATGGCAAACAAAAATGACCAATTTAATCACCTGCAAGGTTTGTCACGGTACTGTGTGCATAAGAGTGATCTAGAGGAGTGAAGGTCCTTTGTAAAAATCCCACATATCTGCTCTCCGCCAGTGACTGAGGCTGAGCTATTCAAACCACATCCACAAAGCCAGCTTGCTCGGATAGTCTAGAATAACAAGGAGTCTGGCTTGATTTCCCCTGCTGGGCAGAGCGATATCCATTGTTGTTTATCTTTCCCTAGATCGAAAAGCTAGCTCTTTGTTCATTCTTAACAATATGACTTGAGGCTTGAAATCTGTGTTCTAATTTATACACTAGAGAAGAACACATTAAGTTGCAAAATCTCCAAGAGCTCACAGGCTAAATGAAAGCAGTTTCATTGATATGCAATCTCCTCTGGAATTTAAAAGCATACTTTTTTTTTTTGGAGGAAATATTAACTTATATTGTGTAAGGCAAGTACTTCCTTAAAAGCTCTGTGTCCCTAGCAGAGTCAACAGTTTTTCAGACTTATCTTGCCTGGCTTGACGATAGAGCACAGTCACTCCAAATCTCGAATGAATACCCTTTAAAGTCCCAATGCATCTTGTTAGTCAAAATTTGGGAGCGCTGGACATGCTCCAGGGGCACAGGATTCAGACCTAAAACAATGGCAGTCCTGTGTAAATGCAGGCGATTGACACTGCCACCCTGAAAGCTCATGGAGTAGGAGCTGCGTGTCCCGTTATCCTCCATGAAGCACTGCCTAGGGGTGCAGTACGGACTCCCCTAGGGAAAAGACGCATGGATTCTGAAATACAGACAAAATGAGAGGATGCCTGGGATCCGCCTCAAAATGGTGAATTGTGAAACATCACAAGCTGTATGTGTCCTGAGAGATAGAGATATGGAAATGGAAGGATGTGGGCACAGATATAGATTGTACTGAAAGAGCAACAGAGATAGAGGCGTGGGAATGGATGTAGACACAATGTCTTTCAGAAGCAAAGAGACCATAACATGGGCTTGATAAAAGGAACATTTCTCCCATTTTTGTGCTGTATTTCTGTTAGCTGTTTGGTTTTTTGTTGTTTTTTTTTTAAATAATAACATGGTTGTTTCCTCAATGTTTATATATGATTTGGCTTTTTGTTTTATATTTTAGGGAAAAGGCTTAAGTCGTGACATTCATGATTGGAATATAAAGTATTAACTCCACATTCTGTCTTAAAAACGAGCAAGGCCTCTCGGCAATGTTCACTTTGTTCAGGCTTGGCCACCCTGCTTCATCACCTTCTCTCTTGGAGACGATTTCTTTCCCTTTCACAGATGAGTGTCCAAAAGCATGAACTCATAATCTCCCAGTAGCCTACCAACTGAAGTTTATGTTTTCCCTTTATAATGCCTGAGACTGTTTCTTGAGTACATATTACTTATTTGGATTCTTTGTGTATTTACTGTCTAGCTCAAGAGATTCTAGGTGCCAAGCAGCAAGGACAATGATTGTCTGCCATAAAGCTGGCACATAAATACGCATTGTACAAGTGAATGGTTAACCAGTCTCCATGCAGAAAGGCTGGTGAATGAATGGGTTGATGAATGAATGGTTAAACCAGTCTCCATGCAGAAAGGCTGGTGAATGAATGGGTTGATGAATGAATGGTTAAACCAGTCTCCATGCAGAAAGGCTGGTGAATGAATGGGTTGATGAATGAATGGTTGAACCAGGATCTGTGCAGGAAGACAGACATCTCCAGTTAGATCTGTTAGGCTCTGAAGCACAGCCCAGGGGCTAGGTCAACAGATATATCAATAAGTATTTGCAGTCATGAATAACAGGTTTAAATTAAAAGAACTCCAGGAAATGCTGAGATGAGATTCCAGACCTTGAAACCAAACTATCTCCTGCAGATGAAGAAACTGAAGCCACTGAGGCCATGCTGCTGGAAGGAGGCGTAGCCAGGAGCCTGGTTCCCAGCTCCCAGGAGAGCAACCTTCCCCTTCCACCTCTCTGGCTGCTGCCATACAACCCCAATGCTCACAGTGATGGCTCCAGAGCTATGGCTTGGCTTTTGCTAGCACGGAGTCTGGAAGTAAACGAATAGATGTCTCTTCTGATGGCCTTTGCACAGGTTATTAAGTAGAATAGATGGGAGCCTCCTTTGACACCAACATTCCTTTATTTACAGAGGACTCTCTACTCTCCAACAAACAGGAAACTTGCTCCCTTCCTCTAAATTCTCCAACAAACATGTCTAGTGTCCCCGAGAGCCAAGCTGGAGTTCAGTCATGACTATTTCTTTGGTGTTTAACAATTATATGTAAATGTTTGCTAAGCCTCTGTTATAATAGTTACACTCATTGAGTGCCTGCTGTCTGCCAGAAATGATCTAAAGATCTGAGATGGTGGCCACTCAGTGTTCACAGCAACCCTGTCAACAAGGTGATGGTATGCCCATTTTGGATGTGAAAACTGAAACAGAAGCTTAAACGACTGGAGCTGGGATTGACCCAACGTAGATGGTTCTAGCAACCACAGTTATAATTTCACATGATTCTGTTGTTGTTGCCAAACAAGACAGCTGTTTACTTCTGTGCTTTACAGGCTCAGAGAGGAACGAAGGCCCAGGGCTGCCAGGGAGACTCTAAATTCCTCAACAGGTGGCTTTGACCTCTAAGACCAAGCTGTTGCTTGACTGATAGATGCTCGCCAACAAGTGGAGAGGTAAAAGGAGGAGGAAGCTGGCGCACTATTTCCTCTCCCTGGCCCCTGTTCATTCTAAAATAATTTCAAATCCATGGAAGAAATGACAAGACAAACAGGGAAGCAAGAACAAGCCTCTCAGGTTTGTTTATCAACTGTGGACACACACCATTATCTCTCCCGGCCAGCTAGAAACACCGACAGCAATGCCAGAAACAACAATGCGTGAGGGGAGATGTGGCGTGGGCTTTCTCTTTTATTCTCTTTATTATTGAAATGTTAATTGCTCCGTGAGAAAAAAAAAATCACAAAAATAAATACATTTTTTTAAAGAAAAAAATATCAAGGTAGGGATGAAGGTGTTCTCAGGAGGCTGAGGCAGGAGGATCACAGGTTTGAGGACAGCCTAGGATACCTTGCAAGACACTGTCTCAGAAAAAAAGGAAAGAAAACCCGAACAGCACAGACATTGCCAGCTCTGCCTTTCTAGACAATAGGAAGCTAAAGCGGAGGCTCCACAGGTCAAAGCAGAGAGTCTCAGGAGACTGGGCTAACCCCAGCTCTACCAGCTTCAGAGAACTGTGGAAACTTAGTCTCTCTGAGTCTTAGTTTTCCATTCCATAAAGTATACAAATTACTAAAACCTAAAAGCAGGCCTGGGGGAAGGCATAGAAATCTGTCTTTTTTATAAGTCTGCTGTAAGACAGTCACAAAGGATTTCCTGAGCCAACAGCAAGGAAGATAATTAAGTGAGGAATGTCGGGGATAAGGGACGGAGACCTTCCTGTGTCTCCTCTCCTTCCCTCTGAGCTCTCCAAGGCTGCCATGATGGGGGTGGGGGTGGGGGGGCAGACCTGCAGGGGAAGGGTTCAGATAAAGGAAGTGAACATTCAAGACAAAAGCTAAAATGAATGAAAACAGCAAGTAAACGGCTATCACAGGGCGTGTTGTGTCTCTAATAAGTTTCAATTAAACATAGCCCTGATACAGCCAAAGAGTGAAAAAAAGCCTCGTGAATTCCCTTTATTGCCCCCTTAATGTGTTACCAAGGAGTTATTGGTATCATTTCATGGCTCTGGCACAAATGCCTCTGCGATTTATTGCTGGGTTCACATCTCGGCTCTCTTAATGGATTTTTTCCAAGAGGAGCTTGCCTGTGGGGCTCCGGTTACGGGCCCCTTGAGGTGTTGGCTAGAGCGTGCCACATCGGCAAACGGCAATAAAGCTCACCAAGGCAACAGCTCCTGCCCACCAGCCCCGGCTTATTCAGAGCAGAATGTTTTTAGATGGATTCTGATACAGCCCTTTTACTTGCATCCCCCGACAACACGAAATTGAAAAGTTAATCACAGCACCCAGGTTTCATAGGTTGTTGAGGTTTGCTAGTGCTGGGGAGGGGAGGAGGTTACAAAAACACACATACATTATATTACATTTTAGAAAGCGACCCTTTGTAAGTTGCTAGAAAACCAATGAGGACATCTAGGAAGCTGGAAGCTCTGTGTAATTAAGACAAAGTACCAAAATGTTCTATCAGGAAAAAACATATATATGTTTATTTAAGGAATTAGAAACTGCTTAAACTGCAGACTCTTAGTTTGTTATGGGAACAGAATGTCAATAAAAATCAGTTTGCTGGGATCCTCGAAGTCGAAAGTGCCCTCATCAGTCCCGATGTTTAACCGGAGGCTATTGTCAAACCTCATCGGCTACTCTGCCTCCAAGGGGAGGGAGAGCATCTATCAGCTACTGGTACTTGGTGACAAACCTAAGGAAGAAAGCATTAAATGTGCTGGTCTTCTAAGCCCAGGGGAGCGAGGGTAAGTGTCCTAGGATCTCAGCTGCGACCAGAGAGTGTGCAGAAGGCGACGGGGTCGGTGTAACGAGACTGGCTACACGGCTTTTGCCAGTGACTGCAGACTTCATTCAACACACCTGACTTGCTTTTCCTGTATGTTTCCCAATCTCACTTTCCATAGAGAATTTTTAAAAATGAACACTGTGCAATTAAAAGGAATTAAGTGACCTAGTAAGTAGATACCTTTCTCCCACGGAAATCCAGTCCTGACATCAGTAAACTGGTGCAAAACTTTCAATGCACGTCTGATTATAAAGGCAGACAACACAATCAGAACCTTCATTTTAAAAAATCTTTATTTTTATCTTATGTGTGTGAGTACTTTGCCTGAACATTTTTGTAAGTCACCTGTGTGCCTTGTATCCATGGGAGCCAGAGAAGGCATTGGATCCCCTGGGACTAGAGTTATACATGGTTGCGAGCTACTGTTATACCCAGTTCGCGAGCCCCCAAAAGATCTCCAGGAATCGACTCCATTGCAAAACACATGAGGGTCTTTTTTATTGTAAAATACAAGCTGAAGCTTGGGCTACACAGCCCCACCGCCGAAGCGGTGGGAGCTGAGCGCCCCGAGCCCAGATTAGTTGGGTGATATATAGATTCTGGTTCCTCCCAGCATGCCCAAGGCAGGGGCGATTCCTGCCTGGCAAGCATCTATTGGTTAAGATGCTACATTTTGAATTGATTGGCTATAGGAAGGTCCCCAGACCATAATGACCTGGTGTCCCTCCCTAGGGGGATGGGCCAGTTTCCTAGCAACTGTTATCTCTAGTAGGTGGGGAAAGAATGCAGTAAGGCAGTCCTTCCCCTCAGGGCATCAACAGACTTCTCCACCCACATAGTTTAGCCCTTAATAATAGCTGCTAATTTTTAATCTTTTTGGTCTCTCACTACCATGTGGGTGCTAGAAAACAAACCCAAACCAGGGTCCCCTGGAAGAGCAGCTAATCCTCCTCACTGCTGGGCCATCTCCCCAGCCCCAAAACCCTTCAATTATGACATAGCACAGGAGCATCAACACCCACAATCCTTGCTTCTTTCTTACATTTTAAAACTGTTGGATAACATTTTGATGAATCAGCATGCCACTTATTCCTGTGATATCTGACTTGTCCTGATGTCCATGACCAGCAGCCCCACATCCTCACCAGAAGCTTAGTACAAGTTCCCCTCCACTCATCAGACTGCCTACCACCTGGAGCTGAGCTCCTCAGACTTGAAAACATCTGTAGATTGCCATGGGGATCTGATCCAAACAGTGACACTGGCTCTAGACACCCGAGATCAAGGCTGAAATTCCATATTTTTGTTTGCTTGGTCTTGGGGTTTTGTTTGTTTGTTTTTGGTTTTTCAAGACAGGATTTCTCTGCGTACCTGATGTTCTGAAACTCGCTCTGTAGATCAAGCTGGCCTTGAACTCAGAGATTTGCCTGCCTCTGTGTCTCCCTAGTACTGGAACTGATGGCATGCGCCACCATGCCTGGCAAGATTCCCTATTTCTTCATTTAACTTTATTTTATGTGTATTAGTGTGAATGTGTCAGATCCCTTGGAATTGGCATTACAGATAGTTGTGAGCTGCCATGTGGGTGCTGGGAATTGAACCTGGGTCCTTTGGAAGAGCAGGCAGTACTCTTAACCACTGAGCCATCTCTCTAGCTCCAAGATTCCCTGTTTCTAACCAGCTCCCAGTTGTGCAGAACTGAGATTCACACACTGGATGGAAAATCTCCTTACTAATATTCTCTCAAACTTCCAGCAGGAAAGAGAATCACAACTGAATAATTGCCTGTGACTTGGTTCCTGAAAGACAATGAGACTATTTTGAAAGAGAAGTCTATTTTAGCCAGGAATTCTAAAACCCTGATATAGTCTCCCTAAAGGCTACTTCCCAGGTAGACATCATTTCAGATCTCACAGAGGTCCTTTCCGGTCGACCAGTATTGACTTCAGGAAATGATCCGAAACTGAGCACACAGATTCATTTAAAGCAAAATTCCAATCCAGTATGTCCCTGCGGCTACGCTATTGACTTCTGCTCGGCTCTTTCCCTGTGGTAAATGTACACAAACAAATGGAAATGTGCTCTTTATTTTTGAAAACCTCTTCCCGGGAACAGAATTCAAGGTCATTTCCTATCTCTAGCATCTGCCGTACAAAGTTCACTTAAATGTGGCATACCTAGATAAGATTTCTATAATTGTCAGAACTGATTCCCATTGACATGTATTAGCCTAGTAGCACTAGAACGTAGTGATAAATGTCAAAGGTTCAAAATCCCAATTCATTTATCATGGCAGCATGGTTCTGGTTTTGGTTTGCTGTTGTTTGGGTTTTATTCAGTTTATCCCATGAAGAGGTCACACTAATCCAAGTAAAGTGGATCCCAAATGGTGACATTATGCAAGCTGTGAGGTTTCTAAGTTTGTGACAAGAGGCAGAGGGGAAGTTCTATTCAGTACAAAGAAATCCTCATTTATGCTTCAGCAAGCCACAAGTGCTTAAAACCTTCCGCTGATGATCCTTCGGCAGTCTGGTGTGCTCTCTTGCTCTGGTCCCCTGATAGTTGAATTACTTCCCCATATGCTGGATGCTCAATGAGAGTACTGTTGCCAATTTTGCCTTCAGTAACTTCATTTGTTTCTTTTTATCATCATCATGGATGATCCCCTGTGCTGTTCTCCGTTCAGTAGGGGCCTGGATTTTGGTGGGGGCCTGGAACTCACTTTCTGGATGGAGAATGAAGGTTCCATTTCTTTGAGGAGTGGCTAGAGTGCACTTTAGATCAAGGTCCATGCCCTAGGCTGGGGTGCGGAAAGGTTTTCCAAGGAGTATTACAGTTTAGCTCTTTTAGAATGAGATACCCAGTAAGGCCTCTGGTGGCAATGGAAACTCTGGCGTGCCAAAGCCTATGGTAATACCAAAGTGTTACAGCTCTTGGTTAAGCTGCTGTACTAAGCAGAGCAGAGGTGTGGGCAAAAGCCCATGCCTGGCCAGCTTGCAGCCAGATGCAGGTCCAATGAGATGCAAGCCCAATGGGATGCAGGCTGATGGCTGCTGAGGCAGTTTGCACCCCAGTGAACATCAGAAGCTCACTGTGGCCTGAGCAGCGAATCCCCAGGGAGGGGGGCTGCTCTCCATACCCATGAGAAATGAGGAATTTCAGGTGGCCATGGTGGAAGGCTGATGGCTTCACGAAGCACACAATCAGCATATTTATTTGAAGTCAGGGACTTATAAACGTTGGACAGTGGGAGGGATTTTGAGGGCGAATGTGTTTGATTCTAATGTGTTCAATGGGGTCAGGGGTCAGGGATACTTGACTTATGTAATAGTACAGTGCCTCATTTTCCATGCAGTAGTAGGGTCTTATCACAAGAAGGAGAACACAGCGCTTAATTATCCTATGTGTAGGGGAATCTCCAAGTAAAACTGAAGGTCACTGCTGAAAACTAAGATCTCCTGAGCAGTGTGGAGCATTTCCAGGAATTCCAGGATGCTTGCTGGACCGGTTTCCTTATCAGGAAGGGGTCTAGTCTGTAATCTGCCCTGAAAGCTATGTGACACTTCTTATAAAATCTGGGATCACCCAGATCAGGTGGGGAGGAAACCCACTGAGGAAAGGGAGTCCACTGTAATAGACCGAGATCAGTTTGACTATCAGGTTACATCAGACTTCAACCTTATCCAGCAGCCTTCCAAACACTTGGATAGTAGTGAGGATCTTTCTACTGTTTCTCTATTGAATTCTGATGTGGATAGATCACCAGTGTCAGCAGAAAGCAGGTCATCCCCCATACTTGATTCCAAAGGAGTGGAAAGAATGTAGATTTTCCTCTGCATAATGGTCTATGGAAGAGAAGAACTGTAGCTGGGCTCTCTCTTTCTCCTGTGTAGATCCCAGAAATTAAGGTCAGGCCATCAGGCTTAGCAGCAATCACCTTTACCCACCGAGCCATTTTGCTGACCCTACAGCTCCTCTTTTAATATTTACTTTCTTCTCAATCTTGGAACATTTAATAACCAACCCCCTCCCTAACTATTTTGAAGTCTGTCATGAGGATGGGTATTAGTTCACAAATCTTGATGCACTAACCCACTGCCAGGTTGCTTAGGCACCTATGATGTCATCATTAGTCACAGCCACCAGGGCCTCGGGATAAAAGGACCCCTGCCTTCTCTCTCTTTCTGCCTTGCTTTCTTTTTCTTTTCTTTTCTTTCTTTTTTTTTTTTCAAAAAGCAACTGCTTTAATGAATTAGAGAAAATTTCTCCAAAACTCAGAAACCTATGAGCCATCCCTTCTCCAATCACTAAAAAAAAAAAAAAAAAAAGCAAGACTGGTCACAAGCCATGTGCAATTAGGACCCAGCTCAAAGGCAGTGCAGGTCTGGGGTCCAGCCTTTCTGGGGTCAAACCTTTCATGATCACTTAACCTGTCCCTGCCTGCCACTGCCGCTACTGCTGCTGCTGCTGCATCAATCTGTCCCACTTCCCAAGGCTGCTCAGATGCGCATGTGGCCCATACAGATCTTTTTCTCGCCGACACCCTCATCTGCTCCAGTCTTTTACCATCACTTGTCCCTGCTGGACTTCACTATTAAGTAAGGCCGGCCTTGGGACCCACCACACAGCACAGACAGTTAAGCTCTGGCCATGCCAATGACAGTTTAGGATTGCCACTAGACAGGAACCGCCATGCCTCAGCAAGGCCCTGGGTCATGTGACCCCTGGTCCTGCCAAGCCGTGGTTGCTGCACACAACTCATGGCTAGCCGCCATGTTGATTTGGGGATAAAAAGGGTGGAGCCATGGCTTCACTGCCCTCTCCACTAGGGGCAATCACATAGTCTCACCACCATCTTAACTAAGGACAATCAAGGGCAGTCACATGATTGACAGCCATCTTGGTTATAAAAATGTCATGGTTTCCCTACTGCCAGATGCTTTCACTACCTTGTTTCTGTCCCGCTGTTTTCAGAGCTGCATAACTGCAGTCTCTTGTAGGTCCCGAAAGGCCACTGCACCCCTTCCTACCTCCCTACCTCTAAAGCTGCCTATCTGCCCCTATCCTTTCCAGCCGATGAAATTCCCTCTATGAGAACTCAGCCTTACTGCTGCCAAAGCCATTGTACCAGGCACTGAGGTTCTTGGCTAAGCCTGGCTAAGCCCCTGACCTGCCATGCTATGTGGCTGACAAACCAATAGCCACATAGTCCATTTCCATTTCCCCTTTCTCATTCACAGGAACAGCTTCCTCATATTCTCTCCCCTTTGGGAAACCTCTGGCTTCTACAGCTATATTCACCCTATATATTCACAACATGCTGTATATATGATTCAACCCTGGTTCAAAATAGTTTTTATGATCCTAAAATTTCAAGGTTATAAAGGTCTATTCAGATTCACAAGCTAATTTAAAATACATGTCTTTGTCAGTTCATAAGTGAATGAATTAATGCTGTTTCTCCTGCCATCAGCTGCCTGTTGATTCAGGTTCACCCCTAGGCTTTCTGGCTGATATAGTCGGTGTAATAAATTCAGATGTAATTTTAAAGTTGTTTTATACTGTTCTATTGTATTATTAGTTCTAAAACTCATAACTCATAAAAGGTTTTTGCCTACATACCCTTAAACTATATGATACAATATTAAAGTTTGGTCATTATGCTATATCTTCACTCTCAAAAATGTTAAAAATCACTGCCTTAGATATACGCTTGGTCTTGTTTTCTGAATGTGATAATATTAATCTATATTATAGCTTTAGGTTTTATAAGCTATGGACTATGTTTATTTTTTGAGGCTCTAACTTAACAGGAAACTTAAATCCTAGTCTTTAACTGATGATTAACAAATGCAAGTTCATTGTCATCTTGTAGATGATTAATTCCTTTAACATGTCCAAAATATATTTATAGTCCTATAGATACAGACACAGTCTCACTACCATCTGAACTAAATAGCTGAGGACAGTTCCTAAACCCCCAATCAGGAGTTGGTAAAAACAACTTTTAGAGCCCAAGAGGAGCCTTCCTGACAGGCTCACCTACCACCCAAAACCATGTTCCAGACCTTGGCTACTGCTCTGAGGCCGTTGGCATTCCTGCAGAGGAAACAAGAGGTCTGCAATGCCCCATCCCACAGGGGTCTAGCCTAAGTCAACTCCATCAGGTACCTGTTTCAAATGCAAACAGGAAGGACACTGGTCCCCTAGCTGCTGCAACAAGCCATGCCCTGCCTGCCGGCAGACTGACCTCTCGAAGTCAAAATGCTCCCATACAGGCTGGTCCTCTGTGCCCAGCCATGGAGGCTCAACCAGCACAAGTGCCACAGACTCTTCTAGACTTCAAGATCCTTGGCCTGGTAGAGGACAAATGGCTCCTAGATTCAGCAACCTTCACCACTCCACCCCACCCAGCCCAGGGTAATACTGCAGGTCTCTTAATTTCACACTCGGGTCCCCTGGTCATAATGCCAACCTCTGTCTTAGGAGGCTTCAGGTGCCTTCTCAGTCCTCTTCATGGTTAGGAGACCAGGCCTTAAGCCTCATTCCTAGAGCTGCAACTCTCAGGTCTCCCCATAGTCTACTTCATTACCAGACTCAAAAACCAGGTCTCAGATGTAACCTTTTACCATTCCTTTAGCTAAAGCACGATGAATGCTCAAAGCAGTCTCACCTATGTCTCATGGTAAATTATTGAATACAAGGCCTAAGAATACAGAAGTTTAAGTTATAAGGATCTGAAAAATGCTTCAGGGTCTACGAAGGTGTTTTAAGGTTGGTAAATGCAAGTTATGAATGTTTGAGGGTCTAAGAAGATGTTTTAAGGTTGGTAAATGCAAGTTATGAATGTTTGAGGGTCTAAGAAGATGTTTTAAGGTTGGTAAATGCAAATTATAAAGGTTGGGAGGCCTAAGGTGATTTAAGGTATCTTAAATAGGTAAAAATGCTTCATATTTCTTCCCGTTGCTATGCTATTATTATGTTAGCTGTCCAGAGCTTTGACATTTATCATTAAGGCTCTAATTTATTAATCTAACTCTGACAAAAACATTCCACTATATGATCCACTATCCTGGATCCAAGCTCAAGATTTTAAATCTCCTTTGGTTTGTCTTTTAAGCATAGACTTAAAAGTTGTTTCTCATTGTGCTGGACTTATATACATCAATCTTCTGGATAGAGAAAAGAAGCCTCTCTCCCATGATGTGTAATCATACTAAAAGTTAAGATCAAGTGAGTTATTGCCCCTTCTACTTCACAGAAGGCTTCTGCCTTTCCAGAGCTCACCTTAAAAAGTGTTTGTGCTTTTAACACAGAGGTGTATGTCTACTGTCTCTTTCCACGATGTATATTCTACTACAGATTACAATGGTGATGTTGACATGTCTGAAGTTTTATCTCCTTTGTAAAATTAAAAAGGAATTCTTATAAGCTGCAGGAAATCCACCTGAACCCACCCCTCAGGTCAAAAGAAATCCAGATAAGTACGGCCAGTCAACAGCCCGTGTTTCCCACCTATTGCCTATCAGAGGGTGGGATTCTTCGCCCTCCTTCCCTGGTTTTGGGAATCCTTTCCACCAACTACCCGATCACTGCATTGCTGCATCCAACACCAGCTGATTGGTGAGTCTTCACTTCTGGCTGGCGTCAACGCTTCCTACCATTCCCACCAACCTACATCCAAACCCTTCATCTAGGGCCTCTTCCCCTTTGGGTGAAATCCCTCCACCAACACTGTTTTGCTCCTTCTCCCTCTTGCTCGTCTATGAAATCCTAGCTCTAGGTAACCTGTTCTGCTATGGGCAACTGTGCCCTTGGTCTCTATCCAGTGCTGAAGAGTTGCTGGAACAGATTGCACCAACCTACTGAGTCAAAACTTGCTCTTGGGACACCTTGACAGGTGTCCTACCTGCTGTATGGGAATAGGTCATTCGCTTGTCCCTCCAGATTCTCCTCTGGGATGCTTAGGATTTCTACACCTAGCGCCTGATTTACAGGCTTCTAAGTTTACATGCCTCTGCAACCAAACTTGGCCCTGATTTCCCTTAAATGACAGATCCAAAAAGAAACCTTTTTAGTAACTTACAGCAACTGAGCAAATGGAGCTTCCCTATGCTCAAGCTTCTCTTCTTCACTCCAAAACCTTCCCTCACTGCTTGCTCTCCCAAAAAGTTTCAAATGTACAATTAAAAGGAATTTTCTCCTAAACCTACTTAACGGTGTCTTCTGCCCAGATATATGTTCCAGTGTCCTGCCAGACCCGGGTGTTTCCTACACCCACAACAGCGCCAAAGCAGCTACCGCAGGTGTTTCTGTCTAACCTGGCAGACTGCGTCAAGCCAGACCTGCACTTTCCTTCCCAGCCACAGGTGTTCTCACAGATCCTGGACAGCAAATACCACAGCCTGCTCTTCCTGGACTTGGCCAGCATTTCAGCCTTTTGGCCTCCCTATCGCTGCCCCAGTGTCAGCAGGAAGTAGCCATAAAAGGCTCTTTGCTCGTTGTCCATTTATTATCAACAAAAGGCTGGAATGATGTGCTCAGGCCCAGAACCAACAGCTCCAGGTTCTCCCAGCATTCTTCAGTCCCTACCTGCTGCTGGGCACAGCTGGCAAAACCTACTCTCTACCCTGAACTTTCCAGGGCAGGGGATTCCCCTCCTCCTCACCATGTAATCTGGACATTTTGGCGCTCTTTTTTCTCTCTCTTTTACCCCCTTGCATGGGTAAAAGAGCTGCTTCCAGTGAACCTACATTTATATACTTTAACTTTGCATGACAAGTAGCCCAGTGTCCTCACTCCCACCTCCCCACCCTCCCTAGTTCCTCCCTCCTTTTCAATTACAGGAACCCTTGATGTGCTAGCCCACTCCCAAGTTGCTAAGATACCTATGATGCCATCATTGGTTGCTGCCCCCAAGGTCCCGGGATAAATGGACCCCTGCCTCCTCGCTCTCTCTCTCTCCTCTCTTGCAATCTCTCTGTCTTGCTTTCTTTCCTGGGGGACTCCCGTCATGTCTCTTTCTCTCTCCTTCCCTCTCTCCACATCCATCCAATAAACTCTCTCCTATCAGATGTGTTGTCTGTGTGGTATCACTTTTATATAAACACTAACAATGGGTGCTTTACAGTTTGGAATTTACAATTGCTAAAATACCAAAAAAAAAAAAAAAGATTTTTCTCTAATTCAGGTACATACTGTATAAACACAGTAATAACACCTTGAATATGGATCTCTTACTGGGAATAACTGATTGAGCCCACCCAACTCACAATTAGCAGGCTCAGGCTTGAGTACACTCCCTATCCACATAAGGAAACTGGGGACAAAAAACGGATGAACATATTCATCCCAGAGATGTTATGATCTGCACTATACTGCTAATGAGAATAATACTAATTAATGCTTATAATAAACCAGAGATTATTCTAAGCATTTTGTATATACATATATTTTGTATATGTTCTTTATAACAATTCTACAAAACAGGTATTATTATTGCTCTCAATTCGATGATATAATAAGGAATTATCAAGAGGTTAAATAGTTCATACAGCATTAAAAAAACTAATAAGGGCCAAGCGTGGTGGCACACACCTTTAATCCTAACACTCAGGGAGGCAGAGGCAGGAGGATCACTGTGATATTGAGGCCAGCCTGGTCTACAAAACAAGTCCAGGATAGCCAAGGCTACACAGAGAAACCCTATCTCAAAAAAAGCATATATAATATATATGTAGGTATATGTATGTACGTATGTATGTATGTATGTAACTAGGTTTTCCTCCAGGCAGCTGATCCTCTGAGCCCTCTCGTGTGCCAGATGCTGCCCTGAGCTGTAGGCATAGATTTCTCACCAAACCTACTTTATTTAGGGTTCTTAAGCACCTTTACTTCCCTTCCAACCCCCCGACCTTAGGTAGGAGATTAGTAAGCAGAAACTTCCATTTCACTGGGCAACAGTGACGACCACCAAAAGCACCCATAGAGACAACCGACATGTGCATTTCTCGCATCTCTACTGGGAGGGATCTGCTTTCGCATTTCCTTTGAGGCCCACCCACTCCTCGTCAGGAGTAGGACAGCCTTCTTTCCAACAGAGCCCAAGTGTGACCCAGAACCCTTCTAAACCCAGGGTTCCCGGCAGCCGTCATCAATCATCTAGACCTAGTAGTACATGGGTCAAAATGTCTTCCTAATTGAGTACATGAAACTCAATCATGGATTGATTTTGAAATAGTTGTATATGCAAGAAGAAGTCATTTTAAGCTAACATTAGCCTCAACTCTGTTTAATAACCCAGTTCAGTCATAGCCAACCTGCTGCTGCTGCTGGTTGGAGGTATCCTGACAATGAGCTCAGTGCCCCTAATCAGCAGGAAGCAGTCTAATGAGAGAGATGCCCCTCTTCCCTCTATTCTTTGTTCTCTCCTACCTAGTGTTAAGGGGTTGGAAGGGATAGGCGTAGTGTAGGGAGGTAGGAAAAAGAACCCAATAAATTAGCAAAAGATCCAGCTACACTCATACACATAAAATAAAATAATGAAAATATTTTAAGTCATAAACAATTTTAAAAACAGAAACCGGGCTTTGAAGATGGCTCTATCCATGAAGTGTACAATAGACAAGCAAAAAGGTCTAAGATCAAACCACCAAGAACCCATATAAAAACACCAAGTACCAAGTACAGTAGTGTGTGCCTGCAATCCCAGTGCTGGGGAGGATAGGCAAGCAGACTCCAGGACCCCACTAGCCAGCTACTCCAACCAAATTGACAAATTCCAGTTTCAATGAGAGACTGTCTCAAAAAATACAATAGAGAGTGACACTTAATGCTGACCTCTGATATACACATAAACACACAGAGAGAGATTTAAAATACATTTTAAATGCCAAGATGGAGCACTTGTTTGACTTTCCCAGCTGGGTGTTGACAGGGATGTGGCTGTCCCTCTGTCTCTCTGGTTCCAAGTAATGGATCTACTCCACAAGTTCTTTTTTCTTCTATCATCAGGTGGAATGAGGCATGTTCTCCCGCCGTGATGACAGAGGCAGACAGAGCAGAATCACACCTGGGCTGGGAACTTCCACACTGTCATGTCTGCTCTGTTCTCTTCCAGAAAAAAACATTGTCAGAAGGCTTCTGCCTACAGTGTGTGTGTGTGTGTGTGTGTGTGTGTGTGTGTGTGTGTGAAGGGCACTGAAAATCCATGCAGCAAAAAGCCTGACACAGCTAAGGGATGGGGAAACTAAGGTCAATGCTCTGGTAGTTAAGATTTCTAGACACAGATTCGTAAGCTAAGTTAATTAATGACAATAGCAGAATAATAATTTTCCACAACAATGATAAAAAAAAAAAAAACCCACCAAAGGTTAAATAAGCCATGGACCTCAGAAGGCTCTTTACTTCAGTGTACCCTTCTTGCCAAGAGAACAATATCAAATTTACCTTTCTCACACAATTCATTCCTAACCACCAACAAACATTTCACTGATAAGTACCAACAAATCGCTTTTCCTAACATATGATTGTACCTTTTACTGCAATTTTAAGCAAGCAGCTTCTTCATACTCTCTACTTGTTCTTAAAAGGAGTTTTCCTGAAGCAGAACACATATTAAAGTCAAACTAGCCCTCCCGAGGTGGATTTCTACCTCTGTATACTCCAGTGTGGCGGGAAATAATTGGATTGTGTTTCCTCATTCATGACCACTTAAATATTCGTTTTCTGAGGTTACATTTTAGTGCGTTTTTATGTTTTATTCAGGACACAGTGTTTCAGCAAACAACACAAATCTAAATCAATGGCATCTTCCAACATTAAATATGCCATTAGCTTCTCTCCAGAAAGACCAGTGAAAGGCTGTCAACAAGCCCACAAAGAAAGCTTGTCTGCATTCAGAATAAATAAGAAAGCAGGCACAAGAAATAAGGAGAAGGAATTTGAGACTATCTAATTCCCTTCATGGTCAACAAAAATGGCAGTCATTTCTGTAATCCTTAGGCTCACAACAAAGCACAGGCCATTTTTCTGAGTCGTCGCACTGCTGTACTTTCACATCTGTGGCTTACATGCCACAGAGGTGTGGTCTCTAATACCCTCAGGACTCTGAGCACTAGAATCCACAGAGCAGCATTCATGAATGAACAACAGGAGATTGGCAGCTCAGATATCCTCACCAAAACCATGACTGCAGACAACAGGTTAACGAATTCTTTTCCCCATTTTTATGCATTCATTAACTGAAGAACGGGAAGTCTGTGATGATAACTGAGGGGGAATCGACCACTTCTTGGTACAGGATAGTCAGGGTGCATGTCCTCAGTGAACTTGGTGATGACGTCAGCAGTGTTTTACATAAGCTTCAGCTTAGAGGACAATGCCATAAGTCATGAGCAAAGGAAGGACGGAAGAAGCTAAAGCACAAAGAAAAACCCCAAGTCTAGACTCAGTTACATCTCTCTTGAGCTCATTTGTCTTTCAATCATATTTGCCACCGATTCCTCATCTTCAATTCCTCCCACACCCTCCACCCAACAACCCCTCACACCACACACACTCACACACATCTACACACACACACACACACACACACACACACAGTCCAGTTAGTACTGCTTATACAGGCATAGGTGCGTGTGTGGCCATCCACTGGGGCATGGTCAGGTTGAGTACACCTCCAAAGGAAATTGACTCTCCAGCAGCCAACAGCTTCTCAGCTGGGAGTGCAGGCTCTGGCTCTGCCTGAACTCACTTTTAAGTCCTGCCTGAGCTCACTTTTAAGGTATCAGAGAGTCCCTCAGAATGTATACAGTCATGTTTGGCTGACTATTTTAAGAAGCAGGAGTGTGGGGCTGGACAGAGAGCTGAGCAGTTAAGCGGGCTTGCTGCTCCTTCAGAGGGTGGGAGTTCGGCTTCCAGCATCCATGTCAGCTAATTCAAGACCATGTGAAACTCCGGCTCCAAGCAAGCAACAGCCTCTTCTGCCTCTGAGGGAACTCACACTTACGAGTACATGCACACAGACATGTAAACATAAATACAGTTAAGAGCAAAATAAGCCTTTTTAAAAAATACGGGATAAAAAATATTTTAAAAGAATTTAGTGAATAACTGCTTTCTATATGAAGAAGTGATGTTTTTATTTACTCTTTGGTAATTTTGTGTGCATATAGAATGTGCTTCAATCCTATCTGCCCCGTTCTTCCTCTTGGACTCCTCCAACATGTCCTTCTTTCTCAACCCTATATCCTCTGATTTTTTAATACCCCGCTAAATCCATTTAGCACTGCCAAAATTCACACAGGTGTGGGCCATCCACTGAAAGAGAAGTCTACCAGTGGCCACACCCTCAAAGGAAAACATCTCTCCCTCCCCCAGAAACCATCAACTGCCAACAGCTTGTCTTACAGTCTTGGCCAGCATTATTGAGATACAATAAACATTCAATAAAACCCACATGTTTAAGCGTACATTGTGGAGAGGGTTGACGTAACTCTATCCCGGTGAAATCATCACCGGAATTGAGCACAGACCCAGCCATCTTCTCCAATAGATTCTCTCTGCCCCACCCTGCACCAACTCCACTGCATCCCTTTACCACCACATCCTGCCTCTAGGAACGCGTGATTGGCTTCCTGTACTGTGGATTCATTTTTCATTTCCTATCAGGGAACACAAACATTGTCTTCACTCTTTGGCTTCTTTCACTGGACCTGAGGAATCACACCATTTCCCACCCACGCTGGTAGGAACAGGCTCTGTTCCTGGGTAGTGAGAACCAGAGAACCTGCCATTGCTAATCATTTGAATATTTCTCTCAAGAAACCCAGGTGTTTTTCACGCTCACGTGAGTAGATGGGTAGTCAGCTGAATGAAGGCCAGAGAGGATACTGTCAGGTATCTGGAGTGCTCGCTCTGCACAGGTCTTTCTTCTTGGGTACTCTGCTCTTGGGCTCTAACTGCTTACCTAGATGGTGTTCCAGCTCCAGCACTTAAACCGGGGTAATCTGACAAGCTATGTTCTTGGCTCCTGTTCTTGAACCACAGCCTGGGAATTCCTGTGACAATGAGTTGGGCCGCCATCTTCTTTGCTCATCACTAGTGAGGGCTATCTTTCATCATCTCATATTCAAAATCTTGGAACCATTATTTCACACATTTCTTTGTCCTGCTTTTCACATTAGGCAGGGAGATAGCCAGAAGTAAAGATTGAAAGCCCATTAAATATTTTAATATTAGCAGAATAGAGGGTTTGGGGCATGAGGCTATTTTAACACTTTATATTTTGTAAGGTCTACTTACTCTTCAATGATGGCAGACGATAAAATAAGATTTGAATGAAGGGTTGTCATTCAAATAGATTGCCCAACTATGACTACCACGAGATAATGGGCCATGAATGATCCAGAGCAGAAAAACAGTCTGAGACCTTCTTAACAGCTGTCTCCCAAAGTACCTCAGGGTAGTGCTCCAAGCACATTGTGTACCCTCGGGGAAGCGCTCGCTCTCCCTTCTCAATCCCTCTCCACAGCCCAGCCTTATGCAAAGGCTTCTCATGTCAGGCCCAGCCTGATGATAACTCAGAGAGACACAAACTTGCCAATGTGTGCCAATGGCTCTGACACAGGCCATGAAAAGAGGCTATGTCAATTTCCTCCTCAGGAAATGGAATCTAGCTGAATATTTATTTGGATGGTAAAAATAAATAAATAAATAAATAAATAAATAAATAAAATTTAGAATTGGTAGGCAAAGCAAAATTTGAAGAGGAAAAAAAATGAAAAAAAAATCCAAGAAGGGAAAACATGTGACTTTAAATTTTAGTGTCTGGGAGAAGAAATAATAATCCCAAAGAAAGAGGAGTTCTTATATTTAGAAAGACACACTGAAGGGAAACACAGGGCAGGAAACGATACAAGGAAAAAAAAACTGAGGTGCTGGAACAGAATCTGGAATGGGATTTGTGGTGAGGAGAGCAGATTAAAGCTCTTTCCAGGCATTCTTGGCAGAGAGAATGAGCTTAACTGCTAATAGGCAAGATTTAAGGCCAAAGTTAGAAAATATCCTCGTGTAAGGATTTTGGAAAAAAAAAGTGGAAACTCCATTTCTGAAAATATTAAGAAGTAATAAAGATAAGCACTGTGCTTCAATGAGGGCTTAAGTAAAATCTGGAGACCTGGCTTCAAGGATGATCCATCCAAAACCCATTGCAGTTCTGTTACGTTTTCTCCAGTCCAATTCCCTCTTCATCACAGTCTGACTTAAAGAGATTCCCTTAGAAGCCTTTGGTATTTACTGGGTTTATCTGTCCTGAATCTTCTTACGTCTAGTCTACCTTCCTGACCAGCATCCCGTGTTCTCCTTCACAACGTTTTCTATAACTCTTCAAGGACAAGGTCCTGACATTTCTCTCTGAATCCCTGCCCAGCACTGTTTCCCGCACTTAGGCAGAACTTCATAAACAGCCCCAAACAATGTTCACTTACAGAAAGAAAAGCAAGGATAAGGTGAAGATTGTGGAAACTTTGGCAATGTCAAGCTCACTTGGTTTGTTTCTTGCCTTTACACACACAGAGACACATACACAGGGAGAGAAACAGAGAGAGAGGAGAGAGACAGGGAGAGACAGAGAGACAAAGAGAGATCCATTTAGTGATTAGTTTTACATGCAGATTTGGCTGGGTCAAGGGATAAATGGGTAGCTGGAAAGCATTAATGCTCCATCTGCCTCTGAAGGTATCTACAGACAGATCAGCATGTGGCACTATAGCCTGAGTAGCGAAGGTGAGGTGCCTCTCATGAGGCAATGGACTTCATCAAGGAGGGTTTGGAGCTGGACGGTGGCACCAGCCTTTAATCCCTGCACTCAGGAGGCAGAGGCAGGTGAATCTCTGAGTTCAAGGCCAGCCTGAGCTACAGAGCAAGTTCCAGGAGAGCCAGGTCTACAAAGAAACCCTGTCTTGAAAAACCTTAGAGAGGAAGGAAAGAAGAAAGGAAGGAAGGAGAACTCATTGCTTCAATACAAGCTCCCACCAGCACTAGAGATGTATACTATCTTGCACAACCCACCCAGGCTCCCACGATCCCCAAGGCCTAGGTCTCTGGCCAAGTGCTGGTGTCAGACTCTTGACCATTATGGAGAAGGTGACATAGAAGAAAAACAAGAAAGGAAAGAAAGAAAAAGAAAGAAAGAAAGAAAGAAAGAGAGAGAGAGAGAGAGAGAGAGAGAGAGAGAGGGAGGGAGGGAGGGAGAGGGAGAGGGAGAGGGAGAGGGAGGGAGGGAGGGGGAGGGAGG
The DNA here is from genome assembly GCF_030254825.1 of Meriones unguiculatus. Lineage (NCBI taxonomy): Eukaryota > Metazoa > Chordata > Mammalia > Rodentia > Muridae > Meriones > Meriones unguiculatus. Next base: position 71,853,414 of record NC_083354.1, on the reverse strand, counting down.
GAGGGAGGGAGGCAGGCAGGAAGGAAGGAAGGAAGGAAGGAAGGAAGGAAGGAAGGAAGGCAGGCAGACAGAAAGGAAGGAAGGAAGGAAGGAAGGAAGGAAGGAAGGAAGGAGGACAGAAAGGAAGGAAGGAAGGAAGGAAGGAAGGAAGGAAGGAAGGAAGGAAGGTAACAGTTAAGCAGCCTCCCTGAGAATATGCATACTGGATATGTGTCACATATTGATACACAAAGAACCTACAGAAGCCAAGAAAAAGACTCCCCAGGGAACACTACTTGGCCCCTGGAAACCATTGTGTCTAACACTGGAGAGTGTGTGCTCTGATGTCAGATGCAGAAGACTGTGGAAAGACAAGCTGCAGGTTTACTTTTGCTGCATTGCTGAGGTGTGCATGCTTAAAGCAAGGAGTTCAGTTTCTCCATAAGTGGTAAGGCCAAGCTGCTTACGTCACAGTGTTAGCAAGGAAACAAGAAAAGCATCTTGCAAAGGTTGCTTTTGTAGCTTTGATTTCTGCAGAGTGACTTACCAGTGAAGATAAAGGGACGGGAAGACAATACACTTCTTGAACCATCCAGAGAACCACAGTATTATTCCAGAGATGCCAGTCACATCCTCACCAGCCTCGTCCTGAAGGAGCTGTGAAAGAGGATCCAGCAGGCAGAGACTTGTACAGTGTTTCAAAGCTTTATGGTTTTGATATTAATATGTCCCCCGCAGACTCAACTGTTGGGACACTCGGTCCCTAGCAGGTGCCACTGTTTTGAGAGGTTCTACAGACTTTAGAAAGTGGGGCCTAGTTGGAGGAAGTAGGTCACTAGTAGGCAAGCATTGACAGTGACAGCCAATCCTTACTTCCAGCCAATGCCTGTCTGCTTCCTGGTCAGCCAGGATGTTAGCAAGCAACCTCACAATCCCCACCATGTGAAGGCCCCACCGTGATAGACTGGACCCTACAACATAGATCCAAAAGAAGTCTTTCTTCTGCTGCTGCTTCTCCTGTGGCGCTTGACCGCAGTGTGTCTCGCTCAGTTGGGGTTTCTAGCGCTGTGAAGAGACAGCATGACCACAGAAAGTCTTATAAAGGAAAACTTTTAAGTGGGGCTGGCTTACAGTGCAGAGGACTAGTCCATTGTCATCATGGCGGGAAGCATGACAGTATGCAAGCAGACACGGTACTGAAGGAGCTGAGAGTTCTACATTCAGATCGGCAGACAGCACACTGGGCCCCCTTGAGCTTCTAAAACCTCAAAGCCCACCCTCAGGGACAGGCTTCCTCCAAAAAGGCCACACCTACTCCTACAAGGCTACACCTCCTAATACTGCCACTCTCTATGGGCCTATGGGGCCATTTTCATTCAAACCAACCTACAGTGCAAAGAAAAGTAACTAAAATACCGTGAGTCTTGGACAGTCACATAAACAGATGTTCTCTTAAGCCCCACTGGCACGAAAACAGTGCATTCTTGCATGAGAGAGAAAAGATGGGAAGCAAATATGAACTATTGCAAGGTATAGTAGCAATATTTTAATTCATCCACTGGTGTTTGGGGGAATAAGAGCTCTGCAGATGTTATCATTTGCAAATGATACGATGTCATGTATCATTTCCCCATGCACACAGCATCTCCCATGTACTCCAAAGAAACAGAGTCCCAGCAGTACAGCTTTTCTCAAAGATATGAGGGGGACTAGAAGACCAAGGGAAATTCTATTATGTCAGAGGCAGGTTCTCAAGTAAAACTCAGCCATGAGAACACTGGACTCTCACCCTACAGCGAGTGCCTTCAGACTGAGCTTCTTTGAGAGTTAGTTTTTTACTGGACGCTGGAGAGACTGGATTTATACATACATACACACACACACACACACACACACACACACACTTTTTTTTTTTTTTTTGTCTTTCCTGAGGCAGTTTCTCTGTGTAGCTTTGGCTGTCTCGGAACTAACTCTGTGGATCAGGCTGGCCTCGAACTCGGAGATCTGACTGCCTCCGCTTCCTGAGTGCTGGGGTTAAAGTTGTGTGCCACCACCACTCTGCTCAGATTTTTATATTTTTAGAGACACTGAAATTTGAATTTAAGCAAGGCACAACTTCTCTGTAGCACTTAGGACGGGAACTAGTCCTGTGTTACCAGGTGTTTTTTCTTTAAGCCTCTGTTGTCTAATTTCACTGTGCTACAATGGATATAACTTTCTGTCTTTGCTTCTCAGTCTGATTTTGTCATGTTCCATGTATGTGTCTTTCCTTGTGTCTCAGTAAAAACCAGCCTAAAAGGGCATCTCAGGACAACTGACTCAGACTGATTTAAAACCTCATTAGGATTCTCTGAGTGTAGACTCCCTTCCGTAAATCCTTCTCTCCCAATTTAGAATCAACCATCCTTTCCCTCTGGATAAAGCTGCGGGCTTTCCTATGCCTTGCCTGGAATGAGAAGTAACTTGATGACTGTTAGAATCTTCTCCCTCCTTGAGAAAGGCTTCCTCCATTACATACGCCAGAACATAGGTTCTCAACACTCCTAATGCTGAGACCCTTTAACACAGTTCCTCAGGTTGTGGTGACCCCCAACCACAAAATTATTTTCATTGCTACTTCATAACTGTAATTTTGCTACTGTTATGAATCATAATGTAAATATCTGTTGTTGTTGTTGTTGTTTTAACAAAATCTCAATTGTTCAATTTTATCAATGATGGCTCAGGAGCCAGATGCTGGGGTGAAAGCCTGCTAGCTCAGAGAGGCAGAGGAAACCCAGCTGACCTTCCTCCTCAGGTGACCTTTCTACTCAGCCAACAGTTCCAAAGGGAAAGCTCCTTCCTGACACTGAATGCCCTTCCCTTCTACTTCCTGCGTGTCTATTCATCCTCCTGACTTTCTCTTACTCTTGTTTTTTCTTTTCCTTTGTCCACTCCTTGTCACCTGGTTGCTTATTCATCTCTTGACCTGTGGTTGACTTTGTTGAATCCTGTTTACAATATTCAAGCAGAAAATTCTTGGAGTAAAGGTTTGGCTAGGGCTGAGCCACACCACAAATAGAAACAGATCTTTTAATAAACAAAACAGTCTCAGGGTTCACAATGCGATCAAATACCCTGCAACAAATATCTGATATGGAGGGTATCTATCTCTGTGGCCCACAAAGGGGTCTCAGCCCACAAATTAAGAACCACTGTGCTGGTGCCTCAAGGATGCCGTGGTTATTCAAGTGATAATAACATGTTCCTGAGGCTACTTGAAACATCATTATCTCCAGTGTCCCTGTGGCACTATTTTGGTTGATAAGTTCTGCTTCCCCCCATCCCAGAAAAAAAAAAAAAAAAAAAAAACTAGAGCATGGAGGTTCAACTAGAGCACTGGAGATGGAGTTAGAAGACTTGGGCTCTTTTACCAGCCATCCATGAGATGAGGCAAGCCAGCCTCCTCACCCATGGCAGTAAGAACTGTGCTCACACCTGTGTCTCAGGCTGCTGGAGGAGAACTGAAACCTCCCTGAGTGCAGAGAACAGTGTCTGGACCAAGATCAGTGCTCAATCATTGTCATGTTCCCTCAGAGCTCCTTCTCCTCCATCCTGAGCCAATTCTTGCCCAATTCTTCTTGCACCGACGATGACACCTTCCTCCTGGTCCCTCTCCACCCACTCAAGCTCTTACCATCCTACTCTTGGGCCTCGGGGCAATGGCACTGCTGTGCTCCCTGATCTCATTTTCTGGAATGCTGACATTAACTCCAAACATCCCCTTACGTCAATTAATTGCATAATCATAATCAAATGTTTAGTGGCCCTCAGGTGCCTATAAAATAATTTTAAAACCTTAGGCCATGAATTCATTTTGCAAATCAAGCCACTGCACCCTTATTGAGATCCTCTGGCATGTAACTCCCTGTACTCTTACTTGAATCTAGTTTTTTATTTCGTCCTGTGATCTCACACCTCCACATTGCTTCCCCCCCTGCTTCCTCCCTCTGGAGCCAAATGATGAAGACAGGGTAGTACAGTGGTTGGAAGCTCCAGCTGGGGTGTCTGACAGACCTCCATTTCCTGGTTCTACACTTCTGAGGCCCATGACCTGGGGTAACTTTAACATGAATTCTCAGCCTTACTTAGGACACTTTTATTGTTTTTTGTTTGCTTATTTGTTTGGGTTTTCTTTGAGGTTTTTTTTGAGACAGTTTCTCTGTGTAGACCTCTCTAGAGACCAGGCTGGCCACCAACACATAGAGATCTGCCTGCCTCTGCCTCCCAAGTGATGAAATTAAAGGTGAGAGCCACCACTGCCTCCCCCACCCCCTCACTCCCCTTGCCTTCGCTAGGACACTCTTAATATAGTAAAAAAAAAAAAAAAAAAAAAAAAAAAAAAGATCCATTTTCATTACATTTTACATCCATTTACAACAAACTTTGGGAGGTTTTAGCTGCTTTTTAGTTGATGTTTTACTGTAAAATGTGAACCAGGACTCAAAAAAATTAAAATTTCTCATGTTTTTTTGTCCCAATTTTTTTTTTTTTTTTTTGTTCTCTATGAAATGACATCAGACTCACAAGGAACTTTCTCAGGGATTGACAGCCTTGTGCCCAGTGTCAAAGCTAATTCCTTTATTATGTTCTTACTCTGCACAAAGCTAATCTAATTTCTCAAGCGCATACTCTCGGGTCATCTAAGAACAGTGACCCAGCTTTCAGATTAGCCAAAACAGGACATAGGTGATTCCCAGACAGGAGCTAAATGCTGCAACCTGGTGAGGTCAGGGGAGCTAGCCTTGGGGACCCAGAAAATGAAGGGGTAAAGAAAACATGACCTCTGTCAGAAAATGTCAGTCAATCAGAAATGGAGAGTGTCTTTATTCCCTCTCAACCATGGAAGTATCAAACCGGAAAGAACATTTCCACAGCATGGATGGCACTGCCCAATTATGCGCTTTTCAGTTCTTCTCAGTTTCTTCTTCGCCAAAGTCAGATACTTCTGTCTGCAAGGCTTAAAAAGGCATCTTCATCAGACTGCCTCTCTCCACATCTCAGACCCCAGAGTCCAGTGACCAGGAACCTGTGTCATCCTCTTCCATTCTGCCCCTTTTCATCCACTAGCTCACGCTCTCTTCTCTCTCTTCATCCTTTCCCTGCTGCCCTAACAACTCTCATTCCAGTGAAGTCTGTTTCTTTTAAATAAAGACTCCCCAGTACATTCAAACATTCTATATCTCTCATACAGTACCCCCAGAGGACATCCATGCCATGCAGGGAAAGTTTTCTATTTTAAGTGAATGTTGCTTCTACTACCATTTTATTATTGTGAATTTATCTCTCATTGTCTTATAACGACCTTGAGTCATTATAAGATCCTGTAACTTAAGCAGCACTTTAATCACAGAATGGTGGTAGTGTGCAACCAATGCCCCAAATAGAAATAGCATAATAGAGAATGTAGCAAGAGTCTGGGGAAAAGGCAATCCTGGATTTCAGACTCAAAGCCAAAGACTTCGAAACAGCTTTGGAGACTCAGGGGGCCTCCAGTATGCTGGTCATCAGTCTGGTGAGTATGTTGTGTGTCCTGCTAGCATACAAAAGATTTCATCTAAAACCTGGAAAGTGGGGCAGAAAAGAAGCAAGGTAGGTGAAAGTCTTCATACTCTCAGGGTGTGAGATTGAAATGATCAGAACTGCTGCATTGACTGAGTTAGCAACGCAGTAATAGTTCCTGAAGGGCATCATGATGAAAGATGTTTATCCCTTCTTCCAGCCTGTCTGGAGGAGGAAGCAGAGAGAGAGACAAAAGACAAGCCTACACCCACAGTTTAAGTGACTTATTAAATGATAAAAGAGAACTTAGGTTAGCCCCAAATTAGCCATGAAGCTTATAAGACTGTTTTCCTTGTATTTCTGAACACTCTGGTATCTTAGTTTATAACCTATTGTTTCAGGCTTCTAAGCTTGTTTGTTTATTTTACCCACCCACTGTTAAAATATTGTACCCTTCCTCTCCCCACCCAAACACCAGCTAAGAGAGACAAAGGAACCAGAGAGATGGAGAGCAAAATGTCACCTTTCTTACTGACAGTCTTTCAAAGAGCAGCCTTTAGGTATGGGACAAGTGTTTCCTGATGTAGCACAGAATTAAACAGAATGCAGGGCGGGCTGCCCATAGTCAGAGGATCCAGAAGAGCTGACATGGGCCTGTCTACTGTCTCCTCCCCAGTCAAGTAAGGCATTGGTCTCAGGCCTAAGTGACAAGGAAAAAGAGGCCAGGAGTGTTACTATAATGAAAACTACTACAGATTGATGGGCAAGAGGAAATAAATGTTCTCTGCCTGGTAGTTATTCTAAGCAGCAGCAAATAAAGCTGTTCTGTAATTAAGCAAATGGAGTGATTATGTCTAGAGAAGTCTGTAAGCAAAATTAGCATGAGCTGACTAAAGATCCATCACCCAAAGCAGAGTGGAGGCAGTGGTTTCTTAGCGGGAGGAAGCAAGGCTGAGGCAAGCAGTGAGCAACATGGCATGAACGTCCGCACACAAGGTCTGCTCTCTCCAGAAACGAGAGCCAGGGGCTGGAGGGAAGGAGGAGCAGTTCAGAGTGCTGGCTGCTCTGCCAGAGGACATGTGTTTGGTTCCCAGCACTTACATGGACACTCCAACCTCCTGGAACTCCAGTTCCAGAGGACCTAACATCCTCTCTGGCCTCCTTGGGCAGCAGGGGCACATATGTGGTACACTCGATTGTTTTTAAAGTTAGAGCTGGCTTAAAGTTACCTTCCTGACACCGCCGCCCTCCTTCCATATTTAAGTAGGAGAAATGGAGGAGAACCGGCTTTCTAGAAGCTACACCCAGCCTTCTTTGCCTTCCCCATGCAGAAACTCATTTTGAAAGACATTGAATGGGACTAGTAATAGTACTGGCCATCAGGAATAACTGAAATGCTCTCGAGCCATTGTCACAGTTACTTCTATTTCTTTTTTATTTCACTCAGGGATAGGTTTGACTAAGATGTCTTAAATGAATACCAGCATGACACCTGGCAAGAATGACCCTACTAACGTCTTCTGGCTAGTGACAGAAGTGCAATACGCAGTAACAGCCAACCATGAAATCCAGCCTATGAAACCCGCAAGAATGACGTCATCATTATCAAAGGTTAATGAGCACAGTCCATATCATGAGCCAAGACAGGAGTTTTTAATTCCTCAGTTGTACACACTTGCTCCTAAGGAACCAACATCATGAAAACTAACTGGGCTTCCTTTCTCTAAAGGGAGAGTGGAAACAGTCTTCCACTACCACAAACTCCACAGTGGAGACTTCCACACTTGCCATCACGCGTGAAGCACCATGGGGAGCTTGCCCTGGGAAAAGCGCTTTGTTATCTTGCCTGCTAGCTAAGTATTAGGCTCCATTGTCTAAATAAAGGCTCCATATAGGTTGTTTCTGTGTATGAGAGACACAGAAATAGAGAAACAAAGAAGGGGAGAGAAACAGAGAAATGTGAGAGGGAGAAAGAAATCCTGTGTGTCGTGGCTCATGCACGGAAGTCAAAGGGCAGCGTACACAGGTTGATTCTCTCCTACTGTGGGTCTTGGGGATGAAGTGGGCTGCTGAGTTTGGCAGCCAGTATTTTTCACCTAACTGACTTATTCTTTTTCATGTCCATTTATAGTAAGGAGGGGAATTGAGGTTTTTGTATTTTAATTTAAATGTCATTACGTAATTTCCCTCCTTCCCTTTCCTCTCTCCAAGCTCTTTGTTTTCTTTTTCCAGCCCCTCCTATGATCTCACTCCCCCTCAAATTCACAACTTCTTATTACTGTTTCATACATAAGGATAAATTACAAATACACTCTGTTGAGTCCATGTAGTGTTGCTTTTAAGTATATGATTTCAGGGTTTACTGCTTAATGCTGGATAACCAATAGGGTCTGGGTCCCAGTTCTTAAAACCCAATAGAAACAGTTATTTGTATTACAGAGAAGTCGCTTTCTATTTTTAGTGGCTTGCTTGTTTGGTTATTAAATGAGCTCATGCGTGTTTTTATAAGTAATCACCTCCACCAAAAAAAAAAAAAAAAGGCTAACATTTTGGGGGGTTTTTGTTACTATTGTTATGCTGACCACCTACTTTGACAAGCATTTGTCCAATTCTGATTAGATTGTACAGAATGTGTGCAAATTGCTATAGGAAAAAAACAAAGCAGAAAACCTGAGCATTCCTCTTTTCTGTTTGAAGTTGGCCTTAATTCTTGCAATACTCTCCCACTCTGAGGAAAGCCTGAGGGGAGCTGATTTAGCCTTAGCAACAAGGTTAGTGTTGTGGCCAAGTGTTTGTGACATAGGAAAAGCAAGTACCAATCAGAGAGAAGCCCTGGCAATGTGACTGTGACACGCCACTATAAGTAGAATAGTCTCCCCCATCCTCCGGCCTTCCCCCTCTCCGTTCCTGACAAGGAGGACAACATCCACAATGGTCAAGTCCATCAAAAGATGTCAATGCATCAGAAGTCATCTAAAACCAATCTCCAAAAAGCTGTCACAATGCTCTAGCATGGACCTTGGCCATAGAAATTACTCTCGCTACATAAGCAGAATCCGGAAGGAAGTTGTCCCGAGGAGAGGCATATCTTCTCATACCAAAGACATCATTAACATCCTGATCAACGACATCTTCGAGCGCATCGCTAAGGAAGCCTGTGAGCTGATGTACCGGGGAAAGCGCTGTACCCTCACCCCAGCAGACATCCAGAAGGCAGTGTATCAGCTGTTACCCAAGAGGCTGGCTAAGTTTGCAGTGACTTTTGGAACTGAAGCGGTCCACAGATTTGTCCATTCCTAAGCTCCAAGTGCAACTCTAATAGAAACTTGGGGAAATCAAACTGATGATCTCCTGTGTTATTTTCGCTCTTCTTTTTTGTTTCATTTTACATTTTTGGGTCTTTTGCCTGATGCCTGGGGAAGCCAGAAGAGGACATCGGGTCCCCTAGAACTGACGTTACAGGTAGTGGGAGCCTGTGTGTGGGTGTTGAGACTCAAACCCAGACCCTCTGGAAGAGCAGCCAGCACTCTTGACAGTTGAACCATCTCCTCCAATCCCCATTCTTCCATGAACTTCCACCCAATTTACTATGTTTAGTTTTTATTTTTTGTTTGTCTGCTTGACTTGCTTTTTGTTTTTGAGCCAGGGTCTCCATAATCCCAGTTAGCCTGAAATTTGCTGTGTAGATCAGTGCCACCATGCTTGATCTCTTTATTAAGTATAAGATCTTTATAAGAGTTCCGAAGTTTGTTTTTTTCTTTCCCCAGTTCCATCTCCCTACCTGCTATCCTGACACACACATACACACACAGCCCTCGCCTGGGCATTCACCCCATTTCTTTGATTTTCTTTGTCCTTTACTGTCTATGTGTCTCTGAGCCAGCAACTTCATCTTGCTTGTATTGAAAGCATAGGTTCATATCACATGTGTTTCTCTCTTTACATAGTTTCTAAGGTTTCTACTTGCTCATCCCTGTGGATTACTCACACTCCTGTTCTATTTAGGACTCCATATTGTGCTCAAATCACAATTCATTACATAGTCACTCTTGATAGAGTTCTAGAATGGTTGTTTCTTTTCTTTTTCTGCTTCCTTTTATTTTTATTTTTATTAATTACACTTTACTCACTTTGTATCCCCCCTGTAGCTCCCTCCCTCCTCCCTTCCCAATCCCACCCTTCCTTCCCCTTTTCCACCGATGTCCCTCCAAGTCCACTGATAGGGGAGGTCTTCTTCTTCCTTCTGATCCTAGTCTATCAGGTCTCATCAGGAGTGGCTTCATTGTCTTCTTCTGTGGCCTGGTAAGGCTGCTCCCCCCTCAGAGGGAGGTGATCAAAGAGCAGGACAATCAGTTCATGTCAGAGACAGTCTCTGTCCGCATTACTATGGAACCCACTTGGACACTGAATTGTCATGGGCTACATCTGAGCAGGGGTTCTAGGTTATCTCCATGAATGGTCCTTGGTTGGAGTATAGGTCTCAGAAAAGACCCCTGTGCCCAGACTTTTTGGTGGTTCTGTTTCTTATTAATAGAGCTGCCTCAGTAGAGCTGTCACTGTAGCAGAAACATTCAACATTTGGAACATGGCCCACCCTACATTTATTCATTTATTAAATCCCACAAACCCTGTAAGGATTAAATAATTATCTTCAGACCATGGAGGATGAAAACAGGCACTGAGAAGTAATCATTTGCCTGAGGTGACCCCTGTATGGGTGGCAGAACTGGGTTTGAGCAGCACACCAGGTCTGCCATGGAGCCTAGGCCACAGGGCGTGGGCCGTCTCCAGCAGGCAAAACTCTGGGGAAACGCCTTGAGCGCAGGATTCCTCAGCCGCTGGGGGCTGGCTCCTGGTCAGCTTCTCCAGGTGCTGTTGGCTTGTCTTTCGAAGAAGACATGTTTGTAGAAGACAATAAAAAAAATAATTTTTTTTTTTCTGGTTACAAGAGACATAAATTTTCATAAGAAAAAAAAAAGAAAGAAAGAAAAACACTTGTATGTTTCCTCTGGGGCTGGAATGAAAGCCATTCTAAGACTTGCCCTGGCTCTTGCCTGGGAGCCAGGCTTGGTTTCTCCTGGATTCATTTGCTTCTGAATCTAGCTTGTCAGTTACTGAAAACACCTGAACAGGCTTCGCTCAGCTTCACTGAGTCTAGACAGAGGTGATGAGGTACTTAAAGCTTACAAGGATCTTCATCAGATGTCCACATCTACCTAGGAGCCAGCTCAAACAAACTCACAGTTCAGGGACTGGCAGAGAGGCCCTAATGTCTAAGAGAGTGAGCACATTACAACTTCTGGACCAATTCTGACTACAAAGAATATCACAGCTCTTTTTCTTTTTTTAATACACCGCCACAACACTAAATGAGGCTTCACATTTGTGTGCAGATGTTTAAGAAAAACAAAAACCAAAGGAAAATTATTCAGCAGGTGTAATTGAGCCCAGAAGTCTAAAGTGTATTCATGTTCTCAAAGTGATATTTTTTTCAATGATAGGCCACATGTGTGATGGCCTGTGAGATCACAATACAGCTGTTTGCTCCTATTCACTCCATTTTTACTCTACTTTTTTCTAAGCTTAGATGTGCAAGCACTTTGCTTCCTGTTCCAGGTGCCAGCAGGGTTTAGTAGGGTCTGCAGCTGGGGTACAAGAAACCATTTCATCTAGTTTGTGTAAGCATGGTGTCTTATGTTTGCATAACAACACAAAGCCACCCGATGATGTAATAAGTACATAAAATAAGTACATTAAGTGACTTTTAAAAGAACCACCTGACTTAAGAACCACTTAAAAGTTCATTGCTCGAAAGACGGGACTTCCCACTAGAGGAAAAGTTGGCCAAGCTCAGGTTTGGACAATGCTGCCTGCTTTGGTGAGCTTGGGCCAGAGGGCTCTCAAAGCCTGCCACCTTAGGTCAGTTCACAGAAGAAGTATATAGTTTCAAATCATTGGAGTAAGGAGAGTAAATGCAAATATCACTTCATAATTTAGACAGTGGTCTAATTATGAAAGGTTTCCCTTCTAGATTAAGATATGACCTTAGGGTAAGGTTCACATATTCCCCTACACTGGCATGTGTTTGAGGGGTGTTTGGTTGGGTGCTTGCTTGCTTTTTGTTTGTTTTTTTGGGTTTTTTTTTGTTTGTTTGTTTTGTTTGAGGAAGGGTTTCTCTGTGTAGCCTTGTCTGTCCTGTACTCACTTTGTAGACCAGGCTGACCTGGAACTCACATCAATCTGCCTGCCTCTACCTCCCTGAGTGCTGGCATTAAAGGCGTGCACCCCCATGCCTGGCTTCAGCATGTCTTTTAAAGCATTTAAACAAAAGAATTTCAAAATAAGATCAATATTCTGGGGGGGGGAGGAAGAAATCCCTTGAAATATAATTGTCTTCAGGTCTAATTATATAAATGCATATGTGTAAAAATACATACTTTGAAATATTTAAACATTTTTTTTGTAAAATATATTGAATATATGCAAGTTTTTATTATGTGGCTGGCTCAGTGGCTGCTGTACAATGATTGCCACCATCCATCTCTAGAACCTTGTGGAACCTGTATCATTAAACAAAAGTTCCCATCCTTTCCTCTCCTGGCTCCCAACAAACTCACCCCGTTTCTTGTCCTGTGCATCTGACTCCTCCAGGCCCACCTGTCAGTGAAACTATGCACTAGTTCACTTTTGATGACTACCATATCACTGTGCAATATCTTCAGGTGCATCTACAGTGAGAGTATCAGAATTTCCTTCTTTTTAAGATTAGGTAAGATTCTTTTGTATGCATCTAACAGTCTCTATTCATTTATTGATGGATGATTACACTTCCTTTGTCTTTCAGCCATTGTAAATCTGCCGCTATGAACGTGGCATACAGATCTGTACTAATGGCCTTGCTCCCGATGCTTTAGAGTGTACCCTTAAAAGTGAACCTGGGGTGGGGATGCTGAAGAGCCGGCTCAGCAAGCAGGTAAAGGCACTCGCTGTCAACCAAGCCTGACTGCTCAAGTTCATTCGCTAGGTCCCACAATCCCTGGTAGTTAAGATAGTGAAGATACAGCCCTTCCAGCCATGGCTGCCCTATGTTGACATAAGAGAAATAAAATCTGACTTATTTATGTCATTACCGCCCTGAGTTATTGCCATTCGTACTCTAACTTAATCCTAAGACAGACATCCAGAAGATCATTGGCTACCACACAACGTAGTTAGCCTCAAGATGATTCCAGGCTGATTAAATAAAAACATATTAACCCAGAAGTGGAGGCTGCTGGCTTGTGTATTGCCAGATGATGTTGTGGCAAAATGAAATTTCATATCACTTAGCAGCCCTTTTCTTGGAGACGCACGATGCAGATGGCCCGAGCCTGCTTGTTATTAGCCTGTCGGACTGACGTGATTCTGAAAGATTACCGAGAGTACCGAGACATTAATAGATTCAAAGAAGATAGGAAACAATTTTCTTCTAAGTCAGCAACATGAGCCAATACAGATTTTGTGGTCATTTGAAACTAGTGCTATATCCATAAGCTATATCACACACCAAAAAGCAAAAATAACGCTGACTTTAAGGAGAAAACCACCTGACAATAAAACCATGGTAAACTCAAACCAAGAAAAGGGCAACAAATCCAATGAAAAAGAAGAGATTAATCTAAAAGGTACAAGGAGGCAAAATCCTAGCAGCTACTGTGATGTACTCAGTAACTGGTAAACTGCTAACTAATCATTCCTGGGAGACTTAGTGAATAGACCGAAGTTATTAGGCAGAGTATACAAGCACCGCCGTGTGAAACAACTACGTGGCATGCAACCAACAGTTTTATATGGTGACGTATAAGGGTGATCACAAGAGTACTCAATGTGCAGAGAACCTGGCCAAAGTCAAATGACCTCGGGCAGATCACCAGCACTTGCTTGAGGCTTGGAGGGGGAGGAACACTTGAATTTTTAATACCTGAGATCATTTCTCACCAGACTCAGCTATGGCACCCATCAGGTGTTGACAGATGATCTCACCTCTGAAAACTGGTTACTTTGGAAGACATTTGGCAGGCAGTATGGGGAAAACCAGCAGGCCTGACAGTTGCCTTCAAGAATAGGATTCCAGAAAATAATTTCAGTTGTCGGCAGAAGGGGAGTGACCGCTGAGTGGTTTGTGGTTGCCTTTGGCAAACATGGAGGATCCCTAGAAGAGGAATAACACTTGCTCTGAAACAGCAAGTGGTGGGGCTCACCATAGTTATAGTGTTTGGGAGGTGGAGGAGATGGAACAGGACTTCAAGGCCAGCCAGGGCTGAGTAGTTAGCTGAAGACCAGCAAAGGCTACTCCATGCTGGTTCAAAAAGGAAAACAACAAAAAGCTCTACGAAAGGAAAGAATTCTTTTAAATTGTCTAACAGCTGATAAAATCAGCAGATAAAAAGTCATGAAACATATAAAATACACAAACAACATAATCAACAGTCTAGTCAACAGCAGCAAACTGCACATTTCCTAAAGTATTCACAGCACATTTACCCAAGTTAGACCACAAAACCCAAACAACTGTGTGTGGAGATGGGGGTGTAGTGTGTGTGGTGTGTCTGTGTGCAGTGTGTGTGGTGTGTCTGTGTGCAGTGTGTGTGGTGTGTCTGTGTGCAGTGTGTGTGGTGTGTCTGGGTGCAGTGTGTGTGGTGTGTCTGTGTGCAGTGTGTGTGGTGTGTCTGTGTGCAGTGTGTGTGGTGTGTCTGTGTGCAGTGTGTGTGGTGTGTCTGGGTGCAGTGTGTGTGGTGTGTCTGTGTGCAGTGTGTGTGGTGTGTCTGTGTGCAGTGTGTGTGGTGTGTCTGTGTGCAGTGTGTGTGGTGTGTCTGTGTGCAGTGTGTGTGGTGTGTCTGTGTGCAGTGTGTGTGGTGTGTCTGTGTGCAGTGTGTGTGGTGTGTCTGTGTGCAGTGTGTGTGGTGTGTCTGTGTGCAGTGTGTGTGGTGTGTCTGTGTGCAGTGTGTGTGGTGTGTCTGTGTGCAGTGTGTGTGGTGTGTCTGTGTGCAGTGTGTGTGGTGTGTCTGTGTGCAGTGTGTGTGGTGTGTCTGTGTGCAGTGTGTGTGGTGTGTCTGTGTGCAGTGTGTGTGGTGTGTCTGTGTGCAGTGTGTGTGGTGTGTCTGTGTGCAGTGTGTGTGGTGTGTCTGTGTGCAGTGTGTGTGGTGTGTCTGTGTGCAGTGTGTGTGGTGTGTCTGGGTGCAGTGTGTGTGGTGTGTCTGTGTGCAGTGTGTGTGGTGTGTCTGTGTGCAGTGTGTGTGGTGTGTCTGTGTGCAGTGTGTGTGGTGTGTCTGTGTGCAGTGTGTGTGGTGTGTCTGTGTGCAGTGTGTGTGGTGTGTCTGTGTGCAGTGTGTGTGGTGTGTCTGTGTGCAGTGTGTGTGGTGTGTCTGTGTGCAGTGTGTGTGGTGTGTCTGTGTGTGTAGTGTGTGTGGTGTGTCTGTGTGTAGTATGTGTGGTGTGTCTGTGTGTAGTATGTGTGGTGTGTCTGTGTGTGAGTGTGTAATATGTCTGTGTGTGAGTGTATGTGGTGTGTGGTGTGTCTGTGTGTGAGTGTGTAGTATGTCTGTGTGTGTGTGTGTGTATACATACATGGAGGTACATGTGTGTATTTGTATGTGGAGGCCGAGAAGCAACAAAAACTGCCAAAACTCAAAAGCATGGAGAAAAAGAACTGGAAAAAATTAAAACAATATACAAGAATTATGGGAAAGTAAAAACACAGAAACAAAAAACAAACTTATATATAATGGCAATATGGAAAAGAAATATTTGAAATAATAACTGGGAAATTACTCTAAATTAATGTCAAAACAGCAAACCACAAACTGATGAAACTCAAGAGAACATCAACCAGGAAGAGAGAGAGAGAGAGAGGAAGAAGCAGCAGCTACCTTTGGTGTCCTATTCAAACAACAGGAAAATCAACACTAAACGAAACATTGAAAGAAAGCAGAAGGAAACTTTCTTACCCACAGGGAAACAAAGTTAAGGATCTCACCCAGCTTCTCCACAGACATCACTGACGGAAGAGAAGGGAAAAACAAGGTTGAGAAAAAAAAATCCTACCAACCTAGACCCATACCTGTGTGAACTGAAGAAGTTTGGGTTGTTGTTGTTGTTTTGTTTCATTTTGTCTTGTTTGTTGTTTTAGTACATTAATCCAACATTATGGATGCAGACCACAAAAGAAAACCAGATCCAGCAGGCAGAAAAATGAGCACAGATTGACTTTGCTTAATGCCATCTATCAACTGGATATAATAGACAAAAACCTAAAACTGGACATGTACAGCAGGTTGATTCATAACTATCAACATTTAGAAGCAACATATATGATTTTTGGTCAATGAATGGCCAAACTATGATACATTCAGAAAAATAATATTATTCATCACCAAAGAGAAATAAGCTAGTGAGCGATGAAAAGACATGGAAGAAACATAAATGAATATGATGAAGTAAAATAAGCTAATCCAAAGGCTACATGCTGCATGACTCCAACAATGCGGTCCATGAAGAAAGAAAAACTATGGAGAGAGAAAATAATAAAATGAATGGTTGTCAGGACTTCATGCAGATAGAAAACTGAGTAAGCAGGTCCCAGAGGCCTTTTAGGGCAGCGAAGCCTCTCTGTATACCATCACAGTGGGAATGTGGTACATGATGACATGTGCTTATGTCATCGAAGGTAAAAGCTATGTTAACTACAACCATCAGCTGACAATGGTCAGTCAGTGGAGGCTGGTTGAGTTAAACAGAACTTCTTATGAGAGAAGTTGATGATGGGAAGAGGGTACCTATGTGTAAAGATGAGGGACACATGAGGAGTTCCTGTGTCTTTTGCTCAGTCTTGCACTGAACCTAAAACCATGCTTTAAAAAATAAAGTCTATTGGATCCTGTGACCCCCACAGATCAGTGTCTTGCTCAGCCATCATCAGAGAAGTGTCCTCCTTCAGTAAATGGGAACTAACACGAGACCCACAAGTGAACCATACACAGAGAGTGAGAGACCTTGGGACATTCAGTCCTAAATGCAATGTCGTCATAAAATCCTGCTCCCCAGGCTCAGGGAGCACTGTAGAAGAGAAGGCAGAAAGATTCTAAGAGTCAGAGGGGATGGAGGACACCACAGAAACAGTGTCACACATATGAACTCACAGAGACCATGGCAGCATGCAAAGGGCCTGCACAGGTCTGAGCCCAAAGGGATCCCAAGACGAAGAAGGGAAAGAAGACAGGTGCTGCAAGCCATCTCCAGTTCTCACAAAGAAACACTTTGTTTTCTGCAATGGTGTCTCCCTGGGTGTACAAACTACACCAAAGGGCAAGGCCCCATGTCCTCAGTAGATGGCCAACAAAAAACAACTCAATTATTTTTTTAAACCATACCGCTCTTTTGCCTGTGTATTATGGGGTTTGCTTTTTTTTTTTTTTCCAAGACAGGGTTTCTCTGCGTAGTCTTGGCTGTCCTAGACTTGCTTTGTAGACCAGGCTGGCCTTGAACTCACAGAACTCCACCTGCCTCTGCCTCCCAGGTGATGATTTTGCATTTTTTTCGTGTTCTGTGTATGTGTTTCTCACACTTTGTCTTTGTTTTTTTTGTTGTTGTTGTTGTTTATGTTTTTACTCTGGTTTGTTTTTCTTGCCTATTTGTTTTCTAAAGACAGAGATAAAAAGGCATCGAGGTATAAGGATGAGAAGGTGGAGAGAATCTGAGAGGAGATGAGAGAGGAGAAACCATGATCAGAATATACTATGTTGTAAAATGTTATTAATATTTACTATGGGTTTATGTTCTGGTATTGCTGCTGTTAATCCTCAGCAGCTGTAAAACCAAATCACCACACAGAGACTGGGTTTTTAGTTAACCTAGAACACAATGCTGGGCAATATTTATTCCCTCCTAAACCTTCATGCCCTCAGTTTTCTAATATTTAGATTTCCCACATTATACTTGCTTTTTGTGAAATCTTAGGTCAGGTTCATGCTCCAAGTCCTCCAAGCTCTCCTCCCGCTCAGCTCTCCTCTGTGCACCCCTCTCCTTGAGCTCCTCCTCCTTCTCGCCCCTTCCTGTTCTCTAGCTCCACCCCTCTTTCCTGTCCTCTGGCTCCTCCCATTGCACAACATTGTATCTAGTTGCTTTATTTGTGTCCTGTTTACACAAGAGTTGAGACAGGATGCTTATAGTGAGTATCAAAATGCAATATCCAGATTGAAACCAGAGAGTTGGGGGTGGGGAAATCAGCATTTGAATTAACAAGGGTAAGGCGTATACATTTTAAAAGAACATTATACCAACAATACTATATTAAAAAATTATTTTGAATAAAAATAAAGTCTATTGGAAGAAAGGGGGAGGGAAGAAAGAAAACAGAGAGATGACAGAGAGAGAAAGGGAGGGGAAAGAAGGTAACTAGAGGTGATCTATCAAATATTTTAAACCGACTTCATACTTCTCAAACATAGCATCTTGCTACATCATAGCCCAAGCTGGCCTTAAACTTCAGTTTTCCCCCCTGATCTTCTGGAAGACTGAACTACTACATCCAGCTTTGAAGACTTTTTGTTTCTGTATCTGGTTTGAATTTTTGTTGTTTGTGGTGTTAGTGAGTGTTTTATTTTTGTTTGGTGATAGGGAGTTTTTGTTCTGATTTGTGGTGGTTTGAATCAGAATGGCCTGCAAAGGCTCCTATGTTTGAACGCTTAGTCCCCAGTTGGTGACACTGTTTGGGAAGGATTAGGAGGTGTGGCCTTGTTGGAAGAAGTGTGTCACTGGGGGGGGGGGGGTGCTTTGAGGTTCTAAAACACTTGCCATTCCCAGTATGCTGTTTCTGCCTGCCACCCAGTGTGCTCTTTCTGCCTCCCACTTACAGATCAAGATGGGAGCTCTCAGCCTTTCCTTCCACTGTGCCTGTGCCCTGTAGTCAGACTCTAACCCTCTGAAACCATAGCCCAACTAAATGCTTCCTTTTATAAGTTGCTTTGTTCATGTGCTTCACGACAGCAATTTAAAAGTAACCAAAACAGTATTTAACCTTGTTTTATAAGCTCTCCTCTAGAAGACAGAGGGGAAAGTCCATTTCTTAAGGAACTTCTGTGTATCTCCTTTGAAGGTGTATTTTTCCTGGGATTATGGCGTTAGACTGAAGTGTACCCCAAACAGCCTGCTTCTGCATGGGGATCTCGGGTGGGCAGCTGTGCAAAACTGGAAAGGGGATGTGCACAGGAAAGTCTCTGCCGGGCTAAGCATGGGTGCTGCTCAGGATCTTAGCAATGAAGAACACGGAGCTACTGAAAGGACCAGTGGCCTGTATGCAAGAGAGCTGTCCTGGCCCACCTTCTCTGGCTCCTGTTGAAGCTTCTAGTGAAGACTGTGGGGTTCTCATGATGGACACAACAAGCATGGAGAGAGCAGAGGCTGTGGACCCAGCTAGGTGACTCTGGTCCAGAAGAGGGGCTTCAGGGAAGTGCTACGATGTGGTTGCTCCTAATGGGTTGGATTGTGAGCCTACACCCTTTTGTGGAATTATGGAAATGTCTGTTGAAACCGTGCCAGAAAGCTGAGTTCCTAAGTTTTATGTGAAACGAACAGGTCTCACCCATCCCCATAAGCCTCCCAATGGGCCTCTCTCGGCCTTACCTGTAATCGCTTCCTCTAAAGTTCCCTCTGGCAGAGGACACAGAAAAGCCACTTGACATCATCTCTACAGATACATGTTGACCCCAAAACTCAACTTGAGAACATCATTAAATAGAATAGCATTTTGTCCCAGCCGGATGCAGGTGCATTTGGACCACTCCACGGTTAAAGGGCTTGTAAGAAAAACAACCAGTACTATTTAACAGGATAGCCAGCCAGCAAATGGATCCATAATGTCTCATCTCTTAGCCTACAAGTCCTCACTGACACAGTCCACTGCTGTGGTATGTCAGGGTTGGTCTGAGTACCATACTGAAAACATCAGGAATGACAAAGTGACTTTCATGGTGATATCCTCAACAAACACCCCCACTGATTCCTTGTTTTCCTGAATCCCTCTGAGGAAACCACCTACCGTGATCATGAGAATAGCGAAGCAGTCCCGTGGAAATTCCAGACGGTAAAGAACTGACACCCCTCCAACAACCAGCACCGACTTGTGAGTCAGTGAGGGAGCCACTTTGAGGAGTGAATCTTCCCACCTCAGTCAAGGCTTCGAAGGACCTTCGCCCTGGCCAACACCTTACCTATAAACTCAGAAGCTAAGATGCTCCTGAAGTGATGACCCCCAGAGACCTCATAAAATCAATTAGTCCTCTCTTTAAAAAATAAAAATAAAAAGCTAGGCGGTGGTGGCACACACCTTTAATCCCAGGACTCGGGAGGCAGAGGCAGGCAGATCTCTGAGTTTGAGGCCAGCCTGGTCTATAGAGTGAGTTCCAGGACATCGAGGGCTACACAGAGAAACCTATCTCAAAAATAAATAAATAAATAAATAATCATGACTTTTGTACTTACTCTGTGCGTGCGTGTGTGTGTGTGTGTGTGTGTGTGCGTGTGTGTGTAGAGCCAGTTCTCTTTGGCCCTAGGGTTGGCAGCAAGTGCAGTTACCCACAGAGTCACCTCCCTGGCCTAAATCATGTTCTTGTTAAGTTTGGGGTGGAGTTGTTGGGCTACAGTGCTTAGATCATTTACTCAGCTTAAGTCCACTCGAGGAAAACAAAGCAATCCTTCCATAAAAATAGAGAGAGATTGACCTGCAGAAGGCTTGCTTCCTCTGCCAGGCAGCTAAAGTAAATTTTGGACAATTTTAAATTGTAGTCACATTGTTGGTCCCACCTAAAAAAATAATTTTCAGAAATATTAATATCTCAGTCACAAAATCCCACCAATGTGACACATAGGTAGCTAGCTAGGCTGTTTGCACAGCTAAATTATTTCCAAAATAATCAGGCAAATAATTGGCCTAGACAGTATCTGTGGGTAAAACGACGTCATTACAATCACCTCACTCAGAAAAAAATGATAGTAATTTGGTCTGGTCTTAGGAAAAGAGCATGATGCTCTGCTGTGATTATTAAGGAAACATTGAATGGTGCATTTTCTAAAGCAAAACTCCTACAGGAACAGAAATATGCTGAAAACACGCAATTGAAATCCCAGGGGAAATGCTAGCCTCCACCTAAAGTGAGTACTTTAAAAAATAATAATCTCAGAGAGCTAGCTGCAGAGTTACAAACGAACCGAAATGATTTGGGACGACAGGGCAAGAAGAAATCACCAGAACTAGAGGCAACTTTCCAGGTGTTGGGGGTTCTGAGATGAGGCAGTGAGTTGTCTGTCACAGGTTCGGGACTTGACTTCACTCATCATGTGTGTGTCTCTAACCATAAGCTGCCAGCCACTAGGGAGCAGAAACTCAACTCTGGCGCCCATAGCTACAGCTCAGGCGTGACAAAAGTTCACAAGGCGGGACTTGGGAGAGGGCACAATCAATCCTAAGGCAGAAAGAATCAAGGGGAAACCAGGGGGAGCAGAGGATGGGCCATGTTTCTCCGTGACGACGTGGAGACACGCGAAACCCCGCTGAGCTAGGCACAGCTGGAGCAGCAACCCGCTAGCGCCGTCCTTACCCCATTTCCCGCTGCACCAATCATTTTTCTTGTTGCCACCAGCAAATACCTAACAAGAAGCACCTTATGGGAGGGAGGCTTACTTTCCCTCCTCGGTTAAGGCTATGTTCCGTCGAGGTGGAGAGGGCATGTGACAGGGGCGACCCAAGGCTGTGGAGGCCGGAGCAGAGGGCAGCTGGTTCACACCTCTGCAGAGAAGGGGCAATCACACCTGTTAGCCTGTTTTGTCCTTTTCCTTCAGTGCGGGACCGCCCCCAGCGCAGGGATCTGCTCCACCCACAGCCAGGGACGGCCTTCTCTCCTCAGTTCTCCGAAAGCACCCTCGCAGACACACCCGGGCATTTTTGTTCTGATCAAGTTGCTGCTGGATTAACCGCCTCCTGATTGAAATCTGGCCTAGGAGGAGTTCGGAGTTCGCTCCTGGAACACCTATGCCCTGGGGGGGGGGGGAGGGAGGGGGCTAGAACCTGAAGAGAGTTAGTCTCAGGTAAGAGAAAAATGAGGGGGGCCCACGTGAGTACACGGACTCAAGAAGGCAACTGGGTGTCACCCACAACCGCACCAAAGCCAACAACCTGCGGTTCTCCAGATCAGGAAGTTTGCAGGCTCTGGCAGGCCGTTTCAGTCTGTGCATGTGGTCGGAGTTCCCGGTGCTCTGAGAGGTTCAGCTTCAGACTCCGGGTTCGTGTGTGTGTGTGTGTGTGTGTGTGTGTGTGGCTCGGCCTCTCAGCACGGTGCAGGGTCTTAGGCTTACATCGGTAAAGACCGGGACCAAAAGCGACCTGGACAGGAAAGGGTTTATGTCCAGTTGTGGACCACCATCGAGGGAAATCACGGCAGAAACTCAGGCAGGAAGCTAAGTGACTTTGATAAGGAATGAAGTAAACCCTTTCCTTCCCAGGTTGCTTTAGTCACGGTGTTCTAACTCATCCACAGAAACCCTGAGGCACACATAAATTGAAAAGGAATTTTAAATTTGTTAACGAATAAAACTAAGGCTCAGAAACTTTAACTGTTTGCTAGAGTGACACACGAGTAAGGGTGTGCTCAGACGGAACCTTGGCCCAAACTGCCTTACATTTGAGGGGAGCTGGGAATAGGCAAATGCTAGGAATGGGGAACTGAAAGGCTCCAAGGTCTTAGAAATTTAGGATCCCGCTACATCATTTGCTCTTCATGGCCTCTGGGGCCAGTTACTTCACTGTCCCAAGAAGCTCCTTGAGATTACAAACATCTAAAGTCACAGGAAGAAGGAAAAGAAAGAAGGTCAACTCCCTCCCTTTCGTATTTCCACAAATAACTCACAACACTTCCACCTTAGTCTTTTTTTAGGAGGATCTTGTCACAATCCCACCTGAGCTTAGCTGCCAGGGAGGCCGTACAGTCCCCATAAAATGCCCTAGGGAGAGGTATCAGGACATGCGCGCTGCAGATGCTTGCTCAGTGCGCAGAGGGTCGCTAACAATAATAATGACAATTTACTTGATCTGCTTGCTCAGAGACACGCAAGGCAGGATATCCCAGCACCATAAAGGGGCCCTGGGGCACATTTTCAATCTAGAAAGCATTTAAATGTGAACTCAATCTAGATACTTTTATAATAAGGAAAATGGAAGTAGTTTGGCTGGTGAAGAAAAAAATGAGAAAATCAAGTTTCACATTATACTAAAAGCACACTGTTCCTCTTGTCCTGCAGTTGGCTTTTGTCCTTAGGCTGCAGTGCCTGGCGACATCTGATAAGGAGCCCCTTCACATTCAGGTCATTGGAACCCTCATTGTCATGGTACAGCCTGCTTAAACTCAACGTGCCGTGCCCTGCTCTTCTACTTATATACGCATTCCAAGTCAGCCCAGCTCAAATTTCAGAGGAAAATGCTATCAAAAATGCTGGTTCACTTCCACATAACAGCATAACACACAGAAACCTTGAAATGCTCGCTGACCTTTTAAAACCACAAAAATATGTGACACACTGCAAAAAAAAAAAAAAAAAGGTATTTGATGCATCCTTAGGATGACTTGTTCTTATAAATGAATGTATTTTTATTTTCAACATTAACTTTTGAAGTTTGTTGTTTGTTTGTTCGTTTTATTTGGGGGACAGGACTTCCCAGTGGTTTTGCATTCACTGTGGAAGTCAAGGATGGCCTTGATCTGATCCTCCTGTCTCCCTTTCCGAAATGCTGGAGTTATAGGTAGGTACCACCATGTCCACTTGACATGATGCAGGCTCCACGCATGCTAGGTAAACACACTACTAACTGAGCCTTCACCTCAGCCCCTCAACCGTGACTTTGAAATGGTTGAATTATTTCTTTAAGCATGCGTTGCAGCATGCATGAGCAGATCAGTGGGCAGCTTGCAAGAGTCAATCAATCCTCTCCATCCTCCATGTGGGTGCCAGGGACCAAGTTCAAGTTGTCAGGCTCAGAGGCAATCACCCTTACCCACTTAGCCATCTTGTCAGCCCTCAGTAATAATTTTAATATCTAGAATTTATTGAGCAATTACTACATGTCAGGAGCAGAGTTGTGTGTCTTTTCTACTCGTTCAGACCTTTGAGATAAGTTCTCTCGTCTGAAATATTCTCCTTAGCCCGTGTCTCTTAGCAGCTGTGCCATGAACGCTTGCCAAGAACTAAGGGCCAAGCACTACACTAATGTATAGGGGACACAGAGAGAAAAGACAGATGTGACCAAACAAAGCTTAAAGCTTTGAAAGTGGAAAAAAACAAAAAACAAACAAACAAACAAACCAAAAAACAGGTCATCCCCTGGAGAGGACAGGAGCTCCACAAGGAGAACAACAGAACCAAAAAATCTGGGCACAGGGGTCTTTTCTGAGACTGATACTCCAACCAAGGACCACGCATAGAGATAACCTAGAACCCCTGCTCAGATGTAGCCCATGGCAGTTCAGTGTCCAAGTGGGTTCAATAGTAATGGGAACAGGGACTGTCTCTGACATGAACTCAGGGGCTGGCTCTTTGATCACCTCCCCCTGAGGGGGCAGCAGCCTTACCAGGCACAGAGGGAAATAATGCACCCACTGCTGATGAGACCTGATAGACTAGGGTCAGAAGGAAGGAGAGGCAGACCTCCCCTATCAGTGGACTTGGGAAGGGGCATGTGTGGAGAAGGAGAAGGGAGAGTGAGATTGGGAGGGGAAGAGGGAGAGAACTTATGGGGAGGGGGGATACAAAGTGAATAAAGTACAATTAATGAAAATTAGAATAAAAATATTTTAAAAAACAGGTCATCCGCTGGGTGTGGCAACACATACCTGTAATCCCATCACTCACGGAGGTAGAGGCAGGTGGATCTCTATGAGTTAGAGGCCAGCCTAGTCTACAAATCGAGTCTAGGACAGCCAGGGCTACACAGAAAAACGCTGTCTCAAGAAAATAAAATAAAATAAAATAAAATAAAATAAAATAAAATAAAATAAAATAAAATAAAATAAAATGACATCCTAACTCTTGCAAGTGAGGCTCTGAGCCAGACCTCAGTTCAGCTCTGACTCTACGAATATCTTGCTGTGGGAAATTGAAGCAAATTACATGGTCCTTCTAAAGATTCAGGGTCTCTGACTGGAAAATAAACAAAAGTTCTCAAGACCTAATCTGCGAAAGGCTCTTGACTTACTGTTTGGCGTGACGTCAGCACCCCACACACTGTCGGCTGTTACTATAGCTTCTAGAAGCAACAGGACCAACGGGCTGACCTAAGGCTGAGTAGACTTCAGCAAGAAGCAAGGTCAAGTGTGCCTGGCTTTGGACCTGACCTGACTGGGGTGATAGGGAAGTAAGAAATGACAGGTAGACAAACAAACAAGCTGGGGTGGAGTGGGTCACCCACTCCGAGGGAGAGGCACCAGCAGTCCAGAAACCCAGCAGGTTCGTTACATAGAGCTGAAGGAAGAGGCAGATTTGCAGATCTCAGTAGGGGTGTAATAACAGAAATTACATGCTGTGCAACAGGTTGTGGTACAGGGAAGTTTACTACAGGAAAGGGAAGACAGAGACAGTGGGAAAGCTTAGAAGAGAGAGGAGAATACAGAGTGGGGAGGGAGAAAGACAGAATGAGAGAGACAGAGGGAGAGAGAGAGAGAGAGACGGGGAGGGAGGCACAGACAGGGCAAGAGAAACCGAGCGAGAGAGAACATGTAGTGATGAGCTCCCCCTTTATATCTGGTGTGTACACACCTGGTGGAGGCAGTGTGATGACATCAGGTTGCTAAGCAACCTAGGAGTGGGCTAGTGCACCGACTTCAGGGTGTCTCTGAAGGGGAGCAGCCTGGGGCCGCTGTCACCAGAGAGGAACAAGCTGTGATTGCTACTTTCTGTACACACAGTCAATATGCACAGTCTGCACAGGGGAAGGCCTTGCTCCTCCCATGAGGCATTGGGGTCCTTTACATGGCCACACTCATGTCAACACGCTCGTTCAATCAGGACTTCATCTGCTCCCCACATCCTTGGCAGGCTGCTCAGCTGAGATGCAGGAAGCCCTGTGTCCGATTCCAGCGCGGCAGAAACAGGATGTGGGGGTACACTCCTGGAATCCTGCCACTTGGGAGATGAGGGCAAGAGGCTCAAAAAGTCAAGATAATCCTTGACTACATAGTGAACTCGAGGCCAGCCTGGGCTACATGCAACCCTGTCTCAACAAGAAGGAAGAGGAGAAGAAAGAGAAATATGCAAACTGGCTATTCCCCCACAAGCTCCAGCTTTCTAAGTGCAACCTTCTTTCTGGTGCCCAAATGTAAATAACTCACCCACATCCTCCTAAAAGCAGGAGCTCTTACCGGTCACTGTGGAGTGCTGGCATGAGAAATGACAAACATCTCCAGGTTCCAGGTCCAGAAGGCTCCCTCTGCATTACAGGTCTAGTCTCCACACTGCGTCTCCATTCACCCCTCACCACTAGTCCCAGGATTCTCTTTCCGGTCTCCCAGCTTCACAGTGGCACAGACACACACCCTCCACGGATGCCCCAAGCCACTTCTGCGAGGGGCAGTCCCTTCTACTAAGGATAACCAGCTAAGGAGGTCAGCTAGAAGTCTTTCCACCTTCACTATGACTATGACTTCTCAGAGACTGGGTCTAAACACAACGGGACTCTCCTCCTCCTCCTCCTCCTCCCTCCCATGGATCCGGCTGGACAGGAATCTTCACATACCTCCACATTGCAGAGCTCAGCTTCAGTTTCCTCTTCATCCCTCAAATGAAGAAGAAGCAAGACAGAAACCTTCTCTGTCCCTCCTCAGGATGACACCCAAGCCTTCTGCTTCTCAAGGACACACCCGAGACAATCCTGTGACACCCTCCAACGTCCTCGGACTTTTTCTATCTGAGTAACTGGCATGTCACATGCTGGAGTTCAGTCCTTCTGAGCTGCCCCAAGACTCTCCCTATCCTTCCACTGACATCCCTCTGCCAGGCTGGCTGGGGAAGGACGGCCCTCTGGTCCTTCCTGCACTAGTGTGCCATCTTAGACATTTATTTGAACCAAAATGTGAGCAGCATTCACTTTCACACAAAAGACAGCCTAGATCTAGATAGAGATGGAGTCTCTTCGTTAATTTGCTAATATTCTGCCTTTGCATTTTTAAACGGACATCTTAATATCTTACTTTGATGTGTTTGCATTTGGCGTTGGTGCCCTCCGCTCTGGGCTTCCCTGAGGAATATGCTTATACTTTACTAATGGACCATTCCAAAAGCAAGGGAAGTTTCCTCTGAGACAGCGGTGTTCACCAGTCAGAGTTCTGCTCTCACCTAGACTTAGTGTTAGGTATATGTGTGCTTAACTGTTATTGCAATTTCATTAGACTAAGAAACACCCAAGGCATGATGAAGTACACCTCTGGCCGTGTCTGTGGGGGTACTGCCAAAGAGAAGTAACTGAGGGCATTAAAAAGGGAAGGAAGAAAGCCAAGAAGATCAGCATTCTCCCTTCTCTACTCCCCATTCTACCAAGATGTAGACAAGCAGGTGCCCACACCACAGAGAGAAGCCGAGCCTGTATCCATGCTTCCCCACATAAAGCGAATTGTGTCCCCTGAACTGGGAGCCAAGACAAACCTTCCTCCCTTACGATGCTTTTTTAAAATGCTTTTTACATTTATTTATTTATTTAGGTTTGGGGGCACGTGCCACCATGCATGTGTAGAGTCAAAGGACAACTTGAAGGAGTCAGTTCTCTCCTTCCACCCTGTGGGTCCTGGCGATCAAGTCATTAGGCTTTCCTTGGGCCCAGCAGAGACTGCTTTTTCTGGCTGAGGCGCTTCCCCGTCCTTGGCCACAACAGAACATACATTCTTCCTCCACATGCTTGTGTCCTACTAGTCTAGAGCGAAATAGCATCGCTAGGGCATAGTAAGAGCAACAAAACATTTTTCAGGTGTTGGGGCACCTGCCTTTAACCCCAGCACCTGGGAATCGGAGGCAGGTGGATTTCTGTGAGCCTGACCCTGGTACACAGCCAGTGCTCTGCAGTGAGACTGTCTTGGAAACAAACAAACAAACAACTTCTAAATTCTAAAAACAAATTCTAAAAGATCTTTTTGAGCCAGACACGACATGACACAACTCTAACATGCACACGGAGGTCTCAACCTTCCTAATGTTGCCGCCCTGTAGCCAGGTCCTCGTGGTGTGCTGAACCCTCCCCCTACACTAAAATTATTTTCGTTGCTACTAAATAACCACAACTTCGCTACTGTTATGAAGTGTAATGTAAATATTTTTGGAGAGAGAAGTTTGCCATTGGGATTGCAACCCACAAGTTGAGGAACACTGACTCAGAAGAATGAGGTGAAGACAGAGCTCAAAGTCAGCCCAACCTACATAGCCAGTCCTTGTCTCAACACGACACAGACACCCAGACACACACACACCAAAAACAAAAACCTTCTGCAGAGGTGTGAGGCGCCTCTCAGGAAAGTAAGGAAAACCGCTTTCTAGGTAGTCAGTCATCACTTAATAATAAATGTGTAAGATTCTTATTAACTGAAGACCCCGAGGCAATGTAGTCCCAGGCACAAGTCAGCCTGCCTGCAAACATTTCCATGACTTTCCCTGAAAACAGCCAAGTTTAAAAAAGAAAAATAGGCTTCCTTGTCAATACACTGTTTCTCCTTGCCTTTCTGCAATGAGGATTTCTGGGATACATCTTTTATTAACATTCAGTGTTATCGAATATTAATAGTAATTGAAAGTAACATCCGCATCTATTTCAACAGATTGTTAGAAAATAAGAGACCACACTTACATTATTACTGTAAGGTGGGAAAAGAGCAGACACACTTCGGTTGTTAAAATGCTCTTCAGTCCCCAGCCTAGGAGGGCAAGAAGGAAAAGGAATCAGTTTGCACTGAGTACAACTCTGTAGTCACTTAGTCTTAACTGTCACACCTAATCTATAAAGCCAACGTTCGATTTTACCGGCAGACTGCACACACACTCAGCCACTCACAGGTGGCATGTGTCCTGGGACAGATATGAATGTGGCCCAGCACCGAATCACAGGCCCACCTAAAACTTGATGGGACTGCTTACAATTTCTTTTGCGTAACTTAACCACGCAGTTCTATACCGCGAACTTTGCAGATGACGCTCTCATGTCACAATGTCAAAGTGTTGGATGTGCCTGTAAGGGAAACGGAGGAGAGCAGCGATTACATTGTGTATCCTGTGGTACAAAACTAACAAAGGCTTTATAGACTATAAATTCAGAAGGGAGAGCTCAGAAAGCATAGGCAAACAAAAAAACAAAAACAAAACCAGGGAGGACAAGGTTGTCAAGTGCTGGCTCCTCCTGGAGCTCCTCCCTGGCTCCTTCTGTTAAGGTTCAAGGCCTCCTTCTCCAGCCTTCCGGTTAGCTTCAGATCAAGATGACCTGAGAGGATCAGGTTCCACCTCCAGCAGACAGAGGATGGCCCATGCAATTGCCTGAGGTCTGATGGACCCCTTTTCAAGCCCTGGGCCTCAACCCCACAAAGCTCAGCTCCTTCCTGCTTCTACCATTCTGGTCAGGCAAAACAGCTACGGGCTGGCTTTCCTAGCACCTGTTTCCCTGCTGGGATTAGAAAGCTTTCCTCAGCAGCAGCCTGCTAACTTCCCTGGGTGGCAGAGCCAGCCCCATGGATTCTAAGAAAGAAACGGACAAACCATCTCGGACACATAGATGTCCCTTTGTCCTATTTCAGTACTGCCTGGAGAGGTGGCTCAGAGGTTAAGAGCACTGGCTGCTCTTCCAGAGGTCCTGAGTTCAATTTCCAGCAACCACATGGTGGCTCACAACCACCTGTAATGAGATCTGATGCCTTCTTCTGGCATGCAGGTGTGCATGTAGACAGAACATTGTATACATAAAAAATATATAATAATAAGTCTTTAAAAAAAAATACTGCCTCCCTCGGGAAACCCCTGGGGAATCCCTCTGGCAAAGGTTCCTGGCTGTGTCTGTCCTGGGTCTTTGCTTTGGCCTGTATATTGTTCAAATGCTTGGCCTTCCTGATCCAGGTCAGCCCAGCCTGTCCTTTAACCCCTCCACAGGGAGTAAATACTCAGTGGCCATCAAAGCCAAACCCCGCTGAGTTAAGAGCCCAGCAGGCTTCGAGGTGGACACCCCGTGAGGGTTTGCTGTATATGAAAAGTGACCATGCCAATGTCAATACAAAAGACACAGGCCTCACTGTAAAGAGAATGAGAGATAGTTTATTCTGGAGCCATTCAGAGTGACCATAGCCTGGGAACACAGATTAGGATTAACCCAAATTCCATGTTCCAAAATGGAAGCAGTTTTATGAAGTTGTATAGTTTTAGAGAGCAAAGAAATCAAGGCAGGTTTAAAATGCACTGATGAGTACATCATGGAGGTGGTAAGATGTGGGGAGCTTTTCTATAGGCCTCAGAAGTTATCTGATAGTGTTCTTGGGTTTTTGGCTGGTGGAAGCTAGTGGCCTGCTAAATTAATGAATTTCTAAAGGTTTTATCTATTAGTCACGGGCATCAGCTTTGACACAGCGGTGAACAAGGAAAGCTAGCCCAAGATAAGGTGATTACCCCCACACCTGCAACATTCCAAGCTCCTCTCCTCACTGCAGTTCTAAGTTCAGTCTCTGCAGACACAGCTTCTTTCCAGTAACTGCCATGGGTGGCCCTCAAGACCAGCCCTCCTGAGTCAGATCAGATCGGGCTTTGCCTCATCGTGGGTAAACTTTGAGGGTTTGCCCATGTTGGAGAGGTCATCTGCTGCAGAGGCTCAGAAGTGTCACAATTTGTCCAGACACAGCCTGACTAGGAGTCTCAGGTATGGACAGACGCTCCTCCAGCGGGAGTGTGTCCTTCAAAGATAGACCGTAAGTGGCTTGGCACATTCCATCTGTCTCTTGGATCACTGAGGAATCCAAGCACTGAGTGCTGGGACAGCCAGGCAGCCCCACAGAAAGGCCAAAAATTAAGAACACTGCCTACAGCCAGCACCAGCTTGGCAGACATGTGAGCGAGCCGCCCTCAAATTGAATTCTCCAACCTCAGGCAAGCTTACGGGTTAGGCAGGCACAGCCTGCCACGTAAGAGCATGGGGACTAGATTCTCCAAACTCCTAACCATCACAGCTGCAGGTGACGGGTGGATGTTGTTTCCAAAGAGAAAAGATGGTGAGGCACTGAGAAGCTGAGAAGCTTGCTCCAATTACCAGGTCAGTGACCAGTATGTCTTGCTTTCCTGTGTCTTGTGCTCCTCATCCATGAAACAGGGTCAGGAATACCCACCACAGGTGTTTGTAAGAATTAATTACTGATCTGGGTGTAGTGGGGCATGTCTTTAATCCCAGCACTCAGGGAGGCAGATCGCTGTGAGTTTGAGGCCAGCCTGCTCTACAAAGTGAGTCCAGGACAGCCAAGGCCACACAGTTGTCTCTCTTGAAAAACAAAACAACAGAAGAGTAAGTTCTACAAGCAGGCAGACCTGTGTTTCTCTGTGTAGCCCTGGCTGTCCTGGAGCTCACTGTGTAGACCTCGCTGGCCTTGAACTCACAGAGATCCACCTGCCTCTGCCCCCTGAGTGCTGGGATTAAAGGTGTGTGCCACCAGCTTCCAGTTCCAGTTGGCACCATTGTAGAGGCTAAAAGGTCCCCCAGCCAGTGTCATGCGGGCTGTACTCTAGACACAATGGAGAAATCCCAGGCCAACTCTGAAGACCTGAAACCTGGGGGAGCCAGTGGCATATTCTTAGTCTGAGGCCCAAGAAGATGTGAGGTGTCTTGAGTCACACACGCAGATATGAAGAAAAAAGGAGCCAAGTCCTCCTTCCCTCCTTTGGATCAAGTTTCACCTGGGCATTTCCTGTGGCGTTCAGTTGACACAGCCTTACCCACAACATTCTAAATAACGTAACTCTGTGAGAGGAAATGCCTTCTCCCCTATTTTAAAATGTTCAACTTAGACCCACATACCCAAATATAAACCAAGCAGATTGAATTGTTTTTTAGTGTTTTTTTTTATTGGTATATATATATTTTTTTTAATTTTATTTTAATCACAGGTCAATCGCTTGTATCCCAGCCGTAGCCCCCTCTATCTTTCCCTTCCAATCCCACCCTCCCTCCTTCATCTCCTCCCATGCCCCCTTCCAAGTCCACTGATAGGGGAGGTCCTCCTCCCCTTCCATCTGATCCTAGCTTATCAGGTCTCTTCAGGACTGGCTGTAATGTCCTTATCTGTGGCCTGGCAAGGCTGTTCTTCCCTCGGGGGAGGGGGGAAGCTCAGTGAGCCAGTCATTGAGTTCATGTCAGAAATAATCCTTGTCCCCCTTACTAGGGAACCCACTTGGATACTGAGCTACCATGGGCTACATCCAAGCAGGGGTTTTAGGCTATATCCATGCATGGTCCTTGGTTGGAGAAACAGTCTCATATAAGACCCTGATACGTTTGGTCCTTGTGGAGCTCCTGTCCCCTGTAGGTCATACTAACGCCCCCTTCTTTCATATGATTCCCTGCACTCTGCCCAAGATTTGGTTATGAGTCTCATTATCTGCTTTGATACGCTGCTAGATAGAGTCTTTCAGAGGCCCCCTGCTGTAGGCTCCTGTCCTGTTACTTGTTTTCTCCTATGTCGATCTGCTTTGTCTTTCTAGGTGAGGATTGATCATCTTACCCAGGGTCCTTTTTCTTGTTTATCTTCTTTAGGTGTACAGATTTTAGTATGTTTATCCTATCTTATAGGTCTAGTACCCATTTATAAGTGAGTATATACTGTGTGTGTCTTTCAGCTTCTGGGATACCTCACTCAGGATGATATTTTCTAGTTTCCACCATTTGCCTGCAAAATTTATGATTTCCTTGTTTTTAATTGCTGAGTAGTATTCCATTGTGTAAATGTACCACAATTTCTGTATCCATTTCTCCGTTGATGGACATCTGGGTTGTTTCCAGGTTCTGGCTATTACAAACAAAACTGCTACAAACATGGTTGAGCAAATGTCCTTGTTGTGTACTTGAGCATCTTTTGGATATATGCCTAGGAGTGGCATAGCTGGATCTTGAGGTAGCACTATCCTGATTGTCTGAGAAAGCGCCAGATTGATGTCTTTTAGTTTTAATCTTGCTTGTAAAACTGATTCATATGGGAACAGTCTTGAGTGAATGAGTCCCTCTGAGCTGCCTACACTGACTGTAGGTAACCTGTATCTCTCCATGAATTCCTACTCAAGAGCCACATACTGAAACAAAACAGTAAACCACTTTGCAACAAGACTGATACACTTCCTGGTAGCCCTGACCCAGATCGACTTCTCTGCTTTGTTTTCATGATGTGTTCTTGTGCTTATTGGCCACAATCATGTTTTAAGGGAAACTCCTTCTGCATCCCTTCTGATCGGCTACAAAAGTCACAACCATGCATTTGATGGGGTAGAACCACATCTGTCTGTCATCTGTATCTTTACAACACCTCACAGTGTGTCATAGTTCAGCTGAAAGGTCCTTAACTGAGATGGGTCTAAGGTGCAATGCAATGAAGTGGGCCTGTGTTGGAGTGCTCGCTCTCTGTGTCACGCCGAAGGACCAACGTATTGTAATGAACACGTACCCTAACATAAAACACATACCCTGATTATTAAACATGAACTCCAATTACAAAACATGTACCCTGGTTATTAAACACATATTTACATTCCTGAATATAAAACTACAGCTTCCTTAAAACTTGGTTAGTCTTGCCTTCGTCACCATTTCCAGAATTTAGCAGGTCTACAAAAATTATTGTATGAAGGAATCTTCACTCTGCCAACCCTCTCACAGTCATTAGCCTTCCTGATATCCTCCCAATCACCTGTATTGTCTCCTGTTTTTTCAAGCAAGAAAACAGTAGGCTGTCTCCACCATGGTTGCTATGACTGTAGCGGAAAGCCACCTGTAGAGGTCTTTTTAAAAACTCTCCTTTATTTGGGGTGTTTAGGCCTTTACCTCCCTTCCATTAACCCCCCAACCTTAAGTAGGAGAGAGAAAAGGTTAGTGGGAGACGGGGCCCAGACCCCTTCACTTCTCCCTAGTTAGGGTCAAGGGGTTCTCTTAGGGCTCTATACCAATCTCCATCAACCACAGACGCAGCTAGCTGGCTCCTCCACAGCACTGCGCCCCAAAGCATTTCTACCTGTCTGTCTGCTCCAAATGGCCACACTGTCTCTGCTCCATGCCACACGCCAAACTTCACCAAACACCTCCGAACACCAGTCTCTTGCTCAGCCTCATATTTGTTCTCTCAGAGTCCTAGACCACGCCCCTCTCCTTGGCTTGAGAAAGGCTGTTACCAGCTAGCAAAGATCACACCCCGCAATTAACAGGCGTGAACAAACTAAAATCCCACACTTGGAATCAAAACAAAAACATATTTACATGACATACAAAGAAACCAAAACTTGCATTACAACTGTCACAATCCCTGATACGAGCATGCGTCTCCATGCCACTTCCTGTCTCACCCCAGACTCTGCCCACTCAGATTGTTACAGTTACATACTCTATCTGCTGCTGACCCTGGCCAGATGTAAACCATGTGACTCTTAGCATATCATAAAAACAAGGGAAAAATGGAACACTAAATTTTAAAAATTGAGATGGTTTGCCTCTGTAGCTCATGCTAGCCTCCAACTCACGATTCTCCTACCTTGACTTTACAAACTCTGGGACTGCAAACATGTGCTACCATACCTAAAAGTAAGATAGTTCAATAGTAAACCTAAACTTCCGGTCCAGGGAAAGAACAGAGCAGAAACACAGCAGGAGTTACACTGCTCCAAATGTATTCTGTGTCTTTTTTGCCTGGGAGGTGTTTAAGTATTTTAAGCGACTATGCAACAAAATGAAACTTTGAAAAATGAATTATCATAAAACAACAACCACATTTAAAAAACGACTCACAAATTATTTTAAGTTAAGTCTGCAGCACAATCATTTGATAAACTTCTTGCAGGAAATCTGCTAAGGACAAAGGAGACAGCATAAACAGGACCTTACTTCTAGGAAAAGCACTGTTGGTATAATGATCACGCTGCAATTTGGGGGTACGTTTCGTAGAATAAATCAACTGATTATTCTGTTGGTATCCTTGGAGACAAACCAATTTTGGCATGCAGAAAAGAGATGCAGATGATGGAAGACTGGAGTTATTAAATGAAAACTGGGTCATCTTGAGTTTTAATTAAAAGGACTAGTCTGAATTCACTATTTGCTTGCTGGTTTTTAATCCCTAACTGTCCACTGAAAAAGCCTGGAAACTTGATTATGGTTTCAAGACATCATTCACACACACACACACACACACACACACACACTCACAAACACACACCATACCACACAGCACACACACACATACTTAACCACACCACACACAGCATAGCATGTACCACAAACACACACCACACCACACACGCACATCACTGTAAAAGGAACTTTTATTCGCCTGTTTCAGTTGTTGTCTGGGAGGATTATTGCCCCTCCTGCTAAGGGAGGCCTAGTCCTGGAAGCTTCTAACCTCCGTACCGTCTACAATGTTTTCAGCCTCGGAGACTTACTGCTGAGTAAGCTCACCCTTTCTTGTTCTTTCTGAGCTCTCGACTGGCTGGTTCAACTCAGCTGTTCTAGTTCAAACTCCTCTCCCAACTGACTTATTCACTCTGGCTTTTCTCTTGGCC
This sequence comes from Meriones unguiculatus, assembly GCF_030254825.1. Taxonomy (NCBI): domain Eukaryota; kingdom Metazoa; phylum Chordata; class Mammalia; order Rodentia; family Muridae; genus Meriones; species Meriones unguiculatus. The sequence continues at coordinate 71,818,059 of NC_083354.1, read as the reverse complement.
TCTGAATTGCTCTACTTGGCCTCAAACCAAGTCCAACAATCTCTTCTAATCTTCAGGCTCCTTCTCATCCTCTGGCTCATTCTGTCTTCTCCTGTGTCTAGCTTGTCTTCTCTTCTGCCTGTTTCTGTATATCTCTCCTGGTAAACTGCCTTCTTTTGGAAAACTCTCCCAGGCAAACTGCCTCCTCTCTCTCTCGTTGCCTCTTATAGCTTCCCTTTCCTCTCTCTTCTTGTGAGTGTTGGGCACATCCTATTCTGTCAAGTCTTTCACTGTTTCAGCCACTCAGTTAGACATCACTTTCAAACACAGGCACTTCCTTCTACAAACTGTCTTCACCTTCATTGTTTGGGAGTAAAGTTGTATCCCTCATGCCTGGATCTAAGCTTTCCTTTACCTGACACTTGCTCTAGACCAGGCTGACCTTGAACTCAGATCTGCTTGCTTCTATCTCCTGGGTTAAAGGTGTGTTTGTATTCCAGCCAGATCACACAGACCTAGAAGGTCTTTGGATGTGATCTCTCAACAGAGCAGCCATGTTCTGAATTAACGTTCCTCTACAGACCACACACACACACACACACACACACACACGTACACATACACACCACACACATATAATATACACATATACACACACACCACAGCACACACCATACACATATAACACACACACATACCACAGCACACACCATACACACACACCATACATACACACACCATACACATACCACACACACATACACACACACACACACACCATATATACACACAACACACACACTCACCATACACACACACACACACACACACACACACACATACACACACATCACCTTAGAGAATCAGTGGATTCCAGATCTGGGACAGAAAATGTGCCAGTAAGTCCTATTAAAATGATCAAGGAAAACCACTTGGTGATGTTTCAATTGGCTGGAGATGTGGCAATTTGAGTGTTAATAAGGATCAAAATATACCAAATAAGTTCAAATCCATGAATTCCCAATTAGACTTTGAAAACCTCCTCATCTGTGGATATGGTGGTACACATTTGCAATCCCAGATCTTGGGGAAGCAGAGGCAGGAGGATCACAGCAAGTTCAAGGCCAGCCAGGACTGTATAGCAACACCTGGCTTTAAAATTTTAAGTTTTAAAAACCTAACTAAATAATCCACATTCACAAGATACTGGGAAAAAAATAATTCATTATTTTAAAGACTGGGAAATAAAGAGAAAGAATTATGAAGCTCTTAATGTTTTTATCCAAATTATCTTACATACTGCTGTATTTTGTGCAGGAAAGTTTATCTTTTCAGGAACCATCCAGCTAATCAATAATTCTAAATATAAGCATCTTATGAACCCTGAGACATTATCGTGTTGAGATTGAAGGGTCACCATACCACACTGGAAGTTACCACGTGCCGAATAATCAAAGATGAAGGTCCAGTCCTGCAGAAATAAAGGGACAAGTTACAGACACACAAGGAGCAGGCGCATGCTGATAACTCTATCCAAGGGGCCTTAGCCATGCAGACTTCTCACCAAAATCTAGTAAAGTACAGAGGAAAGTATTTCTCCATTTTAGAGGCTTAGAAGTCTAAGGTTAAGACAGCAGTCCATGTACCCTGCCTGGAAAAGGCCTGCTGGCCGGTTCCCTCAGATGGGGAAGGAGATGGGGTGTCTCAGGGGTCCCTTTTATAAGGAGCCAATCCTATTTATGGAGGGCTCTGCCTCTATGATCTAAACACGTCTCAAGGCCCCATTTGCAAGTTCTGTCATTTAAGGGAGGCTAGGGGTGTGTGCAGCCCTTGGGAAAGAGCTTGTCCAGAATGCACATGCTCTGAGTTTGAGCCCCAAGGTGACAAACAGATAAACAAACTGCAACGTTTCAACGTATTAACTTGGGGAAGGATACAACACTCAGACCACAACTAGATTCAAGACATGAACACTCGGGATCATGTATAACTGTGTAGGACAAATGGTCCTGTTTCTTCAACAAATAAATTGCAAAGAAAAAGAGAGAGAGTGTGTGTGGAACAGTTATATGTTGAAAGAGTCACACTGGCTAATTGCAGTATGTAGGCCTGGATAGGATTGTGAATCAAACATAAACTGTGATAAGCCTGGGTGTGGTGGCTCCTCAGGCATCTTCATGGCCAGCCTCCACTACCTATGGAGTTGAAGGCAAGCCTGGTCCATAGAGTAAGACTTTGTCTTTTTTTTTTTTAAGTGATAATTGGAGAAAGTAAGTAAGAATTACCAACAAAAATTGGGGGGGGAGGGGAGGACCTGGGAAGATAGTTCAGTCTGTAAAGTACCTATCTTTGCAAGCAGGAGATCTGAATTTGATCCCCAGAACCCATGTTTAAAAAGAATTAACTACCAGCCTGGTTCACAAAGGGAGTCCAGGACAGCAAAGACTACACAGAGAAAACCTGTCTCAAAAAAGAAAAGAAAAGAAAAGAAAAAGAAAAAGAAAACAAACAAATTAACTAAGCGTGATGAAAGGTGTTAAGATCTCAGCAATGGGAAAACTGTCAGACCTCAGGTCCTCCTGGCTGGCCAGTGTAGCCTAACTGGTGAGTTCTGAATCACTGAGAGATCCTGTCTCAGAAAACAAGGTGGACAATATTGCTGAGGTGTGACACTGAGGCTGACCTCTGATCAATGTGTGCACACACATGTGTGTGCATGAACATGAGCATAAGCACACAAACTTGCATACACATACACATAAAAAGACTTATAGGAATTAATAACAACTATTTGAGTTTCAGGTGAAATAATGCTATCTAATTTTTGGTTGTTGTTTTTGGTTTTTTGAGACAGGTTTTCTCTGTGTAGCCCTGGCTATCCAGGAACTCACTCTTTAGTCCAAGCTGACCTCAGACTCAGAGATCTGCCTGCCTCTACTTCCCAAGTGCTGGGACTAAAGGAGTGTGCCACCACTCCCGGCAGCTACCTGATCTTTTAAAGACATCTGAGAAGTAACTGCACACAAATGAGAAAGACTGTGTTCCTGGCGGTGGGAAGTGGATAAAGGGAAATAAAATATATTCACAATGCTGGATGTGGTGGTACAACCTTTAATCCCAGCACTCAAGAGGCAGGGGAGGACAGACCTCTGTGAGCCAAGGCCAGCTAGGGCTACAGAGGAAGACCCTATCTAGAAAGAAAAAAGGAAAGAAAGAAAGAAAAAAAGAAAGAAAGAAAGAAAGAAAGAAAGAGAAAGAAAGAAAGACAGACAGACAGACAGACAGACAGACAGACAGAAAGAAAGAGAAAGACAGAAAGACAGAAAGACAGAAAGACAGAAAGACAGAAAGAAAGAAAGAAAGAAAGAAAGAAAGAAAGAAAGAAAGACAGACAGAAAGAAAGACAGAAAGAAAGAGGGGGGGAGGGAGGAAGGAAGGAAGGAAGGAAGGAAGGAGGAAAGAAATGGAAGGAAGGTACAATTTTTACCCATGAAATGGTTGAAGATGAGTTAAAACATACAAGCAGGTTCATTATGTCTCATTTTGGAGTACAGCTAATGGAAGCACAGCTCCCCACCATCACCCTCAGGAGTTCACCTAGAGTTTCAGGGACCTCAACAAAGGCCAAATCAGGATTTATGGCTTCAACACTGAAAAGAATTTGAGAACTAGCCAGTTTTTGAGGCAAAGTTAGAGGTTATAGTAAAGATTTCAAAAAAGTATTTATTTTAATCATACTATGTGTGGGTGTTTGCATAGCATACGTGTCTGATACCTGCAGAGGCCAGAAAAGATTGCCAAGCCCCCTGGAACTGGATTCACAGAGGTTGCAAGCCACCATGTGGAATCAAACCTGGGACCTCTAGCAGAGCAGCCAGTCTTCTTAACAGCCGAGCCATCTCTTTACTCCCTAGAAGGGAGGCTGTGGAGCTTAGAAGAGAAATGTTAGTGCACATAACTCCACCTAAGTCTCCAGGAACAAGCAGGAGGGGCCAGAAAGACTGTAAGAGCCAGAAGACCAGGAAGTCTGCTGCTAAACTGTGTCTCCTAAGAACGACTGCCTATACAAAACCTGGGCAATGGCAATGTCAAAAGATGTCTTAATGTAGGCTTAAGCAGGAGGCCTGGGAGAAAACAGATGCTCAGAAAAAGGTAATGCATGAAGGCATTGGTAAAGGCAGGGCACCTCACCACCTTTACAACAGGACTTGATAACAGGATTTCAGTAAAGGATTATGAAAGGGTTTGAAGTTACTATCTTAATATTAAATGGTTCCCAAGGGACACACGGGAGGATTACAGTCATTGATGTAAAAATCTAGCCCACAGGGACAGGAAAGGGGGGGGGATATCTTTACTATAAAATTTTGTTTGAGATACTCAGGCAATATCAAAGAAAGGAATGAGACCCCACCCAGGGCCATATACATTCAGGTCTTAAGACTGGATCATTCGTATTTTGACATAAAATGTCTGTATATGAAAGAAAAATATAAATAAAAAAAATAAAAATAAAAGGACAGGACTGCTCCTAAGTATGGTGGAGGAGAAGGTTTATCATAGCCAGAAGCAGACATATCTGGGAGAGTCCAGAACGGTTGTGAGTTTGAACTGTGTGGGGAGAAGGGGATGGGAAGGGAGAGCCAGGAGGCCAAAGCTACAAAAGGTACAAAAAATAGTGGTAACCAAAATGTCCGGATTACGTAGGGAAGAACCTCTGGGGGAAGGGCAGCCCAGCCCAGGGCTGGACAGTTCAGGGTAGAGCTCTGATATGTCAAATATCAGCTGCTTGTCCTGGGTTTGAAACCTAATACATACATTACTTGTGCTCTGACAGCCTTTCTAGTAAATATTGTTAACTGTGCTAAGGTCTTGCTTCTCATCTGGTAAGAAGCTTCAACCAGACTCCGAAACGAGGGGTTCCTTTCACTTTTGTATCCTCGTAGTTTTCTTGTCTTTCTTTTCTATTTTTTGTATATGTTTGAAATTTCCATAACAAAGAATGTTCAAAATAATACCACTTAAAAGTGACATAATATATTGCACACCCACATTTAGAACCTTGAAGACATGCTGAAGTTTGGGTCTTGAGTTTCCTCAGTGTGGTTAGAAGGTTCAAGAGAGAGGGCACCATTGCTTGGAGGAGATACTCATTTAGGTCAGCACAAGCTTATGCAAAAATACATCTTGGAGTCTGGTGTGAGGGTGCCTGCCTGTACATCGCCGTAGGCAGGAAGCTGAGGCAGGCGAGTTGCTAGTTTAGGGCCAGCCTGAATTACACAATGAGACCATTTCTAAACAGAAAGAGATGGATTTTTTGGATACCTCTTCACACAAATCTTCACATAACACCATTATCGGAAGATTCTCGGTGAGCCAGAACGTTTTCTACATCCTTGGACATCCTGCAAAACAACTGTCCCCATTGCTAAGGGTCTCCTGACACTGCTAAGGGGTTGCTGAGGCCGCTGAGTAGTGACTTCCAGAAGTCAGCAAGCCTCAGCTCCTTCCATTAGAGGTTGCACATTTTATTATGCTTTTAAAAGGAAACAAACATCCCTGGTTCCTCTTCTGCAGTATTCTGTTCATCTTCCAAGGTCTTAGGAACATAGGAAGATTGTATTTACTGACCAAAACTACCAGACTTGGACCTGGGCCCAGATTTGCAACAGGGAGCGGAGATAAAAGCAGCACAGAAGCAGTGCCAGAGCAGGCATGGCAGTAGAAGAAGGAGAGCCTGCTTGCAGATATGGTGAGAAGTTGGCCTGAGCCTTAGTCCCAAGAGCCTGACCCTGTGGCACCCACACAAACACCAAGTCTGCCAGGACAGGAACAACTGAAATGCAAGCAGCCGACTATCAGTAAAGGATGTGAAATTCAAGGGCACACACACCAGTGTGAGAAAATCTGAGGCATCGTTGAAAGAGCTTAGATTCTCCATTTCAAGATTGCAAAGCATATAGCCACAGCTTTGAGACAGTACCTATCAGTGTCTGGGCACTGACTGGTAAAGCATACCACTTCCTCAGCAAGCTTCAGAAGGACGGGTTAGCAAGGACCATGATTTAAACATTAATATTTCTATGTAATTAAAGACACATTGGTAGAATGCATAAGCCATGTTTTTTTAATTTTGCACAAGTCAGGAAGCCATATTTAGTTTCTGGTACAATCTCTACAAGTTTCAGCAAATGTCAAAGGAAACATTAAAATTCTATTGTATAAATTTACATTTAAAATTAAATTTAGTTTTATACAAAATTTATTTATATAAAAGATTAAATATTTTTAGAAAAAAAATGTTCCATGAGAGCTATCAGCTCTACATGGGCCAAAATGTGTTTCAAAATAATTTATCAGAAATTTACTCTAAATTTGGTTATAAATACTGTGACAATCACTACAATAATAACTGCACTAGCAGAAAGGCCTTGTCAAAACTAAAACATTCAAACGCTATTTGCAATTTATCATTTTCCAAGATCAACTAATGTTAGTTTTCATTATATCAATTGAAAACAAAATGGCAAAAAGTTTAAGTTAAGATGCCCTATTAAATGAACCATGGAAAGAAAAGCCTGTTAAGTCTCATAATTACCCAAGATGCTATACTAAAAATGTATTCCTGCCAGGCATGATGGCACACACACCTGTGATCCCAGCACTGGAGAGGCAGAGGCAGGTAGATCTCTGTGAGTTCGAGGCCAGCCTGGTCTGCAAAGAGAGTCCAGGACAGCCAAAGCTACACAGAGAAACCCTGTCTCAAAACAAAACAAAACAAAACAAAACAAAAAAACAAAAAGAAAATGTATTCCTATTTATTATATTATACAAATATATAACACCATGTTTTTGGAAATTATGTTGCTACTGATTTATCATTATTTCCTTGCTTGTACTTTGTAAGAATTCAAACATATCAAAAGAAAACCTGTGTTGATACTTTGTTCCTTCTGTTTTTAAACCAAGAATTTTAAACTTTCATTTTAAAGTCATTTTAAATTCTTACATGAGAGAAGGAAAGAAATCATAATTCTAAAAAATGCTGAATGATTTTCACAGGGCCAGGATTATGGTGGGTTCTAATTGAGCAAGGTGAGAGTGATCCCTGAGATCAATAATTTCATTTACTACTCGGCAAAACTGAGTCATTAAGCTCTGCTTGTTTGGGGGGTTATGGGTGATTTAGAAACAGACTCTGACTCCTCCTCCTCTTCCTCCTCCTCCTCCTCCTCCTCCTCCTCTTCCTCCTCCTTCCCTTGCCTCTCTCTCCTCCTCTCCCTACTCCTTTTCCTCCTTTGTTATAGGCATATATCACCAGTGAATGTTAATTTTTTGTTGTTATTTTATTTTGCTTTAATTTTTAAAATTATTTTATTTTGTTTTTAGATTTGTTTTGTTATTCTGTGTGTATTGTTTGGCCTGAAAAACATGTTTGGTGACCACAGAAACCTGGTGCCCACAGAAGCTGGAGGAGGGCATCAGGACCTGAAGGTACAGATGGTGGTGAGCTGCCACGTGGATGCTGGGAATTGAACCTGGGTCCTCTAGAACAGAAGCCAGTGCTCTTAATCACTGAGCCATCTCTCCAGCCTACTGCTGTTTTGTTGTTGTTGTTCTTTTTAGTGATGCCTAATAATGTTGTCAACTTAATGGGATCTGTGAGGATATGTCTAGGAAAAATTAACCAAGAGAAGACCTTCTACTCAGAGCTGATGAGACCTTCCAGTGCGAGACCCAGATCCAGAGATACCCAAGTCAAAAGCAATTTCTCTTCCTGTCTTTGCCTTCCTGTCTTTGTCATTGCCTCCATTCCTTGATGGTGACTGTTTTGTCATTGCTGATGTCACTGCTACGTCCTTTACTGATTTATCGGACTGTGTCCCTCTTAGCCTTCAGTGTGGACCACAGACCAGGAACTCTCCAGCAGTCTTGCTGGCCTTCAGTGCAAGATTGAGAGCGCTGAGGCCTCCAGTTTTTTGGACTGACAGGCAAGCAGGTGCTCAGCCTTCCAGTGTGCAGAGGCCATTGTCAGATCGCTCAGCCTTTGTCATGCAAACAGTCGAATGCACCCCCTTTCAGAATCTGTATGCATACATATATGTTGTGGTGGCTCTGGTCCTCTAGAGAGCCCTGTCTAACACAGACAACCACCTTAAGTCCTTCAGTTTTACCCAGGACAAGCTCTCATTTTTGCAGTCCAGGAAATCTGAAATTAGCTGATATTATAAGTAATATAGGTATATATAAGTACAGCAAAAGCTGAGAATCAAAGCAAGATTGTAAGACAGTCTTCTTATATCCACATGTACACACATCTACTGGAAAGACAAAAGGCATGTGATGTGAAAAACACTCTTGCCACCCCCAGATGTAAAAAGGCAATATGGGGCCTTCCATCTTTTACCACAGATTGCAACCGACAGAGCTGAGCTGAAGCTGAAGACATCTGGGAGAAAAGCCAAGGACATTATTCCTGGGAAACAGCCCATTGTGAGGTTGAGCAGAACAGGGAAAGAGGAAGAAACATATCCAAAGGCAAATAATCGAATGAGCAGAGTAAAGGAGCCAAGGCTAACAACTCCTTGTTAGATCTGAGAGTTGCCCAGACACCTGAGAAGTTCCAGTAGCCACATGTTACTGGACGCCTTCAATTATCAAGCTAATGTATTTAAAGCTCTGTCCATTTGTTCTGCTCTGTTTCCTGTCCCTGGGCTAAACACTGTGACCATCAGCAACTTGGAGAGAAAAGAGTTAATTTGATTTACTGGTCCCAGGTCACAGTCTATCACTGAGAGAAGCCAGATCTGGAACTCAAGACAGGGACCTGGAGACAGTAACTGAGGCCACAGAAGGGTGCTGCTTACTGGATTGCTCACCGTGGCTCGCCATTGCTCACCTGCTTTGGGCTGGTAACATCAATCATTAACCCAAGGCCAATCTCCTGGACGCAATTTCTCAGTTGAGGTTCCCTCTCCCAGATAACTCTTGCTTGTATCAAACTGACAAATTAACCAACACACCACATTAAATGGAGGTTAAGAAATCATCACCATCATCATTAATATTATTGATAGTCAAAGGAAGGAAAATTTAAAAGCAGAAAAGAAGGAAACCGGTGAGATGGCTCCGTAGGTAGATACATTTGCCACCAAGCCTGAGGACCTAAGTTTGATCCCTGACCAACAAGGTAGGAGACACCAGCTTCTGCAAGCTGTCCTTGACTGCCACATGCAATTACACCAGTGCCTACGTGCATGCATACATACACATTCATACATACATGCATACATACATACAGGCAGAATAAAAATGTAACGAATTTCTTCTTTAAAAGGAAAAAACAATCAGGGGAGTTTAAGAGAGGGTGGTGAATAACAATATTCAATATCTGAAACAAAAAGACAAATGTGCATTTATTGCCTCTGCCCTTGTGAAGCCCGGTGTCTCCAAACAGACCACGCTATTGGTCCACTGGAGAAATGTGTTGAGCTGGGACTAGGCAGACGAAAGAATCGATATCGTCTGAAGAGCATGGCTCCGCAGTGACAAGTGTCATTGGTAACTTTGCCCTCAGGTATGTGCTTGTTGGAGTCACCCATGAGCTGTCAACAGCATGGGGCTTACGAAGTTAAATTACTCTTTATCAACTGAATGTCCCTTTTTGTTGTTTTGTTTTGTTTTTGAGACAGGGTTTCTCTGTGTAGCCTTGGCTGTCCTGGACTCACTCTGTAGACTAGGCTGTCCTGGACTTCTCAGACATCTGCCTGCTTCTGCCTCCCAAGTGCTGGGATTAAAGGTGTGTGCCACCACCACCCAGCAACTGAATGTCTTTAAAACTGCCTTGTGGCTACTTGTTTCCCCCACTATTTTGGGTAAAAAAAAAAACTACTAATATTTTCTCAAGCTACATGAAAACTTTCCTCATTTCAGGTCTTCCTGTTGACCTTCAGTCAAAGCCACCCTCATGAACATCAAGAGTTGTAAATCTTTACCATCATTGCTGATTTCGATTAGAGGTAATATTTAATTAGTGTGCTAGCTAACTTTATGTTAACTTGACACAAGCTAAAGTCATTTGAGAGGAAGGAGCCCCAACTGAGAAAATGCCTCTCTAAGAGCCATCTATAGGCAAGCACGTAGGGCAGTTTTCTAGTGACTGATGTGAGAGGGCCTAGGCCATCGTGGATAGTGCCATTCCAGGGCTGGTGGCTCAGTACAGATGGTGGCTCATAACCATCTACAATGGAATTTGATGCCCTCTTCTGTCATGCAGCCATACATGCAAATAGAGGACTCATATGAATAAATTACATAAATAAATATTTAAAAAAAAAAAGAAAGAAAGAAAGAAAGCAGGGAGAGCAAGCCATGGGGAGCAAGCCATGAGGAGCAAGCCAGTAAGCAGCACCCCTCCATGGCCTCTGCATCAGCCTCCAGGTTCCTGCCCTGTTTAAGTTTCTGTTCTGATTTCCTTCAATAATGAACAGTGATGTGGAATAAGCCAAATAAACCCTTTCGTCCCCAAGTTTGTTTTGGTCAGAGTGTTCCCCATCACAGCATAGCAACTGTAACCAAGACAATTAGTGAAAGTCTGACTCTCAGTTTACTTGTCTATTGGTTGATTTCGCTCTGGCTTTTGTCTTTGAATCACTTTCCAATCATCTGTTAGCACAGCAGAGAACATGTAAGACCGTGCTCAGCAGACATTGAACAGCAGTGAGGTGTGTGAGTGTAACTGAGGACCTGAGACACACCAGATCCATGACCCCAAAATCCCAGACCTGATCAAAGAAACAATCTCAAAGATATTCCAGTCACTGGGTATGATGGTGACTTCAGTCCCAGAACTCAGGAAGCTCAGACAGTCTTTGTGTGTGGTCCAGCCTGGTCTACAGAGTGAGTTCCAGGAGTGTGTACCCTTAGTGCACTTCAGGTAGTCAGACTGTACTGGATATAGATTGTTCCAGTGCCTGTGTAAAGCTTGAGTTGGATAGTCATTGTTAGCAATGGTTAAAAGAGAACGTTCCTTCTTTTGGCCCAAACAATTCTAAGGCTATTGTATTACCTGTAACTGCAAGGCTGGTTAAGGAATTTAATCTCAAGGGTTGGGCTGTATTATTTACTATGTCAATTAGAATGAGGTTTTAAAATAAGCCTCTGAGGTTTCATTTATGTAGACTGTGATCATTGAAAGAAAAAGTATTGGCCCAGGATATGCCAAGAAAAGTTCTCAGCACAAAGGAGATTTATTTGGCCCAGGAGGACGAACCACAGGGAATAAGAGACAAAGATAGAAAATAGAGAATGAGGGAGAAGGGAAAGGGAGCAAGGGAGCAGGCAAAGGGGTATTTGTCCAGGAGGACAAAGGATAGAGAAAAGACATAGACCACAGGAAAAAGATGGTTTATAAAGATAAATGGGAAAACCCCATGTTAGGATGGGGTGTTTAATTTTAATTGGGCATGTGAATTAGGTGAGCCAGAGGGGCCTTTTGATTGCTGGACTTCAATGCTTCGACTTTGATGGTCAGCCTCAGGAGGAGGAAGTGGCCAAATAAGGAAACAGACCTTGTTGGCTAGCTGTAGGAATGTAATCTAATGGTTTTTATCAGGGCAGAGGAAAAGCAGAAGGGCAAGGCTGCCAGAACCATCTCTACCATTCTCAACCTAGCCCGCCCCTTCGATTGTTCTTTTCAAAATTATTTTCTCATGACAAAATTTATATGGAGGCTGGGGCAGGGTGAAAAAATAATTAATTAATTAATTAAAAAAACTTATATTTTAGTTGTCTTTAAAAAGAGATATAGTCCATTTGGAATGTTGGGGAATTGTATTAGTTATCTACAGCTTTGTAACAAACTATTCCAAACCAAGCAGTTTGAAAACCAGAATGTCATCTCAAAGTTCCTGAGAGTCATGAATCTGGGAGTGGCTTCCTTGAAAGGCTTTGAGTCCTGTCTTTCAGGAGGTTACAGCTGAGGCTGCAGTTCTCTTAAATATGGGGACAGAGCCTGCTTCTGAGAAGGCTCACTCAGCTGGTTGTTCACTGGAAGCTCAGTTCCTGCTGGCTGTGAGCTCCCTGCTCACAGCTCCATGAGCCTCTTCCTAAGGCTGCCCACACTGCGACAGCTCACTTCCTGTAGCATGAAAGTCTCAGAGAGGCAGGCAGAGCGCATACTCTTCTACAACCTCGGGAGTGACGTGCCATCAGTATTACCAGATTCTATTGGTCACTCAGGCTAACTGTGGTACGAGGTAGGATGTGGTAGATGAATCGGGGACAAGAAAGGCAAATGGCAAGTGTCGTTAGGAACTGTCTTAGTCAGGGTTACCATTGCCCTGGTGAAATACGGTGAGGAAAGGATTTATTTGGGGAGGAAAGGATTTATTTGGCTGTTCCTTCCACATCACAGTTTGGAAGTCAGGATCAGGACAGGAACTTAAACAAGGCAGGAACCTGGAGGCTGGTCATGTAGAGGCCATGGAGGGGGTGCTGCTTGCTGGCTTTCTTGTAAAATCTGGGACTATCTGTTCTCAAGGAGAGCACAGCACCACCCACAACGGGCAGGGCCTAAAGGCCTCCTCCATCAATCACTAATTTAAACGAGGTCCTACAGGATTGCTTACAGACCAATCTTTTCTGTTTTGGTTTTTTTTGTTTGGTTGGTTTGTTTTGTTTTGTTTTTTGTTTTGTTTGTTTGTTTGATTTTGGAGACAGGGTTTCTTTGTGTAGCCTTAGCTGTCCTGGAATTCCCGCTGCAGACTAGGTTGGCCTTGGGCTCACATAGCTCTGCCTGCCTTTGCCTCCTGAGGGCTGGGATTAAAGGCACGTGCCACCACACCCGGATACGTTGAATATTTTCTTCTACAGCCCAAACTTATAGAGACATTTTTTTCAACTGAGTCTACCTCCTGTCCAGTGACTCAAGCTTAGGCAAGTCAGCATGAAACTAGCCAACACAGGGACCAGTTGGAGATAGACTGCCACTAAATCATTCCCTAGGAATGGCCTAATAGCTCAGCAGAGCAATTAGCCTAGGTGCTGCCTTGTCAGTGACGAAGCCTGTGTCTTCACAGGAAAAAGAAGAAAAAGCTGTCTAAGACATCATTTAACTCGGGTAGAGCTGCAGATATAGTAGTTTGGGACTATGGTATGGCAAATGGTTATTGCTGGCACTTTAATTTTCTTGATGCAAGAACTTTTTTCATTTATGCATTGTTTAAAAAAAGTTTAATTTTAAAGATATTTTTGAAAAGATAGTTACATTATTTTCCCTCTCCCCTTTCTTTCTCCCAATTCTTCACACTCACCACCCGAGCTTTCTCTTAAATTCATGGTTTCTATTTATTTAGTTGTTGTAACACACACACACACACACACACACTCCTATTATTTATTAAGTTGAAGTAGCACATAACTTTACACCATCTATTAAAACGAATGAACTAAAAATAGGTTGAAAGAAGGGCCGGTGGGATGGCTTGGTGAGTAAAGGTGCTTGCTGCCAAGACTGACCACTTGAGTTTAGTCTCCATCACCCACAAGGTAGAAGGAGAGAACTGGCTCCTGCAAGCTGTCCTCTGACTTCCATGTGCTCGCCATATATGCTTACACACACACACACACACACACACAACACAGTGCAATATAAAGCAGACACAACAAATAATACAAAATAGAAACATTTAAATATGTTGGAAAAGCAGAATTATAGCGCTATGATGATAATTATCATCTCTATACAGAACAAGACACTAACACTTTTGGTGTTCTGGTTGTATGTTCTTTCTCAACCCTGCTGCTGTATACAACAGCAGTCACAGACAATGTACTCAGTTGGTTTTTTGTTGTTGTTGTTGTTTTCTTTTAAGGGCTGTGGGTGCGTTGCGTAAAACACTTCATTTATCAATGAATGGCAGCCAAATTTGTCATCAGACCAAGCTCTGTTCCAGCCTCACACAGCTCACTGCCGCCAGCAGAATGTGGAAGGCTAGGGCAGAAGAAACCTAAAGCAGTGCAGCAGAAAAGTGTGACCGAAAGATACGGGAATGTTCCCTGAATGGGCTTGAGTTAGCAGCAGCCTCTTCGGAGGCTCTCTCTCCATTTCTCACATCTGACCAGAATAACTTTTCAGTTGGCTTCAGGGCCTTCCTTTTTTTTTTTTTTTTTTTTTTAAGAAAAACTGAGGGTAAAGACGTGATGTTTGTGAGTGATGGGAGAAAGATTTCGGTTTTAATTTATGAGTAAGTGCTGAGCTTGTTTTTTAAACTCTATTTTATTTGGGGTATTTAGGCCCTTATTTTCCCTTCCAACCTCACAACCGTACACAGGAGAGAGAAGGTTGGTGGGAGAGGGGCGCAGACCCCATTACTTCTCCCGGCTGTTTAGGGTGGATGGATTCTTTTAGGGCTTTACCAATCTCTGTCAACAGCAAACTCAGCCAGCAGTCTCCTCCAAGCTGCTGCACTCCCAAGAATCTGTCTGTCTGTCTGTCTGTCTGTCTGCTCCAAACCACCACATGGTCTCTCCAAACTGCTGCTTGCCACACGCCATCACCGAACGCCACACTTTCTCTTTCTGGGCCCTAGACCATGCCTGTCTCCATGCTGAAGATGGAAGGCCTTTCACAGCTGTCAAAGGCCATGCCCCACACGAGACAAATAACAGCTCTAAGCAAACTACAGCCCAACTAAAACCCCACACTTGGGATTAAAACAAAAACACGTTTACATGACATAACTGAGTTTACAAAGAAAGCAAAACTTTCATTACAAGTAAGAATTCTGGTTAAATGTGCTTCTGTATCAATAGACAGGAAAGTGGAATATGCCGAATAACACACAATCTAATTGTGCTTCTGTGTCGCCCCTGTGTGTACTGAGGATTTGGGGCACAGAAACGATTCAACCTCTTCAGAAAATAAATGTTGTAACAGCACACATTCATAAACCACTGGGGGTCAGAGCTGTATAAATCCATTTGCGAAAGCTGGAAGGACCCATCTCTGACATTTGCAGTATTTTTGGCTTCATTTAAAGCTTGCACGTGCCACGGCCCCTAGCACACAAAAGTTTCCTAGATGCTGTTTAGTACTCTGGCAGCATGTCCTTACTCCTGTGGGATGCCCCGTGAGAAAGCTAGGGGGGTATTGATTTGAAGGTTCATGCGGAGCCATAATGTTCAATTCTGACAGATCCCATCTCTGTACATCAGACAACCGAATGATCCTCGGTATTTCTTTTTAAGAATGTGAGCACTGAGCTGGTCATGGTGGCACAGTGCCTTTAATTCCAGCACTGAAGGAGGTAGAGGCAGGCAGATCTCTGTGAGTTCGAGGTCAGCCTGTTCTACAAATCAAGTCCAGGACAACCAGAGTGAGTTCCAGGACAGCCAAGGCTACACAGAGAACCCCTGTCTCAAAAAAAGAATGTGAGCACCGAGGATGGAGAGGTGGTACCTGCTGCTCTTCTGAAGGACCTAAATTCATTTCCCAGCACCCATGGCAAGCGTCTCACAACCATCTGCAACCCCGGCTCCAAGGGATCCAGCGCCTCTGTCCTTCTTGGGCACCAGCACTCGAGTGTACATACCCACATTCTCTCTCACACACACCCCTACATATAATTAAAAGTGATCTGTAAAGATATAAGCCTGAGAGGCAGAGGCAGGCAGGTTTTTGTGAGTTCGAGGCCAGCCTCACCTACATAGCGAGTTCCAAGCCAGCCAAGGCTACATAGTGAGATCCATTCCCCAAAATTAAAACACTAAATAAGTAAGATTTTTTAAAAAGAATATGAGCATGCACATTTTGTGTCCTTGTTATGGAATTGATAAAGTTCCATTGTGGATTTTTTATTATTATGTTAGTGTTTATATGAAGTTCTTATCTAAGGAGTTTAGACAATCTAGTTAATGTGCATTACGCTTTCAAAGTATTTCTTCTATTCTTTTCTTTTTTTTTTTTTTTTTTTTTGAGACAAGACCTCTATGTACCCCTGGCTGTCCTAGAACTTGTTACATAGACCAGTTGACCCTGAACTCCCAAAGATCCACCTGTCTATGCCTCCTAAGCCCTGAGAGAAAAGGTATATGCCATGTCACCCAGCCCCTAAAATATGTCAAAAGCATTTTTGAAGTATTTGTTACCTACAGTGTTATATGCTAACATCTGGAATCCCTTTTTCTGCTGCGGCCTTTAGTATAGCAGTTATTTTTAGGCACACTCAAGACATCAAGTAATTAATGTGCCTATGTATTTTTTAAACAGAACCTGATTTTATTTTGTTGTTGTTTTTGGAGACAGGGCTTCTCTGTGTAGCCTTGGCTGTCCTGGAACTCACTTTGTAGACTAGGCTGGCCTCGAACTAACAGAGGTCAGCTGTCTATGTTTCCCAAGTGCTGGGATTAAAGGTGCTAAGACTAAAGGCATGTGCCACCACTGCCTGGCTCTTATTTTATTTTCTTGAAACAAGAAAATAAACTCTCCATATAAATAAGGCTGGCCGGGAATACACACAGCCTTGACTGTCTCTGCTTCCTAAGTGCTGGGATTAATGAGCATTGCCACCACACCCAGCATTAATACCTAAGCTTTTTAAAATCTCTTTTCCTATCACAGCTTAAATAATGAAGTTGTTTTAAGGGAATATCTGCCATTTGCATACATATTTAACCCTATATCTTTTCTAACTTGAATACCCCAAAGAAGATCACAGTTAAGCCACTTGTCTAATTTGATCAACATGGGAAAGAATTTTTTTTCAATTTATGACATTTATTTACTTGTATTGTGTGTTTGTGAGAGTTTATGTATGCCGTGCTGTGCCTGTGTGGAGATCAGAGGACAACTTGAAGAAGTCAGTTCTCTCCCTCCACCAAGCCTGTCGTGGGACTTGAATTCCGGTCATCCAACATGGTAACAAGTGCTTATACTCTCAGAGCCACATTATGAACCCCAAGTATATTTTTGTGTTTATTTATTATGCGTAGGAATGCTTTGTCCACTGTGTTTGTGCACCGAGCTCGCCTGTTGCCCACGGAAGTTAGAAAAGGGAGTTACAGACGGGCACATGGTGGCACATGACTTTAATCCCAGCACTTGGGAGGCAGAGGCAAGGCAGATCTCTGTGAGTTCAAGGTCAGTGTGGTCTACCGAGCAAGCTCCAGGCCAGTCAGGGCTACACACAGAGAAGTTAAAAGACTGGAAATTTAAAATTTAAAATTAATTATGTGTGTACATATCGGGGTACACACATGTCCTGATGGGGGTGTGGAGATCAGAGGACAGCATGCAGGGCTGGTTCGCTCCCTCCACCACACGATCACAGGGCTCCAGCTCAGGGCACGAGGGGGGTGGGGGGCAAGCACCTTCTCAACAGCTCTCACAACGATTTGTAAGCTTTGCTTTAGTGAAGCATCCTGTGTCCCTGGAATCTTGACTCTTACATAGTACAGGCATATTATTAACTATATCATTGTAGATAAAATCGTTTTTAAGGGTTTTTGTTTTTTCTTTTCTTTTTGCTTCTGGTATAGTCAGTCATTTTTAAGATATTTTTTCTTTTTTTTTGTTTTTAGTTATTAGTTGTTCTCCAAAGAACTTTAAACTTTTATCCTGTGGAATATGATGTTCCATAGTAGAGAGATTGGTGGTAGATACAGCTGCTGTTTGAGGAAAAACACACTGCCTTGGTTCTCTGCGAGTTCAGAGGAAGAAAGGGACCTCCAAGGGTCTAACATCTCCCTCAGCAGCTTCAGCGGCTGCAGATTTTACACAACTATCCTTCTGTTGCTTCACTAGTGGAGAACAGACCTATCCTTCTACTACCCTTGTATATGCAACAGGGACAAATATCTATGTTCACAGGCCCCCAGTTTCGAGAGAATAGAAATCCCATCTCCTATGTTCACATAAATACATTTTTTAAAGATAAAAAAACAAATAGATAAGAAAATACATATTATGTAACAATTTTCTTCTTGAATTCTGAACACTTAGGAAAAGTCTTTTTTTTTATGTTTTTATCTGTGTGTGTACATGTGTATGTGTGTGCCTGTTTGTTTGTATGTGTACCATGTGTGTGCTTATGCCTGCAGAGGCCAGAGAAGGCATCAGAGTTCCTGTAAGTTTAGTTACAGTCCATAGTAAGTCACTTAGTGTGGGTCCTGGGACCCATACCTGAGTCCTCTGAAAGAGTAGCAGGTGCTCTTAGCTACTGAGCCTTCTCTCCAGCTCCTCATTTAGGAAAATTCTTAATTATAGCCATTATGCAGTTCTGGATGAAATTTTTAAATTTAGCCTGTGACCTAAAAAAAAGACAATATAATTGTTATTATCCAGAAAAAGCATGACTGATTTAGAAGGTCAGAAACAGCTGAGTAGAACAAGAGAAAAACTGTTGCTCTTCAAAGGACAGTACCATCCTTCGAAGAGGATCACTGACTGGTGTTTTTCCTCCTGTTTTTGTTCATTTCTTCCCCTTAAAGATATCAACTTAAATATATACATATATATCAAATGTATTATTATTCGAAATCAAATTTTCTTTCGCCATGTACAATTATAGTACATCTTTTCTTCAAGTAATAATACAACTTGAATGTAAGTCATAATATCTTCAAGACAAATGCCTTAGCACTGGACTAAGCTCTAGCCCTTGAACTAGGGTCCATTGTAAGGGAAACAGAGGCTCCTTCAGGAAATAGGAGACATGCTGGCATGAACAAACCTATAACCCATGAGGAAAAGAAGGCACTATGGTCAGTTTACAGCATGAGGTTTAGATGAATGAGGAGGAGCCTTAACCAGCTAGAGCTGTGGCCCTTTAATACGGTTCCTGATGACTCACAACCATAATATTATTTTTATTGATACTTCATAACTGTAATGTTGCTATTGTCATGGAACATAATGTAAATATCTGGTATTCATGCTATCTGATCTGTGACACCCATGAAAGGGTCATTTGATGGGGTTGCAACCCACTGGTTGAGAACTGCTGAGACAGAGACATAAAGGTATCACATGTTGGGTTTGGGGTGAAAGCAGAGAAAATTCACTTCAGATATAGAAGCTTACAATACAAGCTTTATTTTCTGAGCTCAAGGAGGTGGCCAATTCAGGATCTGAACCATGTCCCAAAGGGAAGCTGTATGGCATGTTTAAAGGGTGAAAACCATAGAGCAGAGGGGAGCAGGGTGGGATGTAGCATTGTCCAATCATATTTTGACATAAGGAGTTGACCAAGGGAGTTTCCATCAATCAGGGTAGTAGTAGGTCTCTGGGCCTAAGAACATGAACTTGGTTGACCCTGACAGCAAGATGGAGAAGTTGTCCTAGAGATGGATGGACTCAGACAACTGTCTCCTTACAAGCTGTCCCTGAAGTATCTGGACTCAGATAACTGTTTCCTTACAATAGAAGCTGTTCAGCTATTGGGAAGTTTCCAGTTCCCCTAGGGCCTGGGATCTTGATTTTGATTTTTCCCTATGATTAAATGGAGTCTGTAAATGAGATGGTAGTACCTAGAATAACTTTCTTTTGCTTGTTCCCAACACCATACAGATGCCAACCTGATGACCCTTGACTCCTGGGATGTGTAAAGGAAAGGGAGCTTGGAGCTTTCTTCCTAAATTACCAGATAAAAGGAAGCCTTCATTGAAGGGGTAATGGTTGGCCCCAGACCAAGACCCCTCCCCTTTCTTAGCAATTGATCACTGGTCTAATGACTTTCATCACTAGCCCCCAAGGCTTGCTTGTTTGGCTTGGAGAGTTATCAGGCCCATCCTTCCACATGTTCCTCATAGAAAACTCGTGCAGAGTGTGTGGAGAGACAGACAGGAGCCAAGGTGAGACAGCAAGCAGGAAGTAGGTTAATCATCTAAAAGTCACCAAGCGGCTCACCTCCAAAATGAAAGCTCTGCTTGCCTTCCACAAAGACCTTGGTCTAATTATTGACCGAATGGTGCACCATTAACCCAAAACAGTCTGATGGCTTTATACAAAACCCAAACCTAAACAAAGGCCTGTTTGTCTACAAATCCTAGAATAACAAAATGAGTTCGGCAGCAAGAACTCACCGAAACAGCTGAGATTAGATTGCAATTGAGCCTAGATCACTTGCCAGCACACCTCAAGGGTAAGCAGAATTTGGGCACAGGCTGCCCAGCAAGAGCAGCTGCTGACCTAATGGTTATCTGCAATGCCAGCAACTAAAGAGTATTCAAAACGATCTCGGAAAGAGAATCTCCATAACTGTCAAAAGATAAAGAGACCATTATGCAATGTCTTAAAGGAAAAGGCAGCTGTTGCTTGTCACAGTGAGAGATGTGAGTTGGGCACAGTCCATCCAAGCAGAACAAATGGCTGAGCACATTTGCATTCTGAGGAAGCCTGGGGTTTGGGAATCAGTCGCCTCTCGTAATTGTAAGTAGGTTGGCGTCATCTCTTGAAGTGTGGCTGCTCAGGTGAAACCACTGTTGATTGTGTAACACCCACAGGCACACTTACTGGGGAGTATCTGTTCCTCTCTGGCTGCCTTTCAGAAGTGACGGATCCACAGTGAGGTTGCCTCGTGAAACTGTGTGGGAGTTGTCGTTCGGTTGAACAGGACTCAAACCAATTGTGGTGGCTATTTGTTACCATGGCTTCAACAGTCCGATGTATTTGTAAGCATTCTCTGTAATTCTCAAGTTCAAGGAGAGAGCTGCATGTGGGAGCACACATCTGTGAGCCCAGCACTCTGTAGGCCCAGGCAGGAGGACCCCAAGTTTGAGGTTGTTCTCAGCTTCATAGTAAGACCCTGTCTCAAAAGAAAAGAGGAGGGGCAGAGAAGTGAAAGCTGGGAAGCTACTCGTGACAGAGCTTGGTGACAAATGGCAGGACTTACCACTGGGGACCCAGAGTCTGTCTTGAGTTAAGTGTTTAGATAGACTTACAGGTACGGTTGTATTTTACATGATTAAACCAATGGAAAAAGGGAAAAGTGGGATACTTGTAGAAGATTTGCAGTTGAATGAAGAAGGTAGTTAGGTAATTTCAAAGATTCATTCCTATTGGCATTCATTCTTTCCTGTACCCAGCGCTCTGGGAGGCAGAGGCAGGAGGATCTCTTTGAGTCTGAGGCCAGCCCGGTCTACAGAGATACAGGACAGCCAAGGAAGGCTACACAGAGAAGCTCTGTCTCAAAAACAAAACAAAAGCCAACCAACCAACCAAACAAACAAACAAAACCCACATTCTTTCTTGTATACAGCATTCCTTTTCCAGAAAGATATTTGTGAAAAAATAATGTGAATTTTTTGAGGGGGTGTTCTATTTTCTGCTTTCTTCCTCTCTTACTGTTCTATTTTCTGCTTTCTTCCTCTCTTACTGGTTTTCTTCCTTATTGTATCAGTGTGGCAGTTTTCTCTTTAAGGAACTAAATGTTCAATACTGTAAGCCATGCCTAGCTTTAATTATAATAAAATTCATTTCCAAGGCAACTAGCAATAATGCTATTTGTAGTCACAAAGCTAGAACTGTCGTAGAACTAAACATTAGAGAAATACCTCAGCCTTTTTTCAGGGGAAAGGAGAGGAAGGAAGCAGTGTGCTTATGATTGACAGCTGACCTTTAGACTCAGACAGATCTGGGTTAAGTTCTGAGGCAAATTGCTCAACTTCTCAAGCTTCTGTGTTCTCACCTATGAAATGACAATAATAAATAATACAGACTTTACAGGGCTGTATACAGTATAAAAGCAATAAATTACCTAGCAAGTTTGCCATAGTTCTTGGCACATGGTAGACATCTAATAATTGGGATATACTTCATAGGAAAAGATATAGGAAGATGGTATGCTAACCTACACACTTACATGGGTTTCTTCCCTTGTTTCAATTTTGCTCCTACATAAAAATTACTTGTAGTTTTTGATACTTCAGTCTTAATGCTTAGAATACAAATTCTTAGATACACAAATTCTTAGATATACAAGATCTTAGATACAGCAAGAAATCTACTTAAATCTCCACAGGCCTTTGCAAGAAATATGCTTGGTAACAGATAAGAGTGGAAATATGAGGTCAAAAAAGCATGTGTAAGTATCTCGGGAAGAAAGTACCTTATCCTTCTAAAGACCTTTCATTCCAGCCCCCTTCAGCGATGACGTACTATACAAAGTCACAGACAACTGTAGCAGAACAAGTGACCTGTCCACTTGGGGCAGGACCTCCCAACACTCAAAACTACTCAAATACATAGAAACCTAGAGAAGAGCCAAAAGGACAGGTAACGATTTTGAGAAATGTATGGTCCATATTCTAGCAGCCAGGAGAAAGAAAGATTAACTTAACTGTGGCTGAACCACTTTTACTTACGGAACGAATAAATCATGACCCATTTAATCATTTGTACTATAAAATACACGTGGTCCTCACATGCTTTCTTTTTTTACAATGTAAATGCTGATGCAGGGGCTGAAGAGATGGCTTAGGGGTTAAGAGCACTGTCTGTTCTTCCAAAGGATCCGGGTTCAATTCCCAGCACCTGATGGCAGCCTGCAACTGTCTGTAACGCCAATTCCAAGGGAACTGACACCTTCTGACATAAAATAAAAGTTAAATAAATTGTTTCTTTAAAAATACAAGTGCTGATGCTACCAGAATTTTTATAGTCTTTTCTTCTACAGAAGTAAGTCAGTACAGCAGTAATAAATCCAGAAGCTTCAAATTCTAGCTCTCTCCTTGACTGGCCATGTGATTTAAAATAATTATTCAACCTTCATGGACTTCAGTTTCCTCCGGTGTAAACTGGGGATAATGAAAGTTCTGCTTAACATCTGCTGTGAAGAAGAAATCATATCATACACACATATGTTCATGTACAGAAAATATAATCCTGGTCTAATGGTGTAGACCTATCATGCTCAGAAGGCTGAGGCAAGAAGATCACGAGTTCAAGGTCTGCCTCAGTGAAACTGTCTCAAAAACATAAGAGGGCTGGGGAGGTGGTGACTAGCTTGGCTGATTAAGACCATGAGCCCAGGGGCTGGAGAGATGGCTCAGTGGTTAAGAGCACTGTCTGCTCTTCCAAAGGACCCGGGTTCAATTCTCAGCACCCATATGGCAGCTAACAACTGTCTATACCACCAATTCCAAGGGATCTGACACCTTCACACTAATGCACACAAAATAAAATAAATTATTAAAAAAAAAAAAAAGAAAAAAAAGACCATGAGCCCAAGCCCCTGGACCAGTGCTTAAACCTCCCCAAAGGAAAAGTACCTGGTGCAAGCAGAGCACCCTAGATGGTAGCTGCTATAGTACTGAGCCTGAAATCTGACTTTCTCTTAGTTGGAACAGGGCACTTATATTGTCATGGTCTTGATTACTATATTGCACTGATCTGTTTTGGCAGTGCTCATGCTCAGTGTTTTTCCATGGCTTCTTCCTAACTTTATGACATATCCTTAGGCGTATTAAATGTAAGACATGGCTTTGTTGTTGCTTTCTGTGCGAGTTTATGTAATTACTACCGGAGCCCTTGTAGGTGACTGTTTCCTTCTCTGCATGCTCTTGATGCCCTTTTGTTCCCTAGCAATCGCTGTTAGCTTCTGCTTTGTCTGAAGACTGACAAATTCAAAATGCCATTGCTTCACTTGTCAAACTCCCTTCAAGGAAATTCTCTCATCTCTTGTTTTCTTTCTTTTCCTCTTTTATTGTTTTTCATTTTAGAGGCGTTTAAAATGTTTAAGGAAGCACGTGTTTCCATCTATTTTTTTTTTTACTGCTGCTTCTTCTCTCTCTTCTTTTTTTTTTTTTAACCACTAGATCTGTTAATATTTAACTCCCTGTAGTTTTGTCCTTGAGGGCAGACTGTTAATCATCACTGTACCTTTGCAGCTAGCCTTCCTCCAGCATGGGATCAAGAGCCAATAAATTGTTGGATAAATTGTTGTGGAGTGAGTAACAAAGGAAGGAACAGACAGTGGCTCACAGGCTACAGAAGCTCACAATAAGGCCACATCCCTTGAACAGCCAATAAGGGACACCACACACCTGCAGGCCACAACCTCTCAGGAGCCTGCTTTTCCATGGGATTGGCCTCCCATGTGGCCTTACTTGTTCCACTGATTCAGTCCTTATGATCTTTTGCTCTCACTGGGTCCAGAGGGTCACTCCTGTCATCTGGAAACTGCTTCTCCAGAATGTCGTTATGACCTATTAGTGTCTCTCACAAGAATGGACTCTGAGCTTTCTCTTAAGTCTTCAAGGTGCAGCTATTGCTAGAATAAGGCAGTTAAGGGCTTGAACTATATAGTTCAACAATACAATACTTGTGTAACATGTATAAGGGATTGGGTTTGAGCCTCAGAACCACAAAAAAATGATTGATTGATTGATTGATTGATCAATTGACAGAAATGTGCTGCAGATTTTTGTTATTGTTGTTTGTTTTTGTTTTTGAGACAGTGTCTCACTGTGTAGCTCTGGCTGTCCTGGAACTTACTATGTAGACCAAACTTGCCTCCAACTCACAAAAATCCACTTGCCTCTGTCTCCAAAGTGCTGGGATTGAAGGCATTCACTGTCACCATGCCTAGAGATTTGGGTATGAAAAAAAACCAAATATAATATGGATGCTAGCAACTATTGGAATACCCAATATGCAGTGACCAGTTCACAACCCCCCCAACAGCAGAACTCTCCAGACATCTCTACACTCTCAACCAAAAACCTAAGGGTTGTGATAAGAGAGGAATCAGACTGACAGACAGACAGAAGAGAGAGACAGAAAGCCATTACAATGATGAAATTGGCTGTGGAGATTCCCATCTCTATTTAGACAAGTCAATGATAATGCATTAGCGATATATTTCCCAGGTCTGAGCTGCTAAGTCTTAAAACCGTGGGAAAGATACCAGCCTTCTCACCCAGTGCTCCAACAGCCCGGCTCCCGCTGAGTCCCTTTTACATACTTCATCTCCAGACAAGGATAAGAGCTATGTAACCTAATTGCCATATTTCAGCCTCTCTCCTTCCCTTCCTCCTTCCTTCTCCTTCTCCTTTCCTCCCTGCCACCTCTTGCCCTCCTTCCCTCCCTTATTTCTTTTTTGTCCTTAAATCAATGACTTTGGAAGAAAAGGTTGGTCCTAAATCCATATTCCAGATATACATATACTTTTCTGTATATATACAGAAAAAAAAAGTATATATACATATACTTTTCTGCTCTGATCTGGAAAACAATAACAACAAAGCAAAAACAACGAGCAATAAAGCCAGCTTACACTTCTAAGCAAAAGTTGTCTGTTTACCAGAGACTTCAATTTTCTCCAAAAGCAACAAGGAGTTATTTACTGAACACCTATGTAATTTAAAAGGTCCATTCTGGTGATTTTCACAAAATGAAGAAATTCTTCTCCAAAGATGATTTGATGGCTTTCTACTATAAAAAGAAAACAGGCCTGTGATGGGTGGTTGGGGTGGCATATGACTTTAATCCCAGTACTCAGTACAGCCATGACTACACAGAGAAACCCTGCCTAATTATGGGCTGGGTGTGGTGGCACACCCTTGTAATCCCAGCACTCAGGGAGGCAGAGGCACGTGTATCTGTGAGTTCGAGGATAGCCTGGTCTACAAAGGGAGTCCAAGAGAGCCTAAGCTACACAGAGAAACTGTGTCTCGAGGGGTGGGGGAAAGCAAACTAAAAAGAATTATGGGTAAACCCTTAATAGAGCAAAGTGATATGAGATTCTGTTTCCTCAGCCTGAATTCTAGTGTCATGTCTGTATATGCCAATGTAATTAAAGACACCAAGTATCAGAACAGGCTTCTGAGAAAGAACACAAATTATCTGAGCAAGAATGAAAGCTTTCCTTCTGTGTAGTCCTGAGAAAACATGAGCCACCTTGCCTCTAGGCAAACCCAAGGCCTGTGAAATGGGGCAGGGTTTTCACTTCTCTCCCTGGGCAATGACCACTGGTGTGAGCAAAGCCAATCCGGACGCATGCTTCAGCTTAGGGCCAGCTGCAGAAGAGAATCCTTCGCTGAGAGAAGCGCCCAGAAAAGCACAGCACGCACACATCACAAATTAGCCAACTGCCAGTCTGGACTGTGCTAAAGGAAGGGCAACAGTGAACACTAGGCGCAAGACAAGAGTGACCGCTGAGACACGTGGGAAACCAAGCTAAAAATGCAGGGGGAGGCTGGGAGTGCGGGCACACAGCTTCGGGCCCAGCAGCCAGGAGGCAGGGCAAGGGGATCACTGTGAATTCTGCCCCCTCCCACACACACACACAGCATGAGAGAACCCAGTTTATACACAGCTTCAACCTCCCGAGGGAACGTTTCACAAGGAAACCTTTAATCCTTGAAAAAGTCTTGGACACATATGTTTACAGCAGCAAGGCCCCAAGGCTCTGCGGAATGTGGGGTGCTTGGTTATCTGGCTGGATTCCTGAAGGAAAGCTCGGAGTCTTGGACACATTTTCCTGCGATCTGTGCTCGCTCTCTTCCCGAACTCTGGCTTGTCATAACTACCCCGCCTGTAGGTAGCTTTGCTTTCTGGTTTTTGTTTATTTGTTTCTAATCTGTAAATTTTGCCATTCTATGCTCACTTAAAAATATAAACCTCCTAGCACTGGGAGGAAGTGGCAGACAGAGCTCAGTGAGTTCAAGGCCACAAAGGGAGGCTCTGTTTCTAGAAACACACACTCACATTCACACACACACACACACACACACACACACACACTACATGCACATACACACATCCCCCCACAGATGTACACACACAGTCACATGCACACACATGCATACATGCACACACATAAATGCACACATATACACCACACACACATGCACATACATACCACACACACAAACACTCCACTTTTGTGAAGCCTTCAGTTTCATTTATAATTAATTTTGTGCAGAATTACCAAAACAAAACTTGAGGGCCTGGAGAGACAGCTCACTGGATGAGCACACTGGCTTCCCGAGGTCCTGGGTTCAGTTCTCAGCACCTAGATGGTAGCTCACAACTGTAACTGGAGTCCCAGGGGACCTGACGTCCTCCTCTGGCCTCCACAGGCACTTCATGCAGGTACTGCACAGATAACGTATTTCAGGCAAACGCGCATACACATAAAATAAAAACTAAAGAGACCCTGTCTGGAAAACAACACATCGATTCCAGGAGCTGGAGAGATGACTTCGCAGCAGTTAGGAGCACTGAGTGATCTTGCAGAGGACCCAGGCTTGGCGTCTAGAACCCACACGGAGGCTCACAACCACCTGCAACTCCAGGTCGGAAGGGGCTGAAGCCCTCTTCTGGCCTCCTCCGGCACCAGGCACACAAGGTACACGCATGGTGCACAGACACGTACGCATAAGATACGATAGACTTAACTGAAGGTGTGTCTGTTGGTTCGTTTTTCTAACTCAGCTCTAAGCCCAGCGAGAGGGCCCGTCTGGCAGAGGTGCTTGCTGCCAAACCTGGCCCCACGTGCGGAAGCAGAGTTTGGGACAGTTCCCCGCAAGTCATCCTCTCGAGAGCACTGACACACACAGAAGCACACCAAATGGATGCATCAGACAATTTTGGTTCAGTTGCGCACACCTCACTACTTGCTTATGTCTTAGTCAAACTGGAAATGAAATGATGGGTCAAGATGGCCCCGAAGGCAAAGGAGAAGCTCCCGCCCTCCCAAAGCTGAAGCCAAAGCTAACGCCTTGACAGCCAGCAAGGCTGAGGGATGTCCACAGCCACGTGACCCAGGACTCCGCGGCTCTGGAGGCAGCACAAACACCCCGGGAAGAAAGCCCAGGAGGAGGAAGCTTGAGCACTGCGTCATCACCAAGGTCCCCCTGACCGCTGAGTTGTCGTCTCTCTTCTTGATGTCAAAAATTCTGATTTAGCCTGCTAGGCATGTTTTCTGTCTTCCGGAAATGGTAGAAATGGGCATTCTTCGAAAGAGTGCAAGTCTATAGATGAGAAAAAAGAAGAAGAAAACTGGAGAAAGACTCCTGCTGACGATGAACGCTGAAGAAGCCACATCCCTCCACGTCTACTGCTAGTAAGGTTAGAAGAGCGTCATCTCGAGCTGGTGAGTCAGCACTAGTTACAAGCATAAGAACGACTGTAGGCATTTACCAAGTGACAGTCACTTTCCAAGCATTGCCTCACTGAGTCCCCACCACCCAGGTGAATCACTACTGTTCTCATAGTACAGGTGAGGAAACCAAGGTTTTCCAAGGTTGATCGGCGTCTCCGAGAAGGCAACATATTACAGGTATTTCTCCATGATTAGGAATGATCAACCAGGATACAAAAACAGGCACGAGCACAGCTCACAACGGTCTGTAACTCAAGGGACAACACCCTCTTTTTGTCCTGGCTGTCATGGGCTTCTGTACTTGTGTACACATATAAATCATGGCGATTTCTCCCCTGGTAGTTATATGTTTAATCCTAGCCACTTTTAAGCCATTTTTATTTCATTTGCATTCAAGTAACGGTTCATGATGCCAGATGGGTCTCATTATTGAACAGGCCATGAAAACCTCAGATAAATCAGCCTTAATTGTTGTGTATAACTCTTTTGCATTCTTGTTGAAGTCTGTTATTCTTTTTATTATTATTTTTTTTATTTTTATTTTTTGGTTTTTCAAGATGGTTCCTCAGTGTAGCCTTGGCTGTCCTGCACTTGCTTTGTTGACCAGGTTGGCCTCACACTCACAGAGATCTGACTCTCTCTGTCTCCCTAAGTGCTGGGATTAAAGGCTTGCACCACCATGTCTGACTCCTGAGCTAATTTTCTTATGATATGGTTGATCTACAGTCTTCATATTTTGATTTCTGCATCAGAAGAGTAGCTCTCTGAAGTGGGTTGTGTCCCTCCTCTCCAGCTTTCTAGGAGAAGGCTGTGTGATTATTATCATGTTAATTCTCAACTCTTGCAGGAATTTCCAGTGAAGCCACCTGAGCTCTGAGATTTCTTTTCAAGAATTTAAATTGTGACTGCAATTTCCTAAAAGCATTTCAGGGCTCTTCAAGACATCTACTTTCTGTTGGGTGAGCTCTGGTCATTTATAGTGTATGATTGCATTTACCCATGTTTTGCTTAATGTCTTTCTTGGAGCCCATGGTTCCTATAATGCTTCTATCATTTCCCCATTAGCTTTCTCCTCTTCCTCCTCCTCCTTCAGCCCAACAATAACAGTTTTGCCTTATTCATCCCTCTAAGAGCTCTGTTGCTGGGTTTGGAATTTGAGTGTTTTTTGTTGTTGTTTTTGTTTTGTTTTGTTTTTACCTTAGAGTAAGATTTTTTTTTTGTTTTTTGTTTGTTTTGTTTTGTTTTGTTTTTCTTTCTGCACTTGGAAAATGAGGCATGCCTTCTTTGGACCCTCTAGGGTTTCTGAAATCCGCTGTCGCTGGGATTGTTCTCCCCTGTAGGGAAGGCACAGCTTCCTTCTGCTCTCCATATTAGTTTCTTTGCTTTTAATTCTTAGAAGCTGAATGACAAAGGGCCGTGGCAGAGCTTTCTTTGCATTTGTACTGCTGAGGCTGCAGGGGCTTTACTTTAAATAACAGCTTTCTTGAGAGAAGATTTGTATACCATAAGATTTGGCCTGTTACGATGTACAGTTCTATAGCTTTTGCTATAGTTGCAGCGTTGGGAACCCTTTATCTAACTTTAGAAGCCTTTTACCAGCTCAGAAAGAATTGCTGCTCTCACTTCACCTTACCCAGCCTACCTACTCCTTCAGCAACCACTAATGCAGTTGCCCGTGTCAGACATGTCATATGAATACGGTCATTCAGCATGTGAGCTTTCAAAAACTACCTTCCTTTACCCAGCATTTTTTCAGCTCTCATTCATACTTAAAGGTAATAAAAATACTGTATTCTTCTGGGGAGGGTCTAATTATAGTCTGTTGTAATCTATTGTTTGCTCACCAGTCAGCTGATAGATACTTCTTTTTGATGATTGCATTCGTTTGTTTTCAATGTAAAATTTTTTATAATTTATTCACTTTATATCTCTATTGTAGCTCCCTCCCTCATCTTCTCCCAGTCACACCTATTCTAATTTTGGCTAAGAGAGCTGTGGAATGTCAGGGAGACTATGGATTTAATTGTTTGAGGAAAAGCAACCATAGTGTTTTATAACCCTACTAGCAAGACACGTCCCCTGAGTTGGCGTTATAAGCACTCATGTGTGTGCTGGGAATGAGCCCAGATCTTCTGAAGGAGCAGTAAACCCTCTTTGGAGAAACACCTGTACAGTGGCCACTTTTTGATTCGGTCATTGTGTCATGGTTGGAATAGGAGTGTTCTTTTTGTATTGTTTCCAGAGATGTGATTTGCAAATACTTTTCCCACTCTGTGATTTGTTTCTTCTCTCCCTCCCTCCCTTTCCTTCTCTCTCTCTCCTTCTCTCTCTGTTTCCTTTGAGTACTGTGATTAAAGGTATCAACAACCATACTTCTCATTCCCTTCCTTCCTTCCCTTCCTCTCCCTCCCTTTCTCTCCTTTCTCCCTCCCTCCCTCTTCTCCCTCCCTCCCCTCCTTCCCTCCCTCTCCTCCCTCCCTTCCGACAGGGATTCTCTGTGTAGCCTTGGCTATCCTGGAACATACTCTGTAAACCTGGCTGGCCTTGAACTCACAGAGACCTGCCTGCCTCTGCCTCCAAAGTGCTGGGATTAACGGTGTGCACCACCACCACACACATTTACTTTCTTTATGGTGTCCTTTGAAGCCCAACTTTGTTTGTTCGTTTGTTTGTTTTGAGACAGGGTCTTATATATAATCCTACAGGACTGGAATTCACTGTCTAGATTAAGCTGGCCTAAAAAATCACTGAAGTCTGCCTGTCTCTGCCTTCCAAATTTTACGATTAAAGGCATATACCACCACTTGTAGCCCTGAACCCATGATTTTAATGGTGACAAAGTCCATTTATTTTATTTTGTTTTGTTTCTTATGTTTTTTTTTTCTTTGGAGGGGGGACCATGCCTAAGAAGTCTTCTCTTCTTAAGGTCAACATTTACTTCCATTCTTTCTTCTAAAAATGCTCAAGCTGGGTGCTGGCGGAGGGAGAGGCAGGAACATCTCTATGAGTTCAAGGCCAGAGTGTTCTACAAAGCTAGTTCCAGGACAGCAGGGCTACATGGGAAACCCTGTCTCAGAAAAACCAAAACAGAAAAAGAAGAGGAGGAGGAAAAGGAAGAAAAGGAGAAGAAGCAGGAGGGGCAGGAGGAGGAAAGAATGCTCAACTTCCAGCATTTGCAATAGCTCTATGATTACTTTGGGGTTACTTTTTAGATACAGAATGATGTATGGAATCAACTTGACTCTCTGGCATATTTACTCAGTCTTTAAAAGAGCTATAGTGCCTCCATTTAACTATGTTGAGACCTTTGACCAAATGTACTCAAGCTTCTTAAGGCTAATATCTTTTGACAGATCTCAGATGCTTTCTGCTATTACTTTTTAAAATATATATATATTTTAATCCTTATCGTTTCTTTATTCCTTCCTGAAGACTGATGGTTCCACTACTGGGCCATTTACTATGATCACCCAGTTCTATGATACTGTTCTATGATTCTGTTTTACAGGCTGTTCTCCCTGTGTTATGACTAAAGAATTTCTTTACCAAGGTCTTTGTGGTTCCCCCCTCTCTGTATCCTTTATTCTGTTGTTAAATTTGTCCCTATATTTTATATTTTAGTATTTTTTGGCTCTACAATTTTTGCTTTGATTTTCTTTACATTTTTCTATTTCTTCATTAAGGCTCTTTCTTTCTGGTTTTTGGAGACAGCATCTGACTATTATATCCTTGGTTGACCTGGAACTCACAGAGATCCGCCTGCCTGTCTCCTGAGTGCTGGGATTAAGTGTTGTGGGCCAGCCTGCCTGGCTCTTTGTCAGATAATTCTATTATCACTGTATTTTTCTTCCTCCTCCTCCTTCTTTAAGATAGATCTATTTATTTTGTTTCATGTGTTTTGCCTGCATGTATGTATGTGTACCACCTACATGCTTCTTTAGTTTTTGAATACTTTTCTGCTGTATCCATGATATTTGGGGTATTGTGCTACAAGATTTAGGATACTTTAGGCCCTCTCTTTTGGAAGACTTTTTCTGAAAGCATGCTGGCAAGATGAGTGGAGGAGGGCAGACACACTACCACTGCCAGTTTGGTAGAGAAGTACAAGCCCCTGGTGTTTTCCTTTGACACTGAAGAGAGAAGGTGTCAGAGGCGATAAAGTTGAAGCATTATCCTAGGGAAGAAGGGATGACAGACCTTACTCTAACGAAGAGTAGAAGCCTAGGCTCCTACTTAGGTCTTTGTTGGCATGACAATAGGGTGGAATATAACATAATTTCCTTTGATTTTTTTTGCTGATTTAACCAGTGCTTGCCTGAAAGTTTTCTGTATTCTATGTTGCAATAGGGTGGAATATAACATAATTTCCTTTGATTTTTTTGCTGATTTAACCAGTGCTTGCCTGAAAGTTTTCTGTATTCTATGTTGCCCCTTCAGCTAAAGAGAACAGTGTTTTGATGGAACATTTTTGTTGTTTTGTTCTGGGCCATTGGTATTTCCAGTTTGTTGAGTCTTCAGTTTGAAGTGTGGGATATATAAGGACAAAGAAAACCCAGAGAATTCCTCATTATGCCATTCCTTCAATTTCAAGGTCCCTGCTTAGTCTGTTTGCTTCCTAGCAGAAGCCTCTTCTGTTTGTTTTCTATGTACTGTCTGGGATGTTTAGCTATGCTGGGAAGAACGTGAACAGTGTGTCTGCTTCATCTTCCCAGAAGCAGGAGTATAAGTAGGCCCTTTTTATAAATAGAATTACATTTTAATTACTAGGAGTTATTAATAGCTCAAGGAACTCAGAACTTAATCCTTTCTCAGTTAATAATAATTCTTTAATTTATTATTTTATAAGTTAAGGCCTTTTATAAGGGTTTAAGAAATGCCCTATAGATTATTTTCATATTTCTGAATGTACTATATCTGTCCCCTTTCAACGCTTAAATTAAATTCTAATAAATTATTACTTAAAAAAGATTTTCCTTAATGTTAACCTGGAGATGCTTCAAAGATGACAATTTCTTAAACTGTCTAGTATTAAATAGAAAGAATTAAGGAGAGGAGTGGGTAAGGGTAAGACCACTGTGTCTTTGCCAAAACTACAACAGGAAAAACGGTTCTCAGAAGTATCCTACTTGAAAACTTGCCTACCAGAAATGATACAACTTCAGCTATCTATATAGCATTAGTAATTATTACTAATAATTAAGAAAAACAATTATCAATAAGTTATTACTAAAATAATAAAAAGTATCAATAAAGATTGCCTATTAATGATATTTGTAAGTTTTGAACATCCAGATCTGATATTTTCAAAATCATTCCCCCCCACAGGCAAAAATGTTCTTTTACATTTATTAATGTCTAGCAATACTTTTATCTACTGTACTGTCATGCCTAGCTTCTGCTATTGAACTCCTTATATGCTTCATCTGTCCTGTCTAAGAAAGAGAAAGTGAAGCTCAGAGGACAGAAGAAAAAGGATGCAGGAGTGGGAAAGCCAGCATCTGGAAGCGGGTTCTGGAACCCAGAGGCTCACACTGGTTTCAGTGACGCTTGCTACATCGGACAGAACAACCAACTCTTCTTTCCAAAGTGTCTATTTTCTCACTGTGGCCCTGTTTTGTAATGTTAATGTTCTTGTCTTTGCCAACTTTTTCACCCAAGAGGGGAAAAAAAAAAGGAATTAAAGAATATAAAGGTTGTGAGGTTAAAAGCAAAGTTTATTTACTATCTTAAATTTCAAAATATGTCATTGAAAAATGCCAACAACTCTGCAGAGTTTTACCACATGAAATGTAAAGAGAAAATACCACTGAATAGCCATTATCATATGCACTAAGGGTAAAATAAAACAGGAAAGAAAAATTAAATAAGCCATGTTAATAAGCCTTAAGGTGAAAAAGAGTTACTATTTAAGATATATTTCAAATTAAATACAAAAGATGAAGACAAAGGCCACCTGTAAAAGCATCTCTACCTAGAACCACTTGATAGTAACATTCTCACTTCAGTATTATGAAAGACTAGATTCTTGGTTTACCGCATCTCGATTTTATAATAGCTGATAACCAATAATTTTTTTCATTAAAAATTTGAGGGAATAAATCCTCTTACATATACTAGTTAATATTCAATCTTTCCTTTTTCCAATTAACTCCACTTATTCCTAGAGTATTATTTAGGTGAATTCATATAAATTGCTTAGTAGGTCTTTTTGATTGTTATTTTTGTTTTTCCAGACAGGGTTTCTCTGTGTAGCCTTGTCCAGGAGCTCACTCTGTAGACCAAGCTGGCCTTTGTCTTCCCAGTGATGGGATTAAAGATGTGTGCCACTACCGGCTGGCTTGGTAGGTCTTATAACTATCATTAGTTGCTAATCTTTCAGATTCGTTTTAGATTTACTTATGTATTGAGTGTTTTGCTGACATATATGTCTGTATACCATGTGTGTGACTGGTGTCTGAGGAGATCAGAAGAGGTCACTGGAGTCCCTGGAGCTGGAACAGGTATGACCTACCATGGAATACAGGCCCACTACAAAAACACAAGTTCTTACTCACTGAACCAAACATCTCTCCAGCCCCTTCTAGATTTTAACAATATTTTATTTTTTTAATATCTAGCAATGTAAAATTCAGTTACCATAATCCCCTGATTTATACAAGTCCTTACTCTACAATGCAACCTTTTAAGTACAAAAATAAGATTTGTGGGCTGGAGAGATGTCTCAGTGATTAAGAGCACTAGTTGCTCTTCCAAAAGAGCCAGGTTCAAATCCCAGCACTCGCATGGCAATTCACAACTGTAATTCCAGTACCAGGGGAGCTGACACCCCACACAGGTATTCATAAAGGCAGAATACCAACGTAAATGAAATATAATAATTTAAAAATAAAATTTGTTTGCATTTTCCTTGCAGTGAATTTCCTTGCAGACCCACCAAAGTATTACAGAGGAAGGTTTACAGTAAATCATTTTTCTTAGAAACGTATTTCTTCTTAGAAAACTCCTTTCCAAGAACACTACTCTATCCATCTTTTATTAACATTATAAAATGTTGATATGTATATTTTTGTTATTTTACTTCATATTTTATTGAGACAAGATTTCTGCATAGTCTTGGCTGTCCTGGAACTCTGTAGTCCAGGCTGGCCTAGAACTCAGCAATGTGCCTGCCTCTGCCTCCCAAGAGCTGGGACTAAAGGTGTGTGTCACTATGCCCAGTCTATTTTATTTATTTTAAATATTTTCCCTTTTAATTTTCAAGTTTATGACGATAAAAATCATTTTCGTCTCAAACTTTGAGTTAAACTAATTGTAATACTAGTATTACAGGTGAAGATTCTTAAGTTTCTTAACAAATAAGGGGCAAATATTTAGCATTTTCTAGAATTAGGTATTATAATTGTATCTATAAAATGACGAAGGGCAGTAACTGCTTAAACAAAAAGTAACAATAAGGCAGTTGAAAATGCTGGTATTTTTATATACAATGGTTATGTGAGGACAATTCTCACTGGCAACTCACCTTAGGAAATAGGACCACTTTCCTATGCACGTTTAAAACATTGATAGAGTAAATCTGTGTGGAAAATAATCGGGCGGGGAAGGAGGACGATTCAGTTCTATTCGTTACCATCATTACAACTGGGTTTAAATGTCTACCTCTCCCATTATAGAACATGGCCAGCTTGAAAGTACAGGACTTGTCTCATGGTGGCTGCATAAAGGGAGAAGAGTTCATTGTCGTCCACCTCAAGAAACTGGTTTTATATTAGAAACATACCCAGAGAAGTAAACTTAATTCCCTAAATAATTTCACTTGGTTTCTAGGGTAGCTTGGTGCGACCTCAGCACGTCTCACCTAGGCCTGGCGGGTACCAAGAGGACAGTGGTCTGCCCACACCCGTCTTGTTCTGGGGAGGCTGCAACCGTGGGACTGTGGGATAAGCGGTGTGGCAAGGCGGCCGCTCGGGGGCTGCAGTGGGGGTCACCGCGGCCCGTCACCTCCAGGAAGGGCCTGCGCCCAGCCATTCCCGCTCCCGGGCGGCCCCGGGCCACGGTAGCGGCCGAGCCCCGGGCTGGGTGGAGAGCTGGGCGGGCGCCAGGGCGTACGAGGCTGGCGCAGGGCCGCGGCCGAGGGCCCGGGAGCCCGCGGGACCACCGGCGCTCGGGGAAACCGCTGGCGCGCGCCGCCGCGCGCAGGCCCTCGGGCCGCGGGCCGCCGCCTCCCAGCCCCGCCGCCGTTGCCTAGGCGACCGCCGCCGAAGATTCCCGCGCCGGGCTCCGCCCCCCGGCCAATCGGACCGGCGCTCGCCCGAGCCCAGATTCTCTTTGTTCCGCAGCCATTTCAGGCCCCGGACGGGAGGCAGCGCCGCTTAGGCAGGAGGCCCGAGCGCCGGAGGCCTCTGGGATGGTGTGGGACCGGGTAGGTGGCGTGAGGGTGCGTGGCCGGGGCGGAGGGGCGGAAGCGGCCGGGCGAGCCCCGACCCGCCGCCGCGCCGGGGGCCGCCGCGCTCGGCTGCCCGTCCTCCCGGCCCCGGCCCCGGCCGTTTGGAGCCCGCCGGCGACGGCGCGGTTCTAAGGCCAACAGCTGCCGTCCGGGCGCCCTGCGGGAGCCGCCGAGGGGTGGGCGGCGCCCCGGGGGTGGGAGGCCGGGCCCGGCGCGGGAGGGAGGCGGCGGGGCGAGCCGGTGCGGGGCCGCTCAGGCCGCACGGTCGAGGGCCCGCGGTCGCCGGTCTTTGTCCGGGAGCCTCGCCCAGCTCGGTGTGTGAGCCGGTCCGGCTCCCCCGGGGGCCTCGCCGGCCTCGCGACGCGTCCACCTCTTTTCACTGCTCGTCACCTCGGGTCTTGCTTAAGTCTGGCGCGTCCTGCCTCTGGGTGCTGCCGTCCGCCGCGGGAGAACGGCTACCCAGGAACAGACCCGCCGCCGCGATCAAACCGGCCCTAGAGAGGCTTTCTTCCTCGTTGAGACGATCTCGCGGTGTTTTAATTTTTTTTTTTTTTAAATCACGTGGGGTTTGCAGGGATTGTTTACAGTTTCACTTTGTTAGGCCGGTCGCAAACGAGCTGCTGTAACTGTAGAAACGTAGTTGGAGGCTGTCCGCTAATTGGGGAGATTGTGCTAAGAAGCTTAGCGTGCCCTGCTCTAAAACAGTGATGGCTTCAGTGAGTACGTAAGCAGGGCCTTTCCCCCTGAAGAAAAGACGCTTCTTAAATGCAAGCTGTCGAGTGAAATCAGGATTTGAAACTGACTTGTCTGCAGTATGCCTCTTCAGATGTGTTCATCTCTAGGATACCGAAAGTACCTGCTGAGAAACGTTCACTTAAGAGTGGTTTGGAAAAAAAAAAAAAGTGACCTTAATGAAGTGTAGTGCAGGGTTTGGTGTTCTGGGACAGGTAATGGTTTCTACTGCCCCCTCACCCTGCATCTCAGTTGTTCCAGGGAATGGCTGTCCTAGCTGAAAACTTGCAACAGCAAAGGAAAAATACTGGTTTAGAGGTGACAGGTTTCTTTAAGATCCCTAGCACTTTCAGTGTGTGGGTGAACAATGGTTT
This sequence comes from Meriones unguiculatus, assembly GCF_030254825.1. Taxonomy (NCBI): domain Eukaryota; kingdom Metazoa; phylum Chordata; class Mammalia; order Rodentia; family Muridae; genus Meriones; species Meriones unguiculatus. The sequence continues at coordinate 71,780,422 of NC_083354.1, read as the reverse complement.
GGCAATTTTGCTTAAGCCCGTGTAAGCCTCTTGAAGTATGAGTGTTTTTTGTTTTCCTTTTCTGAAAAGGGGCCTCCACCATCCTTAGCCTTCCTTGTGTGCATCCATCGTCACTCTGGTTAGGAATTACTGAATTCCGCCCACTGAAAGACCTATAAAAATATTTTTTTGTACTTCTACCTCCATTCCTGAAAGCCTTTTTGTCATTATAAAACATGAACAATAGATTTTTGGCTGAAAACTGTATTATCCCAGCTGTGACTATTTCCAGTATCAGTATTTGTTATAGTCATTGTTTTCTTGACTGATTTTCCTTACTTATATAATGTTAAAGTGATTGTGTGCATTCAGTTTTGTTAAAAATGGAATGAATTGCATTGAAATGTGAGCATGCTATATTTAGAGAAATTTCTTATATTTGTTAACCATATTGGCAGGGTTTTTTGTTTGTTTGTTTGTTTGTTTGTTTTTATGAAAAGAAATCATAAAGCCAAATCAAGTTACACATGGAGCAGGTTTAACCAGTATAGCACCATGCCTTTAATCCCAGGACAGCCAAGGCAATACAGAGAAACCCTGCCTCGAAAAAAAACAAAACCCAAAACAGCAACAACAAAACAGTATAAATGGAAGAAAGGAATGAAGCAGTAGTGTGTGGGGATTGCTTTTCTTTGCAGTGTATAAAGAATGTAACAATTGGACTGTGATGGAACACACCTTTAATGCCTTGGTAGGCAGAGGCAGGCTGATCTCTGAGTTCAAGGCCAGCCTGATCTACAGAGGGGGTTCCAGGGCAGCCAGGGCTACATAGAGAAACCCAATTTCCAAAAAACAAACAAAAAAAGAATAGAGAAAGAAAAATGTGGTGCCAGAAAGACTTGCCTTTCCTGAGAGCACACCCCCTCCCCCACCTCACCGCCACCCCAGCTTCCCAAACTGTCTTAGCTGCAAAGGTTGAGAAAGCTGAACTAGAGTGGAGGACAATGCCCCTTGAAAAAAGAAAGGGTTGGAGTGAAATTTGTCAGAGGATAAGTTCCTACTTGGCTAGTGTTAGTGAGGATCTAGCAGGTAGAGAGAGTGAATTCACTGTTGGACAGATGTTTGTGACCGTGGGTGGTTTGTGGTTAAGAAGGTTCAGAAAGTTTGGGTGGTTTTGAGACGTCTGAACTAGGTAGCCTTTGGAAGTACTGTCAGTTGGCATAATAAGTAAGAATATTAGGTTTCAAGCATCTCCATGGTGAAATAAATACTAAAACCGAGGTGGAAGATTTGTCCTGGAATTTTGATTTTTTTTTTTCTTTGAGACAAGGGCCCACTGTGTATGTAGCCTTGGCTGGCCTGGAATTCACTTTGTGGACCAGGCTAGTCCCAGACTCATAGAGATCCACAGCTCCCTGCCCCCACCCCACCCTGTGCTGGGATTAAAAGCATGCACCACCACACCTTATTTCCAAAAGGCAGGCAGTGATGGTGGAACTCCGTGAGATCAGGATCAGAAACACACTGGTTGCCCTTGCTGTGAAGACTGTATAGTTGAATCATAAATGCCAGTTCTTTGTTTGTTTTTGTTTTTCAAGACAGGGTTTCTCTGTGTAGCCATGGCTGTCCTGAACTTTCTTCGTAGACCTTGCTGGCCTCTAACTCACAGAGGTCTACCTGCCTCTGCCTCCCTGAGTGCTGGGATTAGAGGGGTGCGCCACCCATAGGTGCCATTCTAATGACTTCCTTTCCTTTATAACACAAGGTAGAGCCATGCTAGGGGTGCATGATCTGAATCAGGCCATTTGTAATTGCCAGTGTAACTTGAAGCAAGTTACAGTGTATCAGATTTTTGTCTGATTATATTCTGAGAACTAAATGAGTTGGCTCAATGAGCTCTCAGAACCAGGCATCTAGTGAGTGCTCTACAAATTGCCACTGTTCTCATCAGTGTAAGAAATAAAATCGCCAATTTCAGGACTGTGTAGTCATTTCTGTAAGCCCTTTGGTGTTATTGTATGTATTCATATCCATCAGTTCAGATTTTATTACATAAGTAATTTCCTGCTTTTTAAAAAAAGCATTTAAAATAAGCATTTTCTTAAGCTACCTAGTTATATTGTCTGCCTTTTTATGACTGTAATGTTTGTGTGAATTTCTCCTAATTAAAGTTTTTAACTTTTTGTAGTTATATAAGAAACACTGCAACAAACATCTTTGCATAGAACAATTGCATTTTAGATGTTTCATTATGGTGCTGGTTATCATTCCTGGTTCTGGATTCATATTGCCAGGCTGCTATTGCTTAAGGCAAGTTTTTCTCATGGCGGTGTTTTGAGAGAAGATCCCTATGTAGCCCTGGCTACACCAGAATGCTATATAGATCAGGCTGGCTTCGAACTCAGAGATCTGGCCTGCCTCTATCTTCTGTGTGCTGGGATTAATGGTGGGGGCCACTATGCCCTCCCTGCTTTGGGTGGTGTTTGGTGTTATTGCTGTTGCTAATTTTGTGAGTAGTGCTGAAGATCAAACTCATGACCTCGTGCAGGCTACATGTTGAGAAGAGACTCAGCAAGTTATGAAGGCTGGCCTTGAGCTAACGCTAGTCCAGGCACCCCTCAAACTTTAATCCACTTCCCATAGCATAAGCTTACAAGCCTCTACTGTTAGGCCTGCTGGCTTGTTGATTTGTTTTAGGACCATCTCCTTGCTCAGGGCTAGCCTCAGATTCTGTCCTGCCGCCACCATCCCAGTGCTGAGACAATGTATGTTCACTACTAGGCTAGGTTTGCTTGAGGGAGTTGAGTAATGTTCCTGAAATAAGTAGAAGCAACACGAGGTTAATGCAGTTACCGCTGTGAGTTAGCGGGAAAACACTTTTTCCATTGTAGTATGTCAGGAGTATGTAGACGTCTGGTATATTTTATATAATTTTCATCAGCATAGTCCTGTGCTATCCATGGAAATTTTTTCCCTTTAATTGCTGGGAAAAGATGGGTATGCATTTAGCACGAGGGCAAGGTATGCAAAACTGACTCTGATTTTAAGTCTGTCTAAATAAAAGATGATATTACTTGTACATTTCTATGTAATACATATTTTCAAAATGTTAGTATGTAACTACTTAGGGACCATAGACTGTACTGTTAAAATAGTTAGCTGAGTTGGAAGTAATAAATGGGTTTAAGTTACAAAGTTAAATTAAACAGAGCTTAACATTACACATTTTAGGAAAAAAAAATCTTTACCTGGATGGAATATCTATATATTTTAACCTGTATGAGCTATATTTTACCATATAATATTTCATTATGGATATATTTCCATATATTTCATACATATATATATATATGGATTCTAAAATAAAGATGGCAAACATTTGGGCTCAGCATTCTTAGTAATGTTCTCAAACAAATGGGAAAGGAGAAATTACAAATTCAATTAAATTTGGTGACTAAGAGAAGTTTAAAGGCCCATTAAGTAATTGAATTGAAAAATATACTTGATGAAGCCCATTACTGGTGAAATAAATGAAAGTCTTAATGGAAAAATAAGCCAAAAAGACTAGAGCTGTTTAACAGAAAAACAGTAGAAGATTTTATGCTGAAAATGAAAGGAAAGAAACCCCCCACACACAGGCAGTTGAGTGGGATTTTTACAGCTGACTAAAACATTAGTAAGATAGTGACATTGCATCCCTTTATTCTAGGTACACAAATCACTCTCGCTGGAAGTACTTACCCTAGAGAGAACATAGGTTCTTTCTATCTGTATTGTCTTTACTAAAAAGAAATTGTAAAAGAGAAATAATTGAGTACTCTACATTTATGTAGCGTTTATGCAAACAGATGCTTAGCAATAGATGGTGCCAATCAAATCTTTAAAATTGACCATAAGGTTACAGAGCCACTATCCTTATGCTTTCATTAGGAGTTAACATTTTTGAAAAATAACTGAGCCAAGGTTCAGTGTGGGTCAGGGGCCTGCCGCAAAAGTGTGAGAACCTGAGCCCAGAACACAAGGAGCTCTGTAATCACCTACAGAGACACGCAAGGCAGGGCCAGGAGGCTAGCTAGCCTAATGTACTGAGCAGGAACAAGGCAGAGGGAGGGCCAGCAAACAAGGGTCACCCCAATGTTCAAAAAGAAGGAAAAATATTTAATAAGCTGTGTTGGCTAGAGCAAGTTTGAGAAGTCAGTGAGTTAGCACAACAAGCGCTTAGAAGTAGGCTTCCTCAACTGGAAAAGGCTGTGTGCCGCTGCTCCGTAGACTGGCTGTCATCGTCGTGGAGAGAGCGGCATCCGCAGTGGAGAGCTGTAAGCACAGGGTTTATGACGTGAGCCCCTGTTGACTCCAGGGAGGACTAGGAGTTGAGTCATGAAGAGAGTGGAGAAGGCTGGAGCATTCGGGAAGTGGGAGCCCGTCTCACTGAGTATGAAGAGGTGAGTGCCTGCTATGTTCCTGGACCGCTGACCAGGTCAGGGACCTCAGTGGCATAGCGTCAGATCCAAACCTTTTCTATCCTTGGTGGATTATAGGTGTTTTCTCCTCTGGCCCAGCCTTGCCGTTGGCGTGCAGAGCTGTTTCAGACAGTGAGGATATTAACTGGTGTGACCAGATTTGCCTCAAGTGTTATAATTGAACAACTGCTGGGTCTTGAATTGCACTGGAATGAACCACTGAAATTTTGAAATAAAATGATCATTACTTACATAAATCATCATGAACAGAATGGGTTTTTTAAAATTATAAAATAGCTAAAAAGGTTTTCAATTCAATTATTTTATTTTTTATTGTTTTATTTTATTTTATTTTTTTGTAACGAGTTCTCTGTGTAGTTCAGCAGGCCTAGGTCTATACATAGACCAGGCTGGCCTGGAAAGCACAGAGACCCTCTGGCCTCTGCCTCCCAAGCACTGGGGTTAAAGGTGTGCTCCACCATGCCCAGCTCAACCTCAGTATTTTAAAGTCGAGTCATTTTGACTATTGTAGCTTCCATTTCTTAACAGGATGGGTAAATCAGCTGTTGGATGTCCTGTCCCCAACTGCGGAGCCTTTATCTCCTGCATTTCATTCATAAGATTTGTAACATATGTTTACAATCTCGTTCCCCACACATCTCCCCATCTTAACCCTTCTCACCCTTGTATTGTGCCCTCTGAGACTTACTGTCCATCTACCAAAAAAAAAATTAACTTTTTAAAGGGTTTTTACTTTATATGTCTGAGTGTTTTGCTTGCAAGTGTGAATGTGCACTGTTGCATGCTGGTTCCCCGGGGAAGTCAGAAGAGGACATCAGAGCCCTGGAACAGCAGTTAGGAATCATTGCGAGTGACCATGTGGTGCTGAAACTGCGTCCTCAGCAAGAACATCAAGTGCTCTTAACCCCTGAGCCATCCCCCAGCTCCCCTTCAGCATGCTGTTTGTAAATATTTTCTTAGGTTTATTTATTTTATTTTATGTATATGAGTGTTTTGCCTGTGTGTATGTATGTGCACCACATGCATGCCTGGTGACAGGGAAGGTCAGGAAGGGCTTTGGATCCTCTGGGACTAGAATAACAGAAGGTTGTAAGTGCCGTGTGGCTGCTGGGAATTGAACCTGAGTCCTCTACAAGAACAATGCTCTTAAATGCTGTGAGAATTCTTCAGCCCCTCAGGATACTCATAAACATTCCCTTCTTTTCTTTCCCCACTGGCATCCCCTCCTACCATCCATCTACTTTCTCCTCATTGTTTAGGGGTTCCCTGTGTACCTTAGGCTGCTCGCAAACTCAAAATTCTACGTCCTGCCTTCCATGTGCCACCATGCCTGGTTACCTTTCTTGTCTTACTGGGAACCTGCCTTTTTATTGTACAGTTGTGTCTGAGTTAGTGGTTGCTTTTTTTTTTTTTGCATAATTTTCCATAATATTTTCTAGAAGTGGGGACAGCATCTTGAAGTCTTTCTTTGTTTGGACTATTCTTCCCCCAGGTTCTCAGCCTTGGGTTATAGCATAAAGGCCTACATACCTGTTTGTTTCTAGCACCACCTGTTCTTTATATATTGAAGTCAACAAACGTGTAATGGCTTGTTTTAATACCCTGACATCTCTCCTAGAATAATTTTTTACATAAAATCCACCAATCATTTGCACTTGTGTGGTTATGTTCCATGTTGCTCTAACCTGGTTTTGTAGCTTACTCCCACGCCCTCTTGCCCTGCCAGCTGCTGGCCCCAGTGGAGTATCCAGCACCTGCCTGTCTCCCTGCCTCTTGCTGTCTTGTTTTCAGTCTGTTTTACATGGAGTTCACTCAGCTTAAATTCTTTGATTTGAAATTTCTTCTAAATATCAGCAATGCCCAAATATATATCTTAGCTTTTCTAGTCCAGTCTTATTTATATAGCTGCCTGTTCATCATGTCTAATATGGCTGTTAAGCTCAACTCCTAAATTTTGTGCTCTCCACAGACATCCTTTTTTCAGGAACAGTAAATGCATCTTCTGAAATTTTGGTCTTATTCTGGACCTCACTTTTTTCTTTTATTCTTCAAATCCAGTCTGTTAGGTCTGTATCTTCAGAATACATTGGAGATCTATCCACACTTCCTACCATTTCGCTGTGGTCCTGGCCAGTGCTGTTGTTACTGCAGTATACTGTGTGCTCTGTCCATTCTACCTGGCCTCTCCGTCTGTTTTTTTTCAGATTGTTAGCCAAAGCAAGACCACTACTTTTCTATTCCATCTATGGAAGGTTCTGCTGTGGTCTCAAAACACACATCCTCCCCAAAACTCATGAAGGGCCCCCAAGTCTCTGCTGGTCAGGTCTTCATGAAGAGGGGTAGTGCCCTTCATAAAAGAGACCTGACAAAGGGATGCCTCTTCTCCCTTTGACAGCGGAAAGGAGCTGTCTATGAACCAGAAAGAAGGTCCTGACCAGATTCCAATGATACTTCGATTCTTTGATTGAGGACTTCCCAACCCTCAGATGGTGAGAGACGGCTACTGTTTTTAAGTTAGCTAATCCATGATATTTTGTTATAGCATCTTGTACATACTGAAACATTCCTAGCTGATGCTCAGAGAAAAGCTCAGCCCTACACTGACCTGGGAAATTCTGCCTGATCTGTTCAGCCAGTTCTTTTTCCATTTCCTTAGACCTTTGGCCCTCAGTTCTTAGAGCCACTTTGCCCCCCTCTTACCTTCCTCTGTCTACACCATCTGCAGTGTCTGCAACTTCTCAAATAGCTGCTTGGCTCCGTGACTTCTCCTCCAAGTCTGTTCAGATCTTACTTTCTAAAGGGTTGAAAAACAAAGAGCATACAAGGCAGCTGTGGACTGTGCAGCCTAAAGTTTCTTTGTCTTTGGTATTGGTGGTAGGTTAAGTTTTTTGTTTTGTTTTTCATATATTTATTTCATGGATATGAATGCTCTGTCTGTATGTATACCTGCTTGTCAGAAGAGGGTATCAGATTCCAGTACAGATGACATGAGCTACCATGTTGGTGCTGGGAATTGAACTGAGGACCTCTGGAAGGGCAGACAGTATTCTTATCCATTGAGCCATTTCTCCACCTCCAGTAGTGTTAAATTTTGTTTTCTTTTAGTGTGTTGGAGAATGAACCCAAGGTCTTACACTGGGTTGGTAAGCTCCATGGCATAGTCCCAGGCCTTCTAATTGCTCTGTCCCTTTTCAGTCCATAACTCTAGGATCCCTAAAATGTGTGGGAAACCAGTAAAATAGCTAAGTAAACAGTTTGCAATAGTTCAAAACTCTTAATAGGTTAAGTGTTCATCTATGAACTGTACTGTAGGTCATTCAGCCAATGACCTATACTGTCACTCTATATACAATGACTAGGGAAGCAAAGGCACATTTTGAATGGTTTGTTAGAGAGCAGAAATGAAATGTTTTATTGTTTCTATATATTTAGATGCACAGAAAAGAACTCTACACAGATAATAACAGAAGTACATCCCAGAGCACTTCTGGGAAGGGAACCAGAATTATGAGAGATGGTTTCAGGGAGCTTGAAATTCATACTGTTTGTTTTCTTTCTTACAATGAAAAGAGTCATTAATTTTTCATTCAAGGATTCCTTAATGAAGTAAAAGGAATAATGAAATAGAAACTTTAAAAAAATGAAATAGTGGGAAAGAATAGATCAATAGGGTGCAGATGGAGAGAGAAGGACATTGGACCTTTCCTTTTTAAAATGTCAGAGTGGTCAGAAATCAAGGAAAGGAGGAGCCATGTGAAAATTTGGGAAGAGCGATTGCAAAAGTAAAGGCCAGTGCATGGAAACGAGTTGAGCATAGCAAGGGACCACAAGAAAACAGATGTGACTGAAACACGGTGAACAAGGTAGGCAATAAAACACTTGGAGAAGTACAGGCCCAGATTAGGTAACACTTTGAAGGCTGTGATAGGACCGTGAGCTCTGTCTGTGGTTAATTACAGGCTTCACCAGGTTGTCTTTGCTTCTTTATCTCAAGCAGCTTATAAGGGAACAAATGAGAGGCCTGGAAATTGTAGCAGGTCATGTTCTTAGAAAGCATGGTGTCTGTGTTTTCCTGAATTCGGGTCTGATGCAGAGCACATTTGAAGGCATATTTGGACAGCAAGCACTGTGGGTATTTTAGATGTGGACACAAACAGAAAACCAAGGAGGACCTTTTAAGATTTTGATCTGAACAACTGGTTAAAAACTAGTGGCATTAAGTGATAACAGGCAGTGGACGGGAATGGATTTGAGTGGCTTGGAGAGGGAGGGGAATCGAGTTCTTTTTCAGTGCTAGTTTGGGTCTTGTAAGCAAATTGCAAGTTCTAAGCCATCGGAGCTACAGGACTGTCCAAAGGCAGATAAGAGACCCCTATTTCACCCAGCTGAGCATGAGATGGCTGTCTAGCCGACAAATGGATATGTCTTACATTGGATATTTGAGTCTAGAATTCAGGTTGCTCTTTAGAAATTATGGATATGGAAAAAGAAGAGCCCCTAAAATGTTTAGGGGTGATGAGGCACCAGAGGAGACTAACAGAGCAGCCAGAAAGGGAAAAGGAAGAAACCGTGGAGATGTGGTGCCACAACTAAGGGGACAATCTAACCAATTTTTAGATTTACTATTTTCTTTAAGTGTCTGAGTGTTTTGCCTGCATGCATGTATGTATGTACACGGTATGTGTCTGGTGCCAGAGGTCAGAAGAGGCTGTCTGATCTGGAGGGGTTATGGAGGGGTCCTCTGCAAGAGCAACAGGTACTCTTAACCCCTGATCCGTTGCTCCACTATAGCGCTTCCAACGGAAGACTGATAGGTGTTGCTGATTAGTGTTGGGACACAAGAGCAAGGAAAGTGAAGGTATTTAAAATTCATATGCCAAAATGCCAGACTCTAGCATAATACTTTCCAGTTGTTGATACCAATTGTTTAGAAAATTTTGTAAGTAAAGAACTTAGATTAATCCTCTTGTGCTAAGGTCAGTTGGTAGTATCTGAACAAAACTAAAACTGGATTTGAAACAGGCCTACTAGTGTGGGCCTTTAATCCCAGCACTCAGGAGCCAGAGACAGGGAGATCTTTGTATGTTCCAGCCAGCCAGGGCTACAGAGAGAGAACCTGTCTTCAGAAGAAAACAGACAAACAAAAACCAAACCAATAAAGAAAAGCTGCTTGATCCCTTGCAGTTTGTTTCAGCTCAAAAAGTACTTTTTCCTTTTTGTCTTTGAGACAGGGTCTCATTGTGTAGTCCTGGTTGTCCTGTAAACATTCACTGTGTAGACACTACTGTGGCCTGGAACTCACAGAGGTCTTCCTTCTTCTGCTTCCTGAGTTTGGGATTAAAACCACGAGCCAGCATGCCGAGCTCAGCATTATTCTTTCTGCTGAATGAGAGTTGTCTTAAGAAATGACCCAAGGCAAGCACAGCCCTGTGCCTTCCACAGGAGCCCACACAGTTTTAAGTGGAACCAAGTGACGGGTAGCTCTGAGTAGCTCAGTCTTCCGGAGCATTGCTTGCTCGATTGGGTAGAACGAGGAGGGACTTGGAGAAATGGAGAATATTATAACCATGTTCATTATTAAAGTCAGCAGAATGTTTCACTTCTAGAAGCTGAAAGGAATATGGTCTTTACTTTCTTCTTAGGTGAAGAAATAAGCCAAAGCAGTTAAATAACTTGTGTAGCATTGCCCAGCAGAGAATTGAGAGTGGAGCCTGAAACTCCTAATGCCTGTTCCTTTTTTCATTTATTTTTTTAAGCTCTTCATGGCACAAAAGACTTATAGACTATTGGAGGGAGGCAGTTTGTGTTAAAACTCCAGGCAGGCTGTAGCTCAGAGTTTGGATCACTGTGCCAAATACCATTCCTTTGGCCCAAATCCTTTGCTCAAATAAATAAAGGATATGAAATAGTGCAGTTCCCGTAAAGATAGCAAATTGTTCTGGAATCTTGTTTTATCCTAGACAGGACAGCATCAAGGGACATAGTACTTCCATGTCAGAGTTTAACAGAAGGGGATAAAAGGAGGAAGCATAAAAGGGAGAGTGCTCAAGAGAATTCTAACTTACTTAATAGGGTTCTCAGAAACGTGTGTAAGCCAAGGCAAATACAGTTTGCTGCTTGTGCCAGCTGCTCCAGGAAGTTACACAAGAAGATAATGAGCCTTTGAGTTCAAGGCCAGCCTAGGCAACATGGTGAGATAGCAAGACCATATCTAAAAAAAAACAAAAACAACAACAACAACAACAAAACAAACAGTATAACTCAACAAATAACTCAAACAACAGAGGTTAAAAAGATAGATTTATGCATTTTGTTACCTGTAAGTTATATGGATTGGTCACTGCCTGCACTTACTTTTTAAACTGAAGGATCACTTCACAATGATTTAAATAGATACTCATTGTTCATGCCTCTACCCTTCTCTAAGGAAAGGTTTAGGAATTTAATTTGTAAGAAGTTCAGTCCGGACTTTAACAATCAGTTTGGTGTGATTTCGAGTCATCTCAACAGACTCTGTGTGTCTGTCTGTTGGTGTATTCCTGCATGGCATTTTTACAATTAGGCATCAGTGTCTTGAAAACTTATGGAAATTATTGGAAGATACTTACAGTGTTGCTTCTTTTGTGGCTTGTTAAGTGTATATAGTCTCATAGACACCAGAACTATGCCTTGAATTCTAAACTGGGATAAGCATGCATTTCCCTCCATCCCCTCTTACCCAACTGGCTTCCTTGAGCAGAATCCTCAGTGCCACTTTCTAAATAAATTGTAAACAACTTCATTTGCTATTTTCTAAAGTTTTAAAAAAGTTCTTTCAATTTTCTGTGAACTTTGTTCTTAGCAAGTCCGACATTAGCCCTCTCAGTGTAGCATACACTGACAATTTGTTATTTGAAGATGTGCCCATTTAGTTTCTTGTAAGCTGTCTTCGGCTATCTGGACTTGTGATTTTTTGAAAATCTGTTGTATTTACTATTACAGCCTCAAAAACAAAATTGCAGACTTTCTTTTGGGGTAGTTTTTGTTTGTTTTGTTTTTGGCTTTCACATTTTAGGGGATTTGTCATAGTTCTGGTCCATGTTGTTTGAGTTATTTGTTGGTGTTTTTTCTGTGTGGCATTTTCACAGTTATGCAGCAGTGTCTTGAAAACGTAGGGAACTAACTGAAAGATGTGTACCATGTTATTTCTTTTGAAATTCAGTAAGATGGTGGCATTGGTTCTTGTGTTAAATTTTAATCAGTGATACTCTTCTCTGTGACTTCACTTTGTGTTTTGTGTTAAGTCAGTCTGAACAGTAATCTCTTCCTGGGATTACTGTTAAAATGGCCTCCATTCAGAGTTGGAATGCTTATCACAGTGAGCTTCTGATTTATTTTGTTCTCTAAGGAAAAATAAAATTTCTGTCCTCTGATATTCAGGTCAGCCCCTATCTGGCCAGGACTCTGGAACTATAAACAACTTTTCTGATATGATACTAGCGGTTTGCAAAAGCTGAATCAGTGGCTTGTTTTGTTTTTTGTTTATTCATTCCTATTTTATGTGTATGAATGTTTTGCATGCATGTGTGTGTGATGTCTATTGATGTCAGTAGAAGGCACCAGATTCCCTAGAACAGCAGTTAGGATGCTTGAAGCTCTGTGTGGGTGCTAGGTATCTAACCCTGGTCCTCTGCAAGGGCAATGATACTCCAGCAGAGGAGCCATCTCACTAGTCCCCAAAACTTGCCAAGTGTAACCTTCAACGTTTTTCCTGTACTTAGACTACATTTCATGTTTTTGTGCCTTTAAGAAAGTTTTATGTTGTCTTTTTAAAAATCACTTTAAAATTTCATTCTATTTTTATATTTTTCTGTGTCTGAGTGTTCTGCCTGTGTACCATGTGTGTGCCTGGTGAGGGTGGAGGCCAGAAGAGGGTGTTGGATTTCTGGAGCTGGAGTTACACACACAGGCCTGTGTGAGTGCTAGAAGTCAAACGCTTGTCCTTGTTGTCAGTGGCTCCACTTCATTTTCTAAAAGATTTCTTTAAAGTGGTGTTTCCTTGCATGTATGTCTTTCTGTGTGAGGGAGTTGAATCTCTTGGAGCTAGAGTTCTAGGCAGTTGTGAGCTACCATGTGGTGCTGGGAATTGCACCTGGGTCTTCTGAGAGCAGCCATTGTTCAACTGCTAGGCACCCAGCCCTGCTTAAATGTTTTCAGAATGTAACTTAAGCTCTGAGATGGAAGTCATGGCTTTGAATGGCAATACTGTATCATGCCCTACAACTTTCTCAGGGTGGAGATGGGGGTGGGGGGGATGGTCTCTGTGTCCTTGCTGTATATGACTTCCAACAACTACACTGGGGAAAGATTGATTTCTTTTTTTTTTTTTTCATTACAAGCATTGCAGATCTACAGTATGAAAACTTTTAAAGGAGAAATAGCTTATGACACCAACACTTTGATAATGTAACTTTTTCTCATTCCTATCCAGCCTTTATCATTTAATAATACCCCAGACCCCTTTGTGTGTGTGTGCGCGCGCGCGCATGTGTGTGTGTGTGTGTGTGTGTGTGTGTGTGTGTGTGTGTGATGCTCAAGTTTTTCTTGTGACTTTTTTTTTATGTATTTTCTTTGGTTCTAAATTAGTTTTCCAGATAAAGTTTTTAATGTATTACTGTTATGAGAACATCTCAGTTCATATAATTATTTTAATGTATATTTGTGATTAGACTCTGGATGCAACTTCTGTTTTCTTTTTACTTAGGCACAAACACTTTTCATGTCATCACAGAAACTACCACTTTTTGATGGGTGTGTTGTAGCTCATCAGTTAAACGTTATGCTACTTCCCCATAGATAAACAGAGATCAGAAACAATCCTGGAATGAAATGAACCTGCTAACCCTTTTCTGTATTTAATGCTCCCAGAATACAAGCTCAGAATGGTAACCACGAGGGGAGAGAGTGTAAGAATGTCTAAGGCTCATACACATTGAATTTACTTCTGGCAGATTGTGTTAGTTTATTCTACCATGGTTAACATAGATTTATCACACCCTTGGCTCCATAGGACATTACTGCCAAACTATACTAAAAAGTTAATTCATTGCTGCATAAAAATAGTTATTTATGTGTCCCTTTCTCAATTATCCAAATAAAGTATGTGTCTGTGTACCAACTTACACAAAATGCTAGCCCAGGAAATTCAGAAGACATGAAGGATCTTGGCAAACAAGTCGTGCCCTAAAACTGGCATCATGTGGGGAGAAGTACCACTGTCCCACATGACTAAAGTGTTAGAAAGTGAGCGTGGTGATGAGGCTGTTGCCTTTCCTCAAAATGGAAATAGAAGATGGGAACTGAGGAGATAACCTTAGGCGTGATGGCATGCATTGTGCCAGCCCTGTGGAGGCAAGGACAGGAGGATCCCTATCTGAGTTCAAGCTCTAGGTCACTGAGAGTCTGTTTTTTAAAAATACACAATAAAGGTGAATGGTTCATGAGGAATGTTCATTGTCCTTGGCCTTCGTATATGCCTGCAGACATGCATTACACAGACATGCATTACACGGACACGCATTGCACAGACACGCATGCCCACATATCCACACCCACTCACACACGCACAAAAGAAAGGAAGGAAGGGAGGTGGAAAACAAGAATTAATTGAGGAAAGTGTCTGTTATTGGTTACTCACATTATTCTACCCTCAGTTTCCTTTCTGTCCTCCAGATTTATTCACTATACCCAATATCTCTCAGAGACTTTGATGTTCGCTTGCAGACTCAAGCTGGTGTGCAAGCTAAGGAGCTGCATTCCCAAGGTCGTCATGATCCGCCATTGTACCAATTCAGTGCTTCCCAGAAAACTACGTATTCATGGGAAGCAGGAATATTTGGCCAAGTTTTTTGCTCATAATGTTATATAGTCATAATATATATATAATTATGTGGTAGATGTTTAAATATTTGTTTGATATTTCTTTCTAGCTAAGCTCCTTTTTTTTATTTTTTATTGTTTTTGAGACAGGGTCCCTATGTAGTCCTATCTGTCCTGCAGCTTGCTATATAGATCAGGCTGTCTTCAAACTCACAGAGATCCACCCGCCTCTGCCTTCATTGTGCCGGGATTAAAGACGTGTGCCACCAGGCCCAGCTCTAGCTAAAGTTTTCTCAAAGAAAAGGGTGAGGTCCATTTAAATCATTCCTGGATTAGAATTATGAAACAGTCAGGAAGCGGGCAGTCCACGTGATTTTGCTCAGTACTTCACAATCCTCTGCTTAGAATTTCTGATCTATGTAATGTTGTGGGTGTGGCTACCTGCTTACCAGTGGTGACCTTTTAGCTTGAGCTTTTAGAACTGGCAAATGGTAACTCTCAGCACTTCTGCTTGTCTTCCCAGGACAGGAAATTCAATAGATTGAGCTCATCTTTTCATGCTAGGACTTACCACAGTGAACTTTCATCCTTTGTGTTTGTGAACTTTCATCCTGTGAGCTACTCATTACTTAGGGAAGGGTGGGTGGTTCTCCTGAGATGTTTTATCAGATGTCAGTGTACCATGCAAACATGGAGGTAGGAAGGGCTTACTAAACTGGATGCTGTTTTTAAAATCAGAAATAAAATTCTTTCTCTTTTTGTAATTCTGATTTCTGAGTCTTATTTTCAAATAAAAAAGCTGGCTAACTGCTGTCTAGTACTTTTTATAGTCTCTAGGTTAAATGCTGTTGTCATTCTCTACCTTCAGTTAAATTTTGATTGAGGAGTTCCAGTGTTACGGGATGAGGGGTGGGCGTGAGAGGGTCCCTGGTTGTTAAAAACAACCTCGCAGCTTGGGAAAGAAACTTCAGTAGGTTTATTAATTTTATATTTTTCACTAAGCTTCATTATTATTACATTAAAAGGAAAGCAGAGTATCTCTGCTCACGGTTCCAAGTTGTTCTCAATGACATTAGCCAAAGTTGGACTTCGTAGTCATTCCTTAGCTACGGTAAATCTTGTTTGATTTTCTGCTGTCCTCCACACTATTCGGGTATGCTGCAAGTTAGTCTGACAACAGTTAGGAGAAAATGTCTTCAGAGAATGGAAGACAAGAGAGGAAATGAGAAAGAAAACCAAGACCTTGTATTTTTGTTTTCAAAGCATATATTTATATATAGATGCAAAGTGTTGGCACATCGTAAGAAGGGGGTATGTGGACCACTGTATTATAGTGAAGGAAGCATGTACATTTTACTCTGTCAAACTAATAATGTTAGGGTGTTGAATATAAAATATTTTTTTAAAACCACCCGAACATTCATAGACTATATAGTATTGCTTTTTATATAGATATAATTTATATTATATAATACTATGTAGTATTGCTTTTTGTATTAAAACTTATAGTTATGTGGTAGCATCTTTCATTTGACATTTTCTGCACATTTTGTCAGTTTGACTGTTGGGAAAATTTTCTTGTGATATTTTATCTGTCCCTGAGGACTATGAAGATTGCAATCAGCCAAATAACTTTTTTCCAACATAATTTTTGCAGGCTTATTAAATTCATATCTGATTTAATACTCACCACTTGATTTTCCTATCTTCTGTGTGTATCTCATATTCCTCTGATTTTTTTTTCAGGTTTTCTGGTCCTGAGTCTGTTCATGCCACTGTAATAAAATACATGAGACTGGGTGGAGTACTTCCCGGTCTGTACATGGTGCCCTTTTGCTGTCTCTTCATGTGGGTATAGCATGTGGCCAAGTAAGAGTGGAAGGAAGGCAGAGGCAGGCTATGCAGAGAAACCCTGTCTAACAAAAGGATGGAAGGAAGGGCAACCTTCTACCTCACCCCTTTCCTAGGGACATGTTTTCACCCTGCAGAGACCCCACTTACTGTCCTGGAAAGTATGTTTCCGTGTGACATTCAAACCCCAGCAACATCCCCCATTTAATGACAGCCCATTTTTGTAAATATACTTTGATAACACATGACTAATGTATATATTCTTTATTTTCCTGTAGTCTGCTGGTGAGGTTGCCATAAGTAAATCTTAGGTTTTAGTGACAATTTAATGACGAGTTTATGAGGGAATGAACACTATTGTCGCATTCTGTGTCCTCGTCTCATCTTTTCATTGGCTTCATTTTACAGATAACTGAACTGTTGCTCAGAAAGTTTACTGAAAAAGTGAAATCTTTTTTCAGATAACTGGGATTATACTTGACAGCAGTACGGGATACAGCATAGTGTTCAGCCTGCAACCTAAAACTGTAAAAGTTGATTTCCTGGCCCAGGAGATGGCTCAGCAGTTTATCAGCACTTGCTGTTCTTACGGAGGACCTGGGTTCAGTTCCCAGACCCACATGGGCCTCAGGACTCTATCTCCAGTTTCAGGGCATTTGATACCCTCTTCTCATCTCCCTGGGCACCAGGCACTCATGTGGTATATGCACACACATGCAGATAAAAACACTATACACAAACAATTAAGAAGTATAAGAAACCTTTTTGAGATAACTTCCTTTGCTGTGTTTTTCTGTGGTGTCCGCCCTGCAGACACTGAACGGTTATTGAGATGCCCCATTAAGGTGTGAGTAGGCTTTCAGCGAGCAAGTGGCAGGCTAGGCAACCACCACTGCAAATTGCATTTCTAGCTGCTTACTGTTCTTTAAAACCATTTTACTTTACTCTAGAAACTGCTCTGGCCATTTTCTAATTTAGTTTTTTGAGAATGAATGCACTGTGCTCCTTTTCTTGAAACATTAAGATATCAAATCAATACATTGAACTTGAGGATAGTTTGGGATCTAAGTGAGAAATAACAGGGCTGTTTCAGTTAGAACTTAGAACAATCTGACAGTGGAACAGCATGCTTGTAACAAAATGGTATGTAGTCCTTATCCTCTTGTGTTTTCTTAGAAATCAGCTTGGTTTCCTATTGCCTGCAATAGCATGGCTCACTTTATAAATATGTAGAGCCTGAAGTGCTGGACCATTCCTTTTACTGAGGTAGCAATTTCAGCTGTTTTGCAGGAAGAATATTTGGCTGTTTTCATCCTCCTCCTGTTTTCCCAGTTCCTCACATTCCGTGAGAGCAGCAGCTTGCCTGGTGCTGGCATGTTTCTAGGTAGGCGATAGCAGTGAGTCTTGTGCAATGAGTATAGATCCGTCCCCATCAGTCCTGCATGCCAACATTTGAACCAGTGGGTTCAAAATCAAACAACAGTTCTTATTGATTGTGATTACATAATTAAGCAGTAAGCCAAAGCAGTTTAGAGTTGTAAAACATTGAACCCAAAATAGGAAGACATTCTGGCTCAATTCTTTGTTAATGTTTATTTTTACTTACGTGCATGAGTGTTTTGACTGCATATACTTATGTATGTGTGCATGCGCATTATGTGTGCCTAGTACTCTTAAAGCCCAGAAGAGGGTGCTGGAGGCCCTGGAGGTAACAGTTGTGAGTTTCTAGGTGGCTTCTGGCCACCAAACCCTGATCTTCTGCAAGAGCAGCAAGTACTCTTTAACTGCTGAATCTCTCTAGTCTCCTAGCTCACTTAACCCTGAGTAGCTAAGTGACTTTTAGTGAGTTAGTTAACATCACTAAAGCCAGTTCTTTCATTCAAGTGGGAATTTTGAAAAATAAAATACAAAAAGTATTTTTAAATTGTTAAGTACTATGTTAAAGCCTCTTGGCAATAATCACAAATGTGCTGAAATAAAAATGTATAATTATGTTGTAGTGGAGGAGACTTTAAACGGGCTTTTCCCTTAAGTCCATGTCCAGAAACAAAAAGCCTGCAGTAAGGACTGACACTAACTCGGTTTAGACAAGTAGCCCCGTGGCGCAGTTGTGGGTGTGCTGTGCTGAGTCCAGGAACTCACTGCTTTACTGCTGGTGTTACGGATGGCCTAAAGATCTCTGTCATTCACAGGGTCAATTGTCAACCAAGGGCCATAATTTTACTTTTGTTCGTTCTACTTAAAATTTATTGGAGATAAGTACTTTTGTTCTTCCACCCAGATTGAACTTGTCTAGGTTTTCTTTCCTGCTTTTAGGCTTCAGTGCAAATCTCTGCCGCTGTTAAGTGGCAAGGCCTGGCATGTCCTTGCTGTGAAATACAAATTATTCCTTGACATTTATTCTCTCTTTCTTGCTCTCTCTGTGTATCTGTGTGTACATGTATGGGTGCCTGGGAGGCCAGAGGCATAGGATCCCCCAGAAGCTGGAGTTACAGGTGGTCCTGAGCCGCCCGTGGCCGCAGGAGCAGTGTCTGCTGTTAAGCAGTGCCCGCTTTCCAGCTCTGGACAGATGATTAAGTAACTTTGAACTGTATGTTCTTAGGTTTTGGTTTTCATCAGACTTCTGTCAGCTAACCTTAAGTCTGCATTCTGTTCCTTTCTTCTGTTTTTTGTTTTTGTGTTTGTCCTTTTTTATTTCAGAAGTTGCTGCCTAGAGTGAGGTGCAGTGAACATTTCCAGGAGCAGGCATGGTGAGTTGGTAGGCTGCTTCTCCTCCGAGTTGTCAGGCTCTAGTGATTACAATATGTGGTTGCAGTTTAGAAATCGCTGGCTTAAGCTGCTTAAAGATACGTGGAGACGGAGACCCACTGTGATGATTAACTTGTTACAGAACTCAACAGGGAGTTGCTGTTTTTCAAGTGACAAGTATTACCAAAAGTTAAACCTAAAGAGATATCAATCCTGTCAGCCTTACGTTCTGATTAAAGGTGAAAAGGTTAAACTAAAAAATGGGGCCATTGAGATAGCCCTAGGAGAGTTTGCTCTGTCAGCATAAAGACATGTTAGATCTCCAGCACCTACATTAAAAAACAAAAGCCTACATTAAAAAAACAAAAAGCCAAGCATGATGGTCCATGCCTACAATCCCAGTACCGGGGAGGCCGAGGGAGTCCAGCCAGCCCAATCTAATAGTGAGTTCTAGGCCAGTGAGACACCCTGCCTCATAAACTGGACGATACCTGAGGAATGACACCTGAGTTTGGCCTCTGTCCTTTACACACACAAGTTCCCCAAGGAACAAGAGAGCTGCCAAGTTCTTGGTGATACATATTATAGGGAAAAAGAAGTGTACCCAAGAGTATTCCTTGTTTACCCACTGCTAAGTTCTGTGAATAGCTAGTCACATGTGTGGAGTGACAGGGATTAGGGTAGGGTGATAGGGTGTTGGCCCTAGTCAGGCAAATCTGGGTTGGAATCCTGGCTTTTTGTTTATACTGTCTAAGACTATGAACACATTGCTTTCATTCTCTTAGGCCCACTCCTCCTTGGAAAGTAGAGATAATAGTATATATGTATAGAATTAAATGAGGATGTGCATGTAAACAGCAACATAAAACCTGTTATTATTCAGCTCTGTACAGATTTGGGGATCATACGTTGGTGTTTAATGGTCCCTCTGCCACTTGTAAGCTGAACCCATAAACTGCATAACTTCTCCCAACTTCTGCAATTTGTAGTGGATTAATATCTATCTTATCGCACTGTTGTGAATGTTGAATAAACCGAAGTCTTAGAAGTGCCTGATTATAGATGAGGTGAATTTTGGGATCAAGCCTTTTTCCCTCATCATTCAGTCACGAAGATACCATACCTCTTAATATATATATAACTTTTGCATTTCAGTAGCATATTTGCCAAAAGTCTTCCTGCATGCTGAGAATTGCATGTATTTAAAATTCCCTTGGTTTTCTTTCTGTTCTGTCTATCTTCCAGGCCTTTAGCAGCAATAAGTTTATAATGCTAGGAAATGAACATATTTTCCAAATACGTAATTGAACTGGTTTACCCTAAGCAGTCAACCAGTCAAGAGTGTTTTAAAACTCACGTGTCTCTAGCCCAGCGGTACAGTACTTGCTAAGATGTATGCAGCCCTAGGTTCAGCCTTCCCCCTCCCAGTACTGCTGTCTTTGTTGCCTTCCAGTCTAATTGAGCTTGGTTCCTGAACTAGGTTAGGTTCAAGTGTTAGTTTTCCTTCATAGAGCACCTCCCTTCACCCAATGGTGGTTCTTTTCTTAACCCATGGATATCTGTTTTTCTCTCTTCTTTGCTCATTGTAGATAATTTTTTTTTCCAGTGAAAAACTAAAAAGACGTTTACTGTGAAAGTCTGTGTCTCCAATTTCTAAATGATTCAGCACAATTTTCAAGCTCTGCTTGTTAGAGGAAAGAAATACATGGTGCGTGTGTCCGACAGGGCGGCTTAGTGACAATTTAGAAGGTTTTTAGCTCAGTGTTGTCAGAGTAGCATTCATATTTTCAGGCTGTATACTGATTTTCTTTCTTGTATGTGTGTCTTACAATTAGTTTCCCAGGCTACAGATTGATATTTCTTTTGGAAAGGCAACATATCCAGGGGCTTGGACCCTGATTTGATACCAGAGCAAGTCTGGTGGGTGGTCTTTGGTTTGTTGTAGTTTTGGTGGTTTGAGACAGATCTTGAACTTGATCTCCCTCACACTCATCTGGCAAGAGTGTACTCCAGAGCCAGGTTAGTTTGGTGAGTCATAGTCGTGTCATAGACTTACTGAGTAACCATGAGCAAGTAACTTCCCTATGACTCAGTGTTCTTGCCCATTGCATGTGGTCACTGTCAATACCATGTCACAAACTTGAGAAATTAAATTAGTTATCATGTGTAAGTGCTCTAGAACACTGCTTGGCTCTGAAACAATATTAGTGGCCATGATTGTTGATATAATAGTACATTGTTTTTTGTTTTGTTTTGTTTTATTGTTTTAGATAGTCTTACTATGCAGCCTTGGCTGGCTTTGAATTCACTACGTAGACCAGGCTCTGCCTCTCTGCCTCCTTAGTGTTGGGAATAAGGACAAGCGCCACCATGCCCAGCATATGGAGTAGTGTTTAAGTCTTTTAAAATGTAAGGACCAACACTTGTAGTAGGATCTTTGCCTTCTGGGAAGCATGACTACTCTTCTCTTGACACTGGAACTCTACTTTAGGTGACATTTGACAGTTATGTTTCCTGTGGCTCCTCCTGCTGTCATTGTGGCCTGAGGGGTTTTCAAAATCACTGTAAAAATTAGCCTAACAGCACTGAGGTCTAGAGCAGAGGAGGGACACAGCCTGTACTCAGTTCTCCTTGGTAGGGAGGGTTTGCCTTTCAGTTTTGAGTGATGATGCCTTTCATTCCCCTTCACAACGTGTCCACTAGCTACTGTGTCTTAGAGGCACCCCTGGCCCAAGTCTCCACCTTCCTCACATTTGCTTTTGATCTGTTTGATCTCAGGTGAAAGTCAGTTCTTCAAGGAGGTTCCCTCTAGACTTCCTAATTGGAATACTGTTCTGTTGTCTTGTCTTTTAGTCTTACCTTGCTGTATGTAGCCTTCCTGCACTGAGGCAATGCTGCCAACTAGGAACGAATTGATGATTGAGAGGTCCTCAGTTTAAGTTATATGTGGTATGTGTTTGTGTGTACACACACAAGCTCACTCACACACTCTGCTAGAGTAAAACTGCAGTGTTACTAAAGGATGATGGTGTTTTGTTTCCTTTGGCACTCTACCACGCCTTACTGACCTTTGGGGCAGTCCTGTCCCTGATGGCAACATCAGTCACTTCACGTTGATACAACATGTTAGTGGGAAGTCTTTTGGCTAATAGTTATTGCGTGTAAGTGACTAGGGGGAGAGCTGGGAAGTAGATGAGGGGAGTTTTTCTCTCTTTCCTAGCAGAATGTTTGCCCTTTCCTATCACTCCTTGGTTGACAGGGCATCATCCCTTCCACCAAGTGAGGGCTGTATTTTATTTACCTTTGAATTTCCAGTGCTTACCCTCACGTGATAATTGCTCAACTTCATATTTATTCTATCAAATTGACATCAAAACAATAGTATTTAAGAACTGTTTGTTAAATCAGACACCATGTCCCACATGTGTGTTTGGTGTCTGCAGAAGCCAGAAGAGGGCATTGGATCCCATGGCACTGGATTTACAGATAATTGTGAACTGCCATGGATTCCAGTCTAGGTCCTCTAGAAGAGCAGCTGGTGCTCATAAAGCCATCTCTCCAGCATTATTTGTTAACTTTTTTTTTTTTTGGTGACAAGTTTCCCTGTGTAGCTCCAGCTGTCCTAAAACTCACTATGCAGCAGATTGCCGTGAGCTGTGGGTGCTGGGAATGGAACCTGGATTCTTCGAAGAAGAGCTTGTAAATGCATGTTTTCCTCCTGCACCCAGCTCCCAAAATAATGCTTCTGAGGCTATTTAATATTATTAAATATTAATATATTTAATATTTACAAAAGCCTAAGCCAGTATAGCTAGGCATGTTCCTGACTCGCTTATAACTAATATCCCATTTATTCTATTCTTAGTTCTGCCACGTGGCTGGTTACCTCTGCTGTTTCATACCTTCATCTTCAGAATCCCCCAGCAAATCTCCAGCCTCTATCCCCCACCCCCACTCCAGCACTCCTACTTTCTGCTTTTTTATTGGCAGGTGATACTTCGATACAGACACAAGAGTCTCTGTGTGTAGCCTTGGCTGTCCTGGAACTCAATCTGTAGACCAGGCTGGCCTCAAACTCACTGAGATCTGCTTGCCTCTGCCGCCTGAGTGCTGGGACTAAAGGAATGTTCCACCATGCCCGGCTCCTTGGTTAATTCATAGAACTGCATTTTTTCCCAGGCCATTCACATGCTGTGGTAGGTATCATAATATAATTTGGAGTTCGTATAGTCCTATTTAGTAGTTGGAAAATTCAGGTTCAGAGGAAATTAATTTGCTTTCGTAGATTTTCACAACTGCTAGGGTGGTATGTGTGTGTGTGTGTATGTATGTATGTATATATATATATATGTATGTATGTATGTGTGTGTGTGGCATGACATGGTACACCTGTGGAGGTCAGACCATAAGTTTGTGAAGTTAGCAGGGATAAAATTCAGGCTTGTGCAGCAAGTACCTTTACACTCCTGAGCAATCTTGCTGGTCCTCCCATCTGCTTTTTAAACTAGTTTACAGCTCTTCCATGGGTAAGAAGCAGCATAGTTCACCCTGTTTTCAATCACTGGAAAGTTACATGTGAATTTAAGAATTGGGGTTTATGGGGCTGGAGAGATGGCTCAGTGGTTAAGAGCACTGTCTGCTCTTCCAAAGGTCATGAGTTCAATTCCCAGCAACCACATGGTGGCTCATAACCATCTATAATGTGAACTGATTCCCTCTTCTTGCAGGTGTAATTGCAGATAGAACACTCATATACATAAAATAAATAAATCTTAAAAAAAAAAAGAATTGGGGTTTACTGGTTTTTGTCTTCTAAAGGAAGTATCACAACAACTTAAACCTTACAAGTTGCTTTCAATTCCAGTGCCATTTTTATGTTCATAAATGAAACATAAATGTTCGACTAGTTATTTATTTTTATTTTACATGTATGAGTGTTTTGCCTGCATCTGTGTCTGCCAGGAGCCCAGAAAAGCCAGAAAAGGGTGTAGGATTTGCATTTAAGATGGTTGTGAGCTGCGATGTGAGTGTTGAGAACTGGACCTCTGTAACAGCAGCAACTGTTCTAAAATACTGAACCATCTCCCAGCCCCTCTAGAATCTCTAAGAGCTCTTTTGGGTTTTTATTTACCATTAGGTGTTCTTTTTTTCTTTTCTTTTTTTTTTTTTTTTTTTGAGATATTTAGGTCTGTGTCTTCAAATATGAAAAAAAGTATGTCAGCCAGTAATTATTTAAATGTCAGAAGAAAATCTTTATTGTTTTTTTATATTCTGTTTAATTAACACAAGTGTTCTTTAAATAAATGGTTTCTACCACACACATAAAGCTGGCATGCTTTGTTATCTTGTCTAATTGACTCTAAAATGGTTCTGTCTACTTTGAGATCAGGTTTTTCCTAATTTGAATTGCTATTAAACTGTGATAGGCACTGGAGATGACCATGGTAATGGTTGCACAATAATGAGGATGCACTCAGTGCTGCCAAAGTGTGCATCAAGAGTGGTTAAAGTTTCTGGGCGGGGTGGTGCACGCCTGTAATCCCAGCCCTTAGGGAGGTAGAGGCAGGGAAATGTCTATGAGTTTAAGGACAGTCTGGCCTACAGGATCAGGATAGCTGAGGTTACACAGAGAAACCCTGTCTCAAAAAAAAAAAGTGGTTAAAGTGTTAAATTTTATGTATTTATTTTTGGAGTATTATGATTTCTTATTTAATGGCAGGTTGTAGTTATGTAGCCAAGGCTGGCTATGAATTTGATCCTCTTGACTAATTCACCACCATGCCTTGCTTTGCCGCAGTTTTTAAGAAAGTGTTATTCATTAGTTCAAAGTGACAATTAACAATCAAATATTTTTGAGAACTTTATGTTACAGATAACTTTTACAAGATACTGGGAGCACTTACTAGCATTATCTGCTCAAATTAGATCTAGTGAGAGGGTTTCTCTGTGTAGCCCTGGCTGTCCTGGAACTCACTCTGTAGACTAGGCTGGCCTTGAACTCACAGAGATCTACCTGCCTCTGCCTCCCTAAGGGCTGCCATCAAAGGTATGTGCTGATTCAAATTAAAAATTTTTAACACTAAATTGAAGGAAAAAATAGAGTGGGGCATAGTGCAGCGTAGCTTTGATCTCATCCCTCAGGCCATCTTTGAATCTGAGGACAGCAGTATGGTCACAGTCAGACCCTGCCTTGGAAGATAGAAAGATAGATAGGTAGATAGATAGATAGGATAGATAGATAGATAGATAGATGCTGTTTATTTGGATTCAGGGCTAAAGAAGGAAGTGTGGTAATATTCTGATAATATATTGCGTCTTTTGACAACCACTTTTAGAATGAGTGTGATGACTATGCTTTTTCTTACTGGGGAACTGTTAGCTAGCCCTGGCTTTAGTTTCTCATTCAACAGGCCGTGAGGGCATAAGTGGGTTATTTCAGCCCGTGTTGATGGCATGCATTGGCCTGGACGATGGTCATGCTGTATTTTATATGAAAGGTTGTAGAGTTAATATCAGTGTAGTGGCCAATGTGATCTAACAAAGACTATATGTATTAGCCATTTTCTTCCTTGCTGTGATACAGTTTTGGAAAGAAGCAACACAAAAGAGCAAAGTTGATTGGGTCACAGTTCATCGGGGCATACAGTCTATGATGGCGGAAAGGCTGCCCATTATGGTGGGCAAGCATAGCTTCTTGAGGCTCCATGGTCCTACAGATGTGTGGCTGGAACTTGTCTCTTCCTCACATCTCAAAGCAACAGGAAGCAGAGACCAGACACAAATCTAGAGGGATATAAAATCTCAAGGGCCACCCTCAGTAGTCTATTTCCTTCAGGGAGGTGCTACCTCCTAAGGTCACCACTTCCCTCAACAGAGTCACCATCTAAAAATCAAGGGTTCAAACACATGAACCCATGCAGGACATTTTATATTCTAACCATAACAGTGTATATAATTGTGATTAAAGAGCACTGTAAAAATATATCAAATTTAATATCTCAGAGAGATAAGCTTGGTGGTAAGATTGAATCAGCTTTACTTGTATAGCCATGTTGTTTTACTATAATGCAGTTCTTGCCATTTTAGAAAGCTTTTGAAATTAAAACAAGAAAAGAATTCAATTTATAATGATAGAAATTCTACTAGGGCTTATTGTGGTACTGAGCACAAGAGACCTCCATCTTGAACTGGGTGTGTTCACTTGTAAAAGTCCATCTGTTTATGTGCTTATAATTTGTATAGTTCTGTGACTGTCAATTAAAAGTTTAAAAAATATAGCACAACAATATAATGGAATACTAGGTTTTAAAATGTCTTTTTAAACTATGTAAAGCCAGGGAAGAAATTATAATTCCCACTATTACATAATGTTAAAAATGCACTGTACATAACAGTATCAATGGCTATCAGGAAAACTAGAATAAAAACATTACGATAGCAGTATTTGCTGTAATAATAGCACTTACTAGCATTATCTGCTCAAATTAGATCTACTGAGAGGGTGTCTCTGTGGCCAGTTGAGAGTTGTGGGTTTGGTGTAGTTGGTTGGGTGCTTATTTTTGGTGTTCGTTTTGTAAGCACAGTTGATTGTGTTTGCCCTGTTTAGGGAGACAATAGAATATGTTAAGCAAAGTCACGTTACAGATAGGTACAAACAGTGAAGGAGAGGAGGTGAAGACATTTTTTTTTTTGTTTTAAGTGAAAGAGGGGGCAAGGTCGATTAGAGGATTTTAATAAGATCACAGGGGGAAAAAACCTGCTAGGAAAGGCTTTTACTAACTAAAGCTGTTAAACCATTATATAGTGGTAGAGTCGTTTAAAAATCCCCTCCTTCGCCAAGGCTCTCATAGGTTTGGTTATTGAAAAGAATTCAGTTAATGCTTCAGCTTTATTAGTTTTGTTCACGAATTTAGTTTTAATGAAACTGTGTCATTAATATAGTGGCCTCACTTTAGTTTAGCAGATGCAATTCACTTTAATTCTGTGTCCCCACTGGTCTACCCTTTGCAGTAATTGTGTTCAGCGCTGTGTTCCGCTTTAGTGAGGGCAAATAATACACCTCACCAGGTTTTAGAATCGAACGAGCGGAAGAACGAGAGTACTTTCACAGAATTAAACACCGCCCCACTGGAAATTGCATGATTTTTCTTGTTTTTCTTTCATTCCACAGCCCTTTGTGGAAGGGAGTTATTTCGTGGTGGAATTTATTTCACTTGCTGACTTCATAAGTTGAAGTTTATGAAAGGGTGAATTTTTTCCATTCAAGTTCTACAAAGGTTGCATTTAATGTTTTTGAGGTGTGGATAGGATTGCAACGCGCCCTTAGTATTTTATTCGAACGACTAATAGCATTGTATATTAAATTAAAGTGCAAGCGTTTATATTTTCATTTATTTTGCTGTCAGGGGAGTTACCAGTGTTTTCCCCGTTTCGAAAGTCTCGCTGTCGTTTTTCCACCGCGCGTATTTAAGATAATGACCCGAATCGGGTTCCTGCCGGGGCTTGGGCAGGGCTTGCTTTGGAGCAGCCTGGAGCGGCGGCGGCCTGGCTGCAGGAGTCGGGTTGGTCTGGGAGCGCTCCGTGGCACTAGGACCCAGGGGGCTCCCGTGAGCGGATCTTGGGGCCAGATTGCAAATTCGCGGTGACTCAGTCTGGTCGGCTCCTGGCGCTCGAGGCGGCCGCGGCGGCACAGGCACGGCGGACGTTGGCGCGGAGCTGCGGAGCGGGCCGGCCGGGCTTCGGGTCCGAGCCGGGTGGGGGCCGGGGCCGGGCGGCGGCGGGCGGGCGCGCGGGCGCGCGGCGGGCCTGTGCGCGGGACTAACATCTGCTCGTCTCTTCCTGTGTCTGGCTTTATTTGCAGCAAACCAAGATGGAGTATGAGTGGAAACCTGACGAGCAAGGGCTTCAGCAGATCCTGCAGCTGCTCAAGGAGTCCCAGTCCCCAGACACCACCATCCAGAGGACCGTGCAACAAGTATCCTTGCCGTGCGGGGCCCGGCCTCGCGCCGCCGCCGCCCGGCCCGGCCGCGGCCCCCGCCCGGCCTCGCGCACGCGGCCGCAGCCCGCCAGGCCCGCCGTCGCCGCCGCCGCGTGGGGGCTCGGCCGCCGCTTCCGGGCCGGGCGGAGGCCACACGTGCCGCGCCGCCACGTCCTCGCCGCCGAGCGGGAGCGCCGGGGCCCGCGGGGCTCGGCGGGGCGGGGGCCTGCGGCCGGGCGGCGCGGGCCGGGCGGCGCGGCCGGGGGTGGAGCCGGCGCGGGGTTTGAACGGCCGGGAGGGCCCGGGGCTTTGGCCGCGCCGGGGAGGCCGGGACGCGCCGTGCCCGCGCTCACACCTGTTGCGGGCTCCCCGGCGCTGCCGGGAGGTTGGCCTGTTGGAGCTTTGGCCTACCCGGGGGCTTACTGTGCGCCCAGACCGCTGGAGCGGCCCTAGGGTCGCCGCGGGGGAGAGCCGACACGCAGCCGGCTACCCTCTGGGTCCCAGCACGTTCCTTCTTAAGGAACTCTGGTCCGCTGTGTTCCCAGCAGATTCTCTTGTTATTGTTTCCAGTGAGCAGCAAAATCAGCTAATAGGGAATTGAATAAGCACCTGGTGTTGAGCTTATTTAAAACAGTGAAGTTATTAGGGTTTCAGAGAAGTACTGCATTGCTGTAACCTCAGCCCTCCAATAGATGATTGAATATGACGCTGCCCGTTTAAAAATGGATGGGATCTACTTGGATTATTTAAAAAGCCATTTTGTTCAGATACCTTTGATAATAGGGAAAGTCGTCGTTTGGGATGTAGTAGTGGCTTTTATGCTGTAGAGCAGTCTTAATTTGTGTTGTAGTAGTTCCGTGGGTGGTAGGAGTTGAAAAGTGTAGGTATTATTTTACAAATAATTAGTTTTAAAATTAGCCAAGCCCAGAGTTGCATTGTAATTCCTATAGCACTAAATATTTTAATTTCTTGTTTTAAGTATCTTTTGTGTACTAAGTATGGTGTTTAGGCCAGTCCAGTAGTCGGGGTCTAGTTTGCTCTGGGTATTGAGAGCATATTCTCTGAGAAAGAAAAAATTAATCAAGCAAGGTTGTGCCACCCCTTTAGTCAGCACTTGTGGCTGGAAGGGATTTTAGAGTTAGTGATGGCCTGTCTTTTCTGTCTCCTTAGCGTAGAGCAAATTTGTTCTGTATAGGCTTGAGCACTTTGTTTTTTGAAAGACTGTTAGTTACACAGATGTGTATGTATGTATGCATGCATGCATACGTGTATGCATGTGTGTCTTTTAAGTTGTTTGCTTTATCACAAAATAACAAACGTTTATTAACATCAGCATGCTAAAACTAATAATACTTGTTTGGGCTTTTCTTGGAGAAAGTAAAGTATATTTTGCTAGGATTTACATCCTAACTGTAGGTATTTTGAGGACATTTCCAGTATGTAAAAAGCTTACTTAGTGTACCTAGTATATTAAATAATGAATTTAGGTTTCCTTAGTAAAATCACTTTAATCTCTGTGCAGGTAAAATACCCTTGGCAAGCATATTACAGATGGAGAGTCCTGAAAGGCTTAGAGCTTAGTGTTCCTGTTCCTGCCACTGTGTCCTCACTTTGGGCCATGTCTTGGGGTGACAGGTTGATTTGACTGACACTATATCTGGAAAGGAGTTGGTGTGGAGGCATGGCCATCACTGGCATCTTGTCCCTTTTAAATTCTAAAGAAAAAAATGAGTCAAAGGGGGCCATCTTGCTCATTTCTTCACAAGCTCTTGAGTTCGAAAAGTTTGTTTTTATTTTTAGGATGCTTTTATTTTTTTATCATTTATACTTAAGTACTTTTTAGGTTAGCTTGTTTTAAAGTTGTCAGCTCTTTTTTAAAAATCCATTTGCTTTATTGAGCATGAAGATTTTTGCCTTCACTTATGTCTTATTGACTGTACTTGATGCAGTATTTCAGCCAGAAAGAACTCGAACAAGTACTAACCTAGTGTGTTGTAAATAACATCAAGTTTGATTTAATAAGCAAATATTATTCTTAGATTATAGAGAGAAGTTTCCTTAACTACTGTTTGTTCTAGAAACTGGAACAGCTTAATCAATACCCAGATTTCAACAACTACTTGATTTTTGTTCTTACAAAACTAAAATCTGAAGGTAAGTAGAGCTTGTGTAGATATTTAGCTAAAACATCTTTAGCACTATTAAGCTCCTTATACTGTGACAGCCTAATTTCAAAAGGGTTTCATTTCGCCCCGGATTGATGGATGTCAGATGGGCCACTGGGAGTTACTGCCACTTAGGTGGCTAAGAAGCAGTCTCTTGATGACTGGGTACTGATACAAGTCCCCATGGGTATTTGCAAATGAAAAATGTGCTGCACAGTCTGGTGTTTAGCTTCAGTGTTTATACATGAGTATAATAAAGATTGACTTTTTTAATAGTATGCAAATTGAATGCAAGGGTTAATAATCACCTGGGTGTGCATGTTCATTGTAGAGAAAACATGAAAAACCGTATAGTCAACATGAAAACACTTACCACCATCAGGTAATTGTTGTCTCTGAACTTTATTCTGACTGTTCAAAGTTATTAACAAATGATGGAGTCATTAACTATTATAGTTTTCATTTTAAATTACTCCTACAGTACTTTAAAGCCAGCTCGTCTGCTTTTAAAATGACATGGCCTTTGATTGTTCTAATACATGTCATATGTCCTTCTGGACTTTATTTCACAGATTATTTATTTGCTAGCATCGTTTCTTTGTCAGACAATTTGCAGGTCATGGGAAATAAATGTGAATATAACAAATAATGCTCATTGCCCTCTCTGAGCTGACAGAATAGTGAAGATTGTTCTTCATAGCATTTGAGCGTTGAGTGTCTATGGAGCACTGCAGATACTTAAATAAGTTTTAGGACAGTTTTCTGCTAGCCCTTGTTTGGCAATGTGTGTTTTAGAAGCCATAGTTAAAACGCAGCTTGAAGTTGTGAAGTCAGCTCTGTTTGGATTCTGGCACTAAGGCATCTAACCTGTCTTGCTTCTTTCCACTGGAAAATGCCTGCTAGACACTCAGATGCTGTAAGATCCCAGCTCCATCCTCTAGCACATTATGGAAGTAAAGATCTGCTAACAGACACACACTGTAGTGGTTCCTTTGATTTGTTCTCAGGTGATTTCCTAGTGAATTGTGTGGGTTTTGTGATGAGAGATGTAGTAAATTTTAAAACTAAATTTAGAAATTCTTTTAGTATATCTTTAAAATTGGTGGTTATTAGTCTGCTTTGGTGAATGCTTAGGATTATACTGTTTTTCATAGTATAGAAAAACCTCACACACTAGCAATCACTTGACTGGAAGTGTAGCTCATTTTTAGAGCAGCATGAGAAGCCCTTAGCACTGCAACCCCCAACACACACATACACACACACTTTTTTTTTCTTTTGGCATGTGGAGGGGTTCAAGACAGTCTCTCTGTAGCCCTGGCTGTCCTGGAACTCATTCTGTAGACCAGGCTGGCCTCACACTCAGATCTGTCTACTTCTCCCTCCTGAGGACTGGGACTAAAGGTGTGCGCCACCAGGCCTGGCTAAAAGACTTAAAAAAAAAAAAAAATCTTTCCTCGTGTATTATATCCAGACCACAGTTTCCCTCCCTCCCCTCCCCTCAGACACCCCCAGCCACCTCCCCTCTCTCCCACTTCCACCACCTTCCTCTTTTCAGAGAAGAGTAGGCCTCCCAGGGACATCAAACTTGGCATAACAAACTACAGTAAGACTAGGCACATATCATCACATCAAGGCCAGACAAGACAATCCAGTAGGAGAAAAAGGGTTCCACAAGTAGACAGAAGAGTCGAGGGCAGCTCTCACTTCTCTGGTTCCTCCTTTCCCATCCTCTGAAGGACTCCCCAAGTTCTCTGAGCTCCATGTAATGTTTGCCTGTGGGACTCTGCCTCTGCTCTCAGTTGGCTTGGTAAAGTCTCTCTGGTCTCTTTGATGATGATTCTGCTAGGCTCTAGGACAGGACAATCTATAGGTTGATGGTTTTGTGTCTGGGTTGGTGGTCCCAGTCCCTCTACTTGAGGCCTTGTCTAGTTACAGAATATGGCAATATTGGGCCCCGTGGTCCTCCCCGCAGCTGTTTTGTTTTGTTGTGGTAGTGTTTTTTGTCATTTGGGTGTTTTGTTGTTGTTTTTTGAGATAGAGTTTCTCTGTGTAGCCTTGGCTATCCTGGGCTTGATTTGTAGACTAGGCTGGCCTCAGACTCACAGAGATCCACCTGCCTCTGCTTCCCTGAGTGCTGGGATCATAGGCATGCGCTACTGCACCTGTTTCCCACATCCCCTTTTAGTAGCAGTCTTTGCTAGGGTCACTCTTACAGAGTTTCCATTGCACTGGGTTTTCCCCCCAAATCTAGCTCCCCCCCCCACTATCTTATCCCTCCTGTAAAATACTTTTTTTGTTTGTTTTTTTGTTTGTTGTTCAACTCAGAAATCTGCCTGCCTCTGCCTCCCGAGGGCTGGGAATTAAAGGCATGTGCCATGACACTTAGCTAAAACACATTTTTTAAAAGTACTCAAATATTTATAAATGAGATTCTGATGTGTAATTGTTTTATTTTAAAATATTAACCAGTGTGCTCTCTCTTTTTTTTTTTTTTTTTTACCCTGATACCAAATAAGCTGTTAAAGTATTATACTGTTTATTTGCTAAGACATTCTTGGCATGTAAAGATACTTAAAAATATCTTTAAGATATTTTAAGAGACCACTAACCCCCCCCCCCCCCACACACACACATAGACCTGTTAAATTATAAAGCCGGGAAGTATTCACATATTCTTGACCTAAAGTTTATTTTGTCTACTTCTTCTTATGCCAGTGATAAATTTATTTCCCTTCAGCCCAGAAGATTGTCATACCTAGTTTTTTAAAGGAGAGAGAGCGCACGCCGTTGTCTGTAGCTATCATTATGGCCGTCATAGTGGAGAAGGAGCATGACTTTGTCCTTTAATGAAAATGCTTTTTTTTTAATTTATTTTTATTTTATGTCTGATTGTTTTGCCTGAATGTCTATGTATACCACATGCATGCAGTGCCTGTGGCGACCAGAAGAGGACATCAGTCTCCTGAAACTGGAATTTCATAGAGCGTGAGACACCTGTGGGTGCTGGGAAGTCAGCCAGGTCCTCTTAAAAGAGCAGCAAGTGCTCCTAAATGTTGTGTCATCTATCTTGTCTGTCTGTCCATCCATCCATCCATCCATCCATCTGGCTGGGTCTCACCGCATAGCCCTGGCTGGCCTGGAACTCACTGTGTAGGTCAGGCTGGCCTTGAACTCAGAAGAGAAGCCTCTGTCTCCCAGGTGTTGACATTACAGACATGTTTTACCCTGACCTGAGTAAGATCTTAAGGTTTAAGAAGAAGCTGCAGACTGAGCTGTTCTTTTCCTTTACAGATGAGCAGTCAAGGTCTCGTGCTATAAAGTCTTACTTTAATGGGTGGAAAGCAATTCATTGGTCGCTTCTTAATGGAGTTTGGACACAGGAGATGTACTTTAAATTGTTTTACCTTGTGTTTATTTACCTTGTGTTTATTGTGAGGTTTATTAAAACTTCATCTTGTAACATTCATTGTAAAAAACCAGCATATTTTCTGTGAATAAATGCATGCCACTTAAAATAATTATCACTAAGTTATTTAGCTAATGGTGTTTTACTTGAAAGTTAGATATTTATTTCATAGCAACATTTTTGTTTCTGTTTTGAGACAGGATTTGACTGTATAGATCTGTAGATGACCTTCCATGAAGTCTTTTCTGTTTTTTGTCTGTTTTCATTTGAAACGCATCCTAATAGGAGATGGATAGGTGTCTGTAGATGTTGCCTTGAGTGCTCTTAGCCTGCGTAGCTGTGATAGGGCATCCGTGCTGAGGAACTGTTCTTTTCCCTCTTGGAGATTATGCCAGTGAGAATTACAGAATAACTAGAACAAGTCTAGGGTGTTTACCTGTTGGTTAGGTGGATCAAGCGGTTATAGCACAGTACCATTCAATACATCGGCTTTTGCACTTTTATTTGTGTGTTTTCTGTCTTGCCTGTCAGTGTGTGTGTTGGGGGGTGCCCTCAGTAGGTCCCATGGAGTTACAAGTGGTAGTGAGCCACCAGTGTGGGTTCTGGGAACCAAGTTTGGGTCTCTGTCTTCTAATAGTAGCAAGTGCTCTTAGCCACTGATCTTTTCCAGCCCCGTGGTGGTTTCTGCTACCTGTTGGGAACAGGGTTGAACTAGAATGGTGCAGAGTCTGCATTCAGAGCTCGATGGCTTTTTCGGTTAGTGGTCATGCTTGTTGCCTTTGCTTTGAGACAGACCAAGCAGACCTGCACACATAAAGGTGTGTGCCACCACACCTGGCTGACACTTTCAGATAAAACAACGCCATCGACGGGAAATAAAGGGAAATGTTATAGTGCTTGGCCTGTGTTATGATTTTTTGACTCAGGTTCTAATTTCTTAGCTTGTGTATTGAGTTGTTAGCTGTCTTGACAGGGTGTGAGGATTAAATACAATAATATTTGTTGGAGTGTTAGGGCATAACAAGCATTTATATAAGCTGTCATCCATTCTACTGTCATTTGTCAGCACAATTAAGTAAGTGTCTTCTAGAACACAGGTATGAGCCTTGAACAGCCGAGTTGTCTCTCTCTGGCTCTGCCTTGAACAACTTTAAAGTCAATGTATTTTTAATGCTTTGGGAGATTTTTGCTTCACTGCCCACTCCTATACCCCCAGTGAAAATCATAGCAGTCATGTTGTAAGAAAGCGTTCCTATATATTTGCTTGGTTTTTGTTGTTCCAACCTGGAAGAATTCCCCTCCCCCCCAGCAGTTTTCTCTTAGGGAAACATTTGACATCTAAAGATATTTTAGATTGCCATGGTCTGAATGGGTGCCACTGGTATCTGTGACTAATAGAGCTGACTTTTGATAATTTGTGATTTTTTTTTATAGTCAACTGTAGCAAAAAAAAAAAAAAATTGGAATATTGGAATCAATTCTTTAATATAAATGGTTTCTAAATAACTGTTGTGAGAGCCAGGTTGTAACTCAGAGACAGGATCTCTAAGTTCAAGGACAGCCAGGGCGACACAGAGAAACCCTGTCTCAAAAAAAGCAAACAACCAAAAGTGACTGTTGTTGGTACATTTTGAAGTAGGATTACTCAGTACTGTTCCTGCTTTTTTCCAGATGAGCCCACAAGGTCATTGAGTGGTCTGATCTTGAAGAATAATGTGAAAGCTCATTTTCAGAACTTCCCAAATGGTGTGACAGACTTTATCAAAAGTGAATGTCTAAATAACATTGGTGACTCCTCTCCTCTGATCAGAGCCACTGTTGGTAAGTTCTGTTACAGAAACTGTGCATGTACTTTTTCTACCTGATTATTTTAGAAATAGGATGTTATTTTTGTAGCAGTTTTAGTTTTTCCATTTGAAGTTGTGATGGACAGCACTGCCTTTTAAATCCTTATGTATCTCATTCACCTTTGCAGTAAAGGCTTTGGAACCAAGTGAAACCAAGGACAATAGTTGCTAATTAATCATTATTAATGGGGCATCGAAGGTTGACATTAGGACCTCTGCCTTTTCTGTGAGGACTCGTACATCAGGATTCTGTATTGTCTGTAATGCCTTGGGTCATTTTTGGGGTCACTCTAACAGGTACAGAAAGTCTTGTTCTGTAGCATCAATCTTAAGTATAGGAGTATAAATTTTTACTATTTACGCTTTCCAGTACCAGCCTTCGTTATATCTGCCTGACAGCAGGGTTTGGTGTCTTTGTTTAAGTCTTTTCAGTGTAGAGCTTGTTTTCGGCGATTGAATTGTTTATGTACTAGTGAAGTAAGATAGTAACTGGCCTACTCAGGGAGCAACCCAACTGGCCACTTGGTAAGTACATGCCAGCGTCTCACCACAGACAGCTGTCGTCAGAGAAGCTGCCACTGACAGCATGCCACAGGTCTAAGAGCCTACCTTCCACCATGGCCATAGCTAGCAGGTTGTTTAAATGAAAGGCTGAAATAAGTTGGTGTTTTATTAAATGTTCCTTGTTTGGGGAGGAGGAGCCTTCATTTTATACATTTTCTTTCAAGTTTGAGAAGTACTGTTTGTGTCTATGAGGCTCTGAGTTTCCTCAGGCATCTCCATATTAAAGAATGCCGTTATTCTGACTTCAGGTTTGGGGACTGTGGTACATTTGTAGTTTGGGGGTGCAAACTCAGACTATAGATTATTTTCTTATACTTACGTATCCTCTATTAAGGATCACCAGCTCTTGGTAGTGGTGAAAAGAATGGAGTGCTAGCAGTATTCTATTTAAAACCAAGAGGAAAAAAAATAGATGCAGTAAAATGGGATTAAAAAAAGTTTCCTTAAGGAAAAAGTTCAGTTGAAAGGAAAGGAGTTAGTGAGATACAGAAATGAAATGAGATTGTTGGCTCTCTAAACCTGCCTCTCCTATTTAGTCTAAACTAAAGTACTTTGTATCTTAACTGTGGAAGGCTGGAAGTACTGGGAGAAAAGAATTGATGTTCCTTTTCAGTGAGTGAAGACTGGATTTCCTTCACCAACAGTCTTTGAAAGTATTTGGAATCTGGGTCTATTTTAGGATTATGCACCCTATGGTTCTAGAAATTGTGTTTCATAAAGTCTTTATGGTTCTTGAGTTTTAGGTTTTATTTTTATTATGTGCTCTGGTATTCCGATTGTGAGAGTCCACTGACGTTTTTTAGTATAACCAGCAGTTTTTATCTAGCTTCAGATGTAAGTGCAGTGTATATTTCTGGCAATGTCTGGAATATTATAAACAATAATTACAAGTTCAATGGTGGAAATGGATAGAATAGCTAAAACAATGACTGACATGTTAGAGACTGTGGCTGGTGAGTGCACTTAATTTAGTTCATTATATTTCTTCACTTCTACATACAAATTAAATATCCCTTGGGGTTCTGGGATGTTTACTTTTGTTTTGCCAGTTGAACAGCCTTTACCAGAATTCACATTGCTATAAAATCTGAATGTTCCTAGACAATCTCACTGTTGTATCTCCGGGTGGCCTGGAACTCACTATGTAAAACAAGCTGGCATGGAACTCAATGATAACTCCTTGCTTCTGCCCACTGAGCGCTGGGATTAATTAAGGCATGAACCAATACCCCTGGCTAATAATTTCTGGCTGATAATTTAAAACTCTGAAATACTAACTTCATAAAGCTACCACTTGAAATAGTTAAACAGATTGTCCAGTTAAATTATTTGCTTTGTGTTAGTTAAAAGTAAAAGGCCAGTGACACTCAAAGGCAACAAAACCATGCAGATTTGCTTTGCTCATGTCTGAAAATGAGAGGTAGTGAGGTGCTGAGCCCAGGCAGACACCTCTACCACTCTAAAAGTTCAGGAGACATCACAGAAGAGCAGATAGGAAGAGTGTAGTGAAGGGGCTTCAAAATACTGTTTTTGAACATGTGATGGTTTTTGAATTCACGTGCCCTGGGACGTCACCAGACTGCTCCTGTAAAGTCTGTCATATGTGGGGGAAGGTCTGACTGAACTGTGGCTTCAGAAAGATTCTGGGAGAGGTGTAATCCTCCTCCATTGGAGGAGTTCCTGGGGTCCCACTACCTGCTGAACTATTGGCTTTTAAAATATTCCGGGAGAGGTGTAGTCCTTGTGAGCCCATGAAGCTCTGGCCCATGGTTTCAAAGGGTAGCTCACAAATGAAAGACATGAATATGGAAAAGGGGTTGTAGGAAGAAGGAGGGTGTTGAGAATAAGAGGGTGAGTAACTCGGCTGTGTGAGACTGTCAAAGGACAACTAATATAAAAAAAAAAACTAAAAATAAAACCTTATTGACTTTGTCATTTTCCCTCGTTCTTCTGTTTTGATGCTGAATGAAGATGGTAGAACAGGTTGAAGAGGAGAAACTACTGGGTGGGACACAGTGTTACAATTTAAAGTTGCAAACCACCCTGTAGAATCACATGAAGGATCACCTAGAATTGTGGGGGTTTTGTTTGTTTTAACTCAGGTCTTTGGTTGTTTTTGCTTCAGGGAAATAAACACAAGCATATTGTAAAACATTGATGGTATCCTAGAAATCTGGGAGTTTTTTATTTTATTCTTATTTCTTAAGTTAGTTAATCGTAGTTCATGTGAGAACAGATTTAAAACACTTTTGGGAACATGTTTTGTAGTAGTTATCTGAAAGGCATTTCTAAGAATTGGAGACAGATCTTCACCCGTCAGCCTTGACAGAAAGTTCTTGAGACTCGGTAATGGTGCACCACATTATTAGTGTACAGGGTTTCTACCCGACCCGCATGTCACAACCTCAACTCTTGGCATTTTAGGTTAGATTGTTTATTTTTTATTTGTTTATCTATTTATTCATTTATTTGTTTGTTTATTTTGTGGTTGGCTCTTTTGTGAACTGTGGGATGTTGCCTCTCCAGGTTTCCTTAGGATGCCATAGCTGCAACACTTGTTCTGTGCCAATCAAGCGTGCCACATTGCCAATGACTTATCACCCAATACAGTACTTACATATTAAGAACTTAGTAAATTTCTGATTGTAAAAATAATCTTGCAACTTTAGGTTTTAAAAATTTAAGATTTTATTTTGAGATGGGATCTTGCTTTCTATTCATTTTCCTGGGCTTTAGCTACAGGAATGTGCCTACTGCACCCAAGTTTTAATTGCTTCTTCCTCTTCCTGTTGTATGTTGTAAATCTTGTCAAGAAAATTTATTTGGAAGGTACTTCATTTTAATAATGATTGTGTGCTAAATCATTGGATAAATTGCTTGTTTTATAGAATAATTCATGGCTTGTTTGTAATTTTAGTATTCCAATTGGACACTTACGGAAAAGTTTGCGTAAGATTAAGTCATAGAACATAACTAGCCTTATTGGGGCCAGAGTATTATTTTAAGTTCTTGAGATTTTAATGAGTATTATCAAACACAGTTATGGTTCTCATATTTGCTCTTTTTGGTTTTGTGAGATAAGGTCTCAGTAGTCCAGGCTGATGACCTGCCTGATCCTCTTGCCATCGTCTCTTGAGTTTTGGAGTTCCAGGCATTCAGTACTACATCCAGCTCTCATAGCTCCAGACACTGAAAATTCCCTGTCACTTTTTATTTTTTCAACTCTTCTTGGTTATTAGGATTTTTCCCCCCAGGAGTAGATGGTGTTATGGGGTTACATAATTTGGAGTTGGTTAATCTGTCAACATTCTTTAATGCTTCCCTAGCAAAAGTAATGTCATTCAAGTTGTAGACTGTGTCTGTTTTGTACAGTTGGTGTCTCTGAAGTTTTGTTGGTTGGTGGTGGTTTGTTTGTCTGCACACAGTTTCGCTGTGTAATCCTGGAAGATCTCTTAAAGACCAGGCTGGCGTCAGACTCCTAGTTGTACCTACCTCTGTCCCAAGTCCTGGAGCTAAAGGTGTACACCACTGAGTCTGGCCTGGCTTTGAGCTCTTGATCTTCCTGCTTCCACTTTCCAAATCTGGGATTACAGTTTCAGTAGCCACAGAGTCCTGTGTTCTTTTATATTTTCACTTTAGAAAAGAATAATTGACAAGAAGAACAAGATACTGATGCCTAATTGATTCTTGCCTAAAGGCTAGTAAGTGATTGGTATCTTTAAGAGGCTTTCAGTACATTTTCTTTTTCTACTGGGTTTCCCTTTTTTTGAAAAGTAAATTTATTGGGTTTTTTTGTTTGTTTTTTGTTTGTTTTTTGTTTGTTTGTTTGTTTGAGAAAGGGAGGTTCTCACTATGTTTGACCTGGAACTCACTATGTAGGCCAGGTGGCCTCTAGCTCACAGAGATCTTCCTTTGCTTCCTTGAGTGCTGGGATTAAAGGCATCCAGCAGTTTTGCTTATTGCTGGAAACAGTCTTTTTAAAAACTAAAGATGGAATATTAAAGTTCAGTAATAATTCAGTATCAGTTAGATGCCAGGTATTTTTGTGTGAATTTTTCCGAATTTTCAGACTAACCCTATGAAGAAGTTTATACGTAATTTACCTACATCAAAATTTATACCTTCATGGTATGAAAAGATCCATAGCCAACAAATATTATGCAACCAATAATGTATTAACTTGGAGGGAAATTTTAACACAAAACTCATTAGATTTTTGTGTATTATACATACAGCACACAGTCAGAAGTAGATGGCCTGTGAGCAAGTGCCACCAGTGTGGGCTGTTAGTGGGTTACATAACTATCTACTTGGAATGGGGTCCTTGTACAGCATGTGAACATACTGGATTGCTCTGCAGTTGTGACCCCCTGCTTGCGTCCCTGCTGTAGTCCCAGCTGTGATTCCATCGAAGTTGGAAGGGTATTGTTAGCTTCTCTTGCTTGTTTTGCTTTTAGAGACAGGGTTTCTCTGTGTAGCCCTGGCTGTTCTCGGCTGACCAGATTGGCCTTGAACCCACAGAGATTGATCTGCTTCAGAACCTCTTGAGTGCTGGGATTAAAGGTGTGCACCACCACCTGGCTTCTTAGCTTCTTGAAGGATCTTTAATTTGAACTATTGATTATTATAGAACTATTGAGAGCATTTTACTATATTTTTTTCTGT
Source organism: Meriones unguiculatus (assembly GCF_030254825.1). Classification (NCBI taxonomy): domain Eukaryota; kingdom Metazoa; phylum Chordata; class Mammalia; order Rodentia; family Muridae; genus Meriones; species Meriones unguiculatus. Next base: position 71,739,878 of record NC_083354.1, on the reverse strand, counting down.
TTACTTGTTGGTTGTCTTCATGAAATTTTGGTTAATTTTAATTAGTGGAAGTATCCTTGGTGTTGAAAAGCAGATTGTAGGAGTTTTATACAGAGTTTTGTGTGGTGAAGTTTTAAAAATTGGAGGAAATATTGGGCAACAAGATGAAAAACATCTGATTTACACTGTGGTATGCCCCTCCCCCCATACAATGCTAGGGAAATGATGGCTGAGATTGCAGTTTGGATCTCTTGGTGTATATATTTTGAAATGTTGTGCATGCACCTCACACAGTGCAATAAGCTCCAGTGTGTTGTTCTTCTAGGTATTTTAATTACAACCATTGCCTCCAAGGGAGAGCTGCAGAATTGGCCTGATCTCTTACCAAAACTCTGTAGTCTGCTGGATTCTGAGGACTACAACACTTGTGAGGTAACACTGTTTGCTTCTGATCTTTGTCTCTTCATGCCATATGGTAGCCTTTGGGAAAATGTTTCTGAAGGAAACAGCTTCAAAACCAGAAGCCTAAAGCTGCCTTTGTAATTTATATGTTACCTTTTACTGTTTTCTGGGAATAATATGACAAATCTCTTCACTGTGTTTTCTATAAAGAAATACTTTATCTTTCTAAGGTTATTCTTAAATGTTACATACATGTGATTAAGAGCTGATTCTACTATATTTAATTCATTTTTTTTAATTTTATGGGTGAGAGTATTTTGCCTGCATCTGTGTGTATGCTACATTTATATACCTGTACTGCATGCGTGTGCATATGCACACATACATGCTGGGAACCGAACCTTGAGTCTTCTGCAAGAGTAACAAGCACTCTTACCTTACCAGAGAGCCATCTCTCCAGTCCTTTATTGATGTCTCACATATTTAAAAGTAAACTGAAATTTACCAAGACAACAGACCATGAATTGTTTTTTGTTTATCTAAATTAATGACATACAATAAAAGGCACAAACATTTTTAATCATACATGAATTTTTATTCTGATCTCTTGATTTTGTTTTAGTTTTTGAGACTTTTATTTGCTTCTTTGTTTTGGATTTTTTGTTTTGGTTTGGTTTTGGTGAGTGAGTTTTTTATTGTCACTTATGTTTAAGGCAATGAAGAAAATGTTTTGTGGCTTTTATGTTTCTGTTTTTTGTTTTTTGGGGATTTGGTTTGAATTTTTTTAAGACAGTCTCTTCTGGTCCTCCTGACCTACCTCCTCCCAAATGCTGGGATTACAGATATGAGCCACCATGCCCAAATAGAATTCCTTTCTTACAGTTTCTTAATGTTGCTGAGCACTGATATATTTGATTTACTAGCAGGCGATCTTTTTTTTTCTTTCCCTCTTCCTTTCTCCCTCCCTCCCTCCCTCCCTCCTTCCTTCCTTTCTTCTTCCCTCCCTCCCTCCCTTCCTTTCTTCTTCCCTCCCTCCCTCCCTCCCTTCCTTCTCCCTCCCTCCCTCCCTCCCTCCCTCCTTCCTTCCTTCCTTCCTTCCTTCCTTCCTTCCTTCCTTCCTTTTTTCTTGGAGACAGGGTCTCACAGTGTAGTTCTGGGTTGCCTAGAATTCCTAGAGATCTGACTATCTTTGTTTCTGAGAGATAGAATAAAAGCAGTGTGCAAACATTTAGCTGCTTTGACTCTTAAGCAGGGTATCATGGAGGTAGAGATAAACAAGTGGCATCAAGTTTATGGCTAGTCTGGCTTGTCTAAAGGAGCAGTGACTTGGGAGAGAAGAGAAGGATTTTGGCAAAGTAATCTCTTCAGTCACTCTTTAAAATGTAATTCTCGGATGTGTGCTGGAGTCCCTGGGAAATGATGATAAATATAAAAAATGAAATATAACAAAGCAGTTCCCTAGAACAGAAGTATAAACTATACTAATTGTAAAATTGTAAGGTGCTGTGCTGAAGATATAGGCTTCCTTAGTGCTGGCACAGAATAATTCCTAAATGGGTGTTTTTAGTGGAAATATGATGGGGAGGTTGTTTATTTTGCTTTTTGTTTTTCTTTGTCTTAAAAATTTCATTCCTCTGTCAGGCAGTGGTGACACACGCCTTTAATCCTGACACTCAGGAGGCAGAGGCAGGTGGATCTCTGTGTTCCAAACCAGCCTGATCTACAGAGTGAGTTTTAGGTCACCCAGGGCTACTCAGAGAAATCTTGTCTTGCAAGTGTGTGTGCGCGTGTGCTTCTTTATTATTATTTTGGTAGCCACTTAGTTGAATTTTTATTGCCACAACAGGAAACAAGTGAACATTTGACTTTAGTCATTGGCTTTTAGAAATACAACTTGTTTGCAAAAACCTTAGTATTCAAATATAGCTATTTTAATATAGCTAAAACCTATTCTAGGTAATGCATGTTAAATCTAAGACTGACTTTATATTTTTGATAAAGTTTTAAGTTTAAAATTCAAAATTTAATTTTTCAAGTATTATAAAGAATTGTAGAATAGTCACACTGCTTTTGCTAGCACTGTTATAAACTAACTGTCTGCAGTTATGTATTAAGTTGTCAGTGATGGATGCAGAAAGCGTGAAGTAAGCAATTGACCTACTCAGTAGGTGATGCTGTATGCAAGAACTCCAGGTTACCCTCTTGTCAAGAAAAGTGATTAGGGGAAGAAGTTGTCAAGTGGGGTCTCCTCTCCTCTTACTGTGTTTTGTTGTCAGCTTCCTAATGTATGGCTTGTATATGATTGTTTTAAAAGTTGTAGGTTATGTATTTCAAAATGAATGCATGTTAACAGTGGTTAGGTAGCTTTATATTCATTTTAGCATTTAATAAGACAATTTTAATATGGACTTAATTGATAACATTTCAGTGGAATTAGATCTTGGGATTAGATATTTATTATAATTAACAAAAATGTTTTCCAGTTTTAACTTACTTAATGCTAAAACTTCAAATGTATCATTAGGATGGTGTTTTCATGCTCTGAATTAACTTTAAGTTTTATAAAGCAGCCAGGCGTAGTGGCACATGCCTGTAATCCCAGCACTCAGGGAGGCAGAGGCTGGTGGATTTCTGTGAGCTCAAGGTCAGCCTGGTTTACAAAGCGAGTACAAGCCATCCAGGGCTACACAGAGACACTGTCTCTCATTCATATATATATATATATATATATATATGCATTTGGGCAGATGATGTCACGGCATCTAAATTAATTAGCATGGCGTGCATTTTGGGTTTTTGCATTGTTTAGCTTTGTTTTAGTCTGTTTCTTTGAGATATGGTCTTATTATGTTGTCCAGACTGGTCTCAAACTAGTGATCTTCATGTCTCATGAATTCCCAAGTGCTGGGATTACAGATCCTGTGTTCTCTCACCTGAGCATTTGTAGTTGTTTTCAGTGAGTTCTAATATTATAAATCTGTCTCTTATAGGGAGCATTCGGTGCCCTTCAGAAGATATGTGAAGATTCTGCAGAGATTTTAGATAGTGATGTTTTAGATCGCCCTCTCAACATCATGATTCCCAAATTTTTACAGTTTTTCAAGCACAGTAGTCCCAAAATAAGGTGTGTATATAGCAATGTTGGTCGACCATTAAAATTGTTACCTGCCTTGTCATATCCAAATGCTTAAATAACTAAAATTCTTTTAGGGCAACATTGTCCATTCAGGTGAACGAGATTATCTGATGTTCTTTGAACTTTTAAACAAGATAAGTTCTTTCCTACCTACCTCTATTTCCAGATCCAGTTCTGTCATCTTTTTTTGCTTTTCTTCGTCCTGTAAAGAAAAATTCATGAATGAATGATAATGAAAACATGTTTTCGTTGAGTTATTAACTATTGTTACTCTAAAGGTTTTACATCTGATTTAAACACATGGGCCCCAGGTCCTTTTAGATCCCTGAAATGACCCGGCAGGCTTCTGTGGAAGCTCCTCACGCTAGTGTAGATTGGTGTCCTTTCTTCACCTTAGCAATCACAGTCTCTCCAGTGCTGCCTGCCCGAGTGACCAGAATAAGCCTGTTGCCATCAGCTTCCATTGCAAGTCATAATTACAGTGTTAATGGAAGTATGGAACTCTGTAGTGTCTCCTTGAGCTATTGAACTTTCTGACTTTTGTTTTGGTATATGGATGGTTGACTCTCCTAACTTGTTATTAAGGAAAAGAAGGTTGTTTCTATTGTCAGTTTCTTTGATAGTTTTGTTGTCAGTGTTTCATATATCTCCATACAATAAACAGATGTATTGGCTTATAAATAGGAATCATTGGCTAGAAGTAATCAATCACTCAATGGTGAGTGACCTTGAGTGCAGACTGTAGCTCTTAGCTGGGCCTCAGTATTTTATCCCATGGATGTGTTTTTACTGTGTGAGCAGAGAGCTGACCTGACTTTATTTCTTGATTAAATTATCCATTTACATGTTGTTCGTGTACAGCTGTTGTCCCTCCTTTGATAGCTAATCTCCCCTTTTCTAGTTCTTTTGGTGCTGTCCTGTGTTACAGCATGTGTGTATGTATTCTGCATCTGAGAGAAAGTGTGATGCCGCCTTTCTGGATAAGGCTCACTTCACTCACACATCTCCTGCTCTGTCCATTTCTGCAGATGTCATGAGCTCATTCTTCACAGCTCTGTGAATAAAATTCCACCTTGTAATGTGCCATGTTTTCTTTATCCATTCATCGCTAATGGACGTCTAGGCTGGCTGTATTCCTTGGTTTAGTGATTGGTGTGTCGGGGAACTTAGATCTAGAAGCTTCTGGGCTTTAGGATCTTCTGTGTGTGTGTCCCTAGGCATGGCACAGCTGGACTGTATGCTAGTCTGTATTTAGTGTTTTGAAGAAGCTGTTCTGATTTACATGGTTGCTGTTCCCATCTTTAGCAAAAGTGGTTCCTCTTCTCGGTATCCTTGCCAGCATTTGTTGTAAGTCTTTAAATTATAGCCATTCCAGTAGGAGTAAGATGAAATCTCAGTGCAGTTTTAATTTACATTTCACTAGTGCCTAAAGATGTGGAACACTTTCAGGTATTTATTGATCATTTTGTATTTCTTTGAGATTCTTCAGTTCATTATCCCATTTAGTGATTATTTAGTTTTTTGAGTTCTTCATGATTGCATATTGATCTTTGATATGTAGGTATCAAAGTTTTCTCCTATTTTCTGTCTGCTTTCCTCAGGTCTTAACATTAAAGGCTTTGATCCGTTTTGAATTGGTTTTGTTGTTGTTTTTGTGTGCGAAGTATTAAGTATGGAACTAGCTGGTTGTTAATGTTCAGGTACCAGGTTCCCCTAGGAACGTGTATAGAAGAGGCTGTTTCTCAGTGTTGGAGACCTTTTCAGGGATTGGGTAGATACAGATGAGGCCTTCCAGCCCTGTGTTTTGTTTTGTGGGTGTTTCTGTGTGTGTGTGGTACGGTCTTATGTTACTATGACTCTAGTGGATGGAATCTGAGCTCAGGGACTATATGCTGCTGTAAGCACCGTTCAGTGTTTAGAGTTGTGTGACTGTCCATTGTCTTGTGATTCCAGAGGAGTGTGAATTGTTAGTAATTTGGGCATTTTAAATGGCTTTTTTATTTGTATGTCTGTTTGAATGCAGTGTTTCCTTGACCAGTTTTCTGGACTGGAGAGTTGGCTCAGCACTTAAGAGCACTTACTGTTTCAGTGACGTGAATTCATTCCCAGCACCCACATGGCAGTTTACAGCTGTCTGTAATCCCAGTTCCAGGGCATCTGACACCCTCAGGGAGACATATATGCATGTGAAATAAGAATCAATGACATTTTAAAAAGATTTTATGTGTCTGGGTGTTTTGCAAGCATGTTTGTCAATACCATAAGCATGAGGCGCCATGGAGGCCAGAAGTATGTCTTGGCTCTCTAGAACTGGAATTGTGAGCTGTCCTGTGGTACTGGGAAGAACCTGGATCCTCTGGAAGAGTAAGCAGCGCTTTTAACCACTGAGCTGCCTCCAGCTTCGCTTTGATACCTTGCCTTATATCTCTGATATTTCTTTTATCTGCTTTGTTGATTGTCTTGGTGATATATCCTACTTTGCTTTTTAATTTAGCTTATATGAATTTTTCATATCTAACATTTCTGTTTCTTTTTTCTCAATCTCTATTGGCTCACTGGAGTTCTCTTTTATTTTGCATTTTTTAGCTATATGACTAAGGTTTTCGGCCACTTTGCCTACTTTCTCCTCTGTGCTACTGTCTTTCCTCCAGGTGCTGTCTTGCTTTCCTCCCTAAGTCATCTATATGTTTACATCCTTTTTGAAGACATTGATCATTTTCTATTAAACTTGGAGAGGTCATCTGGCATTCCACACATCCAACCTGAATTCATTAGAGGACTTGTGATCTTTAAGGGAGTCTTGTTGCCTTTCCCTTTCAGATTTTTTTGCTCTCTATGTTGCAGTTTGTGCTACTCTTGGTTTGGATACCTCACTCTTCCACCTTTATTTGGGGATCTTGTTAGTAGCCTACTTTGGTGGGCTCTGTTAATTCCCAGTTCCACTTAGTGAGGAACAAATAAATAGTTATAGCAGCAAATAGTGCATGAGAGGCACATAGAAAATTAGTGGGTATGCTATTCGTTAGCAAAGAATAGAAAACAATGTAATGAGTATAATATGAAATTAAAAATTTAGAGTAAATGTGGAAATAGTAAACAGGTCAGATAAAGGAATGAGCAGGGACTCCGGAACACAAGGTTAAGTAGATGGAAGGGACAGTTATGAAGGGGAAAGAAAACAGGCAGTTAAAAAGTAAAAAAGATTCTACAGTAACAAAAAAATATGTGAATAAAAGAAGATGAAAGTAAGAAGGGGAATAAAAAATAACATAGGCTTTTTCAAAATTAAAAGAAGCTGTGTGTGGCAGCATTCACCTTTAGTTCTAATATTAAAAGAGGCAGAGGAGGCGGATCTCTGAGTTTGAGGCCAGCTGGTGTACATAGTAAGTTCCAGGACAACCAGGGCTACATAGAGAATCCTTATCACAGCAAATAAATAAAAGTTATTTCTGAAGGTCTATTTATTGGTGATAGAGATGTGGCTCAGCATGTACAGAGGACCAGAGCCAAGTTCCTAGGACCTGTACAATGACCTCTTAAGTTGTGACAACCCAGGCAGCTGTAGGGCACGCCTATAATCCCAGTGCTTGAGAGGCAGAGACAGGCAGATCTTTGTTTGAGGCTAGCCTGGTCTACAGAGCTAGTTCTAGGACAGCCAGGGGCTACACAAAGACACTGAGTCTTGAAACACTTCCCCCTCCTCCCTAAAGAAAAAAATGTCAGCTCTGAGGGCCCTTGCCACACGCAGACACAGATACATGATTTTAAAATAACCGGGGGTGGGGAGATAGCTAAGTGACTGCGTGCACATTGCTCTCTTAGAAGACCCATGTTTGGTTCCTCCGTATTCAGAGGCTCTGGTGCCCTTTTCTGATCTGCAGGCTTGCACACACATTGTTCAGAAATAGATGCAGGCAAAATACCCATATACCAAATACAGAAATAAAATTTTAAATCTTTAAAAATACAGAATTCTACCAGAAGTTTTAATACTAGAAGTAAGAAGAATTGGAGGGCATTAAAAAAAAACAAAACTGGCTGATGGAAATAAATAAACTAATACATGAAAGATAGTAAAAATATAAAAAAGTAAAATTGCTAAGTAGAAAAAAGAAAGACAATAGTAGACACCGGTGGGGAGTCTTACTGGAGCCCGCCAGGGTTGTGCAGGCTGTGGGAAGGTCAGTTGTACTTGGGATCTCTTTGCTTATAGTTCATTCTAGTCAAAACACTTGTGCTTTGTTGGACACCAGCATTCCCTGCTGGCCACACTTTGCAAATGTGGAGACAATCCCAGTGCTGAGATCTGTGTATCTGGAACTCCTTAGCTACTTTAAATCCTGAGTATTATTCACCCTGCTGGCAGGTGGAGCTATGGGTGTCAGGTCATCTTCTGGAGCGTTGGAGTTCTGAGTTGCTGACAGATAGCCAGCTCCAGAGTTGAGTCTTCTGCTGACATCAAGTGGTCTGACCTCAGGCTGAGTTTTTCTCAGATGATGAGTTTGCCTCTTGTGCACTTCTGCCTGCACAGAGGCCCCGTCACATTTGCTGTCAGCATCTGACCTTTGTTTTCTCTTACTGTCTTCCAGGATTGTCCCTCGTTCTGGGTCTCTGGCAGGTTGAATTTGGGCAGGTTAAGTCAGGTCCCCGGACTTCGTTTTCTGTTCTTAGGTCCCTTGGGTAGCTCAGTTTTAAATAGTAGTGTCCCTCTTAGCATGCCACTGGGCCACAGCCCCCTGAGCCATTGGAGACTTGTTTTCTGCTGCTTTTCTCTCCTGGTGTAAAGGGCATGGTCTCAACAAGGATTTGAGGTTTGAGAGAGGCTTGTCCTGGCATAGGCATCATTTATTTGGCTTTATCGCACTTTTTTTTTAAATTACTTTTGTTATTTGAGATTATAGTATAATCACATTATTTCTACCTCCAAACCCTCCTATATACTCCCTCCTGTCTTTTAAGAGTTCATGGCCTTTGCGTGGTTGTTACAGTCACATTGGTAAGACATTATAGGTATTGCTTCACAAACTCCCCAATCCTCTGACTTAGTAAAGTGATGGATGTTGGTTCTTCTGTAAGATCCATGACTTCTCTAGCTCTGGGTACTTGTCTGTATTTCTAGTACTAGGCATGATTCCCATCTTGTTGAACAGATCTTAAGTCTAATTAGAGAGCTGTTGGTTACTGCCAAGGTATGTGTGCCACTACTGCACCCTTAGGGTTATCGTGCTGGTTGTTGATAGTATCCTAGCTAGATACTATCAACTAGATACTATCAGCTAGATACTATCATTGCTTCTCTCCTTTGAAAGCTTGCATGGTGCCTTTCCTTAGGGAGAGGGCATTCAGGTCAGTTCAGCTCAGGGGTCTATGAGCCCTGTACCTGAAGTACATGGTGTCTTCAGCAGTAGGGACTTAACTTTCCACTTCTGAGTACAACCAAGGGCAAGAGCAATAGACTGTAGTGTGTTATTTTCCCTTACCTTTAGTCTCCGTTTATCTCCCTCCCTCCCTTTCCCAGATTCCTGCTATTCCCCCTCTCTTGTTCCTCCGTCTAAAGTCTTTTTTCCGACTGTCCTGGTTTCTGCAGTAACTCAGGGATGTGTACTGTCTGAAGACTTGAGGCTAGGAGCCCTGATGAGAGAGAACTTTCATTGTTCATCTTTCTGGATCTGGGTTACCTCACACAAAATGAACCTTTGTAGTTCCTTCCATTTGCATGCAAAATTTATGATTTTATTTTTCTTTATAGCCAAATAGTATTCCATACTGTAAATATACCACATTTTCATTGTCCATCTAGTTTATTTTTATTCCCTAGCTATTGGGAATAGAGCAGCAATGGACATGACTGAACAAGTGTCTGGAGTAGGATGTTGAGTTCCTTGGCCATATGCCAAGGAGTACTTTAGCTGGGTAATATGGTAGACCCACTTTTAGCTTTTTTGATCATTCCAGTTTGCAATCCCATCAAGAGTAAATGAGGTTCTCACTCCCCCATCATTTGTTGTAGGGATTTTTGTTGATCTTTGCCATTCTGACTGGGTAAGATGAAATCTCAAAGTTGTTTTGATTTCCATTTTCTAATTGCTAGAAGCAATGGACGTAGTTTAGATTTTTTAAATCCTTAACTGTTTGGGTCCTAGACCCATTTTGTGAATGGGTTATTTGGTGGTGGGTTTATTTGTCGGTTTGGGTGTTCTCCCCTCCACCCCCCCGGGTATTCGCCCTCTTGTCAGATGTCTAGCTGACAAAAATTCTCTTCTGTTCTGTGGGCCTCTTTATCTGATTGATGATTGTTTCTTTAGTGGGGTAGAAGCTTTTTATTTTCTAAGTTCTACCTGCCAGTAATTGTTATCCTTAATTTGGGGGCAAGTAGAATCCTATTCAGGAAGTCTTTTCCTACAGCTAAATAATTTAAGGGGGATTACCTATGTCATCTTTTAGCGGATTCAGTGTTTCAGGCTTTATGAGTTAGTTTTTGTGCAGGGTGATAGAACGCTTCTAACTTCTATATGTGGACATCCAGTTTTCCCAGCACCGTTTGTTGAAGATGCTTTCTTTAGCCTGTTTTGAGGCTATTTGTCAACGAAAATAGCTGAAGTTACACATACTCATTTGGGTCTTTGATTATTTTTCCAATGGTCTACATGTATCTTCTACCAGTAACATTGGGTTTTCTCTCTTTTTCTTTCTTTTTTTTTTTTGTTGTTGTTTATTTGTTTGTTTGTTTTTTTAGACAGTCTATGTAGCCCTGGCTGTTTTGGAACTCACTGTTTAGGCCAGGCTGGCCTGAAATTCACAGAGATCTGCCTGCCTCTGCTTCCCAAGCATTGGGCTTTAATGTGTTCACTACATACAGCTCATGTTGTCTTTATTACTCTGGTTCTCTAAGATACGGAATGGTGATTGCTCTAGCATTCTTTTTGCTCAGGATTGTGGATTGTTTTGGCTGGGTTTTTTGTTTTTGGTTTTTTTTTTTTTTTTTTTTTTGGTTTTTTGGTTTTTTTGTGTGGTTGCATGTGAATTTTAGGTTTGTTCTTCTGTTTGTATCACATTTTAAATGTTGCTAATCAGGTAGATACAGTGTTTTGTTACTGTATTGATTGTGTGCTTTTTATCATTAAGGCTCTTGACTTTGTATTATTATAAGCATTGCCCTTTACACTTTTGTTCATGTTTTTATTAGAGCTTTTTTTCTTTTTGATCTGCGGGTATTTAAGGATTTCTTTATTTCCTTCTGGCTCTTTTTAAGATTAGTTTATGATGGTGCTCAGTATGGTCTTTTAGCTCCTGGGCTCATGCTATATCTCAGCCTTCTTGTGAACCTGGATTTCTGGGTGCAAACCACCACGTGGCTCTAGTACAGGCACTAAACCTTTGTAATGCTGTGACCCTTTGATACAGGTCCTCATGCTGCGGTGACCCCGCCATAACATTTCATTGCTGCTTCATAACTGTAGCTTTGCTGCTGTTATGAATCGTGATGTAAATATCTGATACGCAATTCCTGTGAAAGGGTTGTTCATCCCCCAAAGGGGTTGTGACCCATAGATTGAAAAATGCTGCTGTGGAAGTCAGGGTTTCCTTTGAATAGCATATTTTTCCCTGACTATCTTAGTTACTGCTCTATTGACGTGAAGAGACACCATGATCAAGTTAACTCTCATAAAAAGAAGCATTCAGTTGGGGGCTTGCTTACAGTTTCAGAGGGTTAGTTCTTCTCATCACAGTGAGAAGCATGGCAGCATGCTGGGAGGTGCTGGAGCAGCAGCTGAGAGAATTACAGGTTTTTTTCCTTTTATTTTTTAAGTCTTTAAAAAATTTTCTTATTAAAATTTATTCACTTTGGAGAATGACATCTTGATGCACAGGCAGAAAGAGAGAAACTGGGTTGACCTGGGACTTGTGAAACCTCAGAGCCCATCGCACAATGTTCTCCATCAAGGCCACACTCAGTACTTTTTCAAACATTTCCACTCCCTGGTTACTAGGCATTCAACGATGTTGAATTCTCATTCAAACCACTACATTAGCACATTCATTAAAATAATGTGTTCTCCTGCCAGGCATGATGGCACACACCTTTGAGCCCAGCTCTTGGGAGGAAGAGTCAAGTAGATCTCCAAGTTTAAGGCTAACTGGGGCTACATAGTAAGACCATGTCTTTAAAAAAGAAAATAATGAAGTTCCCACTTTGGTTTAAAAAACTCACTTGTCCATTGTACATGTAGTTTCTTCTGGGTCCTTATTTAATGACCACAGGGTCATACTGGGTTCTAGTGTGTTCTTTGAACAAGATTTTGAACTTCTGAGGTTTTTAGCAAATTGCAGTCATTTAAAATATAGCTCATAAAAGATTATTGGGAGCTACACAATAAGGAAAGAGTTAGACAATGGAAGGTTTTAGGAATGCTGACTTTAACCTATAAAAGTTATTTTCTGGTAGATACCAGTGCAAAAGGAAGTTGTGATAGTGTAGCAGCTGAGAGAATATCCTGATGAGAATAGAGTGTTCGCAGCAAGGCCAGATGCCCAGCTTGTGAATGTGGTAACTGAAAAGTTCTAGCTAGTTAAAGTATGGATTGAAGATAGACTAATATTATTTGGCCTAAAATCTACAGGCATTACAAAATGGAAATTGGAATTGAAATGTATTTTGCTTTGCTTAAGTTTTCTTACTAATACTCAGATGCTTCTAAAGCAAGCACTTTTATTTTTCCTTCAGCTTAAAAGTATTTGGTTTTATGGGAAAGAAACTGCATTGTAAAATATATATATATATTTGGGTGGGTGCCGTTTATATAATATCAAGCAGATCTTACTCAGAAATAATTAAAGTATATGGCTATGTGCCACGAGTATTCTGTTATATATATATCATGCTGGTGTTGCTTCAGCTTTAGTTTCTGATTACTGTGTCACTAACATTCTCTGTTAATACACAGATTTTGACTTACACTTTTAATGGATACATATAACATTTGTAGAGATGCACATTGAAGTTCTTGTGCTGTGAGCGTATATTAATGTGTACATTTGGTTTCTAGGTCTCATGCTGTTGCATGTGTCAATCAGTTCATCATCAGTCGGACTCAAGCACTTATGCTGCACATTGATTCTTTCATTGAGGTAAGATTCAGCACTGCCCATGAGGACCACCCTGTGCTGAGGTTTCAGTTTATAGCTAGTAATTTACAATGTAGAAATAGTTACTACTGCTGATGGTATTAAAATCAGATGTGATATGGCTAGTTTTTCCTGGCCAAAAATTAAAGCATTCTTTATGTGATAGAACATTGGAGATGTGATGCAGATACTGGCTATAGAGTGAATATATATAGTTCTGCCTACTGGCTTGACTACAAACGATTCCATTTTAACATGAAAATTGATTTTCCTAGCTCATGAATAGGAAAATCAAAGTGAAGCAAGCAATCACAAAACATTTAATAGACTTGGATGACATTGACTCATAACAATCCACAGATACATCCTGAAAGGACAACTTCTTCACAGTAGCCCTTACTGTCCACTGTGCATTGCATAAAGTGGCAATGCACATAAAATCTTAGGTGGCCTCCATATATAGGCCACACCATTTAGGCTGGGCTTTCTGTTTTTCCGTTGACTTTCATAGTAAATGTAATGGTATAAAGAAAACTTAACTAGCTCTTAAATACTAAGTTCCATGTTTGTGGCGTAAATGCAAAAGAATAAACAGTACAATTCCTTTTCAGAAACGCTTGCCCTATTACAGTAGCTATAAAAGCCGAAATTATAGGTGGGGGTGGGAGGGTCATTTTATTTGTCTTAACAGCTTCTTTCCAAATTCTGTAGATCAGGCTGGCCTTGAACTCAGGGCATCCGCCTGCCTCTGGCCACCACTCCCAGCTGTCTATAAGACTTTGTAAGAAGCAGCCCATGCTCAATCACAGGCCTTTCCGTTCTCTCCCACCCTACTGTGCTACACATTCCAGGCTTCCTGGCCATTCTCCTGTCTCTACTTCCCAGCTCACTGTAGGAGTGCTGGGGTACCACTACTCCAGGCTCTTTTTCTTTTTTCTTTAAAAAAAAAAACAAAAACAACAAAATATGAGTTCTGGGGAGAAAGTTCATGTGGGTAGACTTGCTCACACAAGCAAGCATTTTTACTCACGGAGTTGATGTTTTTCAAGATGTATTCTTAATTCTAGTTCACTGTGTATGGAGCCTAATATGACTTGAACTCCTGATCATCCTACCTTCATCTCAAGTGATGGGTTACAGGCCCTAGAGGACTCTAGTTTCTGTGGCCATCATAAGGTTGGCTTACTCTTAGTGAAAACTTGTTGATAAAATCAGTATCATGCAAGCCAGCTTCAAATCTCTTCACTGGCTGGCACATTTTTAGCCCCTATTCACTAATTACGTATCTGGGAAATGAATAATAGTATCTTGGGCATGGTGAGTGGATATGTTAGTATGTTGTCTCACACTCCCACTCCCTTAACCTTCAGAAGAATTTGTTAGAACCCTTGATTGCTGTTCCCTTTCCTCTCTACTAGTTGTAGCTGACTTGGTGAAGGTTGTTAACCTGCTCCCTCTGCTGCTCTTGGAGGGGGTTGAAGGCCAAGGCCCAATGATACAGTTCCATTAGTTGTTTATTCCATTCATTTGTTGGTTGTTCTTTAAACAGGGTCTGATTCAGTTTGGGCTGGCTTGGAACTCACTATGTAACCATAGCTAGCCTAGCATTTCTGCCTCAGTTTTCAGAGTGCTAGGATTGCACACCCAACAATCGATTCTTAACAAACTTTAAAAAAAAAAAAAAAAAGACCTTAAAGTACAAGTGAGCAGCTGAGAAGATGGTTCAGTCTGTAAAGTGACTTGAGTTCAGATCCTAGCATTCAACATAAAAGCCAACCATGGCATTGCTTGTCTGTAACCCCAGCACTGGAGTGGCTTAGAGACAGGGAGATCCCTCAGGTTCCATATCTAGAAGAATGAGTTGGTGAGGCTTTGGGTTCAATGAGTGATCTTACCTAAAACGTAATAATAATGTAGAGACCAGCTGTGGGACACCTCTGGCCTGCAATGCACATATATGTTTACCTACACCACTCATACGAATATACACTGCACACAAAAAACACCACTTAACATTAAGAATGGTATTTTAGGCCACTGAGAGATGGCTCAGTGGTTAAGAGCATGTGCCACTCATCTAGAGGACCTGAATTCAATTCCCAATACCCACATCAGATGACTCACAACCACCTGTAACTGCAGCTCCAAGGCATTGTGTGTATACACAACCCCTGCACGTGCACGTACTTAAAGAAATGTTTTTAAAAATATGTTGTCATGGTGCATACTTTCAATCCCAGCACTTGGGCACAGAGGCAGATGGATCTCTGAGTTCCAAGCCAGCCAGTAATACACAGAGACCTTTAAAAAAAATCAAAAGGGGGAAAAATCAAAAAGGGAAAAAAAAAAAAAAAGAAAAATAGAGTGACTTTTTATGTTATAGTCATGGTCTTTGGCAGTTGTGGCTCCACAGTTACTTAGCTGTTTGCTTTATCATTAGCTGTAAGGTGATTCTGGGGTTGGGGCAATATTTCTTTGTTTGGTTTGAGTTTTTTGAAACAAAGTCTTCTGGTCTTGAACGTTAAGGCCTTCTGCCTTTACCTGTGAAATGCTGCTGCGTGTCAAACTTCCAGTTCAGTTATCTTAGCATTTCTATTAAGTATAAACCTTTTTAATACATTGGGAATTTTAAACTGGGACGGGGGAAATGTGTTTCTTCTACAACAGAATCTGTTTGCACTGGCTGGTGATGAGGAAGCAGAGGTGCGGAAAAACGTGTGCCGGGCGCTTGTGATGCTGCTTGAAGTCCGGATGGATCGCCTGCTTCCTCATATGCATAACATAGTTGAGGTAACTGAAGCAGCATATTTGAACAAAATGTATAATGTAAAGATACGGTTTCCTGATTTTTCTATAATACCTTTGAGTGGAGGGACATAAATATGTTTGTTTTTAAATTGTAAATCCTCTTGGTTTTTTGTTTTTTTTTTTTTCTTTTGTGAAATTTAAGATATTATTGGAGGCGTTACTTAAACATACAAGGTTTTAATCATTGTAACTAGGAAATTCTCATTAAACATGGTATACCATGTTATGGGTATTTTGGGGATATTAGGTGACATTCTGGGGTTGTTAGAAATAGAATTAAAAATTGAGTTTGCTTTCTTCCCATTATCAATAAAATTGTACTGATTTTGTCACTTACAGAAAGTGTGACTTTTCTAAGCAAGAAAGCCATTGACTGGGCGGTGGTGGAACAGTTGCCTTTAATCCCAGCACTGGGGAGGCAGAGGCAGGCCAGCCTGGTATGCAGAGCGAGTTCTGTGATAGCCAGGGCTACACAGAGAAACCCTGGGTGGAAAAACCAGGAAAAGGAGGAGGAAGAGATTGACCCTTAGTTTCATGTACAAACCATGTAGATTTTAAAAGGTCCTCTTTCAGATGTGTGGTTAAAGTAAATGTACTAGAAAACTTCATCAGTTGCACTGTTTAAGTGAAGGACTATATAAGATAGATGAAAGGTTTAGGCTGTATTCAGTGCCAGTAGAGTCACGCTTTTATTTTACATTTCTGAATGTAATCCTGTTTGTTTATATGGCTTCCAAAGTACCTGAAGCTGTATGTTTTCTAGAGCCTTACTTGTGTTTCCAGTTTTGTATTGTGTGGTGAGATAAGACCTCTTAGAAATGGAGTTACAGTGTGTTAGACTCTGTAGAGATGTCTCAGTGGGTGAGAGTGCTTAATACTCTTGAAGAAGTTGGAGGTCTATCCCTAGCGCTCATGGAGGCTCACAGCTGCTTGTAATTCCAATTCAAAGAGATCCACTCCCTCTTCTGGCTTCAGTGGGCACTTTGTATACAAGGTGCACACACAGATGAGCAGGCACACAAAATATATATTAATATTAAATAAAGTCTTTCGTGTATTAGAAAAAATACTGGCATCCACTTTGTGCAGCATCTTCTGTTGTCAGAAGTATAGAAATGGTATCTTTGAGTCTGTTTTGTCTATGAAGTCAACTCTAATAGGTTGAAAAATTGAGTTTGAAGATAATCATAAAGTTAAGCATTGTATCACTTGGTGTAGGTCACACCTAGGGAGCCTGACTTTATAATATTATGTAGCACTTGATGTCGTGCTGCTCTGAAGCATAATAGGTGACGAGCAGTAGAACAGGCCTGTGACAGGTACCATGTGTGGCATGTTTCCGTCGAGAAGAAACGGTGCCCTAGAAATGTTTGGACTGACTTTGACTTCCATCCCAAGTATACTGGGAAATCACATGAGTGAATTCAGCTTGGTGTGTTCAGAGGTCATGATAAAATAACTTGTTGAAATGACCGATTGTAGTTAAGAAATATTGAGAGCTAGGTCTGGTGCACACCTGTAGTCCCAGCACTCAGGAGCCTAGGTGTGAGGCCAGATGAGCTACAGGGTGAGATCCGGGCCAACCTGGGATCTGTACTGAGACCCTGACTCCAGAGGTCAAAGACAGAAAAGGAAGGAAATGTGGTTTTTTTTCTAAAGTAAAAAATATTGATTCAACATCATTTTTAATATGGAAAAAAGGTTTGTCTGCAAGAGACAGTTTGTTTTGTTAATTTAAAAAGATTTTTTTTTATTTTAAGGAACATGTATGAAGTTATTTTTGTTTTTTCTGATTAACATTGATATGTCAGAAAATTCCAACAGTTTCTTAAACACCCCTGAACAGAAGTAGATCAATAATACATACACATAAAAACTTCATTCTTACACAGTGGTTCTTGAGTTGGGTATAGTGGGTCAAGCCTGTAATCCTAGCTCTCAGGGAGGCAGAGGCAGGTAGATCGCTTTGAGTTTAAGGCCAGCCTGGTCTGCAAAGTGAGTCCAAGACCCTGTCTTGGGAGACGGGGGGAACAACAAAAAACAGTAGTTCTTCAGTTCTAGCCTGTTTTAAAGGAGAGAAGTACATATTGGAAACCATGACTTGCAGTATAGGCAGATTAGGACTAAAATACCATTTGTTATCAGGGTTAAGCTGATGAACAATATGGACTCTCTTCACAGTACATGCTGCAGAGGACCCAAGACCAAGATGAGAACGTGGCTTTGGAGGCATGTGAATTCTGGCTGACGTTGGCTGAACAGCCAATATGCAAAGATGTACTTGTAAGGCATCTACCTAAGTAAGTGTTGTGATTATGTGTGCTGCTTGTCCTAAGCACACTCATCTTCATAAAGTTTTTCCTCTCACCATAGATGGGGCCTCCAAAAGGGTCACTTTGTTATTGATATGAATAGGTTTTTCAGGATTACCTTTTTAAAATGACATGAAAATAGTTTGTTCATGTGTTGGGTGAAGATGCACAAGTGCCAAAATAGGCGTGTGGAGGCCAGAGGACAGCGTGTCCTGAAGCCCTACCTAGACAGACAGATAGGCATAATTGCATTGTTTAATTACTATTGGTCAAAAAAAAAAAAATTACTATTGGTCTTTTATTCTGTAACATTATTAGCTGATCCATGTTTCTTAAAACTAGCCTGTACATATTCCTCAGTTAATGTGGACAGTGATGTAGCCCGGGATATGCTCAAAGACTATATTGTTACTGTTGTTATCATTGGGTTAGTTAGTGTATGTAAGGTCGTTAAGATGACTTAAAATTGGGCTGGAGAGGTGGCTGCCCTTCCAAAGGTCCTGAGATGAATTCCCAGCCACCTATAAAGTGATCTGGTGCCCTCTTGTGGCCTGCAGGCCTACATGCAGGATACATAGTATACTATGTATACATAGTAAATCTTTTAAAAAAATACTGTTGATCTTTGTTTCATGAATTCTCTCTTAGGTTGATTCCTGTGTTAGTGAATGGCATGAAGTACTCAGATATAGATATTATTCTGCTTAAGGTAAGGAAACTGTTCTCTGACTAGGGAAGATAATATCTGTATTGATAATACAGCTTTGAAATTGATCAGTAGGATGTTTTGTTTGTTTGTTTGTTTGTTTGTTTGTTTGTTTGTTTTAGGATAGCCCCTATATAAAGGTACCCTGTTATATTTAATAGGTTACAGATGTTCAAAGATAGAACAAGTATAATGGATTTTCATGGCAATAAGTAATACCTTAATTGATAATGACTGGGTTTTCCTTAATTTACTTCCACCAAAGCTATTTGGAGATTATTTTAGTTTTTAGTTTGTAATTTGTTTTATTTAGGTCCATCTTATGCTCTCTGGGGTTCATTTTAAATACACTGATCTGAGTTTGATCTAGGTTACTCTTACAGCACCAACTAAAAGGGCCTAAAAGCCTAGCAAGTATCATATGCTCTATTGTCCCTTCCTCAGGGACCTGTTTACTGCAGAGGGGAGTAGTTCTCACTCAGAAAAAAAAAAAAAAACATTCCAGCATCCTGTGCATGACCCATATGATATTCTGGTTCCTTTACTCATGTTGGTATTAATAGCTTAAAGTGGAATAGCCACTGAAGGTTTCTGTCTGAAATAACAGGGGGATGTTGAAGAAGACGAAACAATTCCTGATAGTGAACAGGATATAAGGCCACGATTTCATCGCTCCAGGACAGTGGCTCAGCAGCATGAAGAGGATGGAATTGAAGAGGAAGATGATGATGATGATGAAATTGATGATGATGATACAATTTCTGACTGGAATCTGAGTAAGTCAGATGGGTGTAAAGCACGGTTG
This sequence comes from Meriones unguiculatus, assembly GCF_030254825.1. NCBI lineage: Eukaryota > Metazoa > Chordata > Mammalia > Rodentia > Muridae > Meriones > Meriones unguiculatus. Next base: position 71,720,604 of record NC_083354.1, on the reverse strand, counting down.
CTTACTTGGAGTAATTCTGTTGTTGGCATGTGATCTAGTTCTTAGGAAGCTGAAGGGGAGGTTCAAAAGTTTGATTTCAGCCTGAACTATGTAGCAAAGGCCCTTTGTCAAGAAAAAAAAAATAGTAATACAATGAGTTTTATTTGTAAATCTGTCCAGCTGTCACCATAATCATAAATGTGGGATATTTTTGTTACTTCCATCCCCACTAGCTATCAATCTCTATGTCTCTCTAAGGATTTGCTGCTTATAAATAATCCTTTCTGACTAGGTTTTGATGTTTTAGGGCTCATCCGTGTTATAGCATGTATCCATAGTTCTTTCCTGTATATTTTCCCATTCGTTATTGGCATTGTGTTTTCCATTTTGGTGTGGGGAGTCATGATCCGTGAAAATTGATGTTCAGGTTTTTGTGTGGACATGTTTTCTGGGCTGTTGGCAAATGTATCCAGCAAGGTTGCTGGGTTGTGATACTGTAACCACCAGCTCGTTTGCCATAGTGGCTGCACTATTGTACTTTCCCACCACCAGCATCAAAGTGTTCATGTGTCTTGTCCTATTGCCACTGTAATGAATATGAGTAGGAATGTTTAGTTTTTATTTCTTTTAAAGCATGTTCTTGTAACACTAATCATCATATTCATCTTATTTGTTGGATTTCTCTTCCGTACTCAACGTCCCCAGGCTACTAAGTAGCCCTCTCTGGTCTGGATCTCACTCTCTAGAACAGGCTGACCTCAAAATTGTGTCAATCCATCTACCTCTGCTTCCTGGTGTAAATATTGTGGGCATGCACCATTACTACACCCTACACATCATTAAATTTTTTAAAAGGCTTTTTCTCTTTTCCCAACAAGTTTTTGTATGCTTGATATAATTGGTGTTAAGAATAGGGAGGTTCTTCATTTTGTATATTCAAAACTTTAAAAAACATATTTTTAAAGTCTGTTGGCTTTTGCCCCCCCCCCCCACCCTCAACCCCAAACCTGGAAACTCATGACTTGTGGAACTGGCGTTCAAACTCACATTTCTTTGTTTGTTTGTTTGTTTTTGAGACAGGCTTTCTCTGTGTGTAGTTAGTTTTGACTGTCCTGGAACTCAGTGATTCTCCTTTGCCTCCTGAGTGCTGAGATTAAAAGTGTAAGCCACCACTGTCCAGCTCTTTTTGTTGTTGTTACTCGGTGTGGGTGGTTTGCCTGTGTATATATGTCTCTACACCAAGTGACTGGTGCCAGAGGAGACCAGAAGGCATCAGATCCCCTGAAACTGCAATCAGATGGTTGTGAGCTATCGTGTGAGTACTGGGAATTGAACCCAAGTCATCTGCAGGAGCGGCATTCTTACTGTTGAGCCATCTCTCCAGCCAGGCAGCCCACACTCTTACTGAAGAGTAGGAGCTTGTTTGTTTACCTGGCTTGGACTGAAGCCTTGGAAATCACCCTGGAGGCTGACATCACATTTCCTCTCCAGCCATAGACTAGACAGTGGGCATATCTTCTGAAAAGTGGTTCTGATTTCACGAAGTAATTGGGTCAACTAACCTCAGCTTAGGATACCAGGGTGCCATTTCCTTGCTTAAAAGATGCCCTTAGCAGCAGTGTGGTTCCCACATGACAAGAACCTCAGCAAATGGCTCTCCTGTTTTGTTTTTGCTTGCTAGCTGGATTTTAAAACCCTGCTGCTCTAATCCAGGCTTTCCCATTACTAAAAATTTGGGATCACATAATTTCATTCTTGTGAGGATTGCCCTGCAGCATATTATAATTTCATTCTTGTGAGGATTGCCCTACACATTATAATATGCTGACATTGTATATACAAGTGATGACAATGAGCATACACATTAGATCCCCCTGCAAAAAAAAAAGTGCCCTGGTAAGGACTCATGCCCTTAGTATTTTCCAAAGCGGTGGTGTTTCTAACAGCTTTTATGGTTATCTTACGATGTGTGTCATAATTCCTATTCTGCCTGTTCAGTTTCTTACATCTAACTTTTATAATTTAAAATATCTAATTTGCTATGCACTATGCCAAAAACTTGATGTGCATATTACATTTAGTCATTTCAGCAACTCTGAGTGTGTAAGGGGATTACTGAAGGTTGGCATAGATGGTACTAACAGCAAGTTTCATTCAACAAGTGCTTGTACTCCATTTATCTTTATAACCTGGCCAGAAGCTCTTTGCAAGGAAAATCCTATTGAGGCTTTTAGGAATAAAGCCAGATTTTTAAAATTGACCTCAGATTTTATGTACTCTACTGTTCTTCTGTTTATCTTCAGCACATCGAAATTTTCTTTTGTTGTCTTATCTGTGTGCTAGTCAGTTGTACAGATCTACCATATGTATTTATAGACCTAATGGATGAAGTGGTTTTTGTAGGCAATGTAACAGCTCTTACTGTTATAAAAATATGGGCTTTCTATGCCCATCTTAGCCCCTGAATAACGGCATGGAGACCTATTAATGTTATTAAGAGCTTGAGGCACTATAGCTGGGCAGATACTGAGCTGTTCTAACCCACCTATACTGGCTTGGCCTACTTTTCAGCCAAGTGTCCTTACAAAAGACTCCTCTCTCTAGTTCCCATCCAGAGACCCCCTGCTTGGGATTGGAAGTCCCAGCTTATCTCTCATGCCCAACTATTGGCTGTTCAGCTCTTTATTAACCAATCTATGATAAGGCCAAAATCCAGACTGCAATAAGATCTCTGGGTACAGAAATAAGCATTTAAAAACACAGTGTACAAAAACATTCTCTAACAGTTGTACAAAATTTTTGCCATTGACTAAAGTTTGTAAGCAGCTATTTGCTATCTCTACTTCACATTGGAAAAAATGTATACTTATCTTTGTTATATTAGTGAAATCTTAGTACCATAGTTAATTCTCTTGTAAAAAATTGTTGTAGCATATTTTATATGATAATGACTTTTGTTCCAGTTTACTTGTTTAATGTCCAAATAAGAAATGATATACTTGATTCTAAATTACCTACTACTAAAAATGTTAAGTAGAACCAAGTTTAGGTGTTTTGTTTGTTTGAGACAGGGTCTCATATAACCTTCACTAGTCTGGAACCCAGTGTCAGGCAGGCTGGGTTTGAGAGATCTTCCCCGAGTGCTGGGATTAAAAACATGTGCCAGTAACAGGCCTAGCCCCGGGTGAAACTCAGTTTTCAGTGTGACCTTTTGTCTGTTTGCTTAAAATGAGCACATTTTTAACAATAGTGACCATAGAATTTTAACAATAATCATGGCCTTCTGGAAGCATAGGGTTAAGTAGAACATGTTTGATTTTTCCACAAAGAATTCTGTGATCAAGTACAGAATAATGTATCTTAATAAATTCGTTAACTCTGTCACAAAACTTATTTCCTCAGGAAAATGTTCCGCTGCTGCTCTCGATGTTCTGGCAAACGTTTATCGTGATGAGCTCTTGCCACATATTTTGCCACTTTTGAAAGAATTGCTTTTCCATCATGAATGGGTTGTTAAAGAATCAGGCATCTTGGTTTTAGGAGCAATTGCAGAAGGTAAGGCCAGCTTAAATTACAAAGCTCTTGATAGATTCTAACAAGGCTAGGTGCTATAAGGAATTGTTAACCAAAGAAGCTGAAACTTGGCCCTGAATTCATATACTGCCTAACTGTTTGCAATGCCAGTATGTATGTGGTAGACAAGACTGTGATCCACACGAGTTCAAAGAGATGACTGAATTCAGACGCTTCTGCTAGTTACCACGCTCTCCTTATAAACAATCACGGTCTACTTCTGATCCCAGCCAGCTATGCCAGCCATGTGATCATGGGTGTTTTTGTTACAGTAAGTGAAACTGAAAGAAATCTAAGGGCTGTTGCTCAAGAAATAGCTTTATTCCTCAAGTAAATCTGGGAACTTGATAAGAGTGTCATCATAAACTATAAAGGATTTTGTTTTGTCCTGTCTTCATTGTAAACATCTATCTCAAAACATTTTGTAGGTGCTTTTAAAACAATTTTTATAACAGAAAAGAGAATGTAATTTTAACCTCCTGTAAGATACCTAAGAACAATTAGTTCTGATTTGTTAACAATTTTATTTTTTGGTTTGTTTGATTTTTTGTTTGTTTGTTTTAAGACAGGGTTTCTCTGTGTGGCCTTGTCTGTCCTGTACTTTCTTTGTAGACTAGGCTGAGCTTGAACTCACAGCTATCTTCCCTCTGCCTCCCAGAGTGCTGAGATTGAAGGCGTGCACCACCAAGCCTGTCTCGGATTTGTTATTTTAAAATAATTTGGTATCAAGTTTTCTGTTCCTAGCACTGGAAATGTTTTTTATATGCTAAATGTTTTTATGCATGCTTGTGTTGGTTCTGTACACGGTTGGGTTTAACACCTTTTGAAAGATTGCTGTTCTTTCCTAGGATGCATGCAAGGCATGATTCCATACCTGCCAGAGCTCATTCCTCACCTTATTCAGTGCCTCTCTGATAAAAAGGCTCTTGTGCGTTCTATCACCTGCTGGACTCTTAGCCGCTATGCACACTGGGTAGTCAGCCAACCACCAGATACATACCTGAAGCCATTAATGACAGAATTGCTGAAGCGTATCCTGGATAGCAACAAGAGAGTACAAGAAGCCGCTTGCAGGTGGGACAGGTTCATGACAGTGTCTGTTGTGAAAGTGAGAGCCTGGTTTTGAACCAATAGTGGAATGTTGTGGTTATGATGGGAAATTTAGTTTTCATTGGTTAAGTTATAATAGGACTGATTTGTAGCTCTGGGGTGTTTTCACATTACCATATTTTAAGTTTGGCAAGGAAATAGTTTATGTAATAGTTTTGTTAGACAAAATGTGACTTTTAGCCAGAAGTATAAGCCTTTGCTTTTCTCCTCGTTCTGTCAACTAAAGTATTACAAAAGAATAACCAAATTGTGGATACTTCTTCAGTCTGCTGCTCCACTGCCATCACTTAAAGATAGAATGTCCTGCTGACTTTTGATGCACACACTGTGGTGCTGTGTGCTTGATGAATGTGTCCCAGTAGCCGGGCTGTTGGATTTGGGGGCACTCTTCTCACATCAAAATTACATGCTTTTATTACTACTACTTTGTGTTTCCTCGAGCAAGGGGGCCTGCCATTACATTTATAATTCTTTAAATTACTTTTACCATTGACCCGTTTGTGGTTTAGGAATCAAATACCAGATACTCACACATGCCAGGCAAGTGCTCGGCCATCTGGCTGCCCTCCCAGCTCACCATTGACTGCGTATTCCTGGACTTCCCTCGTAGGTAGGCTGGCTTAGCACATGCCTTCCCAGTTGTGGAATTAGAAGCCGTCACTAATGTGTCTGGTTTTTGTTTTTAACTCTGTGATCTAGAGTTTACACTTCAGATTGCTGCATTCCCAGCACTTTGAGTACATAAATAGTAAGCACCAAATAAACTTGTTGAGTAAATACAAGGGCCAGAGCCTTAATAGCTTTAGGTCTCACCACTGTAGCGCATTAAGAAAGGAAGAGCCAGGTGGGAGGTTACACACTTTTGCAAGTGGGTCTCTTGAGTTCAAGGCCAGCCTGGTCTATGGAGCAAGTTCCAGGAGAGCCAGGGCTATACATAAAAATCCTGTTTAAACAACAACAAAAACACAAAAAGAAAGAAGGAAAAGTGGGCCAGGATGTGATGCCATTTGTAGAGAGTATAAAACAAAAGCCAGGTGCTACATAATGAGACACTGTCTTCAAGTTTTTAAAAAGGGAGAGGGCACACTGGAGAGATGGCTCAGTGCTGAACAACACTAAACTACTTTTGTAGAGGGCCTGGGTTCAATTCTCACCATCATCTGCAACTCCATTTTAGGAAATAAGATGTTTGTTATAACCTTTGAGGGCTCCTGCATGCATGTGGTGCCACATGCACAGACTCAGGCAAAAAATAAATAATTTTTAAGAGAAATGAAAAATGTTTAAAACCAAAGTAAGCATATTGAATGAGGCAGTGAGAGGTATGCATGATGTGAAGTCTAATCTTCTGTGAACAGGAAACTTCATGTCCTATGTGTTTCTTTTCATTCTAGTGCCTTCGCTACTTTAGAAGAGGAGGCTTGTACAGAGCTCGTCCCGTACCTTGCTTACATACTCGATACCCTCGTCTTCGCCTTCAGTAAATACCAGCATAAGAACCTGCTCATTCTGTACGATGCCATAGGGACACTAGCAGATTCAGTGGGACATCATTTAAACAAGCCAGTAAGGACCTGAGAGTGACTGCTCTGGGGACATTAGAACAAGCTGCAATAAGTACATAGTGTATAAATATACACTTATACATAGTGTATATTTCAAAGTGAAAAGATTGACAGGTGTGAACAGTTGGGTTTTGTGCCTTTGAGAATTATGAAAGGTCCGCTGTTGAAATAAGCTTATGGTTAGTGTGGAAACTAGTGCATGCACTTTAAATGCAGGGAGGGAAGGGGAAAAAAAGATTTTGTACTCTGCATTTCCACATTTACTTGGTTCCACGTAAGCACCATTTTATTAACACTGGCTTCAAAGCTTCTCCATCTTGACACCACTTTCTCTTCAGAGTGTACCAGGCATTCTGGGTCTACTGTGTAAAAGTTAAGAGTAGGAATGATAGATGGAGAATGATAAGTGATATTATTCTCTTGATAGTAGGAATGATAGATGGAGCAGTGCAGTGCCTTGCCTGTGGTGGTGTGGCATATGAGGTGGGGGTTTGAAGATAATTCTTTAAAAATTTTAACATAACTTAAATGTCTCTGCTGAAAACAATTTGATAAGATGTGGTCACTGTCCCTTAACTTTTTTTGTTTCTTTGTTTGTTTGTTTTTAATTACACTCAAAATTGGAGCAAGACAGTTAGCTTTGGTTTGCTTTGGTGTTGGCTGGTTTGGTTAATTGAGGAGTAGGTAGTGATTTATTGTCTGTGTTTTGTTTAATTATTGTAAATGTATTGTAAGTCATTAATGTTATAGGCCACAGCCAGCCCTTCTCACTCCCAAAGTCACTTACGAATAAAACCCATGATTTAACAAATTATGGATTATGCTGGGTTTAGTAACATAGACTTTTAATCCCAGCTCTTGGGAAGCAGAGGCAAGTGGATCTCTGACTTTGTGCCAGCTTTGACTACATAGTGAATTTCAGGTCTGCCAGGGCTGTATAGTGAGACTGTCTGAAAAATGAGGGGGGAAAAAGGGTGATGGGGAGAAAACTCAAGTAGTGGATTTTAATGGAATAAGGTACTTTTGATCAGGGTCATAGAAATTAGAAAGTAGAGATAAAGTAGAAAAACTTAAAAGTTTAAAAGAGAACTGTAAAGTGAAGAATGATTCTTAAAACACTTAAAAATTTAGCACAGTTGTTCCAAATGGGCTTTAGTTTTTAGAGAATCAAATGTACTTGTTTGTAGATGATAGTGAAGCCTTTTGTTTTCATTACTGTAAACAGGAATATATTCAGATGCTAATGCCTCCTCTGATCCAGAAATGGAACATGTTAAAGGATGAAGACAAAGATCTTTTCCCTTTACTTGAGGTATGCTAAGCTGTTGATGTGTGGTTATTCCAACAGTGTAATTTCATCACAGACATGTTCTAAACCAAAATGTGTGTATGTGATAAAATGTCAACTATGGGTGGCCTTCATGAGCCCCTCCTCCATCCATTTTAGAATATTGACCCGCTTGATCTTGTGCCATTGTGAGTTCATGAATGAAATGGCCTGGTCATATCCAGAAGATAGCGTTTTTATGGCACTCCTCCTCCAGCTTCTCTGACCAAGGTTGGAGGCATCAGTAATACACTGCTCTAAGCATAAACATTGAGACGGTAGTTTTACAACATGTCCACCTAGCAAAACAGCTTCCCTCCAGTAGTTTGTGGCCTCCAGGGCCAAGCAGGGGCTCTCTCCTGTGGAACAGACCTTGATTACATTACAAAGTGGTTGGTTACTCCAGGACAGTCATGCCACTGCTGTACCATAGGCTCAGTCGTCTGCTGGCAGACTCAGTTCCTCCCACCAGAATCTGTTCTCACGCTCGAGTGTATGCCATGTTTGTGTATAGCTTACAATGTCCTGTGCATCTTCTGTGTAATTCAAATCACATCTAGATGACGTATACGACCTGATACAATGTAAGTTTACTTTTGTTCTGATTGACAAATTGACTGTGACTGAGGTTGAAGAAGGTAAACCCTCCACAGCAGCATCAGAACAGATGCATAAATGATGTAGACTTTTTTTGCTTAATTTAAAGCGCTTACGTTCTCTACTGTCATCTGAAAACTTAGTGTGTACCTTGATTCTTTCTAGTGCCTCTCATCTGTTGCCACAGCCTTGCAGTCTGGCTTCCTTCCATATTGTGAACCTGTGTATCAGCGTTGTGTAAACCTAGTACAGAAGACTCTAGCACAAGCAATGGTATGTTGTGTTTTTGTTTTTTTGTTTGTTTGTTTTTTTTTAATATTTTCTCCTTCCTGACAATCATAAACTTTTTTTAGTGATACGTGTAATGTGTACATGCTTCTTCAGTATGTAACAACAAAACTGTGTGTTTATTTTCAGCTGAACAATGCTCAACCAGAACAATATGAAGCTCCAGATAAAGATTTTATGATTGTGGCTCTTGACTTACTCAGTGGCCTGGCTGAAGGACTGGGAGGCAACATCGAACAGCTTGTAGCCCGAAGTAACATCCTAACACTAATGTATCAATGTATGCAGGTAAGACTTATAAGAGTGAGTGACTTGGAACCTGCTTCTTTGTGTTACAAGAAGTTAATTTCTTATTTCTTGTAGGATAAAATGCCTGAAGTTCGGCAGAGTTCTTTTGCGTTACTAGGTGATCTGACTAAAGCTTGTTTTCAGCATGTCAAGCCTTGTATAGGTATGAATGTTTTCTGCTTTGGGTGTTGGGTATCATACCTGTCTTAATTCTTTATTTTATTAAAAGTAAAGTGTACATTTTACTAAAACAGGCTGAATTGGGGAAATTGTGTCATTTCCTTTAACATCATTGAACACTGTATCTGGGGATGTTTAAATAGTGCCAGTTTAGAGAATGTTGGGGGTTGTGATTTTTTTTTTTTAATTTTATTTTATATGCATTAATGTGAAGGTGTCAGATCTCTTGGAATTGGCAGTATAGACAGTGAGCTGCCGTGTGGGTGCTGGGAATTGAACCCGAGAAGAGCAGATAGTACTCTTAATCACTGAGCTATCTTTCCAGCTCCATGATTGTTTTATTTATGTAATATTAATTTATAACAATCCAGATAGCATTTTATTTGATAGGAATATGGTTTTTTATTTTTCATTTTTTTCTTATTATATATCTCTGACTGGCGTAGAATTTACAAAGATAGACCTGCCTCTACTTTCCAGTGCTGGGATGAAGGTGTAAGCCACCACACCCAGTAGGAATATACTTTTGAATCATTATTATTTTTGTACTTAAAGTGATATGAACTATATATGGTATGTTAAGTCTTTAAGTTTTTGGTATGAGAATCTACTCATACAAATACGTAGCAAACCTTTTTTTTTTGTCAAGACACATTAAGCCATGTTGCTTCCGTAGACACAAAGACAATGGGTATTTTTAAACCCAGAATTTCAGGATTTCTCTCAAAATTTCTTTCTTGTAATAGTTTTTCGCTGCTCAAAAGATCTAAGGTTTTGTCGTGAGTTTACGGCTGTTTTGAGTGTACTGTTTTGAGTGTCTGTGGTCACACACTGTTTCTCAGTTCTCACCGTAATTAGCTCGTAGATTAGACACTAAGCCCCAGTTTGATCCAGACTAAAGAGTGGAGGTGTGGAGCTCTTAAAGGTTTTTCTATTTCTGTTCATGTGTGTATGCCAGCATGCATTGTACGCACTGTATGCGTACACATATCCAGAGAGGCCAGAGCACGATAGTTAAGAACAGCGTAAGCACCTCATTTGGCTGCTGGGAGCTGAATCTTAATCCCCTGGGAGAGTAGCAAGTGCTTTTTAACTACTGTGAGCTATCTCTGCGGCCCCGGTTTTGTATATTTCGGAAGATATTTGGAGACTGGTTGTTCCTGTTTTTGGTAATGTTACCAAGCATGATGGTTATAAGGTAGATAATAGTTCTCTGCCTGGATCAGGTTTGCTGTCTAGGGAATGTTTACAGTATCTAGAAACATTTGGTTTAACATAGGTTAGTGTTCTGTTATTCACAGGTGATACATACATACATTCAGATAAAACACCCCGACACACATAAGATGAAAATAACTGTAATGGGAAGCTAATACCTTAGGCCTCGGGAACATTCAGTAGCTAGTTACCTCTTGCAGTTTTAAGAAAAGTATTGTCAGCTCCTTTATAAATACTTCTTTGCATGTTTTGTCAGTTTCAGAATTGATACCATAATGCTTGTTTTATGATGAAAAAGTAAGAAATCTGCTGTTGACAAGTTTACTACATAGCTTTATTTTATCACTTTGTTTTTTGTTTTTTGTTTTTTTTATTTCCTAGCTGATTTCATGCCAATATTGGGAACCAATCTAAATCCAGAATTTATTTCAGTCTGCAACAATGCCACCTGGGCGATTGGGGAAATATCAATTCAAATGGGTAAGATTATTTTCCTTTGAACCTATGCATTTATATGTGCCTCAATTATTTTATCTTTTTCTGTTTTTTAAGATTCTGAGAGTAGAGGGAGGGAGGGAGGGAGGAAGACTAACTTGTGTCACAGTTATAAGGGAAGCAGAATGTTTTGTAATAGTGTTTTGACACTGTTTTCTTCTTGTTCTCTCTTCCTGTGGTATGACCTAGGTATAGAGATGCAGCCTTATATTCCTATGGTGTTACACCAGCTTGTAGAGATCATTAACAGACCCAACACACCAAAGACGCTGTTAGAGAACACAGGTACCATATGACTGAAACGTTATGGTGAAGGGAAAATGATTTACTTCTTAACTTCAAGTCAGGATGTGTAGAGAAAGCAAAGCAAAGCTAGCTTTAAAAATTCAGCTGCTTATTATTACAGTGTATTTGAACTCTTGATTATAGTGTCTTAGTTTAGCTATGTGCCATAGCCAGTTTACAGAAACATTGGAACAACAGTTTTCTATGAATTTCAAGCTTAGTACTCTAAAATGTGTTCTTGTTAAGATATAACAAAAATAAGAAATAACAAATAAAATTAATTCATACGAATTTTGTGTTTTAAATTTAGAAAGTAACTGCGAAAAGTAATGACTTCAAATATATATTTATATGAGGCCAAAAATAGATTGATTGGCCAAAACTGTCATGTATTTTGTATATCATCCTAAATTCTTTTTAAACCGGGAACTTAAGTGCAGTTCCCGGTGGGGGTTTTATCCAGAGGCTTGTTTCTCTTCTGCGTTTACAGAGCGCATGCTGGTGCTGAAGATGCCTTCCATACAATAGCACACATAGGGTGATTATGTCCTTGTCCTTCCACCTTTTCCAGCTGTTGCTAAGTAATATTTAAGTTTCGTTTTTGTTCAGGCACATCTCTTTCTTTATATGTTGAGGTAATAGTTCCAGTAGTTTCTTATAGTCAATGTGAGTTCTACCATTGGAACCGGATAAAGATTAAAATGAGGTTTTCTAAATATAAAAGTTCCGACATTTTAATTCGGTGTTTTTAAATTACACAGTTTTTCCTCAAGTAACTAAAGTTTATAATGTTTATTGGTATGGAAGGAAATCTTGTAATTATCAAACATCTTGGGCTGATTATCTGTATGGGTACTGTTTAGTTCAAAGTAAATTAGACTTTCCTTTTCAAAAGTGTAACCGTATGTGTTGAGGATGTTTTTGAAATCTTGGCAGATTTTTGTCTTCCTAGAATGCAGTACCTATATATGACATTCAGAATGGAGATACTTGGCTATTATAAAAATATTGTTGAACCTAAAGAAAAGTTTCTATTTATCTTTAAATGTGAATGCATAACTGCAAATAAATGTTGAGTGTAATGTATACTGAAGTTTCTTGTGGGATATCAGCTGGTGGATGTCTTATACTTCGTTTAACAAATTGGCTTTATCAGATTGTACTCCTGGCATAATCAAACCTCAGTAATAATAAAATGGTTGATAATGCCGTACAAGTTGATGGGTTTGCCACAAGTGGCTACATAAATAATTGACTTCTTCATTCCTTACCCAAAAGAATGGGATTTAAACTATTAAAATCACCATACATATTTAGCAACTTAATTACCATATCCTCACTATTTCCTGAGGTCAATTCCTTAGTGTGTTGTATTTGCTTTTTTCCAACTAGTATATCCTACACTGAACTTTCTCAATGGACCATCATCTGCTTTCTCGCATGTTTCATTGGATTGTTCATACTTGCCTGTTTAATGAGAATGTTGCATAGTTTGTGTCTTTTGAACATAGGTTTTCTTTCTCTTGCTTCATATGAATCTGCTGAATTTTAGTATTATCTGTGTAGTTTGCTTCAAGTAATCCTTAAACATTTTTATTTACCCCCAAACCCACCCTTTTTTTATAAAAGGTTAACCTGTAAGTTTTTGAGAGAACACCATTAAAGCACCTCATGGTTTGTTTTCTGTCTGTATTTTTACCCGTTGTGTATAAGTGTATTTATATGTTTGCACCTTTGAATTGCAAGATGCAGTTCTGAGTTGCAGCTGTTTCAGCTCTTTGTACATTTCAGGAATTTCTGAATTTTAATGGAGAATGTTTGCCTACCTCAAAATTTTTTCTTAATCAAATAATGTACTATGCTCTTAACTATTTTGTGTTAAGCCTTTTAGTGGCAAGGATTTTTTTTTTCCATAGTCCATACCGCCTGTCATTACAGTGGACTATCTAAATTTCCTTTACTTGAATTTTATCTCATATATTGTTAGAAACTAGTGTGCTGTTACCTGAGTTATCAGAGATTTGTCAAAATGGAATTTGATAAACTGGAGCAGTTTTTCAGTCTTTGCCTTCAGTGGACACCGTGATGCTTAATTGACTGACAAATGATCTTTTGATACAAGCAACAAAGTCCACTAGATTGAGAAAAATTAACTTAAAAACTAGCAAATTTAAGTTAATATCCCTCGGTGATTTTTAAAGGTTTTAATTACTTACAAAAAGTTGAAAATTTGAATTAATACAGCTACAAAGATTGATGTTGAATAAACTATTCACAAACAGTTGCTGGCGTTTTGAGTGGCTGTGAAAGAAGATACTGTAAATCCACTCACTCTAATCCCACATCTTTTACCAGTACTTGGCACTTGATGGTTTTTGGTGTTCTCTCAATGTTTAGTTACTTTAATCCCTTTTGTTTTCCTTTTCCAAGAGTATGCCATGTATGTTGCTGCCCCTTCCATGAGGGGGTGGTAATAAGCAGCACTGGTGAGATCTTATGTTTATTATCATACACAGATTCTGTTGGTTTCTGTTTCTGAGTTATTTGTTGTTTTCTTTATTTTTCTCCTTCCCCCTCATTTGCTCATGTCTTGGTTGGCGTTTGGTGGTGTATAACCGTGATTGCGTTACCTTAGCAATAACAATTGGTCGTCTTGGTTACGTTTGTCCTCAAGAGGTGGCCCCCATGCTACAGCAGTTTATAAGACCCTGGTGTGTATTATTCAATCTTTTTTTTTAATTCATTTTTCTTCACTCTTTCTTTCTCTATCTCACTTTAGATATATTTTCAGTTGGTTACAAAAATCACAGTCCTTAATCATTGCCAACCATGTGACTAATCTTGTCCTATCAGGTTTGTGAGGTTTCCAGTAGCATCGTCATGTACATTTCTTTTATGCTGTGGCTAACGACTAACTGACGCATGGATAAGATTGTCACATGCTTGCTGTGTTTAAAAGCTTGATTATACGTAAAAGCACTTAAATATCCACCAGAAAAATTAAGATGCATGCACATTTTTATAAATTTAGGTTCTTGCATTACATTTCTTTTTTAGAATTAATTTGGAAACGTGGATTGCATTAAATACATGTTTAAATTTGTATGTATAAAATCTTATTTGCTTGTTAATGTCAGAGTTAAACATCTACACCATAAGTGTACAGTAATAGTTTATATTGTGACAGTATAGCCTGTGTTCTGCTTCTTTCAATTGATAATCTTTCAACTGAAATAATTTTTAGTAGTGTTTAATGGAATACAAGTTAGAAAAGAATTTTTAAAATTAATTTGCTAATATACTCTGGCTCAGGCTAATTAATAGTTTAAGTAAGAAAGAGCAGTTGTCTATTTTTATAGATTCAGTATATTAAGACAATGTGAATTTCACTGTTAACACTTGAAGATGAGATGGGTCAGACTACAGGAATATGAGAAACAAAGTCAAGCTTTCTAAAAATGTAGTATAACCATTATCTCTATTGTGGTGCCTATTCCATTAAATACTGTCTATTAGCAATGTGTTGAATCTGCTTTTTACTTTAAATACTAAACTCGGTTCTGTAATTCAATAGGTGTACCTCTCTGAGAAACATAAGAGACAATGAAGAAAAAGATTCAGCATTCCGTGGGATTTGTACCATGATCAGTGTGAATCCCAGTGGCGTAATCCAAGTAAGGTGTTCACAGGACTTTGTTTTCAGTGTTCCATGTACACACACATGGGGAAGGTCAGGGGACATCCTATAGTTCCCACCTTCTAACAAGGGGGTTTCTAGGGACTGCTGGCTGGCTGGCTGAGGTCTTCATTTCTCAAGTCTTACTTCATTAAGTAAAACAGTAATAGCAGATTGGGAGAGGAAGGTTATGTTGATGTCTTCTGCTGGTTCAGGCCTTCCACGTACATTTAGACCCCATTTATTTATTTTGTGCATGTTTTCTATCCATGCATATCACTTTACTGAGTTTGAACTTAAAAATCTCAAATAAAATAGAATATTGAGTTATTCCTTGGAATTGTTTTAAAAGCTTATCTATTCATTCTATATTTTATTTCCTAAATGCATAGTCTTTAAACATTTTTATAATTATAGTATAGTTACTATTTTTAATGTGTGTGAATGTTTTGCCTGCTGTGTACCTTGTTTGTGCCTGCTATCCTTATAGGTCAGAAGTGGGCGTCAGCTCCTCTGGAACTAGAGTTACATATGGTTCTGAGCTGCCATTGGCTGGAATCAAACCTAGGTCCTCTGGGAGAGCAGCCAGTGCTCTCCTAAGTGCTGAGCCGTCTTTTTAGCCTCTCTCTAGACAGTTAATTATTTAGTGCCAGGTTTTATATATGGCAGCTTGATCAATCATTCCAACTGCCAGTTTGCCAGCTATAAACACAGAAGAAACCGTTGAATTTTACACTACATGCTCAAAATACAAAACATCTGTATGGAACCCTAAATTAAATACTTAACATTCATTTGTTTGGTTGATTGGTTGGGGTTTTAGTTAATTAGTTGGTCCTCTCCAAGAGCAACTATGTTCTTACTTAACCCTAAGCCATCTCTCAAGACTCTGGTTGGCTCTTTTGATAGAGGGTCTCACCAGGAGTGGTCTGTGATGCTGAGATCTGGATTGAGGTCCTTTGCAAAGGTGGCTAGTGCTCACAGCTGCTGGGCCACCTCTAGCCCTGCATTGAAAGTCTTAACGTCATGACATGAAGAGAGAGCTTCACACAGAGGGCAGTTTTTGTTGTTGTTAAGTAGCTCAAGATGGTTTTTATATTTAATCTCCTTCCTTGGTTTCAGACTAGACACATGTAGTTTAAATTCAGGTGATTTCAGGTTGTTTACAATCCAGTCAGAACTCTGTTATTATTGACTTTATCTGGTACTTTCAGAGCATTTCTAATGTTAAATATTTTCCAGACTTTGTTTGATTTTTGCATTTCTTCCGTCTTTTTTGTAGTGTGGAATACAGTAGAGCATTAAGTTCTGATGTCATATAAATTACTAGAAGATAATGAGTTAAAGCAATGCTAAGCAATCACTTCTAATTCCTTAATGGTACTAGTTAATTTTAGAAGTTTTTGTTTTAGCTAAGTTTGTTATGACAGACTCTGAAGATTGCTTGTGTTTTACTGAATGTTGTAAATATAGTAGCAACCTAAAATGCGTCTTTGTTCTTACAGGATTTTATATTTTTTTGTGATGCTGTTGCATCGTGGATTAACCCAAAAGATGATCTCAGAGACATGTTCTGTAAGGTAAGCATTTATGATTGTTATATCCGAGTTGAAACACTTGAGTTCCTCTTTATTTAAACTCAGCTTCCTCAGAGTGATATTGAGTGATTTTGTGACCTAAATTCTTAGCAAAGAACCTGGCCTGGTGGAATTGACTCTTCGCAGTATTTTCCCAATTAATAATGCTAATTCATGTTGTTACTGTTGCAATTGTGAACAATGGCTTGAAGTTCTCAAGTTGAATTTGGAATGCCAGTGGAAAATACAGGTGCCCTTCTGAAGAATTGACTTAAGTTCCTGTTTTGTTAGTACTCGCTTCTGAGTTGTTATTTCTGAACTCAGCTGTACCAGTAAGAACTGCAATGCTGTTACTTACTTGAGTTACGTCATATTGAAAATAGTGACTATATTTACCATCAGGATCCCAAAACTTGTTTATTTCTAACTTGCAATAACCAACATTTAAAAAAAAAATATGTTTTGTGCTTGTATGGTTTGACTGTTTTGCTTTTTCAGTTTGATACCACATTTCTCAAGTACATCATGTTGCTAAGGACATTTCCCGGATTTTAAATTTAAAGTATGAAGGAAGTTTTGGTCAAGTCAGAGGCTGTAGAGAACTTACTTAACAAAGTTTGAGAATTAATACTTTGGAATTAATATCCATAATGTTTGATTTCTAAAGCAGTATAGATCTGAGTTTTTGTCTTTATTGATGAGTTAACATTTTTTCACTTTTTGCAGATCCTTCATGGATTTAAAAACCAAGTTGGGGATGAAAATTGGAGGCGATTCTCTGACCAGTTTCCTCTTCCCTTAAAAGAACGTCTTGCAGCTTTTTATGGTGTTTAACTTAGATCACTGAAGCTGCAGTCCCAAAATTAGGGGTAAGTTACAAGTTTTAGAAATTTTTAGAATAAAACACTATTACTACAGTCAAATAATGGTTCCCCCTTCAAATCTTAGGTAAATAGAAATCCTGATTGGTACACTACTGTGATTTCTATACATTATTTCATCCTTCGCCTTTCTTTTTTTCCCCTACAAGGGCAGTGTTCACAGTGACTGGGCAAAGGTGGCTCTGTTTGGAAGCCTTACTTTATAATCTTATCTGTGACAGGACAGGAGGCTTTATGTTGTGACCTGTAAGGAAACAAATTTAGAGTTGAAACTGAATTCCGGAAATAGATGATGTTTAACATCCCATCGTTGAGCACCCAGTGTTCTCTCAGTTTTTCATGGAAGGGTCTGTCTTGGTTTGTGGAGGTAGATGGCTAAGTGCTTTGGGTTTTTCTCTGTCTTGATAGTCTCTGTTCTCAACTTGGGATTAGCAGCTGTGTTTTTTAAATCCATTGAGTTATGCTGAGGATTGACCTGTGTGGGGTACTTAGTAACAGAACTTGCACACAAGGCTGCCTCACTGTTTGCACCAGTACAGTGCGAGACCTACCCAGATGCCTGGAAGCCATAGGACACACTAAGTGTGTAGAAATGTGTACTGTACTAAATTGAAGTATCCTTTACTTTTTAGTTGCTTGCTTAATCTGAACTAGAAAGATTTTCTTATCAAAGTGATCTGATCTAGAAGGGAGTAAAAATAAATTTATAGCCTCAAGAGGCTGTAGGCCCTGTATGCATTTTTCCACTTTAGTTTTGAATCCTCAGCTTCAGCATTTTGAAAAGTGTTTGATTTACTCTCTTAAATTATAAGAATGTAAAAGAGGGAAATGACTTTACTCTGAAGATTCAGCTTTGAGCTAGTAGTCTTAAGTAGTTTGTCTTTTGGTTTCATAACCAAGAAGCAGTTAACTAATGATCCTGCTTCTGGGATGAGGTAGGAAATAATGATTTCCTCATTAGATTTAAAAGTTAGGCAGAGCCTTTTATTCTTGCTTCTTTGTGCCCATGCAGAAGCAGGAAGAAAGGGTTTGGTGTACTTCACTGGTGGATTAATTAACTGCTGTGAATCCATATGAACATTTACAAGCATCCAAAGTTTGATGTGAGTGGTTAATAGTGTTTTTGTAAAAGGACCACTATCAGACATTGCTTTAACTAGCTCAGTAAACTCATTTGATTTCTTAAGTCTATCTTAACACTAAATTGTATTAACAATTTAAAAAGTTCACATTAGCCAGGCGCAGGGGCTCACACACCTGTAATCCCAGCACTCTGATAGGCAGAGGCAGGCAGATCTCTGTGAGATGGAGGCCAGCCTGGTTTACAAAGCAAGTCCAGGACAGCCAAGGCTAACAGAGAAACCCTGTCTCAAAAAACCAAAAAATAAAAATGAATAAAATAAATTAAAGGTTCACATCGGCAACATGAATCACCTGAAAATATAGGAAATAACCAAATGAAATAGAGTTGGAAGGATAATTAAGAACATCAAGAACATAGCTATTACATTTTATTTTTGGACATTACCAAATATTCTGACTCTAGAGTAAAATTAGAGTTTTTTTCTTTAAACATTTGATGTCTGTTTAATCTTGTATAAGGAAAATGACTAAGAGAGTAAAGTAACATGAGGAGGTGTTCAGTTTGCATTGTGGCCCACTCTGCTAACAGAGGTAAAGCTCAGTAGCAGTGTGCAGGCCTCATTATATGAGACACTACACTGCATGTCCCCAGCGTGGGCTCACTTTTCTAGCTGAACACAAGCTTAGGCAATTTGTCCAATTTCTTACTTTTTTAATACCTAAATAGAGACATTTTTTTGACTGGTGTTTTGCTCCATTGGCCCTGAAAGAGAGGCAGATATTGAAGATAAAATTGGTGTTTTGTTTTGTTCTGTTTTGCAGGTTCGTCAGTCTTGGAGACTATATGGGAGCCTCTGCACCCAGGGAAAATGTTACCCTTTACAGGGGGGAAGGGTAAACCAGTAGGGAATACAGTACAGTCCCAACCCTACTGGGAGGGGCGGGAGGGAGGTGTTGCCGTCACTGTATTAAGTCGATGTTGGGAAATGTTTTAACATCTGGAGCCTTTGTGGGTGGAAATCTGTCTCCAATTACAACTCTGCACTGGATGTGAAGAAGCAAAGACTATTCAGTCTACTCACACAACAGTACTTTCTGGAATATCATGGGGAAATGTACCAAAACAAGAACCACATAAACAATGCGCGGGGATAAGGAGGAGGAAAATCCCGTGGTCCACAACAAAGGAAACTTAAGAGTGGGAAGCTACAACAGTAAGGAAGCTTTTTTTCATTAAAGGTTTTTATATAAATTTTCCCACATTACGGGGGCCTTGTTTTGCATGCTGATAAAGAACTACATAAAACTAACAGTTAAAATCAGCTTGCCTCCCCTAGTAGAAGCAGGTTCTTGGAAGTTACAATTTAAGGTACCCCCAAAAAGTTGGAAATAAAACGAAACAAATTTGAACAATGAAGCACCCTGTGAGATGCCAACGAGTCACTCCTTTTACCTTTGCGGGCTGGGCAGGGAGGGAGGAATAATGGGATCGGGGTATCAAACTAAAGGTGACATCTAATTTTACATTAAAACGTTAGTGGATATAATTTCATGGTTGTACTTCTTAGATTTAATTTCTAGGCCAACACGTTATCTTAAGGTGCAGTTTAAGGTTCAGGCATGCGCTCTGGCTCATAGTGATTGAAAGTGGTGTAAATTAGTGGGACCGTAGCATGCTGGCATCACATAGAGTGCGGTTGGTATTCATTTACCTGTGTTGCGCCAGTTTGGGTTGCAGTTTACCAACTCAACATAGCCCTGCATTTAAAATTCCTTTAAGATTGGTGGGTTTTATTTTTATTAAGAATATAGATATATAAAGTACTGTAGTTTACAGCTAGGCCTTGAAATACCTTTTTAGGATCTGTTAGGAATAAGGTTGATATTGTATTGTGTGTAACCTGCACAATGTGGAAAGCTGATATACCTGTGCAAAATCTTTGCCTCTGTGCTGTCAGTGTGGTGTGCTTTCTGCATGGTTATATACTACTAGTGATTTTATCAAATTTCAAATTACATGGTAAAAGATCTGTAAAAGGCTGCATAAATGTTAGTTGGCACATAAACACAATTGTAGAGGTTGAAACATGATTGCTATATTTCAATGTTTATTCCCACTCAACATATTGCCTCTAAGCTTTCCTTTCCTTTGTTTTTTTTGTTGTTGTTTTGTTTGTTTTTTGTTGTTGTTCGAAGCATGATCTTAAAGATAGGTTTAAGTTAATGGATGTAATGCAGGGTTCCTACACTGTATTGGCGCATGTTGGTGGCCCTTTGTGCCCTAAGTATATGCACATAGGGCATGTACAAAGCTACAGAGTGAGAGTTGGTTTGGATCCTCTTCATTTCATTTGTTTGACTTTTCTGTTGTTTTTTTTCTCTACTCACATGTATTTCTGTGAATAAATCCTTGTTAAGTTAACCCTTTACTTTTCCTTCCATGTGTATTTTCTTATATACTGTGAATGTGAAGACCCTAACTGGTACACTTGATCTTATGTCCATATGAAAGTGCAAATCTTTATTAATTTGGATTGCCTGAGCAGTGTGTATCCCATGATGATAAAGGAAAATGGAGAGATTTTTCTTTTTAGCTCTGCTGGTCAGAGATGAAGCCACACCTTTCCATTTTTCAATGCTGCATATTTAATCTGCAACAAAATGTTAAGCCATAACAACCTTTTTATATTTTAATTTGTCACCTTTGCATTGCAGAATAAATACCGAATAACCATTTTTATAAGCAGTTGCTCCTCTTTGCATGGTTCTGGTCTCTAAAGTGTTGACTGATACGGCCATTGCACTGAAGTGTGAGCTGTGTGCCTGTGACTTAGCAGTACAGTTTCAAAACATTTCACATGCATGGTAGCATGCAAACAGGTTTTTGTTGTGTATATGTTTGTTTTAACATGTTCTTTTACCTTTTATTTTGGCTTTGCAAATTTCAGTCTGTGGGGCCTGAAATAAAACTATACAGTGCCCAATCTTTTCTGTTTTCTTTTCGAACTATATTCTAGAGTGTGTGGTATTTCACTTTAAAGTTCAGTTACCTTCCTGGGAGCTCAAAGTTTGCTTTTGAGATGGAGCAGAATAGCTATTTTATCCTTAGGTTGTAGTATATAACCTGTAGTGCTTCTGATACTTTGGAAAACTTAATATAGGAGATATTATAATAGTCTTGCATAAGTAGTAAATAAAAATACAAAACAGCCAGATTCATCCCTTAATGTAATGAACCAAATACATAAAAACCTTCAGTAAAGTTCTCTGGGCCTATGGTAAATAATTCTCTACTAAGTAAAAGCAGTATTGTCACCTGTCTGATTAAGAATATATTTCCAATTTGGCAGTTATGCAGCACAAAACAATATTTGGTTTTGTAGTAAGTTAGTTTGTTTCTTAATTTAATAACTTTATAATAGAAAATTAATATGACTGACGAGCTAAGATTAGGATGATCTTCTTTTCTAATGTAGTTTTTCCTCTTGAGACTATTGTTTCTTCTTAATTTATGTTATATTTCAGACAACATAGTATAGCACAGGAATTTGCAGAAGCCATTTACATTTCTTGAGGTAAGCGCTGAGTTAGCATTTATTGTTTTGATAAAACATAACACATCATGGGATATATATATATATATAAAGCAACTTAATTCTTGTGGTGCAGTCTTGATAGTTTTGAATGTTGACTGAATGTGAGGTTGTAAGTTTGTCATTGTTACATTCCAGTGTTTCTGCTTAAAGCACGGCTTACTTCATCTGCTCCTTACACACTAAAATGCTGTTAGTGTGCTCAACTACAGAGATAGCCGCTGCTGAGTGATGTAGATTTTCTACTTGAATATTTTTATGTTGTAGGAACCTCAGGAGGTCAGTGTTTACTGTTTTATATATGCCTTCTTTTTCCTGTTTGAGCTTCTCTCTCTGAAGGATTCTAACAGAACAAAAGCTGCTGATCAACCTAAGTTGGAAACAGAAAGTATGTCTAGTGTAATTTAAATGCGTACTTGGCAGTTCCATGTTACAGCCCATTAGCAAGCGAACTTATTAGTGCCACAGGTGTTCATTTATTCAGGAAATGGTTTTGCTTTTTGTATTGTCTGATCTCTTAATGACTTCATACTGTGTAAGGAAAATCACTTTTGTATTGTTTGTTGGTTATTTCCAAAATAATCGACATGTAAATATCCTTAGAGCCAGCTCTGATGCTTTACAGTACTGCTACTTGAGTTTGTTATGCAACTTAGACTTCAGATCCCAACACTCAGCCAAGCCATTACATCTTAGCAAGACAAGTAGCATACAGTTTGTAATTAACATTGACAAACACTGTGATTTTTTTGGTTAAGACTTTTTCATTGATCTGAATTGCTTAAATTGCATATATTGTAAAATAGAGTCAGATGTATATTTTAAAATAATTTCAGCTGACTTTCTCCTTACTGCTTTGTCTACTCAGTTATGAAATATTCAGATACAAGTTTTATCTCAGGTGAATATCCTTGTATCATTTTGCTTTGGTGACATGTTTATAAAGAAAGATCATCATACTTAATAGCCTTTGGAGGTTTGTGAGGTATTTTTTGTTTTGTTTTAATGTATTTTACTGATTATCTTCCCAGTTAGTCTGATGTTTTTCCCCTCCACTTGTTCTATCAGACTGGAGAGATATAAAAAGCTCTCCTCACATTTGGTATGGAGATTTAACTGAAAATGAGTTGAGTTTGGTCCTCCCCTTTTCTAAACCCTCAAAATATGAAAGTGGAACCTTTTATCCTACATAAAACTCTGCATAGTTGAGGTGCCAGAAATAAATTACGTATTAAACTCTTGTCTCAATTTAACACCTTTGTAGTGAAGAAATTTTTTTGCTTCATATAGTTAATTATATTCATATTGAATGTATTAACAGATACCAGTGCAAAAACATTCTTCCCAAGAGAAGAGTGTGTCATGCATAGCTACAGCCCTAAGTCCTTTCTCTGTTAGTACTTCAGGTACACACGGCTTTGCTTATGGTGTTACTTTTGCAAATATTACAAGGCGGAGGACACTAATTGTTGCTGCTAGTACTGTTTAATACGGTGGGCATTGGAATCTATAAGAGAACTAGGGTCTGTGCTTAACACCCTGGGATAACTGAGATGGGAAGGTGAGCAGTAGTGGCCTGTGTCGGTAACGATGTCACCTAGCATCAGTGCAGTGCAGTAGCCTTGTATATCAACTAGTGCACTTCATACTGTGTTAAATATGGCAATGCTTCTAAGCCTCTTTAAAGTTAACTTTCACGTGAAAGTTATTTTCTCTTACCTGTATGCTTTCTGGGTAGGTGGAAACTAACTTCAGGCTTGATACAGATCTTCTCCCTGTTGGTATTATGTGTATGCCTAATTGTTATACTTACACAGTTGTAAGGTATAAGCTTAATTACAGCAACTGTTTTTGTGGTTTGTATCCCAGAGTATATTGTGTTGAAATAAAAAGATGCATAGCAGCTGAATGTACGCATGACTTTGAGGGAAGTTAAAACTGGTTTTCTTTTCCCCACCTCTGTACATTAAAAACCAAGCCAAATCTATTTGCCAATAGTAGATCACTAATTACAAAGCCAGTAGCTTTCCTTTTAGTAAGAGTTTTTGTTTGCCATCCATCACTTTTACTGTGGCTTGGTATTGTGCAGAATTATCTATTTCATAGGTCTAGTCATCTTGTTCAATGCCTGCTATAACATGGTTAGCCTGTAAGGCAGTGTTGTTTCCCTCCTAACGTCCACCTCAGAAAGGGGTTCCACTATATTTTCCTCATCTTTTTGTCACTGCTTTCCTATGTGGATATATAACCAAACTGAGCTTCATTGATTTTTTTATGGAGATAATAATTAGATAATACTATGTAATTAATTTTACTCAGTAGATTATCATCTTAAGAGATGCTTAACCGTGGTAAATCACTTCATATTATGAAAGTTTTACACTTAGTATTCATGTTAACATTGGGTGCAATAACTTAGTAGTACTTGCTTAGTTATAAATAACTGGATCTTTCTGCTGACAACTTAGGTTGTATGAGTTATGCTTAAAAGCTTTAAATCTGATGTTTCCTGTACCTGCCACACTATGTTAGAATGTGTCCTTCAAACATATCCTCCTGCAACTTCTCAAACTGTACTAAATTGATATTTCTTGAAGTCTAACTCTGTGCTAACAGATCTTCATTTTAAATAGAATACGGTTTTAATTTTTGATAAGCTGCTGAATTTTAAAGAGAGTTTTTTGGGGCCACCAAATATTTTGGATCATGCAGAGAATATATATTGTACTGTAGTAATTTTGTATTTACATTTGTATGATGTGACATAATAGATGTGAATGTTAATCACTGCTTGACTATGTTAATAAAGTTGTTTAACTATAGTCGTTGCACTCTGATTTTTAATGGAAAGAAATTACATTATCTTTGTCCTCCTCCATTTTGTGTCCTAATAGGTTTGGTGGGTTTGGGAGGGCAGGGGTGTTTTTTGTCATGTTTCTATCTCTTGGTTTCCCTTAGCTTACACATAAGTGTCCTGTTGCTATCCAAGCGACTCTTTTTTTTTTTTTCTTCTTCTTCTTATTTATGTACTACAGTAAAAAGAAACCTTTGACTACATTTTAACTTAACTACTATTAGTGCTTTTCAACTCAAGCTGAGTAGGATGGGGTGAGTAACTGCTGTACCAGAGGAAAGGAGTGAAGGGGAAGCTGTGACCATAGAGTTGATGATCGAGCAAGGCTGAGTGTGTGAGACTGTCCTGTTGAGGCTTTGTCCTTCAGAAAAGTAGGGCTTGTGAGATTAGAAATTAGCACTTGGAGTCATTTCCTCTTCAGGTTGTAATCAACCAATGTGATTACATGTTGCCATTAAAATTAAGATATTGCTACATTCCAGAGTGTGTATATCCAGAGCTGTAAAGTGGTCTTTTTCACTCAAGCTATAGAGCATTTTAGAACAAGAAAGGGTCTTTCATTGTAGCCCAGAAACTTAAGAAGTGAAGCTTGAGTTTTTTTGCTTTTGTTAAAAACATTTGTGGTAACACAGTTGTGTTGATGAGAGTGATTTGGAACTGAGATATTATGTTCCCTAAAACACCTTGGAGAGGGAATTTAAGTTTCCAGGGTGTGGGATTAAGTTGTAGGGGAAGTTTATTTAAATATGCCTGATCATTAGTTCAGGATTCTAATTTGCTTCCTAAAGTAATTGTTCCTGAAAATGAAATATTGGTATTTTAGTGAAACTACAGTCTTACTAGTTTTATTCAAATGATTTTTTTTTCTCAGTTCTTATAACAGCCATATTGTTTTTTTTCATTTGTTTGTTTGTTGTTTGGTTTTATTTTTGGCTTTTCGAGACAGGGTTTCTCTGTGTAACCTTGGCTATCCTGGACCAGGCTATCCTGGAACTCACAGTGATTTGTCTGCCTCTGCCTCCCAGTGCTGGGATTATAGGCATGCACCACTGAACCCAGCTGGGTCTGTTCATTTCTAAACTGACGTTTTTGTAATGAGTTCATAATCTGACATAAACAGTTTTACATTTTATGTGATTATTTAAGGGTCATAGTTAAAGTGGTAGTGGAAACCATACAGATCTTGGATTTTCTTTATTGTGCAGGTGACAGTGGGAGATACTCACACTGTGAATGTCACTTGTGGTCCTTTTCTCTGAGTCTTGTTTTCATAAAACTGTAATGACTTCCTGAAATGTCTCTTACTTATTACAGTTTGCAGGTGACAGTTTGGAAGTTTAATAAGACTTTTAATCCACTGGCAGTGATATGAAGAGTGTTACATTGCCACCTTAAAAGTTTGTCCCAAACACTCATGCTGTAAAGGTTACTGTGCCCAGTCAGTCTTTATATTGGTTTTTTAAGAAGTTCATTAAATGAGTAAGAAATAAACAACTGCACTCAGGAGACAAAGGCAGGAGGATCTCTGTGAGTTCAAGGCCAGCCTGGTCTAGATAGCAATTTTAATCAGTAATGTGTTGTTTCTGCATTGTTTGTAGGCAGTGTTACATTCAGATGTGTCAATTATTGAATGCACATAGATATAGCTACATAATACTTGACTTATTTTACAGTTCCTACAGCTGTCCTATTGTTGCTCACTCATGTATTACCCCTGAACTTCTGAGTGAAATATAGTGATGGGGGCATGGATGCTGAAACACAGCATTCATTCACAGTCATCTTTTTGGTGGAGTGGTTAGGCCAAAGAGTTTACAAGTTACTCTTCAGTTATGGTCCATGGAGCTTCATAAGCAGTGAGCTCCTTGTGTACTGTAAGTTGTAGTCTAGTGGCATGGGGTTCTAACCTGCAGACTCGCAGGGTTAACAGCTCCCTGACTCCACTGTTGCAGGCACTGCTTCTGCTTCTACTCGTAGTCTGTTATATTCAGAAAGCATGTAAAATAGTGTGTTGCATGATAGAGAGTGCTGATGTGAAGAGAACACGATGGAAGATCAAAGTAGCCCTGAGATGATGTCATTTGAGCAAAAGTCTGAAGGAGTGAGGCTGTTGGTTATTGGGGAGATTATTTCAGGTGAGGGAACAAAGATACGTGGCCTGGACCATTATGTGTTTGGCTGTCACTTTAAGGAAGAAGAGAGATTCATTCTAAAAACCAGTGGAAAGGGCTCTTATAGGACCTAAGAGTGAAAATGTGTACAGATGATTGAAAGTGCAGTATGGCACTATAGTGGAAGCAGCTTTTGGAGATGGCTGTTGTGGTCAGGGGAGAGTGTGATGAATCAGGGTAGTAGTGGGGAAAGGTGGAAAGTGAGGGAATATGCAGATACGTCTTACGGAGTAGTCTGGATTTGACAGTGTACTGGATGTGTTGTGGAGGGAAAAGTATCACAAATGGCCCTTCAAACCTTGGGCATGACAAGGACCGGAAAGGATAGAATTGCATTAACAACTGGAACAGGTCTGAAGTGTCCATGAGAACTAGAGAAGGCATTTTAATAATGGGGGGATGCCTGGCCGAAGATGAAAAGTGCCTGAGAGTGGCAAAGGAAAAGGAAAGAAAAGTCAGGAACCAGACTTTTGAAGCATTCCAACATTGGAGCTCAAAGGTGAGTAAAGAAAACCTGAGAGTTGAATGGAGAGATGGCTCAACAATCAAGAGCACTTGCTGCTCTTGGATCATGGGTTCAATTCCCAGTAACCACATAGCAGCTCACAACTGTCTGTAATAGAGTACTATACCAGCTTCTGGTGTGCAGATGTACATGTAGACAAAGCTGCCTACGTCAAATGTGCAAATAAACAAATATTTAATAAAGAAAACAAGCCAGGCAGTGTTGGCACATACCTTTAATCCCAGCACTCAGGAGGCAGAGGCAGGTGGATCTCTGTGAGTCTTAGGCTACATACATGATCTACAGAGTGAGTTCGGGACAGCCAGGGCTACACACATAACCCCTGTCTTGGAAAGGAAAAAAAAGAATGCATGTATGAACTAAGTGCACTAAAGAACAGTTTACACTCATGAGAAAAGCATTAGTTTTAGCAGGTTTTTAATCACTGTAGAAAAAGATGTTAACTGTCTCCCAAGTGATTTCTAGAGAAGTTGGATTTCTATTTCTCATGGTCAAATTGGAATATGAAGTCTTTGATTTTTTTTTTAAATAAATTTAAAATTTTAGAAGCTTGTGAAAAGCAGGTTGAAGTAATCCAAGATAACTTTAATATCACCCTCAGAAGACTTTAAAGATGTATTTTCATACTATGAGTTTTGCCTGTATGTATGCAAGTACACCATGTTGGGGAAGTGCCCTCTGAGGCTAGAAGGGGGCATCAGATCCCCTGGAATGGGAGTTATGGCTGACTGTGAGCCACCATGGCAGTGCTGGGAACTGAGCCCTTGGTCGTCTGCAAAGAACAACCAGTGAGTGCTCCTAACCACTGAACTGTCTTGTCAGTCCCCTGTGTTTCTTTAAAATGTAATGATGATGTGGCACTGGGACAACCCTGAGGAATCTGAGAAGTGGCTTTCACAGAGGCTAGTCATCTTCCTCAAGGTGAAAAGCTCAGCAAGCCAAGTGAGACAGCTGGACAGAGACTAGCCAAGGAGGACTCCAGATTCTTCTAATTAACTGTAAATGCTGTGTGTGTGTGGTGGTGTTGAGGAATAAATGTGTCAGCAGATGCTGAATTCAGATACAATGACCACCTTGACCTTACCCTACCTTTCTAGAGTAATTCCCCTTCCCCAGGACATACCTCTTGTTCTGGTATCCACCTCACCTGCCTTAAAGCCCCTTCTTCCATCTCATGGACCATTTTTCCAGTTTCACCCACTAATTACTACATACTTGACATCAGAGGCTGGGGTCCACATAGAGAAATGATGCAGTATTTGTCTTTCTGAGCCAGGATTACCTCATGATATATTATTTTCTAGTTTCTCTATTTTTCTTGAAATGTTTTCTTTGCAGCTTTTCTTTATCCATCCATGTGTCACAGAGGTACCTGTTGATGTTTCTCACTTTATTTTTGCTTTTTTTTTTTTTTCCTGTGCACTTTTACCACAGTAGCAAAGAAGCAGACTCAGTCATAATACCCACCATCAGATAAATCAACTGAACTGTTAAGGGTATTTTATTCAGTGAGTTGAAATCCAACCCCGGTTTGGTCACCTAGAGACTGACAAAAAGTCAGGTATTGCTCTGGTCATGCCAGAAACTGAACCATCCATTGAGAACTGTAAGGTGGGGCGGCATGGGGGCTGTGGAAATACCCAAAACCACACAGGTATTTGTGTGGAATGGACATGCTTGAACTTCATGGAGAATTCACAGAGACTCAGTAGGGTCTCTGCTCCTTGTCTGAAAACAGGTAACATGCTATGGAATGAATGTTGCATTGTTTTAACAGTGAGTAAAGAGAAGTACAATAAAAGAATTTCCAGCTGTTTATCTTAGGAGGTGATTTTGAATTTTTCTTACTGACTGAAGTGGAATTATTGCTTGGGTACTTAATATGCAGAAGATATGTTCACATTGTCTAAACTGAGAAGTAAAATGTTGGTAATAAAGTTAATAAGTAAAATATTAATGAAAGATGTCGTGGACAGAATTGAGCCCTTGGTGCTGCTATAGTACCCTTACCGGAGAAGGAGTTTGCCCTTACTCAGTAGAGCTGAACACTTAGATCCATGACAGGTAATACACACCTGGAGAACATTCTCTAGAATGCTTACCAAACAAGCCACGTATGTATAACCCAAAGCGAGACAAGTATTAGAAAATACATACAAGCTACATGTGCCTTTAATCCCAGCACTTGAAGAGCAGGATCTGAGTTCAAGGCCAGCGTGGTCTACAGTCAGTTTCAGAACAGCCAAGGCTATGCAGAGAAACCCTGTCTAGAAAAAAAACGAAAATAGGTACGGGGCAGTGCCATAGTACAGAAATTCAACTTTAGAGACAACTTTGAAAATCCAGGCACACTTGCATATTAAGCTAAAGAAAAAAAAAACAAAAAATAAAACTTGATGCTTTATAATAAGCAAGTTTATGTAATGGTATGTTAACATTAGTCAACCCTGCCAGTTGTGGTGGCACATGCCTTTAATCCCAGCACTCAGGAGGCAGAGGCAGAGGCGGGCGGCCTGGATAACCAAGGCTACATAGAGAAACCCTCTCTTAAAACAGAGAAAAAGCAAATTAGTCAACCCAGTGTATATGGAACCTAAAGAACCAAAAGTTTATCTGGTTTATGGTGTATCTACACTTCTCCATACCATGGCAAACAAAAAAAAAAAAAAAAAAAATATTTAGCATTTGATTATAGGCCCACTTTGAAAAGGGAAAGTTTGACGGTTACTAAGTAACAGGTTCGTCGGTTCTGAGTGTGTGTGCACTCAAGGACCCAGTGAGCCAGAAGAGAGTGCTGTGTTCTGGCCAAAAAAAAAGGCATTTGTGCACTGCCCCCTGTGGGTGCTGGGAACTGACTCAGTCCTCTGCAAGAGCCATGCCAGACTCAACTGCTAAGTCATCTTGCTGGCCCCAAAGAGGTAGGTTGGTTGGTTGTGGTTTGTTTGTTTGTTTGTTTTAATTACTTCGTTTTGTTTTTCAGTGTAGGTCCAGACATTTTAAGTCTTAAAATGCACACGGTAGTGGCATGAATCTCGCCTGTATGTCATCCTAAAGGTGGAGGCAGGACTAATAGTTCAAGTCAGTCTTGGGCTCTAGTTGAGGTGAGCCTCAGCCCCTCACCCCCCCAACACACACATTTTTTTTTTTTAAGTTTTCTACCTTTGTTTTAAGGATTCTACCTTGAACTATATCCAATGATAGCACAAAACTGTTTCCACTAGATTCAGGTGACTGAAAGGCGCCACTAAGGTGGGTTAATTCTGCTGTGCTGACAGAATTTTGTAGAAACAAGTAATGAGCCTGAATATCTACTACCTACCCTCATAGGACATGATGTTTTAAAAGTTTGTTTCTTTTTGGAGGTTCTTTAATTTTAATGCCCTTTGAGACAGGTTCTCACTTTGTAGCCCTTGGCTGATCTTTACAGACCAGGCTGGCCTCAAATTCACCGAGATCCTCCTGCCTCTGCCTCCTGAGTATTGGGGTGAAAGCTGTACACATCACGTCTGGCATTAATTATCCCTCCAATATGTGTTTCGCCTGCATATGTGTCTGTACTGTGAGGGAGGGGGCATCAGATCCCCTGAGACTGGAGATTGGAGATGTGTGGTTATGAGCTGCCATTTGGGTGCTGGACTTGGAATCCAGGTCCTCTGGAAGAGCAGCCAATGCCGTCTCTCCAACTGCCATCCCCCCAACATTAATACCAATCTTGATGATCTATGAACTTTGAAGGTGTTTAAGGTCTATTACAGGGTTTCTGATTTAAGTAAGGCAAGACATCTCATGTATAAGATTCCTGGGTAAAATCCATGTTTTGATCCAACAAGTTATGGAACCCCAAATTGTATGTTTGTTCCTAACAGGCTCACAGGTGCTGTGGACTTGACCTGAGTGCTCTCCTGACAAAACGACCCATATACGGGCCCCTCAAGAACAGAAGCTCCAACATGTATAATGTCCTAGATGATTCCTGGAGCATAGTATATCATAAAATATTTGTTGAGTGAATGAAAGGACCACGTACAATTGCTTTTGCATAAGAGCTTGCTTAATCTTTTTTTCTTTTTTTTTAAGATTCACTTATTATGTATATACTGTTTTGCTTGCACGTATGCGTGCAGGCCAGAAGAGGGTACCGGATTCATTACAGATGGTTATGATCCACCCTGTGGTTGCTGGGAATTGAACTCAGGACCTTTGGAAGGACAGCCAGTGTTCTTAACCTCTGAGCCATCTCCCCAAGCCCGAGCTTGCTTAATCTTGACAGTTCTATTATCACAGAAGGCAAGTCACCATGAGGAACCAGGATTAGAAGCCACAGGATTGACAAGTACACTTGTCAGTGTGGCTCCATATATCTAGCAAAAATTACCACCCTGCCACACCCTGCCACTTGTTTTTAAGTAACCTGCCATCCAAAAATCGTTGAAAATGCTGACTGGCAAAGACAGTTAGTTATTGACCAAAGGCCTGCTGTTCTATATCTGTTTCAGCTCTTAGACCTGTCACACAGTGGCTTTGAGTCCTAATAGTAGGACTGCACACAGAATGAAGATCACTTTCCCGCTTCCTGACTTGATACTAAGATTGGGGATCAGAAAGAACATTCTTAAAAGATTCACCCAGTTTAAGAATGGACGAGGTGTCACCTGCCAGGCTTCCCCATTGTAACAATAAAGTCTTAAAGTATTGTCAGCCAAAAGAGTGGATGGTATGATCTTAATTAGAGGGAGCTCGTTGAATGTATCTTGGCAACTAGCCAAATCTGCCCATCTTCCTCTCAGGTGATCTGTGGGGCCAGGGATAGTCTGCCTTTCTGCTGATGTCATCTCCGTTCAGCTGCCATGTTGTGTGTTTTAAGTTTTCTTTTACTTTTCTAGGCACCTTTTTGTCTCATTTACAGATCTGGTACAGGGGAGATAGTTGCTTGAAATTTTCCAGTATGCTGGAAGTCCACACATAATTTTAAAAGCAATGTGGTAAATCTTGTTAATATGGTTTATTTCCTACTTTTTAGCTACAACAGATTCTGTTTTAAGTGCTTTGTGGTTCGATTCTTGGAGGTGTGGTTGTAGCTTAGCATTATATTGAGTGTGTGGTGTGTACAAGGCCCTGGTTCAACTTCCAGCACATGAAAGTTTCATAGCTCTGTATCGACATTGCATCTTTTCTGTTTTCCTCCCCACCACTAGAATCAGCTCTTTCACTAAGGAGCGTGGGCTTTTTGTTTTGTTTGTTTTTGTTTATTAGCTCAACAGTTTTACTAAATTTTATCTCAGTGGCTGGGCAGCGGTGATGCACACCTCTAATCTCAGGGTTTGAGAGGCAGAGGCAGTCAGATTTCCAAGTTCAAGACAAGCCTGGTCCCCAGAGGGAGTCTTTAAAAGTCAAAAAGGAGAGAAAAAACAAGTCAGTTGAGCTTAGTGGCTTCGGGGAAAGGGGAGATGAAGAGAATGAGAAAGCCATGTCATTAGCAGTGGGTGTTTATGAGAGTGGAAAGGGCAGGTGTGAGGATGGCATGCTAAGCCTCTGGCCGGTACCTAGAACAGGAAAAAGATGTAATGGCCGCTTTACTTGTGAGCAGGCTGGCTGCATGGCAGTGTCACAGCACTGCCTGATGGAAGTATCCACTGAAGTTTCTCCCCACTTGCTCATTTTTAGAAAAGCAGCATTTAGAAACAAAATTGTCGTGTTGAGTGAGTTGACTGTTACTGCCATGCCTGCTGCTTAAAGGAGAGGAGATAATTGCATGTACACTCCCATTGAATATATTTGTTTCTGTCTTCCTATATACAAACATAGCTTCACATTGCTGTCTTCAACTGTAACCCCTTCTGCCTACATTTCTCTGCAGATAATAAAACTGGCTTGTTATCTTCACTGTGTCATGTTATTTATACAACTATGACAAGAATCTAGGTTTAGACTTACTTAGCAACTGTGATGAGCAAGCTCATCAACTAGATTACAGTATGTTTAGACAGTACTTTCTGGGTTGAGCCTCCTGCTATCCATCTGGGACACCATTCCCCAGGAGCCTTTAGGCTGCTCAGCCGTTTTTCTCAATGTCCAGCTTACAGTGTATGCTTGGAATATATAAATTCACTTACTGTAGTCTGCATTTCAGATGTGGATCCCACTTTCCTTGGTTTCCTAATTATAAAGACCTATACAGTTCTAAAAGTTCCGACTTGAGTAGCCAATCTAGGTGCACCAGAACCTTCCAAAGTAGTCCCATTACTCAAAATATTTCCCCCTTAACCTTTGCATGACATAAGCAGTCTCCCCTTAACCATTGATAACCATGTACTGTTTTCCATTCCTACCGATTGCCCTTGCTAAGTATAAGTAGAATCATATGATAAACAGTCCCAACTTTTCCTTAACAAAAAGCTAAGATTTTTCAATGCTGATTCGTGGAATCAATGGCTCATTCCTGTACTGCTAAGTAGTATTCTATTGTATGAATACACTTTGACATGATAAAGGACATCTTGGTTGTTCTGTTTGGCAACATGGATCAAGCCTCAATAAGCTTTTTTTGTGTGGCTATAAGGTTCATTTTAATAAATATTACTATGTAAATACTGTCATTTAAATCTTTGGTGGACAAGTAGCTAAAGCCCCCTGAGCCGTCTGAGTGTAAGTTGGAAGTGCCTCCCTAACAGTAAGTACCTCGGTGTGTATGTCCTGAAATAGTCTCCTTTCCAAACACAGGAAAATAAAACTGCTGATTTGATACATCACACAGGAGACTGAGGCAGGAGGATTCCAAATTCGAAGCCATCATGGGCTATGCAGTTAGTAAGCTCAAAAACTAATTTACAACATTTTAAATTTTACTAAGTATCCTATTATCACAGCAAAAGAAAGCCCTAGGGTGGGTGGCTGTGTGTGCTGGCTTTCTTCTGGACAGGCTCCTCGGCCTTCATGGCCTTGGCAGTTTTTAAAAAGAGGATGAGCTCATTACTGTCCACAGTGTACTGCCACTTCAGGCCACCCTTTTCCTTACTGGATGCAGAAATGTTTGGAGTGGAAATGGCACCCTCCGAGGAGAGCCCTGCCAGTAAGCCTGTTAGTAATGCCAGCTTTGTGTTGGCCACATTTCTCAGATTTGGCATTAGCAAGTATCTTAGGAACAGTACTTTAGGTTTTAAAGATGCCCAGCTTCTTCTCACATTTCCAGAAGTTTTCAGCATTTTTTTTTTCTCGTTGCCTGGGGTGATTATACCAAAGCATACTTTTTTAACATTTTGTTTTAGTTGATAGTTTTTAAATAATATCTCTATCATCCTGCTATTTAGCCATACCAATATAGATAAATACAAATTATTCTGACTTGGTGTGGGGTGTGTCCGTGTCAAGTCTAGAGCTCAGAAGAGTGTGGTGGCACACAGCTGTAATCGGAGCCTTCCAGTTGTGGGAAGATGGAGCAGGAGGGTAGCTAGAAAGAGCAGCTCAAGACAGGCAGGCAGGTGGCGAGAACAAAAGCACCCAATTAAATCTGAATACGTTTTTAAAATTTCTTGGCATTGCCAGGCAGTAGTGGCACACACCTTTAATCCCAGCACTTGAGAGGCAGAGGTAGGTGGAGCTCTTCGACTTCAAGGCCAGTCTGGTCTACAGAGTAAGAAACCCTGTCTTGAAAAAAGCAATCTGGTATCAACCACACTTGATATTTTGTATCCTCAAGATTATGTTTAGAAATTTCTACTTATTTATATGTTAACATAAAAAGGAGAGAAAAGTTAAGATGTATGTTAATAATAAGGCAAGGGAGTCAAATGGTTGCCAGAGTCTCGGGGGAATTGGATTTTTGTTTTTGAGATCTTTATAGTTCTAGGCCTGTCTGACTGGCCTCAAACTCAAATGGATCTACCCGCTTCTGCTTCCTGCATGCTCTGATTAGTATGTGCCACCTTCCCCAGCCTACTTTGCTCTGGCAAGGGAAGGCTTCCCAAGTGTTAGGTTGACATAACATCAAAAGACCATGTGAGGCTGCCCACCTCCATGGAGCTTCTAAGTGAGCCTGGGAGTCCCCTCATTTGACCCATTTGGATCCTTTTGCTACTGACCACCTTAGAGAGACACTTGTTCCCCGAACCCTGGGTGTTCCTGAGCCCAGGAACTCTGGCCAGCATGCACGACCACCCTACACTCAACAGCTGAGGCTCAGGTGGAACATTCAATAACCTCAATCAAGGTATCAAAACTTCCTCCAGCCTCTCGGCAGCTTCTCAGTTAAACCGTTTTCCAAGATAACTAGCTTGCAGAAAAGCCTCTGGTCATGGGAGAGGAGTGACCCTGAGACAAAAGAGGAAGTGGCTTCTGAAGAAATAAGGCATGAACTCTGCCCTTCTCTGAATTTCATTGAAATTGCAAAGATAATGAACGTGTGTGTGACAAGCAACAGCACAGAAAACCCAGAAAGGGTACTTCCAGCAAACAATATAAGACGGGTTTGAAAAAACACCAAACATGAGAACTGATAGAAAATTTTAGCAGAGTGGATCGGAACTTAAAACATGAAACAAAACAGTATTTTGTGAGCTTAGCTGAAGTGCTAAACTGCTGAGTCAATCCCATGAGAACCACCAGCTCCTGGGGCTACAGAAACTCCTCTGTCAGACCCAGAACAGTTCAGAGCAGATCTGAACAGGGCGTGAGGACAGGCTCTTCCTTTTCAGATCTGATCCGGGGAAAAGAGTGAGGCCATGCTCTTCCCATCCACGTCAGACCTGACCAGGGTTAGAGATAGAGAGAGGCAGGCTCTTCCCATCCACATCAGATCTGATCTGGGGGAAAGAGTGAGGCCAAGCTCTACCCAGCCATGCCATTCAGTAATACTGGGTGGTTTGTGTGGAACAATTTGTGTCGAAAGAAAATGCTGCAGATTAGGATGAACCCTCACCCCCAAGCTGGCTGTTAAACATTTACCACACACCCCAGCTCCTGAGCAAGCTAAGCTTGGAGAGCAGGGACAATGCCCTGGAGGGCCAGGGAGAACAGACCAAGCAGTACGTCACCTATAGCCTATTCTACCCTGACTGGAACTTGTATTCACTACCAGGCAAACAGTTCCCATCTAAAAAGAGGATTTCCTGTACCTGCACATAGGGACAGGCAATAAGAAATCAGCATTCTGGAAAAGAACAAGAGCTTGAGAAAGCACCGAATTTAGGAGCAGAACAGGGCTACTCTTAAGAAAAGTTAACAGAACCAATGCGAACTTTGCATTACGTATAGCCACTATCCTCAGGACCGGAAAGACACTTGCACATCCATGTTACTGCAGGACTGTCCACCACAGTCAGGCCACGGAACTTAGGCTTGATGCCCATGAGCCACGGATGCAGAAGGAAAATGTGCTATGTATACACAATGGGGAGTTTTATTTAGCCCCAAGGAATAAAATTACATAATCTGGAGGGAAATGGATGGAGAACATGCTGTTAAGTGACTCAGAGAAACGTTTTTTTTTTTTTTCATGAGGAATCTTTAAATCTAGACTCATTACACACATGTATATGTATGCATGTGTTGTGAAAGCATTTGAGGGCCTATTGGGAGAAGAAAGACAAATGGTGCATGTTTCCTTATGTGCAGAAGTTCTACAGATATATACACATTACACAAAAGCAGAAGGGAAACATTTGCCATGGAGGAAGGGTAGCCGCAGGAATGGGGAGGGATCATGGGAGGAGCGAATGTGAGCAGCATATGATGCTATAGTGAAAAACGTAATAATGAAATCCTTTAATCCGCACCTTAACTGAAAATAGTTTTTTAAAAAACAGAGCAAAATGAATATAAATGGAACAAATAAAAATAGTTATCCAAAGACAAAGAAAAAATAGTTTTTTTTTCTGCCTCTCTGTTTAGAAATTAAAAGTAACAAGAGCGAATACCAAAATGCCCAATTCCACTCCTCTAAAACTAAAAGATGGCCAGACCTAAGTAGGAAGGGGGCCTGCTAACTGAACAGCTGCTGGGGGACCCACACTTAGCTGGAGAAGCCCCCAAAGGTCATAACTGAGGAAGAGTGCAGAGTCAGAGATGAAAATTCAATAGTCCCAGCCCAGCATGGTGGTGTATGACTTTAGTCCCAGCACTCAGGAGGCAGAGGCAGGCAGAGCTCTGTAAGCCTAAAGCCAGCCTGGTCTACAGAGTGAGTTACAGAACAACCAGGACCACATAGAAAGACCCTGTGTCAGACAAACTAACAAAAACTAATTCTTGCACCAGTGGTATGAGGTGTTAGTGGTAAAGCATGTTGGGAACTGACCAAAAAGCGGAAGGAGATGATTTTGGTAAAAAATAATGCAGATTAATCCTGATTTTCCAGGAAGTAGCATGCTGCTGAAGAAAGAAGAGGAAGTCTGTACTGTGACAGACACCCTTTTGGTGCTAACCTCAGATGTCTGCAGAGATGACAATCTAAAGGAGATGATTCACACGTAGAAACGCTCTTAGGAGAAGAATTTCTGCTGAAGAATTTCCTTACCTATCAGAACTCCAGAAAACATATAAGAATTCACCTTTACTTAAATTATTTTTTCAAAATCCTAGGAGTCATGAGGAGTGAAAACAAAAGTTCTGGCCAAATAAATGGCAGACAAAACAGTCTCACTATGCAGCAGGTTAAAAAAAGAAGAAGAAGAAGAAGAAGAAGAAGAAGCCAGACAAATTGTCATGAATTCTTTTTATGAATTCTTTTCTTTTGTTTGTGCTAATTTTAAAAGCTGGGAAAGAATGATCATGAAAGATAAGTTCATGGATATATGATTGGTATATTTCAACATAAGCAGTGTAGAATACTTAATATATTCTACTTGTTAGTTTAAAATAATATTTAGTATAAAATTCAGAAGAATATTTTAGAAATAAAGACATCAATGATGAAGAAACACAATAAATCATGAACTAATATTTCCTTACCAGGACAAAAATCCACACTTCCTTTCTTACAATAGATGAAGAACTCACTAGAGTCCTTAACCCTCCATGTTGAGAGGAGACATGTCACCTGGAGAACACGCTACGGCCCTTTGCCTTGGGGAGACATAGCCTCTGTCATCCTAGTACCACTTTTAGGGGTCTAGCATGATGTGTTCGTCTACTTTAGCTTGTATAGGGTCACTCAATAAATGTATGTAGAGCATCTTTAACAACACAGATTTTAATAAATGTATTTGACTCTTAAGAAAAAAGGTCAGCCAGGCATGGTGGCACATGCCTTTAATCCTAGCACTCAGACAGGCAGCAGCAGGCAGATTGAAGTGAGTTGGAGGACAGCCTGGTCTACAAAGTGAGTCCAGGACAGCTAAGGCTACACAGAGAAACCCTGTCTTGAAAAACAAAAACAAACACACATACACACAAACAAACAAAATGTCTCAGTGGCTTAAGAACATTTGTGTTTTTGCAAAGTACCCAGGTTCAGTTCCCAGCACCCATAAGGTGGCTCGTAACTATCTGTAACTCTAGTACCAAGGGATCTGATGCCCTCTTCTAAACCGTGAAACTGGGCACACATACAAACACACATGTAGGCACTCACACATAAATCTTTCAAAACAATTTTTTGAGTGAACTTTTAGGCAGGAAGCTTTAAAAGATAAGTAAAAACGATTCAGGCTGGAATATAAGGATTTGGTTTTTTAGTTATTAGTTATTATTGGGTTTTTTAGTTATAATTTTTTTAGTTTTTAGTTTCTAAATCTCTGTGTGGGTATGTACACAAGAGAGAAGTGTCTGCAGAGTCCAGAAGAGGGTGTTGGATCCCTTGGGACTGGAGTTGCAGATGTTGTGAAGGGGCAGATTTGCACACTAGGACCCTAACTTGGGTCTTCTGAAAGAGCAGTAGGTACCCTTAACCACTAGGTCATCTGTCCTAGGCTGGAGTTTAGAAGTCACATAGAGGGGTTTGGAGAGATGGCTCAGAGGTTAGGTGCACTGGCAGCTCACGGCTGTCTGAAACTCCAGTTCCAGAGGATCTGACACCTTCACTTAGGCCTACATGCAGGCAAAAAAAACCTATACACATAAAATAAGCATAAATCTTTTTTTTTAAATTCTAAAGAAACAAGGAAATAAACTATTGTGTAGTACTCTTACACAACTGACAACAGCCAAATTGTCATTAAAGTAAAAGAAAGAAAAAGCAAACTATACCCTGTGCTCAGAGCTGGAGCCAGGGTCTCAGCTTCGCAAGCTCCACCCCTGAGCCGGGTCTGTAGCCCAGGAAAACATCTTCATCTCTCTTCATTTTACCATATACACTTGCAGAATGATTGTTCATAGAAAGCCTGCCTATGTGCCTTGGGGCTCCGGCTGCTGCCATTTCTCTGTTTAGCAGAGGTCTTCTTGAAAGCACCACTCTTTTCTCCAGCCTCTTTTCTTAAAGAGACAGAGCTTTGAAGCTTATTTTATTTTGGGGGAGGGTTTGTGCCCTTACCCGGGACTTTTCTCAGTTTAGTTTAGATTCTATGAACCATGCTGAATGCCATTATGTAGTGTTTTTTTTTTGTTGTTGTTTTTTTTTGTTGTTTTTTTTTATGTGTAGTTTTTTTCCCCCCTTCCCTAAGCTCCCAGAACGAAACTCAAAATAATTTTATAAATACCTAAGCCATATAGCTAGGTTCTCCTCTGACTAGCTCATAGCTTAAAATAACTCATACTAATCTACATTCTGCTACAGGGCTGGTTACCTATATATACATACACACATGTTATTTTCTGTTCCAAGACAGGGTTTCTCTATGTATCCTTGGTTATCCTGGAACTCATTTGGAAAACAAGGCTGGCTTTAAACTCAGAGATCCACTTGCCTCTGCCTTCCAAGCACTGGGGTTAAAGGCATGTGCTACAACCACCTCTTGCTCTTCTTCCTCCTCTTCTTTTTCTTCTTTCTTCCTTCCTCCTCCTTCTCCTCCTTTTGTTCTTATTCTTCTTAAAGACAGGGACTCACTGTGTATCTGTGGCTGCTGTGTAACTCGCTATATAAGCCAAGTTGGTTTTGAACTCACAGAGAACCAGCAACCTGAATCTGCATCCTGAGTACTGGGAATAAAAGCTGGCCACATCACACCTGACAACAACTTCAAAAAACTTTTAATTATGTATATATGTGAGTCCAGAAGAGTGCTTCAGAGTCCCTGGAGCTGAAGTTACAGGTTGCTATGAATCGCCTGCTGTCTGTGCTGGGAACCATGCTCCAGTCCTCTGGAAGAAAAAAACACACTCTTAACCACTGAGCCATCTCTCCAGCTCCTCAGTCTCCTTTGCAATACTGTCACTTAGTCCTCTTCAAAAGATCACTGTCTCTACTTGCTTACTATGCTTTCTTCCAGAGATAGTATATTTACATCCAAGAAAATAGGTATTAAGATGTACACATAGTGTGAGTATAGATGTCCGGATACACATATAAAACATATTCACAGACTTCTTTTTAAAGCATGTGGTAAGCCAGGCACAGTGGCACATGCCTGTAATCCCAGCACTCAGGGAGGCAGAGGTAGGTGGATGTCTATGAGTTCAAGGCCAGCCTGGTCTACAAATCGAGTCCAGGACAGCCAAGGCTTTTTGTCTCAAAAAGCCAAAATCATCATCATCAACAACCAAAATAAAGCATATGGTATTGTGTTGCAATTTTCTTTTCTTTACCATGTCTTTTCTACTTAAGATGTCATGTACCTTGAGTTTAGTGGTGTGCTGGAGAAGTTTAGCAACCTGCCATCATGTACTTCTCTAACATTTTTCATGTCACAGCAAAAATGGACCTTCTGAGCATCTAGTCATGCACTCCTTCTGAAAACCCTCTGATGGTCTCCCAAGGCTCTTAGAACCTATCAGATGTGTTCTTCCATGCCCAAGGTTATCTTGCCCTGGCTTTACTCTTTAAAAAAAAAACAACAACAAAAAAAAAAACAAAAACTATTTACTTATTATTTATACAGAATTCTGCCTGCATGTGTGCCTGCAGGCCAGAAGAGGGCACCAGATTTCACTATAGATGGTTATGAGCCATCATGTGGTTGCTGGGAATTGAACTCGGGACCTTTGGAAGAATAGGCAGTACTCTCAACCTCTGAGCCATCTCTCCAGACCCTCCTGGCTTTACTCTTCGCCTCATTTTCTCCAGCCTGCACTTGCCTTTCTGCCTGGTAGCTTCCTCCTGCAGACACCACAAGATTCTTTCCTTCCCTCTCCTCCTCTAGGCCTACCTGAATATGCTTTCTCAGATAGCTCCCTTGTTCCCTGTTCTGGATAGTTGAAGTGCCTTCAGTTGATGTATTTATTACAATGCAGGCACTATTCTCAGAGTTTTATGTGCTTTCATTCATTACAGGAACTCTTTGAAGTAGGTGCTATTATCCCTACTTTACAGCTGTGCAACTTGAGTCAGACACATGGTTAAGGTAATGTCGCTAAGGACAAGAGAGCTCATAAACCACAGCCTGGATAAAACCCAGGCAGCTTCCTGTAGAGTTTGGAGTCATTCTCTACATGGCCCTCCATTTGTTTTTAAAAGCAACCGTGGCAGAAAGAACTATTATTTCGGGGACTAAACTAAGGTCTTCACGTAAGGGCTTCACTAAGTGTGCCACCACTGACCACACCACAAAGTCCCCACCCCAACATCCTTCTGGGTGTTTTTCACATGTGCGGTGGGTGGGAACAATTACAATCTCTTCCTGGGGGGCTGGAGACATGGCTCAGCAGTTAAGAGCACTGGCTGCTCTTCCAGAGGTCCCGGGTTCAATTCCTAGCACCCACACGGCAACCCATAACAGCCTGGAGCTCATGTTCCAGGGCACCTGGTACCCTCACACATACCAATGTACATACAATAAAAATAATAAATTAACAAAAAAAAATCTCTTTCTGGGCGTGGGGGTTGTAGCACTTTCATGACATGGCTCGGCTCTGAGCTAGGTCCTCAGCCCTGAAAATGAAAGGTGTTCAGTGACTTTGAAAATGCACTAGCGGCTGCCCTGGCTTACGTTCTGACGTTGTACTTATTCGTGAGCCCCGTAGGTATCTGCTCACACATATGATACAATATCTTCTCTTGTCTACTCTTTTTGGCTCAAGAATTCCGAGAACAAGATTCTGTTCTTTTCACACACCTAGGATAGGCCAACACACAATGAGGATGCAAGAAATGTTTGTGGATTGAGTGGGCAGCTAGGTCTGCAGGTTATATATGCTCCACCACCAAATATGGAAGCCACGTGCAAAGTCAAAGAGATGGTGGTTTTTGGCTTTGTTCTTGTTTTTCAAGACAGAGTTTCTCTTGGTAGCCCTGGCTGTCCTGAAACTTGCTTTGTAAACCAGGTTAGCCTCAAACCCACAGACAGCTGCCTGCCTCTATTTCCCCAGCAAGATGGTGCATCTTTCAGGAGTAAAGAAACAAGAAGGCCATCCCTGACATACATACAACATCATAAGGTCAAATATATATACCTGTAAGGGGAGAGCAAAAAGAAAGATGTAAACAGAGGTTATGGCTTGAGTCCAGCTCCAGACTACTCCACTGAAGGGCTGCATCCATCAAGGAATATTCAGAGGAAAGAAATATAAGGGACATTATAACAAGAATAGTGGGCCAGGGACAGTCTTTTCTTAAAGATATGATTGAAGACGGTTTTGAATAACGGAAAGAAGTGGTTTTAGCCGCCATGTGGGAGGTGGAAGAAAAAAACAACCTATATTTTATGTGCCTAAATAGGGAAGAAAGAAAAAAATGGTGACACTTTATGTTCTTGAAACACAGCAAAGAAAAAAAATACAAAAGCAGAGGTCATCCACTAGGATGACCTTACGTGTGTGTGTGTGTGTGTGCGCGTGCGCACGCGCGCATGTTCTTGACACTAAGCTACACCGTAGCCTTACTTCTTTGATTTGAATCTACGGTTGACTTTTTGTGGCCATCCCTGCAAAGGGTTATGTAGAGAA
This sequence comes from Meriones unguiculatus, assembly GCF_030254825.1. NCBI lineage: Eukaryota > Metazoa > Chordata > Mammalia > Rodentia > Muridae > Meriones > Meriones unguiculatus. The sequence continues at coordinate 71,677,372 of NC_083354.1, read as the reverse complement.
TTCGGTGGTTGTTCTAAGGGGTCGTGATGGAGGCTCACGACCCCTCAGAACTGATCACTCCCAGGCTGATCTGATTTTCTGTTTACTTCCTCCTTTCTCAGTGCTTTGGGCTGACCCCCGCACCCCACTTCCCAGCCTCACACACACTAGGCATACGCTTTACCATGGGGCTGCACCTCCAACCCGCAGGGACCAGCGTTAACACAAAACCAGAAGTCCTGTTTGGGGGGGTCAGTCCTATATTTTTATTAGACTTTGAGTTTTTGAACAATTACACTTTACAGCCGACAGTAAAGGAGACAAAAGAGTTTTTAGACAGGATGTTGTAAATAAATGTCTTTAAATTTTTATTGGATCCTTATTAGCATTCATATCCATATTACATCAAATCATATCATACCTAGGTTTAGGGAGAACAAGCCAAGAAAAGATCAATCTACAGAGACAATGTGAAGACTGTTGAACACCAGACCCCACCAATTTAAAACCAAATGTATATATTTAATATATATTTTAAACACACACACACACACATATATGTGTATGTATGTATACACTCTCCTTCATATGGCTACATTCACAATAACACATCTCCCCATTTAGTTGTTATGAGACTTTAGGCAACTCATTTCATTTCCTAGAGCATATTTTTTTCAGTACAGGAAGCATATAAAGCTGCATGCCAATATGAATTCTTCCCTCTCTCAAGGAAGGACACACATTTAAAGATGCCCCCAGAAAGGGGCACATATGTGTACGTGGTGTTCTGGTGGTGTTTATTTCAAACAAGTCACTAAAACACAGACACACTTGATTTTCATACTGAAGTGTAAGTTTATGTCATAGATCTTGTTCTTTTGTGACTCACAATGTAAGGATTGTGGGTAGAAATCTGGATTATGATATTGAGGAAAATGGGTCTATGGAGAGAAAGGCAAAGAAACTCCAGGAGAGGAATGGAGGGAGGGAGGAGGATGGAGTACAGTTTCTTCTTCGTTAGTTGCATGCTTCTAACTCACAAGGCCAGATAAAAACAACAGAAGGAAAAGTGGACATCTATACCACTATTTCTAAAGCTTGGGGATCATCGAGGATGTGGAAACAACGTAGGAGCCTGAGATGAAGAGAAGGGCTTTGAAATGCTGTCTCCTGGCACAGCAATATAGTCACAACCACAGCAGCTGTGCTTGTGTGCATTGGGCCTGCTCAAGACCAGGCAGTCAATTACGGATCAGTGAGGGGCTCAGAGGCCTTCCTCTCCCTACCAAACTACTGGCTACAGTTATTGTGTTCAGTTATTGTGTTCAGCTGTGTGTCCCCTGAGGACTTCAGGGATAGTAGAGACCTCACAGAATTCACATGGATTTACTGAAGGATGCGTTTGATATGAAGAACTGAAATAACAGATAAAGCCTTTGATTCTCTGAGTAATTGTCAAGAATCTTAGGCTCTAGTGGAGAGATCCAAACCCACAGTCATGCAGATGATCCAGGTTAAACTCAGTGAATTAAAAAAAAAAAAAAAAAAAAAGAGTCCTCAAGTTTGGGTTGTTCTTTTGGGTCCCGCATGGTGCCAGGGGCTTGTCCTGCTCTTACACTTGCTGGGAACAGAACCCTGTGGTCTCTGAAAATGAATAGCAGTATGAAGCAGAAACAGGAAGGAGCCCAAGAAAATCTGAAGAATAGTCCTGTCCCAAGGAGAACACTGAAGATGATTCAGCCTTCTGCAGCTGAATCTCTTGTTGGCAGAGAAAATGAGTTGCCAAAAGGCTTGTCCAAAAGGAGGCTTTGGAATGGCCAGTTAACATCTAAGACTTTGAGCTCTGGTCCAGAAGCTAATGAAAATAAAGATGTTGAAGATGTTACCCAGGAAGCACTTGATCTTATGATTAAAGAAAACCCATCTTCTCAGTATTGGAAAGAAGTGACAGAAAAATGGAGAAAAGCTCTCTCTGAAGCACTTACAGAAAACGAGCAACTTCATAAAGAAATTGCACAAAAGGACAGAGAAACTGCCTACCTGAAAAGGAGAATGAAGATTGGGCAGCAGGAGCAGAACACGTTCGGTACGAGGCAGAGGTAATCGAGAGGCAGAGTATGAAGCTCTGGATAACTCGGAATCACCGGATAGTCAGGGAGTTGATTCTGAAGAGGAAACTGTTTCGGACTCTGAAGTGCAAGGCTCAGGGACTGGCACGTGTGCTGAAGAGACTGTCTTCCTCCACGATACCAAACCGTGTACATGAGGCGTGAGGTATGCGCCAGCGGTGGTAAACTGATTAAACGATGCAAGTGCTGGAATCCAGGCTTGAGTCCTGGGGCTAAAATTACATTAAAATACAGACAGTATGTATTTTTGATCTATTGTTTTATGTAAATAGCATTTTCGTTTTCTCAGTCAGATGTGACTTGTGTATATTAAATAAACTTCAAAGCCTGTTTAAAAAAAAAAAAAAAAAGGCTTGAGCCAGTGTGGTGGCACACGCCTTTGATCCCAGCATTAGGGAGGCACTGGATCTTTGTGATTTCAAGGCCAGCCTGGTGTACAAAGAGTGTTCCAGGACAGCCAGGGCTGTTACATGGGGAAAGAAAGAAGGGCAGACGATAGCTAGAGCTTCCATCACAAGCCTTTGCAAAAACAAGCTGGGAGGAGAAGAGTATCCAGAATTTCTGAGTGGAAGAGAGAAAAGAAGAATAAAGCTGAAACAACTCCCAGCAGCTGGCAGTGCGTGTCCCCAAGCACATGTGTCCCACTGTTTAATTAGAGTTGCTTGCATGAACACCAATTAGTGGCTATTTTAGAGCAAAGGCAACCCACTAGTGGCTACACCACTGAGGAAGATGAATCCCCTTCCCTTAGCAACCACTAATTGCCAACAATTCCTCAGGAATGGGTGGACACTCATGAGCCCTTCTCCCATCGATTATGGAATGCTGACAAGCATGGCCTCCTGCAGGTAAGCAGGGCTGCTGTGAGATCGTGCCTGCACAATCTCGGTTAAACTCAGTGGATGTATTGGCTGGTTTGTGTCATCAGAGAGGAAAGATCCTCAGTTGAGGAAATGTCTCCATGAGATCCAGCTGTACGGCTTTTTTTTTTTTTTTTTTTTTCCCAATTCAGGACCAATGGTGGGTGGTATCATCCCTGGGCTGGTGGTCCTGGGTTCTATAAGAAAGCAGGCTGAGCAAGGCATGAGGAGCAAGCCAGTAAGCAGCACTTCTCCATGGTGGCTGCCTCAGTTCCTGCCTCCAGGTTCCTGTCCTGTTTGAGTTCCTGTGCTGACTTCCTTGTGGTGAACAGCAAAGTGGAAGTGTAAGCCAAATAAACCCTTTCCTCCCCGGCTTGCTTTCTGGTCATGGTGTTTCATTGCAGCAGTAGAAACGCTAAAACAGTGGATTAAAAAAAATCCAGTGATTTCACAGCACTCCTCCCATCCTCTGGCTCTTAGGTTCTTTTCATGCCCCTTTCCTTGATGTTTTCTGAGCATTGGAGGGAGCCATGTCTCATTTATAATGGAACCCTCAGCAGTCACTTACTCTCAGCACTTCGAACAGTTGTGAATCTCTTTACTACCCGTTGCTCACTACAAACAAGTTCTGATCAAGGCTGAGAGCAGCTCTAATCTTTGGGAGTAAACATGAAATAAGACAGTTGGCATCTGTTTACTTAGCAAAACAATGATAAGTTCCCCCTATCAGCTTCCTGGCCTGGGCTTTTGACCAGGTCTGTAGTATCAGGCACGGATCCTGCTCTGTGGAGCAGGCCTCACACCCTAGCAAGCCCAGAGTTCTAGAAACTGAAGCACACAGCACAGGCAAGGGAGAAGTAAGCAGTAGTTGAGGAAGAATTCACAGGAGATAATGGGCTACTTCATAACATTCCATTTTTGCATGATCTAATCCAGTCTCAGGAAACCTGCATTAATACCTTCCAAGAGTAGTGCTCCCATGGCCTAACTATTTCCACTAGGCCCACCTCTTAAGCTTCAAGTATGGTAAGATACTGGAGACCAAGTCTTCATAGGAAAGGACGCATATCCAAGCCAAACCAACCAAATTCAGATCCCTGTCCAAGCTCCAGAAGCTCTTTAAGAACGACCAAGTGTACTTCCTCTCTGCATAGCTCAGCCAACGGTGCCTCTTGCTTTGGCTGTTCTAGCTTAATTCCTGTTGCTGTTCACTCGGCTCTGGAGCTAGCCAGCCCTGGAAGTCACCCTGGCCTCCATTATTCTCGGACCCTCAGTCCACTGTGCGAAAGCAGAATAACCCTAGGGAATCCAGGACAGTTTCTTGTCAGCTCCTTCATGAAAGAAAAACAAAGGAGGAAAGACCAATTTCTGTGAGCCTACCCTTTTGAAACAATGATGCGTTACTCATGTAACACACATGCACCGTTGCTACCTTGTGCACCAGGAGCTGTTCCACAGTGAAACTCTTCCATCATTTCCATCGCGCTGGATTGTGTTTTACTGTACCAGTGCTCAACTAGATGGCTACTGCCTATATAAATTAGGGAAGGAGAGAAGCAGTGAAGGATATTGACGATTAGGCCCAAGTACATTTAAATAAAAAGAACAAGAATTGGTCTTTATCTTGGACATTGTCATTACATTAAATAAAATTAAGTATTTTAAAAATTATTAGTTAAACATTTACTTTTTTATTTTTCTCTTATTATTATCTTTGTCTCTTTTTATTTTATTTTACTTTGAGACAGGGTTTCTCTGTGTCGCCTTGGTTGTCCTGGACTTGATTTGTAGACCAGGGTGGCCTCAAACTTCAAACTCACAGAGATATGCCTGCCTCTGTCACCCTGAGTGCTGGGATCACAGGTGTGCGCCACTGCGCCAGGCTTATCTTTGTCCCTTTTTGTGAATATTTTTGTGGCTCTGTGATTTTCGTTTACTTACCCCATAATCTGCCTTCCCACCTAACATTAATGATAAACATGTATGAAGGTCTTTTTGCTGTTATTGCTTCAGTGACTCTAACTTCTTAGTTTTGAAAGCTCTGCTGGATTCTCTGTGTCCACTAGCAGTGTAAAACCCTGAGCCTATCAGTTTTATGCTTCTTCCGCAGACATCAAGTTAAGGAAGCCCTTGGGAGAAATACATCTCATTCTGGAGGGAGGGATGATGCCACATCTAATGGCTGCCAGTCCCAAGAGCACCTGAGAGAGGCTGGTGCCTGGCTGGAGAATCAGAGCTGAGGCAGCTGTGCAGATGGTTGCATTAAGCTCTCTTCTGCCATTTGATCTGCTTGTTTCTACCTCTCAGTCCTCAGGCGGATGCAGCCTGCCTGGCTGCCATCTGCTAAACCTTTGCTTTTCTATTTTGCATAAAGTGTTTGCTTTCAATATGCTTGTTCTTGAGTAGGAAAAAAACAAGAGAATTCCAGATTTCTGAGATCTTCTTGTTTCCTGCCTGCCTGAGGCTTAGCTCTTTCCTTACTTGCTTTTGTTGAGTATGAGTACCAAGAAAGATTACTGCACCTGCCACAGGATGCTGCCTCTTCTGAGGAAAATAGCAGGGAATAGGTCTACGTGAGCTTCTCCTGAGCCGCTCTCATTTGAGGACTTAGTGAACTGCATTTACAAAATTACATTGAAAACAAATGGGGAAATGTGCTTTACTTTAGAGCCACTCCTCTGAAATGAAACTAGCAGTCATGAGGAAATAGGCTTTGTAACTAAATGTTGACTAATGTGCTTTGAGCTGTAAAGCCGGATCAGAAGGTCATATTCATACTAAGGAATGCAAAAGTGGACGAGTTCTATTGCCTAATGGATCAGGCCTTTGAACTTGGACATAGGCCATATTTTATAAACCTGAGTACCTAGGTTTATTTTCCCTTCTGTCATTTGCTACCATTCTTTGAGTTGTGATTTAACAGCCCAGGAATGCTTTGGGCTGTAATGTCTATGCTTGGGTAAGAATTTAATGGGCAACAACAGCCTCTCCCCAGAAATCAGCATGTTTATGGCAGGTATAATGAAAAGTCTTAAGTGGAAGGTAAGTCTGATGAAGATACCTCAAGATGGAGGCTCAAAGTCTAGCCCCTTCCCCATAGGAGAACTCTTGGTCTTGAATAGTTTGTTCAATTTTATCTCAGTCTTACTAAAATGGTACTCTGTAAGAAGGATGGTCAAGCCCAGAAGAATTTGTTTGAAAATATTTAAACTAAGGTGAAAAGTTCAAACAAGCAGAACTTCATATTTTTTATAAACTATAGGATTAGCATCAATTAAAGAGCATGTGTAAAAGAATGGAGTGACTGCATATCCAAGGACTCAGCCACCTTGACATGTTTATGATAGACTTAATGATCCATTCAGTCACCAAACATTAACTGAGTAGCTGTCAGGTGACTGGCATTAGGTGACAGGAAGAGTTGGATATTGCTGTTAGACAGGTCAGCTTTTAATAACTTCAAAATCTATTTGGATTAGAACAGCTAAGTGTAAAGAATAATAATAGTCTAAAGCATGTGAGCAGCTCCCCTTTCAGGGCCTTCCCTTTGCTCATCGAGAGCATGCGGACATCCCTGGAAACATCTCTTGTAAGGACAGAAGGTAGCTGATACCACCCACATTCTTCTTATATTATACCATCTTATCTGAGATTCTGTCGCCTTAATCACTGTTCATAAAGGTCTACAACTTAAATCCCAGGTAATTAGAAAACAATGAACCTTATGAACACCTGAAACACACAGAGGAGTATTTTTTTTTAATTTTATTTTTCTCATTAGTTACATTTTGTTAATTCTGTATCCCAGCTGTATCCCTCATTCCCTCCCCAATCCCACCCTCCCACCCTCCCTCCCTCATCTCCTCCCTGCCCCTTTCCAAGTCCATGAGTATTTTTATTTTTTTATTTTTTATTAATCACAGGTTATTTACTTTGTATCCCAGCCGTAGACCCCTCCCTCATTCCCTTCCAATCCTACCCTCCCTCATCTCCTTCCTGCCCCTTTCCAAGTCCACTGCTGGGGGAAGTCCTCCTCCCGCCTTGTCTTCCTCTGTGGCCTAGCAAGACTGTTCCTCCCTTGGGGGAAGGGTGGAGGAAGGTAAAGGAGCCAGTCGTTGAGTTCATGTTCAGAAGGGAGTATTTTTTTAAATTACTTATTATGTATACAATGTTCTGTCTGCATGCACACCTGCACTCCAGAAGAGGGAACCAGATCTCACTAAAGATGGTTGTGAGCCATCCTGTGGTTGCTGGGAATTGAACTCAGGACCTTTGGAAGAGCAGCCAGTGCTCTTAACCTCTGAGCCATCTCCCCAGCCCCACAGAGGAGTATTTATCTTCAGGTAGACAGCCTTGATGTCTATGAGACCAGAGTTAAGAACCAAATGGTGGCCAGTGTAGCAGCTACAGCTATTGTGAACTCTCTCCTAAACAGTCTGTGTTGTAAGCACAAATTAGAACCTTAAGAGAAGGTAGATCTGTGCTTGACACTACTGGGGGAAAAACAGCAACACTTTTTGTTTTGTAAGAACCAACTGCACTCAAACTGAGAAGAATTGGACAAGGTAACCTCCCTTCTGTAAGGATTTCAGCTGCTCAGGCTTGCCTGGACTACTAATCTGCCTGCTGCTGGGGTGGCTGGTCATTCCACATTGCCCACAGATTTTCAGGGCCATTCCCAGTTTACCTTTTCGTTTGAGACTATAAAGCAAAGATAGTAACAGGAGTTTCGCTGGGACCTGACTGGAGAGGAGGTTTGCGGTTAGGGGCCAGTGTTTAACATTAGATGATGGTTAACAGTCATATGTGTAGATTTTCTTTTTAAAGGAATTGTGGCCATGTGCGAGAGAGACAGAGACAGATATGTTTCGTCATTTAACACCTAGAATTTAGGAGCTTTTCTTGCATTAAGAGGGTAGTACCTAGTGATACTAGGAATTCAACATCAGCTTCTTTAGCAGGATGAACTTTCTTACTCCTTTTGGCAGAATTTTCTTACACCTTCAACATCAAGGATAATCTAGCTACACTGATGGCTTACAGAACGAAAGTAAATGATTTATTTTAAAGAAACAGAAGAGCTAACACATAGCAAAACAAACAAACAAATAAATGGGGGGGGCAGATGGCTCAGTGCTTGGGAGCATGACTGTTTTTGCAGAGGACTCAGAATCAATTCCAACACCCATATGGGGGTTCACAACTTTCTGCATCTTCGGTTCCAGGGGAACCCACATCCTCTTCTGGCCTTACTGGGCACCAGACACAAATACACATATAACGTGCAGGCAAACACTCATACACAATCTTTTAAAATAGTACATCGAATCTGCATTTGTCACCACCCAACCCCAAATATTAACTCATAGCCGCCAATCTTGTTTCCCCATGTACCCTAGTCTTCTGGCTCACTCCCATGAGCAGATACTAGATATCTTACCTTTACATAAATATTTCTGAAAGTTACTCTTACAACAATACAACCGTTATCCACTTATCTTTCACGGTTCGTCCACATGAAAGTTTTTACTTTTGGGGAGGAAAATAATTTCCCATGAAAAAAGTAGCGTCTTCTTCACGTTTGAAGACAAGACCTTAGGAGATGGGACATATACTGTAGTTAAAAATACACTACGTCATTGGCGGAGCTGGGCTTCAAACCTGCCGATTTTGAGCTAGCTTCATGAACCTGGGCCTTCTCAAGCTTTTGTTTTAAACTTCTGGAAAGGAAGGAGGCATGGAGAGGGATTTAGTCTCTCCCCTGGGCCGAGGCATGTTAAAACTTGTGTCGTTCTCCTGAGTGCACAAGTTGGTGGGATTACCACGGGCTTCGTGAGCAGGCCCGGAAGGGTCGCGTTTCGGGTCATGCGTCCTCTCGGCAGGCGGTCCAGGCCGGCTGGCTCCCCCGTGACCCGCGGCGGTGCCTGAGTCTGGCCGGCGACACTGGGCGGCCCCCTCCCTTTCCGGCCAGAGTTTTGTTTTGGATCTTAGTTCCCCGTCAAGGAACGGCTCCCCGTTGACCAAAGGTTTCCCAGTCTCCTCGGGGTGGCCGGCGGCCAAGTTTCCCTAATCCCTGCCTGCCAAGACCTGGGCCTGTCGGAGGCTCTGGAAGGCCCGGGCGCTGGACCCCGGGCGGGCGGGGCCCTGCCAGCTCCGCCCCGGGGCTGCCGGTCCTCGCCGGCCCCTCCCCGCCCCCGCCTCCCGCGAGCCGCGGCGACCCCCGGAGACGACTACCTTCCCTACCCTTCCCGGCGAGCTCGGGCCCGGCCGGGCCGCGCGCACGCGCACTCGGGGCGCGGCGTCCGGGAGCGCGGCCCGCGGCGGCCGCGGCCGCTAGGTGGCGCATGCGCCCTGGCGGGTGCGGGCGGTCTCAGGGAAGAAGGCGGCGGCGGCGAGAGGCGGCGAGAGGCGGGGGCGCCGTGGGGGCCGGGCCGTGTTTACACAGAGGCGGGCGGGTGCGGACGCGGAACCCGGCGCGGCGGCGGCGGCGGCGGCACGATGGTCATGGCGCATTTCGTGGAGAATTTCTGGGTGAGCCGAGGGTGTCGGGGGCGCCGCGGCCTCCGGCTTGTCCCCGCGGCCTGCGTGCGCGGCGGGCGGCGGCTCCTCAGGAGACCGAGCGTGGCCCGCGGGCCCCGGGGCCGCCCGGCCGGGGACCCCCGAGGGCCGGCGGCGCCGGGCGGGGACAAAGCACCGACGGGGCGTGCGCGGCGTGGGCGCGGGGAGCCGGGCGCCCGCGGCTCTGCTTCCCGCGGCGCAGGCCTGGGCCCCTCGCGCGGCGGCCGAGCGCGGCCGGGCGGGCTCGGCGCTTCCTCTCGGCCGCGCGGCCCGGCTCCTGGGGCTGCGCCCGGGAACCTGCCTCCGGGCCTGCTCACAAAGCCCGTGGAGGTCGGATTCCGCCGACCTTCCTCGCTCTCTCCACACCCCTCTCGGCCGCTCGGGGAAGGCTCCCGTGCAGCTACTGTTCGCCGATGGCAGCTTCGGCCACGTACGGGAGAAGTAGCGTGTTTGTTCAGGTATCCTGGCCGAACTTGGTTTGTATGGCCCGACAGTGGCAACTACTGGAATTTCATTTTGGGAAGGTGTAAAAGTGTTGAAGGGAGTCAGCTTTCCGTCACGCCAGCCACTGCTATCTCAGATTCTTAATGCTGTCTCCAGCACAGGCTTGCTCAGTAATACAATCAGTTCATGGTTGTTTCGAATGTTACTGGTTTTCCACAGACATCTGTACGCCGTGGTTTTAAAGAGCGGTTTTATTGAGGTTCTCTTTCCATGTATACAGTGCATGCATTTAAAGTGCATCTTGTGAAAGAGTTCCTCATTGTTTTGTGCAGACATCACCACAGTCAATTTTAGAACAATTTCATAACCTCAGAAGGAATCCTGTACCGGTTAGCAGTCACTCGCAGTGTCCCCCTTGCCCTGGGCAGCTGATCTCTCAGCTTCTACAGATTGTGTTTTCTGGACCCAGCATATAAATGCAACTCTCATGATTGCCTTCTTTCACTTAACCATAATATTATCCACGAGATAATACATACTAGCATTTAATTCTTTTCTTAGGACCAAATAATATTCCATTCCATATTTTACTTACTTCTTCACTCTGATGAATATTTGGTACTCATCATAAGTACTCCGTTTATTATGAGAAATACTGCTATGAGCACTTTTATGCATGTTTGTCAGAGCATGTGTTTTCCTTTCTTTGGGGAAGGATCATGTGGTTGGCTCTATATTTGTGCTTGATTAGCCAAAGGACCAAGAAGCAGATGAACTGCTATAGTGTCAGAATAGTTACAGCGTAGTACACATGCTCTGTAGTGTCTCAGGGTAGATACCAACACTTGCTATCTTTCACATTATGGTATTGTGAAGGTGGACATGAAGTAGCATGTTGGCTTTCATTTTTCTGTTGCTAATGATGTTGAAGATCTTTCCTTATTCTGTTGCCCATTTTTAGTATTTTTCTTTGGAGACCTGTGTAGACCCGTTGCCAGTTTTAAATTTTGATAATCTCCATTGCCCTTTTGTTGTTGCTGAATTCTTTTTATGTTCTGGATAACCTTCTCCCCCATCCTTGTTCCTGCATTCTTTTTAAAGACAGTTTTCTGGCCTTTGTTTCCTTCTACCGAAAGCTGAAAGCCGGGAATACAGGTGTGTGCCATTGCCATCAGCCCTGGTGTGCATTTCTTGTTTTCTATTTTTCTTTTCTTTTTGAGATAGGTTTTATTTACATAGCCTTGGTTGTCCTAGAACGCACTGTGTAGACAAGTTTGGTCTTGAACTCAGATTGCCTGCCTCTGCTTCTAAGGCGTACCATGCCCAAACCTTAGAACACACCTGTTTCCCTCCCTCCCTTCCTTCCTTCCTTTTTCCTTCCTTCCTCCCTTCCTTAATGCAACATATAAACTAAATAAAGTAACCGTAAAGTAAAACAGGTACTTATGTTAAGAAAATAACTACAAGAAAATTTATGTTTAACAACTTAAAACAACCTATTTGCATTTGCATTTAACTGAGCCCTGTTGCTGTGAAGAATACAGCGTATGCACAGGTATGGGTGAAAGAGTTGTACATTTTCAAGTCCTCGCTGAACATTGTCTTACATACACATGTATAGTAAATTTGGAGAGATTAGATCCCAGCTGTGCTTTATTTGTGTGTGTGCTTGTGGTTTGGAAGAAGCTGATCCCCAGGACTTGTACAGTAGAAGGACTCCTGTAGCTGCCCTGTTTGCCTTGACAGAGAGACATCCCCCACACCCACAAAGAAGCAATTGTAATTTAAAAAAAAAAAAAGAAGAGCTTTTCTTAAGACTGTTTTTCATATTGTTGACAGGCTAATATTGACAGGCTAATATTTTTAAGTTTATTAACAATTCCAAATTGTTTGTTGTTCCTGTTTCAAAGTTGTTTTCTGTCAGTTGAACATGCAGTGTAGCCTTGTTTTTGCCTATTTTAAAGAATGCCTTTCCAGATATTTTTGTACATATTTTTCATGCCTCTTGTTTGCATTTAATAGAGGAGCAAGATAATTTGAATATCTGAAATCTAATTTATCTTCCTGTCTTTGCCTTCATTTCCACTATTAGGAACAAATAGGAAAATAGATTAAAAATAGATTTAATTTTATTTCCCAGTGTGGAATTGAGCCAGAAGTTCTAAATTAGAGCATGAAAGACTCCCAGAGGAGGCAAAAAAGATCTGGGAAAGCCTAGGAACTAACTGAGCAATCAGCTTATAAGGGTCTCATAGTTTCTGCCTTAATTAAACATCTTATAATTTCACATAGTTCAGGGTCATTTAGGAAGTAATTTCTTAGAGAAGAGAACTGAATATTTGTTCCCTCCAGTTTTTAGAGTGATAAGAAAAAAAAAACAAAACTTGTCAGAGTTTAAGACATTGTATGTGGTGAGTAGACGGGTGTGCACATATACACACATACACTTTAGTTAGTTCAGAAAAACTGGTCAAAGTGAGGGCATGGAAAACGTTGAAGTTTACGTCTGCCCAAACAGCCTGTGAATGGTGTTCTCCCTACATCCATAAAGACAGACCTTCGTATTGTGCATTTTGTTAGAGGAAAGCTTGGATCATGAAACATGCTCCAGCTCTTTTGAAAGCAGCATATCCTCCCTTTTTCTTTATAGTTTTTCCTAAGTGAAACTGTTAAACTAAAAATTGCTTAATACAGTACTCTAAAGAAAAAAAAAAACATGTTCAAGGCTTCCTACATAACAGATGTTTTGTTGCTGATAAGCCTCTTGCCATAAAGTATAGTGCTATTGATAATCAAGCTGAAAATACTTTTTTCTCTTAAAAGTAATCTACACCATTATTCCTAATAAGTAAAAGTAAATGTTAGCTCTTTAACAGATTACATAATGTTAAAAGGGTATTGTCCAGTATTGTCTCTTATGCTGAATCTTGCTCAGAGGAAGAGTTAGTACTAGTTTATAATATTGAGATTATCTGCAGAAATACTGCACTGTAATAATTAAAATGACTGCTTTTATTTAGAGCTAGGCTGTTCAACAGTAAAAGCATAAAAGGAAGCAATTCCACAGACAGTAATTACTTAGGGGAAAATAAGTATGATAGACTTGTGGTTGATATATCACAAATATTTTTACAGTAAGCCTAATCTACATAACATGCCACACATATTTCTTAGTATATGTCACATTGTTATAATAAGGTGATGTTTTGAGTTAGGTAACTTTCTCCAGAGGTTATCTTAGTCAGTGCATCAGAAATTAACAAACAAATGACTTTAGGTATTTTGATCTTGAAACCTTTCCTTTTTAATACTGTTTAACCTGTACATAGTCTCATTTCACTTACTACTTCATTGGTATCATTGTATTTTAGTCATAAATTAAGTTGAAGCACTTGGTTATCCAGTTTGATCTGTAGTTATATGGGTAAATCTGGGAGGATTAAAATGTTTTTAGAAAATCTGTACTATTCTATTAATAGGACTTTTGAGTGTAACCCATTATTATATTTTTATTTGATTGTCAAATTTAAATCTAGTATCTTAGATGAGAGATTAATGATAGATTTTGGATTTTTTTATTCAGGTGAAAAATTTAAAAATATGTATCTTTAGAAAAGTATTTGATAGGACTGTGGAAACTCAAAGTAGAAGCTTGTTTTCTTATTACTTGAAAGTTCTAAATATTGTGATTTAGTATTGTTGCTTAGACTGATCTCTTCAGGTGGTGTACTAAAATTAAGTTGTGTATACATGTGGACATATATGTAGAAATATTTACTATGTACTAACAGACTTGCAAATTGTTTCATATTTGTTGATACTCCAAAGGTACAAAAAAGACTAACAAAGAAATCCCCCTTTTTCTTCAGCCCGACATCCAGATCTCCCTAAAGGCAGCCACTTAATTTCTTTTTAGTGTTCCCAAGAACCTGCATTTATATAAGCATAAGCATTTCACAAAGGGAAATGTGTTGGAGTATGACTGTTAAGTAGCTAGCCATGCTTTCTCAGACAAATAGGAATAGTGATTCCTCAAGGTCCAGCTATACCACTCCTAGGCATATATCCAAAAAATGCTCAAGTATGCAACAAGGACATTTGCTTAACCATGTTTATAGCAGCTTTATTTGTAATAGCCAGAACCTGGAAACAACCCAGATGCCCCTCAGTTGAGGAATGGAAACAGAAATTGTGGTACTTTTACACAGTGGAATACTACTCAGCAATTAAAAACGAGGAAATCATGAAATTTGCAGGCAAATGGTGGGACCTAGAATTGGTCATCCTGAGTGAGGTATCCCAAAAGCAGAAACACACACATGATATATACTCACTTATATAGACCTATAAGATAGGATAAATATACTGAAATCTATCCATCTAAAGAAGATAAACAAGAAAGAGGACTCAGGGTAAGATGACCAATCCTCACTTAGAAAGACAAATGGGATGGACATTGAATATAGGAGAAAACAAGTAACAGGACAAGAGCCTACAGCACAGGGCCTCAATGTATCAAAGCAGATATTAAGACTCATAACCAGACCTTTGACAGAGTGCAGGGAATCGTATCAAAGAAGGGGGAGTTAGTAAGACCTGGAGAGTACAGGAGCGCCACAAGGACCAAATATATCAGGGCACAGGGGTCTTTCATGAGACTGTTTCTCCAACCAAGGACCATGTATGGATATAACCTAGAACCCCTGCTCGGATATAACCCATGGTAGCTCAGTGTCCAAATGTGTTCTCTAATAAGGGGAACAGGGACTATTCCTGACATAAACTCAATGGTGAGCTCTTCAATGCCTCCCCCCCCCCCCCCCCCCCCGCCAGGGAGGAGCACCTTGCTAGGCCACAGAAGAAGACATTGCAGCCAGGCCTGAAGAGACTTGACAAGCTAGGGTCAGATGGAAGGGGAGGAGGTCCTCCCCTATTAGTGGACTTAGAAAGGGGCAGGGAGAAGATGAGGGAGGGAGGGTGGGATTGGGAGGGAAGGAGGAAGGGGGCTACGGCTGGGATACAAAGTAAATAACCTGTGATTAATATAAAAAAATAAATAAATTAAAAAAAAAGTAGCTAGCCATATCCAAGTTACTTAGACTGCAACAAACAGAATATCCAGCTACAGATCCAGTTAGCTTGATTACTAGACCTTCTTAAATTGTATGTTTGTTTTTCTTTGGTTTTCTATGGTTTTTCGAGATAGTTTTTGTTTTGTTTGTTTGTTTTCTGGCAGGGTTTCTCTTGTAGCCTTGGCTACTTCGAATTGTAGACCAGGCTGCCCTCGAACTCACAGAGATCAGCCTGCCTCTGCCTCCCAGAGTGTTAAGATTAACAGTGTGTGCAGTACTGCTGGCTAATTATACTACTTTTAATAAAGACTTTAAAATTTTTATTTTATGTGTTTTGTCTTCTGTGTACCATATGTGTGCAGTCCCTACAGAGATAAGAAGGAAGGTGTCAGGTAAAATATGTATTTTAAAAATATATTTCTTTCTGAAGTCCTCAAGGGCAGACCAGTAGTTAGAATTCAACTTCAACTTACTCTTCTTAATAAATCCTTGCCATGTCTAAAAATGACAGCATAGAAAGAAAGAACGAAAGAACAAAAGAAAGAAAAGAAAGAAAGAAAAGCTTGGTCTGGTGGCAGACGCCTTTAATCCCAGCATCAGGAAGGCAGAGGCAGGAAGATCCCTGAGTTTGAGACCAGTTTGGTCTCTGTAGCAAGTTCCAGGACAGCCAGGGCTGTTTAAAGAGACCCGTTGTCCAAATAAGTAAGTCCTTGATAGAAACTGTCATTAACCATGAACAGCTTTTAACACCACTCCTGGTCTGAGAAAGACAGTTATGATGAAGATTAAGATTTTTGCACTGTGCATGCCAGGCAGGTGTTCTGCCTGGGATCAGCAGGTAAAAGATAGGATCCTATCTTTTACCTGCTGATCTCAAAGCATTTCATTGAGGTAGCACTCTTCTCATTCAGTGTTCACTGATTGTGTCCTGGGGAAAATCACATTTTATTGAAACCCAATTTAAAGGTTGGGAGAGCAGTGCTTTTAATTCCAGCACTCTAATTTGTCCTTTAAATATGTACACACAGACACACACATACATTTTGAGTTGGAGCTAGAGATTGAACCAGGTGTCTTACACGCTCCACTGAGCTTCTATCTCCTGGCTACTCTTTAAATGTTTATAATGCACATTCAGGACTCAAACAACCTAACTTGTATTTTGTGTACGTAAGAACCCTGAGGCATGAGATCCTTAGACTTGGGTTTTTGTGGTTTTGTATTTTGTCTCTGTTCATTTGAAGGTTTACAGCTCACTTAAAAGCTGGTTTTATTTTGTCTTTTTTTTTTTTTTTTCCAGAGCTGAGGACCGAACCCAGGGCCTTGCGCTTGCTAGGCAAGCGCTCTACCACTGAGCTAAATCCCCAAACCCTTAAAATAATTCAACTTCTTTTTTCTTTTTTTTTTCCTTTTTAAATTTTATTTTATGTGCATTAGTATGAAGATGTCAGATCCCTTGGAATTGGCGTTACATACAATTGTGAGCTGCCATGTGGTTGCTGGGAATTGAACCAGGTCCTTTAGGAAGAGCAGACAGTGCTCTTAACCACTGAGCCATCTCTCCAGCCCCTACAAGCTGGTTTTATAAGCAAGTAGTTTTATCAAACATATGTAGTTTGTTATATTCAAGCGACAGAATCCCTTGGAAAATTTAAATCCTTTGCCTTTTGTCAGTTGCTTCTATTTTTATTTTATCTGCCTCTCTGTCTGTCTGTCTGTCTGTCTGTCTTTCTGAGACAGGGTTTCTCTGTGTAGCCCTGGCTGTCCTGGAATTCTGCAGACCAGGCTGGCCTCAAACTCACAGCTACTTGCCTACGCGTTGCTTCCTGAGCTCTGGGTTAAAGGGCATGCACCACCACCACTGCCTGCTTTGTCATTGAGTCTAAATCTACATGTTATTATGTTTGTTTTTTACAGACTAATGATAATGGTTAGCTGGAAGAAATTCTTATTTTTTTTATGGCAAAAATGCTTGAAAAACAGCATAAGTTAAAAAAACCCACAAAAATCTAAAGTTAGAATAGATAATATATTCTTAAATAGGAAAACCTGTTGAAGCCCGGTGAAATGTTAGATTCGTGGGAGGCTGTAATTTTATATTCTTCATAGATAAAAATGGATGTTCAGAATATAAAAGGTGGTGTTTGCATTATTACAAAACTAACGTTTTTATTTGTTGTATGTGTGGCAAAGTACTTGATGTTTACAGGCCAAGAGTTTATTAGCGATTGCTTCAGCTTGATTTGAAGTTCCTGTTTCCTGTTTTTGGTGAGCTGTCGAAAACTTAGATTTCCGAGCCTGTGGTACTTGCTTACAGTGTTGCTTTTATATCCACCAAATGTATTTAATTTCTCATCTTATTTTCACTTAAGAAAATTAAAAATGTAAGCCATAAATATGGGACTTGTTAAGCTTAGTTTATTGGTCTTTATTTGTCTTTATTTTACAGGTTAAATGGACATTTTTGATATTTCCTTTATGATTTAATAATGTAGAACTTACAAGTTAAATAGTAAAAGTACTTTAAAGAATTATATTGTTTGATTCTTTTAATCCTGTCAGTTGGAGATAAAAACACTAGCCTGTTTCTTATCTAAGGAAATACAAATGTTGGGGTTGGAGAGACCGGATTTGTGGTTAAGAGCACTGGCTGCTTTTCCAGAGAACCCGGGTTCAATTCCCAGCGCCCACATGGCAGGTCACAACTGTCTGTAACTCTAGTTCCAGGGAATCTGACATATATGCAGGCAAAACACCAATGCACATAAAATAAAAGTAATTCAATTGTTTTTTAAAATTTATGCTTTTTTTTCAACTTTATTGAAAATTTGAATAGGAATTACAACATATGTTGTGATGTTTGGAGCTTATGTTGTTAGAAGTATGCTGTTTTGACTCAAGTCAACATTCAGTTTTTATTCATTCATGAGTGTACTCATTCATTCACTCATTTAATTATCTATTCATCCATTTATTTATCTATATCTATCTATTTATTTATTTGTGGCAAGGTGTCATTGTAGTCCTGGCTATCCTAATATGTAAACCAGACTGGCCTTGAACTCACTCCCTTTACTTTCTAGGGCTGGGATTACAGATGTATATCACCATACTGAACTAAGATTTAGTTATTTTAAAGCATAATCTTTGAATAAATAATGCAGAATTTCTTGACTCATATAATGGGATTTTAAAATGTATTTTAAAAGGTCCATGTTTATATTTCCTAAACTATGATGTGTATTAAAGTTTCAGGCTTAATTTCATTAATTATATATTTTGGTGTTTATAGAATTTTATATTTAGTAAGCTATAAATGTTATTGAAGATTTGGAATAGCTTTGAAAGTATGTCGTCATTAAACAATTTTTAGCTTAAGGAAAAATAGTTTACCAGAACATAAGAATTATATAATAATTAATATAGTATTATTATATTTTCACTCTTTGGTCTGTTTTTATCTTTTGAATTTTAGGGGGAAAAAAATAATGGTTTTGATGTGCTCTACCATAATATGAAACATGGACAGATATCAACTAAAGAACTAGCAGATTTTGTAAGAGAAAGGTATGTATTTTTATAAGTGGTTTAAGAACTTATCAATTTAAATTTTAGAATATAAATAATTGTAAAATGTTAGTTGGATTTGAATAATCAAGGTTCACTTTTTAAAACAATACATATATCTTTAAAAGATTTTTTTTTTTAAATTTCATGTGCATTGGTGTTTTGTCTGCATGTTTGTCTATGTTAGGGTTTTGGATCCTGTGAAACTTGAGTTACTGACAGTTGTAAGCTACCATATAGATGCTAGAATTGAACCTGGGTCCTCTGGAAGAACAGCCACTCTTAGCCACTCAGCCATCTCCCTAGGCCCAATATAATTACATTTTAAAGAAGTGTTTTACAAACTTTTTATCATCTCTACTCCCAGAGCTGATAAAATGGCTCAAAGTGGCATTGTTGAAGCCCTTGTTTGCTTTATAATATCTTCATGTTTTGCATTAACTATCTTAGCAAAATAATACAATAAAACAAGAATTTCATAAAATGAAACATTGACATTTCTTTTTTTGTCGTTTTTGTTTTTTGAGACTTCCCTGTGTAGCCCTGGATGCCCTGGAACTTGCTCTGTAGACCAGGCTGGTCTTAAACTCACAGAGATCCACCTGCGTCTGCCTTCCAAGAGCTGGGATTAAATGTGCATGCTATCATTCTTACTAGAATGGAAGTGTTCATTGGTGGGGCTTCTCTTCTTCTCTCCTCTCCTCTCCCTCTCCCCCCCTCTCCTTTCTTCTTTCTTTTGTGTGTACTCTGTCTCCTGTGTTTATCAGAGCATTTGCCACTGAATAAGCCCTTAGTAAAGGATGAAGTTGCAATTTAATTATCTGGATTTCTATTTGTATTTTTGCATGAATGTCGGCAGTTGCTCTTACCTGGTTTATCTTCACTGATTCTTGCTGTATAACTCATTCTCTGTTTTGTATGTAGTTAGAGGGGTTTTGTTTGTTTATCTTTATTGAGCTACTGACCAGGGTGATGATTTCTTGTTTAAATGGTCTCATAGGTTTTCCATTTCTGTTAAGACAAGCCTGTATTGTCTTGGCTCACACCAGGTTTCTTCTTATTTCCCTCCTGAGATACCAGTCTTTGAACAGATTTCCTGCACTCTAGGCATTGTATTTGCCTGTTTTCTCTACATTATTTAATGCTTCTTTATTTTCAATTTTTCAGTGTGCCTAGTTATCCTTTCCCTCTGGGACCCTAACTAGGGTAAAAAACACCTATTGTGATCTCTTGTAGTGTTTATAATGTCTTTCAGTTACTCATTTGTATTTGTTTCTGTGGTTTTGTTTTACTTATGAGACAGTGTCCTATTGTACCTCAGCACTCAGCACTTTGTTATTATCTGAGATAAGTGCTATTTTATTGTCTCTCTGTACTGAATAAAGGCCACAGTGCAGGGTTATTTGGTTTGTTGTATCATCTTTTTTAATGTTTTTTTTTCTGTTTTATCTACTGCACTTATTTTCCATTACAGCTATAATTAGTCAATCTCAGTTTTTATTATCTGTTTGTTTTCATTTTTTTTTTCAATTTGTTGTATGCTTTTGGCCTTTTTAATGTGATGGTTTAGAAATGCATGCACTGTACTTTTCAGTTTATGATTATCCTAGGTATTACATGAGGTCCTTGTCCTATTAATATGGAAGGCTGCTTGTTACTTTTACTGTTTCCTGAAGGTGTGCAGACCTCAGGACATCACATCCTGGCTTGTTTGGAGGTCAGAGGACAACTTCCAGGACTGGCTGTCTTTCCACATCCTGTGGGTCTCAGAGCTCACACTCAGGTTTTTTTTTGTTTTGAGTCAAGGTCTTTCTTGTCCTGGTCCTCATTATGTAGCTGAGGCTGGCTTTGAACTCACAGCATTCCTCTTCCCATAACCTTCTAAATGTTAGGATTACAGACATGTGCTACCACACTGGACCAATTTTTCACTCTTCAAAAACTTTATTATGGAGATCCACAATTTTTTTGTTTTTGTTTTGTTTTTTTGAGACAGGTTTCTTTATGTAGTCGTGGTTCTCCTGAACTTGCTCTGTAGACCAGGCTGACCTCAAGCTCATAGGTCTACCTGTCTGTGCTTCCCTGAGTGCTGGGATTAAAGGCATATGCTACCACACCCGGCTGAAAATCCAAATTATATGCTTTTTTCTTACTATTTTAAAATTTATTTATTTAATGTTTATGGGTGTTTTGTCTGCATGTACCCCTGCATCATGTGCATGCTGGTACTTGAGGAGGATCCAGAAGAGGGCATTGGAGCCCCTGGGATTGGAGTTAGAGAGAGCTGACTGTAAGGTGCCATGTGGTTGTATGGCCCTGGAAGAGTAGCCAGTGATTTTCTTCTTAATTAATTTACTTTTTTTCTCATATTACATCTTGGCTGCAGTTTTCCTTCCCTCTACTCTTCCCAGTCCTTTTCTCTTACCTCCCCTCTCCCCCAGACTCACTCCTCCTGTTTCCCTTCAGAAAAGAGCAGGCCTCCTGAGCAGACGAAAGAGTCAGAGGCAACCCCCACTCCCACTGTTAGGAGTCTCAAAAGAACAGGCTGCAGAACTATGACATACATACATACATACATGTGTACATGGAGAGGACCTAGCTCATACCCATACACGCTCCATGATTATCCTATGAGCCCTGCTTAGTTGATTCTGTGGACTATTCTTATAGTGTCCTTGACCCCTCTCCTCTGGCTTCTATAATTACTTTCTCCCTCTCTTCCATGTGGTTCCCTAAGCTGTGCCTAATGTCTGCAGCCAGTGTTCTTAACCACTGAACCATCTCTCCAGTTCCTTCCTTTAACTTCTCTCTTTGGTTCGTTGGTTGGTTGGTTGATTATTTTTAAATATTTATTCATCCATCTATCTATCTATCTATCTATCTATCTCTATCTACCTACCTATCTATCTATCTATCTATCTATCTATTGGGGCACGGTCTCACTCTGTGGCTTTGGCTGTTCAGGAACGCACTATGTAGACCAGGTTGGCTTCTGTCACAAAGATCACCTGCCTTTGCCTCCCCGTTGCTGGAATTAAAGGTGGTTGTGCCACCATGTCTGGCTCCTTCATTTAAAAAAAAATTTAGTGGATTTTCAAGACGGCGGTTTCTCTGTGTAACAGCCCTGGCTGTCCTGGAACTAGCTCCGTAGACCAGTCTGGCTTCTACCTTATAGTGATACACCTGACTCTGCCTCCTGAGTTCTGGGATCAAAGGCGAGTACCACCACAAGCAGCCTTAGATTCTTACAAAGCTAATATTAGATTAACAGATGTTACATTCCTCCATTAACAGTAAGCTCACCCGTGTTTTTCTTAACTCTTTCTCTAAGTTCTGTCTATGAAAAACCCTGTTTTCCATCTCAGTTTTTTAGTCACTTTTTCTAGGTGTGCCGAAGGAAAAAGCTGCCTGACATCTGGTTACTTCTTAGGGCGTCTTTACTGATTGTTAAGCTGTCTCATTAGCTCCTTGATGCCTTTTCTGCATTCGCACTCTTGCCCTACAGCTACTTCCCACGGCCAAGTTTTTCTAATTTTCCTCTATAGATGATTCTGGTGTCAAATTCCTATTCCTGATTCATAGATATTTCAGTGTCTTTCTTTTTTTATATTTATTATTTTTATGTGTATGGATGTTTTGCCTGCAGTATGTGGACCATGCATGTACAATGAATGCCCGTGGAGGTCAAAAGATTATGGCAGATCCCTGGAACTGGAGTTAGAGATGGTTTCGAGCCCTTATGTGGGTTCTGGGAATTGAACCCAGACCTCTGGAAGAGCAGCTAGTACTCTTAACTGCTGAACTATCTCCCCAGCCCTGTGTTTTTCTAGTTAAATGTAACCCTTAAGATACTAATATTTCAGCTGGGCATGGTTGCGCACACCTGTTATCCCAGGGTGTTGTTGTTTTTCAAGACTGTGTTTCTCTGTGTGGTCCTGCTGGTGAACACCTTTAATCTCAGCACTTCACAGACAGAGGCAGGCAGATCGGTGAGTATGAGGCCAGCCCGCTCTACAGAGTGAGTTCCAGAAAGAACAGCTAGAGCTACACAGAGAAACCAAGTCATGAAAACCAAAATAGAAAAAGGATGCTAATATTTATTTTTGAATTAACTTTTTAGAGATAATCAAAGTACTACTCATAGCATTATTGTTATTGTCTGTTTATTTGAGGTATTGTCTTGCTGTGTTTCCCAAGCAGAATAATTTTATGATCTGGCTCAGGCTACTGAATAGATGGGATTATAGGGGTGTACCCTCATTCCTGGCAGGTAAATGAGTAAGGAACAGAAGACCATCACAGTGCTACAAGTGAAGGGCGTTTCTGTCAGTACTTCCTGGGCAGTTGTTTTGGGTGTGAGTAGGCAGTTTGGAGAGGAGTACAGAAATTCGGAGCTGAGATGATGTAGATGTCCAAGTATAGTTAGATGGGTAGAGTTGGAGATTAGTGCAAGAGCAGTGTGGAACCTGTCAGAATAAATAAAACAGACGGGGTAGTTGTAGAATATTGCCACAGGTAGGGGATTGGAAAACTTTGAACAGGTAAAGGTGTAGTTCCCTACCCCCCACACCAGTATTTGTTTTATATGTAACCATGCTAATTTTTTTATTTTGAATTTAATAGCTTTGATTGGTTTCTTAGCCTAAAGTCTTCATGCTGTTAGTAGTTAGATAAATGTTTTCTAGTGTGAAATATTTAGTGTTTTGGACCTATTTGCAAAATAAACGCTGAGGTTCAGAACCTTAGAATTACTGGTGGTTCATATTTAGTTTTGTGCAAATAATTGTCCTAAGACTTATTATTTTAAACTTGTTTTCATTACATCTCTGTTTTGTCCTAATCAGCTGTACATGTGCCATGGTGGAGGTTAGAGGGCATCTTGTGAGGTTTAATTCTCTCCTTTACCATGTGGGTTTGGGGATTGACTTCAGGTCTCTGTGCTGGGTGGGAGGCATATGTACCCACTGAGCCATCTGTCCAGGGTCCTTATTCAGTATGCCTCACACTGTTGACTAACAGTAAAACTCCTTTGAGCATACTGAGTATGGGCTCTTAGAGCTCAGGCTGGGATTATTAAGCTCAGCTGTGAACTGTCTTGAGTTTGTAATTTTTCCTGCCTCAGCCTCCCCAGTGCAGGGATTATTATTACTGCTTTTATTGTTGTTGCAATAATTATTTTATTAGTTATTATTGTTAATTTCTTAGTGTGCTTAACATATAAATTAAAATTTTATTGTAGATATATGCATATGGCAAGTGTATAGACTATAGATTTGTTATTCATACTTGTCATTGCTGTGACAAAATAATTGAGAAAACAATACAAAAAAGGAAAGATTTATTTGCCTCACAGTGTCTGAGGTGATAGCCCATGATTGGTAGTTGGTATTGCTTTGAGCCTGAGGCAAGGCCAGCTATCACAGCAGTGAGAGAATCTAGCAGGGGCTGCTTACTTTATGACTGTGAGGAAGCACAGAGCCAGGTAAAAGGGGCTAGGAGTGAGGGTTATCGTCCCAGGATACAGAAATCCTCCAAGTAGGCGCCAACACTTTATTTTCACCACCTCCCAATAATGTCACTGGACTATGAATCCACCAAAGGATTAATCCATTACTTAGGGCAGAGATCTCATGACCTCATGCCTTCTCAGTGATTGGGTTAACCATCTGGAGGCCAACCTTTAACATAAAAACTTTTGGGGGACACTTCCTATCCAAACCATAATGATAGAGCTTAACACTGTTCATGGTTTCAGACATCCACCAGGGCCCTCTGCTGATTTTTTAACATACATTTTGAGACATGCTCTCATTTTTGCATTTTTAATGAAATTTTTGTAACTTTGCTATGTTTGGATCACTAAACAATAGATATTATAATACAGCAATTTGATTTAACAGAGCTACAATAGAAGAGGCATATTCCAGATCAATGACAAAACTAGCAAAATCTGCAAGCAATTATTCGCAACTTGGGTGAGTTAATTTCTGGCTGTTTTTCAAATGTTTATCTAGACAAAGTTCTTGAGGCTATTCAGTTTCTTCTAAGAATCTGATTGTTTCTAAATATAATGATATTCAGTGATATATCAGTTACTGCTAATACATTTTAGAAGTGTGTTGTTAGGCAGTTTTTTCACTTGTAAATAGAGTATATTTACAAAAACTAAAATGGCTGTGAGAACATGCAGTGATACGGTTGTGATGCCATTGATGTCTGTGTTGCACATATGTTATTGAACAAAATGTCACTATGAGCATGTGACTGACTGTATTACGTACTTACTTAAAATGTTTGTTTTATATGAATATATTTCTGGTAGAAACTGTCAGTCAGTACGAAGGTAATGAAACTTTTTTCTTTTTTTTTTCTAAAAAATTTTGAGTCAGGCAATGGTGGCTCATGCCTTTAATCCCAGCACTTGGGAGGCAGAGGCAGGTGGCTCTCTATAGCTCAGGTCAGCCTGGTCTACAGAGTGAGTTCCAGGACAGCCAGGGTTACACAGAGAAACCTTGCCTCAAAAAAAAAAAAAAACATTTTATTTAGAAAAATCTACTTTTAATTTGTTTCTTGGTGGATAAAGGAAGAAATAAGAGTTGACTTCTGATATTCTTTTGTTTGGAATGTGTGTTTCTTATATATAATAAGTTGCACATTACTTAAACTTTTCTTGTAGGCTTATTTAATTAGTTTTTTTTTGTTGTTGTTTTTGTTTGTTTTTTTGTTTGTTTCTCTGTATAGCCCTGGCTGTCCTGGTACTCGATTTGTAGACCAGTCTGACCTTAAATTCAGAAATCTGCTTATCTCTGCCTCCTAGGTGCTGGGATTAAAGGCATGTGTTACCTTCTCTAGTGACTTACTTAATTTTATGTGAATGAATGTTTTTCCTGCATGCATATATGTGTACCATGTGTATGCCTGTTGTCTGTAGAGGTCAGAAGAGAGCATTGGATCTCCTGGAATTACAATTAGGATGGTGGGTGTTGGGAATGGAATGTAGGTCTTCTGTAAGAGCAACAAGTGCTCTAAACCACTGAGCCTTTTTTCCAGCCTACCATAATTATGTTTTTTTTCATTTTATATACTGTTTTTGTTTATTGTCTATTTTTTTCAAGAAGTTTAAGTTTGTCTGTGTTGAGTTGCATTTAGGCATATTTTGAATTTTTGAAGTTTGCCTATTAATATGATGTATATTACCCAGAAAAAAGTTGTGCATGTCAAAATTACAAATTTAGTTGTGAGTGCTAGGATTAAAGGGATGTGCCACCACATACATGTGTAAGTAAGTGTAAACAAATGTTCATGTGCATACATAATAACCTGTAGAAAAGAGCACAAGAAAGGCTAAATATTAGGAGATGGCAAACGACCAAATGCAAACACTATACATGAGTTATTAAAGAGGACATAAAGCTAATGTGTATATTTTAGTTTTTAACATGGCTTTTTTTTTGTTTTAGTTGTGGATAAGTACATAAAAATATATTCAGTAATGAAAGGATAAATCCAGCTGAAATTTCGCAGCTTCATTCTAAGTGGCTACTCTAACTGTATAGAAATTTCACTGAGTTGGGTCTGGTTAATTTTTTTCCTTTAAATTGAAATTTTTTTATAATGAACTTTAAAATAAAAATTTTAATATGTTATTATTATTTTTAATTTGTGGAACTGAATAGATGGCTCAGTGGCTCAGAGCTTTTGCTGCTCTTCCAGAGGACCCAGGTTCAGTTCTAGCACCCATATCATGGCTCACAACCATCCATAACTCTAGTTCCAGGGGTTTCAATGTCTTCTGGCCTCCCCCTGCATCAGACACTCACATACATACATACATACATACATACATGCAGGCAAAGCACCATGTACATGAAGTGAAAAGTTCTTTCATGTAGATAGGTAGGAAGGTAGGGCAGACGGCACCCGTGTAAACTTAGTTCTCTTTTTTCTACCCTTATATGGGTTCCAAGGACTGAGCCCAGGCTATTAGGTTTACATATCAAGCACCTTTACCTGCCAAGCTATCTTGTTGCCTTCAAAAAACCTATTTGTAGAGAAATCTGGTATTGAATCCCTTTTTTGGTATAACGAGTTCATTGGTAATGGTACACTGTCTCATCTTCCCTGTGAATTCTTGACTAGTGTAAATCAGCCTTAGAGGAAGTGAAGTTCATGTATTTTCATTTTTTTTTCTTGAAAATTTCTACTTAACCATTGTCGTTAGTGTTGATTAAATTTCAAAATAAGATAAAATCTAATCAGAACAATTCTAGTCTAAGGATTTTTTTTAAAAAGATCTATTTTTTATATATACAGTGTTGTCTGCATGTGTGCCTGCACACCAGAAGAGAACACCAGATCTTGTAGATGTTTGTGAGCCACCATGTGGGTGCTGGGAATTGAACTGAGGACCTTTAGGAAGAGCAACCAGTACTCTTAACCTCTGAGCCATCTCTCCAGCCCCCTAGTCTAAGGAGTTTAATTAACCTCTTTGAAAGTCCTTATAATTATGAATCATGATTGTTCCCGGCCAACTTTTCTGCTGGTTAGGAATTATAGCAGTCGGCAAAGAGTACATGTTGGAGTAAGTGACTGTGTTCTTTACCCTTTACCTTAGTGGCTGTTGTTGTCATTTGCTGTTTTCCCCTTCCTCTCTCCCTCCTTCCTCTCTTCCTTCCCCCCTCCTCTCCATCTCCTCCTCCTTCTCTTCTTCTTTTATGGTTTTTTGAGACAGGGTTTCTCTGTGTAACAGAGCCTTAGCCTCTTGGAACTCATTTTGTAGACCAGGCTAGCCTCAAACTCCCAAAGATCCACCTTCCTCTGCTTCCTGAGCGCTGAGATCAAAGGTTGTGTGCCATTATATCTGCCATTTTTTTCTATTAATTTTAATGTGGATAATTTTAAAGCAAGTACTTGAGCACAGTATTAATTATCTTTAAACATTCTATACCGACCAGCCTCGTTTGAACTAACCATAGATATTTTAGTGCTATCCAAGGGAATGGTAATTATAGAAGTCCTTGGGTGTATTTGAGACAATTGAACTTTTGTCTTTACTATTGAGAAAAAATGGGAGGAAAATATGTCACATATTCCATATGCTGTGATAGAAAGGGAATCTGCTGGTATATTATTTAAGTATACAGGAGCAATTACAAAGCTCACATAAAGGTTTCAGCAGCATAAAGGCTGCCATTAAACAGTTTGTGTTTAATTGTTGAAGGCACAAAGAAATCACATGTAAAAATTGATTTTGCTTCTTAAGTTCAGAAGAGAAGGTTTTATTGTTGTTAACCTTTATTATTGTGGTATTTGGAATCAAACCCAGGGTCTCTTACATGTGAGGCAAACACTCAGTCACTGAGCTGTGCTTCCAACTCCGAGAAACTTTATTTTTGATGAAGCTTCTTTAATGGGAAACTAGTAGTTTGAAAGTTTGGCAAGTTAACTTTTAACTCCAGTTGATCATAACAAGGCTCGTGATGTGTCCTGATACAATTAGATGGCAGGAGCTCTGAAGACCTGTGACAGAAAATTAACCAAGTTTTGTGTTCTTGTTGTTCAAAGATACTTTTAATAATTAATCAAGGACAAACACACAATATTTATGGGTCATATCCGAGAACAAACACACAAATTCTGTAGGTCATTTCACTATTTTACTTTGATCGTTTACCTAAAGAAAATTGCTGAGTATAGCATTATTGTTCCATTGGATTTAATTTGGAACCTTAAACCTCACTTTTTATTTAATCCTGGTTTCTTTTTCTTTTAATAAATTATCCACATATTGTGCTTTTCCTTAGAACATTTGCACCAGTGTGGGATGTGTTCAAAACATCTACAGAAAAATTAGCAAATTGTCATTTGGATCTTGTTAGAAAATTACAAGAATTAATAAAAGAAGTTCAGAAGTATGGAGAGGAGCAAGTAAAAGCTCATAAAAAGGTAATATTTTTCTTGTTAAAGGATTGAGTGGTCACATGCTGAGTGCTTTATGGTTTATTCTGTTGAACTGTTTCTTATCAAACAGACTAAAGAAGAAGTTGCAGGCACTCTGGAAGCAGTCCAAGCCATTCAGAACATAACTCAGGCCCTCCAGAAGTCTAAGGAGAACTACTATGCCAAGTGTGTAGAACAGGAGCGTCTGAAAAAAGAAGGAGCTACACAAAGAGAAATAGAAAAGGTAATTATAATAAAAATGTTTTTATACCTCCAAAGTGTTGTTATAAAAAGAATGAAAATCCCAACTGTTCTATTTTACCAATAAAGACTCAGGAACCAGATGTTGGGTGAAAACCTGCTAGCTCAGAGAGGCAGAGAAAGCACCAAGCTGATCTTCCTACTAAGCTCATGTCCCAGAAGGAAAAGGCCAAAGCTAAAAGCTTGCTAGCTTTGCTGACAGCCCAGGAAGAAAAGGCCTGCTAGCTCACTCAACAGCCTAGGAGGAGAAAGCCAAAAGCTCAAGGCCAGAGAACTAAAGAGCCCCAAGAGCTAGAGAGCTAAATCGGTCTTCTTCTCCTCGGTGTCTTAAATACCCTTCAACTCAAAGTCTCTCCTTACTGCTTAATCCCTGTCAGCTGTTTTCTTGCTCTGACTCTTGATCTATGGTTGATTAAGTCCTGTGTACAGAACGCTCTAGGGGTAAAGGTGTGTGTTAGGGCTGAACACACCAAACCAAAGACAAGTTTTTATAGTTCATAATCTCAGTGTGAATCTCAGTGGGATCACAATGGGATCAAATACCCTGCAACACCAAAGTACTTTCTTTTTGTATCTATATGTGCGGTATATGTAGAGCACATTAAATGCACATGCAGAAGCAGAGGTTCCTTTGTCCTTCTGTATTTTTTTGAGGCAGAGTCTCTTATTGAACCTGGAACTGAGCTAGACTGACCAGAGGCCATTGAGTCCCTGCAATCCAAAAGTCCCTACTTTGTTCAGTATCAGGGATACAGAAGTACATCACCATGCCTGGCTCTTATGTAGGTGTTAGGGACCTGAACTTATCTTTATGCTTCCATGGCATGAACTTTAATGAGCTATGTTCCCATGCTTGGTTACTTACGTAGTAAGACAGTTGATGAATAATTTAGTGTATTTAGGAAAACACTAGCCAGTCAAAGACAAGCATTAAGTGTATGTTGTTGCTGACTGCCCTATTTATGTTGCATTGTAGTGGACCATGTTTTTTCCTATTCTGTTTTAGCGAAAATAGTTCTTTTTCTCTTTTTTTCTTCCTTTTTTGTTGTTTTGTTTTTTTGAGGTAGGATCTCTCTGTGTATCCCTGACTGATTAGAACTAAATATATAGACCCGGCTGGCCTCAACCATAAGAGATCTGCCTGCCTCTGCCTCCTGATTGCTGGGATTAACAGGTTCCACCACCCGGCCTTTTTCTTTCCTCTTAAAGCAGTTCAGCCATTCATTTATTTGATGCATATCTCATTTAGAAATATTTTTGAAATCTCTGAAAAATGTTTAACATATATGGTTGGGAAAACAAATGTATACTTTTGGGTAATAGATGAGAAAAAAAAGTTGATGGCATTTGGAGTAATAAGCTTCTTTATAATTTATTTAATAAATAAAAGTTGGGAGGCAAGAAAAAGATGAGGTACAATTAAATTTATGGTTTGAAAACCTTCT
Organism: Meriones unguiculatus; assembly: GCF_030254825.1. NCBI lineage: Eukaryota > Metazoa > Chordata > Mammalia > Rodentia > Muridae > Meriones > Meriones unguiculatus. The sequence continues at coordinate 71,647,118 of NC_083354.1, read as the reverse complement.
GTTCCAGACACAGCATTTATAAGTAAAATACAGAAAGAAAAACCAAATGTAACAGAATCCAAAGGAAGAGTATTGTTTTTGGGGATCAGAAGCCCCAAATTTGACTCTTCTGTGACATAGGGAAACAGGAATTCCTACCTTTATGATGAGGCATAAAGAACCTGGCTCAGTGCTAAAAGCTGTGCAGGTCCAAAGACTATGGGAACTTAGATGCGTAGTCCTGATGCAGAGTCGGTCTATAGAACCAGTTCATGATATCCCTAATATTCTAAAAGGAGAGTAATTTGAAACTGTTGAAAAAAACATATGTTAAGGGGCTAGAGAGATGGCTTACTGGTTAAGAGCACTGGCTGCTCTTCTAGAGGTCCTGAGTTCAATTTACAGCAACCACATGGTGGCTCACAACCATCAGTACTGGGATCTGATGCCCTCTTCTGGTGTGTAGGTGTACATGCAGTCAGAGCACTCATATATAAAATAAATAAATTAAAAAAAAGATATATATATATATATATATATATATATATATATATAAAATTAACTCCTGGAATGCTGGTGGTAGATAACCTGAAAACTAGATGGCTGGCTGTGAATGTTAAAGCATAACATATGTTCTGCGTGCGTGCATCCTGTGAGCTGTTCTTCCTTCCTCATGCTGAGGGAAAGAAGAGGGAAGACCTAAACAGCTCCTGTTGGAATGAGCAAACAAGTGAAATTCTAGAACACAGTTAAAAGATCTAATATTGAGACAGGTCACTAATGCACTTATTCTTGGAATAAGAATTCTCCTTGGATGAAATTTAAATTTGAAAAGCATCAACCAAAATAAATGTGTTAGGGTATGCAAAGAAATAAGTGAATATAAATCATACTAGAGAGGATAATGAAGTTAGTGGAGGCATGATGAAATAAGACTTACTGGATAAAAAGCCAGGTAATTTGAAAACATGGGAATAAAAAAATACTAAAAATTTTTTTAAAGCAACAGAGTTAAAGATGTTATAGTCAAAGAAGAAAGTTGGAAGATAGAATACTTTGAATACATACTCTTTATCCACAAAGCTTGGAACCAGACTTTTTTGAATTATTGCATCTTTTCCAGATTTGGGATATTATTTTGAGACAGTTTTACTTTGTAGCTCTGGCTGACCTTGAGCTCGCTATGTAGACTAGGCTGGCCTTGAACGTAAGAGATCTGGTTGCCTTTACCTCCCAATCCTGGGAATTAATGCCATGTGCTAGTACGCCTGACGGGATTCGGAGTATTTAAGTGTGTATAATAGGATAGTGGTAGGACCCAGATATTTATACAAATTAAATTGTTTTCTTTATAATTTATACGTATGTACGAAAGATAATGTTTTAGTTATTTTTTTTGCATCTGAAGCTCCACTGGATTTTTCTACTGTGGTGTCATGTTTATTTCAGATTCTTAGGTCAGGGATCCTTAGCCTGTGTTAAGAGACTTTACCCAGAAGATAGTATAGAGGAATAAACTTACCCTCATTCATTCAATATAAATTTCTAAAGGAAGGAAAAAAAATCCAGGGAATGGTATACAGCTACTGCTTGGAGAATCAGTCTTTGAGACTGAAGTCAGAATTGAAGGTATTCAGTAGTCCTCAGTTTAAAATTAAACCTTCTAAATAAAAGATTCAAGCACCAGAGAAAAAGAAAACCTGAAAAGCTGGAAGCCATTTTTTCTCCTCAAATCTCAGAATGCATAATCAGTTAATTTTGTCCAACTGTTGTTGGTAACATGACATTTATGATGATGCTTAATTTTTTGTGAAAACTTGCTTTATTACTATTGGCTAATACTAGTGATATCAGTATTACTATTGTGAGAGGCCATCATTACATTGTCTTTAACATCATATATGTTTACTTGGAAATTTATTTGAATTTCCCAGTTCCTTAATTCAATACAAACAAATTTACAAGTGTGTTTTAGTGATAAGCCTTAGAATTGATTATTGCCTTTACGAATGACTTGTTTAATTTTGTGATTAACTGTTGGATTATTGTATAATAATTTGCATTGAGTAGTAAATAAATGTAAAGAAGCTAGGTTTCTAGCTTCTTGCTATGCTTTTATGTGGTTCAAAATAAATAGATGTTATTCTTCTGTCTTCAAGAATTTTTCCTTTTCTTGGAGAGCTGAACTACATTATAAATAGTATAGAGCCAGAGATTAGAGAGAAGACAGGCTGGTGATTTGTGGGGAGAAGTAGTACTACTTTGTATAGAGCACATGAAAAGGAAAAATTGTGTCCTGATGGGAACCTCAGTGATAGAGCACTTGCCTAGCACTTTTGAGTGTTTTCTTAATTTGTTTTATTTTATTTTAAAATATTTTCATATAATATATGTTGATCATATTTCCCCTTTCCAACTCTCCCAGATCTCCCGTCTCCCTGCCCACACAACTTTATGTTTTTATTCTTTTTTTTAAACAAACAGACAAACAAACAAACAAAAATAATTAAGACCAAAAAATGCCCAAATGAACAAAAAGTTTGCAAAAACAAAAGAAAACAGGGAGTTTGTTCTGTGTTGGGCAACTACTCCCGGGCACACACCCTGCTGGAGTTGCTTGATAATACTGGGTGATACTTTGCTGGAGAAAACGGATTTTTTTTTCTCTTTGTCCGCAGATATCAGTTACAAATAGTTTCTTGGTTAGGGTTGAGACCGGTGTCCACTTCCCCTTCTTAGTTTTGGGGCCCCATCTGGCCTGAACCTGTTGGGGTTTTGTGCTAGCTGCCACTGTCTAATTTCATATGTACATCAGCCCTGTTGTATCTTGAAGGCATTGTTTCCTTTAAGTCATCCACCACTTCTGGCTCTTATAATCTTTCTTCCATAGAGATCCCTAAGCCTTCAGGTTTTATGAAGATCCCTCATGTAGGACTTAGTGCTCCAAAGTCTCTCACTTTCTACATGTTGTCCAGCTGTGGTTCTGTGCTCCCGTCACTTCAGGAAGCTTCTTTGATGTGGGCTGATACACAGTCTATGTGTGTATCAGTTGCCACTAGAATTCTGGTGGTTTGAGTAGAAGTGGCCCCCATAGACTCAGGTGTTTGAATGCTTGGCCTGTAGGGAGTTGTACTGTTAGGTGGCATGGCCTTGTTGGAGGAATTGTGTTACTGTGGAGGCTGGCTTTGAAGTTTTATATGCTCAGCTTAGGCTTAATGTGAGTCTCCTACTGCTGCTTGTGGATCAAGAGCTAGAACTCCGTTCTCCAGTACCATGTCTGCCTGCATGCTGCCATGCTTCTTGCCATGATGATAATAGACTAGACCTTTTAAATTAATCAGCCCACGTTAAATGCTCTCCTTTATAAGAGTTGTCATGGTGTCTCGTCACAGCATAGGAACCCTTACTAAGACAGTGTCATTTTATTGCTATGCTCCTTTAGTAGAATAATAGTATTAGATTTTTCCCCAGGCCCATGACTTGCCTATTCTCAGAGGCTTAGCTACTTTAGCTTAGGTATGGAATCCATTTCATGGATTGGTCCTTAAATCCAGTCAGAAAGTAGTTAGTATACTGTTTATTGCTTTTGTACAAAGTAAAAATTTTAGTTAGAAGAAAATTAAAAAAGAAATCCAGATGACCATGCCATTTGATTGTGTTTTTTGAGACAGCCCTGTGTAATAGCCCTGGCTGTCCTGGAACTCACTTTGTAGCTCAGACTGGCCTCAAACCCACAGAGATCCACCTGCCTCTGAATTCTGAGTGCTGGGACTAAGGTCTCTATGACCACACCTGGCTAGAAATCTTTCAGAAGTAAATCGTGGCAAACGTGGCTATATAGAGTTACTAGGGTGGAACTTAGTAAACTTTACAAAGATATTTTATCTAATTGTTCATTTGAATAAGGCCAGGATGCTAGAGAAAATAGTGTCAAATGCCTAGACAGAACGTTTTTTAAAAAACTATAGGAGCAATGTACAGCTCTGAGAGATTTTAGTCATGTTCTGTAAGGATGTGCAACTCAGTAACTTTATATATAGCCTTTATAATAAATAACTTTATAATTAGTCTTTATATAATTACAAAATTTAATGATGTATATGTCTTATGACAGTCTTTGTTAGAAAAACAAAACAGCTGTTAACAGTTACTTCATAAATTTGCCTGTATGCCAGATTATCATAAGCATTAACTTTTTTCCTCTTTATTTATTTTTGTGTGTATGCATGTGTCACAGCTAGAAGACAGTATGCAGTTCTCTCCTGTATCCGGGTTTCAGGTGTGGTGGCAAGCACCTTTCCTTGCTGAACCATGACCATCTCACTATTTGGGCAACTGTGCAGCTTTAAAAAATTCTGGTATTATTCCTGTTTTAGGAGTAAGAACAATGTAAAATTCAAAGATAGAGAAATAGGGGAAGTAAATGGTAGGTCCAGAATTTTAATTTTCTTCTGGGTCTAAGACCAGTTTTTTTTTTACAGTACATGTTGAAATGGTACCCTATGTATACTTCATTTAAGAAGGCAGGAATGGGGCTGAAGAGATGGTTGTAAGTTGGAGTCCCAGCACTCATGTCTGGCAGTTTAGGATTGCCCATAACTCCAGTTTCAGGGGAATCTAATGGCTTCCTGTGGCCTCGCTGGATATTCATTCACACACATGACAGACACATATGCCATAAATAAAAGCTTTTTTTTTAAAAGGCGGGAAAGCATATAGTATATGTATTTAGTATAATTTTTATTGAATTTTAGAGAACACAAAATTGTTTAGAGAAGATCGCGTGTGTGTCTTGCCAATCTCAACCCACAGTTTTTCTGTTTCTAGTTCTTGTCCTGGAAACACAGCTAAAGATAGTGAGATATTGGCACTGATTGGCTCTATACAACTGTCCTGTTATACAGCTTTTACTTTCAGCATTCCTTTAGACCCCTTTTAATCATCTAGACTCATTACCTGTTATGTCCCCCACACCATAGTTTGAAACTTCCTTTGTTCTTGTCAAGGCTAGGATTACCTGGCATATCCTACTATTTGTTGCTTATTAGGTCATCTGTTATCTCATCAAGAATACGGAGATACTACTATATTGACACCCCACGGCTTGTCCTTGATCTTTGAACTCTTATTCTGTAACCTGTCTTCTTATGTCAAATTGATCAGCCTCTACACAGTAGGTAATATTTCTTCTTTTTCCTGCCACCCCCAAGGCTGGACTGCTACTTCCAGACCCCCTGCTTGACCTGGTGCTCTTATTGCCCACATACCACTGTCTGCAGCAGTCAAGACTATAGCTGTGTGTCTGCCCCAGCCAGAGCTGCCTAGGATATCTTTTCCCCAGAATGTATCTCACCCAAGGTCTATTTCTGTAGTTTTGTTACCTTCTGATTTCTATTCTTATTTAGGTTATTTACAAAGTCCTTGAGAAAATGATGTCCTATGTATAACTTCATTCTTCTCTTATTATATTTAGTATTTGCAAAAAGTAACTGATTAAATTAAAGCTATATTATTACCGTCGTGGTTTTTTTTATATAAAAGAGAACTTATAAAATAGATAAAAATAAAAACAAATTTGTTGGTTTACTGGAACATCCTATAAACTGAGAACTTCCATGGCCAAACCAGTCTTTAAATTTTGAGTTTGGTTTATAGACTTCAATCAGACATTAAATGGAGTGTGTGTGCATTAATGGGAGAGGAGGAATTAACCCAGCATTGTAGAAGAGTATGTCAGGTGCCTTCTAATTGTACTTTTTACATTGTTTCTTTACAAGTTTCTCACAGCTGTTGCTTATGATTATACGATCTTGTTCTGGACTATAAAGTGGCCATATTTGAATCCTTTGAACTGCATTCCATTAGACAGAGTCCGTGTTTAGTTCTTGAGTTATTGTCTGCATATAAAAAAAGAAAGTGATTAAGGCAATAAAGGATTGTTTATCCAACCAAACTCTTTGTTACTTCATATTACCTTATATTAAGAAAGAAAAATGCGAGCTGAAGAGATGGCTCAGAGGTTAAGAGAGCTCACTGTTCTTCCAAAGGTCACAAGTTCAATTCCCAGTGGCTTACAACCATCTATAATGCTATCCTGTGCCCTCTTCTGGTGTGCAGGCAGAATAATGTATAAATAATAAATAAATCAATCTTTTTTTAAAAAAAGAAAAGTGGCTAACATCAGTTTAATATGTTTTTGGGGGGTGGGTTAGAAAAGATGGCTCAGCATTTAAGAGCTTAAGTCTTGCAGAGGACCCAAGTCTGATTCCTAGCACTCATGGTAGGTCATAGCTATCTGTAACTGGTTTTAGGAGACCTGATACCTTCTTTTGCCTTCTGAGAGCACTAGGTATGCACTTTGTTCACAAATATACATACATGAAGGCAAACATTCATGCACATAAAATAAATTCATCTTTTAAAAAATGCTTTTGTTTTATTACAGGCAGCTGTTAAATCTAAGAAAGCTACAGATACTTATAAACTCTATGTGGAAAAGTATGCATTAACAAAAGCTGATTTTGAACAGAAGATGACAGAAACAGCTCAGGTTGGTATTTCTAAGGCTTTAAATTAAAGACAGGATGCGTATATTTGTATATATTGATTAAATAATAGAATGTTCCTGTTTAATTTTCTGAGTATTAGAAAAATTTAAATGAACCATTTCAGTGCTGTAGTGACTTACATTGGCATCTTGTTTGGGAGATTGAGGGCCAACATGCCCGAGTGTTAATGCTTGTTCTACCAGTTACTTTCCACACTACTGTGACCAAATACCCGAGGGAGGGCTACCTCTGCCTTGGCTCATGGCTCAACTGGTCGTGATAGAGAAGACAGAATATGAGGCTATTTTCTTACATCTTAGAGGGTTGGGAAGCAAAAGTTCAGTGTGGAAGTAGACCAGCCTAGACTCCTCAAGCCCTGGCCCTGCCTTCTCTATCTATCAGCCAGGCACATTTGTCTAAAGGATTCCATGATCTCCCAAACAGTTGATCCAGCTGGGACCAAGTGTGCAGACACATGAGCCTGTGATAGACATTGCACTTTCAGATGATAACAGTGTTCTAAGGTTTATTCAGATAAATAAGAAGAGCTGTTTGGAGATACTTGAGGAAAATGAAGGCTTTGGTAGATGGTAAAGACAGTGCTGCTTGTCAGGCTTGAGTCCTGATTTTATGATTTCTGTGTAAGAAGAAAATGGAAGATGCTCAGAGCTGAAGACATGACAGTGAACAAAACAGTGAAAAGCCCTCTTCTCAAAGACTGAAATTTTAGTGAATGAAGGTAGACAGGAAAATGTTTGTGCTCTTTTAACTTGGGATAAATTATATGTAATTTGGTGTTCTTTTCGGTCCTAGTTGAAGGCCTATTTTAAGGTAGGTGCACTTTATGAATCCTACCTAATAACATTTCTGCTCTCAACTCTTCTTATGTTCTTAGCACCCAGCACCATTTAAGACATCAGGAATTTAATTTCATCTAGTAGATAATAGAGGACTAGTCAAAGCTTACCATATCATCTTGCATGTTTTTGTGGTGTGCTGCAGCTCAGGGCATGAGGCTAATGATGGGACTTTCTGGAACACCGGCTCCTTCACTCCTATTCTGTGCTGTGTCTTTTCCACATGTAAATTATACAAGGACAAGGACTGGATACTTCATTTATTTTTATTTTCTCAGCAGTTAAAATAGTTTTTCTCTTTTGGTGGGCATATATTAGATACTAAGTCTTGATAACTGACACTTTGATTGCTAGTTCTTTTTCTGTCTCTTCACTTGAGGAAATGAACAACTTACACCTCAGAAACCAAAGGGTATGTGTGCTTGTGTGCAGGTACTCACATCCATGTTTACCTGTTATGCCCCAAAGGCACTGCGCTAAATGCAGAAGTATTCAGTTGACAGTACAGAGGATGGGGCAGGCATGAAATACATGCATATAAAGTAACAAATTTTTATGAATGTTGTAAAGGAAAGGACTAGGCTTTTAGGAGATAGACTAATAAGACTAACCAAATTTAAACCAGGAGGTTGGAAGATTTGTTTTGGGAAAGTGATATTTAAAATTAAGATTTGGGGTTGACAAGTAAAGGTATTTGCTGCCTAATATCTGGAGTTTAGTCCCTTGTCCATTTGGTAAAAGGAGAGAATTTGTTCCTGTTGTCTTCTGACATCCATGTGAGGAGTGGTGTACCCCTCCCCCCATGTAATAAATAATTGTAGAACTTAAAAATACTGAAATAAAATAGACTTGAAAAATGAGTAGAATAGTAGGTTAGAGGTATCCTAGGCTTTGGGATAAAAGTCCAGAAGTATAAAATAGATGGATGCTATATTCTACAAAGTAAAGGAAAACTGAGAAAAATAAAAAGGAAATAGTTAAAAGAAATGAGCTTTAAAAAAAAAAACAGGTGAAGACTACAATATACAAAGAATTAGTTGTTCTCCTAGGAGAAGCTGACAGCCTGATAGCCACTTAAATTTTGTTGTAACATGATTGCATCTGTATTTTAAAAGTTAATTCTGGCAGTTTTGTGGAGAATGTGTTATTCTGGCCCCAGAATTGATGAGTAGTCCAGTTTGGAGGTCAGCATAATAGTCAGGTGAGAAGGATGAGGGTCTTATGGTTCAATTTGGAGGAAGGCTGCAAAATGCTGTTGAAATCTCAGGGATTAGGGAAGGAAAGAAATTCTCAGGGAGATGAGATCATTTCCAAATCTTGACTTGTCACATGCATGGATAAAGAGAAGTGGGAGAGGCTTCGTAAGCACTTAGGTGACCTGTGAGAAGTGATCAGGTGTTCAGTTAGAGAGCATGTTGACTTTGAGATAGCAGGTGCTGCTGTAGCACTGGAAGTCCAGAGTTGTTTTTACTGTAAATCTTGACAGCAAAACTTGACCTGAATCTCTGTGAAACTGTTTATAATTTTACCTAGGACTGAATGTACATGCTCTCTTTAGAAATGTTAATGTGATTAATAAGCATCAGATTGTACTATAGTATAAAATATGTCATTTTTAGTACAATGTGTATTTATTTTAAAAATCCAAAAAAACTGAATTCTAAAAGATGCTTGGCCTCAAGACTTTGAGTAAGAAATTATAATCTGAGCCTTTATAAAATAGTGTGAGTTCACAAAGCCATGGTGACTTCATGTTGATTTGCATGGGATCATTGAGAACTTGATAGAGGAAGAGATGCTGAAATCCAAGTGAAAGCCAGAGACAAAGAAACACAGCACAGCCACAGATAATGTTTGCAGAAGATTTTATTGGTTGTTTTGTGTAGAAAAAATGGCTTTAGTTGTATTAAATGAGATGCTCTAAAAATGGAAGTTTCTGTTGTAAGGAAAGCAAGTACAGACTGCAACAAATGCTGTTTTGTCTCCTAAGTCATTAAGGACACATTTATACAAAGCAGTTGCTATTGATTTGTTAGTTAATCATTTAAATTAGAGTAGGAATTAGACTCTGCTGTTCAGTATTTTTCTTTATTGCATTAATGTTACTTTAACATTTTTTAAATTCAAAAAAATATTTTATGGGAGTTTTACCTGCATAGGCCAGAAGAGGGCATCAGCTCTCTTGGAACTGGAGTTCTAGACAGTTGTAAGCCCTCATGTGGGTGCTGAGAATTGAACATGGGTCCTCTGGGAGAGCAGCCAGTGCATTTAACCACTGAGCCATTTCTCCACTCACTAAATTTATTTAAATCTGTGTTTGTGTGTAACGCAGAGAACAGCTCTATGGAGTGGGGTATTTCCTTCCACTTTGTGGAATCCAGGGTTCAACTGAGACCTGTAATTCTATAAACACACACACACAAGTTGTTTGTTTTGTGAGTTTGATTTTTAGATTCTGTATAGGCCTCTAGTTTATAATCTTGTGTTAGTCTCTGGAGTGCTAGAATTAGAGGCTGGTGCCACTTTACTTCATTTTGATGTTAATTTTTCCCTTCCCCCGAAGTAGGGTTTCACTATGTAGCCCTGGCTTACTGGGAACTCGCTATATAGACGAGGCTGGCATTGAACTCCTAGAAATTCATCTGCCTCTGCCTTCCACATGTTAGGATTAATGGTGTGTGCAAACACACAGCTTTGCAATTTTTAAAAGACATTTTACAAATATTTTTCAGCATTCATCCTTCCATTTCCTTTTCTGCTCTCATTGCATTTTCTTCAAAATAGCATTTTAATTATTTACTCTGCCATTTGTAAATGAACATTAATTTATTTGAACAGAATTAAGACCACACTACTTGTGAAGAGAGATGTTTATTCTGATTTAAATAATTCTTGCTAATTCTTACATTTTTCTGTCTTTCTCTTTTCTCATAGCTTGTATAGTGTACACTTGCATACATGCACACACACATATACACACACAAAACTGCCTAGTATTGTTTTTATTTTTTCTTAAGATACATATATATATATATATATTTTAATTATGTAATGTGTACCCACACAGGCCAGAAGAGGGCATTGAATCCCTGGAGCTGGCCATTTGTAAGCCATCAGGTCCTCTGCAAGTGCAGTACGTGCTTTTAACTGCCGAGCCATCTCTTAATCTGTTAAATTTTCACCAGGCTCTCCCATGTATCCTAAGCTGGCCTCAAGCTCATGACCTTCTTGTTTAGCCTTCCACCTGTAGCAGTATCTGTAAGTTGTCACATACCACTAAAACAGATTCCTATTATTTCTCCTCCTTCTTTTTTTAAAATCTTTTTATTTATGTGTATGCATGAATGTATGTCTGGTGAATTGTGCCATGTGGGTGGGGGTGTCTCAGGCCAGAACAGGGTCTTAGACCCCTTGAGGTAGTGACTACTTTTGAGTAATAACAGTAGGTATCGGTGTGCTTTTGTATCCTAAAGGAAAAATTCCGCAGTCTCAGAATTGTATCTGACGTTAAATGTGGATTCATGTTTCAAGATACTTCTGACTAGGAAGAGGAGAGTTGGCTCAGTGGTTGAGAGCCTTTCAGAGGACCTGGGTTCAAGTCTCAGCACCTACATGGCAGCTCACAACTATCTGTTACTCCTCTTCCAGGGGATCTAACACCATTTCAGGCACAGCAAGCACATGGTGCACAGATATGCATTCAGGCAAAACACTCAGACACCTGAAAAATTTGAAGACACACTTTCCTTAGAAGTAGGGGATCATATGAGACTAGTTGTTATGAGTCAGCTTCACTATATTTAGTTGTATTTGCTTATGGGAAAATACTTTGTTAATAAAATTTTGACTTTTAAGCTGAGGCTCATTTCTTTTTTTAATTTTTTATTAAATACTTTATTTTGTGTAAGCATTTTGCCTGCTTGTGTTAGGTGTATCATGTACAAGGTGCCTGCAGAGGTCAGAAAGAGGAACAAATCTTCTGGAATTAGGGATGGTTGTGAATCACTGTGTGTGTACTTGGAACTGAACCGGGTCCACTGCAAGAGAAGCCAGTGCTGTTGCAGAGAGCACTCTCAACCAGTGCTGAGCCATCTCTCCAGCCCCTGGACCATTTCTTCTATTATGGACTTAGAATCATCGTCCCGTTGGATATTCCTTAAGTGTCTTTCCTCCTCTAAAGATTTGTTTATGTGGCTCTCTTTGTGTTCATGGGTGTCCACTGAGATGAGAAGAAGGCCTCAGAATTTCTGGAGCTGGAGGTACAGCCTGTTACAAGCCATCTGACTAGGTGCTGGGAACTGACCTTGGGCCAGTACAAAAGCTGTAGGTGCTCTCAGGCCCTGAGCCAGTTCTCTAGCCTCGATGTTCTTACGGTCCTTCTTGAAGGTAGCTCAGGACCTTGAAATTGATATTTTATTAGCATGGACAGGATGAGTCACTCTCATCTGTCATCCTCATCATTGAGGCTGATGGATGTTTGGGAGCGCTTAGTACAGTTCACAAATAAAAATCATAGTTTTGCCTTTATTGATAGATTTTTAACTGATCCACACAAATGTAGATATTAATCTGTATTAATGATTTCTGACCAAGTAACTCAGTGCTGAATAAATTTGGACAATAATGTGAGGAGAGATAATTTAATTTTATATCTTAACCTGAGAAAAATAATTGGAAATTTAGGCCCGTTCTTTAGAATTGATTTAATTTGATTAAAAAAAAATAATCTGTGCACTAGAACAGAAAATTGTACTTTAGGGAAGGAAAAAATAGTCAAAGGTTGAACAAGTTTAGAAGATGCTCGGGTAAGTAAAGTGAAGTAGGTTCCATTATTTCAGTATTTCTCAGGGGGGTTTTGATCATTTGTTTTGCAAAGCAAAAGCTAGCAGTGGTATTCTCTGGGTTATAGATGTCATAACTGGGAAGTTCCTGTCCTGTAGCATTTCCCTTGTTTCTCTGTCCAGGCATCCCAGAGACCCATGCGCTGGTGTGACACCCCCTTCTCCCATTCTGGGGCATTTTCACCTTCCTTGTGAGAACGGCTGAGAAAGATTGCTTATGTGTTTCAAGGTTCTTTGATCACAGACTTTATTAACTTTTCAAAAGTTAGGCAGGTTGAGATTCTTTGGGCAGGTGGTAGACTTTAGAGTTAAATGGTAAGGCTTTGCTCTGCCAGCACCAGCTCAATTTTAGAAACTTTTCTCTGGTTTTTGTAATACGGTTATCTTATGCACCTACTAAGTTTTTAAAATCCTGATTGTAGAATATAACTTGTACTATATTTGGACTCTTGAAAAAAAAGATCACATTTGCCTAAGAAAATGGGATAACAAAAATTTAACTTTATTAGATCTTTTTGTTTAAAAGCATTTTAAACATTGTGCTATTTTAATTTAGTTACCTATATTGAAATGGTTTCTAAAACTTGTCTTGATTTCAGAATATATAGTTTTATGTATTTATGTATTTCATAATCAAAACTTTTATATTTCAAACCTAGAAATTTCAAGATATTGAAGAAACTCATCTCATTCACATAAAGGAAATTATAGGATCCTTGTCAAATGCTATAAAGGAAATTCATTTACAAATAGGCCAGGTAAATATTTTTCTTTATGTTGAAGTGGTTTATGAAAATTTTATGTTCTTTATTAGATCTTTTATCACATTATTTGGAAACCATATGTATGATACTGAATTGTTTCAGATGAAGAATAGATGTTTACATGTATTTTTTTTTATTGTTCACCAAGCATGATAATTCATTATTATTATTTGCTTTTTGAGACAAAGTTCTTTGTATAACCCTGGTTGTCCTAGAACTCACTCTGTAGAGCAGGCTGGCTTCAAACTGAGATCCGCCTGCCCCTACCTTGTAAGTGCTGGGATTAAAGGCATGCGCTGGTACTTTATAATATTTTAAGATTTATTTTTTACTGTTTTTAAATTGTGTGTAGATATGTACACATGACAACTAAAGGTGCTCTGAGGTGAAAGGTGTCAGATTCTGTTGAAGGTGGAGCTACTGATGTCTATGAGCCTCTTCAGTGGGTGATGGGAATTGAACTTGGGTCCTCTGGAAGAGCAACCACTGAGTCCCAATATAAATTTTTTTAAAGTAACTAAGTACTACAAAATTACATAGTTACTATATAACTGTACTTACCAGCATTACTATATAGCTAACCATATAGTTAGTATGTACCAAACAACTCTTTATTTTAAAGGCTTACATACTTCTGAGAGTTAACTGTGAGTCTTTTTATTAATTGGACATTACCAACTTCTGAGTACATCTTTCCAAGTTTTACTGCTTTAAGGTTAAAGCAACAACTCAGTAATATGCAGATTTAAATGTGGAAGTGTTGAGAATGTGTTCAGTTATAATTTGGAGTGTATTGTAATAAGGAGAGAGAGATAAAAGGTCTTTTCCTTTGCTATTAAAAATTCAAATATTGCCTTTATAAGTTTTATTTATCTAAGAATTCTGTTTATAAAATAATCAAAAGTGGCAATAATAAACTGCCTACAAGGCAGTGTCTTACCAGAAGTTGATGTCCAGAAATCTGTCAACATAGTTAGGAAACAGCATGGGAAGGTAAAAAAAAAAATTCTGGTGAACTTGCTTTGAAATTGCTTTGTAGTAGTTTTCTGAATTAAAATAACAATGTTAGTTTAAAAAAATAAAGAAAAAACTTTTTTTTTTTTAAAGGTTCATGAAGAATTTATAAATAATATGGCCAATACTACAATTGAAAGTTTGATACAAAAATTTGCTGAGTCAAAAGGCACAGGAAAGGAAAGACCTGGTAAGATGATAAACTGAAAGCAAACACATATTTGTCTTATTATTATTTTTTTTCAAAGGCAGAATGTTGCTATTTAGCATAGACTGGCTCATGAACTCCTTGCTTTTGTATGGTAGCATTTTTTAAATGCTTGTATTTGAATACATACCTGCCCTGAATAACATTTTTAAACTGTAAAATGGAGTCGAGCTTAAAAACGAGGTACATTTGTTTGGTTTGTTTTTTTGTTCAGTTTAGATTTTGTTTGTTCATTTTATATTTGTGTTTTGCCTATGTGTGTCTGTATGCCACATACATGCCTGCTACCCAAGGAGGCCAAAGAAGATGTCAAATCTCCTGATACTGGAGTTATGGATGGTTGTGAGCCAGCATGTGGATATTGGGAATTGAAGGAGAGCAAGAAGTCCTCTAAACAACTGAGTGGCCTCTCCAGTTCCTAAATTAAGGCTTTTGTTACAGTATTATAGTTAACAATTTAGTTAGGTAAAAAGATTATGTAACCTTTACTAAATAGTCTATCTGCAGTTTGTTTAGATACCTGAAAGGAGAGCTCACTGCAGATACAGAAGGCTCGTTTAATAAAGAAAGAGTAGGAGGAAATACCCTTTCAGCACTGAGACCAATATAGAACCTTTCTTAAAATTGAATGGCTTTTCTTTCCTCATTCACATACATTTCTAGGGAATGTTTTTATTGAGTGCCAAGCGTGCTAAACATTAGGAATACACCAGTGAATGAACAAATGTAGGAGTCCTGGTTTTAGCTTTTGTGAGTAAATGACCCCAGATTCTGGTACTCTGTAGATCATGCTGGCCTTAAACTCACAGAGGTTCTCCTGCCTCTGCCTCCTGAATACTGAGACAAAAGGCATGTGTTACCATGCCTACCTTCAAAATTCTACTTTTTTAAAAAGGTGTATTTTCTTTGTTTGTTTGTTTGTTTATTGAAACAGAGGCTCTTTTATGTAGCTCTAGCTATCCTGTAACTCTGTGTAGACCAGGTTGTCCTTGAACTCTGATTCTTCCTCCCAGGTGCTGGGATCAAAGTGTTTGCCACTATATCCTACTTTTAATGAGCATATTATGACATTGAATGTAATAAGTAGCTATTGTCTCTTTTTACTTAGTATACTTACAATCTTCCAGATTTCTTGACCTTATTATTTACTGTACATGTAAAAAATATATTTTATTCTACAGGTAATAATAATTCAGTCATAAGATTCCCTGCAGTCTGGCCAAACTTTGGCTATGAGTCTCAGCATTTGCTTTAATACCCTGCTGGATAGAGTCTTTCAGATGCCCTTTGTGGTAGGCTCCTGTCCTGTTCCGTTTTCTCCTTCTTCCAATATCTATCCTTTTGCCTTTCTTCCTTCTTGCTTAGCCCTTTAAGTGTACAGATTTTAATATGTTTATCCTATATTATATTTCTAATATCCACTTATAAGTGAGTATATGCCATATGTGTCTTGAAAGAAAGGGGAGAGGAAACACCTGGAGGGGACAGGAGCTCCACAAGGAGAGCAACAGAACCAAAAAATCTGGACACAGGGGTCTTTTCTGAGACTGATACTCCAACCAAGGACCATGCATGAAGATAATCTAGAACCCCTGCATAGATGTAGCCTATGGCAGCTCAGTGTCCAAGTGGGTTCCCTAGTAAGGGGAACAGGGACTATCTCTGACATGAACTCAGCTAGCTCTTTGATCACCTGCCCCTGAAGGGGGAGCAGCATTACCAGGTCACAGAGGAAGACAATGTAGCCAGTCCTGATGAGACCTGATAGGCTAGCGTCAGATGGAAGGGGAGGAGGACCTCCCCAATCATTGGATTGGGGGAGGGCCATGGAAGGAGAAGAGGGAGAAAGGGTGGGATTATGAGGGGGATGAGGGAGGGGCCACATCTGAGATACACAATGAACAAATTATAATTAATAAAAAATAAAATAATTAAAAATAATAATTCAGTCAACTTACGCTATAGTGTGGAATTAAGAAAAATAGGTTAAGATAGAAGAAAAATTTGCAAATCAGTTTTCTTCATTATATCAGAAAAGCAAGACTTGAAACCTGAGTCATTTAAAGTTTCTTTTCTTCCCAAATTTAATTAATTTTTAAATTACTGATTAAATTATATTGGTATTTCTCTTTCAGACTTTTCTGGTTTTTCAACCTGCCTGATTAATTTCCAGTTTACTTACAGTGCCTCAGAGGATACTTCTTAGCAGTTTCCCTTAAAACATTATAGCACATACATATCTAAATATGCAAATAACAAGTAGCTGGGCAGTGGTGGTGTACACCCTTTAATTCCAGCACTTGGGAGGAAGAACCACTTAAGCCAGCCTCGTCTATAGGAGTTGCAGGACAGCCAAGGTTACACAGAAACCCTGTCTCAAAAAACAAAACAAAACAAAAAAAAAACAAGAAACAAACACAAAAACCTTATACTTATGCTACTCATAAATCTTTGAATTTTTATTATAGACAAAATATAAGTTAAAATCTGTACTTGCACTCAAAGCCCTTAAGGAAGGACTTAGGGTGACCCAGTACCAACTGAATTGCTTTTCAGTTTCTGCACATGCCTTTCTTTTCTTTGATGCCTTAGTTGTGTTTATTTTCCTACACTAGAGAATAGTATATTCCACATCTTTTCCACCTCACATCTTTCCATTTATGTGGAAAATAAATGCCCTCTTGCAGAGTCAGGTTATATATTGCTCCTGTCAAAAAAGACCCTAAACTTCATACCTCTCCTTTTTGTGTACTTGTGAAGACATTCTATCTACCCTCTGTGCATCCTTTATTTCTGTATTTATAAACAGTATGATTTTGTTGAATGATGAATAAATGAATACAGAATGGTAAGATTGGACTGAAGTGTCCGAATTTACTTTTAGAAAAATCTGCATTATGTGTTCATGATCTTTAGAGAGTTGCTAAAGACAAAAATCCATCTGCAAAGTGACTGCAGCAGTACAGGGCACAGATTGCAGTACTCACTAAGCATTAAGTGCAACTCTCTGAAGTAGGGACGGTTATTTGAGTTTTATAGTTGAAGTTGAGAAGCCAAAGATGTGCCTAAGTTAATATATGACATAAAACTGGTTTTCAGTTCCAGGATTCTTGATCTCAAGGCCAACTGGGAAAAAAAATGAAGCAGAGCTAGTTAAAGATAGAGTAAGGACGGTAAGATAGCTAAGTAGGGATTTTATCTTTGTATTCTTGTTATGAGTCAAATTGTAGCTTTCTAAGTGTTCTCATTGTCAGAAATTGAGTAAGGTGTACCAGAGATCTTTCTATATTATTTTTTTGTAATTATATGTATATCACAATCATCTAAAATTTGTCTGAAAAATTAGTTGAAATCAGGATACTTGAGCTGAAATCTGTATCTATGCTTATAAGCAGACGATCCAGAGTATTATGTTAAAAAAAAAAAGAAGAGAAAAAGAATCAGTTTGAAGTGGCTTGTCTTCAAACATTAAATCAGAGAATAATTGGAACATTAAAATGTTACACCAGTAGTTATTCTATCTCAGCTTCTGAAGTGGAGCCTCTGGCATGACCTACCATTCTCAGCTTTGATTGACATGTTTTGTAGCTTTTTGTGGTAGGGCGTTGAGACAGGGTCTTACTGGGTATCTCTCTGTTGTCCTAGAACTCACTATATAGACTTAGCTGGCCTCCAACTCACACAGGTCCACCTGCCTCTGCTTCCCAAGTATTGGAATTAAAGATGTGACTATCATGTCCAGCTCTGTTTTTGGTAGCATTTTATTTTTTTATCTTGATGTAATTCTTTGTTTGTTTGCTTTGTTTGATTGCTTTTTGTTTTATTTTTGTTTTTGAGAGAGTCTTCCCATAGTCCTGGCTGGCCTCAAATCCACAGAGATATACCTGCTTTGCCTCCCTAGTGTTCTATTAAAGGAATGTGCCACTATGCCAGTCCTGATGTAAATTTTTTTCTACTCTATTTGGGCTTTCTGGACTTCTGTGCTGCTGGTTTGTGTATTGTTAGTGTCATTTCCAAAGAGTACTCAGTCAAGGCCTGTCAAGTTTGTGGTATGTGTATCATGGATGATACTGCCACTAGATCAGTGTTTTTTTCTTCTGAGGAGGCTGGATCTCAAAACTACCTCATCACGGTACTCTGCAGCTTCTGCCCGGCACTCGCATTGAAACTGTCTCTGACTTCGTTGAATAGACTCTTTGTTTTCACATGTTGACATGCCATTTTAAACAAGCTTAAGTAAGACAATTTCATACCATGGTTTTTTTAAGCTGGAAGGACAGGAGTGAATTCAAGGACCAAGTAGATTATTAGGATTTATTTTATTTTCTTTCTCTAACCCCTTTCTTATTTAGGCTTGTCTCTGCTTTGCTTAACTTTTAAAAGTTTTTATTGTAGATGTTCTCTGCATTGCTGTCAGTAACTATGTCAGTTGAGAATCAAGTAGGAAAATATCAAAATTTGCCTGGTGTTAGTACAGTAATTTTAGGGAAGGTGTTTTTATGGCATACTTGTTTTACTTCTACATTGTAGTATCAGTGTACAAGCACATTAGACTATCAAGTAAAACTTTTAAAAACTGGAATAGATTGCAGATACATTTCAATTATAGGACATCACGCTATTAATATTTAAATAATCAGTAATCTGAAACATTAATTCAGAAAGATTTATAATAGGTAAACTAGAGGGAAAACATTACATAAGCTGGCTTGTCTTGCATTCATGGAATTGTACTACTTACTGAAAACTTTAAAATCATCCAATCCAAAGCCATTTATTTAACATAAATATGTTGGAACTTATGAAAACATGCATCTAATTTCATTTCATAAAAGTATCTTAGTTTATTTTTTGTTGCTGTGATAAAACACTTAACAGAACTCTTGAGGAGAAAAGAGTTTATTTCAGACTGTAGTTTATAGTCCATTATATAGGTACCTTAAGAAGCCTGGACATAGGAACTGAAGCAGAGGCCGTGGTTTCTCTGGAATTTGAATTATAATGACTGTATGCTTTGAATAGCAAAGCATCTGAAAGAGTCATGAAGAAACAGGTGTTTTCTAATTTAGATCTCTATTTATATCCTTACTTTACCCTAATAGTAAAGTAAATTTATTTTACCCCTAATCTGTCTGGTATTTTGTATTTGCTAAAAGGGATATATACATAGCTGATGCTGTTCTAGAATTTGCTATGTAGCCTAGGTTTTTAGATTTAGTTCTCTTGCTTCACCTCCCATAGTACTGGCTTATAGGCATACCACTAAACCCAACCTAAGATCTGTAATTTTGTTGTTTCCAATTTTATAGTCATCCTGTTAACTTTACTGTCTGCTTCCATAAAAATTTAGTATTTACTAGTTAGAAGAAGCAATAAATAACTTTAAAAAATGAAAGTTACTAGCCCGTTATATAATGTTTGAAGAGAAAGGTTTTGTTGAAGATTATCTTTGTTTTCATTACATGACAAAGTAGGTTCATAGCTTCCAGTTGAAGATTTCTAAGTACTTTAAAGTCAAAGATACTGCTCTTTAAAAATAAAAGAAAATAAAAAAATAAAGGCGTGGTGACACACGCCTTTAATCCAAACACTTGGGAGGCAGAGGCAGGTGGATCTCTGAGTTTGAGGTCAGCGTGGTCTACAGAGTGAGTTCCACGGCAGCCAGGACCACACAGAGAAACCCTGTCTCGAAAAACTCAAAAAAAAAAAAAAAAAAAAAAAGCCATAAAGAAAAAGGGGGAAATGAGATTCCTGTGATTAGACTTCCTAAATGAGGTTAATATGTTTAGATGTCTGGAATATTTCAGCTTCTATACTAGGCATATTACAAATTATAAAGTAAACAAACACTTTGAAAAAATATAATCTGTTAGTCATCTTTAAAGATTTGGTAAAATACCAAACCTAGAGAACTGACTGTCCTGTGACCCTAACCCAGACTTCTTTTAAATTTCATAAATTCGTTTAAAAAAATTTTTGCAAATAAAAATGTTAGCTGGTCACAGTGGTACATACCTGTAACTCAGCACTTAGAGAGGCAGAGGCAGGGTGATTTCTGAGTTTGAGGCCAGCCTAGTCTACAGAGCAAGTCCAGGAAAAAGCCCAGGCTATACAAAGAAAACACAAACAAAAAACAAAAACAAAATTTCATACACTGTCTTGAAAAAACAAAACAAAATAAAATTTCATACACTAAAGTAAACTAGACCCTAAGTTTGTACAATTCTGAACTTCTCTACAGTTAGAATAGGTGTTTGGGATGGAAGCCATGGAACTTGACATTAAATTTTATGCTTTTAGTATTGAATGTATTTTATGTCACCAAAACCAAAAGATCTACGACAGAATTAGAACTAGACAATTACCTTTATATTTTTATGCTACTTCTAAAAATTTTAAAAAAGATTTATTTATTTTATGTTTGAGTTCTCTATCTACATGTACACCTACATGCCAGAAGAGGGCACCAGATCACATTATAGATGGCTGTGAGCCATGTGGATACTGGGAATTGAACTCAGGACCTCTGGAAGAGCAGACAGTGCTCTTAAACACTAAGCCATCTGTCTAGTCTAGCCATTAAAGCAAAAATTGTATGGGCTGCCTGGCAATGCTTGCTTGCTTGCTTTCTCTCTCTCTTTTATTTTGAGATAGCGTTTCTCTGGGTTTCCCTGGCTGTCCTGGAACACCAGGCAAGCCCTGAACATAGATATCTACCTGCCTTTGCTTCCTGAGTGTTGGAATTAAAGGTGTGCATCACCACTACCTGGTAGATTTTGAAAAACTCTACCCTTTCTTCTTTTGGGGTGGGGTGTGATGGGACTGGGGTGGGGTGGGAGAGTTGTCTCCAACTTTTTTAGTTTTGTCTGACTTTGCTTTCTTAAGGCTGGGGTTCAGACATGCACCTTTGTATGTAACTTAGTTAAAAGTTGTGTTTAGGGCTGGAGAGATGACTCAGTGGTTAAGAACACTGGCTGTTCTTCCAAAGGTCCCCAGTTCAATTCTCAGCAACCATGTGGTGGCTCACAACCGTCTATAATGACATCTGGTGAGCAGATGTACATGCAGACAGAATACTGTATACACGACAAATAAAGAAATCTTTTAAAAAAAGCTGTGTGTATAGTAATAAGAATAAGGCTCTAGTAATCTTTGAGTAGTTTAAAGAAAATAAATGAATGGCAAAAATAAAAAAACAAAAAAACCAAAAAGAAACAAAACAAAAAACCCTAAAAGAAAAAAAAAAAAGAAAAAGAAAAATTAGAAGAAAAACACATGAAAAGGTACAGAACTTCATTAATTATTGTGGATGTTCAAATCTTAAGACTATAGTAAGATTTTTTTTTTAATTATAAATGTGCCACTTAAAAATTTTGTTTAATTTTCTAGTTTGAGGACTAATTTTTAACTATTATATTTTAATTATTGCTTCTCAGCTCATTGAGCTTTCATTGATTATTGAGAAACTGTAGCATTGAGTCAGGTGGATACTTGTTTAGAATTCAGAATCAGTAGCTTGGAAGCCTTTAATCTCATCTTGGGAGGCAAAGGCAGGTGTAACTCTCAGTTCAAGGCCAGCCTGGTGTCCACAGTGAGTCCAGGACAGCCAAGGCTGTAAAGAGAAACACTATTCTCAAAAAACAAACCCTGTACTATAGTAGAATATGTATTTTAACATGATCCCTGGGTGATTTATATACAGGAAGCCTTGTTAGTATTTACTGAATAACAGCAACCCCAGTGTCCTCTAGAACTGTACTTCTCTAATGTGATTCTTGGACCATCCAAATGCAGATTCCTAACTACCACTCCAGACTTGAATAGGATTCTCTGGGGTTGGTTGCTTGGCAGTCTCTCCAGGTGGGCATAAACTTGAGATGGTTGGTTGAGAAGTGTTGGAGTAGGATTTTCTGATGGAATTTGAAACCACCTAATTAGATTGTTTCCACAGATCCTTTACTAAAATAGCTATCTTTTATATCTGTAGTCTTCAAAGAGAAAAAGAAAACTATGTATGGGTATATGTATAGAGAAAGCATTCATGATGAAAGGTGCTCCTAAGCATTCCCCTTTCATATGTGATGCAAATGAATGACACCACATTCAACGTAAGTCACGAACTAGCGGGGAGCCATGTGGTAGAGCTGTAGCTGGAGCTCCACAGCAGTCGCATACACGCAGACTGGAGCCTGGTGCTCTTTCACCTAGCTTGCCTTGCTCCTCATCCCAGGCATCTGGCAAGCCCAGAGCAAGCTTCAGAATGAGTGTTAGACACCTCTCTGTTTCTTTCCCGACACGAGCACACACGTGTTTATGCATACCTAATCTCTTCCTTAGACTTGGAGAGTGTGGTGGCTTGTACTATAAGTTTTGGCTTGGCTCTAATTTGAATCAGATAGTCTTTAGTTGGGAATTTGTAGAATCTTACTTGAATCTGGATAACCATGTCATCAGATCTAATGTAATTGGAATTATAGGTGGTTGTAATCCACCATGAGGATGGTAGGACTGAACCTGGGTTCTCTGCAAGAACAGTAAGTGCTTTTAAAGTGCTGAACTGTCTCTGCAGCCTCTTAAGGCAGTTTTTAATGTGACAGTGTAAATTGTCTCTGTTGCTGGCTGAGATTTAGGATTAATTTCTAGGCAGTGTGAACTTTTAGTTAAATATGTCGCTAACTTTTGTATTCAACCTCTTTCAACAAATATTTTCGGTGATTCAAGATTAATATGTTTCCTTTTTCCTTTTATAATATTTCTTAAAAATTCTGATTGAGATTAGTTTGGGTGAACGAATTCATTAGGTTGACGGCTTTTTGTAGAAACAGTTTCTACTTCCCATTGAAACATCATATTTAAGCTGTTTTGCTTTGAATTACTCACCTTTTGTGATTGGTCTTTCATGAGTAGAACATACAGTGGCATTTTTAGGAAATGTTTAATGAGAGAGCACCAGGAGACAGAAGCAGATGGTTTTATTTACTTTTATGCAAACTAAATTGCCCTGTGACCAAGCCTAAAACTAAGTGCTAAGAGCAGTTATTTACCTTCACAAGAGAATTAATTGGGTCTAAAGCAGTTGAAATTCCATTTGTAGCAAACTAGTAATTAAGACTCTTACGCGAGCTGCAGTACTGTCAAAAAAAATAACCTGTCTTATGATTAAATAGCAGAATGACAGGCAGTAAACTGCATTTGAGGAAAGTGCTGAATAAACTCTCCTCTTGTGAAACAGTTCAGAAGTGACATGCTACTAGGGGGTCAGAATGTGCAGCGACATCCAGCTGAGCTGGCAGCTGGCCCTGAGCCAGGCACGCAAAACCAGTCATGTGAAAGAGCACGTGCCTTTTGAAACAGGAAAATCTGTGCATGATTTAATTTTTTATGAGCCGTCTGTTACTTGCATTGTGCATTTCTGTTGGCATTTCTCTTTGGAAAAGTCTGTGTGGGTGGTGCTCGATATACACTCTTGTCTGGTGTAATGTTTGATATTGTAAGAATGTCATTTTGAATAATTTCATTGGAAACTTATTTTAAGTTGATTTTGGGGATGTTTATATAGAAGAGATAAAGAGGAGAGTTGATCAAGATGCCTATAATATGTCTAGTAAAAGTTTGTGAGGAAAGTGGAAGTTTTGTGTAAAGTTTTGTGTAAATTTTAAAAGGTGCTTCTGTTGTTTTCATATATGAAATCTAAAGATCGTAAAATACCTTTTCTCTATATGTTGCATTTTCATGTTTTTTGATTTCATGATTTTTGCTTTAGATTTGTGATAAGAGAGGGAACATTTGGTCTGTTTGTTTTTTGAGACAGGGTTTCTCTCTGTAACCCTTGCTGTCCTGAAGTTGCTTTGTAAACCAGGCTGGTCTTGAACTCAAAACAATCCACCTGCCTCTGCCTCCCAGAGTGCTGGTATTACAGGGTGCATTACACCCGCTCGTCTTAGTGTATGTTTTTAACCTCTTAAAGATACTTGGTATTTTAGTCAATCAAAAAAGAACTTTTGTCATAAATTAGCACAGTCACAGTTAAGTGTAACTTAGCAGAAGAACAAGTAAGGAAGCCTGTCATTCTTTCTTTAAGTCAGTTTCTGTTTATAAATTTCTTAATAATGAAGGTTATGATCAGTTGCCATTCATAAATTAAACATTTCATAAAATATGCTGGACTTCTGTAAACGTAAGTATTACAAATGACAACTACCTCAACAGTTTAGGGAGAGAGATTTTTAGTGTGACGTTTAACTGGAGTATTTTAGAAGGAGAATAACTTAGGCCTTTTGTTGCTTTTGCAGTCACCTAAACAGTTTGTTACTTCTTATGTACAAAACATTCCTTTTTCTGTCAAATGTAAAACTAGTTTGCAGCTCTGTCATTTTAGGGCTATTTTCATTACTTTCTGCCTGAGTTCTGCTTTATCATTTCTTGTTCTGCAGTATCCTCTTAGTAGCACCAAATTAATTTTTTATAAGACCACCTTGCCAGCCTCTGTTGTGTATACACATCCTTTTCACATTAAAGTATTTCAGTTAGGTAGGGTGTGGTCGTGCTCACCTTCAATCCCATCACTTGGGAGGCAGGAGGAAGTGTATGTCTTGAGTTCAAGGCCAGCCTAATCTTCATAGTGAGTTTCAGCTCAGCCAGAGTGTGAGCTGTTTCAAACAAACAGTGTGACCCTGTTTCAAACAAACAAAAATCTTTCCATTGCTTGCAAACTGCGCTTAAAATTTCTTGGCCTTCTCATACAATTACAGATCTGTATTTTGACCGTAGGGTGACCACCTAATGAGGATGTATGCCGTGGGTATTTGCTGAGCATGGTTCTAGGAACTGCGAATAGAATAAAGAGTAGGACAGATGAAATGCAGAACTTGTACTATTTACTCTTTTCTTCTTTCTCATGAGCACAGCCAAACATTACTGCTTATTTTCTCCACTAACTCTGCTGCAAGGTTCTTGAAAGCAGAAACTACATATGTTTTGTGGTAAAACATAGGAAAAGTTTCAAGTAAATTATTGAGGTATTTTGAGTAATCTCAGTTTTTAATTTTTAATTTACATTCATTTATGTGGGGGCCATGCACCCCATGATGTACTTGTGGAGGTCAGAAAACTTAGAATTCAGTTCTTTCCCTTGATTATTCTATCATGTGGTTCCAGTGACCAAACTCAGGAGGTCAGATTGGTGGCAAGTGTCTTTATCTGATGAGCCATCTTTCCAGTCCTTAGT
Organism: Meriones unguiculatus; assembly: GCF_030254825.1. NCBI lineage: Eukaryota > Metazoa > Chordata > Mammalia > Rodentia > Muridae > Meriones > Meriones unguiculatus. The sequence goes on along the minus strand of NC_083354.1, from coordinate 71,621,680 downwards.
TTTTGCTGTTTTTTTTTTTTCCAGTTACGATTATTTAATTAAGAATTATTACTCAGGGGCTGAGAGAGTAGACTCAACAGTAAAGAGCACTTGCTGCTCTTTCAGATGACCTGTATGTATTTGCTGTCTAGCACTGATAGTGGCGGTTCACAGCTGTCTGTAACTCCAATTCCAGAGGGATCTCACACTCTCTTCTGGTTTCCTCAGACATCAGAAGTGGGTGGTTTCCGTCTACCCATGCAGGTTTTCACACAAAATAAAAATAAATATTTGTTTTAAAGTGTTAGGTCTAGGTCTAGTGAGATGGCTCAGCAGACAGAAACATTGCTGTACAAGCGTGGCAACCTGAGTTTGCTCCCCCGACTAGGGTGGAAGAACCAGTTCCTGAAGGCTGTGCTTGTGACCTCTGTATGTGTGCCACTGCTTGTGCCCGCCGGCTCTCTTGCTCCTTACGTATACTGTACAATAACAGCACACCACTTTGTTATCTAAGCACTGTAGCACATGTTAGCATGGGTCTAAAGGGTATCTTGTCAAGCTGGTGAGGTGCCTCAGCAGCTAGCAGCACTTGAAGCTCAAGCCTGACCACCCTGGCTCCATTCCTGGAGTCCGTGTAAGAAAGCGTATGCAGTGGTGCTGATCAGTGTGCTCTCAAGCCAGTCAGCCTGGAGTGCAAAGTACTCCAGATGTATGGAGACCTCTCCTCAGTAAAATGGAAAGAAAGAAGTCCTGAATTCCAAATGTGTGCTGTGGCACACATGTGCCAGCACTCACACATCAGATAGACACAGGTAGTATTAATAAATAAAAAAATTAAGAAATATTTCCAGTTAAATTTAAAAAGTGACAACAGTTTATCTGGTCATTGTTTTTGTTTGTTTGTTTGTTGTTTTTAACAAGTTTTTCTTCTCCAACCCAGGTCTTATTGAATTTGAAGAGTGTGACCCTGTCAGTGCGGTTGAAGGTGAGCTGACTGTGCACTGACTGGCGAGGGCGTCTGCTTGTCGAGCAGATAAAAAGGGGCTGCCAGCCATTGGCGCCAACACAGTGTTGGAATACATAGATCTAGGAAGGGGGGAGGGCCTCCCCAGCAGTAGACGAGGGAAGGGGCAGGGAGGGGGAGAGGGAGGGAGGGAGGGCGGGATTGAGATGGGATACAAAGTGAATAAATTGTATTAAGTTTAAAAATTAAAAACAATATATATAGACCTAATGATTGGAGATACTGAGCCCAGGTCCTAACATTTACTCTATTAGTGAACCACACCTAATTGCAAGATAATACTTTTAAAGATACATATAATGAGTTATGTACTTTTTTGGATTTTAATTGTTTTTATATGCTTATTTTAACTGAATTTGCAAAGGGAGTATTTACCAGAAGAAAAGAGAATTTCGTTAAGTGAATATTCTATAAAACAATAAATGAACCATATTGTATTAACATGAGAGTTGACACATATTATGATTGACTTAAGTTGTAGGCTTTACTACTTGATATTTTATTGTTGTTTGATCATTTGCTCATTCATTTTTTACTTATGATTTTTTTGAGGGGTGAGGTTTTGCCATGTATTCTAGGCTGGTAACAAACTTAAGGATTACAGGTGTGCATAGCCGCTCTCCGTGATGCTTTTGTTTTTGTGTTTTATATCCTTATCAAGAACAGTTACACTTTATTATAATGCACATTTATGTTAAAGGCATAAAACCAAGGAAAAGAAAGACTTTTGCTTTGCCTGGAATAATTAAAAAGGAAAAGGATGCAGAGTCTGTGTAAGTATTTTAAGTATTTCCCAAATACTTTTCATTGTTTATAAGTGATTAGAATTGTTTGATTTTGAAAATAAAAAAAATCTTTTTGAAGGTATTCAGTTTATATATCTAAACTGGAAGAAGAAAAAAACCTTTCTGAATGACTAGATTTGTCAGTTTCTCTGGTTTTAGTTCATAGCATTAACGTTTCTGATTTATTACAGTTTGAAGACATTATAAGCAAAAGCTTATGTGCCTAGGACCCGCACATAGAAAAGCAGAAGGAAGTCCTACAAGTTGTTATATGGCTTCCCCTTTAAAGTTTAGAAATGTAAACACTGCTAGAAAGCCCAGTAGAGGAGATAGCTTTTGATTGCTTTGATGAATACATTTCTAGAAAAGTACAGTTACAAGCACATTAGATCATGTGTAAGCTTTTTATGTTTTAACAGTTTCTATTGAGATGACTTGATTTTTCAGAATATTTTTGTAGAGTTCAAACAAAAGGTATATTTAAATAGCAAAATAGATTCTAAACATGATATCATTATCAGGTAGTTCTAATAATTGAATCTTAAAATACTTTGTTCTTTCTGTTTTTTTTTTTTTTTTTTTTTTTAAACAGGGAGTGTCCTGATGCAGATTCACTTGTAAGTAATTTTAATTTCATACAGACTTTTGTTGTTTGTTTGAGACAGGATTTCTTTTTTGTATTTGTGTGTGTGTGTGTGTGTGTGTGTGTATCCCTGGCTGTCCTGGAACTTCCGTAGACAAGGCTGGCCTTTCACAGAGGTCCGTCTGCTTCTGCCTCCCAAGTGCTGAGATTATAGACATGTGCTGCCTCCACTGAGCATCATTACAGACTAGTTAAAATAGGTATTTTTATTGGTAAAAATAAATAAATAAATAAATGAATAAATAAATGTTTTTTTTCAAAGAAAAATACCAACCATGTAATTTGCTACTAAAGTAATTGTAAAGCCGTATCTCAGTTTTACATTGCATACTTTTCTGCTAAATTACTATCTTTGAGAAATGGATAATTTTACTTCTAAAATTATTGTGGCACCATGTCAATAAAGTTTTTTTGGGAAATAGAAATTTTAAAAAATTGGCATTGTTTAAAAACGGAGAACCTTTAATAATTTAGTTTTTTGTTGTTGTTTTATTTGTTTTTCAAGACAGTGTTTCTCTGTGTAGCCCTGGCTGTCCTGGAACTGACTCTGTAGAACAGGCTGGCTTCGAACTCCGAGAGCTGCCTGCTTATGCATCTAGAGTGCTGGGATCAAAGGCATGTGCCACCGCCACCCAGCTTGAAAGATACTATTTTTTTGTGTGTTTTTGGTTTTCATTTAGACATCATTTTAGAAATTATAGCAATACGTTATGCTCACCCATTTTTCTGTGTTTTTAAGGTTTGTTTCTATTTCTTGTTTAACTGTATTGATAAAGAATTAAAGAAGACTCTTAAGTTGAGCTGCCAGTGGGCATAGTGCACGTGTAGAATAACCAAATTCTATAGATAATGGGTAAACAGATGTGTTTATTTATTTTGTTAGACACGGATTGTGTTGGTTAATACAGGGTTTTTTTGTTTGCTTGTTTTGTTTTGCTTCGAGACATTTTAATCTTAAATGATGTAGTATTGTAACAAAATGAAGTGAAAGTACTTTGTAAAATACTGTGTCTTCTGTAACTTAGACAAACTAGTATTTTTGTTTTCTGTTTCAGCTTTCAAGTAAGAAAGTTGTGGTTTAGTAATGAATGTTTTTTAAAATTGAGGCTGGAGAGATGGCTCAGTGGTTCCGAGCAGCTACTGCTCATGCAAAATACCAGCATTTGGTTCCTACCCGCCACAGTAGGCAGCTCAACAACTGTCTGTAACTCCAGTTTCAAGGGATCAGATGCTTTCAAACCCCTTTCTGCTTCTAGAGCACACAATCTCATGCAGGCACAAATACACACAAATGAAAACAGTAAACAAATCTTTTTAAAATGTGTATGAAAATTAAGAGTGAAAAGTCACCAGAGAAGCTTAACTACTATAACAACTATATTAAACTGTTGAATATCTCTTCTGTTTTTCATATTATTATTGACATGATTCTTCAGTACAGTAATGAGAGTATACTAATACAGAAACCATGGATTGAATGAATAAACATATATAGTGTAATCTGTATGTTTTTTATTAGTGTTAGAGTTCCGTGAATAGTTCCAGCATTTGAAAACTTGATGAACTGACTCCTTTTGTTGTTTTGTTTCTGTTTTTAGGTATGTGTGTATCTGTCTGCCTTGTGTGTGAGAATGTGTGCAGAGGATAGAAGAAGGCATCTGATTCCTCTGCTGGAGCTGGGCTTAGAGATGGTAGTGAGCCATTGGACGTGGGTGCTGGAAGCCAAACTTGGGGCCTCTGGAAGAGCAGTAGATGCTCTTAACCACTCGCCCATTTGTCAAACCCCATTCCTTAAAAACAATCTAAACAGTTCAGTTACTAAGCAGATTACATAGGAACCTTTTCAGATTGGCTTGTTTTCGCTCTCCTCAGTTCTCAGGAGATTCTTTTAGGTTGTTGTAGGTATGATAAATTAATTTCTTTCTGTTGCTCAGTACCAAAGTTTATTGAACTGTTTAACTTTTATGTTATTTTTTTTTTTGTCTTGTGCTGTTAGAAATATACTTTCTATGAACAAATTGTACATTTTGTCTAGAAAATTATTCTCTATGATTAGTAATTTTATTTCTGAAATCTAATATTAAGATAACCACTTTTGGGGACTGGAGAGATGGCTCAGAGGTTAGGAGCACTGGCTGTTCTTCCAGAGCTCCTGAGTTCAATTCCCAGCAACCACATGGTGGTTCACAACAATCTATAATGAGATCTGGTGCCCTCTACTGGCCTACAGGTGTACATGCAGACAGAACATTGTATATATATATATATAACAAATAAATAAATCTTATTAAAAAAAAAGAAAGAAAACCACTTTGGACTTTTTTATATTTATGTGTTTGTTTTTCAACCTATTCATATTTAAGTTGACCTTATTGTACATATTATATTTGGATCAGGTATCTTTCTTTTGTTTTGCCAATACTTTTTTTCCCCCCAATCTCTAATTATGGTAGTAAATGTGTTTTTTTAAATCCATCAATTAAAAACAAGAATACATTTTATTAAAATTTTCTGAAATATTGTTTTTAGTTGATAAAATAATCATACATAGTTATAAGACATCAGTGATATTTAGTCATCAACCTCAAATGTTTTTTTAGCTTCTACACATAAACCAAAGTATGAAATAATGTGCTTTTCTCTGTATCTGATAACTCATTTTATATAATTTTCTTTATCCTATTCCATGTAGCTGCAAATGATAAGTTTTTTAATATTATGGCTGAATGCCATTTCATTCTATATGTGTATTATATTTATTTACCCATTCGTATGCTGATGGATACCTTGGCTGATTTCATGTTCTGGCTGTTGGAAATAGTACTGCAGTAAACTTATGAGTGCAAATATCTTTAAAACAGTTCTGTTTTGAAATTTTTGGGTGCATCATTTTTTGGAGCTTTTTAGTTGTTTTGCTGAGTTACTCTTCAGTACCTTCATGCAGTTTATAAATACATGTATATATATTTTTTTACCGCTTCATAGTTGTTATCTGCAAATAGACCCAAAGCAGCCTCCTAGAAAGCAGCTTTTCAGCCTTAGTATAGTTTTATTTTGTTGTCGTTTCATGCTTTATTACAGTTTGTTTGAATTTGTTGGGATGTCTAGTCTGTCTTGGTCAGTAGGCCAACCTCTCTGTTTAGCATTGTAGTTATTTGTTGAAGAGACTAAGTGGTTTGTTTGTAGTTTCTTATAGCCTGGATTTTGCTGACTTCGTTCCTATGGCGAATTGTTTTACTTCTCTGTGTTATTTAATTTGGTATTTAAATCTGTATTCTTATCAGATTTAGATTTAAGGGGGTTTGTTTTATCTCCTCTGGATGCACGTGGTGTTTTCCTTTTTATGTTATTTTTATTTTAATATTGATACACTATCTTAGCTATATCATTGGCTAGCCAAGACTTTAATCTGCTTTAAAGAGGCACTATGTCTTATATTTCCATGCAGCTTCTTAAGACATTGAGAGAAGAGTTAGCTTGGCCATAGTTGTTTTTGTTTTGTTTTTTAAATTCACTTATTCATGATCTTAACAGAAATGTAGATCTAGCACATTCTGAATTGGTTTTCACCTTGACTGTTTCTTTTTCTTTCTTTTCTTTTTTTTTTTTAAGATTTAATTTTAAATCTATTGGGGGAATATATACGTGCATGTATATACAGGTCCTGCAGATATGGAGGCTGGGGTTATCAGATACTTTTGAGTTGGAGTTACAGGAAATTGTAAGCTGCCTGATGCAGGTGTTGGGAACCAAACTGGGGTTCTCTAGCAGAATAGTATGTGCTACCAAAGCATCTCTTGTACGCCACGTTGGCAGTTACCCTGAATTATGAGTTGTGATTCTCCTATTGCATGTTGCAAGGTTTTCTTTAGGTTTTTGAAACATAGAGTATGATTTGAAGTTAATTAACTACAGAGATATATAATTTTCCATAGTGTTAAGAATTTTGTTAATCTGTTCGTATTTGATACAGTGCCTTAGTTCCTCAGTATTTTTGATGTTTTTTCAAGAAAGGGTCTTCCTGTGCAGCTCTAGCTGTTCTGGAACTTACTGTGTAGACTAGGCTGACCTCAAGCTTGTGGAGATCAGCCTTCCAAGTGCTGGGATTAAAGGTGTGTGCCACCACATTTGGCTTTCAGTAATATTTTAGACTATAACAGTTTGTTAATCTTTACTGTCTTTGTATATTGTTGTCATTATAGTAATTTATTTACTATTTTTCCCTAGAATATTCCTGATGTAGATGAAGAAGGTTATAGTATTAAACCAGAAGCAAATCAGAATGATATCCTTTTATGATCTGGATTTTCTTAGTAGATTACGTTTGCATATGCATAGGTATAAAAATAACATCCTTCCTAAATTAGTTTTAATTAACTAATAATGTTTGAGTGTTCTCTCTGTCTGTACATCTGCGTGCCAGAGGAGGACATCAGGTCCCTTTATGATCTACCATGTGGTTGCTGGGACTTGAACTCAGGACTTCTGGAAGAGCAGCCAGTGCTCTTAACTGTTGAGCTATCTCACCAGCCCCATCTCTTCTATTTTTAATTTGCTAAAAGATGACTGTTCTTTATTTACATGCTTTGCTAATTAAAGCTTTATTAAAGTTTTATTCCTGTCCATATATAGTACTCTTAGAAGGCTCTCTCTTTTTTGTACTTGTGTGGAAACCAGTTACTCAAGATAAGTTAGAAACTAAATTCTTTAACTCATACTCACATACCAAAGAGAACCATTTCTACTCATCCAGTGATTCTGACTCTGAAGATGAAGAACCAAAGAGGTACCGGATAGAGATCAAGCCTGCGCATCCAAATAACTTGCATCACACAATGGCTTCTTTGGATGAATTAAAAGTATCCATAGGAAATATAACTCTGTCCCCAGCAGTGTCTGTAAGTATCTGAAATAAGCCAATTTGTACTGTACATAGAAGCCTTTTTATTTTACCTCATCTACCTATAACTGCTTGATGTTTTTTAGAAATACTACTTTTTATTAATGTATACTTGTGTGTGGTATGTGTAGAGGGTAATATGCACATGTGCCACAGGGTATGTGTGGCAGTCAGGACAGTTTTGTGGAATCAGCTGTCTCACTTTACATGGGTTTTGGAGATCAAACTTAGGTTGTCATGCTAACTTGTATCTGTGGCTGCTACTTTTTTTTTATACCTGCTGAGATATACCATGTGTACTTAATTTCAAGAATAGTAAATAAGTAAAAACTAAAACATTGAGCAATAGTTACGTATACTTTTTGGGAAAATATTTTGTGTTTTTTTTTCTAATCCATAAACTTTCTTTTTAATGTGAATTTTTTTCATTCATTGAAAATTTACAGCACCTTTAAATGAAGTAAAGACTCTGCCTGCAAAGCAGATATATACAGATGTGAAGATGTGAGTGGGCACAGCCAGATCTGGGTAGAAATTCTCTCTCTCTCTCTCTCTCTCTCTCTCTCTCTCTCTCTATCACACACACACACACACACACAAATTCAAAGGGAAGAAGAGAGAGCTTAAATTCCTACCCATGCAGTTCAACCATTGTACAAGGAGACAGTGGGTCAGATCTTAAGATAGATGACATTACCTAAGAGATGGTTTTATTTTTAAATATTTTTCAAAAATAGTGTACCAATTCAGAAGTACTGTGGCCTAATGTGAGATAAGAGAGAAAATAATTGGTTTGGGCTCATTGCATTCCCTCTGGAAAAGTAGCTAAGCCAGATTTTTATGATGGAGAAAATAAAAATCTCAGAGACATTACAGTAAGGATGTGCCTTCACATCTAAGCAAGAGCTGTAGGGCAGGCTTTTCACAGAGGCCTGTTTCTATGTGGGAACTATTACTTATGGTCTGATTTTAGGCTGGTTCTGAATAATTATTCCAATATGAAAATCATACTTGAGGAAACAGCTAAGTGAACAATGTTATTTTGTGATTCTTATAAAAGATTTGTTTGTGTGAATGTTATTTTGTGTATGTACTGTCCTCGGCCATCCCCCCTCCTGTGTGTCTTTCTCTCTTATATCTCATCCCCACTTCCATGCAAGCTGAGCACTGAACCCAGGCCTTTGTGCTTGCTAGGCATGTGCTAAATCCCCAGTGCCTTTTTCTTTTCTTTTTTTCTTTTGTCCTTTTTCCCACCAGAACTGATAGGTGTGTGAATATTTGCTTTTAATATGTCTGTAGGCCATGTGTATGAAGTGTCCAACGAACGCAGAAGGGAGTCAAGACATTCTGGAACTGGAGTTTTAGAGAGGTTACAGGTAGCCATATGGGTACTGAGAACTGAATCTGGCTCCTTTAGAAGAACACCCAGTACTCGCAACTGTTGAACCATCTCTCCAGCTCAGTTTATAATTTTATATAGACTAATAAGGTTTTTTGAGGTAGAGTTTTTCTGTGTAGTCTTGGCTGTCTTTGAACTTGCTTGGTTAGACCTGCCTGGCCTTGAACTCAAGAGATCCACCTGCCTCTGCCTCCCTAGTGCTGGGATTAAAGGCGTACACCACCACCACTCAGCAAAAATATTTTTAAGAAAGTGAAATGTAGAACATTTGTTTGTTATTTGTTGTATTCTGTAAACAGTGCTGTCTGTCTGACAAAGGATTACGAACTGTCAGAGTTAATATTTCATCTAATTTTAAAGGGTTTTCTTTGTTTTCAAGTCTAATGTAAAAATATATCATGAAAATCACTTAGAGATTAAATTTAATCTTTGTTTCTTTTTCCCCTTGCTGGAAAATGAACCTAGGCTTTTGCTTATGCTGTGTACCCTGCCACTGAGTGACATTCCTAGCTGTTTTACATTTTTTATATTTTTGCCTTTCACTGTAACATTTGCATTTGAGGAAGAAATAAAATACTAACATAGCCAGTGAGATATCTCAGAATACTATGGGTTCAGGAATAGCTGCACACTGACCACTCCGAATTAGATTGATGGAAATTTACTGAACACTAAACTTAAGACTGACCGTCAGGGCCATAATCTGTATTCAAGAGCCAGACTATGACAGTGGTCTGTTTCTAAGGCAGGTTTTGTATACAAAAAATCATAACCAGGTCACAACTAGGTATAGGAAGTGGGGAGTTGGAAGGGGGGGCAGCACTACATCATTTTGACCAGCTAAACTTAGTCTATTTTGTTCCAAGTGTATTGTGTTGTATCTAGGTAGCTAGACAAAGCACTTTAAGCTGATTAGCTGGGATTTAGGGTAGGGGCGGTCTTGGGAGTTTGGGCTTTCAGGGAGTAAGAAACATAGCAGAATGTTGCAATCTTAACTTAAGCAGAACATGCATTTATCATCTCGTTTTATTCTTTTCTCTTTTTTTCTCGTTTTATTCTAAGCAGCACGTATTGAACTATTGAATTGTTTCCTCGTTTCATCTACATAGGACTGAGGACTTTAAATTAATTCCATTTTATGATCAAAATAGAGACTTGGAGGCAGAATGCTTCTGATATGCTAAAGGCTGAGTAGGTATTAACAGAGGAGCCATAGTTACGCTAAGAATTAAAGTAGGTCTCAATGTAGGGGCTATAGAGTTTAAGCTGGTTACAACAAGCTGTTAAAGCACTTGCTATGTGAGCCAAGTTCTATTCTCAGATACCACTGTAGAGGAGTAAACTGACCTTCTAAAGTTATCTTCTGGTTTCCACCCACATGTGTGCTTGCATTCATACACATAAATACCATGCATACAATAATAAAATTACAAATACTACAGTAATAAATCCACTGGAGAAAGGCATGCCTTAGGATAAGAAGCATATATATGCATATTATTATTTAAAAGCTGTTTTTCACTCCTGTAATCCCAGCACTCAGGGAGGCAGAGGCAGGCGGATCTCTGTAAGTTCAGGGCTAGCCTGGTCTACAAAGCGAGTCCAAGACAGCCAGGGCTACACAGAGAAACCTTGTCTCCCAAAATCAAGAACAACAACAACAAACCCAAAAAACTGAAAGAAGTTTTTCTTAGTAATTAGGTTCTCACCAGTTTATGTTACCTAATTTGTATGTGTGTTTTAATTTTAAATATTATTTTTTAGATAGGCGGATCTAGTTTATGCTAGGTAGATCAGGATGGCCTTGAACTCACAGAGGTCTGCCTGTCTCTACCTTCCGACTACTAGGATTAAAAGTGTGCTACCATACCTGGCCCTAATTATACATTCTAAGTAGACTGTAAATACATTTGTTTTGGAGTTTTTCTCTTAGATGTGCACTTGTGTTCTTGGGTTTTAAACCATGGGTAGAACATGTGTCAAACAAGCACAATGCCCTAGTTTTGATGCCCACTAATACAGGGAGGGGAAAGAAGGAGAAAATGATTTTTGATGGGAGAAAAAGGTTCTATAATTAAATTCTCAAGGGTATGCCTCAGAGGTTACGAAGTGAGGTTTTATTGTACTATTACTATTTTAACATTGACAAGTGTGTTGTTATAGAGAGACTTGTATATGTGAAATAGAGAATTGTGAACCATTGAGACTTTTTATTGTGTAATGGCATAACTGAATAAAATACACATAAGCAAAAGCTTAGAGGAATAGATATGTATTAAAATGTTAGGAACCTCATTATGAACAGTTGAGGTCATAGGTGTTTTTAAAAGCTTTTGTGTCTCATCTGTTGTTTCTGTGTTTTTTAAAAATGAGTATATATTAACTTTATACCCAGAAAGCCAAAGAAAAATTTTAATAGTGAATATTTGATTTGAAAAGATGATATCTTTATATATGTTTTGTTGCCCATTTGGTTCACTTGTGTAAATTCCCCCAACCATATGTTTTAAGTAGGATTTAGAAGGGAAGTGACAGATTATTGTGTGAAAAGAGAATTGAATTTTGTACTGAACAAAATTTTGTCTTTTTCTTTCCATGCACTGCCAGAGACACAGTCCAGTAAGTGTCAGATTTTATATTTTGCCTGTTGACCTTTAAAAATCAAATTTTAAAAATCAGGAACACTTGATTTTCAGAATTCTGTTAAATTTAGATTATTAATAAGTTTTGTAGCATTTTCCTTTGAATACTGTCTTAATATTTTAGGTACATGTACTTTGCTTTCTAAATTCAATTACTACACTATAGTAATTACGATGCTTATATTTAGAGGTGCACTTATGACTAAATTTTTAATATATTTTTTATAAATACAATTTACAATTAAGTAGATAATAGTAAAAACCATATAAACTAGGTTCTTATTAGTAACATTTTGCCAAATATTTTGTTTCCAAGGTAAATTACATGTTTAATAATACTCATTTTGCATTTCTGTTGTAGGTGCAGATGAATCGGAATTCATCTAGTAAGTTTGATTTAGGAATTGGTTACTTTATGGTCTGTGGAAGTATCAAGCAGTTAGTCTCAGCCTTGTGTAGCTAAGGAATTAATGCTCTTTTCATATCACAGTTTCCCTGGTAGATTAGAAAGATACTTTATGCAGAAAACAAACTGCTGTAGAATAGTACTAAGAAACATCCTTAATCTTTCATAAAGCTTAGCAAATTTTTCAGAAATAAAGAAGGCCAGAGAATAACTTCTGATTAAGAAGAGTAAAATGAGCTGGATGGTGGTGAGCACACCTGTAATCCCCACACTCAAGGAGGAGAGGCAGGCAGAGCTTTGTGAGTTTGAGGCCAGCCTGGTCTACAAATCGGCTTCTGATAGCCAGGGCTTTCTTACATAGAAAAATTCTGTCTCAAAAACAACAACAATAACAAAAAGAATGAAAGGGGGGAAAAAAGAATATTAAAATGGACTGGGGAAGCTCAATTGTTAACATGACCCCAGCATATCCACACCCCTTGGATTGAAACCCCAGCAGTTTATAAGAGGGGATATGAAAATGTTTTATAAACTAGTAATGTTTAGCTTTACTTTTTAAAAAGTCATATTATAATTGTAGTTTATTTTATAATTTTAAAATAGTAACTATAAATACTAAAATTGTTAGGATGATAACATCTTTTACAGAATTATGAACTGAAAAATCAGACTTAATGTGAACTTTTTTTTATAATTTTGTAAATAGAATGCATAATAAGAAGAATCAGTCTTAGCTGGGCGCTATGGCGCACGCCTGTAATTCCAACGCTCAGGGAGGCAGAGGCAGGTAGATCTCTGTGAGTTTGAGGCCATTCTGGTCTACAAAGCGAGTCCAGACAGCCAACTGAAAACAACTATTAATAACAAATACCCAAATGAAAATAAGGATTTTACCATTAAAAAGAAATGTCTGATGATAAGAGGTTGTAGAGAGAGTGAGGCTAAGTGCTACAAGATGGAAGACATGCAGCAAACACTCGGAAACAAAGCAAAGCAAGCTTCCAGAACAAGCCAGGGCAAACCCAGGGCAAACAGGTCTGGCAAACAGTGTGGTGCTGCTCAGAAGCGCTCAGCGCCCGTTTGCATCCTGCAGTCATCAGCTGTAGCTTTGGGATATAGAACATTTGAGGTGTGGAGGAAGTTCATACTCACTGACATGACCTTTTATTCCAGTGCTCTCTTCCTTGCCAGTCACTTACAAAAGAAGACATCACAAACACAGAAGGTAGCAGAAAAGATCAGGACCTCCTTCAGTAGGGCATCATTACTAAAGATTGTGTAGTAGTCACTGGTATTATCCTGAGAACTTGAAAACCAATGGTAGGACTCATCAATTAAAATTCTTAAGTAGAATGTACACAAGTACTGAAACATTTCTTCTAATTTTTCTTACTACATTTTTTTTGGGGGGTGTTGTTTTTCGAGACAGGGTTTCTTTGTTTAGTCTTGGCTGTCCTGAACTCACTTTGTAGACCAAGCTGGCCTCAGAGATCCACCTGCCTCTCTCTGCCTTCCCGAGTGCTGGAATTACAGGTATGCGCCACCATGTCTGGCCTGCTTAATTATTTTTGAGATAAAATGTCTTTGTAGTCCCAGAACTTGCTCTGTAGACCAGGCTGACTTTGAAATCATAGAAATTCACCTGTCTTTGTCTCCTGAGTGATGGAAGCAAAGGCATGTGCCACCACCACCACCCTCTTATAATTTTAAAGTCACAGTCTGTGCTTTGTTTTATAAAGTTAATGAAAGAAATTAAGAATCAGAAATTCAGCTTGTTTACTTTTTCTACAATTGTTGATACTTATTTTTTCCATTTCAAAATTTGTAAGTTGTTGCTAGCATTAGAATATGTAAGTATATGAGGATCTTTTAATTAAAATATTTTTCTTCTCAGATTATTAATTTTTCACATTTTAATTTTTTTTAATTAGGTGAAGAGTTAACAAAATCAAAGCTGTCTTCTGTACCCAATGAGTAAGTTTGCTGTTTTTTTTAATAGACTTTATTACAGATTTTATTATTTTGAGAAATTTTAGGTCAAGATCAAAACTGGGTGAAAGATACAGAGATGGCCCTTCTGCATATTTTCTTCCCATACATATGCCAAGCTTTTTTTTTTTTTTTTCAAAAATCTCTCACCAAATTAATACGCTTGTTATAGTCAGTGAACTTGCATCTTGACACAGATCATTCAAAATATATAGATCAGAGGGGTCACTTATATTTTGTACATTCTGTGGGTTTGAGCAACTTTCTTTCCCCCCTCCCCCACCCCACTCCATTCCTTTTTGATCAACTCTTAAAAGACTGGCATTGTAGCATCATAACCAGTGTTTTTACTGTATGGCAATATCATGATCTGTTTATTTAGTCCTATTTTAAAGCTACTTTTAAGTTTTAAGTTTTTCTCCTTTTTTTCCCTAGAATTTTGCACTTAAGTCTTAGTCATGTTGTTTTCTGAACTGTAAAAAATTTTTTGGAGCTTTTAGATATTTTAAGGTTTTTTTCACATGAAACTTCTTGTTTTGATGGTTTTCTTAAAAAAACACAGACAGCTGCAGTTGGCCTTGGTAGCTTTACAGCTTCTTAACACATGCTGATTATCTTAGGTTCATACATTTCAGTTTTTATGGGAATTTTGTCATTTCTATTTTCATTTTTCCCCTCACTTTTGATTGTGACTTTATAAAACAGGGCCATATGTCATGAGCTTCAAGATGACGTTATCTCCAGATGGAAAGGCAAGAAGCCAGCTACCCATCTTGCTAGATCTTTAAACAGGAGAAGAGAAAAAAGTGTCAAACCAGTCCATGAGTCCCTTCTCACTTCCCTGCCAGCAAGAGCACTTTCTCTAAGTTAATGTTTTACATGAGTGAACGTTAAGCTTAATGAAGTGAATAGTTTAAGATTATTTGGTACCTGTGAGGTTCTGCATGTTTACCATTTACAGCATAATCTGTGGATGCCACTTAGATAGCTGCAATAGGAGACTTTATTGTACAAGGTAGGACATGTTCACATTTGTGCATGTTGAACTATTAGACATATAATTTTGGGTCATTGTAATAATTTTGGCAGAGTAAGCACATATTCTATTCAAACTTCCTTACAGATTTGACTTCATTTGAATTTTATATTCTGTACTACACTAGACTGTAGGCTGTCCTCAGACTGTTTAGACTCCATTAGCTGTGTCCATTGAGCAGCTCTCCAGGACTGCTGCTTTTCTTCATTTGTAAATCTGAGATTATTGTTCTTCACTCTCTAGTGGAGTTTAGCAAGGTATGGTCCAAGGAGATTCATCCTTACCACTTTCCCAGCCAAGAAGATGTTATATTGTAAATGCTGCTTAATGCTGTTTGCTGAGTCTATTGACTTGATTTCTCAGCGTGTCCAGCTGCTTAGTCACATTTATTGAACTGCTAGAATTCTGTGGAACAAAAATAAATGGTTTTTATACTAATAATAATCCTGCTAATCCTTATTCTTCAAATGGTATGCTAGGAAAGGGACCAATGATTTACTTGCTTGGGACCCCTTGTTTGGATCATCTCTTGATTCATCTTCTTCAGCTTCACTTAATTCGTCATCATCAGGTAAAAAATAACAACAAACACTCAATAAAAATATATGTATATGAGAGAGCTGTCTTATTTTTGGGAAGTAGCAAGTGTACTTTTTTCTAATTGATTCCATTTGTGTATTTTGTTAAATCACCTAAAGCTTTTAAGTTTGTCATCCACTAATAGTGAGTTCACTACTATCACCAGTAAAATAACAACACACTCTAGAGCATTTAAGAATGGAAATAATTTTAATCATCTCTTCCAGTGGCTTCTGAAAGCACTGTCTGAGGGATATACATGTAGATACAATATTCATTTATAAACACTAGTGTTAATAAGTATTGTTACTAGTTTTCCTTATAAAGTAAATTCCAAGTAGTGGAAGGAATTGATTTCACACTTTTATGAGGCTTGGTTTAAGTCTGTGTGAAATGCCATTTGGACAGGCCTCCTGATAATTCATGTATAAATGCTTCTGCTGTGGTCAGCTCATTCACAGGCTTGAAATGCTGAATCTAGTTCTGTGCTAGCTTCACTGATATGACCATATCTGTAAAATAGCTACTTATTACCACAGGCAAGTGTTGTAATCATTTAGGTTGGTACACATTTCTTCGGAATACACTTTCAAGTGCATAGACAAGGGCAGCATGGAAAGACTGCTATCATTTGAAAAAAGGCGTTAGCTTCTGAACTAAACTTGTTATCTTAGCAGCTTTTGGCTGCCTTCCTTATGCATGAACACATACTTTCATGTGATGTGCTTTCTAATGATAATTCCTTTCTGTGAGTTTATTTTCATCCTGTAACTGCCTGTTTTTGGTTTCTTCCTACTGCTTCACTTCCTACTGCTTCATGCTGCTCCACTCCTTTATTGATGACCAAAGGACCTTTAGCTTTGTATTTTACTTCTCATGTATTTCCTTAGGCTGGCACTTAATGTGTTTGTAATTTTGCACATTTATAAATGGTGAAATTGCCAAATATATTTTTTCCTACCCACTATATTTTTCAATGTTTGAATTCTAGCACATACTTTCAAGTGGACCAAAGGTTTTGAAAATCCTTCTATTTGGCAATAGTTTAAGGGACATTGAGATGACTCAGCAGGTGGTACCGTGGCTAACTAAGCCTAATGCCCTGAGTTCCATCCTTGGAGCACACATGGTAGAAAAGAGCTGATTCCCACAAGTTGTCTTCTGACCTCCCTGCACATACTCACTGCTTTAATCAGTGTTCTATTGCTGTGAATAGACACCATAACCACGACAACCCTTACAAAGGAAAAAAACGCTTAATTTAGGCTGACGTACAGTTTCAGAGGTTTAGTCCATTATCGTCATGGTAAAAAGCATGACAGTGTGCAGGCAGACATGATTGCTGGAGCCAAGAGTCCTACATCTTGATCCACAGGCAGCAGAAGGAGACTGTGTGCCACACTGGACCTAGCTTGAGCATGGGAGAACTCAAAGCCCACCCTACAGTGACACACTTCCTCCAACAAGTGCTTCTCCCTATGGGCCAAGCATTAAAACACATGAGTCTATGGGGGGGTGGTATTCCACACTCACAAACTCAAAACTAAAGTAATAGTTTTATAAAGATAATTTAAATATTTACCTCTGTAATTCATTCCTGCTTCAGTTATATTAATAGATATATTTGACTTTTGAATATCATGATAAAGGTATTTAAGTACTTGGTACTGATTTTTAAAATTATTATATGTTGCAAATGGCATTGACAGACAGTACTAAATACAGGATTTAAGAAGAATTAAGGTATTATGAACATTTAAAAATGAATTGGGGTAATATTTTTAGCAAATTAATGAAGTCTAATGCTTTTAATTATTACAGTGTGGTTCTTAAGTCAGATTACAATGTAATAAGGTTCAGTATGCTATTTGTCATATAATTCTTAAGGCTCAGCTGCAAAACCTTGATCTCACATTAATCTCTGTGAATTAGATGTGTTGATAGTAAACCAACAACCTTTGAATTTGAATTAGTTCATTTTTTTCAATTGACCTACCGGATTTTTCTGTATGCCTATATAATTGAATTCCTGTGTATCAGTTTTGTTAGAAGGTTTAATGATTGTTTTGAGGACTATTGTGAATATTAGTAGTAGCTTTGATAAAAAGATTTGATGGATAGATTTTTCAGTATTTTACCAAATACCCTTAATTATATTAACATTATTGGAAAATGATCTTTGAGCTTTTTTGTCTTTATCTAAGGATTCCTACATAGTAATGATTTTCTTCAAATTCTCTTTTGTCTCCCATCAGCCAGACCCACAACTCCCCTTTCTATAGGCACCATTGTTCCACCTCCAAGGCCTGCTTCCAGACCAAAGCTTACTTCAGGCAAACTGAGCGGGATTAATGAAATAGTATGTACTCAAGATTTTTTTTAATTATGTAACTATTTTTGTTTTTTTACTTGTTTTTGAGACAGGGTCTCATGGTGTTGCCCTGGGTGCTCTGGAACTCACCATGTAGACTAGGCTGGCCTCAAACTCCCAAAGATTTACCTGCCTGTGCCTCCCAAGTGTTGAGATTAAAGGTATGTGTCACCACACTGGTTCCTGTGATTTAAAATACAGTTATTTTTCTATATGTTCCTGCATGGTTAAATGCTTTCTTCTAAAGTCCTTAAAAATAGGAAGTTTTCCAGTCATAATTCTCTCTCACATATAATCTCAAAATCATACTAGCAAAGAAACAAACTGCTTAAGAGGACAGAGATTTCCTCTTAAAAAATTGGTGTATTACACAAGTCAGTGTCCATTGACTCAAAATAAGCAAGTTCATGTAATTCTGCCTTAAGCTTAGTATTTAAGGAAGAAAGTATGATATGTTTTAGGCCTTACTTTTGGATTCCTAAGGGGCACCTGTCTAGCTTTATTTTATATATAGACTGGAGTCCACAGCAGTTAGCTGATATAAAAGCACAAAAGAATTAGAAGCACTGGTTTTCAAAAGTTATTAATAATGGCAAAAACATGTGTGGTCTCTATTCAGTGGTTCCCAAGCCAGCCTTTTTGCTTCCTGTTTTATCTTTTCATGCTAATTTGCTGTTTAATTACCACAGTTGTGTTTCTGAAAGCCAACCTTATTGTTTTCCTTCTTATCTCTAGCAGTGTAATTAATCATTGTGGTTGAGTATTTTAGATGAATGTATAATGTAGTCTCATCACTGTACCAGCCTCCCCTTTCCTGTCTTTCCAGCCACTCAAAACTTCGTGGTGTTCTTCAAAAAACTTTGTGGTGTTCTTCAAACACAATATGCTCTTTATTCTTTTTGTTTGTTTGTTTTCTTTTTATGGGAGGGGTTGTAAGGAGATAGGATTGAACTTTGAACATGAGCTGTATTGTGCACGGTAAGCACACACACTACCATTGAACTAGTTCATGCTATTTTATACATCCATGTTTCTGTTTTTTTTTTTTATGTTTTTTTCTATCACATTTATTTAGTGCATATTCATGTCTCTGTGTGTGTTTTCATGTGTATGTCTGTGTATGCACTTCTGTGCATGCTGCAGAATGTATGTGGAGGACAGAGGACAGATTGTAGGTGTCCATTCTTTCCTTCCACCACATAAATTTCAGGAACAGAATTGCATTCATCTGGCTGGGTGGCAAGTGCTTTTACCTATGGAAATACCTAACCAACTGCCAATTGTCATATATCCATGCACTACTTACTAATGGATTTATAACAATTGACTAATGCCTTGACTTCTGAATTAAGAAGACTGTTTAAAATGGAAGCCAGTGAGCTGGTGATGTAGCTAATTTGGTAGAGTGCTTGTTGCCCATGAAGGAAGCCATGGGTTTCACACACAGTGCTACATAAACTGGATGAGGTGGAATGCACTTGTAATCTCAGGGTTTGGGCAATGGAGGCAGGAGTACTAGAGCTCAAGATCATGCTTGGCTACATCATGAGTATGAACTCATTCAGGGCCACATTAGACCTTCTTTTAAGAGGATTGTTTTAGCAATTCTGGGTTTCTTGTTATTCCATATGAAGTTGAGAATTTTTCTTTCCAGGTCTGTAAAGAATTGTGTTGGTAATTTGATGGGCATTGCATTGAATCTGTAGATTGCTTTTGGTAAGATGGCCATTTTTACTATGTTAATCTTGCCAAGCCATGAGCATGGGAGATCTTTCCATCTTCTCATATCTTCTTCTAATTCTTTCTTCAGAGATTTGATTTTTTTTTCATACAAGTCTTTGACTTCCTTGGTTAGGGTTACTCCGAGGTACCTTATGTCATTTGTGGCTATTGTGAAGGGTGTTGTTTCCCTAATTTCTTTCTCAGCCCCTTTGTCTTTTGTATACAGGAGGGCTACTGATTTTTTTGAGTTAATTTTGTATCCGGCCACTTTGCTGAAGGTGTTTATCAGCTGTAGGAGTTCCCTGGTAGAGTTTTTGGGGTCACTCACGTATACTAGCATATCATCTGCAAATAGTGATAATTTGACTTCTTCCTTTCCAATTTGTATCCCCTTGATCTCCTTCAACTGTCTTATTGCTCTAGCAAGGACTTCCAGCACTATGTTGAAGAGATATGGAGAGAGTGGGCAGCCTTGTCTTGTCCCTGATTTTAGTGGGATTGCTTTAAGTTTCTCTCCGTTCAGTTTGATGTTGGCTATAGGCTTCCTGTATATTGCCTTTACTATGTTTAGATATGTGCCTTGTATCCCTGATCTCTCCAATACTTTAAACATGAATGGATGTTGGATTTTGTCAAATGCTTTTTCAGCATCTAGGGAGATTATCATGTGGTTTTTTTCTTTCAGTTTGTTAATATGGTGGATCACATTGATGGATTTCCGTATATTGAACCACCCCTGCATACCTGGGATGAAGCCTACTTGGTCATAGTGGATAATATCTTTGATGTGTTCTTGGATTCGGTTTGCAAGTATTTTATTAAGTATTTTTGCACCAATGTTCATAAGGGAGATTGGCCTGAAATTCTCTTTCTTTGTTGAGTCTTTGTGAGGTTTAGGTACCAAGGTGACTGTGGCTTCATAGAATGAGTTTGGTAATGTTCCTTCTGTTTCTATTTTGTGGAATAGTTTGAAGAGAATTGGTGTTAGCTCTTCTTTGAAGGTCTGGTAGAATTCTGCGCTGAAGGCATCTGGTCCTGGGCTTTTTTTGGATGGGAGACTTTTGATGACCGCTTCTATTTCTGTGGGGGATATAGGTCTATTTAGTTGATTTACGTGGTCCTGATTCAGCTTTGGTAAGTCAAATCGATCAAGAAAATTGTCCATTTCATTTAGATTTTCAAATTTTGTGGCATATAGACTTTTGAAGTAAGTCCTAATGATTGTTTGGATTTCCTCAGTGTCTGTAGTTATATCCCCCTTTTCATTTCTGATTTTGTTGATTTGGGTGGTGTCTCTCTGCCTTTTAGTTAGCTTGGCTAAGGGTTTGTCGATCTTGTTGATTTTCTCAAAGAACCAGCTCTTGGTTTCATTGATTCTTTGAATTGTTTTTTTGTTTCCAATTGATTGATTTCAGCCCTGAGTTTGATTATTTCCAGCCGTCTACTCCTTCTTGGTGTGTCTGCTTGTTTTTCTAGGGTTTTTAAGCGAGCCATTAAGGTGCTTGAATGAGCTGTCTCGAATTTCTTCTTGAAGGCACTTAGTGCTATGAACTTTCCTCTTAGCACTGCTTTCATTGTGTCCCACAAGTTTGGGTATGTTGTGTCTTCATTTTCATTGATTTCTAGAAAGACTTTAATTTCTTTCTTTATTTCTTCCCTGACCCAGCTGTCATTTAGTAACAAGTTGTTCAGTTTCCATGTGTGTGTAGGCTTTTTGCTATTTCTGTTATTGTTGAGGTCCAGCTTTATTCCATGGTGATCAGACAAGATACAAGGGATTATTTCAATCTTCTTGTATCTGTTGAGGCTCGCTTTGTGACCCACTATGTGGTCTATTTTGGAGAAGGTTCCATGAGGTGCTGAGAAGAAGGTAAATTCTTTTGTGTTTGGGTGTAAAGTTCTGTAAATGTCTGTTAGGTCCATTTGATTCATGACCTCTGTCAGAGACATTGTTTCTTTGTTTAATTTCTGTTTTGTTGACCTGTCCTTTGTTGAGAGTGGGGTGTTGAAGTCTCCCACTATTAATGTGTGGGGATCTATATGTGCTTTAAATTTTATCAATGTTTCTTTCACAAATGTGGGTGCCCTTGTATTTGGGGCATAGATGTTCAGGACTGTGATGTCTTCCTGGTGGAATTTTTTATTGTACTCTGTTTGAAGTGACAGTTTTCTCTGAGGCAAAAAGGCGTCTTTTTTGTTTTCTTTTGTTTGTTTGTTTAGTTTTTTTTTTTGTTTTGTTTTTTAAAGACTCGGCTATTCATCTGCTGCATTTGGTCACTCTTCCAGCAGATTGTATCATTTTTTGTTTATTCCCATATATTTGGCTTATATTCCTATTAGCATGAATGTCACATTGTGTACCCTTAATTTCTGTAGCCTTAGTATCTTGGTATCTTGGTATCTTTACTGCATTATATGGTACCAATTTCCTGTCCACAGTAGTTTGTATAAAGCCTGTGACATGGTACATAGATAGGAATTATACTTTGGATGGAGGGTTGTATATGGAAATGGCAGCTTCTTTAATGTCTTATCTCAGTGAACTGACTTACTGGAAGTGAGATAAAACCCTAGGAGCAAGCTGTCAAGGAGATGGTTTATTTAAGTAATATAAAAATCACTAAGTTTTAAAATTTTACATATGTATCTTATGTATGAATGCTCTGTCAGCATGTATACCTACAAGCTAGAAGAAGGCATCAGACCCCATTACAGATGGTTGTGAACCACTATGTGGTTGCTGGAAATTGAACTCAGGACCTCTGGAAGAGCAGCCTGTGTTCTTAACCACTGAACCATCTTTCCAGTCCAAATCACTAAGTCGTAATATGTCTTTTTTTTTTTCTGATTATAAAACTTGTTTTTTTTTCCCTAGATCATGTTGGAAAATACAGAAAACATACACTCAAACAAATAGAATCTTTTCTTCATATTACCAAAGATAACTTTGTTAACATTTTAATATATATTCTTTCATTGTTTTCCTATTGCATAAATATTTGACCAAAGACAGTAAATTAATAGTTACTATAAGGACAGATATTTAGCTGTTCAGTGTTGGACAGGTTTTATTAAGAGTTCCAGGGAAGATGGAAATGATATTTAAATAACTTAATGTGTGTAAACTGTAAGGACATTGTTGAATACAAGTTATTGTATTATTGAATTCGTTATGAAGCATATATTTTAATTCCTCTTTTACATGTTTCTATTTTTTTTTTAAACTTGGCAGTGTTTTGGAACTGTTTTGTGAATTCTTATTTTATAGTTTTCAAGTTTCTTTAGAAGTAGTAGAATATTTTGCCAAGTAATTAAACTCGTTAAAAGTGGAATTCATAGTTGAATACTTCCATCAACCTTCCCCTTCTTCGTCCTTGAGGTCCTTCTAGAAACTACTTCAGGGGCACCAGGAAGCAGCATTTCAAGTGGCTACAGAGTGTGTCATTGTATAAGATGTTAGAAATTTGATAGTTTCTAAGTTCTCATTAGTATAGTAACTTAGACAGTGTAGCTATGCTTTGTAGACATTCAGTATACTCTTATTAAGTGATTTTAAAATGAAATTCATGGACTAAGTGATATGCACGTTTATTTAGACCAGTGGTTTTCAGTCTTCCTAATACTGCAACCTTTTAATACAGTGACTCCCAATCATAACATTTCATTGCTACTTCATAGCTGGAATTTTGCTACTGTTATAAATCATAATATAAATCATAATATAAATATTGGTATGCAGGATATCTGATGTGTGACATTAGTGAAAAGGGTATTTCAGTGGGGTTGCAACCCACAGGTTGAGAACCATCATTTAGACTTTTGAGGATTATTGCTTTATTAATCACTAAAGATTGGCAGCTTCCCTGTCTGTCCCAAGGAAACCCTCATTGCCTTACAGTAGCCTCAAATGGAGTCTCAGATGAGGAGCATTAGTATGACCTGGGAACTCAGTGGAAATAGTCTCTAGCTATACCCAGACAGGGGAGAGGTCAGGCAGTTTGAGTATTAGCAAGTCCTCCATTAACATGCACTAATACTTGACAGTCACTGTGTTAAAGCAGTCTACGCAGTACAGGTATGTACAACAACATACAAACTTTTAAATTTTCTGGTAGTAAAAACACTGCAATCTATCTCATTATATTATACTTAGCATATCAAAAACGTTTTAATGTATATTTACAAAAGTTTTTGAGAGTTTTGCACTCTTTCAAACATACATTGTTTTCAAAGTTCACTTTTTTACTTATAACACATCTCAGTTTGCACTAGCTATGTATATATAGTAAGTTCTGTTGGTGACTATACTGGATAGTTGTATTCTAAACGCAAGAGAGAGATCACTCAAAAAAGAGACATTCTCCCCCTTCCATTAAGTGTTGTAAAATGCACTGTAAAAATGCAACCACATCATAGTACTCATGAGGTCATCTTGCTGTTGGAGAAATTTCCCCAAAGTAGTTGAACTGAAGACCTTTCCAAGCTTGTAAGTGTCAGACAGTATCTGCATTTCTGTGCATAAATACACAGCCATGTGTTTTGTCTTTTGCTATGTTTTTTCAACCTATTAATCATAGTGGTTGTTGAGTTATTAGAAAGCTATATTCAAGGAAAAATATGTTTAAAAATAATTATGAGTAAGGGAGGGTTCCAAATTGTAAATGGTGATGTCTTATTTTTATGCCTATAAGTTTTTGCTACCATAACAAAGATTTAAGTATCAACAAAATGTTTTTTTTTAAATGTCTTGTAGGTGAGAACAGTATTTTGTTGTCACTTCTATAAGCAGGAAAAGGCTATTTTTGATTAAGCTAACTATGCCTTTAGGAAGTATTGCTAGTATCTTATTGGAACAATTGATTTGGAAAGAAAAGGGCCACTTACCAATATAAATAGATAAAAAGAGTTGGAGGTATTTTTTTCCTGTTTGTTTTATATATTACTTTCTAGTTACCTTTTCCTAAATGCAAAAAAAACCCAAAACAAACAAACAAAAAACAAAACAACAAAAAACAGAATTAAGAGTTTTCTCAAACTTTTGTTTGGTGTAAGTGTTCTAATAAGGAAGCATTGCAAGAATTGCAAAGGAAAATGTGAACAGATTTGTAAACACAAAGGGCAAAAATAACATTTAAGGAGGAAAATATTTGCAACACATAATATTAAGGGTTAATAAAAGTTCAAGTAGTCATAAGACTTTTCAAAGCTATTCAAAAAATGAAAATACAGGGGCTCTGGAGACTTGGCTCAGTGGTTTAAAACACTTGCTGCATTTGCAGAGGCCCAAAAATTGGGCTCTTAGCACCTACTTTGGGCAACTTAAAACCACCTGTAACTTTAGCCCAGGGGATTCAATGCCCTCTATACAATAAAGCTTAAAAAAACATAAAAGTATACCTTTTAAAAATTATATTAACTAGAACATTTAAAAATTGTTACTCCTCATTCTGTGACTCCTCTGTTACTGCTGACAGGTGTCGGGGTTGGGGCTTTTGCAGACCTGCCAGCAGTGTAAATAAGACAGGGAGACTTGTACACAGTTAAAGCCTGGGCATTAGCTGGGCACGTGGCTGTCATCTAGACTTGACCCGACTGTTCTACCTGCTACCCGTCATGTGGCTAGCTCTTTTGTTCATGCAGGCTCTGTTCCTTCTCATGTCCGCCTCCAAAACTCCCACTTACGCTTTCTTCTCCCAGAGTCCCTCTCTCTCCCGGAAGGTCCACCCTCCTTTTCCTGTTTCAGTTATTGACCATCAGCTCTTTATTATAACCAATCAGCATCAAGGCAATACTTGATACATCTAGTTGTGTAAGGCATTGAGGGCTGTTACAAATAGGAGGCTGGTGATAGGCTGTAGAAATGACAATACCAAAATTCTGCCAGCGTGTAGCACTCCGCTACTGCGGAATTAACAGTTGAAAATACAGAGACATTTCTTCACACTGTTTGGAGGAAATTATCCCGATAGACAGGATAAAGAGAACCGATCGCATGTATATAGTAAACATACCTTTCTAGGAAGTATATAAAAAACTTGTGTTTCACTTCTGAGTACCATAGTAAGTATACTCTTTAAAATACAGAGAATATTTTATCATAAAACCTTTTTGATAGCATTGTTTTAATATAGTCTTCAGGTTTTATTGTATTCTTGGAAGTGATTTGACATAACATCTAATACTTAATTAAAAGAAACTTATGGTAAAGTTGTTTGGTTTGTTACGACTTAAAATTTTTTTCTCTGACAAGGAAAGACTTGCTTTAGCATTTTGATAAATAGCTTTTTGTTTTTAAGCCCAGGCCATTCAGTCCACCTGTAACTTCTAACACCAGCCCACCGCCTGCTGCTCCTTTGGCCCGGGCAGAGAGTAGTTCTTCTATCTCTTCCTCTGCTTCATTGAGTGCTGCCAATACTCCAACAGTAGGTAAGTGGTTATTTTGATTATGAAAGTTACCATGCAAAGTACAGTTGGGGTTACACTCATACTCGTATAAAATATATATACACACATATTTTCATTTTATTGAAGCAGGTCTTTCTACATAGCCCTGGATGGCCTGGAACTCAGAGCTCTGCTTGCCCCTGCCGGCATTAAAGGCATGTGCCACCACACCTGGTCCCACATAAAGTGTCTTCAGGGCCTTTTTTTTTTCCTTAAGTTTTGTTCATGAAGACTAATGTCAGCTCTTCCACTGAGTAGATGGTCTTGAATAATCCATTTAAGAAAAATTGCTTAGTCCAACCTAAGGAAGCCTATGTCCTTTGCACACTGATAGAAACCCTGACAGCACATGAGTAGTCTATTTATGAATCCCACTCTAGTAGTTTGAACAGATGTATCAGAGCTCACTCTGATGTGTGTCACTCCAGTACAGCTGGTGGTGAACCATCTTACTTTAAGACATTTGGTAAGGAAAAAGGACACGGACACACACACACACACACACACACACACACACACCCTTTCTCTCTTTTCCTGCAGTGTGAAGTGAAGAATTTAACATCAGAAATTTTGTTTTTCTGGACATCTACTTGACACTTGTGAAACTGACCGCATTTTATTTTCTAGACTAGGAGTAATTAAATGTTGTTGAAAATTATTAAGTCAGCTTATGAACTGCTGGTTAGTATAAATTGTTAAGAAAATAATGTATAATGCAGTCAATTCTACTGTGAATTGACAGTTGCATTCTTAAAGTTTGTTTGGGGCAGAAGAGATAGTTCAGTGGTTAAGCATGCCTACTACTATTGTAGAGGACTCAGGCTTGATTCCCAGTGTAAGTGTGGCCGCTCGCAACTGCCTGCAAGCTCCATTTCTGGAGAATCATGACAGGTTAATGTACCAATGTTAATGCACATACGTATACTAGACATAAAAAAAGGAAAACAAAGGTTGTATTTGAAAATAATTTTATTGACCCCTTGCTCACATGTAGCCAGTAGGCAGCTTAGTCTTCATGTGGGGTTCTGAGTAAGGGGAGCAGGGGCTGCCTCTGTCATGAACTTGGTTGCCTGCTCTTTTTGCCAGGCTACAGAGGAAGAGGATCCAGGCAGTCCAGATAAGACTTGATAAGCTAGGAACAGAAGGCAGGGGAGGAGAACTCCCCTTTCAGTGGACTAGGAGAAGTGGAAAGGGGGAAGAGGGAGGCAGGGTTGGGACTGGGAGGAGTTGAAAAAGGGGCCTATGATTGGGATATAAAATGAATAAATAAATAAATAGTTTTATTGAAACATTTTATTCAACAAAAGAATGGTGTATGCTTGTGGTGAATTGTTTATTTTGTGGAAATTTAACCACAAATATTAAAAATAGTTATTAGGTTTGAAATATATTTATGTAATCTAAACCTTAACAAACAAAGTCAATTTTTTTACTGCATCTAGATTTTGCTCAAGGATTTTTTTTTTTTTTTTTTGGCATTGTCTCCTTTACTCAGGCTTCTTAAAAGTTCTCATTAGTTTTCTAACTCATTGTCACTGTGAAAACAAACACAAAACTGCTGAAGCACAACAGCTGTGTTTCAGGTACAACTGTTTCTATCCCAGTTTTAGCTGCTCTTCTTGCTGCTGCTAGTCTTGGTCCTACAAGCATCTGTGTCACCTGGGCCTTAATAGAAATGTAGGCATTTAAAGTCAGATACTCAGGACTGGGGGCCCAGGGTTTTACATGCTTTCCAGGTGATTGTGATACGTGCTGTTTGTGAATGACCTATAGTTAAGCTATTTTACTTAAATCCAGTTTAATTTGTCAAAGCTGACTTGTAAGGAATGCATCTGGTTGGTATGATGATTGTAAAAACAGCATGACTAGTATAGGCTAGAAGGAAATGTGAGTGGTTTGAGTTCTAAATGTTCAAACCAGATACTACCATCTTCTTTTCCATGGTATTTTCTCATTTTAAATTGATAGAGAGTATAACTAATAAGTATTGTAATGAACAGCCTTATTTTTGTTTGTGCATGTGGTTTTCTTAATTATATTTTCACAAAATTTATGCTTTAGTCATAACAATAGATTGATTGGCTCTACTAGAAATTCAGCAGGTAGCTTGAATAAGCAGAATAAGCTCTAGCTTTTTCATTGCATATGGGGATGTCCAGCTTTTTGACGTCTGCGTGCTACCATGACTTATAAACATGTTGGGCTACATTCACATCCATCCTGGAATACATACAGTCCATTAGATAGGCCTGTTTCAGAAGGGTTTTTTTTTTTTGAGATGGAAATGCTAGGCTGATTTTGATTGAGCTACTATGAATTTGTTTATTGTTTCAGTCCCTAATGTTGACAGCAGGAGATCCAGTAGCATATGACAGAGATGAGGCAGGCAAGGCAGATGGATACCAGATTTTTGCAGCAGAGGGTCTTCAGTCTGCCTGAGAAGTTCTCTCCTTGTTGTGATTACTCAGTTTTGTGTAGATTTGTTGTTGACTTTTTTGTTTCTTGAAAATGTTTTCTTTTCCTGCGATATTTTATCTTATTTAAATGTGATAGAAGATGATAATTTGATTGGGACACTCTGTGAAATTGAAAAGCACTGGGAGACATCACCAGGTATTGTATCAGAAGCAAATATATGTGTGACTAATGTTCCTAAGGCTGTCTAAAATATTTCACTTATTTTTTTCTCCTTTTCCAGCAATGTATGGTATGTCTGCAGTCAAGAATAACCCTAAGATTAACTATCTCAATTTTGTGCTAATTATGTCCAGTCACTCTACAAGACCAGATCTCTAGTTATAAAAATGCATACTGTTTTTTTTTTTTTTTTTCATTTTCTTCCATCATGCTTAAGCATTAAAAATCAGTAGATTGGAACTCTCAGGCTATCAAAATAGAGTGATTAGAAAAGAAACAATTTGTCAGCTTTAAGAATGTTATAAAAAGGGCTGGAGACTTGGCTTAGCAGTCAAAAGCACCAGGTTTCAATTCCTGGAACCCACGTGGTAATTAACAGCTGTCTGTAACTCGAGGTCCAGGTATTGTGTGCTCTCAGGACACAAGTGTACATGAAGGCAAAACACAGTGCGTATTCATAAAATAAAAGTCAATAATACTTACACTATGAGAACAAGGGCCACATGAGTAGTATGCTGAAACCACACACACACACACACACACACACACATATAAATACCCATTGTTAAAGGAAGGTCCTCTGCATCCTGCTTATCCTAGATGCTCACATACTCTGTGTTTTAGGAACTTAGAGCTATCTAAATATGTAGCAGTTAAACCAAAATGAAAATGAAAGTATTCTTGTTAAGAGTACAGATTGTTTTCACTTCCAATAAAAATAAAATATAAATAAAAAATATAGAATAAGCGTATTATTTTAGACAGGTAAATATTTCCTTTGTAAGTTCATTATTTTGAGGTCTATAAGTGCAGTATGGTTTTGAAACAAAATCAGAAATCACAAATGTGAATACACCAAATGGTAAGGTGGTTTTAAACTCCCCCCACCACTTTCTAACTCTTTTCTTGCCTGTATAAGAAACATGACAGTTTATAGGGGAATTGGCTTAAGAATTATCATCCTGACCAAATTGGAAAATGTAGATGAATAACTGACTTGGTTATATATATAGAATATATATATATATTACTATAGTACTGTGTATCAAAATTGGGGCTTTGTAAATGCTTGCCATGGCTCTCATTGAGCAGTCCTGTGTGTGTGTGTGTGTGTACACGTGTGTACATGGAGGCCAGCGGTCAGTAGCTGGTGTGTTCCTTGATTGTGGTTCACCTTAATTTTTTGAGAGAGGCTCTCTTCACTAATTTTGCTAGATTGGCTGGCCAGCAAATTTCAAGTATCTACCTGTCTACTCCTCGTACTTTATAACCAGGATTATAGAACATGCAGTCTCATGCCCAGCTTCTTTGTGTGGGTGCTGGCTGTCCAAGTTCAGGTCCTCATGCTTTTGTTGTAAGGACTTTTCAACTGAGCTACCTTCCTAGCCTTGTTTCTTTTGATTTTTAGTCAGAGGAGTAGCAGGTGCTAATTTTATCTCTGGCTGTATTTTTATATTTACTTGTGGGCTTTTCAAAGGAAAATTTGAATTTCATATTATGTAGCTTGTCCATATCCTCCTGTCACCTCTAAATCATCTTCAGATTACTTAGAATGTATAGTACCAAATGAATGCTATGTAGACAGTTGTTCTGCTGTGCTGTTTAGGGAATGAAGACAAGAAGAAAAGTGTTTTTTCGCAGAGCCTGTGTAAAACTGCAAATACAGAACCTTCAGGTTCAGAGGACCAGCTGTGTAATTCTCCTTAATAAGAAAAGCGCTGGATTGGGATATAAATCACAGGAAGAAACCTTGATTTTTACGCATGAGTCCTTGAGTTTGATCCTCAGGACTGCCAAACAAAACAAATCACAAAAAAGTATGTGTTAGTAAGGATTTGATGAAAATTGAGAACCTCTGTACACTGTCTTAAGATTGAAATTTTATAGCCACTGGAGAACAGTATGGCAATTCATTAGAAAATTAACAAATAAAATTAATTGTATGATCTAGCAACTTGACTTCTAGGTATACATCCAAAAGAATGAAAAACAGGATCTCAGAGGGTTTTACACCCATTTGTAGCAGTACCATTTACCATAGCATTTGCAGTAGCAAGAAACTTGAGACATAGAAAAGTGTAATAAGAGCGCCGTAAAATATTATTCAGCCTTAGAGAGAAAAAAAGAATTCTGACAGACTTCAATATGAATAAGCATTCATTACATTGTGCTATCAAGTGTTATTTGACCCAGTCTCTGTGAGGTCTCAGAGTCAGGCTTGTAGAGACAGAAAGTACAGTGGTGGTTGCGAGATGCGAGGTGAAGTGGGGCCTAGGTGTGGAAGGTAATGTTTAGTGGGTGTAGAGTTCGGGTTTTATGTGATTGAAATAGTTATGGAAATAAGTGGCATGATGGTTGGACAGTATTATTTTTATTTCTTTGTACTATAACTATGCTCCTAAAAATTGGTAAGACAAATGAGACCCTGCCTCAAAAAATAAAAGATAAAAAGATGGAGTTAGACGGTAAGACCACAAATTTTGCTACATGTTTTACCATAGTTAAAAAAAAAGTTAAGGAGAAAAGATTCTTCATCTTTCCCTAAAAATGGGCTCTCATTAAATTCTGATGCCCTTCTATTTTAGAATATTAGGAAAAAGATTGATGGATTCAAACTTAGGTTCTATAGAGATATTTTCCCATCTATAAACATGTATTTATAGTTGAAATCAATAAATTCATACCTAGTTGGCTTTTTAAAAATATTTTTCTCACTTGCATGTTCAAATTCATGCCTCTTGATTAATTCCTTCTCTCTTGCCTAATCATTTTTAAATACAGATTTAAATCCTTTCAGTTCAGGATCATTTGGTATTCAGAGTGATCATAATATTCTTTCTTTTGAAATTTTTTGACAGTGTAGTATTTTTATTAATTTTTAAGTTTACATGCAAATTTTCTTGTGCCATTTTTCAGTATTTTTTGTCCCCCTTTCCTGCTGTTTGTAACACCTCTCTCTTACATATCCCTTTGTCTCTTCTCTGACAGCCCCCTTTCTGTTATTCCTGTTTCCCCCTAATATCCCATAAGGTCTCTTCATTCCTTTTACTTTCCTCTTTCTAGTTTCATGGCTAACAAACAAACATGCACACGTTCAGGCACACATACAGCCCATACAAACGAAGTTAAATATAGGTATCATATAAAAGAGAACATATTGTATTTGTCTTTTAGTCTTGCTTTTTTTTTTTTTTCTCATGAGTTCCCTTTCAATCCATTTTTCTTCAAATGTCATTATTTTTCTTTATGGCTGAATAAAATTCCACTGTATATTACTACATTTTCTTTATCCATTCTTCTCTTGATGGATATTCAGGCTGTTCCCATTTTCTAGCTATAATAGAGTGAATGTGTAAGGGTTTAGGTGCTCTGCTCAGGATTATAGAAGCTTCTGTGTCCTTATCTTCATAGCTGTCCATCTATCTCTAATCCACCCATGTGTCTCTGTTGTGCAAAACTGTGACTTGTCATTCAAAAGCCATCTCTTTTATTTTTCTATGCCACCTTAGCAAAGTGCTTGACACTGTGAAATCTGAAGATTTTTGACAAAGTTTCAGATTCCAGAATCTTTTAGATAGCAAAGATTTTGAGATTAAGGATGCTCAATAGGCAGAGTTTATGTAAATATTCTCAGATTATTTTTTCCAGTTTCTAAAATGAATGACTTTTCTGGTCTTTGGCATTTCAGATATAGTTTACTTAACCTGTAGTGATTGATGTTACTTTGTGAATGAATTTTGATTTTATTGAATTCTTATTTTCACATGGAATTATTGTTCATTTTGGAGAACATACTGTTTGGAGAACATATTGTTGTTCATTTGGAGAACATATTGTTCATTTGGAGAACATTCCCAGTGTCCAGAAGCACCAGTTTTGGGCTCCATGTAGTTTTCATCACTAAAGCTATTTTAATATTAATAAAGAACATTCAAAATAAAAATTCCTTCAAAGTTTAGAACACTAGTGATCTTCCTGGCCTCTTAAACTTATTAAATATCTGTTGTCACTGTAAAATCATTTGGTTAAATGCTTGTTCAAGATTGGGAAGTCATTGCAGTAATAGTAAAGTGTGTGTTGGAGGAAGCATCTGTACAGAAAGGCAAAGGCAGTGTGCTGTCTCAGAGGTAGTTAATTTAAACTAGAAAGTACCCAGGACCCATAAAGACCAAGGAAAGTCTTAGCCTCTGAAGGTTATACCTGGTCTTGCCCCTTGCTCTCTCCTTGCCTCCTGTCATCCCCCACTATATTCTTTTGTTCAACATGATATTCTACTGAAGCATGGAAAGTCAACTGACTATGGACTAAGCCCTGTGACACCATGAGCCAGTATAAATAAATGTTCTTTTTGAGTTAGGTCAGGTGTTTGGCCACAGTGACTGTAAAACTAGCTTAACATTTAAATTAGTTCACAGATTTGTTCAGTATTTTATTACGCTTTTTAAATCACAGTATGATTTAAAATTTTTATATGATACGGTTCAAAGGTGTTTTGTCTGTATGAAAATGAAATTGGCTTTTAAAATGTTAAATGTAAAAAAAAGTTATATGTCAAACATTTATTCAGGCAAAGTAACATAGAACAAGATGAGCACCTGCAATCTAGAAATTAAAAAATCTAAACCCCAAAATTTTATATGATGATAGTTCTCAAAAAAGTTTTGATTTTAAAATATTTTAGATTTGGACCTTTTAGGTTAGGGATGGTGGGGATGGGTGAAGATCATGCAAATACTCTGAAATATGAAACACTCTAAAATCTGAAAGGTGTTTGACTCCAAGCATTTTAAATAATATATACCCAGGCTATATAGGCATCAAAGAAGAATTTAAAGATAATTGTAATAATAATAAGTTGTGTTTGAGCTATTATTAAAACATAACAGACAAAAATCCAGTATAATGCCCTGAAGTCTTGTGATTGATAAGCCTGATAAAATTTGATGTTTGAAGGTTTTTGGAGGCCACAGTAGTTATTTTAGCTCTTCAAATCAGTGGCCTTTACATTTTGACATTTCTTAACCATCCTGTATCTTTCCATTTAGAAGTTCGTTTGAT
Organism: Meriones unguiculatus; assembly: GCF_030254825.1. Lineage (NCBI taxonomy): Eukaryota > Metazoa > Chordata > Mammalia > Rodentia > Muridae > Meriones > Meriones unguiculatus. Next base: position 71,588,066 of record NC_083354.1, on the reverse strand, counting down.
AGCCTTCCAGACTTGCGTGTGTATGTGTGTGATTCACATTGTGTTCTAATTTGTTTTATGTCTTTCTTAACCTCTAGGTTTATACTTGCAGAATCATTGAAACCAGTAATAGGTTCTTTTGTGACAACCTAACATGAATCTGTCTTGGTATTTATGGTATGAATCTTAGTATTTGGCATATGTCTTCTAGAATGATTTAACTAATGAATTATATCTGTTCTAGGTGTATCACGAGGTCCCAGCCCAGTCAGCCTTGGAAACCAGGACACCTTACCTGTGGCAATCGCCCTTACAGAATCTGTCAATGCTTACTTTAAAGGAGCAGATCCTACCAAGTTAGTTTTCAATATACATAAGCACTTGTGTTAGGGGGTGGGGTTCTGGAATTAGGGCTTAGTGATAAATATTAAGTTACACTTTGGTTCTTTGGAGATTAAGGATTTCTTTTTTTAAATATTTGTTGGCTTTATATTAGGTAATCCTTCAGGGGTTCCTACGTGTATACACACACACACACACACACACACACACACACAAATACTAGAATAAGCAATGAGTGGTAGCTTTTCTCCAGTTTGTTTATACTTTTGGTCAAGCTTTTTGAACAATATGGCATATCTGATGGTATATCTTTTATAGTGTGCCATTTCTTAAACTTTAGGACCTAAAGAGACATTAGACTAGGTGTTTGGATTCTTACAGATTTGGTTTAGCATCTTGCTTTTGAGAAAAGCTACATGTATTTTAAGGTTTTGTTTTTTTTATGTTTGTTTTCTGAATGGCTGTATGCATGCCATGTGCATGCCCTTTAACCACAAGGCTAGAGAGGGCGTTAGAACCCCTGGGACTACAGTGAGATGCCTGATGTGGTGCTAGTAGCCGAACTTGGGGCCACTCTAGAGAGCAACAAGTAGTCTTACTGCCAGGCTATTTCCAACCCCATTCCCATTGTCTTAAATATTATTCAACACACATTTATTCACAAAGTACTTGAGCACTCAGTATTGTGTAAGACTCTTGTTGGTTGTATGTGAGACAGGGTCTCTCTGCAGATCGCTGTCTTTGGCTTGGAACTCAGAGATCCACCTGCTCTACTTCTTGAGTGCTGTGATTTAGAGGTTTGCACCATCATACCTAGTAAGACTCTTGATAGTACTAAGGCTATTTCAGAAAGCAGAGATCTCCTGAGCTTGCATTATAGTAAGGAAGACATCAGAGAAGCAGATGGATTGTGTATTGAGATATGTTACTAAAAGGAAGGGGGTGGGTGAGAGGGTGGGGAATTAGCGTAGGAAAAAAACTTTTTGGAGGTTTTAAGCAGATATTTGGAAAATGTGATGGAGCAAACCACCCACAAATCTGAGAGAATAACAGTCGAGGACAAGGGCACCATGGGAGGATATAGGGTAAACACCTACTTGGTGTGTTTGGGAAGCGGTGGGGTGAATAGGAAAAAGTAGGAGCGCAGTTGAGACTGCATCCAGAGAGGCCTCAGACCAGGTTGGGTGTTGTAGGCCATGATAAGGAGTTAGGAATTTATTTTAATAAGGCAGGGAGCCTGTGGACACTTCTGAGTTGAGAGGTGATGAAGTTATGTATGATTTTATAGCATTCTGCCTATTCTTCGGAGAATAAATTCAAGAGAGTTAAGAAGATTGGTTGCTGAAACCCAGACAGTGGTGACTTGAATATAAGCAGGAAAGGTGATAGGCACTGATGATATTCTGAATATCATTTGAAAACAGTTATCGAGATTTGTCGAGACTAGAATGCCAAGTTTGAAGTACTTGTTAAGTGTATTAATATAGACAGACTGGTAGCTGAATGCATGATTCTGGAGCTTACTGAGTAAGTATAGACTTGAGAAACAGAAGCCATGCAGTGGCAGAATGATTGACTAGACAAGACAGGATTACCAGGTCACACTAAGGGCGCAGGTGGGAGTTTTGGGCATGTGGTTTTTTTCTCTAGTCACATTCAGCTGTGCATGTGTGAGGAGGAAGCTAGATTAGCCAAGACTGTTAAGCGAAGCAGTTAGTAAAAGGGTAAGGAGGTGTTAAGCAAAGGAAAGTATCTAATAATGAACCTGGAAAATCAAAGAGGGCTGGTATAAGGATTTGAATTTTGAAAGATTAGTGAAAAATGGGGTAGGATGGTGAGGAATTAAGTTGTGCTACTAGATGGAATGACTTAGAAAAACAGGAGTATGAATAGATGAGTAAGGGTTGTGAAACATTATGGGGAACTGGCATGGCTGAGGTAAGCTAACAGAGAGAGCCACTGCAACAAAGATTGAAGAACTAGGTGACTAAGGATATCGAAAGGGCTATCTGGATGGAGATTGAACTTTACAAGAAATTATGATGGAAATGGTGGTGCAGAGGTAGATTAGTAGTGAGCCAGGAACTCAGGATTTCAGGAAATTTCAGGGACTGCTGAAGATGATCTGAGGGGATAGGTTTCACACTGAGCAATACAATGTAGGTCATGGCTTTCGGAGGAGGACCGGGAACAAGAGCAGCCATCACCAAGCCCAGGGCTGAGATGGCTTAAGAGGACAAAGTAGCAGCAGCTGGCTAGTGATGCTGTTCCCAGGGAAGTCCTCCCGCACGGGTCTTCCAGGAATGTTTAAAAATAGCGGTATGCCATTGTAGTTTTCCATGATTAATTTATCTGAGGGTGATAAAGGATATATGTATGTATGCAGATGCTTACACATATGCTTACATACACTTTTTAAAGCCAAACATACTGTTTGAGAAGAGATTACAACATGTTATGTAAGTACTTGTTGCTGTCCTCCCATGTCAGGTGCATCGTGAAGATCACTGGAGACGTGACAATATCATTTCCAAGTGGGATTATTAAAGTCTTCACAAGCAACCCCTCTCCAGCTGTGCTGTGCTTTAGGGTGAAAAATATCAGCAGACTCGAGCAAATTCTCCCAAATTCACAGCTTGTGTTCAGGTTTGTGTGTTTTGCTCCTAAGATTAAGGTTTGCAGTTTCACTTTAAGAAATGTTTTCTTTTTGTGATCAATGTTGAATTTGAAGGCAATGCCAAAATTATTTATTACAATGAAGCAACTTTGTGCCATCCTTTTATTTTGTTTTGGTGTTAGTGCTAGCTGTTTTTCAGGAAAACTTTTGCTGTTTTCCTGAACACGTTTTGGTTTATTTCTGATAATCTTTCCCAGGCCACTACCTGACTAAGTATAAGAAGGAAAAAGATAAGTCAAATTAAATAACAAAAATGTTTCTTATACATGCAGTGATCCATCACAATGTGATTCCAACACAAAAGATTTTTGGATGAATATGCAAGCTGTTACTGTCTACCTCAAGAAGCTATCAGAGCAAAATCCAGCTGCTTCTTATTATAATGTAGATGCGCTAAAGTATCAGGTGAGTGTTCTGTCACTGTGACAACTTTAAATTTACATATAAACAAATAGAATCTGGCAGAATGCTAAAGGAATTAAGTGTCATAGCAAATGAGGTCCATTCCAAGAGTGCAAAATTGTTTCAAAAACTGAAAATGTATTAGTAAGTTAATGACTGTTTCAGCCAAAATGATAAAGTGTTTACCGTGTTTGTGACTAAACTACTGAGTAAATATTAATACATGGGTTTATGTTTAACCTGAAAACTCCAGTGTCGTCATTCTTCATGAAGAAATGTCAAAGCAGTCAGTTAAGGTTTGACATGGCAGACGCTGTTTAGATTAATACTACAGAATGTAAGTGCTTCCCTGAATTTGTTAGAACTGTTAGATAAGAGAATAAAATAAGAAGTAATAGTATTGGAAAAGGTGAATCAAAGTTATTACTCAGGTGATAATATTTCTGGAAAATTTAAAAGAATCAGTTGAAAAACTATTTTGATATAGGGGAATTGAAGTGATCAATTTTAAAATGAGTCCATTAAAAGTATATTTTATTATTTAAAGGAAGAGTTGTGTTATAAAAGATAAAATTTCTAAATTGACTGTAAAGTCATTGCATCCTAATTAGAAATACCACAGAGCTGTATCTTATCTTTGTTGGAGATTTGGTAATCACTTTTGTATTCTCTAGAAAAACAACCTTAGAATTAAAAAAAAAAAAAATGTTTCCAATGTATTTGGAGCAGTAGTAGAGATTTAATGGGAAGACTTACGTGATACAGTATTTAATAGTTCAGAAGTGGTAAGGCAACTGAGGCCAAATGAGTAGAACAGATTATTTACAGTTAAAGATGAATACAGAGTGGTTTATGTGGTGAAGTAGCATTTCAAAGTGATATTTGTCAATAAATGGTATGGGGACAGTAAGACACTGGGGGGGGAAATTAATCTGCAGACATTGGTAGAGAGATGGCTCATCAGCTGAGAGTACTTGCTGCTCTTCCTCAGGACCCAGGTTCCAGTCTTATCTTAATTTGCTTTCATGCTGTTACATACACCACAACCAACAGCAAATTACAGAGGAAAGAGTTTCCTTGGCTTACACTTCACATCACACTTCATCCCTGAGGAAGGTCAGGGCAGGAGCTGAGGCCTGCATTGAGGAGCACTGCTTACTGGTTTGCTTCCGTGGCTTGCTCAACTTGCTTTCCTCTACAGCCCAGGGCCACATACCTCTGGGGGTGGCACATCAATCACTATACACCAGAAAACGCCCTACAGACAGGCCTACAGGCACTCTTGATGGAGGCATTTTCTCAGTAAAAGTTTTCTTTTCCCACGCTGACCCTAGCTTGTGTCAGCTTGACAGAAAAGTAACCAGCACAAGTTTCCAGCATTGACATGGCAGCTTACAACTAACTGCAGTTTCAGGAGATCCAGTACCCTTTTATGGCCTCTGCAGGCTCTTTGTACATGGTGTACATAAATATATACAGGCATACACAAAAAATATTAAATCTTTAAAAAAATTAATCTGAAGCCCACATGTATCAAATACTTAATAAATGAAACCATAAAGGGGCTAAGATAAATTATGAGCAGATATATTTATGGATGTCTACATAGCATGTGCTTAGTATACAATTTTAATATTGAACTATGAAAGCCATTTCCAAATACAATTTAAAACCCAGAAGAAGGGCTGGAGAAATGGCTTTGTGGTTAAAAGTGCTTGTTGTACAATCCTCACAACCTGAATTTGAACCTATGACTCAATTCAGTTCCTAGAACTCATATAAATGTGAAATGGTAGAACTGATGCCATAGCGTGACCTCTACCTTCATATAAATGCATGTGTATGCACTTGCACACATAAGTGGTGTAAAACTCAGAAGGTATGTCAAACAAGTGAGTGTGTATATAAAGTGTTGCAATACATAGGCTAGAGTAAAGGGACCATTCCAAGAACCTTTAAAAATTAGTGCACGTGGGTAAATCTTGGAAGCATGCTCTACTTGAGTGGTATTCAGAACAGTGGTTAAGGCAGTAAGCACCTCAAGATTGCTCCATCCAATATTAAAAGGGATTTGGCCATTTATTCCTATGAATACAAGTTAAGAGAAGTTGTAGTAAATTATGTAGATCTGAAGTTAGAAGTGTAACTTTAGGCTTTGGAACTACATGTTGAAACTTTTTTTTCCTCATAGTGTATGTCTGAATTCTTCATAATTTCATATATAATTAATGAATTTTATAATCTTTCTTTGAAAGATTTTGTACTTTATACAAATAAATAATAATAATAAAAATTACCTAATAGAATGCTGATTTCTGGACTCTGTCCCTAATCTGTAAAGTCAGATTTTCTGCAGTTGGGTTCAGGGGAACTGCATGGCGGTGAGCAGGCTGTCCCAAGTTCATATGCCAAGAGTGACCCTGGGAGCCGAGTGCTTTACCTAGTAATAGCCATTCACCTTCTGCTTAGCTGTGACTCTGCAGATTCATAAGCTTCATGTTTATGTCATGAATTGCTTGTTTTACTGTTCAGGCAAAGACAGTTATTTGTTTGATTCTCTTAAAGGTATCATCAAATGGCATTCAGTCCACTCCTCTGAATCTTGCCACGTACTGGAAATGTAGTGCCAGCACCACAGATCTGAGAGTGGATTATAAGTACAATCCAGAAGCTATGGTCGCACCTAGTGTGCTTTCCAACATACAGGTTGTGGTACCAGTGGATGGAGGAGTCACAAATATGCAGTCCCTTCCCCCTGCAATATGGTAAGCTATTCTTGCATTCCAGTTGCATTTTTATTTGTCTCCAACTGCCACAGTTCTAACTTCTTAAAACTAACAATAATTGGGATACTGAAATGGCATAGTGGGTTAAGTGCTTGCCATGCAAACTTAACGACCTTAGTAAATCTGAGAACCCATGTCAAGGAGATCTCTGACTCCTAAAGTACCAGGAGCAAGCACATTCCTATACATGCATAGAATTGAAAGGACAGTAATTACAGGATTAAATGCAGCACTTAGCCTGTCGACTGGAATATCTGCTTAGTGTTTAATAGTACTAGTATAGATAATAGTAGTAGTACTAAGTAATGCCATTGCTTAAGCACTTCTTATCCCATTCCTGCCCTCTGTTAGTACTAACACAGATTCTGACAGGTCTTTAAAGTTATTAGGAATACTGTTTCCCTTGACTAAGATACTGAATACACAGGTTTGTATCATCTGACCACTGGAAATGAATGAAATTCTGTAATTTGATAAATTTTCATTACTTAAGAAAGCTACAGCATTATATTTATGTATATAATATTCAACCCATTTTCACTAGGTAATGCTGTAGCTCACACTATAGTTTTTATAATAAAAATACTTGAGGTACATTTATTGAGTGTCCATTCATGAATTAGATACTGTAAGAGACTGAATTTGAAGATACTTGTTCTTATTGTAGGAACGCAGAACAAATGAAAGCCTTTTGGAAATTATCTGGGATTTCAGAGAAGTCAGACAGTGGAGGTAAGGCTGGGCTCCTTCTCATTCTCTGTGCTGGGCATCTAGTTCAGGCCTTAGTGGGTGCATGATAGGCAAGTACTGTCCCTTTTTGCTTTTGTTTTGATTTTTAAGACAGGGTTTCTCTGTGCAGCCGTGGCTGTCCTGGACTCACTTCGTAGACCAGGCTGATCTCGAACTCACAGACATCTGCCTGCCTCTGCCTTGCTGCGTGTTGGGATTACAGGCGTGCACCACCTTCCCCAGCTGCCTGAGTTATTTTCTATTGCTGTTAGTACCTTTATTTATTCTGTGTGTGAGTGCATGCAGGTGTTGTCACAGGACAGCTTGAGCAATCAGTTCTCTTCCATCCTGTGGGTCCTGAGGATGGAATTCACATTTTGAGGCTTGGTGGCAAAAGCCTTTACATGCTGGACCATCTTGCCTTTGGTTAATTTTTTAAAGGCATATTTGTTGAACTTTCCTCCTGGAATTTTGCATCTTCAATTCTAGAACTGACCACTAGGTGGAAGTTAATACACTATGTAAAAATGTAGAAGCTGAGATTCAGAACAGTTTTTATTCTTGTCTTGAATATGCTTTCTCTTTAAGAAAAATAACTATCATAATTTTATAACTGCAAGATAAATGCTTCTTGTGTTTACATAAGAGAAATGCCTAGTAATGAAAAAAAATTTTTTTAAATAGAACTATGCCCAGGTAGATAACTCAAATAATTACAAGTGATTGAGCTTATTCTGTTCATGGGGTGCCCCGCTTTCCTCTCTCCAGTTACATAAGAAATAGCTTTGAAAATACATACAGTGGCTTTGACAAGATTCTTCGTCTTTGTTGCTGAGAGAAACTTTTCTGTTCATTCCTGCTGGAGTTAAACAGTGGTCTTCAGTTCTGTGTGGCAGTTTTAAGGAAAAACAAGTTAAGTTTCTCCTATGGACTGCATCTGTCTGTGTTCACCATATGGCTAGTTAGCATTCCAATATTGTCTTTGATTCAGATTGTGTCTTTAAAACTAGCATACAATTCCCATGACAGTCAAATCCCTGAGATGAGATTCTCATTGTCCCTCTTAGTTAATAGAGAACTCGTCTTTATAATTAGCCTCCACTAATTTTTCTTAATGAATGCCTTAGCTCTTCCAGTTTTGTTCAACTTTTTCTTTTTTGAACATTTTGAACATACCAATGTTTTTTTTTTCTAGTATTTCTGTATTTAGATTGTGTGTTCATTTATATCTGCTGTGCAGTATCAGATTTGTCCTAGGCAGTCACACTTAACCTAAGATAACCAGGCTGGCCTATGGGGGTTTTTGTTTGTTTGGGGTGTGTGTGTGTGTGTGCGTGTGTGTAGTACTTACACTTTGCATTTTTAGTCAGTAGTTATACTGACTTTTCTTCTAGCCATTGAGCTTTTGGTGAACCACACTGAAATTTCTAACTTTAACTGGAAGTAAATTAGAAATCCTGTGTATTAGGTTTACAGCCAGCTAGCAAGGAAGAGAGAATATCTTGTTCCCCTATTTCATAAAACATATAATAATTGTCAGTATACCAGAAAAGGAATTTGTTCTCTCAAAAATAAGATTTCACATTTTTTTATCCTCATTCTTAGTACTTTCCTTCTATTATTCAGCTCTGAAAGTGTCCTATTGTGAGGAAGTGGGAGAGTTCTATGAATGGTTTTGTTGTGGTCAGTCAGACCTTTACAAAGATATACCCAGATTCGAACATTGTAAAATAGAAATCTGTTTCCTAGCTCAGTACCCAGAAAAGGAGCAGGAAACGGTTGTATAAAGCTTAAAGGTTGCTGGGTGACTGCTCCTCACTGGTATTAGCAGTGAAGCGCTCACAGAGCTGAGTTGTCAGACGAGGGTGTACAACTTTCAGAACTGTGTGGACAATAGTTGAGAGTTAGGCAACAGTTCTCCACTATGGTGTGCATCACTAAGCATGAGAGTGTAGGACAGACTGGTGACAACATCTTGCTCCATAATTCTCTGTAATGGTAAACCTATGTGCAGAGGGATTAAAGTGTCTTCTTTCTGCTACAGAGTAAGTCTGTCTACTTTCCCCAACACAGTGCTTCTCAACCTTCTTAATGCAGAGTTCCCTTTAATACAGTTCCTCATGTTTGGTGACCTCCAATCACAAAATTATTTTCATTGCTACTTCATGGCTGTAATTTTCCTGTTGTTATGAATCATGAATATCTGATAGGCATCATATCTGACCCCTGTGAAGGGGTCATTTGACCCCCAAATGGGTCAGAACACTCAGGTTGAGAAACCCTTCCCTAATCAGAAACTAAGGTTAAATCAGGTTAGAATCCTTCTAGACTTACTCTTCTCTTTGTCTTTTTCTTTTTAAATGTGTATTTTTTGCTTCTGCCTTGGCCCTACTGCAGCTCCTCCTTTCCTGTCACCTAGAACCCTGATAAACTGTTTTACTGTCCTGTAGTTGGTCTCTTTACTTCGCACCTAGACTCTCCCCTCTCTTCTAGGACACTAATATGAGATCTTTTTGCCTTTCTTATCTTGGGTGTTTCCTTGTAGTTACGTCATAAACTTTTGATTGTAGCCTCGTTCTTGTTAACTATCCTAGTCTCATGGTGCTGTCCTCCACTTGCATCCTGCTCTCCAGACATTGTGGTATCGATGTGGTTCACTTAAGCCTGTTCCTACAGGTCTCCTGTTTCCATCCCAGTACCTACTTCTGCCTAAAGTGCACACCGTCGTGTTCAGCAGGTTTATAAGTTTCAACAAAAATGTATGTTTTCAGACAGCATTTATCAGATTCATTAGTGTCACTGATGCCCTTCTAGTGCTGCAGTCAGACTTAGATACACAGAAAAAATTACTATAGCTGAAAGAAAAGACTTACAAATCCCTAACAGATAATGTTGTATGACCAAAATTTTAATAAGGGTGATGCAGCTAGCCAGTTAGCTCAGCTGGTTAGACCATGGGGCTGATAAGTAAAGATGAGTAGAAAAGTGACGTGGATGCCCTCCTCCCAGCTGCCTCCTTTTCTTACCCCTTTGAGCTACATGATTTGCTGCTCAGCACACACTTCTGCTTTGTCTTGTTGTGTGTTTGTCCATGTCCCCCTCCCTCCAGTCCTCCCCATATAAGCACCCACCTCCCGTTCCCTGTGTGCTGCCCTCCAGTCCTTCCTTTATCTTTGTTGACTCTCTTTAACACACATGTATCCCAGGCATATGTCTAGTATACATCTCTGAACATTACTGTTAAGTAAAAAGATTAAGATTACTTAGTAGAAATTCAGGCTCACTGAGTAAGATTTGATTTGGAAACAGGACAGTGGTTTGTTTACTATGTACGTCTCATTAATCCACCACTGGTTGAGGTGGTTGAGCTTTGAGCAGCGGTTTTCAACCTGTGGGTGGCAATCCCTCTGAGGGTTGAATATATATCTTGCATATCAGATATTTACATTATGATTCATAACAGTGGTGAAATTATAGTTATGAAGCAGCAACAAAAATAATTTATGGTTGGGGTCACCACAACATGAGAAACTGTATTAAAGGGTTGCAGCATTAGGAAGGTTGAGAACCATTAGTTTAGATGCCTGTTTAGTTTTATTTGGTGTGTAATATATAATACTCTTTATATGGTCTTCCTTTTTTTTTTTTTTTTTTTTCAGGTTCTGGATCCCTCAGAGCAAAATTTGATCTTTCAGAAGGACCCAGTAAACCCACAACACTTGCAGTGCAATTCCTTAGCGAGGGAAATACCCTCTCAGGAGTAGATATTGAGCTTGTAGGCGCTGGCTATAGACTGTCCTTAGTAAAGAAGCGTTTTGCCACTGGTAAGTTGGGCTGTTTTGAATGCTTTACTTTATGGGAAGCACTTGGACTCTAGTAGTTTATAATTTAAAAGCATGGAATATCTATCTGTCTGTCTATCTATCTGTTTATTTATTTTTGGCCTTGCTACAAGCTGCCAGGTAGAGACAGTCTTTGCAGAGAGCTCCCGTGATGGGCATAGATGCTGTTCTAAAGCACTGTGAACCGTGGAGCCCACCCAGAGCTGTGCCTGCAACACAGAGAGATTGTGGTCGTTGAGCATGTTGGAAACTAGCTGCAGGGTCTGCTTGCTGTTTTTCAGGGCGGTACCTGGCGGATTGCTGACGGACCCAGAATGCGGCTTCTCAAGGGGTAATTCGGACATGCCACTCTGTATCGCCTGCTCTTTCCAAACACTATTTTTACTTGTATGATGTCCTTCAAACTTCGTCCTTGAAGGCTGACTATAAACATTAAATTGCACTTTCAAAGTGAGTCATTGAAAGGAAGAGCACTGAAATGACCTTGTACACAGTAAATGATCAAATGCAATATTCAGGAAGCACATGTATTGAAATTGTCACTGAAATGACGTTTATTACCTTCCGTGTCTATGTTCTTATAAAGGTTAGAATGTAGTAACAAGCCTAAAATTTCAGGAAAGCAAGCACAAAACTATTTAGCTTTCCATAAGTATTTAGACTCAGAGATAGCTTTGAAGTTCTATAAGTTTGATATTGAATGAATATAAACAGAACATGAATTTTAAGTTTTGAATGTTAACTCAGAACTCAATTTAATTGAGTTATGTGCCATAAGGTAATCAGACCAGAGTCCAAGTTGTATGCAAACAAAAAACAAAACAAAAAAAAGCAACCCTATAATCTGATTCTCATAAGCATATTAATAAAAAGTATAAATGGTGTTTTATATGATTTTTTAAAATTCTCAAGTGCAATGTGTTTTAAAATAAGCTTGCAAAGGACAGCAGAAAAACCTACTTCTGCAGTTAATTTACTATAGAATTGTGATTGTTTTGATGAATTAATGCTGTAGATTTAATTTATTTTTATATGGATTACATAATGTGTGCCTTTTAAAACAGTAACAAAAACCAGAAATGTGCCTCTCTAGTTTGTGTTAATTAATGTGCCTCACTTTTTTCTCTCTCTGGATCTTATATTCAGAATCATACAGTGGTCAAGCATATTTAAAAGATACTTACAGTTTTTAAAATACCTTTGGCCTGTAATTGAGAAGAAAATTCAAAGTAACTAAAAGGTAATTTATATTTTAAAATCCTGGCGTATTTTTTCAGTGATGCACTGTAGCCACTAAAAAACAAATCAGCCTAATGGAGTATGTTTACTGGGAATAAAATTACTTTCAGATATTCAACATTAACCTCATTACAAGTATGTGAAGTGGACAAGCTCTGAAACTATGATGATAAATTGGTAACTGGTATTTTAACTCTAATTTAGCATTTCCTTTGACCTATTTATCAAGGAAAATTTATACACTAAGTTACTATTGTAAACATGTTTTCTAGCATTTTATGAATAATTTTTTAAAAGATGCATTTTTGTCAGTGAGAAGTATTGTCACTTGTTTTGATTTTAACAGTTAGAAAATTGGTCAGATTCCCATGTGGTGAGGATAGGTAAGGTATTTGAAGTGAAGGATTGGGCTAAGTGAACTGCTCATGCTGAGTAGTAACTTCATAGCAAATTCTTATTAACAGAATAAAAGAAATATCCTTTAGACAAAGTTTTATAATTTACAAATGGGAATTTATGATAAATACCAATGTCCTTTATTTTTCATAGAAGTCATAGTTTGTGTTATATCTGATAATTTATATAAAACCACTAATTATTTTGTTAAGCTTTATAGAACATAAAACTCGTTACTAGACACTAATATAAAAATCTTGCTATACTAAACATAGCAGAAAATCTACTCTTCATGTATGTAATACAAAATGAGCATTTTTATATATTCAGTGTCATTCCAGTTCTAAGTTTAGGTTTGGTTTAAGTAAACATAAGACAGTTTAGTCCTTACTAGCAAAATTAGAACTTCTAACTCTTAAGTTCTTTAAAATGCCAGTTACAATTACCCTTACTAAACTCTTGACTCAATCTGCTTTTATTGGGCAGCTAATGCTATTGAATTCCTGACACTGCTACAATGTCTGTCCTTAATCAAGTATTACCTTAAAATGTTTAAATGCGTGAAGTGGTTAACCTCGTGCACTTTCTTAATCCCTACAGCCTTCATGCCGAGTGTTGCCATGCAAGATTATACTGGGGACAGGTTACAGTTTTAAAGCCATATGCGTTTATAGTGATTGTTTTCCATGTAAAAATTCACTAATGTTGTTTAAAATATTAAAAAAAAGGCCCAGTAGATTCAGTGGGGGACTATTTTATCTAGCAAGCTGGTTCTTGCTTGTGTACAGTGATAACTTTGTAGCTGCTTCTTTAACCAAGAATTTGTAAACACAGAACTCTTTAACAAGTGTGAGCTTTTAAGGATCATTATTTACTACTTTGGGTTGTAATTAGAGCACATCTATCTTCCAAAATTTTGTAAATATTTTTGATTTTTTTTCATAAAATGTAAATTTTACATAAAAGTTGTATCCCTAATAAACGTGTAATATATAATTTAGCAGTTGATTTTATGTGCCTTTGTATCCCTATTCACAGATGTGTTATAGATGTAAGGACAGTCAAGCTGAGGAAGGAACTTTTCCAGAACTGTTTTTCCTTTTGTGGTAATGGGGGTTGAACCTAGGGTATGGTGGCTGCTAGGCAACTACTCCTAACACTGAGCAGATTTTGCACTGTAGGGCGCCATGTGTGCTAGCATACAGATTGAATAGCTGAAGTTTTTAACATTTATAAATGTTCTGAAATTGATGGTGAAATCATGATGAGGCAAGAGAGGTGGCTCAGCTGGGAAAGGTGCTTGTCACCAAGCCTGAGTTCAGTTCCCCAGACCCATGCAGTGGAAGGAGGGAACTGACTCCCTCAAGCCACCCTATGACCTACATACACACACAGTAAGATAGCAAGTAAATAAATGTAATTTTAAAATTAAAAAAATCATGTCAGAGGTTAGGAACATCAAGTCTGGAAAACAAAACCAAAAACCCAAACCAGTGGATTTAGGAAGGAACAAAAGGATAAATAAGAAAAGAAAAAAAAATTATTTTAAATAGTGACATTTTGTCATAAAACAAACAGTATAATTATTTAGGTTTAGTCACACCACATATCTCATGGATCATTCTCTCTCCTCTACTAGACAAAGTGAGCGTTGCTGTGACATTCACAGTCTGAGGTGGAGCCCAGACCAGACTAGCTCGCCCCTTAGTCCTAAGCAAAGGGAGTATCTTTGCTCATACAATAATTGAGAAACTCAGGCCCCCTTCCATTTCATTATTCTGCAAAAAACCCTCATTTGGCCGTCAGATGGAAAAAAAGCAAAGACTTTGTTAGTTTTTTTTTGTTTGTTTGTTTGTTTTGTTTTGTTTTTAATGGGTCAGGCCCAGATAAGGAATCATTTGTTCTGCCTATGTTCTATGAACTAGGCTTTGATCATATAGCCTTAGTTGACTGCAGGAAAGATGAGAAATGATGTACCCCAGGATGTGACAAGAAGAAGAAACCCCAACCTAGATTCAAACAGCCAAGTCCTGTGCTACCAACTATGTTTCTTCTCTGTTTTGTTAATTTTTCTGACTCTTCTTTAAACATGCATTTGATATAGTATGTAGCTTTCCATAAATTCTATATATTGATATTTTATCCTTATTTTTAATATCTGATTCTTACACTTTTTTCTAAATTACATTTATTATTTGTGTATGTGCTATCCTGTATGTGTAGAGGCCAGAAGACTGGGAGTCTTTTGGCTATTCAAACCAATTTAAATGGCCTTCCTTGCCATGGACTCCCTCTGTAAACTTTGTATATTTTGTGAACTCTCAAGGCAGGAAAGTGGCCAGGCACCCCAGACATCTCTAAGGGCCCCAACTGTTGTTTTCTAATGGCTGTAACAGCTCATACCCACCCTACAAGAAAAAAAAATTTTTTTCCACCAATCTCTGAAAGTGCCGCAGAAACTTACCAATCCCTCAACGGGAAAGCCCACCAATCCCTGAACTCCCTCAAGCTCAGGAGCAATCCTGGATCCTGGAAACTCTGACGCCTAAGAAATCCAGCGTACATCCTGCCTGCTGCTCAGTTTGCTGCTGCTTCTCACCTGAGCAGAGGCAACCACCCTCCTGGGTTTTTCCCTTCCAATAAATCTCTTGTTAGGCTGGTGGTACAGTGTGAGTTTGTGGTATTCCTTGGCTCCCATGGCCAGGCTACCTTTCACTTCAGAGCTGAAACACTTAGAGTCATTTCTCTTTATGCCTCCATGTGGGTGATTAAACTTGGGTTGACAAGCTTGACAGCAAAGTACTTTTCCTGGCCTAGCCTTCTCACCAGGTCTTCCATTCATCTGCCTAATGTTCCTGAATGATCATTTGTGATAACTCAGAAACAGTTGTTTATCTTTAGTAGTCAGTTTTATCTGTCAAAATTAAGGGCTGGTAAGATGGCTCAGGAGCTAAAAGCCTGGTGATCACAGTTCAATCCCCAGGTCCCGCAGTGGCGGAGAGAACCAACTCCCACAAGTTTTGCCTACTGTCTTTTATAATAAAAGGAAAAATCAAATGTTTTAAAGAAATCTGAGAAAAGTTGAAACTAGGCAAATATTTTACTCACATCAAAGGATCTGCAAGATATCTGGTATTGGTATTGGTCAGTGGAAACCTTTTGGCTTTTTCCTCCTGGCTGCAGTGGGGACCACAGCTCTAGGCAGAGCATGGTTCCATCATAGGTAGACAAGGGGCCGTTGTATTATGTGTGTCTTTTTGGCCAGGAGGGTAAAAGCTTTTCTAGAAGCTCCTGGCACCTCTTCGCTTATGTCCAGTTGGCCAGATTATATATGAATCAGAGATGGCAAGAAACCTTCATATAAGGCGAATGAGAGAGAATGGGTAGCCATTGAAAAGGAACTCATTGACAGCCACAGAATATATTATATAGGTAATAGTCCTAATCCTGACTAACCCTCATCCTAACCAGTTAAATCTTTGCTCCCATTCCAGTCAACTGTTTTTTTCTTCTGAAACAGAATCTCACTATGTAGCTCTGGCTGGTCTGGAACTTGATACGCTGACCAAGATGGCTTCAAACACAGAGGTCTGCCTGCTTACACTTGCTGAATTCTGAAATTAAGCCTGTGAGCCACCACACCTAGCCTTAGTCAGCATTTTAATCAGTTTTTAGCAATGTAAAATAACAAATGAGCAAGATCAACCTGAAAGTAAATATCTAGTATTTTATCTTTAGAATAGTAAATTCCCATCACCATTCAACATAGTAATTTAAACCCAGTAGTTTTTTTCCTCTTCAATATCTGTGTCATTTAGTAATCACTGGGGATTTTTCCCTAGGAAAATATGATGAACAAATAGATATATCAAAAAGATTTTTATTGTAATATTGTTTCTACTATGACAAAATTGGGAGGATGGCCAAAAGAGTTGATAATTCTCATGTGATGAAATGCTATGTAGCTACTAAAAATACTGACTTAGGAGCCAAAGGCAGGTAGATCTTTGTGAGTTAGCTTTGTCTATATAGCAAACTGTAGGCCAGCCAAGGCTGCAGAGTGACACTGACACATTTAAAAGAACAAAAACAAAAAAACTGAAAATAGTTATTGTCTTCATCACTATTCTGTTGGTGTGAAGAGACAGCATGATCATGGCAACTCTTCTAAAAGAAAGCATTTAATTGAGCAGGCTTACAGTTCCAGAAATTTAGTGTGTTACCATCATGGCTGGGACCTTGGTGCCACACTGGCAGCCATGGTGCTAGAGAAGGAGCTGAGAGTTCTACACCGAAATCCAAAGGTAGCAGAAAGAAAAGAGCCGCAGAACCTGGTTTGGGCTTTTAAAACCATAAAGCCCACCCCTAGTGATGTGCTTCCCCCAACAAGACCACCCCTAAACCTTCTCCAGTAGGGCCACTCCCTGCTGTCAAATATGTGAGTCTGTGCTGGCCATTCTTATTCAGACCACCACATTCCGTTCCCTTACCTCAACAGGTTTGTACCCATATCACAGTGCAAAAAGCGTTCAGTTCAACTTGAGAAGTCCTCCTAGTCTATAACAGTCTCAACATTTTAAAAGTTCAAAGTCTTTTCTGAGACTCAAGACAAACCACAATCTCTATCATAAAGCAGATCACATCCAACATAAAATGACACAGAGTACACAGACTGGACGGGGACTCACATGGCCATTAGTATGACAGAATGACCTCCAGGATCAGCTTCCGGGAGGCAGCTGGATTTCGTTCTGGAGGAAGGAGGGTTAAACAGGACTTTGGGAAGTGGGTGGTAACTTCAGGGTGGGCCAGTGTCTTTTGCTGGAGGGCTATTGTCCCAAGACACCTCTTTAGCATACGGTAGCATTCCAGGAATCTCAGGTGCTTACTAAACAGTTGTACCAGAAAGGGAGTTGAACCTGTAATTTCCCAAAGGACTAGGGGAGGTTCCTCAGGTAGAGGGTGTGGGGATTTGGACTGCCAGATCAGGTAGAGAAGAGGGTCCCCACTGACAAAGGGAGTCTGACAATTTGCACAAAGCTCAGGGCTTCCCATTAATGCCAGATTTTGACTTTGACCATAGCAACACAGAAACCTCAAAGACTACCCCCTAGTAAAACATGTCCTCCAACAAGACCACACCTCCTGATCCTTCTGTAGTAGTGCTACTCCTTGATGACTAAGCATTCAAATACAGGAGCCTGTGGGGGCCATTCTTATTTAAAACAGTACAGTTACTGGTACTGAAACACTGACACAATATTATCAAGTGGTTAGTGAGAAAGTGCCCTTTCATATTTTCTTTTTTGAGACAGCTGGCCTGGAACTATTAAGTTCCCAGGCTGCCCTTGGACCTGTAATCCTTCTCCCTCAGCCTCCCAAGTGTTAGGATTAGGAGTATCCACCACCACACTTAACCTTTTTTCATTTTTGTAAGTGTGTACATATGAGCACAGGTAACTTCATGGAACCCTCACCAAGCTATTACAGCTTGTGGATGGCGATTTTTATTTTCTGTGTAGTCCAGATTGGCCCTAACCTTACTATGTAGTCTAGCCTGACCTCAAACTCTTTGTAGTCCAAGCTGGCATTGAACTCAGGATTCAGCTGCCTTAATGTCCTGAGTGCTAAGTTTACAAACATGCCACTACACAAGTTTTTAAATCAGAAGCTGGAAGTTATGTACTGGAAACCCAAATTCTGCAAGAGGGTATTTCTATTAATTCAAATGCATGAACAAATGTTTCTTTGTCCTGAAGGAAAGGGCATTGTATGAAATATCTAAAACAGACTATTGCAGATAACCTCTGAAAGCAGGTGTTTTATTGGCAGGCAAACAATGAGGAAGAGAAAAAGACAACCCTATGTGTTTCCTGAAGTTTTTGGGTAAGAGATACAGTAATTTTAAAAATACAAATATTTTCAAGTTCAGTAATTAACCAGAAGTAATGTAGTCTGTCAAACATTCCAAGGTATGCAGATTTTATATGGCTTCAATAAATTTTCCAGATATTATCTACTTTGCCATAAAAGTCCTAGAAACAACAATCTCTTGTTTGGCTTTTCATGTGAATAACTGCAAACCATATCACCTGGAATTTCTTAGAGCAGTCAAGGAAAAATACCTAGATATCATCAATGACTCTGAAGCCAGTTTCCCAGAAGAAATGGGGAGGGGGCTGGTTCTGCACATGAGCTGCTGCTGTGTAAGCCCCAGTTGGTGCCCACCGAAGGTTTTATTTTGGGGTGTGTGATGCTGAGGATTGTACTTAGGCTTCGGGATCTGGACATGGCCACCAACATCGACCTCCGACTCTCTGGAGATTTTAAACTGGAAACACTTGGTGAAGGTGTGCTCTGCTTTCACAATGGTTTCAAACCCCACCATTCATTCCTCTTGTTTGAAAAAAATAGTGCCACTTTTTTTTGTCCTACAGCCAAGGTGTCTCGAAGTCTCCAAAGTTGGGCTCTGTCCTTTGAAGTTCTAGAAATGTAACCTTGTTGATCCACTGAAGCACAGCTCTCTGAATCATGT
Source organism: Meriones unguiculatus (assembly GCF_030254825.1). NCBI lineage: Eukaryota > Metazoa > Chordata > Mammalia > Rodentia > Muridae > Meriones > Meriones unguiculatus. The sequence goes on along the minus strand of NC_083354.1, from coordinate 71,569,139 downwards.
TGTTACTGGGTCTGGTGAAGGGCATCTTTTAAATGTGAGATAACTTCCTGGTAGTGGCCATTTGGTGGATCATGGCAGCCCCTACCTCTGTGATAGGTGGTAAGATTAAGAAAATGGTCACTTCTAATGGCAGCCTGCTTGTTCTGTTCTGTTTGATTAGGAACACTCTAGATTGCATTCTACGTCCACTGCTACATGCAAACTTAGTTCTAAAGTGCCAGACTGTATAGATACACTTGAGGGAAGTAATTCTAAAGATAATACCAGGAAAGAGCATTGCAGCTAAGCAGAAGCATGTTGCCTGGGGATGGCCTAAAGTTCAACTATTGAATCTCTGGTGAGGGAATCCATCTCATGAACACACACTTTCTCTTAAAGTATATATTTAATAATTTTGGACTTGTGTTTTAAATGGGTACTTTTCTCTGGTATCAGTTTTTGACTGTTGAAAGAGAACTGAATCTGATAATGAAATCTATAGGAACTCAGAATATATTTTTAGATGGTAAAAGAGTGATAAAATAAAACTCAGCACAGTCAGGTGTGGTGCATGCCTTTGATTTCAGCCCTTAAGAGGCAGATTTCAGTGAGTTCCAAGCCAGCCTGTCTATAAAGTGAGTCCCAGGACAGCCAGAGCTCTCAAAAAACAAAACAAACAAACAACCCACAAAAACCCGCCTCATATCACTACTCTCTGGTTTGTGGTGGAAAGTAAAATTTGTTAATGATCTGTGAAGTTGTACAATTATTTCCAGGAAGCCTTTAGTCCTCCTAGTTGGCTTCATAAACTGCACTATTAGCCAGGCAGAAATATCAGAAGCATACACTGGTTATTTTCTGTCTCCACACTAGTGATCTAGCAGTATCTGATAAACACATACCCAGCCTGTCAGCAGAGCATGTGCTAGTTGAAGCCATTTGTTTTCTATCTGGTCAAGTGGTCTAGTTAAACCAGGGGAAGCCAGTCAGGGGTACTAGATATGCCAGAGACACCGATGGGCTTGTGGGCACACCCAGAGAACTGCACTTCATCGTCTGCAGGAGCAGCTACATGTGCGGCTGAATCAGGTGGGCTCTGAGTGGAACAAGCATGTGTCAGGGTTGGAGATCTTGCTCCCTCACTGCTGATTCACAATAGTAGCAGCATCCTCCTGGCCTCCTCTTTGTGGGCAGGCACCCCTTCTGGTTTCAGTCTGCCTCAGAAACTATCAGTGTGATTTCCTCCATGAGCACTTGTCAAGGCTCTCTTGCCTTGCAAGGTTGAGAAATCCCCACAAGCTGGAATAGTACGACGTCCAGAGTATCCTCTTTGACTTCCAAGTACCGTTCTTCTGCACCCTTTGCTCTCCAATACTTTTTCTTCTCTTTTTTGTTTGTTTTGTTTTGTTTTGTTTTTTGAAAAAGAGTTTCTCTGTGTAGTCCTGGCTGGCCTGGAACTCTCTCTGTAGACCAGTCTAGCCTTGAACTCAGAACTCAGGAGATCTGCCTGCCCCCCCCTCCTGAGTGCTGGGATTCAAGGTGTGCCCACCACTGCCTGGCTGATCTCCAATACTTTAGCCGAACAGACTACAGACTCCTCACTAATTCCACTGCCCCTTTAAAAGCCCTGGGTTCTGCCCATCATGATTTCCTGCTCCACCTAGAGTGTTCACCTCTTTTCCTTCATCACTGGCTTTCAAAATCGTACTGAAAAAGGCTCTGTGTGTATTCAAGCCTGCAAACCCATACGCCCATATGCGGAAGCTAGAAGTCATATTTGGTGTCTTCCCCAGTCGCTCTTAACCTTATATTTGAAACAGGGTCGTTCACTGAACCTGAGGCTTACCAAATGGTCTAGATAGACGGCAGGCACTTTATCAACGGCCATTTTGATCTTTCAGAAGATTTTTTTTTAATGGAATAAAAAGAATCTTGTCAGGGCTGGAGAGATGGCTCAGTGGTTAAGAGCACTGACAGCTCTTCCAGAGGACCAGAGTACAGTTCCCAGCACCCAGATGGCAACTCACAACTGTCTATAACTCCTATTCCAGGAGATCCAACACACTCACAGACATACATGCATTTAAAATTCCAATGTACATAAAATGAAAATAAATTTAAAAAAATTAAAAAAGAATCCTGTCATCTTCAGAATTCTTGCAAACAGTGACTCCACTGGTTAGTTGTTGTTGTCAATTTGGCACAACTGAGTCAGGTTGCCCTGTGTTTTGGAGCATTATTCTTGACTGCTAGTTGATGTGCAAGGGCCAGCCCCCCTCGGGAAGCACATCCCGAGGTTCTGGGCTGTATGAGAAATTTGGCAGAGAGCAAGCAGTAAGCAGCAATTCTCTGTGGTTTCTTCTTCAAGTTCTGCCTTGGGTTCCTGCCTTGGCCTTTCTCCATGATGGAATGTAACTTTTCTTCCCAAATTGTTTTTGGTCCTGGCATTTATCACAGCAACAGCAAGCAAACTATAACAGTGACAATAATGAGACACAAATGCAAACTCTTTGCCTTCACATGGTTGGGGGACATTTGTAATTCAAAACACCCAAGTACAGTGAAGGAGTGTCAGGGCAGTAAGAGTCCAGCAGAATAGGGCATCATTCAGGTGAACCACCTGGAGGCAGCTATGCAGGACCATTTGCCTAACAGCAGCAGGGCCAAACAGGAAGGATGCCTTTGGATTGTACATGTATGTTAGAAACAAAGCCATTCTGAGGAGCCAAACTAAACAACAGTAAAAAGGAACCCAATTAGCATAGAGGTGAGCAAGACATGATGCACCTCATACAGGAAGGACAAAAGGGCAGGACATAAGTCATGATCCGGGAGAGCATGATGCAGAGAAGAGGGGAAGGGCTGCTTTGCTGGGAGAGTGGAAGCCTTGAATGAGCAGCTCCACCAAAACAATCTTCATGGCAAGAGCCAATTGTGTAAATACATTTCCACACTTAGACTTTGGCACTTCCAGGACCTGTGCCCTATTTGGATCCTGGCATACCTGGCCTTTCTCCTCAGCAGTTATCAGGACCAATAGGTCTGGTTGGTTGGCCTGAGAGGATGAACTCTCCTTGACTTCTGCCTTGAATCAGGGCATGTCCTGGTTTCACTTGGTTTTCCTTTTTCATTTCATTAATAGAGTTTCAGTTATCTTCTATCCAGAAAATATTCTCTGAGCACCTGGATGACCAGCCAGGTACTTTGTTATGTGCAAGGGGACATTGTGATTAGCAAATCAGACAAGTCTCTGCCTCATGGAGCACACTGACTTTCAAACTAAAAGAATTGTATTGGGATGATGAGGCTGCGAGGCTGTTAAAATTAAGAAAAAAAGTGTATTTAAAAAGAATCCACTTTAGTCATGGAAAAACACCAGGTCACAAAGGAGCAGGTTTGTGTTCTGGAAGAGTCTCTTCTCAGCCAGAGAAGTTGCACGACTCATCATGGGAGCTTGGCTGCTTGGAAGGGCAGCTGCTCTGGACATTCTGGAATACAGAGCCTTCATGCTCCAAGGAGAGGCACTCCCCGTCCCGACCCCAAGACAGGCCTGCTAAACAGGTATCCAGCTTCTGAGGTGACCCCTAAAGCAATTTTTAAAAAGTATATATCTCTTTGCTCATGTCTAAGTTGACAGATTTTTGTCATAAGTTTAAACGAAGGCATTTACACTATGGCATGCTGCGTATGTAATGTGCCATGGTGTTTTAAGTATTCTGTCTGTCTGTCTGTCTGTCTGTCTGTCTGTCTATCTATCTATCTATCTATCTATCTATCTATCTATCTATCTATCTATCTATCTATGTAATTTTCTGAGACAGGGTTTCTCTGTGTAGCCTTGGCTGTCCTGGACTCACTTTATTGACCAGGCTGGCCTTAAACTCACAGAGCTCCGCCTGCCTCTGCCTCCCAGAGTGCTGGGATTACAGGTGTGGGCCACTGTGGTAGGCTTGTTTTAAGAATTTTTTTATCCAATGTTCCTGCTTTTAAAGATGCCTGGCAGGATAAGCATTCTTTAGTGATGTTAAAAATGCTCATAATTTACCTAAAACTTCTGTGGTCGGTGATTTTATGTATGTGTCACTTAAGCTAAACTGTCACCCAGGTGACATGGGACATCAGTGGGGAAGTCAGCTAACACAGCCCAGAGGCTGATCTACAGGTGCTCCAACCAGATGATTGAGAGAACATCAGAGACTGCCAAATGGCATCTTTAGTGGTGAAAACTGGCTTGTTGCTATTAAGTATCATGATCAATGCCAACAGTGGGTTACCCCGGGGGAATCAGGTATCAAGACATGTGCATTGGCTTTTGAAATATCCCCTACCCTGGATGAAGGTATGGGCTTCATTTCTGACTGAAAACAGGGAGCTGGTGTGTGTGACAGCATGCTACTGTAGACTGAGCTCCTTTGAATATGAGGCAGAGGGCCTAAGACTTTGTGGCTAGGCTGCTGAACCAGACACCTTTCAAACAAAGCAAACCAAAACTAAAATATTCTGGATAGGTGTGTGTGTGTGTGTGACCACCACATGCCTGGCTTCTTACCCAGGTCCTGGTGATTTAAACTCTGGTCTTTATTCTCACACAGCAAGTGAGTTACTCACGAGCCATCTCCCCAGCCCAGAGATCTCTTTTTTCCCTATGACCCTCTTTAAGGTGAGACCTCATTACAAAGCCCTGGCTGGCCTAGAACTCAGAGGTACACTTGTCTCTGCCAGCATCCTTTTGGTTAACCTGCCAGGTCCCATTGAGCATGTCTTGCAGAGCAAGCCAAGCAAGGAGCTTCAGCTTTTGCTCATCTGAGGGTATCTCCATCTGTCCCAACAATAAATGACAGTTTTGCCAGATGTGGGAATCTTTCCAGTGTTGTTAGACGGGGTCTTACTGTGTAGCCTGGGCTAGCTGGGGACTCACTTTGTAGATCAGGCTGGACTCAGACTCACAGAGCTCCTCCTGCCTCTGCTTCCCGAGTGTTGGGATTACAGATATGTGCCACCATGATGGTTGGATGTAGGATTCTTAATCAGTTTTTTTAAAAAAAATTCACTGTGGGCCTTCTGGTCTCCAATTTTTAATGAGAAATCTGCCAGTGGCTACCTTACTTATCTCTTGCTGTCTTCAAGATGTTCTCTGTCTTTTTAAAGTTTGGTTGTGGGCCTTCCTTACAGGTGATTGATGGCCTCAGTTGCCTGACCCTGAGCTTTTGAGCTACAGGATTGTTGCTCCCAGCCTGCACTGGTCTCTGTTGCCTGACTGGTCCCAGCTGGCAGCAGAACATTAGGCTTTCCAAGCCTGGGGAGTGCCAGTCACCTCCAAACCTGGCTGTAGTGGGTAAGCACTGACCTCCCAGAGAGGAAAGTGCCTTCTTCAGTCCTAAGTTTATCTATCCCTCTGAAGGGAAGAACAAAATCTCTGAAAATCCAAATAGAAGAAAATTGCACATCGCAGAGTCCTGCACTGGGGGAACTGCATTACCTCAGCCCACCCAGTTTCTGGAGATAGACAGCCAATCATCAGAGAAGGGATGCAGAACATTATATCCTGAGGGATACTGCTGAGGGAGGAGGTGTTGGGATTTGCTTTGCAGGCATAGTCCTCAAACCCACTAGGTTCAACGAGTTCAAGTTCCAGAACCATCTGGATGATATAGCTCGCTATGCAGACAAGATTCCCCTCCTGAATACAGAACTGTAAATATAAACGTGAGGCCACCAACAGCAGACTGTGGCCAGACCGTTAGCCCAAGCCTACTCCAAACCCTAGCAGGTTCCAAGTTCTGACGGTAAACAAGGCAGATTTGATCTTGCTTGAACCCAAGAATGAATGAAAGCAGTTCAGAGGTGAAGTCAGCTGTGGCTTGAACAGCGTTCAGGGAGGGAGCATGGGGCTAACACTGAAGCTACAAGGTGCAATAAAATAGAAGCATCAAAAAAAAAGTCATGATTCCAGGAATGCGTTTAGTTATTTGGAGAAAATATGTTGGTTCTCAGACTTGGTTCTGAAACCAACTTAATTTTGTTTATATAGAACTGTTTGTTAAGAATATGGTCAAGGAGCTAGAGAGATAGCTCACTGGTTAAAGAGTGCACATGGCTCTTGAAGAGAACCCAAATTGGGTTTGACTTGCTTTGCAAAATGCCCAGTAGAATCTGGCAAGCAAAATGAATGGATGCTAGACAAAGACTCAAAGCCAAATGTCGACCAGCAGGTGAAGACAGGTGTATCTGTGAATTCCTGGCCAGCCACGGATTCATACTGAGATCCTGTCTTCAAAAGAAAGTAATGGTATATGCATTCAGTAACAGCTATGGAAAGAAAGAGGTCATGAATTTGAAGGAGTAGGTAGGATTATATGGGAGGGTTTGGAGAGAGGAGAGGGAAGGGAGAAATAGTGCAATTAAATTATACTCTCAAAAGGAGTCAGCAGCACTGAATCACCTGTAACTCCAGCTACAGGGGATCCAGTGTCTTCTGGCCCCTCAGAAACCTGTACACATCTGACACACACATGCACACATGTGCACACATGCACGTAAAACAGACTCAAAGAAGAGACTGATCAAAATTCACCGTATACATACATAAAACTCTCCAAAAACAAAACATGAAAAATTTCATCAAACAAGTATCATTACTTTATTTCTAATTTTCATTATTAAAATAAATTAAGTTTTTATTTAAAAAATAGAATGCACAGATTATAGTGCTGACTTAGGTATTTGGACAGTTTTAGATTTAAAATTTTTTTCATATGATATGTTCAGATTACATTTTCCTCTTCCCCAGCCCCTCCCACATTCTTCCTGCCTCCCCACTCACCCAATTCCACCTGTCAACCCATCTCTCTCCCTCTCTTTTTAGAGAACAGATAAACAAAAACACAAAACAAAAACAAAACCCCCAAAGAAACACACAATCAAAAAGCATAATATACAAACAAAAGACCAATAAGACCAAACAAAAAATACCCAAACAAAGTAATAGGAGAAAGTCTAAGCCTATAGGTGGGCAGTGCACCTTGCTTGGGCAGCACAGTAGAGCTGGCCTTGATGTCATGGGTGGATGAGCCAGCTCCAAGTACATAAGAGTGGGAGTGCTGGCTCTGCCCCTTGCTCTCTCTGGCACTGGATGAGCCAGCCGGGCAGGAGAGCTTGCCCCAGTGGTATAGAAGAGCTGGTGGGTTGACCCACCTACCACCCCAACACCTACTCCATCAGCAAACTGGAGTGGGTGAAAGAGCTGCTCCTGCAGATTCAAAGCTGCAGGATCTCCACGACACAGGGCAACAACAGGGTATCTGAGAGGCGTCCAGTGAGGTTACAGTGTTGATGGTGCAGCAGAAGACAGAGGCCTCAAAGCCAAACCAAAACCTCACTGCAATGAACATTTGCAAGCAAAGAAGTGTGGGCAGAATGATACACTGTGGGACACACTGTGACACACTACAGCTTCCACAATGAGAATTTTTCTTTCTCTTTTGGGGAGGAGGTTGCAGGAGTGGAAAGTGGGTATGAGGGGAAGATGAGTGGGATTGGGGTACATGATGTGAAATTCACAAAAAACTAATGAAAAGTTTTTTTTGTTTTTTTTGTTTGTTTTTTTTTTTTTAATTAAGCAAATGTAAGTCACAAGTGTGCCCTTCCATTCTTGGTTTTTGGGTAATTTGAGATAAAGTCAAGGTGATAGCCAAGAATAGCTACCACAGCACCAGGCCCACTTTTCCACGTTCGGTGAGATACGGGAGTGTTGTCTTCAGCAATGGAGCATTACCATCAGTGTGTGGAGAGCCATCAGCAGCCTTGGCAATAGCCTGCACTGTTTGGGGGTTCCAACCAGGCACCTGTGGCCAACGACACGACTAGATGTAACGGGTCCCGGCACTGGAGGTTTCACTTGGTGGTTGTGCTGGCTAGTCTTGTTCAGCCTGACACACAACTAGTTATCTGAAAGGAGGAAACCACAACTGAGAAAAATGCCTCCGTAAGATCCATCTGTGAGGCATTTACTTAATTAGTGATTGATGGGGGAGGGCGCATCTCACTGTGGGTGGAGTCATGCCTGTGGTCCTGGGTTCCATAAGAAAGCAGGCTGAACAAGCATGAGGAGCAAGCCAGTAAGCAGCACCCCTCCGTAGCCTCTGCGTTAATTCCTGCCCTGATTGAGCTCCTGTCCTGACCTGCTTTGATGATGAACAGTGGAAGTGTAAACCAAGTAAATGCTTTCCTCCCCAACTTGCTATTTGGCCATGGAACTAAGCAGTGCTGTAAGCTGTCTAGTCGTGTTTTTTTCCGCTCCCATTAAGTGGCGCTGTTTAGAATTCTTTTATGTAGATACGTATATGTATATGCTTCTGCGGTAGGAGGTTTCCACACGGCTCCTCCAATGGCTGTTAGTTAATTGCCCCCTCTATGGTCCCTTCTTCACCTCCCTGTTCAATGCTCCCGCTCCAGTCCCTCCCACCGTCTATTCATAACTGTATATTCAGTTTTCCCTTCCTTAGGAGGTCCTCCCCCCCCTCCAGCTTGGTGTCTAACCACTATGGTTAGTAGATTTGTAGCAGGCGTATTGAAGACTTAAAAGCTAAAATACAACATCTGTCTTTTTCTTTCTGGGTTAAAAATCCTTCTTCACTCAGGACGATTTTTTTTTTAAATTTACTAGCTCCGTCCATTTACTTGCAGATTTCATCATTTAATTTTTAGCAATATTTCAATAATATTTCATTGTGTAAATGTGCCACATTTTCATTATCCATTCATCTATGTGTATGGGTGTTTTGCCTGCATGATTTTTAGCAATATTTCAATAATATTTCATTGTGTAAATGTACCACATTTTCATTATCCATTCATCAGTTGGACATCAGTTCTTTTCTATGTGTATGGGTGTTTTGCCTGCTTGTATGTCTGTGTACCCTATGTGTGTCTCATACCGTTGAAGGCCAGAGAGGGCAGCAGAGTCCCTGGAACTGGAGTTACAGATGCCGCTGAGCCATCTCTGCTGTCCCTTAGTGGGTTTTTTTTTGTTTGTTTGTTTTGTTTTGCTTAAAATAACATTGAAAGCTGAGTAATTAAAGGTGTGGCGCACTTCCTTAATCCCAACACTCAGGAGGCAGAGGCAGGGGCAGACAGAGCTCTGTGAGCTGGAGGATAGCCTTGTCTACATCATGTGTTCTAGGCCAGCTGGGGCTACATAGTAAGACCTGGTCTCCAACAGACAAACAAACAAACAAACAAACCAAAATTTACGTGCCGCTTTATTTCCCGAAAAAGAAAAATCTACACGTCAATTTATTTTTATATTCTTTTCCCCTATAAATGTACAAAATGTTCTGGGTCTCCCATAAAAGCAGAACCGAGCGAGAGGGTTAAGGTGTTACAAAGCTCAGTGTAGAGCGATGCGCGGCATAAAGAGCAGGGGGCTGGGAAGATGGCCCAGTGGGTAGGGCACTTGTAGCATAGGGATCTGGATTCAGGTCCCTGCGGCCCACAGAAGAGGGTAGGTGGTGCGTGTCCGTAACCCCAGCCCTCGCCGGGAAGAAGTGGCGGGTCCTTGGGGTTTGTTGGCCATCAATCTTGTAAAATCAGTACCGTATAGTTTTGGGGGCGGGGAGAGACACTATCTCAAAAAATAAAACGGAGGGCAATTGCGGGTGGCCCATAAACATGCGCAGTAAGATGAATCTGCACGCGTGGATAAGGAAATGGAGCCACCACGAGGGGGCTTGCGGAGCAGCCAAGCCCGGCACCTGCAAGCCAGCCAGGCCGGCGACACCCGGCGGGGACTGGGATGAGGTCTGTGGCGCTTGTTACCCACCGAGAGCCATCGGATGTCCTGGTCTGCGATGCCACCGTCAGCGGCACACCGATCTGAGCGCCTGCGCTGCCCCCTCAGGCCCTGGTGAAGTCTGTGCAAGCTGCTGCCACGCCTGGGTCCGCCATCCTGCTGCAGCCAGCGCCCGTGTTGATGTCTGCGGCCCGAGTGAGCAGCAGGAGCTTTGTGAACGTCCGTGGTCCGTGCTGTCACTTGAACCCACCTCAGTGCTGGTAGGCCATGCTGCCCCTGGGGGCCGTGTTGATGTCCATAATCTGGGCAGCCTCTGAGGGCCTTGTTTGGGTCTGTGGTCCTACTGTAGTGGGGGCGTTTTAGTGGTCTGTGCTGTTGCCAGATCGTGTTGAGGCCCACGATCCACGCTTTTGCTGACTGTGAAGAGCAAGGGGACTACTTTTGCTGTGATATGGCTGACTGAAGATGCCCAGTTGAGAGGGAGGGACAGGGAAGGCTCCTGTGACCATTCTACCCTCCCACCCCACCTCGCCCTTCTAAAAAATGTGACAGACCAGACAGGAAGGCACTGAGAACTTTTTTTAATTATGTATACAGTGTTCTGCCTGCATGTACACCTGCAGGCCAGAAGAGGGCACCAGATCTCATTATAGATGGTTTGAGCAATCCTGTGGTTGCCAGGAATTGAACTCAGGAACTTTGAAAGACCTCTTAACCTCTGAGCCATCTCTCTGGCCCCTGAAGAGAACTCTTAAGAAGTTCTCTTCCCGGATGCTGAAGAATAGCTGTCCACAATTGACGGCTTCTGGCGAGGGTGCAGGAGGGGAAGGACTCAGTTCTATCAAGGGGCAGACCACTGTGTTTGAGCATGCTCTACTGAGTCTATAGATAACACAAAGGGAACTTTTTTATTCTTATTTTTTTGTCGGGGAAGGGGGGTCACAAGTGGAAGACAGACGTGGAAGGACTGGGAAGGGATTGTGATCGGGGTGCATGATATGAAATTCCCAGAGAATCATCCATAATAGTGTTATGCGGAAAAAAGAAGAGTTTGATTGTAATGACTCTCTCTCTCTTTTTTTTTTTGTCATAGAGTTTAATGGTCTCAAAGAGAAGTGCAGTCATGGTCAGAGATATTCCCCCTCTCCTCCCAACCCCCGACCCTGCCAGGCTCTCCCTTTGGACTTCTTTAGAATTGATGCCCTGGCGGACCCAGCAGAAAAGGAGCCAGACGGCTTGAGGACTCCTGCGCGGGGCCCAGGATGACGTTACAGTCACGATCTGCACACAGGAAGCGGGGACCAGTGTCCTTCCATGTGTCACACGCACACGCAGTCTTGCCGAGCAGCCGGCTAGTTGCTGAGGTGCTCTGATGCTGACTGCAGCAGCGCGGGTCCGCCCAGCTCCCGCCACTGGCCCTGGCACTTCCTTTGGGCCTTAAACTTCCTAAGAGTGTTTTGAGTCAGGTGGTCAGATCTCGCGAGCGCTGTAATGACTCTCAGTGGGTTATTTTGGATTCTTCTGGCTTAGAGTTCGCCAAATGTGAAAGCCTTTATCCATCACATTTGACAGTTTTTTGGGCATTTTTTTTTTTTTTTTTTTTTTTGTATATTATCCCTGCTTCTTTGTTTCCCAGTCTCCTGAGGGGTGTGGCGGTCTCCTTTTATCAGGATTTTCCTTCTGTGACCCAGGATTATGTCCCATTGTCCTGTTTTTGAGTTTATCTATGCTTTGTTTATCTACTCAAATCTGGCTTGGAATCCAGCTAGAGAAAAGTTAATTCTGGTTACTGCATTTTTTGTTTTTTAATTATTACTTGTTTGTTTATTTTATTTTTGGAGATAGGGTTTCTCTGTGTAGCCTTGGCTGTCCTGGACTCCCTCTATAGACCAGACTGGCCTTGAACTCACAGCCATCCGCCTGCCTGCCTCTGCCTCCCCGACTGCGTGTGCCACTGTGCCTGGCTGCTTACTGCAGTTTTCAGTTCCCACGTTTCTTTTCTGGCTTCTTGTTTTGTTCTTACATTGTTGTCTTGACTTTCTCTACATCTTTCTTGAAGATGAAGACCTGTGGGGTTTGAGCGGTCCTCAACCTTCCTAACCCTGTGACCCTTGAATACAGCTCTTCATGGTGGGGTGACCCCCAACCATGAAATTATCTCATTGCTACTTCATTACTGTAACTTTGCTACTGTTACAAATCGTAATATAAATACAAGTGTTTTCTGATGGTCTTAGATGACCCCTGTGAAAGGGTCAGTCAACTCCCCAATGGGGTTGAGACCCACAGGTTGAGAACCCGTATCTAGGTGCTTAGGCTTTAGGCTTTCTTCAGAGGCAGTTTCTGTTGACTTGTTTAGTTTTCCTTTGAATTGCCTGCACTCTGCTCTTTGTACGCCCTGTGACTTTTGTTCTTGGTAATCGGACATTGAACCTAATAACATGGAAGACGGAAGCAGCTTCCCCTCTTCCTGGGATTTGCTGTGTTTTCTTCACCATGTTTTTGTTTGTTTGTTTGTTTGTATTTTGTTCTTCCCTTTTTCTTTTCCTTTTTCTCTAGTAAGGAGCAAGCCCACGGTCTCACGCATGGCTGGCAAGGACTCTTCCACTAAGCTGCACCCCAGGCCTATGAGGCTGTTTCTTGCCTGTGGCTGTTTTGATTGTTCTGGCTGCCTCTGTGCTGTGACACTGAAAGAACTGGAGACTTAAGGACATCTTGGGTCTTTTATTGGACACGTATGGTCACTTTCTGACTTTCCCTGCACAGGCGTTCCTTTTTCGAGTCTTGGTTTTTAATGTCTAGCTCTCTAAAGGGAAGGAGAAAGAATGGAAGAGGGGAGAAAGAACAGTGTCTCTTTAAATCGGGGTGGGGGTGAGGAATCACCAGAGGTCACATGACAAGCCACCTTGATGAAATGCTCGCTTTCTGGGGTCCAGTGGCCTTTTGCTCACCTTGTTTGCATACATACCTGTGTGTGAATCCTTGCTGCCTTGGCGGGATACCTAGATGTCTGGCATGTGGTGGAGAAGCAGGTGGCTGCTAAGGCCCGGAACGGACACAGGGTAACTGTAGTGGACTGTCTAGGCCTTCTTTTGAGGGAAGTTATGAGCCTTCCACAGCTCTGAGCTGTCCATTCAGACAGCTTTCACTAGTGCCATTGCTGCCTAAGTGGAGGGTAGGTTTTGGAGGTTTTTTTTACACTGCTGTCTTCCTGGACCCACCCCTTTCCCTTTTGAGTGTGTGTTTTGGGGGGAGGGGGACGGCAGTTGTCCTCAGGGGAGCAGAAAAGGGCATTGGATCCCTTGGAGATGATTGTGAACCCCCAGATCTGGGTTCTCCTCGGGAAGAACAGCAAGTGCTCTTAACTTAGTCTCTCCAGGGCCGCCATCTTCTCTTGTAAAGTCTAGCAGATTAGTGCGGGAGTGAGCCAACCGCAGCCCAAGGGTCAAACCTGGGTGGCCATAGGTTTTTGTATGGCCACGGAGCCAAGGACAACTGAGCGCTTAAGGAAAAGAATCTTCTGTGGTGTGAAGACTGCATGGGATCCCAGCTTTAGTGTGCATGACCGCAGCCGTGTGGGCCTGCAGCCTTGCTTGCATGTCCATACGTTGGCTGTGTCTAGGGCTGCTTTCCAGCCGTGGCAGCAGAGTAGAAGAGCTGTGGTGGAAGCCAAATGGTCAGGTGCCTCCAGAGCCTGGGACGTTTACTGTCAGCCCTTTGCACAAAAAGACTGCTAACCTGTTCCAAATCTGTGGACAGAGAGAGGCAGTTCCCGAGTTTTAGGCCACTTGCGAGGAGCATTGAAAGCTCTCAAGGAAGCACTCATGACAGGAGATGAAAGGCAAGACTGTGGACACGCTCACATCGGTCCAGCCACCATGCTGGGGAGACCGGCACTTCCACAACAGGAGATCAAAGCCTGGAGCCATCAACTGGGACTGGCAGCCGTTATGCTTCACGCGAAGCAGGTGAGAGCAAACTGAGGAGCAACCTGGGACCCAGGCCGGGGCATGGCAGGTAGGTACATGCTTGGCTGAGGTTCGCCTGCTTGTTGTCTGGACAGAAGGGCCTTGCTGCCTGAGCCGAAGGGGTCCCGTGCTCACAGGAAAAGGCTTGGTGGGGTTTACAGCTTTCTGTGAATCCAGAAGCAACCGGGGGTTGCATGGCCAGGCACCATGAGACCCCACATCAGCTGAGAAGACTCTGATTCACACAGATAACAGTTGACTTCTGAGTTGCATTTTGGGGGCAGGGTTGGGAGAAGGCAGCAGAACCCAGTTACTGAGGCAGAGGCCTGGGTATCAGGGTTTGGATCTTAAATGCCCTTCACACACCAGGCACTGAAGCTTGGTGGCCAGCCTATGGTACTATTAGGAAGAGGTACAGCTCTTAGGAGTCTGGGCCTAGAAGAAAGAAGTGCGTTCCTGGAGATGTGCCCTTCAAGGCAATAGTGAAGCCGCAGCCACCCCTCCTTTCTGTCTGTGCTTTACTTCCTGGCTGCTATGAGGTGAGCAACTCTGGTCCATCCTGTGCTTCCCAAAGAGAAGTACCAGGCCAAAGGATAGGGCCCAGTGATCAGGGGCGAGTGCTTGAGCATTTCAGGTATGCCGTCAAAGTGTCAGGAAGCTAATCAACACAGCAGTCAACGACTACCTGACAGATGGGAGCCAGAAGACATAGCCTAAAGATGAGCATATTGGGCTGTCCTGAACTGGTAGCCCCGGAACCGACACTACCCACGAGGGAAGAGCTTGAATTGATGGGTTGCAGAACAGGTTAGGAGCTAGTCAGGGGGAGGAAAGGAGAAGCCCTGGGGCACACACTGAGTGAGGCGCAGCAGAGGAGGCAGGAAGGGCGGGCTCTGTGGACAGCGAGGTTGAAGCCGCAGCCTCTGTAGCAGGAGATGCTGTGTCAGCACCACTGGGCCTGGCTGAGCGGGCGGATGGTAGCAGCCGAGGCACACAGAGGAGGAGGGAGGCTTGGGT